>NC_079191.1:375675638-376999571 GCF_029499605.1 Hyla sarda
ACATTTCCAATAGAAAGGAGACTAGTAGGGTGTTTCTTAACTAAGACTAGGACTTCATGGCGGCAGAGAACAGCAATCCACACTAATTCACAAAAAAAAAAAAAAAAAATCCAATGTGGGACCCTGTCCTCAAATGTATCTTTTTTCTGACTCATGCCTAGGCCAAGCTGCAACAATGTCATGTTCCCACACCAGCCCAACATTGGTAAGGAAGCCCAATAACCCCATAATATGCCCATTAGACTCCACTATGTCCTGTTATTTGCATATCACTCACCGGTCCTGGCTTTGGTCTGTGTTTGCACTCTGACTTCTGCCACTGATGCGATGAAGGTGTTGTTTCCATCCCTTTTGCTTACAAGGTCGATGATCTTTTCCGTGATCTCCTGAATGGTGCTCCTTCCGCCTCTTGTTTCGTCAGCAGACTGAAAGAACACAAAAAATATTAGGAAAGTGGTTATACACCAGTGTAAATGCGCTCCGGGATTTGCTGGTTCCAACTGCAGAATTAGTAAGTATTGCGCTTGTTTGACTTTTTGAGTGATAATTTGTGTACAACACTTCTATGTCATGGAAATTACACTGTGTGCCTTTAACCTTCTACAGTCTGTATTCTTCTAGAGCAGTATTTCCCCACCTGTGGCTCTCAAGCACTTGCCTTGATGGGAGTTGTAGTTTGGCAACAGCTGGGGTCTCATTGTTTGGGAAATAATGCTTTAAGAATACCCATTTTTTTAGTCAATAGTCTAACACAGTGTTCCCCACCTGCAGCTCTCCAGCTGTTGCAAAACTACAACTCCCATCATGCTAGAGAGTCTTTGGCTGTCCTGGCATGCTGGGGGTTGTAGTTTTGCAACAGCTGGAGATGCACTTGTTGGGAAACCCTGGTATAGGCATACAGAGTGTATGTGTTCTATATTATTCTATACTGGAAAAAAGTCATCTAAAGTATATCAGCCAAAAGGCAGTGTGAATGCACCCTTACATAACTAGAGTTTAATACCACGGGTCCTTATTATAAATACTGCACTGTGTAAAAACACCACATATCCTACTTACTATAGCAACGTGGATCTCATTGTTTGCCAAAGGAGATGGCTCGCAGGTAATGTAGATTGAATATTTTGCTGAAGCATTCTTCAAGATGTTAAGATTCCTCAGTTCATTGCAAATGCTCTCTGTAGTGAGGCCCTGATCATACAAACACAACAAGTTAGTAACAAGTAACAAAGGATAGATGACAGCAAGCATGTATAAGACCAATAGGTAGAAACTAAGAACAAAGCTTTATGTGGTTACCGGCCACGAGCTATATTGTACAGCACTAACTACATTTATTAGGATCAGGATATTAAAGAAGACTAAACGCTCTATTGTATTTGGTAATCATATCAAGTATATGGCATGGACTCACTCACCGGGGTCATCAGCTCCTTGTTGAAGCTAAAAGTGATGTTCACGCAGTTGTTGTCCTGATAACTCCCATTGGCTTTACATTTAGTCTTCAATGGCGGCTGACCGGAGGGCCAGCATTCCCCGGCTCCGGTACAGGGAGGGACAAAGCAGTGGTTGTCTTTCATCAGAACACAAGATTGCCCAGCAGGACATTCACCGTGCCCTTTAGCGTGCAGATCACAGCGCTGAGGGCCACACCAAACCTACAAATAAAATGGTACACTTTGTAACATACAAAAATTAAATATATGATATACATAGGCCCTGTTCATACTGTGTTTTTGTGCCAAATCAAAGAGGTATTCAAGGATATTTCTTTAGCCTTTGAGGCCATGATGCCAAATTGTAATAATGTGTAATATGCGTCTGTTACCTCCATACACACCCCTAAGTGGAAAGATTTTCTCTTTTACTGTTGTCTCTGACCTTTCCCAGCATTCCGTGCGGCCAGAGACGATATGTCATAAGTCACATGGCCTCCAGGGGGCGTAGCTATGCTGCAGAAGGTGTGTGGATAGCATTACTTCAGTAAATCTTTCACCCTGCTATCCACCCCCACCCACTGCAGCATAGCCACGCCCCCTGAAGACCATGTGACTTATGATATGGTCTCTGGCCACATGGAATTCTGGGAAAGGTCAGAGACAACAGTAAAAGAAAAAGATTTGTGCCACAGAGCTGACGGGTGTGGGTCCTGTGCACGAAAATGGAATAAATACTTACACGGAGGTAATAGAAGCATAGTATACGGTGTTCTAACTTTGCAAAATGCATACACGTTAAACGCAGCACAAAAACACAATATAAACTGAGCGTTATGCTTTCCAGTACAGCACTGCAATGTGCAATAATGTGGAATCTCACAGAGCTATATGCAGATGACTAAAGACCTCATTATTTAAACTGAACTGTATATGGGTTTCTGAAACAATCTGATAACCCAGAGTATTTGATAATCCGGCATCTATCAGGCCTATATTTGAACAATCAGATTTGGTTCTTGCATGGAAAGGTTCAAACAGAAATAACCTCACACGTTCTGAAGTTTCTCAGCGTGTACCTTGCTATTATGTGTGTTCATGCAATTTATTTTAGGTTACTACAAAACACTGTAATTTGGGTCTAGGTCAGAGGTCTCCAAACTGTGGACAATAATTTGGAGACCACTGGTCTAGGTGACCAGCTCGATAGGCAACAGCCAGTTTGCAGTCCTCTTACCTTGGAGCAGGACACCCTTCCATTCAAACACTGACATGTGTTGCAGTCTTCGTTCCATTTGGCTCCATCTGGCATAACATGTTCATCGATGATACAAGGTCTTCCCGTAACTGAATAAATAAGATGGATGGCTTAGAGAACATGGCACATGAATTGGTCTGTGGTTATAGCTTCCACCATAATAGAGGACCATTTTTAAAAGCCCGTTCACACTGCTGAATTTCCCCCCCACCAAGATTTTGCTTGTAGCTGTCCCATTGTTTTCTATTGGAGTCTGCTGCACCATTGACACTGTAGAATGCCTGCAGTGGATTTTCAAGGACCCGCCAAAATTCAGGACATGCTAAGGAATGAACATGTACATTCTTTTGACGAAATTCCACCAGACTGCATGTCGGTGCAACGGGTGCTGCAGAATATATCTGGGTAGAGATTCAGCAATGTGGATGGGCCCTAAGGGAGTCCATCACCAGGACTGATGCCTTAAGTAGAATAAATAAGGGGCATCCATCAAGAACAACTACTACTCCAGTCCACAACCAAAAGTGCTAAAAACTTGATCTTTATGCTCACAGAGCATTCATCTTATCTGACACTTTTGGACAGGGTTTGCATAGTCCTGCCGCTTCATGAGTGTTACCAGAACTATGACTAGTAGAACACTGATCATCTTTCTATGGACATTGGCAAAAAACTGGGCAGGGCTACAGTACCAACCCAAGTAAATGAATAGATCCAACTGCATAGCCAGCTTTAAAGGGGTACTCTGCCCCTAGACATCTTATCCTTTGTATAGGGGATAAAATGTCTGACTGCAGAGGTCCCGCTGCTGAGAATCCCCGCGATCTACCTGCTGCACTTGGCATTAGTTTAGAGCGTCTGGTGCAGCGTCGGAGGATTGTGACGCAATGCAAGTCTATGGGAGGGGGCATAGACTTGCATTGATGGGGCGTGGTCGTGACGTCATGAGCCTCCGCCCTGCATAGTCAGTCATCCAGCAAAGTTCGCTCCATGCACTGGATGTTTGGGGTGTCGCAGCCAAGATCGCAGGGGTCCCTTTGGATAGGGGATAAGATGTCTAGGGGCGGAGCACTCCTTTAAGTAGATTTCGATCACATGTGAACAGTCCTCAAAATACCCATTTGGTATACTATACAAAATGAACTTAATGCAACAAAAAGATAACATACAGAGAGAAACACTGCACATACCTTCTTGACACTTTGGACCACTGCGGCCAGGTGGACAGATACAGCGGTAGCTATTGATCTCATCTACGCACGTGGCTCCAAAGGCACAAGGAGACGACTGACACTCATTTATATCTATTAAAGAAAAAAAAAAAAATAATTATATATATATATATATATATATATATATATATATATATATATATATATATATATGTATATATATATATATATATATATATATTTTCTGATTTCCCTTCAGTAAAGTGAGTTGTGCAACATAATGATCTTCCCGAGTTACTTGGCTGGTTCACTGCTACTAACATCAAGTAACCTTTGTAACAGCAATAAAGAAGATCAACATATACAAAGCTTAGAGTGTTGGCTCCAAAAGAAAAAAAGGGAAAATAAAATGATGAAATTCAAGATATAGTTAAGGGATTGAGGGCAAAGGTAAAGCTCTGTCCTAGCCAATGCTTCAAGGAATCATGGTGATTTACTGTAATAGTTTAATAGCATCGGGACTAAAGCTGCGCAAACATGGGTGATGCCGGCAATCCGCCCCTTACTACAAAAGTCAGTCCAGTATAACATGCAAGGAGGACTATGTGCTGCCAACTATTAGCCAAACCCCTTAGGCTGGGGCTACACAGTGACATGGGTCACACTACAGCAAACCACATCCAAGTTACGCAACCAAAATAATTCTTCAGTTTTTCAGCAACATTGTTACAGTTGTGATTTGACAAAAAAATAAAAATACGTACACACACACACACACACACACTATAATATATTATACATACACACACACATATAGATGCACCAAATAACATGGAAAACTTGTGGTTTTATTCGACGATGCAGCAGGCAACGTTTTGGCAATCTCTCTAAACCGGGGCACCAAGGCTCCATTACACTTGCACCCATGATCCTTCTGAAGGTTTGGTCTGGATGTGCTGCTTTCATTTGGCGCTGTGTGTGTATGTGTATGTGTATGTGTATGTGTGTGTGTGTGTATGTGTGTGTGTATGTGTGTGTGTATGTGTGTGTGTGTGTGTATATATATATATATATATATATATATATATATATATATATATTTTTTTTTTTTTATGTGTGTATATATATATATATATATATATATATATATATATATAATTTTTTTTTTATTATTAATATTATTACTATAACAACATTTAATATTTGTTATGAAATAAGTGTTGGCAATGTAGCATGCAAAAAAGAAAAAAAATATTTGGATTTTGGGCAACTGGTGTATTGTGGTCATGGTATTCCCCAAGTTATGAACACATTGCGATGGGATATTGTGATCTTCATGTCATGTGGTCATAATCCTCAGTGTAGCCCCCTAGCCTTATCCTTCAGCTGTAGAAGAAACTATTCAAAAGGAGACCACTAGAGCTGTGTTTCCCAACCAGTGTGCCTCCAGCTGTTGCAAAACTACAACTCCCAGCATGCCCGGACAGCCGTTGGCTCTAGAGTGAGCCACTATGTCTTAGCGAGCAGGAATGTTAATATTGGTATGTTTACACATGGGCCCTGGAGTATGATGATAAGGTGCCGGAGGACCTCTTGGGCCCTACCAAGAGGCCTGTATTCTAAAAGGAAGTGCGATAGTTGCGGGGGACAATTTACAATTTTTGCATTGGGGCCCAGACGTTTCAGGTTATGCCCAGTCTGTCAGATGGGCAGGACTTTATTTTCTGTGCAACGACTGTACAGGGGCGTGGCCTCACGGGCATGTGACCTTGTGTAAGGCCACACCCCTTCACTAAACATACATGCCCCTGAGTGACCATGGGTCTAATGGAAACTAGCAGAAGGAAGGCACTGTTTGCAGAAGAAAAAAACACGAGTAGAATTAAAATGAATAAAATAAAAAAATAGACAACCCTTTTTGGTAATGAATAGGATTTAACGACTGGCGGACTTTTTATTCCAATAGGAAATCCTGTTTAAGTCTCCGCGCCATTCTACACAATTCACTTTCAGCTTTTCCTATAGAAAATGCTGTAATCTTCACCTTATGCCAAAAAGGTTGACTTCTAATTTTCCACTGTAATAAAAACGTAGCCAGTTTGCTTACAAAAAGACGTCGGACCAGCCGTCTCCCTCCTCCCCATCATCATCATCTTTCCCTTAGAAGTCCAATCTCTTCCTCTGATGCATAAACACAAAAGATCTTCCCTGCCTGCAAAGACCTGCACTCAGCACGCTGGCCCGAGCTTCTAACAACCAGGCAGCCGGGGAGGGATGGAGTGATCCGTACGCCAACTAGACCCTGCTTGGCTGCCGCCCAAATCCGAGCAAGCCTATTCATAAATGGGTGTGTGAAAGGTTCCCAGCTGTATTATCGCTGGTATGGGCTTTCTACATGGAATCTGGTGTGAAATCTACAGGGCTAACATTTGTGACAGAATGCCATTTAAAATAAAATATAAAAAAAAGCCTAGGGAATGCCAGGCGGGATTGGAAATTACAGGTCTGTGCCATCCCATGGTATTATAAAAAGGAACCAAACCACAGTTTAACCCTTTCTTTGCAAACATATAAAAAGGGACATTTGCAAAAAAAAAAAAAAAAAAAAAAAATTACAGTTATATAAATATATAAAAAATATATAATATATTAAAGACAAAAAAAAAAGTATAATAATATATACACACATAAAAATATATATATATATATATATATATATATATATATATATATATATATATATATATATATATATATATATTTTTTTTTTTTTTTTTTTTTTTTTTTTTTTTTTTTTCTTCCTGAAATGAGTGGATGACCTGTCCATTGACTAGTAAAGAGTTGAGTGGGTAGTGATAGGACATATAAACAGCCCCTTGGTAATCACTGACTCTTTAGGGGTTCTGGGGTAAGGGGTTCCAGAAGGTCACTTTAAAAAACAGTGCTTTTCAAACAAACCATGTGTCTTCAGCTGTCTGGGCATGCTGAGAGTTGTACTTTTGCAACAGCTGCAGGCACGCTGGTTGGGAAGCAATGCTTTAAGCATACCCAACTTTTGCCAATAGACAGTGTTTCCCACCTGTAGCTCTCCAGCTGTTTAAAAACTACAACCCCCATCATGCCTTGATGGAAGTTGCTTGAGAGCCAAACAATACAGACTTTAAAGGGGTACTCAGGTGGAAAAAAAAAAATTTCATATCAACTGGTGCCAGAAAGTTACAGATTATTAAATGACTTCTATTTAAAAATCTTAATCCTTTCAGTACTTCTCAGCTGCTGTATGCTCCAGAGGAAGTTGTGTAGTTCTTTCCAGTCTGACCACAGTTCTCTCTGCTGACACTGAGACAGCAGAGGTTTTTTCCCTAATCTTTGTTGACATTCCAGAAATGTCCAGAGCAGGAGCAAATCTCCATAGCAAATCTATCCTTCTCCGGACAGTTCCTGACATGGACAGAGGTGTCAGCAGAGAGCACTGTGGTCAGACAGAAAAGAACAACTCAACTTCCACTAGAGCATACAGCAGCTCATAAGTACTGGAACAATTAAGATTTTTTAATAGAAGTAATTTAAAAAATCTGTTTAACTTTCTGGCACCGGTTGATTTGAAAAATTATTTTCCAACGGCGTACCCCTTTAAAAAAGGTCAGGAGGCACACAGTATCACCTATCCCAGCAGAATTCCCTTATGATAGTAAAACTGTTGTATACAAAAAAAACACTCTAAAAGCCAAACATGCACAATACTTACTAATTCTACAGTCTGGACCAGCAAATCCCGGAGCGCATTCACACCGGTACCAGTTGTCTCCATCTACGCAGGTTCCGCTGTTGTAGCTGAAAGAAGATGACACAAACTTTAATCCTTTGCTACCATAAAGCATCAAAGTTTACGACCAAGGAGAACTTCAGAGAAAGTATTAGCAGACTATGGTATAACACTTCAGCCTTTTGTATCTCTAAAGAATTTAACAAGTTCATAAAAAGATTTTTTTACAACACCGGCTCGTTACCTTAACACAATTATTATCATAGACTCCCTCGTAGAGATTCAAGCGGGCAGATGGGAAAGCGTAATTCAGTTAATGTTAGGTCTTTATGATAAACGATGAGACCTCTTTGAGAAGACCGCCTTTAAAGGACTTCTCAAAATGGCCACTATGCGTAAGACATGGTGGTCTGAAACTCTGGTCTGGGTAAGGATGTGGTCTGCTCAAAGAGGTGGTCTTCTGGAAAGGTTTTGTTCCTTAGGTCATGTTCACACGAAGGAATTCCACAGGAATATTCAGCTCGGAAATTCCACTGCAGCAGAGTCCCATTGGTTTTAATGGGATTCTGCTGAACTGTGCACATGGCTGAATTTCAGCAGCAGAAACCCCAGTTCTGGCATTCGCAGAATCATTGAACTGGTGAATGGAAATCTATATTGTTCACAGTGTAGCGGAATCCTATTGACAGCAATAAGACTCTGCTGCTCTAGAATTTCCATGTGGAATTTTGTGCGAAAATTCCGTAGTGTAAACCAGGCCTAATGCAATGGCAGACACTGCAGCAACCTGTTAGTAGTACATAGTAAAAATATGCAGGTAAATGACATCTATAATGCATCTAAAAGGAAAGGCATCTCTAAAGGCGAAGTAGTAAGGTTCCCAGCAGAAACGGTCATGGCTGGCAGTTAGAACATACGCTCACTTAGGTCCTCTTAAAATACATTGCCCTTTAGGTGTCATAGTTCAAAAGGGCAGCAGGCAGCCCCCCTCCCCCCTTTACTTCTCTATGTTGGGTGGTCAGTACATACTAAAAAAGGGACAGGACGAACTTCTTTACACAATGCATAGTGGGCATTTACGAAAAAAATATACCACCAACTGCGATGAACTAAAGCGGAGCATTCTGTGATTTGTCTATAAACTTATATTACTGGTTGCAATACGTATTTGTTTGCAGTTGTACTTACCATGGATGTGGGTTGCAGTCATTGGTATCTAAAAAGAAAAACCAAACCAGAAAGACAGATTAAACAAAAGGCTGCAAACTGTAATTCGCTGTAAACAAAAAATCAATCATAGCGTAATTATATGTATTCTAATAAAAGGAGGCAAACACAGGAAGAGCCCCTTATAGGCGAGAAGGAAAAAAGCACACGGGATAAAAGGGGAGTGAGGGGAAGCAGACAAGTCGTGTAAGAAAACACAGGGCAACATCTGTCTCTGGTTATCTCCAGCACAACTTTCTCATGCCCAGGTCGAGCCTCAGTCACTTTAAGTTCTAGCACAACATGATTCAGGTGATGCTGGAGGCCACTTCAAATGCCTCCCGCTTCTGGTTTCAATTGATGGTACAAGGGGTGACAGGATGAGCTTAAAAAGCTCTCCGCGTGGATAAACCCCCCCCCCCCCCCCACCACCACCACCATCCCCCGTCTAGTATGGCACTTAAGACAAACTTACTTTGAGAGCACGTCGGACCTTCCCAGCCTTCTTTGCAGACACAAGTGAAAGAGTCCCCACGGACTACGCAAGTTCCACCATTGAAGCACGGATTTGGCAAACAGCTGCTGTTTCTTGCTATGAGGAAAACAGTGCAAAGTAAGCATGAAACCGAGCATGGAATGGGGGTCTTAAGAGCAAACAGGATGCTTCCCCCTTTAGTTATTCTCTGTGTATACCAAGCTGCAAACACTGGCCATCTGCTAAGCCCATATTCTTGCAAAGCCTACCCTGTTATATCTAAGTCTGTGATCTAATAGTTTAAAGGGGTTATCCAAGAAAAACTCTGCTGATTTCTTCCAAAAACAGCACCACCCCGTCACCAGGCTGCCTGTGGTATTGCAGCTCAGTTCCATGGAAGTAAAAGGAGCCAAGTTGTCATACCACATACAACCTGAGGACAGGTGTGGTGCTGTTTCTGGAAGAAAATTCTGTCCCTGTTTTCAGCAGTCAGACCCCCACCAATCACAGCTTCTTTATATGTGAAAAAGGTAATTACAACACCTCTAAATGGGTTTTGTGGGCAACCAATTTCCAAATGGAGTGCCCGACTGGGTTCACACTAGTCCCGGCCCTACTGCGAGCCTGATGACCTGGCAATAAGTTCAGGCCATAATAAGTTGCAGCCATAATACATCCGTATTCGGTTAGTGTGAACCCAGTCAAGCATCACTGGCACATGACCACTTCTAATTATCCATCCTGCTCCTGAACTTACCAATGTTACAAGTGGTTCCTTCCCATCCAGGTGAGCACATGCATTTGAAGGTGTCGCCCTCGTCATAGCACGTCCCACCATTGTTGCAGGTGGACTCGTCGCACTGGCTGTCTTCTGTAGAAGGGTTTAAAAAGTGCACCATTTTAGATTCAAAGCACTCAAAAAATAAAAAAAAAAACACAACATTTATCCTCAATTAGAAACACACACTTACGGGAGTGGCACGTCTTGCCTTTCCACCCATTCTTGCATTCACAGTAGAAATCGTTAACCAAGTCTCGACAAGTACCTCCATTGTGGCAAGAATTTTTATTGCAGTTATTTATGTCTAAAAACAAAACCAAGAGCAATAGACAGGACAGGGTTAAAAACAAAAAACGCTCATGGACGTGAAGTCTGTACAGCAGCAATAATGGGTGTGCCAAGTTCTAAGATAATGTAGATCAGTGGTCTCCCCAGATGGTGGACCTCCAGCTGTTGCCAAGACAGCTGTTGGCATTGTTACCCAAGCAGTGCGCCTCCAGCTGTTGCAAAACTACAAAACCCAGCATGCCTGGACACCCGGTGGCTGTCCAGTCATGCTGGGAATTGTAGTTTTGCAACAGCTGGCGGTCCACCATTTCGAAACCACAAATGTATATCAATTCATTCCTTATGCAAGATCACTTATTAGAAGACACTCACTTATTTCACAGTATGTTCCTTCCCATCCTTCACTACATATGCACTTGTAGGAGTTCACCCCGTCAATGCAAGTACCACTGTTTTTACAAGGGTTGCTTTCGCAGTCATTGATATCTAAAATTACATTTAAAAAAAATATATAATATATTTAAATTAAATAAATTCATACAAATCCAATTAATTTGAGATGTTCCCATAATAAAAAAATATGTACACTTACTTTCATGACAATAGGTGCCAGTGAAGCCCTTGTTGCATTCGCAGGTGAATTTGCCACCAGCCTGGCTTTTGCATTTGCCGTGTGGTCCGCAGACATTAGAGGAAATGTACCTCACTCCCTCGGGGGTACTGTTGGACGCCATTGCCACCGTGCAGCTGTCAATCACTGCAAGGCAAGAAGGGAAATAGGGGTAAACGCTTGTAGGACTATGGAGTTTTGGGGAGTCACATATGTAAAAACATATCTTCCCAATATTAAATGGGTTATCCAAGATTAGAAAAAGATTTCTTCCAAGAAAAACAAAAAACAAGAACACAGCACCACACTTGTCCTCAGGCTGTGTTTGGTGTTGCAGCTCAGTTGAAGTTAATGGAGCCAAGTTGTAATACCACACACAACCTGATGACCGGTGTGGTGCTATTTTTCCTATTCCTAGATAGCATTTTGATCAAATATTACTTCCCAAATTCTAGGCTACATTCATGTTATGGAATTTCCAAGCAGTATTCCACTCAGAAGTTCCGGTTCAGCAGACTCCCATTGTTTTCAATGGGATTCTGGGGCACCATTCACACTGAGAAAATTCCAGATTGAGGAACATGTTCATTCTTTCAGCGGGCATCCTGGTGGACTGCATTGCCATAGAGTATAGACTAAGCTTCGTTTTGTGTTGGCGCAGAATTTCTCATTTGCTCCAGTGTACTTTTTTTTCACCACAGTGTAAAAATGTTTCATCTCATGGAGTCAGGTTTTTAATTTGCATAGATTTTTAGTGAGATTTAATGATTTTTTTTTTTTTTTTTTTTTTTTTTAAAGAAGCACATTTCGGCACATATGTACTCCCCCCAACCCCCCCCCCCCCCCGGCGCTGTTTATACACACAAACCAAGAGGTAACATTTGAAGCAGCTTATGCATTTTTATAAGTTTCATGCAAATAATAATTTATATTTGTTTAACTATTATTATATTTTACTAATTTATTATTTTATTATTATAATTAAAGATGAGCGAAGTTACAGTGATTTGATTCGTCACAAACTTCTTGGCTGGGCAGTTGCTGACTTTAGCCTGCATAAATTAGTTCAGCTTTCAGGTGCTCCGGTGGGCTGGAAAAGGTGGATACAATCCTAGGAGAAAGTCTCCAGCCCACCGGAGCACCTGAGAGCTGAGCTAATTTATGCAGGCTTAAGTCAGCAACTGCCGAGCCGAGAAGTTTGTGATGAATCGAATCACTGTAACTTCACTAATCTCTAATTATAATTATCATCAATAAATAATAATTTATATTTAATAATTTTTTTATTAATACATTATTTAATAATTAATAGTTTAATAAGTTAACAATAATATGCATTATTATCAAAACAACATAACTAAATATTTACTATAAATTACTAAAAATAAAATAAAAATATAGTAAGTATATACCGTATATACTCGAGTATAAGCCGACCCGAGTATAAGCCGAGACCCCTAATTTCAACCCAAAATCCCAGGAAAAGTTATTGACTCGAGTATAAGCCTAGGGTGGGAAATACATCATCCCCCCCTGTCATCATCCAGACCCGTCATTAACATCTTCATCATCATCACCGCCTGTCATCATCCAGACCCTCATCATCATCATCATCATCACCTGTCATCATCCCCTTGTCATCATCCCACACATCCCCCCTTCATCATCCCCTTGTCATCATCCCACACATCCCCCCTTCATCATCCCCACCCCCCTTCATCATCCCCCCCCCCCTTCATCATCCTCTTGTCATCATCCCACACCCCCCCTTGATCATCCTCTTCTCATCATCCGCCCTCAGTGGTCTTCAACCTGCGGACCTCCAGAGGTTTCAAAACTACAACTCCCAGCAAGCCCGGGCAGCCATCGGCTGTCCGGGCTTGCTGGGAGTTGTAGTTTTGAAATCTCCGGAGGTCCGCAGGTTGAAGACCACTGCGGCCTTCAACATCATCCAGCCCCCTCTCACCCCCCTTTAGTTCTGTACAGTACTCACCTCCGCTCGGCGCTGGTCCGGTCCTGCAGGGCTGTCCGGTGAGGAGGTGGTCCGGTGGGATAGTGGTTCCGGGCTGCTATCTTCACCGGGGGCGCCTCTTCTCCGCGCTTCCGGCCCAGAATAGAGGCGTTGCCTTGACAACGACGCAGAAGTACGTTGGCAATGAACGCACCTCTGCGTCGTTGTCAAGGCAACGTGACTATTCTGAGGCCGGGCCCGAAGCGCTTAGAAGAGGCCTCCCCGGTGAAGATAGCAGCCCGGAACCACTATCCCACCGGACCACCTCCTCACCGGACAGCCCTGCAGGACCGGACCAGCGCCGAGCGGAGGTGAGTACTGTACAGAACTAAAGGGGGGTGAGAGGGGGCTGGATGATGTCGAAGGCCGCAGTGGTCTTCAACCTGCGGACCTCCAGAGGTTTCAAAACTATAACTCCCAGCAAACCCGGACAACCGATGGCTGCCCGGGCTTGCTGGGAGTTGTAGTTTTGAAACATCTGGAGGTCCGCAGGTTGAAGACCACTGCGGGTGGAGAGTTCACTCGAGTATAAGCCGAGGGGGGTGTTTTCAGCACGAAAAATCGTGCTGAAAAACTCGGCTTATACTCGAGTATATACGGTATGCACTCAAGTCTTGAGTTTCAATTAAAATCCCAAAATGCAATAGGTCAAACCACTTTGTTGACCCTCGGTTGCGGGCCTTCCAACATGGTAAGGGTTTAAAGGGGTTCTCCCTTGTTTATACTTTTTTTTGTTACCGTATTATGTTTGTGTGTTATGTGTGTATAAGTATGTGTTTTTTTATGTGTGTTGTGATTATGTATCTATGTATTTTCTTACCGTTTGTGAAGATCCGGAAGCTGGCCCCTTTTTCTTCCAGCGGCTTGCTGTGTAACCTCGGCCTCCGCCATGTTGTGTTCGGTAAGTGGGCTGTCGGGGGGTGTGTTCTTGCTTCTGTCCTTCCTATCTTCTGACGTCTGAGGCGAATCTTTTCTTCCTGTTTCTTCCGTGGCTCAGCGACGAATCTGCGGCCTCTTCCGGCGCATGCGCAGGTAGTTTTTTTTTTTTTTTACCAATGAAGTTTTTTTTGTCTAATTGACAAATTGTCTGCGCATGCGCGAGTATGCAAGTGCTACGCTAACAGCGTAGCGTATGTTAGGTCTACGCTAATAGCGTAGCTTCGCGCAAGCGCAGACAGTTTGTCAATTAGACAAAAAAAACTTTATTGGTAAAAAAAAAATATATATATACCTGCGCATGCGCCGGAAGAGGCCGCAGATTCGTCGCTGAGCCACGGAAGAAAAAGGAAGAAAAGATTTGCCTCGGACGTCAGAAGATCGGAAGGACAGAAGCAAGAACACACCCCCCCGACATCCCACTTACCGAACACAACATGGCGGAGGCCGAGGTTACACAGCAAGTCACTGGAAGAAAAAAGGGGCCAGCTTCCGGATCTTCACAAAAGGTAAGAAAATTCATATATACATAATCACAACACACATAAAAAAACACATACTTATACACACATAACACACAAACATAATAACAAAAAACTGTATAAACAAGGGAGAACCCCTTTAACCCCCTAGACACAGCTGGATGTTATCACACTAAAGGGTCTCAACCATTTTACGTGGTTGTTGCACACAAGTGATGGAGTTGTTGGTGGGAGCCCAGGACACAGAACAATATCTGGCACGCATACCTTCGCAGGGAGTATTACGGCAGTGATCTTTCAGCTGCGAACAGTTCTTTCCCTCGTAGTCCTCGGAGCAGTTGCAGAAGTAATCTGTGGCGAGGTTGAAGCACTGGGCTCCATTCTGGCATGGGTTGGGCTCGCAGTAATCTATGTCCAACTATAAGGGAAAGCAGAAGGAAAACAAAGGTTTTATTATTACCCTATTCAATGCTAAAGAGAGCAGACACTGTGGAATCTGACCTTTTCATCTAGCTGCCATTAATTTTACCTAAAGGGGAACTCCGATGGAAATGTTTTAAGTTTATTTATTTATTTATTTTTTAAATCAACTGGTGCCAGAAAGTTCAAACAGATTAGTAAATTACTTCTATTAAAAAATCTTTATCCTTCCAGTACTTTTTAGCAGCTGTATGCTACAGAGGAAATTCTTGTCTTTTTTAATTTCTTTTTTTTGTTTTGTCCACAGTGCTCTCTGCTGACACCTGATGCCTGTATCAGGAACTGTCCAGAGCAGGACAGTTCCTGACCTGGACAGAGTTGTCAGCAGAGAGCACTGTGAACAAGACAAAAAAGAAATGAAAAAACGAAAAAGAATTTCCCCTGTAGAAAACAGCTGCTAAAAAAGTACTGGGAGAGAAAAAAAAAATGTTTTCCACCAGAGTACCCCTTTAAAAGCTTTAAAAAAATTACAGCCCCCTGGTTTGCCTAAATGTGAGCATACAGTCACCAAAACTGTTTAACTTAGTGTATTGCAACCGGTGTGCCTCCAGCTGTTGCAAAACTTCAACTCTGGGCATGCTGGGAGTTGTAGTTTTGCAACAGCTGGAGGCACACCGGTTGGAAAACGCTGGTTTAACTCAATGGATCTGATTTCTCTTACTCATTCCACCCCCCCCCACCCAACACTTTATTGGCAGACAGCTGTAAGGAGTATGACTATATAGCAAGGTTGGCTGAACAGAAGGTATTTAGTGTACAAGTCATTAGAGAAAGAAAGGAGGAGGAAAGAAAAAAAGAAAAGCGGCTACAACAATTCCTGAAGGTTTGCATTTCACCGCCACTCACCTGACAGAGGTTTCCAGAGAAACCAGCAGGACACAGACATTGAAATCCATTGATTTCATCCTGGCAGTGACCCCCATTCAGGCAAGGGTTGCTGGCACATTCATTGATGTCTTTCTCACAGCGATCCCCTGCATAGCCCAGCGGACAGATACAGCGAAATCCATTAACCAAGTCCTGCAATTGACAGAGGTTGAAACAAAAGGAACGCTGTTTACTTTACATCCAACAATAACACTTGCTCCGAAAGAAAAATCCTGACACAATTAAAAAGAAAAAAAATTTAATGAAATGAATGTAGTATATTATGTCCCCACGTAAAAAAATGCCACAATAAATAAGTAAAAAAATAAATAAATAAAAATAAACACTGGCCACGTACGTGCTCAGATTTCCCCCCCCCCCTTATTTAAATTAGCATTTGTCTGAGCATGGTAATGAGTGACTGCATGTATATGCAAGGAACAGCGGCCCAAGGAGGAGTACAATGCATATCATTTATTAAAGAGCTGAAACTCAAATCAGAATACGCTCCTTTGGTGTTTTTCCTGGCATAGTCTGGGAGACATGATCATTTATTTAATAAAATTTTATTTAATTTTTATTTAAATATTTATTAATTATTATTGTTATTTTTTTTTTTTTTTTTTAAAGGTTTCAAAGGGGTACTCCACTCTCCAGTGTTAGGAACATTTAGTTCTGAACGCTGGTGGGGGCTTCAGGGCCATCATGCCCCCTCCCATAGAGTTACATTGAGGGGGCGAGGCATGACGTCACAAGGGGGACGTGGCGACCCCTCGAAGCCTGCACCAGTGTTCATAGCTAAATGTTTAAAAGGTAACCCGTCACACAGTCTGCAGACAGCACGTTGTAGAGCAGGAGGAGCTGCGGAGATTGATATATAGTTTTGTGGGAAAAGTTCCAGGATAACTTTATCATGTCATTTATTCATTTACATCTCTGCTCATTCTGAGGCTAAGTAGTCAAGTGGGAGGTCCTGACATACAGCCACGTGTGCAAGTAGAGCAGGACCACCCCCTTGACTACTTTGCTCATTCTGGTCAAGTAGGTGGTGACACCCAGCGATGGACAGCATTCCCTACAGTCACACTTCTACACATATTGCCATCAATCACTAAGTAGGTCCGCCCACCTGACTACTTAGCCCAAAATGAGCAGAGGTTTACATGAATAAACTGTTACAGTTTATCCAGGAACTTTTTGCTCAAAAACATTGATCAATCTGCTCAGCTTCTCCTGCCTGCTCTATAACATGATGCCTACAGATTGGACAGAATTTTTTAGCGTGACAGGTTCTCTTTAAGAGATTCTGCTAAAGAAAAAAGCATAGTTACAAATAATAAATAAATATATATATATATATATATATATATATATAAAAAGACAACTTTTCAGCACAATTTTGCTTCTCCAAGAAGTTTCACTAATATTAATAAGTGTGAGAATATATTTTTAATATATATAGATTTTTTTTTAAATACACACGCACAGAATAGATCTGTAAAAGCAAGTGTAAAAAGATCAAATGCAAATAAGTAAGAACGTACCCTGCAGGTTCCTCCATTTTGACACTGGTCAATGCAATCATTGATGTCTAAGTAGGAAAAAAAAAAAAAACCTATTACACAATGGCACTAGAGCCCAAGGCTTACTATACACACTTCAACTGGCGGCAACAGAATGCAAATCTGTATTACTGGAGTATGATAGAGCTTTTGTGGCGTTTCCTGCATCCTTTCCTCTAGATAAGCTTTTTCTTAAGGGTGGGACCTTAAAGCAATTCTTCCACAAGCTTTATAAACTTCACATCATTGTTTTAAGCCATGTTATCAGAAGATGCCCATGCTACAGACTAATACGTTTTGATAAAAATTGTATACTTTCTTTCCAGGCTGACAACTCCCTTTTTTCCTTAAAATTATAATAGCCAACATATACTTTTCAAACATAGGTAGAGGTCACTTAGTCTCTGGGGAGACAGGAAAAGGAAGCCATCTGAATGGTGTACGTATACTTACTGATGTCGCAGTTCTGACCCGTCCAGCCAGGGAGGCAGTCGCAGTAGTAGCTACCGATCAGGTTTTTGCAGGAATTTGCGTTCACGCAGGGTTTAACCTCACACTCGTTTGCATCTTAAAAAGGAGCAAAAAAGAGGGATTAGTCTTGATGCCAGCAATCTGGGGCACTACATGATCCAGTACGGTCACATTTATGGCATATACCAATATATCCAATATACATGATTGTGGTATTCGCTGGGTTGATGCGTTCAAACTAGTCTTCTATAGTGAACCTATATTAAAATACTGTATTGGAATATAACTTATCTCCCATCCTTCGGATAAGTTATAGATCAGTAGGGGATAAGTTATAGATCACAGGGGGTGGGGGGGTCCGCTTGGACTTCCAGTGGTCTCCTGTACGGGGCCGCAGCAGTCCACAGGAAGCACTGTGCCGTCCCCAGCAGGAAGCTGCGGCAGACATGCCCCTCCATGTATTTCTATGGGATACATGGAGGGGGCGTGTCAGCCACACTTTCTTGCGGAATTCCACGGCCCCTACAAGAGATCAGTATTCCTTAAAGCTATAGAAAAAATTAATTAATAAATTACATTGTAGTATACTACAGACACATAGGGGGACATTTATCAATGGGTGCCGTAGGATGCAGCTTTCCCTTGTAGAATTTTTTATTTTTTTTTGGCTAACTTGCGCCAAATTTACTATTAAAGTGCACGGCCATTTGAATTTTAGCATAGATTTTGCTGGCTCCTGCCACAATGGAAAGGTTGATCCCACATGAGTCTTTTTTGGGCCAGATGCACCTTTTTAATGCACCCTTTTAATAAAAGGCGCACATAATAAATATCGTCCACTGCATCTGAAAAAGGGGCAACGCTGGATTTCACAGCCATAAAACAAAAAGGCGCAAAAAGAGATGCACGCAACACGATGCGCTCAAACATGCGCCCAATGTCTGCCAAAAAAAAAGTAAAAGTAAAAAAAAAAAAATGTCTCAATGTCTGCCAAAAAAAAAAAAAAGGTAAATGTCCCCCCTAATCCATATATTTCTCACATTAGCATATACAATACACACAATTTAGAGCAGCAGTCTCAAACTGTGGCCCTCCAGATGTTGCAAAACTTCAACTCCCAGCTTGGCTGTCTGGGCATGCTGGGAGTGAAAGTTTTGCAACATCTGGAGGGCCACAGTTTGAGACCACTGATGTAGAGGAAGGGGAAGAAAAAATAAAAAATAAAAATAAAAAAAACTTGGCGGTTTATGTTCCCAGACTCGTAGATATATAATGGAGACTCTAGTAATCCTCCCGGCTTAAGCTCCCTTCTCCTAATTTCCCATAAACATATACAAGTATATAACCTCTGAACTGTCGTTCTCTGAGCCCCGGATAAGACAATAGCCCGGCACATTTGCCTGTAAGGTGAGATTTGTTGGCCAAAAAAATAAATAAATGGTATTTGCCTAATTGCTCATTAAGACGCAATTGACCATTTCAGAAAGAGGTGGGGGGGGGGGGGGGGGGACTTTCTCCACTATTGTCAGGCAGATTAGAGAGTTTCATAGAGAACGTAGACAACTCATTCTTCATGAGATCATCCACATTTTGGAACCCAGCTGTAAAGTCCTGGGTTTGTGGGAGTTGACACGGCTGAAAAGATACAGCAACTTTCCCACAGGACCAAGCAGGGGAGAACATAGACTGATGTTAAATGCTCCTCCAAAGTACACCACTTAGTTTAAGAGAACTCATTTATTTCTGGTTAATGCTGTATCCAAGCCGTACAGTGCTGGCAGTGGTCACTTAACTAGAACATGGAGAATTCCTGCACCCATAGGGGGGAGGGTTTATAATAAGCAGACATGCCTCACTATTCTTCTAATGGAGAGAAAAAAAATAAATAAACACGCACACACACACACACACACGGACCTAAAAAAGTAGTCTGTTTAGTCTCCAAGGGTTTCTAGCATTTTGGGGAATCTAATGTTGATTTTGGGAATGGCTGCTACTATAGGAGGGGGTCACTTTTTATATGTGGCTCTTTGGCAGGCATCAAGACGACACACTACTACCCCCCCTCAGATCCACCTTAAAAAGAGTCACTAGCCAGCAAGTGCCCTCTTCTTTGCAATGACAAGGGGCAAGAACCCCAAAACAGCTGACGGGCAACATTCAATTCTGGGAGAGTTTCTAGCTTAGTACACAATTCCCTTTTAAGCAAAGTTATCCTTTATTCACAGGATAGCGGAAAACTATCTGATCGCAGGGGGTCCAACCACTGGGGCCTTAGCGATCTCGAAAAGAGTGAACCAAGCCTCCTCTCTTAATGGAGCGGCAGGTCGCGCATTCTTTATGGAAGCTGCTGGAGACCGCATTTGGTTAGTTTCCCGTAAAGAGTAAATAGAGTGATTATGCGTGTGTATGATCTACCACTCCATTTTAAAGGGAGACTCTAGTTCCTTCCCTTAGCGGGTGACTCTAGTTCCTCCTCTGCCCCCCCAGTGGTCGGACCACCACTTCAAAAACCTTTTTAGAAGTTGATCATTTATTCAAAAGGAAGCTACCTTAAGTAGGTGGCATTATAGCACAAGTGCTTCATTTCTTGGAGGAGAGCTACTTTACATGGCTTTTAAGACCCCATTCACCAATTTGGCGGTCTCCTGAATCAGACAGGCCACCTCCTCAGTCCTGTGTGGCTCTTGGATATAGACAAGATGTGGGATAGGATCCAACAAGGGGATAATGGACCTACACTGTAGATCAGTAGCTTACAGAAAGGAAGTTCCTATAATAGAATTTCCTTATTCAGTTCCCTCCCTAGACCCCAATCTAAGCCAAGGGAAAGGTTTGTCTCACATATTGCCTCTGGGCCATCATAATACATTAAAACGAAAAACATGCAAAAAGACCTTGTAACAGTGTACTCGTGTTTTTTTTTACTGTTTTATAATAACTAGTTATTGTTACCTATTTGGCAGGTTTTTCCAGTCCACTGGGAAGGGCAAACACATTTAAACCCATCTACTAGATCTTGGCAGGTTCCTCCATGCCCACATGGATTCGGAGCACAATCATCAATGTCTACAATAAACAAAAAAAAAAATGTGATAAATAATTCTATAGAAATCCTCAATCCTTCTTACAGTACTAGCTCATTATAAGCAATACATACTGATGGAGCACGTGGGTCCAGTCCACCCTGGGGCGCAGTTACACTCAAATCCCCCAACAGTCTCCATACAACTTCCACCATTGTTGCAGGGATCGGAGAGGCAAGCATGTTCAGCTGTAACAAGAATATACGATTACTAACAAGAATACGTACAGGCTTTTTTTCCTAGAAAACTGAAATACCACCTTGTTCACAGACCACCTTGCTCTGCATGATGTGACCGGCACTAATACTTCTATATCTTACGCTCATTAACAGTGCCTGGTTTAACAACTTCAAACAAGAAGGAAATAATCTCTCATGCTAAGCTGACCTGATCAATGTGCCATAGCTTAGATCAAGATCAGTCTGAGCAAGGGCTAACATAGATTCCCATAGCCTCGGGAGAAGGAATCGTCACACAAACAGAAAAATAAGGAAGTTTAAGGGTCTATTCACACGTACAGTATCCTGCAAATATTTAATGTGCTGGATTTAAAGCGGTGTTCAGTCTATTAGTTTACATTGAAATCTGCAGCTTCAAATCAAAATGGCTGTGAACTGCAATTCCAGCCAAAGAGCACGAGTGGTGCTGTTTGATGATCAATAACTTTTAGGCCAAATCTAGCCAACCCCATTAGGCTACTTTTAGAAATGTGCATACTAACGCAGCATAAACATATATAGATTTAAAAAAATATATAATAATAAAATAAGTTACCAATTTCACAATTTCGTCCCGAATACCCCTCTGGACAGGAACATTCGTACTTGTCAGGGCCAGTATTGCTGCAAGTACCTCCGTTTAGGCAAGGCTGGTAGGTCCCACAGGAGTTTAAATCTGCCAAGAAAGATGGCATGCATGGGTCATGGGTGAACGTTTCTAGAGAGCACCATCGGAAGGTATTCTGGCAACAAAGATGTATTCATGCATTCCAAGGACTAATATTAATGTATAAGGCTCCCCAGCTGTTGCTTCAAGGACGGAATGTTAAAAAAATAAAATAAAAAACACACACACACACACACACACACACACACACTGAAAAGCAAAAGGCTTTACTTTCGGGAATGTGAAGTTTGCGGTACGATTAGCATACCTTTGTTACAAAGCTGACCACCCCAATTCGTTTCACACAGACACTGCCATGGTTCAATGCAAGTGCCATGGACACATCCTGGGTGAGGAATGCACTTGTCACAGTACTGTCCTTGCCATCCATATTGGCATCTAAGTTGGAGGGAAAAGAAAAAAAGGTTTATACAATTTGCAATTGCGGCACAGGAATCCTTTCCAGGCTTGCATGAAAATGTCTTGCAGTCTTAGAGGGGGTTTTGGTGCTCTCTCGTAAACAAACCTACAAATAGTTTTGCCAAGGTCTGTAAGCCAAATTTTTAAACAAAAGAATAAACTGTTCTGGGAGACCCTACATGGTGCCATTGAACACAACACTACTCTATTCTCAGGTCATTCAAATGAGACAGGGAGGGTGGGTTCTCCCTACAAATCAATCTCTAGGAAATGTCACAGTGGACAATCAATTCTGTGTAAAAAGTAGTAGGAAAAAAAAATAAATAAAAAAAAAAGATCCCAGAGAACAATGGAAACTGCGCCTTCCTGCCTACCGATCTCTCTGGCTACGTCGGTGTATACTCTGTTTTCATAAATGCGCGCACACTGCATAAACACAGTCACTCTCATTTTCTGTGATCCATGTTTAGAAAAAATTAATGATATCCGCTTAAAAAAAAAAAAAAAATAGCGTGGGGTGGGGGTGGGTGCCATTTGGAAATCATAACCACATGAAGCAGCAAAGATAGGAAACAGACGTGCGGAGTTATAAAAGGCTAGTGGGGTCTTCAATATTACATCAAGGATTCCAAAGCTAAACACTCCTTCAGTGCCCCGGACCAAAAACTTCCCCCAAAGCGGTCTTTAAATTTGTAAAAATAAACCATTAGATAGAGGTCACCGAGACTTCAAATACAAGTCTGCGAGAGCAAATCCGTATCATGGGAAAGCTAGCGCGATCTGAAGCGGGGGGGAGGACGAGGACAGAAAAGGAGTGTGTCAGCAGAGAGCACTGTGGTCAGACTGAAAAGAAAAAGAAAAAAAAAGTTTAAACCCACACTTTCTCTGTAGTATACAGCAGCTGATGAGTACTGGAAGGATTAAGATGTTTAGGGTGCCTGCAGCTGTTGCAGAACTACAACTCCCAGGCATGCTGGAGTTATAGTTTTGCAACAGCTGGAGGCACCCTGGTTGGGGAACACAGGGTTAACCTTAGGGCTACTTTTCTGGTCATATGGTATATGCACACAATAATTAAAGGGGTACTCCGGCTTGAAATTTTTTTTTTTTTCTTCAAATCAACCGGTGCCAGAAAGTTAAACAGATTTGTAAATTACTTCTAAGAAAAAATCTTAATCCTTCCAGTACTTCTCAGCTGCTGTATACTACAGAGGAAGTTCTATAGTTTTTTAAGTCTGACCACAGTGCTCTCTGCTGACACCCCTGTCCATGTCAGGAACTGTCTTCAGCAGGAGAGGTTTGCTATGGGGATTTGCTCATACTCTGGACAGTTCCTAACATGGACAGAGGTGTCAGCAGAGAGCACTGTGGTCAGACAGAAAAAACTCAACTTCCTCTGTAGAATACAGCAGCTGATAAGTACTAGAAGGATTAAGATTTTTCTAAATAGCTTTCTGAAGCCAGCTGATAAAAAAATAAATAAATAAAAAATTGTTTTCAACCGGAATACCCCTTTAATATCATAAGGAGTTGACCTGAACGCATGTCTGCTTTGCCAGCCAATCAGGTGGCCTCATGTACCAAAGTTCATCACAATGGCCGAAATTATGAAGGCAAATTCCCGTATAGCTGCCACAATTTTCTACAATAACACGTTTTAGTAGCGGTGTTGAATGACACCATAACCAGGGCCCTGTTGGACAGTGTCAGGTCCACATGTAGTATTTGCAACCAAAGCAAATGGAACAAAAACACAAAAAAAAAAAAAAATACAAAATAATAATAAACAACAATGGACCAACTCCTAATTTTGCCTAAAAATGGCCACCCAAATACTGGGAAAACCCAGCACATGAGTGCATTTTAGTGTCCTCATTACATTCCTACCATGGTTCTACTAAACCGGATTTAGATCACCATCCTATGGTGATCCATGTCCGATCCAGTAGAACCATGGAAGAAGCCGATGGCCTGGGTGAGATTGGTCATCTGTGTGTATGCTCCAGGATCAGTATCTATCACACTACATATATATTGTTCAGGCTTCTCTCAGACAGGACCCGTGTATGCAAATAACGTGTGGGAAAGTTGCACCTTAAACAAATACTGTACGAGCAGCAGTGCATGTCTGAGCATCGAGTGGGAGGTGAGACGTAGAAAGAGAAAGGCCTAAAATCTGGAAACAAAGCCTGTTGTTCTTGTAGTGACACAGCAAGCCATGTTTATTTAAGTGACAAGTGCACAAATCATTAGCCGTGTTACTGTATACAATGCTCAGGGCAAGTATTCTATAAATATGCCAGGCAACTGCCAGTCATGTTACCTTGGCATGGAACAGAAATTACATTTGAATAAGTTTAGAATATATTCATAAATTTAATATATTTTTGGATATTTATAGATTTACAATAATCCAGATCCAAATCCAGATTTAACAATCCAGAACCCACCCGATCCTGCTGATGTAGAATTAAAAGGGGATGTGCGCTTGTGTATATACAACGATAATTAATGTAATTAGAATTTACATCTGAAGATCAACTTTCCTGCAATATAGCAGAAGCTTCATAATGCTGCAAAGTTGAAAGATGATCCGTAATTCCGAAGTCGTCCCAATATTTTAATTATTAAATTGTCCGGGTATGTATAAAACCTGCTTTCCATTGTATCAAAGCCAGAACACAGACAACTTCAAAGCTTAGCAACAAACAGTGTCTACTGACAAGATTCCATCTCAGCCATTAACCTCTCAGCACTCAGATGCTGGCTCACAAGAGCCGAGGGACCCAGAGATTTTACTAATCCCATTCTAAAGAATGCTTCACTTTTTTGCTTATTGATAGACTTGATGTGGGGGATGGATAGTACAAAGTGTTAACCCCTGTAATGACACTGAGCTAAGAAGCATACTGGCAAGGATCCCATTATAGCTCCTACGGAAGGATGTGTGTCACAGTGGGGTGCAGGAATTTTAGGCCAGGACATCTATACTTTATCTTCTAAAAGTTTCAAGAAATCGGTACTTTACCTGCATTCTCCGGGAACCTTGCAAGTGCCATGCTTTGGGCTACAGCCTTGACTGCATATTGCTAAAAATGAAAAATGGAAATATTACATTAAAAAAAGGTAAATTGTCAGTCATTTTATTCTATGGACAAATAGTATGTATCAATAAAGCCCCATTCACATCAAAAGCATATGTCAGAATACCACAGGAAAAAAATATACCGTATTTTTCGCCGTATAAGACGCACTTTTTCTTCCCCAAAACTAGGGGGGAAAGTTGGTGCGTCTTATACGGCGAATACCTGCAGCCGTCAACGGCCGGGACCCGCGGCTAATACAGGACATCACCAATCGCGGTGATGCCCTGTATTAACCCTTCAGACGCGGCGATCAAAGCTGACCGCCACGTCTGAAGAGTAAACAACACTAACCCGGCTCAGTTGGGCTGTTCGGGACCGCCGCGGTGAAATCGTGGCGTCCCAAACAGCTTACAGGACACTGGGAGGGACCTTACCTGCCTCCTCGGTGTCTGCTCCGTGCCGGGATCCCCTGCATGGCCGGCGCTCTCCTTCGACGTCATCACGTCGTGGCGCACGCCGTCCCGTCATCCAATAGGAGCGGCGTGCCTAGCGACGTGATGACGGAGAGCGTGGATCCCAGGGAAGAAGACGTCCAGAGCGTCGGGACACCACAGGGACGCGGCTACAGCCGTTGGCTGTTCGGGCATGCTGGGAGTTGTAGTTTTGCAACATCTGGAGGTCCGCAGGTTGAAGATCACTGTTGGGTTCAGAATCTTTTTATTCTAGATTTTGGACCTTTAAAAAAGGGTGCGTCTTATATGCGGCAAAAAATACGGTATATAAAATAATTCTTGGTGTACCTATGTGGCACCAGTTGACTGATACACCAAACACAGTCCTTCTCCTCCCCCCTGACTATGATACCGAATAAAGTCCTGTCCGCCAGTGGACCAGGACAGACTGGACATAGTCAAAATCTATTTCATGAAAAAAAAAAATTTAAGTATTGTTTCCCACATGGCAAAGCACAGTGAAAAACTGATGTGAATGGAGCCTATATCTAGTTACACACACACACACACACACACACACACACACTATAATATATTATACATACACACACACACACACACACACACACACACACACACACACACACTAAACATGGGTCAAGCAGGACAACAATTATGGACCAGCAATAACATTCATATTAGGTACCAGTAGGTCATTCCTAGGCACACATCCAATCTGCCACTCAAATGACTACTTCTTTATAAAACCATTAAAAAAAATAAAAATAAAAAACACACAAACTAGTTACCTTTGTTACATTCGGGTCCAGTCCAGCCTTCAGAGCAGGTTTTGTTGCCGTTCTGATCACAGTTGTAATGTCCAAAGAAATCATCTCTGGGCCGGCAAAATTTATTGCAGCCAAAGCCGTAATAATGTTCACCACAAGTTACTCGGATCTGGTACTCAAAATGGGCCATTCCAGCGTTTTGCTTGAGGGTTTGCCATTGGCGGCTCGGGTTGATCATACCGGAATAGGTGGCCTTATCGATGATATCATCACGCTCTTAAAATAAAATTATAAATATAAGGTTTGGGAGAAGTTCCTCAACAGAGCCTTCCTGATATACAGGGAGCACGCCTAGACACACGACCTGTCCTTTCAAAACATTCATCTGTTTAACATTATAACCTGAAATAATATTTCACAGTAGCCCGGAATATTGAATATATCTGTGGTATTTCACTCTGTACCTTGGGCCTTATGACTTAAACGATCTGACACTGTCTTACGACCTGCAGCGAGTTCAGCTTTGACTGCAGAGTGAAGAATTATCATAAAACATTTAACTCTGCACACAGTGGAAAGAAAAGCACAGGGCCATTCAGCAAACAAAGAAAATTGTAAGGCCCTTGGTACAACAAATAAGAGAAGGGGAAAATGTTCAGGAACAAGAACCTACGGATATCCCTTTCCCTTTATTTTAGATTTTACAATTCAATAGTAGCACCGTATACAATCTAGGAGCCATAAGCTTGCATACAGTAAAAAAACATAGAAAAAAAAAAAAAAGTACTAACACCACTATCCATAGTTCACAATCACAAATATGTTGGGAATGAATATTTAAAACTAAACATATCCCCAATTTTTAACTGCAAAATTTTGCCCAAAAAGCTTCTTTATAGTCCCTAGACAGGACAGTAATGCCAAAATAGCTTGCACCTGCCCTTGTCACTGAACATTTCAAAACATTTTCATAACCAATAATGTTCATCTACAGAGGAGGCCGTCAGTCTCCCGATCAACCTATCAGCACTCAAGCAACCAGCTACGGGAATACTATTAGCTTGCAGGAAAAGGAGAAATAAAAACAAACTTCTAGCACTAAACCCTCGCCGTTTGACTTGAAGGTCGAGAAGGAGTCCCACTGTGGTCTCTTGATGGGAATGAACTGTTGCCGTTTCTTTGTTTATTTTTTGTGCTGTGAAAAATGTGGCGAGGGAAGAAATGGAGCAACAACTGTAGTTTAACCCATGTGTGCTTTTCAAAGAGACAACTTTCAGGCAAGTCCGTACTAGTTTAGTAGAGTTGGCTCAAAGTTTGTTTGAACCTCAAAATGGTCCTGAACATCCAGTTAGAAAAACTATTGAGGCCCAAAGTTAGGAGTATCTGGAATATTTATAGTCTTATTATTAGGGGATACCAAATTGGGGCTCAAACGCACAACCTTCGTATGGAACTGTATTGAGTGGTAATATGGCACATTTAGGAGGCATTAAGGGCCCCCCCCCCCTCCCAAAAAAAAAAAAAAATGGATTGATTGGGAAAATTTATAAAAAAAATAGTCTAAAAACTGTCAAACTCAATTAAGGTGCAAATTTTCTCCATAGTAAATCTTCCCCAGAGAAGTTTATTAATACTAACCATTGGTATCATTATTGTGATCCCATGCTTCCACAACCAAGGTGTATGATCTCTGTGAAGAAAAAAAAAAATAGAAATAAATAAATAAATAGGTTAGATGCACTAGTAAATTCATATAAAATTTATAAAAAAAAACACACACACACACACACATTAGCGAAGAAGTCGGATGTATTTGTGCCAATTGAAACCTAAATAGGCAACAGATTACCCTCACATCAAACCTGATCCTCTTTCACCCTTCTAAGCTAACTTATCCAGCCTGATTCAGCAGAGACCTTTCACCTTAAATTACTCATCATTGTCAGTACTAATGAGTTTCATGTATTTGACTGGGGAGGACCAATAAACACTGTCATCATAATGGAGAATAAAAAATTCAATTCTAAACAAACTAAAAAAAACTAAAATATTGGATGCTAAGGACGGGAAAGATGCCCTCATTCGGCTAGTCTTCTGCAAACACTAATTCACCGAGCATCTGAAGTGAAGTCTCCTGGGAGTTTTTGCTTTTCAGCACCTCTTTGAAAGCTTTGTCTGCAATAGACCATCACTGCTCCCACAAGTATCAGGTAACCAAAGAAAGAACTGATGAATTTTCGTGAGGTTGGAGAGAGAGAGGGGAAAGGTTCTTTAATACAAAGCCTAGGACCTAAGCATTCAAAACCTTTGGGGCACAGCTATGTGTCACATATATAGGCACACTAATCTGACCAGGAGATCTTATACATTCCTGTAATAATCATAAGCATCTACTGCTTAAACTGACGCCTTCACTCTGGACGCTTGCCAGCCATTGTATACAGCCACCTTTTATCTCTACTCCCCATAAGCAAGCCGATGAGGCAGAAGCTCGCTCTCTCCGCTCAGCACTGGCTTAGAGCTCTGACGGGGCTGAGATACAATGGGACCACTTTGAAACACGTCTTTAAGGAGACTAGAAGTGGCTAAATCCTCAGCTGTATTCTCATGCGAGCAAGTTAGAGCTGGTGCCCAGCAAGACAGGAACTAAACTGGAAATTACTTGGCTCCGCCGATGGTGGTAACTGTAGATCCCGAACCATTTGGAAACAAATGGAATGTGGTAATTACATAGAAGACAAACCAGAAGCACATAGAGCGTTTATGGAGAAAGGTAAACACCTTGAAGGTGTAGGCATAAAGATAACTTCAAAAGTCAGCATAAAGCTACTTCTAATAACTTGACCGAGCATGCCGTCTTTGAAGGAAAGCCCTTCTTTGTGAGGCTCCACTTGGAAAACTGCCTAAATATGTTTCATAGTCAAAGAACAGGATTCCATTTTGTTCACAGATAACTGTGGGAAAAAATTCAGAGACGAGGAAGCAAATCTGGATATGTCTGGACATGCATGTAGCCTCCAATACAAAAGGCCATCAGCCATGGCCATTTACCAGGTTATGAAACTATAGTCTCTGACTATTCACAACATATATTTTTATAGGCTTTCATTCGGCTTATACCATTCCGAGAAAGGGAATCTGAAAAGTGTTTACAACAATCTACCGAGTACTTGCTGCATTATTACCACACCTTCATTCTTCAGAAAGCAAGAAACAGCTATGGGATTGTTGTTTTAAAGAGCGAAGTTAAAGTACAGTGGGTGATGTATATTACATAGTAAAGAAAACCTACAGTATTGTTTCAGGCATCAAACCCTGCTGGTATGGAGAAAGAGGGTCCAAGAGTTGTCGATTTAGAATTTTACAAACATCTTTTTTAAGAAACACTAAGATATTAGCATAACTAAAATGCTATTACCAATCCCAGGGGCCCAATACGTGTAGGGAGCAGTTGCCCAGGACATAAGTGCCCAAAAAAAATTTAAGGAGAGTGTATGCATCGGCACTTCTATCCTGTACAGACTCCCTGATCTTGTGCAGTACACGTCATGCTTTATGATGTCATTTCCTCATGCGCAGCCTGCAAGAGAGCAGAGGGAACGGATAAGGAAGAGGTATCTAGCCTTAAATCAAATATTCTCTTCTAAATTACCTTCCTACTAGGGGAATCCTGAAAAAAAAAAGAAAAAAAAAGGGGGGGGGGGGGGTTGGAAGTTACCTACCAAGTGGTGACCTACCTACTCAGGCCAAACCACTTACCCCTTCCCCCTACTTACTCTTACTATGCAGGCCACCAGGGAGCCATTGTTTGGGGTACTGATGGTAGGAAAAAGGTGGGGAATGTGCTTAAAAAGTGCAGGGCCTAAAATGTTTGTCTAGTAGATTGTGTGGAGATGAGATTTGGTTAGAAGAAGCCTTTACGGCAGTCAGCCAGATTGGGAAGAAAAGGAAAGAACAACATCAGGAAGACACCACTGTGGTCACTGGATGTAACTTCAATGTAATAGTTTGTCTGCAAAGAGATATTGGTCTTATATTGTATAGCTTTTAAAAAAAACTTTTATAGCAGTATGATGGTTTTATTTAGTCTCTCCATTAGTAATATGTGGGTGCTGCCAACCAACGCTACGCCGTAGGTAGGGGGCAAGAACAGCTTACATCTACCTATAAATGAACCGCCAAGTTACGCTTGATTAAGCACCCTATTATGTGACCGTCTTTATAAACGTTATTACCCGCTGATAATTACCAACCCACTTAACATTTCATACAACACCCACAGTTTGTCCATTTGTCTTTGAACAATGCACAGAGCAGTAGGCCAAATGATTTATATCTGCCAGGACTGGAATGCCGAACTGATGTCAGTGCCAAATGTATAACTAATTACTAACTGAAGACCCAATCGGGCGCCACATTCACTTCACATCTGCCAGCCTAGTTGTGTGAATCTCTAGGTCAACTTCAGTTTTTCACCCCAGAAAATTCCTGCGTGCTCTCCTATATGGCCTTTGGAGATATCTCAGCTTGTAAACGGCAACAAGTTTCTTCCCAGAGAGAAAATGGGTAACAACAGAGTTGCAGGACAAACAAAAATAAACCCTATCCCCCACAAAAATAAAATATAAAGAAAAAACAAATCTATGGTCACCAATTGCCAATGACTGGTATTTTTTATTATGACTGACTATGGGTACCACAGCAAAATAGAAAATGCAAAAAAAAAAAAAAAAAAAATGGTGGGAACACGAAGACTGATTAAAAAAAAGGGCCCCTAATACCGTGTGGGAAAAAGAGCCTGAATGTGAATCAGCAGCAGTTTTTTCATCGAGTGGAAAAAAAAAAAAAAAAAAATGCTGTTTGAGATGTTTTTTTGGGAGACATAGGACTTTTACTGAACATCTTTGGTACGGTTTTACAGTTTAAAGAACGGCCCAAAATACTGTGTGAACATAGACTTCCATCAATTGAATCATCTACGGTATTCTGTATATCTAGATATAAATGATATTTTTTTGCAAACAAAAACCATTTAATATGTGATCTATTAACAGTTACATTTGCACAACAATCGCCACTATCTGTACATGGAACATACAATTGGTAGCCCAGCAGGTCAGAAGAATTAACCTCCACTTAGCCAACATGAAACAAAGCAGGCCATGTAAGAGCAACAGGCCGGCGGTGGCGGTCAATCAATCTTTTTGAGTTTCTAAAGTTACGGTATCTAAAAAGTGATTGAAAGCTGGGGGGGGAATAGTGCACCCAATAAATCTGCCATGTGTTAGACAGGCCAGAAAACTGATGCTCCTAGATTGTGTTCTATACACAGCAGCTTTAATACACTAAAAAAAAAAAAAAAAACATCATGACATGAAAAAAAAAAAAAATTGCAAACAAGTCTTTTATATCTATAGCCTACTCCGGGACATAATTGATCCTTTGGGCTTTACTGTTGCACCTGAAAACCTGTTTGCAGACAGAGATATAATACCAAATGAAAATAGGAGCGAGAGGAAAGCTCATTCACAATTATAATGGGAACTGTTGGTTTAATAATGGGTGAATGAACACTCACATCCAACCGGCTGCATTCAGGTTTACTGAACATCTCTGGAATGAAGGCAACCAGCAGGTTTTAGTGTTCCCATGACCATAGATGACCTCTGATAAATCTACATCCAACCCAAATAATAAAACTGCACACGAAAGGGAGATGGGCCTTGTCAAAGATCAGCTGTGTATTGATAAATGTCACACTTCATGGGCCACTAGGGGTCCAACCCCTTCAGGAATACATGGACAGGGAGGAAACATGGACAACACCTTTTAGCCACAAATACATAGAATAAAGGTTTTTATAACAAGCTAAATATCCAACATGCACCACATTTAGATATACAGATTATCTATACTGATCTAAATTTTTATTCAGTCACCAGCATTGAACATAAAAAAAATAAATAAATTTATACGAGGCCAATGAGGGCAAGATACCAAGCACTGATCTGGATGATCTAGCGCAAGCAGTAGCAAGGTGGGCCACACGAACAATCGCTGGATCGGACAAGGATGATGTAAATTGTCTAATGAAAGATCGGATCAGCCAACACACAAACTTTTCCTGGTTCATTGGCCCTTGTACAGTGGCCATTTATCAGGAACTAGCTGAGTACCCGGTGTTGCCCAGTCTTTCCTTCCTAATCCTTGTTGTGGAGGAAAAATCAACAGAGGAGGCTTTTGACTTCATATCCAGACCTCCTATCCCGACCCGTAATATGTGTACCATTATTGAAATATCTCCAGCCCTACGGAAGTTATGTGGGAACATACATTTCCCATTGATTTGCATGGGACTTTAAACGAAAACCCCGACCCTCACAAATGGGGGTAGTTAAAGGTTAAATTAACTATCCTATATTTTAAGTGGACATAAGTAACATGTGACCAAGTATTATCGAAGTATCTCCAGCCGTTTGGAAGTTATGCAGTAACATATTTCCCATAGACTTGTATGGGACCTTAAACAAAAACCCTGACCCTGGTAAATGGGGGTGAGTAAGGGTTAAATTACCTATCTTATGTTTGTTGTTGACATATAAGTAACATGTGTGCCAAGTTTCATGTTAATATCTTTAGCCGTTTGGACATGATGCTCGAACACACACACACACACACACACACACACACACACACACACACACACACACACTGAGAGATTATACACACACACACCGGTAATATGCATTCCTATAAACACTTACATGCCCGATAAATCGGGCCTGTGTAAAAGGGTTATCCAAAAATCTGTAAACCATAGTGGTTTTCTTACAAAAAAAACTGTGCCACACTTGGCCTCAGGTTGTTTGTGGTTCTGAAACTATGTTGGGGTAGGGTCACACAGAATGGATTTACTCTGCGGATCCGCTAATGATAGACCCTACAGTGTGCCTCCGGCTGTTCCTGCTCGTAGCAGCAATCTGCCACTACGAGCAGACACACACGGGAAGATTTATCAAAACCTGTGCAGAGGAAAAGTTGCTAAGTTTCTCATGGCAACCAATCAGGTTGCTTCTTTCATTTTTCAGAGTCCTTTTCAAAAATGAAAGAAACAATGGTTGGTTGGTTGTTATAGGCAACTCAGCAACTTCCTCGGGACAGGTTTTGATAAATCTCCCCCACAGTGTTGCGCCATACTTGTCCATGGGTTATGTCCGGTATTGCAGCTCTGCACCATTGAAGCGAATAGAGGAAAGCTGATCTACCATATGCAGCCTGTGAGCAAGTGTGGTGTGTTTTTATAGGGGGGGGGGGGGAGAAGCAGTGCCATGTTTATTTAATTTACTGTGCAATGACTTTGTATGGACTACAGGCACCAGCTTGAAACAAACATTCAATAGCACCCAGGCATATTAGAAGAAGAACTGTAACAGCCGCCAAAATTTATTGTCCGGTGCAAATTCTTGCGCCAAATGCCAACACATGGTCTAGCAGGTGCCATTTATAATACTGGTGTCTTATGTGGCAAAGCTGCTTTAAGCCCTCTTATTCCAGTGTTTCCCAACCAGGGTGTCTTCAGATGTCCAGTCATTCTGAAGGTTGTAGTTTTGCAACAGCTGGAGGCTCCCCTGGTTGGGAAACGCTGCCTTAGGCCATGTTTCCTGTCTGGCAGGAAATTTTACAGGAGACAGTCAGATTCTGCTGTGTGAACAAGGCCTTAGGCACCAGGGGGGAGATTTATCAAAACCTGTGTAGAAGAAGTGGTGCAGTGGCCCATAGCAACCTTATTGTGTCTTAAATTTTTCAGAGGCCTTTTTAAAAGAAGCAAAGTGATTGGTTGCTATGGGCAACTGCTAAATCTTCCTCTGCACAGGTTTTGATAAATCTCCGTCCAGATCCCATCTACATTTTACAGAAAAAACGAGCGTTAATAGACCAGGTTTTTTTTACAAATCGAACACCGCCATTGAAAGTCTCAAACTTTCCCAGCGTTCCCTGCACAAGTATAATAGTGACAGATATACCTTCTCTAGCGCTGGCTGCTGCCTTGCCTACAAACACACACTAAACACTACGTCGTCTGTATATGCATCATGTAGTTGCAATTTCCACATACTTTGCCAAGAACAGAGCTTTCACCAGATATGAATAAAGCACCTCATCATGTCACCGCGAGGGAGACCGAGCTCGAAAGCTTTACAAAAGACACACAAAAAAAAAAAAAAACTAACAAAGCTCCTGTCGGGGCCTTGTCCGTAAATTGCTGAGTGGACAGAAAGCCAGCTTTCACATAATTCCTAGAGAACCAAAAAACAAAAAGTGATGAGCAATACCATATTTACTGATGGGGCAGCAAAATAAAAGCTGCTTACTCATCGCGTAACCCATCAGCATCCACCGTCAAACCGCACATCAAACACAGGGCAGCTGTAATTTGTAACATATGTGATAGCAGCCATCCCAGTGGCACCGTGGGAAGTCCAACGCCATCCCCAATAACAGTGCCACAACCACATCAAGCAACAACTGCAAATAAATTAAATTCATTAAACACGTTTTTTTGTTTGTGATTTAGTTTTTTTTGTCTGTGTCGAGTTTAGCCAAAGCCACAAAAAAAAAAAAATAAAAAAAAAAATAAACCAATTCATGAACTTGTTACGCTACAGCGTGCCAAGTGATGGAGGGCAGACAAAATACCACTATCCAAACTATGCATGTGTTGTATCCAATACACTGGGGCTGATCTCTGATCTGGCAAGCCTACTGGAATAATGAGTATCCTGTGAATACATAATGTGCTAAAGTTGCCATTGTGTGAACTAAGTCCACGGTTTGTCTGGGAGCCGAGCTCTGCTGAGTCTACTGCTGCTTCCTGTTGCTTGTCCTGTATTCGCATTATTTTTGGATGGGCCCCCATTATGTTCTGTAATCCTCGGTGCAGTCAGAATGGCCACACTATTGTTCTTGGTTAATATTAGCAGTCATTGCCTGTCTGGGTGGCCAGACTACAATGTATCCTAATCACTAAAACTAGCATGTAAAGAAAAAAAAAAATTTAAGCTATAAAAGATGAATTTGTTAATGATATAAATTTAGTTAACGTTCACCTAAATGTTGTAAACTGCAGGTTACTGGAAAAAAATAATGCATACCTTTCTTCCATCTATTGTTATGGTTTCTGTATAGGCTTTTGCATCTTTTAGATATTTTTTGGTATTTTTGTTATCTATGCATTTATATCAAGTGCCATTTTTGTGCTTTTAGCAATTAAAAGGAAGTTCTTAAAAAAGGTGTACAATTACAGTGAACTGTCCCTAAACTCAATTAAGTAGGTTTTTGCCAGAAATTATTAAATAAATTATATAAAAATTAATGCACTGTGTGAATATACCCTAGCACTGCTAATATGGATGCTTTAGCAAAATTTTAGTCTTATGTGGATCTAACCTAAAAGTAATCAAAAATAAAAATTCTAAAAATGTATATCAAAGTAGACTTTCACTGGGCCATAAATTCCTTCCCCACCATTTGACATTAACCCGCCATCTTCAAGGATCCCACCGATAATTAAATGCACTAGTTACAGAAGGGTGGCAAGGTTAATAGATAGAATACCAGCTGGCCAGCCAAGCACAACAGTCAGGTTCACACACAGCAGGCAGGAACAAGAGCCCTTTCTACTGATTTACCTGAAGTGCAGAACCTTGGTTGTGCTGGTAGGAGGGCGTTGGATGTCGTGGAGCCTTCACTTTTATTATATCATTTCTCACTTGGGATATGAAGTGCAGACCAGTGTGCGAGTGTCATCTCTGCAGACTGTCGACCTTGTTCCCATAGTTTACCCATTATCTTATCTACATCCTTATTGTACTCTAGCAATGCCGGTGTCTTTATTCACGATTGACTGTTATCTAGAAGAACACCATATAGTAGAAAGAGATTGGTTCACATTAACCATGCACTGAAGGCTGCACTCACTACAAGTACCTGAGGACTATGATGATTGCATTTTAGTGTTCTCCATCTTCAACAAAAAGGTTGGTAGTTGAGTGCAAACCCATTTAACCCCCCAAAAAAACATTCCTCTTCCAGACAGCGCCAGACCTGTCAACAGGTTGTGTGGGGTGCTGCAGTCATATCCATCAAATCAAGGACTGGTATAGAGCAGTTTCTGTAAAGCGGCAGCCATGTTCTTCTAATTATGTGCTTCCTCTCTAAAGGGGTACACCGGCCCCAAGACATCTTATCCCCTATCCAAAGAATCGCTCCGTGTCTGAAGACTCATGACGGCCGGAGTATCGTGACATCACGCCCCACCCCCTCAACGCAAGCCTATGGGAGGGGGGCGTAACGGCAGACAGAGCGATCATCGCTTCATGCAGCAGAATAGGGGATAAGATGTCTTAGGGCCGGAGTTCCCCTTTAAGCTCTTTGTTGCCAGTAAATAAAGAGTGTTGTAGTCCAACTGATGGAAGCCCATGTTAGGCTCTGTACACAGAGCCATTATAATGAAAACCATGATGGCAGCGCCGGACTGTCAAACGGCAGACTCAAATGGGATGCCTGACACCCTATTGTGTTCTGTCTAACTGTCCATCATTTTGATAGGAAGATTAGTGCTATCAAAACAACTACCATAGTTTGAACACAGTCTTGAGGTACCCACTGTTGGCTGAACAGCTCTCTTTCTCCCCATCCCTCTATACATCTGAGCTTTCAGCTTGGATGATTTAGAATGGTGAGAAGAGGGGTAAGCTGTTGCCAGACACCCCTTCTATCTCCAAGATCAAGCAGTTGAAATCCAGCATGCCTGACGCGACATCAGGGGAAAGTGGAGAGACCCACATTAGACAGTTGGCAGGTTCATCCTAATGTCTATGTGGGCCTACAGGCCCTCCAAAGCCAATGCAAACATGTTAGCGGTGCATCATTTACACGCATATGGACTTTCTTATCTGTCCAACTGGAAAAGGTCACAAGGGTTTTAGCACATCAATTCTCAATGTAAACTGGAGGAGGCTGAGGAATGCTTGTACAATTCATCAGTATTTTATAGGTGATGTATTACATACAACAACCTTAAACTGCCGAAAATGCTAAAACACAGAAATAACACAAATTTCAAAGATTTCATAGATCACCTATTCACATTTAGGGGAACTGCAGCAGGAGTACAAAAAAAAAAAATGTCTCAGTTAAAAACTACAACCCCCAGCATCCTGCAAACATGATAGTTTATCTGGAACAAATCCATAAATGATAACAATTCAGTCATTAAGGAGCGACTGATGAATGCAAACGACCAGTCTGATAAAGGATTGAGGAAAACATTAAAAGAAGCAGTTTCCTTGTTAGATAAAAGGCTTCTGGAAATTATAAAATACAGACTAAAGAGAAAAATAAATAAAAGGCTCAACATTACCATCATCCTCTATATACACCATAGAATTGCAATATATAAAACATGTTCCACCAAGACAAGTTTTTAGCATAAATTTTGCAATATTTTTAAAATGACAAAAAAAAAAAAAAAAAAGTAATCTATATTATCCATAGCAGCTGATTGCTGATCCTATCATAGCACAGAAAAATGTAAAATTTAATAATCAGATTTTTCACTAAGGACAAACATTGGTTTTCGTACATGAGGCCTATTATTGTCTTGCAAGACTATGTAAGACTCTGGAGTACTTCCCTCAATGGTATAGTGGTTCTTGTCTGATTTAAAAAGAGTATTGATGCTCTGTATCAATTCCTGCCATCAGCACTTACACATCAGCCCAGGTCACCCACAGGCCATGGCTGGCATTGCTATTACAGAGTCAACTGATAAAAGTTGGAGTTTCCCTTTAAACACATGAACATTTGGCCCTATGGTCTGATCATATGATGTATGCCAATAATAAGATGAACTATGCTTATCACGCATACAGGCAGAGTACCGTATTTTTCGCCCTATAGGACGCACCCAATTTTAAAAAAGGTGCAAAATCTAGGAAAAAAAAAGGATTCTGCACCCAGTGATCTTCAACCTGCGGACCTCCAGATGTTGCCAAACTACAACTCCCAGCATGCCCAGACAGCCAACGGCTGTCCGGGCATGCTGGGAGTTGTAGTTTTGCAACATCTGGAGGTCCACAGGTTGAAGACCACTGGATAGGAGGTAATACCCGCGTGTCCCCGCCGCTCCAGACCCGTCACCGCTGCCCTGGATGTCGATCCATCGCTGTCACTGACGTCTTCTTCCCCGGGATCCACACTCTCCGTCGCCGTCATGACGTCGCTACGCACGCCGCTCCTATTGGATGACGGGACGGCGTGCGCGACGACGTCGAAGGAGAGCGCCACCATGCAGGGGATCCCGGCACGGAGCAAACACCGAGGAGGCAGGTAAGGTCCCTCCCGGTGTCCTGTAAGCTGTTCGGGACGCCACGATTTCACCACGGCGGTCCCGAACAGCTGGACTGAGCCGGGTTAGTGTCACTTTCACTTCAGACGAAGCGGTCAGCTTTGATCGCCGCGTCTGAAGGGTTAATACAGGGCATCACCGCGATCGGTGGTGTCCTGTATTAGCCGCGGGTCCCGGCCGTTGATGGCCGCAGGGATCGACCCAATAGGTGTGTATTCGCCGTATGAGACGCACCAACTTTCCCCCCCCCCCCCCAGTTTTAGGGGAGAAAAAGTGCGTCTTATACGGCAAAAAATACGGTATGTTCTGTTGTAAGAGGTGGTTATGATGTTTCACCTAAAGAACCAGTTGCAAACCTGACTAGATTTTATTTTTATTCACAAAAACAGTAGTGCAAAATTCTTAATGGTTTCCCCCGAGGCATCAATCTGCCTTCAGCCATCCTACAGTGCAGCTGTGATCCTTGTTAGGGTCTATGCAGATGGGCGGAATTACCGCCGATGGAATTCCTCTGAAACGAAAGCCCAATACACTTCTAAGGAATTCTGCACTCCCGTTGACACTTCAGAATACCCGCTATTCTGCAAGCAGAATTTCCAAAGTGTCAACGGGAGTGCAGAATCCCATAGAAGTGTGTTCTGCCCGCATGAATAGACCCTTAGTTGCCACCTCCCTCAAGCCTGCCCTTTCTAGGACTCATTAATGGGGTTGAACCAGCCATTCCATACTGGTAGGCCCTGCTCCACAGGAGGTCCTTGTGACAGAAAAATACATACCCACAATAGAATCACTTACAACCACCATTGGCCAAAATACACAACAGCCTTAACCCCTTTCTGATCACCCCACTTATCACAGGTTAACGTGTGTTTTTCTTGTGACTTTGGAAGAGGTATTCTTTAAAAATCCCCTACTTTTCTTCTAGGGACTTCTTTTGGTAGTCCCAATATCCAGTTTACAGGACAGTGACACACTCAGACCTCTGCTGCTGTATTCCACAACCCACACAAACGTTCCAGTATTCTTGGACTCACACAGTCCACACAATCTCTCCTTAGAAGAGTCCTCTAGAAACAGAAGCACAGCAACATGCAGGATACCTCTACCAACCAGCTCACTGACTACTTTGTCCTTAGTGTCCATCACCCCTCAGGCTCTTCCATAAGTCGGAATCCCAGGCTCTCAGACAATCCCTGCAAAACTGCTATTTAGGCTCTTGTCAGTGCTTCAGTTTTCACAGAGTTCACAGACTTTCCTTGGTGAACAAGCCTAAACTTTTTTTTTTTTTTACCTCAGTCCCCTCTGCTCCCGCTAGTGTTATCTTGAGCGTTTTATCATCAGATTGTTTATACCAACATCAGCGCCAGGCTCTTTCTGGGCCTACACCGACACTGGCACCTCGTCCTATAAGCTGACAGCCAGGGAAACTGCCAGTCCTGCTACCCAGCCAGGCATGGTAGGGCACCATAGTCTTTCATTCCACTGTATTCCAAATACTTACAATAAAACATTCTTAAAGAGTACCTGTCACCAAACTAATCTTTAAAATATATTGTTCCTTATGTAATTATAAAGACACATGCTATTTAATTTCTGCTAAAATTCTCAACCTTTATATATGTTTTTAAATGTGATTGGAAGAAAGAAAAAAAAATAATAATAAATAAATAAATAAAAAAGGCCACTAGGTGGCTCTTATCTGTTCCCTACACAAGTCAAAGTTAGTTTGGACTCCTCTGGCCAGGCAGGAGACCAAACTTAGGAGGTGCATACGGGGCATGGGGAGGCACAGCTCTCGCAGGCTTCAGTGATGTCGCGCCTGCTGGGGAATGCCCACTTTCTCCTGCTGGGAGCTCACACAACGTGAGCAAGGGGAAAAGGTAGGATACAGAGCTTTTTAAAAGGTCAGAAAAATATTTTAAAGGGCAGGAGGGTTGTTAGGAGTAGTTAGGGAATACAAACCAAGTTAGTTTACAAAATATGGTTTGATAACAGGTACTCTTTAAACAGTTACCCCAGAGCACAGGCCCTTAAACCTGGCCCTCAAGGCCCACCAACAGTTTAGGATTTGCATTTGATTCCTTCCCCCCCCCCCATCATCTCTTCCAATGGAGTATCCAAAAATACATGGAATGTCGGCAGGCCTTGAGGACTGAGTTTTGGACCACTGCCCTAGTGGGCACACCCACAGTATCTTACAACAGGAGAAACATATTCCCCCATATCTACCGTTCTTAGGATAAGTTGGAGCCCCAGTAATCTGTCTGACATAATACACGAATGATCTTATAGGCAAAGCTAAATGAGTAAGACTGTGCTGATAAGCTGAAGTTGTATCTTAAACTTTTACCATCTTTTCTCATAAAAATACAATGGTGTGGCAAATGCTACATACTATGTCTCTCCCCCTTGTTATCCAGTCTGTCGGATCACCCCCTACAGCCTGAGACATGGAATTAGATTACTGGAGGCTGCTATTTATTACAGGCCCAAATAAATTCAATTATCCACAAAACCAATACAAACATAACAGCCGCACAAAGTGACATAATGTGGTTAGGAAGGATGGAAAAGGCAAAAGTAGGGACAACACAAATACACTGGCTACTCTGTACAGACAAGGCCATTCCCATTTGCAGGTGCAGGAAAGTTTAGTGGACTTGTTTTGTCCCAAGTCAGCCTGTAACCTAGCAACTTGGTCAAACCAATGACTTTACATTTATTTACAGCCCCCTATTCTCCAGGCCCATTACTCATGCCTACACAACAGAGAAGTCTGTTATCCAATCCATGAATTAAGAGATCTCAAATACAAAGAACGGACAATAGAACAAGTCCAGTCCCACCAACATCAATTCCTGACTCAGTCCATGCATGGACTAGCAGCGAGCAAGAGGAATCATTCACATTGCATTCAGTGCAATACAATACAATGGAAGAAGAACAGTTTCTTAAAACTGAATCTATAGTTCCAAATAAATGCATACAGTCTAATCAGAAGCCATAAAAGCTACCATAACAGAGTTCTCACATCTAGTAACACGAAACATCCATAGGCTAGAATGAAACAGTGCCTCCTAGTGGCCAACATGCATTAGAAAAAACAGGTTAATTCAAGATCCTCTCAGACATAAAATTCCTAGAAAAATCTTCAAAATCTTTATATAAAGAAGAGAAGAGTATTCTTAAGTGCAAATAGTTGGCAAAACAACCTAGTTTCCAAGAATTAATGGTTCATAGTAACATCGTTTTAGGACACATCCGTCGCTCTCGTAAAAGATAAGAGAATAGTAACTCTTCATAACTCTATAGCACTGAGCATAATAACTTGTTCAGGATCAAACACCTGAATTTATTTCCTCAGGTTAGTAGGCAAACATCCGAATGAGCCATTCCTTCAAAGCAAGAATGGGAAGAAAAAAAGAAAGTCAAATGCCACAACAATGGAGGCACTGCAAGCGTTGGCAGTACTTCAAATACCACAGATTTTTATAAAACCTTTTATCCCTTTGATGGTAGTTTTTGATAACAGTTTTATCTCACTGCAAGCAAAACCCGGCTCTTTCTCCAACAACAGAGGCTACTTGTGTGAACCAAGGTATTGTGCCAGTATCTGCCCAAACTTTACTTCCAGATCTGCTCAGGATGCCTAGCTGACATAGCAGAGGACTATGAGGAACCATACTCTCTATAGAAGAGAGGGGGGGAGAACACTTTCTGCATTTGTTTTTATTGATGTTATACAATATACTTGTAAATTAGGCTAAATGCCAACGTCCAGGGAAACTGACTATGTAGCCGGCACAGGACACGTGATTGGTTCCATACTAGTCTATTACAACAGGGGTGGCCTCATTACAAAAAAAGATCTGTGGTCCCATTGGGCAACAACAAGGTTAAAAGCCTGAGAGTGAAAACCACCAGTAGACAAAAGAGAACTGGCCTTTGAGCCAATTAAACCCCCTTCAAGGTTAAGCAGCGGATGCCCACACACCAGGAAGACTGATAGCCAGCTAGTGAAGCCACCAAGGCTTGGCATCAGAGTAAAAACAATGCAATTAGATCCGTAGTTACGACAGACAGTTTAGTACTTAAATTACTGAAATATACGATCAAGTTTTTTTTTTTTCAGTAATATTTCCTAAAAAGTCTAAAAGAATTTGTAACTTTGCAAAAAGTTTGAAAAAAAAAAAATAAAAAAATAAAAAACAACACATTTCAGTGTGGAGTTTGTAAAGCATGCAAATTAAGTGTAAACACATGATTTTCAGCAACGCTTCACCTGAGCATGCCCAGTAACCCACACATGGCCTTAGCCAAAGCTTACGACACAACATTGACTACCGACACAAGAGTTAAGAATTTTACTGAGGGGAAAAAAAAATAATTTTGGAAACTTTGCAGTAAAAAAATAAATAAAAAAAAGCCTCCGTAGCACCATAAGCAATGATTAATCCGAATGGCACTCGTTGATTCAGTGGAGCTCGCACACCCACCCTGCAACACCTGGCTGGGATCGAAGGACACAGCTGGAGGGGAAGGGTAGGGCAACCACTGGAACGAGCAGGGCGTTCGAAGATACCATAGGTACGACAATACAGTCTAAATCCCTAGCTCCTCATGGATCAATGCCAAACCTGCTTTTAAAAAAAAAGCATGCAAAAGAAATGGATCGCTTACACCAGCAATAAGTCTCCCCGGGGTAGCAAAAGGGCAATTACCACCCCGTCTAGCTCACGTTTACCAATGTAAACCACATGCAAGCCCATGTGTCATTCAGAAGGAAGTGGTGCAAACGAAGCATTCAGAAAGCTCACGGAATATCCCACCGCCAAGCATGGTTGTAAGCAATACCGTGACAGACAGGTGTATCTGCACATCCTGCAGCCCATACAAAACAACAGTAGACGTGCAACATCTTGGTGGGCATTCGTCCCCTTCCAAATCTCTAAAGCCTATGCTTCGCCAATAGCTTTTCTACAGCTGCAAGATGCACAAAACATATTAAAGCACAAGATGGGAGGAGGGTGAATGATGGGAAAACTCAGCCCAGCCGGACACTGCTAGTAAGGTTTAGAGGAGATTAGTCCACTTCTAGCTCCTCAACACTACTTGAACACCAGACCGAACTTCTGACCTTCTAATACACTCACAGTTGGGGGGCCATAGGATAATGGTACAGTAGATAGGACAATTCTTCCAAAAACTAAAATTCTCTGGTTCAGAATAGCCAAGAAGTCCCATAGACCGTGCCAATGCAAACCATACATAGAAGTCCATGACCTGTTTAATGTGCCCGAACGGGACCTATGGTTCACCACGTGGCACGTGCATGTCACAACTACAAGACCCAACAGAGGCTACTGATGCAAAGGGCTTATCAAGTCCACTTAGGGCATCATTGATGGGCCAGTCATGGGCCCTGTTGTAGACAAGTGGTGAGGTTTATGGGCAGCTTTATACAGCAGCGATATACAGGACTACAGAGGATACACATGTTTCTAGGAGCAGCTCATTCTATTCCCAGGCACTCCTCCCTCTCTCCTGGGTCACATACTGGAGATCACAGTCCACTTCTCTACTCATGAGCCTCCCCTCCTCTTCCAATTGTATCCGCTTCTGTATCTCAGGCTGTAGTAGTCAAATTAACCCATTGCACACTGACAGCGCTGATGTCTTGATCCTTTTATTACTCTACTAATACATCTACTTGCATTTTAATCCTGTGTTGGGAGTCCTGATGTACCGCGCCGGGGACACTGTCGGCGCCATGCAAAATTACAAGAAAATGCACAAGAAATCTTGAAAAAGTAAAAAAATAAATATATATGGATATAAAAATTAAAAAAAAAAAAGTTCATTTCACAAGTGACTCACCGGCCATGCAAAACTGAAAGGGAGCACAATCCTGTTCCTCTCGCTAGTCCTGCTGAATTTAAGGTTGAAGGAATTCCCTCCTAGGACCGGAGTAGATCCATAGCCGAAACTGCAAGGCCCCCCGACGGACACCCTGGACTGGTACTCCTTTAGGCAAACTTTAAAATAAGTATCACACTCATCCCTGGTACATTTTCGATCAACGGCGTTCCTGGTGCCATCGCAGCAATTGCCATTCTGCAATTCTCCATTGGGATTTTGCATCGATAAGATTTCCAACTCAAAGTACCCTGATGCTATACACACCTGTTACAAAAAGACAAAAAATAAATATATGTGTGTGTAAGAGACACCAGTAAAAAAAAGGAGCGGTATAGCACATAGCATACAGTGTACACAAAACACAGGGGCACTGATTGCATCTTAAAGGGACGGTACACCTAAAATAAACTAAATCATATATATCGGTCACTTAGGGTGACTATAGATAAACCTATAGATCTAGCAAGGTGCAATGTCTCTTTAAAAAAGTAGTAAAAGTGCATCGGTGTTTGCCAACCAGGGTGCCTCCAGCTGTTGCAAAACTACAACTCCCAGCATGCCAGGACAGCCTTCGGCTGTCCTGGCATGCTGGGAGTTGTAGTTTTGCAACAGCTGGAGGCACCCTGGTTGGGAAACATTAGAAGTGCACTCTATGCAACAAGGTGCATGCAGCAAATCAAAAAAAGTAGCTGGTCCTCCATAAGGGGGGCTTGGTGCATGGAGCTCCATACCTTCAATGGGAAGCATAGTGCAGCAATGAAGAGCCTGAAGGAGGGGTCAGATAAGAGGGTTCTCCTCCGTAAAGGCATTGCCTCTCTTCTGCAAGTGCTGCCCTGAAGCCACTGATAGCTGGGACCGCTCCACAGCTCTGATATAGGCGGCTGATTTGCTCATGCACGAGTGGAGGAGGACAACACACTCCTCTATTGTCCTGGAGGGGAGCAGCAGCCTCCCTTTTATCACTGGATCCTCTATTCTTAATATTATTGATTCTGCTCCTTTTCTCTCTCTCTCTCTCTCTTTGCAAATCAGCTGCAGGCGTTGGATGAGGCAGACAATGAGAGCTGGGAGCAGAGTGCAGGCTCACTGAGGGACTGCTCATCTATGCAGAGACTGCAGGAGGAGCAGGAGGAAGGATCAGCTTAATATTCATGAAGCTGGGTGGTCAGAGGCTGCAGCCTACTCCTCCTCCTCCTCCTCCTCCTCACTACACCTCCCTCTCCTCACAAGCCTAGGGGGGGTTTGGAAGAACAAGAGACAGCTAGGAAGGCTCTGTGTCTGTAGGTGAGGGAGACAGGTAGGAAGTTTAGGGATTAGCTGGCAGCAGACAAACCTGGTGCCAGCCACAACAAGGCAGGGGGGAATAGCAGAGAGCTAGTGCAAACTTGTACCCTGAACTTCTGGGAGAGCAGGAAGAAGAGGAGGCAGCAGCAGGGAGGCAGCAGCAGGGAGGGAGGGGGCGCAGGGCTGGGAAACTTCACTCCTGGAGACAAATTGCACGAGTGTTCGCCACCGCCACACTGTTTCCTCAGGGCAGTTGTTTCATGTCAGGGTTTGCACGGCGCGGGTCGTGTGAAAATAGGAAAAAGGACGGCGTTTTGTCGCATGCTCCGGGCTATGGGAGATGTGGTAGAGATATACGGTGCGCGCCGCCTCTTCGCAGGAAAGTTGGCGTGCAAAAGGTCTATAGCCGTGTCCGTCGCGTGATGGGAGTTGTAGTTGTGCAACAGCCGGTTGACTATCTTGGCATGACAGGGGGTTGCCACCTGACTGGTATTTTACCGGCAGGGTATTTTGCCCACACTGCCGGTATTTTTTATATGAAAAATACTGGCAATGCAATGGCCGGTATTTATCCAACCAATAATCCAACTCCTGGAATGTTGCACCGTAAGGCCCGTTTCACACTGACGGTATGCTCCGGCAAATTCAACCGTCAAACTCCCTCTTTTTATATATTATATATATATTTTTTTTGCATTTTGCCGGCCGTAATTTTGCCGCAAAATGCATACCGGCAAATAACGGGTCCCAGTGGACCCCATTTTATTCAATAGCAGACGTTATTTTGGGAGAGAAAAAATTGAGAAAAAGATGGTGCAAGCACTATTTTTTCTCCGGCTTTTCTCAATCCAAAAATAACGGGCTTCACACTGCCGGAGACAGCCGGCTAACCGATACCAGTGTTTTCCAACCAGAGCACCTCCAGCTGTTGCAAAACTACAACTCCCAGCATGCCCAGAAAGCCAACGGCTGTCCCGGCATGCTGGGAGTTGTAGTTTTGCAACAGCTGGAGGCACCCCTGGATGGAAAACACTGAACTATACTATATACTACTATATAGTCCAACATGCTGGGAGTTGTAGTTTTGCAACAGCTGGAGGAACCCCTGGTTGGGAAACACTGACCTATACTATATACTACTATATAGTCCAACATGCTGGAAGTTGTAGTTTTGCAACAGCTGGAGGCACCCCTAGTTGGGAAACACTGACCTATACTATATACTACTATGTAGTCCAACATGCTGGGAGTTGTAGTTTTGCAACAGCTGGAGGCACCCCTGGATGTAAAACACTGAACTACACTATATACTACTATATGGTCCAACATGCTGGGAGTTGTAGTTTTGTAACAGCTGGAGGCACCCCTGGATGGAAAACACTGACCTATACTATATACTACTATATAGTCCAACATGCTGGGAGTTGTAGTCTTGCAACAGCTGGAGGCACCCCTGGATGTAAAACACTGAACTACACTATATACTACTATATGGTCCAACATGCTGGGAGTTGTAGTTTTGCAACAGCTGGAGGCACCCCTGGATGGAAAACACTGAACTATACTATATACTACTATATAGTCCAACATGCTGGGAGTTGTAGTTTTGCAACAGGCGGAGGCACCCCTGGTTGGGAAACACTGACCTATACTATATACTACTATATAGTCCAACATGCTGGGAGTAGTAGATTTGCAACAGCTGGAGGCACCCCTGGTTGGAAAACACTGACCTATACTATATACTACTATATAGTCCAACATGCTGGGAGTTGTAGTTTTGCAACAGCTGGAGGCACCCCTGGATGGAAAACACTGAACTATTCTATATACTACTATATAGTCCAACATGCTGGGAGTTGTAGTTTTGCAACAGGCGGAGGCACCCCTGGTTGGAAAACACTGACCTATACTATATACTACTATATAGTCCAACATGCTGGGAGTTGTAGTTTTGCAACAGCTGGAGGCACCCCTGGATGGAAAACACTGAACTATTCTATATACTACTATATAGTCCAACATGCTGGGAGTTGTAGTTTTGCAACAGGCGGAGGCACCCCTGGTTGGGAAACACTGACCTATACTATATACTACTATATAGTCCAACATGCTGGGAGTTGTAGTTTTGCAACAGCTGGAGGCACCCCTGGTTGGGAAACACTGACCTATACTATATACTATAACATGCTGGGAGTTGTAGTTTTGCAACAGCTGGAGGCACCCCTGGATGGAACACACTGAACTATACTATATACTACCATATAGTCCAACACGCTGGGAGTTTGTGTTTGGGGCAGCTGCTGAGCCACAGGCTGTATCAGGGCATGCTGGGAGTTGTAGTTAGTAACTAACTGCAACTCTTGAATTTAATAAAAATAAAAAAAAGTCACATTGAAACAAAAATGGTACTGTTCAAAACTGCAGATCGGGACACAAAAAATTAGCCATCATACAGGCCGTATAAGGAGAAATAAAAAAAGTTATAGGAGTCAGAATAGGATAACATTTCCCCCGTATATGTGTATCCTGTGATGTCACGAATATATAATTAATGCAAATTAGCATGGCCGGTATTTTTTTGCAAGAAAGATGGCAACTCTAAGTTGTAGGAACAGCTGGAGCCGCGCAGGTTGGGGAATGCTGGCCCAGATGAATCAATCTGCTTGAAACCAAAATTGTCTGGCTTTGCCCATAGCAACCAATCACAACTCAGCTTTTATATTCTAAAGGGGTACTCCAGTGTTTAAAACCGTATCCCCCTATCCTTTTGGTGTCTGTTTGTTGGGGGCATCCAACCTCTGTGACCCTCTTATTATTTGGTCTGTTTTTCATCTAAAATAAATAAAAGAACATGCTGGGTATCTCTGGTGCTCCCCTAGGGGGAGATTAATCAAAACCTGTGCAGAGGAAAAGTTGCCCATGGCAACCAATCAGATCGCTTCTTTCATTTTTGAAAAGGGCCTCTGAAAACTGGTTGCTATGAGCAACTGGGCAACTTTTCCTCTGCACAGGTTTTGATAAATCTCCCCCATAGAGAATGTATGGAGAGCAAGCTGACACTACGCTCTAAGCAGAGATTCAGGGCTCCCTTTCTGGAGTTTGTGGGGGTGGGGAGTCCCGAGTTCCAGAGGTCGCACATGGCCCCCTCATGATCAAACACTGGTGTACCCCTCAACATGCTCTGGTAAAATGAAAGCTGAGCTGTGATTGGTTGCTATGGGCAACACCAGACCGTTTTGGTTTCAGGCAGATTAATAGATCTCGGTCACTGTTCTATAGAATTGTTAAAAATGCGCGTGTATAATACAGAGCCAATAGTGAGCTTTGACTCTACGGTCTAGGACTCTGTTGATTCTAAAAGAACAGAAGCTGCCTGGAGAATACTTTTTTTTTATTTAAAGGGGTACTCCGGTGGAAACCATTATTTTTTTTTAAATCAACTGGTGCCAGAAAGTTAAACAGATTTGTAAATTATTTCTATATCTTATTCCTTCCAGCTTTTGTATGCTACAGAGGAAGTTCTTTTCTTTTTGAATTTCTTTTCTGTCTGACCACAGTGCTCTCTACTGATACCTCTGTCCATGTCAGGGACTGTCCAGAGTAGAAGCAAATCCCCATAGCAAACCTCTCCTGCTCCGGACAGTTCCTGAAACGGACAGAGGTGTCAGAACAACTCAACTTCCTCTTTAGTAAACAGCAGCTGATAAGTACTGGAAGGATTAAGATTTTAAAATACAAGTAATTTACAAATCCGTTTAACTTTTTGGCACCAGTTGATTAAAAAAAAAATTTGTTTTCCACAGGAGTACCCCTTTAAATGTGTCCAGGGTGGGAAAGAGGCACCCAGTTTTTTTTTTTTTTTGTTTTTTTTAAACAGCTAGAATAAGTCTGGGTTTAGAGTTGAGGGTATCAAGATTTGCCAAACCCATCGATTCATTTGGGACCCTATCAGGCATCATAAGCCACACTGTAAATGTGCGCTGATCTTGAAGATGAGTGCTCGTGTGCAGAGCCTATATTATAAGACTTGAGGGCCTGGGAGGAAAAAAATGTCCCCTCTTTTTTTCCTCCTCTATGATGCAGTTTTTGTGCCATTTTTTACGCAAAATAGTGCGGGAGACTTATTAAAACCTGTGCAGTTGCCCATAGCAACCAATCAGATTGCTTCTTTAATTTTTCAGAGGCCTTTTTAACCCCTTAGGGACTTTCGTTTTTTTCCTCCTCACTTTCTAAAAATCACAACACTTTCAGTTTTCCACCTACAGACCTATATGAGGGCTTGTTTTTTTGCGCTACCAATTTTACTTTGTAATGACATCAATCATTTCTCCACAAAATCTATGGTGAAACCAGAAAAAAAATATTTGTGGGACAAAATTGAGAAAAAAAAAGAAAAATACCATTTTGTAAGTTTTGGCGGTTTCCATTTCTACACTGTGCACTTTTCGTAAAAAATGACACCTTATAATTATTCTGTAGATCCATACGATTAAAATGATACCCAGCGTTTATAGGTTTGAGTTTGTTTTACTTGCACAAAAAAGTTAAAAATGTCCCATTCTGACCCCTGTAACTTTTTTATTTTTCTGTATTTCTTTTTTTTTTATGTATAAGTCATTGACCGAGCGATTTAATTAACGTTATATTTTTATAGTTCGAACATATACGCACGCAGCGATACCACATATGTTTATGTTTATTTTTGTTTACATATTTTCTTTTTATATGGGAAAAGGAGTGATTCAAACTTTTATAGGGAAGGGGTTAATTCACATTTATTAACTTGTTTTTTTGTGTGTTTTTTTACTTGCATAGCATAGCATTGATCAGTGTTATCTGTGCTCTGCTGCTCCAGCCTGCCATGGCTTGCTGGAGCATGAGATCATCGATCGGACAGCGAGGAGGCAGGTAATGGTCCTCCCGCTATCCTTTCAGCTGAATGGGACACCGTGGGAGCCCACGTCAGAGAAGGGGAGCTGGCGTAGGGCATACATGTATACCCTGCATCCTTAAGGGGTTAAAAATAAAAGAAGCGATCTGGTTACTATGGGCAACTGGTCAACTTTTCCTCTACACAGGTTTTGATAAATCTTCCCTTGTGGGTATTACTATAGGCATTTTATGCATTACAAGTCTTGTGACTCAAGGATTTCTATTAAAGAAATTGGGGTTCGGGGTGGGTTGGGAAACTCCCAAAAAAATGGCAAAGCATTTCCAGCCTCCGTTCTTTCTGCAGAGGTCAGAATTTGAATATCCGTGGCAGATGTGTTCGGGGCAGAAATTCTGCCATGTGCATGCAGCAGAATCCTATTGAAAACAATGGGAATTTTTCCGCCGAATTGTTTTCTTTCTTTTTCTGGTTTTGATCCATATATTATCCATTTACCATCTATACAGTGCATAGTGAAAGTATTCGGCCCCCTTGAACTTTTCGACCTTTTGCCACATTTCAGGCTTCAAACATAAAGTTATGAAACTGTAATTTTTTGTGAAGAATCAACAACAAGTGGAATGAAATTTATTGGATATTTCAAACTTTTTTAACAAATAAAAAACTGAAAAATTGGGCATGCAAAATTATTCAGCCCCCTTAAGTTAATACTTTGTAGCGCCACCATTTGCTGCGATTACAGCTGTAAGTCCCTTGGGGTATGTCTCTATCAGTTTTGCACATCGAGAGACTGAAATTTTTGCCCATTCCTCCTTGCAAAACAGCTCAAGCTCAGTGAGGTCTGATGGAGAGCGTTTGTGAACAGCAGCTTTCAGTTCTTTCCACAGATTCTTGATTGGATTCAGGTCTGGACTTTGACTTGGCCATTCTAACACCTAGATATGTTAATTTGTGAACCATTCCATTGTAGATTTTGCTTTTATGTTTTGGATCATTGTCTTGTTGGAAGACAAATCTCCGTCCCAGTCTCAGGTGATTTGCAGACTCCATCAGGTTTTCTTCCAGAATGGTCATGTATTTGGCTCCATCCATCTTCCCATCAATTTTAACCATCTTCCCTGTCCCTGCTGAAGAAAAGCAGGCCCAAACCATGATGCTGCCACCACCATGTTTGACAGTGGGGATGGTGTGTTCAGGGTGATGAGCTGTGTTGCTTTTACGCCAAACATAACGTTTTGCATTGTTGCCAAAAAGTTGGATTTTGGTTTCATCTGACCAGAGCACCTTCTTCCACATGTTTGGTGTGTCTCCCAGGCTTGTAGCAAAGTTTAAACAACACTTTTTATGGATATCTTTAAGAAATGGCTTTCTTCTTGCCACTCTTCCATAAAGGCCAGATTTGTGCAGGATACGACTGATTGTTGTCCTATGGACAGAGTCTCCCACCTCAGCTGTAGATCTCTGCAGTTCATCCAGAGTGACCATGGGCCTCTTGGCTGCATCTCTGATTAGTCTTCTCCTTGTATGAGCTGAAAGTTTAGAGGGATGGCCAGGTCTTTGTAGATTTGCAGTGGTCTGATACTCCTTCCATTTCAATATTATCGCTTGGCTTAAAACTTTTCCACAACAGTATCTCGGACCTGCCTGGTGTGTTCCTTGTTCTTCATGATGCTCTCTGCATTTTAAACGGACCTCTGAGACTATCGCAGTGCAGGTGCATTTATACGGAGACTTGATTACACACTGGTGGATTATATTTGTCATCATTAGTCATTTAGGTCAACATTGGATCATTCAGAGATCCTCACTGAACTTCTGGAGAGAGTTTGCTGCACTGAAAGTAAAGGGGCTGAATAATTTTGTATGCCCAATTTTTCATTTTTTATATTTGTTAACAAAGTTTGAAATATCCAATAAATTTCGTTCCACTTCATGATTGTGTCCCACTTGTTGCTGATTATTCACAAAAAATTACAGTTTTATATCTTTATGTTTGAAGCCTGAAATGTGGCAAAAGGTCGAAAAGTTCAAGGGGGCGGAATCCTTTCACTATGCACTGTATTTGCTCAATTGTTTCCATTAAGAATTAACTTTTTTTTTGCTGTTTTTTGGTGTTATGTGAACTATATCAAAACAGAACATGTATTTTTAAAGGGGTTATCCTGCAATAGAAAAACAGAGCTAATTTGATTCAAAAACGGCACTACACCTGTCCTCAGGTTGTTTGTGGTAAGCTGAAATACTACACACAACCTGAAGACAGGTGTGGTGCTGGTTTTGGAAGAAATCTGCTGTTTTTATTATCCCAGAGTTCAACCCACTGACTTTAATCGGCATAAAAGCAGATATAGATCCGTTGGAACATGCTGCATATTGAAAAAACACCATTCACAAAAAATAAATAAAAAAAATATTGTATAAAAAACAGGGGTTTAAAAAAAAAAAAAAAAAAAAAATAGAGAAACAGAAACATAGCCGCACATCCACCATTTGTATTTTGATCTACTTGCTTCTTAGAATAATTTCAAAAACTAACAGGTTGTTATAATACATTTTGATCAAAAAGTACAAGCCCACTCGCCACGTCAAGGCCACCCAGTCAGAGTGGGTCCCTAACCTAACACTAGCGGGCAGTGACCACTGCCTCCAAGACACCAAGCCCACAGGGGGAATGACCCAGTGGTCAGGCAGCCCCACTGCTGCCCGGCCAATCCCCCAGGCCACACCACCCCACAAACAAAGCATCACAGCAAAAATGGCTGCCACAGAGCACCACACCAGTGTGTAACCTACATGTGCTCCCTGCCAGAGGGCTCACATTTTCTCCCCCAGGACTGAAGGGTCTGGTGTTTTTTCCCCCTTATTTTCTATGACCAATAGGTCAATACCCTTCTCCATTCAGTTGACAATGACTGACAATGCAGTTCCTTGGAAAGAGGTATTTTCTCAGAGAATGGTCAAGAGGGAGAGATAAAATGGCCCAGGGGGGAATGTTGTGGCACAGGGTAGGATCAAGGGGGGAATGAAGGGGGGAGAAGGGAAGTGAAAAAGGTGGTTCATTAAGAAAGAGAATGAAGTTGCACAAGGGGGGGATAAAATGACACAGGGGGTTGATCAAAAGGGAGAATTAAGTGGTGTGGGGGGAGGGGGGAGGAGGCACAAGGGGATAGATGAAGGGGGAATGAAATGGCAGAGGGGGTGATGAAGGGGGAGGGGGTCAATGAAATGGCACAGGGAGGTAGCAGCCATGTTAGTAATGCTGATTGTGTGATGCTGACAATACATTTTCATGCTATACCATTCAGTCAGTAAAGAAAAGTGAGAAAAATGACACTAGTGAGTAGTTAACAGAGAGTAAAGAAGCTCACGTGCTGATGAGCCATATTTATTTAATATCGGATACATCTCTCCATGTCTACTATATAGTCTGCAATGCTACAGCTATATCTATTAATATGCAATAAACCTAGAAAAGAAAACTACATGTTTGCTATCACTAAATAAGGTAAAATTGTTATATGATTGGGTTCATTTTACATTCTTAGATCATTTACATTATGGGAAAATTCAGCATGTTTACCTAGTGGCTGCCAACTGACAGCTTATGCCAAAAATGGTGCCCTGTGACTCCATTGGCATTGTAAGAGGAAGGCGTTTTTTTAGAGTACACATACTTTCCTATGTGACATAGCCAGCACTGATCAGAGGAAAACAAGGAACATGTGTTTTTATGTGACTGGTTTTGGTTTGGGAATAGGGAGATGATAAGAGTCTTTTTTTTTTTTTAGCAAAATGGTAATCCTGTTCACCCACACCAAACCCAATACACTGGGTTATAGTGTCTGTGAACAGGGGTCACTGACCAAAATACGTACCTTTGGGTCTGGAGATGTGTCCCACTAAAGATCTGCTTCTATTTAAATACCACCCACAGTGGAACAAAATACAACAAATGCAATAAACTCCGGAGGACCCAGAGCCAAATCCAGCATAGGCCATACAGGGAATTGGTCAGGAAAACATAAGAGCATATCTGAAACCCAACCGGAGAAAGCCCAACACATACTAACCCCTCCCCCCCACACCCACCTAGCCCCCCCCCCTAATAAGAACCACACTGCCTATAGGAAACTACTGTGACAATCCACCCAGGGGGGGTCCGCCGACATATCAAGCAGAAGCCAGGGGTCCATACCTTGTCGAATTTCTTTGGACACCTACGACTCACATAAAGAGTCTGGTATAACGGGACATACTTGCTGACCAGAGCCAGCCAACGAGACAGCGGGGGGAGGGGAGGTATCCTTCCAGATCATCACAACCACTTTACGGGCACAGAACAGCAGAAAGCGAATCAATAGTCGTATAGGAGAGCTAGAAACCACTTCATTTATGACTTCCAGCAGGCATACCGCAGGGGTGAGTAGAAAAGGAAAGTCCAGATTATCAGCCAGAAACTCCATCACCACCCTCCAGCATGCAAAAAAGTACCTACTGCACCCGAACATTGGAAACACAAATCAGACTGCGAAACACCAATACGCTTCAGCTTAGCAGGGGTATAATACAACCGTAAAACATACCTAGATTGGATCAACATATCTCTAACACTCACTATTGTAGAATAATAAGACAACCTATTTACACTGATCCTCAGATAGATCCAGGATAATAGCCATCCATTTAGAAAATTCATGTAAGAACAGGCTAGGCCCCAGTGTCTGCAGTAGAGCATAGGCCTGAGTCAAGGGTTTAGAGAGCCCCGTGGTGCCCAGGAGAAGCTTCACTTAGGAAAAAACAGGGGTAAACGTCAAGGAGCCAAACTCAGGAAACGCATGATGATACCTGAGCTGATGATACCTAAAGAAGGCATTTCCAGGGAGGCTGTAAGTTTCCTTCATGTCTGAAAAGGGCAAGAAAACTTGATCCTCTCCAAGCAAGTGGCTCACAAATTTGACACAATGACAACCCCAGAACCTAGCATCCTGTAACCCATGCAGGTAAGATAAATGAACGTTCCCCCACAAGGGTGCTCTAGGATATACTAAAGGCTGTGGAAAGTTACTTGACACCACGGACCACACTTAAGCAACAGACCGAAAGGAAATAGGAAAGGAAGATCTAGAATGATACCTGTAGAGAATGTTAGTAAGGGCTTCATAGAAACCCATAATCGCTCCAGCCAAGGCCGTTGCTGAGTTGGACAGATCCAGATCGATCCACCACACTGCATAGACCAACTGGGAGTCAAGAAAGTAGTTATAAACATCAGGGGCAGCTAAGCCGCCATGCCTCTTGGGAGGCTGAAGAAGGGCCCGACCAAGTCTGGGAGACCTTCCCTGCCAGTAGAAGGATCCCAGAGCACCACACAGTGTGTTAAAAAAACTTTCTAGGGGGAATCATGGGAGCTAAATGAAACAGGTAGAGGAATTTAGGGAGGTAAATTATCTTAAAAATATTGATCCTGCCGGCTAGGGAGACGGGGAGTGAGGACCAGGCCGTCAGCCGTTCCACAGTGGAGCGTAGAAGTTGCTCCAAGTTTAGGAGCAAATAATCTATCAGGGACTCAGTTACTTCCACCCCCAAGTACCTAAAGCGAGAAACCACCTGCACCCCATCCGGGAGGGAGGTTGGGAGGGGGATTCCAGAGGAAAGTGCCATCAGGGATGATTTAGTCCAGTTGACCCGTAAGTCCAAATTGAACTAAACCGGTCAAGCAGATCAATAAAGGACAAGAGTGAACCCGCAGCATCTGCTAAATATACCAGGGTGTCATCCACATAAAGGGAAACCTTCTCTACAATGGATCCCCTGGGAATACCACAGATAGCAGGGTCGCTAAATTCTCCATCGCCAGCACAAAAAGGAAGGGAGATAGCGGGCACCCGTGCCTCGTCCCATGGCCCACGAGAAATGTAGCAGAAACATCTAAGTTAGTGTGAATACGGGCTCTAGGACTGTCATATAGTAAGCAGACCCAAGTGCAAAATCGGGGACCAAACCCAAACGTACCTAGAACTTCCTACAGATAAGGCCACAACACCAAGCCAAAGGCTTTGTAAATATCCAGACTAACCACTACTCTAGGAGGAAAGCCCTCCCCCACCGGAGCTATGTTAAGTTGCAGGGCTTTACATTAACATCAGTGGCCCTACCCGGCATAAACCCAGTTTGGTCAGGATGAATGATAGCATTAATGACCCCATATAGGCGAGTAGCCAACACTCTAGCCAAGATCTTAATATTAACATTACACAGGGAAATGGGTCTATAAGAATCAGGCAGCAACGGGTCCTTCCCAGACTAAGGGAGCACCACAATCAATGCCTCCCGCATAGAGTCCGGAAGAGCATCGGCCTCAGCTATCGAGTGAAACAAGTTAGGTAGTATAGGGGCCAGTCGCTCCTCCTTCATCATATACCAATCCCCTATCATCCCATCTAAACCAGGTGTCTTCTTATGGGGATGATCACATATAGCCTGTTCCACCTCTTCAATTGTAAAAGGGGCATCTAGCACTGCCGCCTGAGCATGACTAAGTGTGAAGTCACGTAAGAAGAACAACATTTCCCCTGGACAGGGCAAAGAAGGGGCAGCATACAAAGAGGAGTAAAAGTCCCTAAAAACAAAGTTGATCAACTGAGGGTCTACCACCATAGCACCGTCACTGCCCTTAATTCAGGGGATAGAGGCATCAGGATGACTAGCCCTCGCCAAATATGCCAACAATTTACCATTTTTGTCCCCGAATTTTGTCCTCTCAGTCGTAGGAGAGGTGTTCCTAACATACTCTGCCTCCAGAACACCCACCTCCTGTACCAGCCTACCCTCCATATCAGACCAAAGCTTCTACTGGCCTGCAACTCCCGCTATGAAGGCCCCTCTAACCGTGGCTTTGTATGCGTCCCATTGAACTAAGGGGTCAGGATAAGTGGCATTATACTCCCAGTAATCAGCATGAGCAACTCCCGGTACCTCAACAACTGCCTCGACCTGTAGCCACCCAGGGTGAATGCGCCAGATATGGGAAGGGGGAATAGGGCCTAAGTGTAGGCTTACCAACACAGCAGATTGGTCTGAGATCCCCCTAGTGGTGTAAGAAACATTGCTTACTGCAGGAAGGAGTTCCTCAGATGCCAGTGCAAGATCTATTTGAGAGAACGACCTATGGGCCGCAGAATAAAAGGAAAAGGAAGAAGCTATCGGATATTTCCACCTCCAGAGGTCAGTCAGGCCGAACGCCAAGTGATAAAGGAGGAGGGGCCCGGGTCAGCAGCGTTGGTGAGGTCGAGCTTAGGATCAGGAGCCACATTGAAATCACCTACGAAAAAGACAGGGTCAGATGGAAAAGACAGGAGTTTGCTAGTTATTAGCTCCAGGAAAGAGGCCTGAAAAGGAGGAGTTACATATACATAGACAATAACAAATGAGAAAGAACCCAGGGAACAGTGAAAAATCCCAAATCTCCCAAAGTGGTCACAGGCTGCTTGTGATTAACACAGAGACACCTCTAGCATAGGTGGAATAAGATGTATGGTAGCCTCTCACAATCCAAGCCCTTTTCAGAGAAAAAACTTTCTGGCCCATAATATGAGTCTCCTGTAGACAAATAATGTGAGGAGACTGAAGTTTCACAAAATCAAGGCTTAAGGCCCTTTTAAATGTGGAATTAAGCCCCCAGACATTTCAGCTAACCACCTTCAGGCTCCCCATCATAAAAGATAACACTACAGACGCTGTGGAGAGCCTGCAGGAGGACCAGGACCACCGGGACATACACACCACATTCAACCAACAAAAAGACAGACAGGGCATAGACACGTAACACAAAAACAAAAACAATCAGGTTTAACAATAACATCCTCAAGAACTCCCTGTCTAACACTTAACGGGACTTAAAACAGCTAGTGCCTAACACAGTGCAGATCTAGATCCTAAATATAACTGCTACGGAGCGTTCAAAGAACGCAGAGAAATTCTAAACGCACAACTACCAAAGTTCCCTCCCGCCAGCCCACAATAAATTAAAACGGCCGGTAACTGAGGAAACTATCCAGAGAGACCCTAGGGAGACAGGAACCTGTGAAGGCCCTAAACAGGAACTATCTCCCTAACCACTACCTAAAAATAGACAAGCAAGAAGAGCAGTCTGTGGCAAGATAGTCCAGCGTAGCTCAATCCGGAGGCCTGACTGGGGGGGGGCTGCAGGCCAGAGAAGAGCTTCAGTCAAGGAAGTAAAGAACTTAGTAGAGGCCCCATCCACCACTCGGAGATGAGCAGGATACAACATTGAGTATCGGTAGCCCTTGTCACGCAGCTTTGCCTGGACCTACGTGAACTGCACCCCCTGCTTGCGAAGTTCCACAGAAAAATCAGGATAAAAGGACGCTCTGCTTTCCTAACAGATGACCTCGCCCTTGATCCGCACCGCCCGGAGAATAGAATCCCCGTCCCTGAAATGAAGAAGTTTGGCCATGAAAGGACAAGGAGGGCCACCAGGAGGAGGGGGGCGAGGCGGAACATGATGAGCCCACTCAACGGAGAAATAAGAAGAGAAGGTACCCACAGGAAGAATCTCCTTCAACCAGTTTTCCAGGAACAGCACAGGATCATTCCCCTACACCTTCTCAGGGAGGCCCACCAGGCGTACATTGTTGCGCCTCAAGCTGTTCTCCATGTCATCCATATGACTCAGGACTCCGGTAACCTGACGCTGTAGAGACTCAACCTGCTCTGGCAAGGGATGTAAGGTGTCTTCCACCGTAGAGACTCTGTGCTCCGCTTCTTCAGTGCGCTCATGTATCTATTAAGTCAGATGACACAGAATAACAAACTCCTTCTGCAGCTCATCCACTTTAGTCACCATAATAGATTGGCAGGAGAGTGCTGAGGAGTCGGAGATCCCTTGAACAGTGACAGAGGCGATTTTGAGCTCTGGAGAACTGGCTCAACGCTTTCGCTGCCTGCACAGAAACTTTAGAAGCAAACGGGGTCTGAGCACCAGGATCCCGCCGAGAAGGGCCACCGGAGTGGGAGGACCCATCATCAGAGGAAGCCTCCTCATCAGAAGTCGGCTGAGAGGCCTCAGCATGCACTTTGGATTTCTTATTCTTGTTGCAAGTGCCACCCATGACCAACAGGGCCACACAGAGAACAGGTAGAAAGTCACCAGACACACAGTCCCAGGATTGCAGGGGAAAAAGCACTCAGGGCAGGAGCAGGGCCCACAGCTTATAGCAAAGGTCGCAGGCTGACCACTAAGCACCACAAGTCCCAGCAAGACCACAGCCACCCTCCAATGAACTCACAGTCCCCGAGAAGTGTGGATCAAGCAGTGGAGAGCCGCCTGAAGCCTGGCAGAGTACAGACATGCAGGAGGTGGCCCAGCAGCAGCAGGCACACCAGTAGGAGAAGGCAGTCCAGCCGTATAGGAGGCAGCAAGGCAACCAGACCTGCTGCCGCGGATTCAGCCAGGAGCCACAGGGACACCACACCAGGCCTGCACTGATGAGCCCGGAGGTAACCAAGGAGATGGGGAAGCCATGCCCATGAAGCCTGTAATGGCAGCTCCTTATCTTCACTGCCCAGGAGAGATGCAGCCCAGGCCGGGGATCGAAGGGAGCAGCCGACCGCACCACTGAGCAGCGGAGAAGCCGCCCGACAGCCACAGCAGAGGATACCTCGCTCCTGCTCCAGGAGACCAACGTGCTCAAAGTCTGCTGCCCTCTGCAGGAGAGCTCACCACCGGACCATCACTCCAGCCACTACCGCGCACCAGCAGGGTCCTCAGGATTTCCCCCAACACCGGAGCACCCCAGGGGTAAGAACCTGCCGCTTTTCAGGGATTTAAAGCAAGATATTCAGTGTCGAGCAGTGGGAGCTCCTGAGATTGCGACTGGTTATCTTGGCATCAAAACCACGCCCCCCCCCCCCAATTTGCAGCAGTTCTGACCCATGTGGATTCACCCAAAGAGGAAAATATGGTTGTTTTTTTAACAGGCCACAACAAGGCAGCAGCAGCTACATGGAAAGTGCGTTATTTTTTTTTGCTGCCCCCTCAAGATCAGTTGATGAAGGCCACCTGTTGGCTGAAACATGTCCTGCGAGTCGCTATTTTACTACATCTCTGCCTAATGTGTGAATAAACACTCGAGGGAATTAAGCATCTATCGTGAGTGCCGGGATTCTTTTACCTATTGCTGTAGATTACCTGTCCACGAGCACCACACCACGGATAAGAGTGCCGACTCCCCGCTACCTCTATTGAACTACCCTTCTCAACACTGCCGCCCTAGGTACAGGCCGACAGGTGCCTAATGGTAAATACAGCCCACGATGGTATCAGTGCATTAACAGGCAGACATGCTGTGAAATATCAGTAAAGACCATTATCTATCTCTCTTATATCTATCTCCAAATCTATATATCTATTAGAATCATATATTATATAACATATAGATATTTACTTGTGATTTTACTAACAGATAGAATTTCCCAATAATGTGATCATTTCATGAAAGAGCATAAAACCAGAGATCATTGTCAAGAAAAGCCAAAGTATACTCAACGTGACAATTTTCCAGCACATTACGGCCTGTGACCTCTGTCGGCCATTCTAACAGCTGTGACCACTAATCTGGCCTTTGCACGACTCCTATTAGGAAGTGAAATGTCTGCCTGTGCCATGTGCAGTCACCTTAATACATTGTCATAGTAGATTTAGCAGAAATATTTTCGCAGGGTGATCGTCCCATTCTCGGGTTGTTGCAGGTAGCCTCAAGCTATTGTTTTGCAGTGAAACACTAGCATGCTCAATATTAACCTTTTCATCTCTTACGCCAGAAGGTTTTATTGTCCATAGATCTTTGCTTTCCTTTGAACCTCTGCAAAGTCCCCAGACTCTCTAAATGCCATGCTTAGATGTAAAAAGTTTGCGGGAGAGACTCTTTGTAATTAATATTGGGTTCCAGCTCGAGGCACCCTTTTCTTGAAAGAGACTCCATTTCAGAGACAGACCAGTTCAATTTGGGTGTCTGTCGGATGCCCTAATAATATTAAGGTAGTGGTTGCGCTGGCTGTGGTTGCGATGTCACCCACTGAACAGTTCCTGAAAGGGAAAGACCGACAGAGATGTTTGATAAATAATCATGGTCCATAACTTGTAACATTACACTTTTTAAAGTGTTGGTTTGGGGGGAGGGTAACTGCTAAGACTCCCCGCTATCTCCAGAATGGGGCTCATCTTTCCCTGTGTGTGGAGCAGCGTGTTGGCATGTGCTCCATGCACTGTCCGGACATACATGAGCGCCGGAGATACATGAGCGCCGTACTTGGGTATCTCTAGCACTCCCATAGATAGTGTATGGAGCACGTGCCGACACACCCCTGCACAGGGATAGACTGGGCCAAGTTCTGGAGATCACGGAGGGTCCCAGTGGTTGGACCCCTGCGATCTGACACTAATCCCCTATCCTTTGGATAAGTTTGAAAGTTTGAGAGTACCCTTCTAAGTTTGTTCACATTAGTGTTCTTTTTGAAAATTGCTGGACTTTGAAACTTCTTTTCTATTAGTGCCATTAACAAAACATTTATCATATGAATGTATATGGCACTTCAATGTATACTTGTGCTCCTAACACAGTAAACAGTAGATGTTGTCATCTTTTAGGTCCTTTTAGTATTTACCTCTTGTTCCATCGTGGCCCAGACACCCACAAGCATGGAGATGGCATATATATCCTGTTATCATAGGCGTAATCTTGTTAACGTCAATAAAAATAGCTGTGTCTTATCTTTGCCTAATCCCCCCCATGATGTCAGAAGAGTGACAGATCTCAGTCCTGCTTATGTTTTCTCCAGCATGAATAAGCTGCACATGATGCATCTCTATGCAGAACTTTATGTGTATGGCATACTGTATATTATAATCTGTAACATTATTGACACCAATTGTCATTATTTTTAAAAGCAAAGCAGACATTTTTATTCCGTTTCTCAGATATTTCTCCCGACTCCCCCATAAACATGTGGTTCAACTGAGCGCATATGAGGGAGATTTATCAAAATCTGTGCAGAGGAAAAGTTGCCCAGTTGCCCATAACAACCAATCAGATTGCTTCTTTCATTTTGCAGAGGCCTTGTTAAAAATCAAAGAAGCTATCTGATTGGTTGCTATGGGCAACTAGGCAGCTTTTCCTCTGCACAGGTTTTGATAAATCTCCCTATAAGTTTTCTAGAGGGGAGAAGAAAATAAGTTGCTGCAAAACCCTCTCTGGCAGTTTATGAAGTTTAATATGTAAAAATTTTTTCTCTTCCAGCATCTCCATCAGTGGAGAGTTGGGACATCCCAATGGACTTTTTAGCCAATGGTTGTTAAAGGGGTATTCCGGGCAAAAACATTTTATCCCCCATTCAAAGGATAGGGGATAAGGTGTCTGATCGCGGGGGGGCCCGCTGCTGAGACCCCCCGTGATCTCCCTGCAGCCCCCGCATTCTATGCGGGGCCTGCGTCTCTAGTTTCGGAAACCTCTGGGTTTCCGGGACTGGGGACGTGACGTAACGCCACGCCCCCTCCATTCATGTCTATGGGAGGGGGTGTGACGGTCGTCACGCCCCCTCCCATAGACATGAATGGAGGGGGCGTGGCGTGACCTTGGAGGTTTCCGAAACTGGAGATTCAGCACCCGCATAGAATGCAGGGGCTGCAGGGAGATCGCGGGGGGTCTCAGCAGCGGGCCCCCCTGCGATCAGACACCTTATCCCCTATCCTTTGGATAGGGGATAAAATATTTTTGCCCAGAATACCCCTTTAATACTCTATACTAACAGATATCTTACAAAATCTGATCAGTCAGGTGTAATATCTTTGGCCACTTTTCTTTGACTGTGCTTGAGCTTTCTGGTCAATGATGAAAGACTGTGAAAATTAACAAGCACAATTCTCAATGGGTGCTCAATTTTTTGAATGAATAAAGAGAGTGCAGAGTTGGTGAAAATAAATTGGGATGGGGCTCAGAGACCCCTCTGCCATGGCAGGAGATTTTTGTGTTGGAGCTCGGAAGCTTTAGGGTAGTTGGCTTTGTTGTAGTATCTAAACCCGATCCAAGTCCTGAAATGAGATAAAAAGCAGCTGCTCCATGAATAACCATTCACTCTGTCAATTTTGGCCTGGAGCATATATAATAATGTACAAACAAAGATTGTAAAAAGTTAAAATCTCTCTTCTTTACCACCCAATGACCTATTTGTTGTTTAGACTTCAGGCTGCTACTGGGTGAAAACATTGCAGAATCATTTCCCTGTAGATTTTATGTCTGTAGTCGGCCGGTTGATTAAAAGAACGTAACCAACTAATGGTAGACAAAACAGACCTACACATAAAGAATCCAGCAGAAGGAGTATTTTGGAACTGACCTTCCTTATGGAATCAACAAAGTAGAAGAAACCTTGAGATCTCAACATTCTGTAGTCCCAGGTAAATAAAGTAGCCTCAGATGGTATACTAGTTGATTTTTTTGTCAAAGGTATTTTTTTTTAAGATAATTGCCCATTTTTGAATAAAGTGAAAGGAAATGATAAGGAAATGATAAAACTATAACTGATCTTAAGCGATTGTGTTGTGAAAAACACAAAACATGGTTATTGGTGCCATGATCTGTAAAAGTAAAGACAGCCCAACTCTCGTGAGGGCCATGGTTGGGTGACAGTAATGCTCCTCACCATACCCAGCAACGAAGATTGTAATAATTTGAATGATCATCACATCCTTATCATGTATGATAGCGTTTTAAACTTCTGTTCTCCAAGACACGCTTAATTTCCAAAAAATAGATAACTAACAGATGTAATTTTTTGTAAATAAAGTTGAAGCAAAATCTGTCCTTTGGCTTTGTCTTATATTCCAGCTCATCCCTATTGAAGAGAACGGAGCTCAGAATTAGATACTTTTTCTAATACAGAACAAACCATTTAGGGATGAACAGAACTCCTGATCAGAGTTTCACTTAAAGGGGTACTCCGCCCCTAGACATCTTATCCCCTATCCGAAGGATAGGGAATAAGATGTCTGATCGCGGGGGTCCCGCCGCTGAGGACCCCCACATTCTACCATGCGGCACCCACCTGTAACACCTTCCGGAACCGCTGGAGGCCCTCAGGTTAATACCATCCCGACCACGGGGAAGTAAGATCGTGACGTCACGACTCCGCCCCGTGTGATGTCACACTCCACCCCCTCAATGCAAGTCTATGGGAGGGGGCGTGAAAGCCTGAAAAAATTGATGGCCTATCCACAGGATATTCCAACCATATTGGATCAGTGGGGTCCAGTTTCCAGCATCCCCAAAAATCGACTGTTGGAAGGGCCAGTGAAGCAAGTTACAACAGTGTTATCCCATTCAAGGGAGTGAGACAACACTGCAGGATGTTGCACTGCCCCTACTAATGCAAGCTCCCACAGAAGTAAGCATTGAAGAGACTGCAGTGCTCACTTTAGCACTGTGGCCTCTTTAAACAGCTGATCATCGGGGGCCCTGGGAGTCAGACTTCTGAAGATCTAATATGGATGAACCATCAGTTTTACACGTTTATAATAATTCACTTTAAATAGGAAATATAAAAGTACAATACTGTCTAAATGCTGAGACCTGCTAGTAATTGTTACTAGTGTTGAGCAAGAATATTCGTAATGTGAATTTTTATCACGAATATTTTTTTTATGTGAATTTTTATGCAAATTTTCCATGCAAATAGGGGTCTATCACATGGGACTATCACATGGGTCTGTTTTTTTTCTTTTTTTCACATGCAAATTTTTATGCAAATTTTACATGCGAATTTTCGCATGGAAAAAAAAGTGAATGAACATAGCAAATATGCGAATTTCGCGAACATAGGATGAATAATCATCAATATATTCGTGGAATATCGTGAATTCGATTATGGCCCCTGCTGCTCATCACTAATTGTTACCACCACAATTAAACTTCCATAGATCAATTGTCTTTTTTTCATCTTCTTATGTTTAGTTATTTACATGTCATTTTCTGAATTATTTTCTTTCTGTTTCTATTCAAAAAATGAATTATTATTTCTAATCACCTAGACACAAATCCCATTGCCGCTCCACTATCTCATATACACAGCCTGAAGCGTGTTATAAAGCTAATGAGGGACTGAGGTTATCAACAGAGCAGACACGGCCAAGGGATTTGTATTCCTCGGGGACCCAGCACTGCTAATGGAATGTGAGATGAAAGATGTGGCCATTGTTTTGGAAACCACAAAAAAATAATTGATATTCTATTGTCTTTATCTGTCTATTAGAGGGTATTACACTTACAGCCCTTCTAGGGAAACCCACAAAGCATTTTTTTACTTTTCTTACCGGAAAACAAAAAGGCGGTATGAACAAAGGATAAACATTAAAAGGAAATAATATACGGGAAGACTAGATGGACCATGTGGTCTTTTTTCTGCTGTCAATCTTATAAATTTGAAATAATTTGATATTATAGGAACTTCATTGCTCCCAGTAAAATATGTGCCATCTCTCCTGTGGTTAAAGGGGTTATCCAGCATAAGGTGATTTTAGTACGTACCTGGCAGACAGTAATGGACATGCTTAGGAAGGATCTGCGTTTGTCTTGGGCTAAATGGCTATGCTGTGAGATTACCATAACACTGTGGCTAGCTGTATGTGAACTTGTATTTCCTGTTTTCAGTTTTCTTGTTTGCCTACAAATCCCATGATTCCATTTTCCTCCTTCCCACACATCAGCCACCCCCACCCATTGAAACTAAATGAGCTGCAGACCTGTGGTCTTCAAAACCGTCACACACAGGTAAAGACACTATATTATAAACTACACTAACTTTACAGCCCCTGTAGCATAGTCAAATAAAAAAAATTCCCAGAATACCCCTTTAAGGTGGGTGTAGGCATCCTAATCCTAAGTGCTGAGCATGTGTTTAATGTATCCCCCAGAGATTTCACCGCATATCTAACTCTGCCCTTACCCCTTTCAGTCATGACAGTTCTGCAATCTATGGCGCAATTTCTCAGTGTGTCACTTACTGTAAGTCGTAAAGTTATATGAATTGGGATGATATACCAGCCCACGCTTCCTTTATGGGAGGGGAGCTCGTCCTGCCCAGCATCCGAGATAGAATGTTTCTTATAGCTAAGTAGTCCCTGTATGTATCATATAATTGCATACTAGCCACGAAGCAATGTAAATAGCCATGGCTGGAATTCGATATCATCTGAAAAGCAGCAGGTAAATTAAAGAGAGGGGTTCCCATTCATCTCCTAGGAACAAAGAGAGTGGGCTGCGCCTAAAGACCGAGAGCTCTTCTGGTGTCACTTGACACACATCATTATTCCTATGCTGCTTTTGTCACCATAAATACAAATTACGACTTGGAATGCAGTAAAGCATGTGGGAAATAGGTACTATGACAATTATCAGGGACATTGTTAGGGTACATTGTCTGATTAGATGGTAAAACAAAATATATCAGTATAATTTATAAGTAAAGCTAGATTTTCAGGTTGATTCTTACTGTACAGTGGTCCCTCAAGTTACAATATTAATTGGTTCTGGGACGACCATTGTAAGTTGAAACCATTGTATGTTGAGACCAGAACTCTATGGAAACCTGGTAATTGGTTCTGAAGGCAACAAAATGTCATCCAAAAATAGGAAAAAGTGAGAATGAAAGAAAAATAAGTAGATAACTAATATAGATAAAGCAAGTTCTTACATATAAAAGTAAGAAAGATCTGCTGGGAGCTGTAATCACTGTCTATGTCAGTGTTTCCCATGCAGGGTGCCCCCAGCTGTTGCAAAACTACAACTCCCAGCATGCCCGGAGTTGTATTTTTGCAAAAGCTGGGGCCACCCTGTTTGGGAAGCACTGGTCTATGTAGAGGACAGGAGCTTCTTCGGGGTCCTGTACAGTACACACAATGTCCCAAAAAAGTTACATGGAGCCGTCCTCACCTGGTGTCCGAAGGAGCAGCTAACCCTGGTACAGGTAAAGTGTACAGAACATGTAATACCTCCCTGTACTGTAGGGGGCGCTACCAGACACCAGTCAGTGCATACGCTTCAGTAATACAGGGGCTTTACCAGTGAATGCCCATTCTGATTGGTCAGTTCTTCCAGCAATTGACACAATTCACAGATCTGGACTGTCCGTACATTGTATGTTGAGTCTGGTTTCAACTTACAATGGTCCAGAAAAGACCATTGTATGTTGAAACTATTGTATGTTGAGGCCATTGTAAGTTGAGGGATCACTGTACTGTGTTGATTCTTCCACATGTATGTACTGTGTTGTTGTGTGGCAATGTTCGGAAGACGCATAAAGAATGAATGGAGCATTTGTGCGCTCCCTTAATTACGGGGGAGATTTTACCTCCATTCTCGTGATTGATGGGGGTCCCAGAATTTGAACCCATACCAATCAGTTAATTATCCCCTATCCTATGAATAGAGGATGATTTTTGTTTGTGGGATAGAAAGAGGTTATCCAGGAATAGAAAACAGACCTACTTTCTATCAAAAACAGCTCCTCGTCTGTCTCCAGGTTGGGTGTGGTTCTGAAGCTCAGTTCCATTGAAGGGAATGGAGCCAAGTTGTAAAACCACACCCAATCTGGAGACAGACATGGAGCGGTTTTTGAAAGAAAATTGCATTGTTTTTCTATTCCTGGATAACCCCTTTAAAAGGAAACCTGTTACCTGTTTTTTGTTGCCCACACCTATGATTTACTCATAGGTATTTCAGTAAAATGGTAATTTATAAAAGCTGCTGGGACCCAGATTAATCCTCATGGGGGCACAGTCCCCACATCTGCTTCCTGCCCTCAGCTGGCCCTATATGACACATCTCTACCTATCTGTATATATGTCACTAAGGGATGGCGGGGTGGAGAGCTGTTAGGACCTGTTCCAAAGTCACCCAGGTCCTGACGGGTTTTTGAAATACAGTCGAATTTCTCTGAAATGGCCAAACACATCATTCTATTGGGTTCAATGGGACTCAATTGTAAAAAAAAAATCGGTTAGGTTTTGATCTTTTTTTACTGTAACAGCACAAAAAATGGGTAAAACAACTAGGTGTGAACATAGCCTAAAAATGTTTATTAGTCCAGAAAATTCTTTATGGGTCTTATGTACTGAAACTTTTCTTGCCGGCCCCTTTCACTGCATATTTCAGTTATGTGACATCTGTTTTATCTGTAAAAGTTACCTCTAGACCAGTGGGCTTCAAACTGTGATCCCCCAGCTGTAGCAAAACTACAGCTCTCAGCATGCCAGGCCAGGCTTTAGCTGTGGTCACCCAGCTTTCCCAAGCTCCGATATTGCAAATAACTTTGGGGTTACCCGGCTTTCCCATGCTCCTGTATGGTAAATCACATTGTGGTAACCCAGCTTTCCCAAGCTCCTAAATGGCCAATCACATTGTGGTCTCACAGCTTTTCCAGGGCTCCTGTATGGAAAACCAAATTGTGGTCACCCAGCTTTCTGAAGCTCCTGTGTGACAAATCTTATTGTGGTTACTCCAGATCTGTACTCTCTATGCTGGTGGTGGAGTCACTGTGTACATACATTACATCACTTATCCTGTACTGATCAGTTACATCCTGTAAACATATCCCAGATCTGCACTCATTATGTCATTATGGTCGCTAATATAGGGTGTGCAATTTTTGGAAATGGGCTGCCAAGGGGTACTCAGGCAAAAAAAGGTTGGGAACCATTGCATTAGACTATAAAGTTTGACTATATCAGCCTGACATTAAAGGGGTACTCCGGTGAAAAACTTTTTTTTTTTTTTTAAATCAACTGGTGCCAGAAAGTTAAACAGATTTGTAGATTACTTCTATTAAAAAATCTTAATCCTTCCTGTACTTATAAGCTGCTGAATACTACAGTGGAAATTATTTTCCTTTTGAAGCACAGAGCTGTCTGCTGACATCATAAGCACAGTGCTCTCTGCTGACATCTCCGTCCATTTTAGGAACTGTCCAGAACAGCATATGTTTGCTATGGGGATTTCCTTTTACTCTGGACATTTCCTAAAAATATACAGAGATGTCAGCAGAGAGCACTGTGCTTGCAATGTCAGCAGAGAGCTCTGTGTTTCAAACAGAAAAGAATTTCCACTGTAGTATTCAGCAGCTAACAAGTACAGGAAGGATTAAGATTTTTTAATAGAAGTAATTTACAAATCTGTTTAAAGGAGTACTCCGGGATAAGAAAACGTATCCCCTATCCTAAGGATAGGGGATAAGTTTCAGATTGCAGAGGGTCCGACCGCTGGGGCCTCCGTGATCTCCCGTTCGGGGTCCCGACAGTCAGAGGCCAGGGGCTGTGTCCGACCACCGCATGACGCGGCAGCCAACACGCCCCCTCAATACATCTCTATGGGAGAGCCGGAGCACTGCAATCAGCAGCCTCAGCCTCTGCCATAGAAATGTATTGAGGGGGCGTGTCGGATGCCGCATCATGCGGTGGTCGAAATGAGCTATTTCGGCAAAGAGCCGAGAGCCCCGTACAGGAGATCACGGGGGGCCCCAGCGGTCGGACCCCCCGCGATCTGAAACTCATCCCCTATCCTTAGGATAGGGGGATACGTTTTCTTATCCTGGAGTACTCCTTTAACTTTCTGGCACCAGTTGATTTATAAATAAAAAAATTAAAAAAGTTTTTCACTGGAGCACCCCTTTAATGTATATGAGTCTATGTTCAGCTTCATTAGGGAACGGTTCCTGTTCTATTTGTTCCATTAAGATAAGAGGTGTAATTCAGACCCCTCCTGCCAGTTTGTTTTGTTTCTAAATGACCCCGACTTTCAAGTATCTATTGCTCAGAGACTAAAAATATTATAAAAAGGGGCAGGGAAACACAGGCTTCCTGGTGCCAGAGAATTAGAGGTCAAAATACAGTAGCACTAAAGGTGAGCGGGAGGATTAGTGATGGTAATTTGCTCCAGAAGGTTTTTATTGCCTGGAGCAATGTGAGTTGGCAGATCTGTGTGTGAAGAGGGTGTTTTTATAGCTAAGTACTCTCATTTACAGAGGATTTTAGGTCTTACTGCAGAAACAGTGAAGGTGGCAATGAACAATAGTCATTCTGTTGTCCGACAATGAGAATCACGATGGTTCATGATGTATCAAATCTTGTAAGAATCAGAGATGTAGCTCCATTGTGAAAAGACTCAGATCAAAGAATTAAAGGGGTATTCCAGGAAAAACTTTTTTTTATATATCAACTGGCTCCAGAAAGTTAAACAGATTTGTAAATTCTATTAAAAAATCTTAATCCTTTCAGTACTTATGAGCTTCTGAAGTTAAAGGGGTATTCCAGGCCAAAACTTTTTTTTATATATATCAACTGGCTCCGAAATGTTAAACAGATTTGTAAATTAGTAAAAGAAATGGTGCAGCTCACAATTTTTACACTGACCGAGGTCTGATGGGCATACACCCATACCCAAGGTGTAAACAATAGAAATACAAATAACTCTAGTTTGCCCGACTTCAAGGAAAGTGTAAAGGATTTTTTTTTAAATATGAAAAATAATAAAATGATTGAAAACCGTGCTTCAATAGTAATATATATTCTTTACTTTATTCAAATTAACAGTATCTAATAAACTATCTTCACACAGGGCCCTTGTGTGAAAAATAGGATAGACAGTTCACAATTATTAATAAAACATAAAACATATAATAGATATATAAATTGTAGCCACTAGTGAATAACTGTTCATTTGATCCTGTTGCAAATATTCAGATAATGTTATAGCAACCAGCATCCATGAATGTCACTAAATGGTTAACATAGGTTGTAGCCTGGTTATTAAATGTTAAAGGGGTATTCCAGGCAAAAACTTTTTTTTTATATAGCAACTGGCTCCGGAAAGTTAAACAGATTTGTAAATTACTTCTATTAAAAAATCTTAATCCTTCCAATAATTATTAGCTTCTGAAGTTGAGTTGCTGTTTTCTGTCTAACTGCTCTCTGATGACTCAAGTCCCGGGAGCTGTCCAGCTCCTATGGGGATATTTTCCCATCATGCACAGCTCCCGTGACGTGACATCATCATTGAGCAGTTAGACAGAAAACTTCAGAAGCTAATAACTATTGGAAGGATTAAGATTTTTTAATAGAAGTAATTTACAAATCTGTTTAACTTTCCAGAGCCAGTTGATATGTATAAAAAAGGTTTTTGCCTGGAATACCCCTTTAAATGTTCAGATGTTTCAAAATGTTTCTGGGTGTTCAGATATCTCAAATATTTCAAAGTTAAGATGAATGTAGCACTGTAGTCTAAGTGTAGAGCACTATAGCACAGGTGGCAGAATATTTTACCAGTCTCTGGATAGCCGTCCGCTGTAGGTGGAATTAGGATACCAGCGATCTTCCCAGGGTTGCAGGAGTTGAGCGCTGGCTTGCGCTGGCGATGGCAGGTTCTGGACTGCGTCGGACCGATGGAGAGCCGCTTGCTGATGGTGGAACTCACTGCTGTTGGTAGTTGGCAAAACCTCGTGGGGTCAGCGTGTGAAGTCACTGGTAACCGGCTGGAGGCAAACACTGGAGACAGAGGCTGGAACCAGAGGCTGTGCGTGCTCACTTGATGGAGTAGGCTGGGCTACCAGGTAACGATAGCTGTGATGATGGCACAAATCCAAATTCGTGTATTGGCGCTGTGTTCAGGATCAATAGTGGCGGATAAAATCAAAACTAGACGCGTTTCAGGGCACTGGGGACCCCAGTGCCCTGAAACGCGTCTAGTTTTGATTTTATCCGCCACTATTGATCCTGAACACAGCGCCAATTTTTCTATCTATTATATGTTTTATGTTTTAATATGTTTATATGTTATAATATATGTTATAATAATTGTGAACTGTCTATCCTATTTTTCACACAAGGGCCCTGTGTGAAGATAGTTTATTAGATACTGTTAATTTTAATAAAGCAAAGAATATATATTACAATTGAAGCACGGTTTTCAATAATTTAATTATTTTTCATATTTAAAAAAAAATCTTGTACACTTTCCTTGAGGTCGGGCAAACTAGAGTTATTTAGATTTGTAAATTACTTCTATTAAAAATCTTAATCCTTCCAATAGTTATTAGCTTCTGAAGTTGAGGTGTTGTTTTCTGTCTAACTGCTCTCTGATGACTCTCATCCCAGGAGCTGTGCAGTTCCTATGGGGATATTCTCCCATCATGCACAGCTCCCGGGACGTGACATCATCATTGAGCAGTTAGACAGAAAACTTCAGAAGCTAATAACTATTGGAAGGATTAAGATTTTTTAATAGAAGTAATTTAAAAATCTGTTTAACTTTCCGGAGCCAGTTGATATATATAACATTTTTTTTTGCCTGGAATACCCCTTTAAGGTTGTTCTTTTCTGTCTAAATGCTCTCTGATGAGACAGTTTAGAAGAGGTTTGCTATGGTGATTTGCTTCTAAACTGGGCGGTTCCCGAGACATGTGTCATCAGAGAGCACTTAGACAGAAAAGAACAACCTTAACTTCAGAAGCTCATAAGTACTGAAAGGATTAAAAAAAAATTATAGAAGTAATTTACAGATCTGTTTAACTTTCTGGAGCCAGTTGATATATAAAAAGAAGTTTTTTCCTGGATAACCCCTTTAACTCTATGACCATCGAAGGACTTATTGCACACTAGGGTTTTTCGGCTTCACTGCTATCTTTAAATTTTCAGCCTTTGACATTCAGTTCAGCTTTGGATATATTCAAAGAGCAGGGACAATGGAAACTTTTGGGCCCCATAACAACGACCATTGTATGTTGAGTCCATAACTCTATGGAAACCTGGTAATTGGTTCTAAAGCCACCAAAATGTCATCCAAAAATAGGAAAAGGTGAGGATTAAAGAAAAAATAAGTAGGTAACTAATACAGATAAAGCAAGTCCTTATATATAAAAGTAAGAAAGATCTGCTGGGAGCTGTATATCACTGTCTATGTCAGTGTTTCCCAACCAGGGTGCCTCCAGCTGTTGCAAAACTACAACTCCCAGCATGCCCGGACAGCCGTTGGCTGTCCGGGCATGCTGGGAGTTGTAGTTTTGCAACAACTGGAGGCACCCTGGTTGGGAAACAATGGTTTATGTAGAGGACAGGAGCTTCTTCAGGGTCCTATACAGTACACACAGTCTCCCAAATTGAGCCACCCTTACTTGGTGCCCAAAGAAGCAGCTAACCCTGGCACAGGTAAGGAGTAGTACAGAACTTGTAATACCTCCCTGTACTGTAGGGAGCGCTACCAGACAGCCAGTCAGTGCAGGCACTTCAGTAATACAGGTGATTCACCAGTAAAATGCCCATTCTGATTGGTCAGTTCTTCCAGTTGTGACACGTTTCACAGATCTGGACTGTCTGTGCATTGTATGTTGAGTCTGGTTTCAAGTTACAATGGTCCAGAAAAGACCATTGTATGTTGAACCTATTGTATGTTCAGGCCATTGTAAGTTGAGGGATCACTGTATATCTTCAAAGGATACATTTGATCTCTATTGTCATCCATAGCCAGGGCTAGAGCCCACAGCCCAGTCCCACTCCTAACCACAACCTCACCCCCTAAACACACCATCAAGCATGACCACAACCACACCCAATCTCCTTCTTTAATACTCTCCCACTACTGTACACTACACGTACGCGACAAACACTTTAACTTTTGGGAATAACGTTATGAGCCTGTCACCTGAGCTTAGGAGGATCTACTATATAGTGCAATATTTGCCAGTCATACTATTACTATTATCATCTCCATCATGCTTTCCTATATGTATCAGTCATACTATTACTAGTAGTAGGATTGATACATATAGCACTGGTATAGCATGATGTGGGTGATAATCGTAATAATGTGACAGTCACATTGTACCAGTTGTGACTGGTGAGTGTGAGCACACTGCTGATGCCCGTTTGCCCGGGGGTTCCTGTGTTAGGATTGTGGTGCTCCTCTTAAGTGGGTGCACACAGGGAAAGGAAGGGACTTATCAGGCAGGGCCAGACTGGGAACAAAAATAAGCATTTTATAATAATAATAAGCATATCATTTTTTGGTGGGAGTCTAACTGCAGAGACCGCAACCAATCACCTTAGTTTCAGTGGGTCTCCAGCTGTTGTAAAGCTACAACTTCCCTCATGCTTGGAGAGCCTCAGGCATTATGGGAGTTGTAGTTTTGTAACAGCTGAAGAGCCACAGAGTACATTCATAACTACAGAACTTACAAGTGACTACAGCTCTGATGGGACAGTTAGGAGAATACACAATAATATTAGTGACCTGAGTGACATCTTCTCTTTTGGTCCAGGCACCAGGGGGGACATTTATCAAAGCATTTAGTAGTTTTTTTTTTTTGCTTAAAATTGTCGCGAAAAAGTCACATGTGCAACTACTCTATTTTATTTGCGACTTTTTGATTGTGCAGTGCCCTAAGCAAAAAAAAAAAAAAAAAAGAAAAGAAACTTGCTTACCAAAGCAAAAAGTAATTTTTGACTTGCAGTGGTCAGAGATTTATCAAGTGCGAAAGTCGCAAAAAAAAAAAAAATTTGCTTACGTGAAAGAAATTTATCAACAGGCTGAAACCAGTTGATAAATAAGTCGCACATAGGTAAATAAATTGTAAGGAAAAAAATAACTAAAAAAAGGAATACATAAGTAAACATTGATAAATGTCCCCCAGGTCTTTTTCCAGCTACATCTTCTCTGCAGAACAAATACAAAGAATCCCCAATGGCACCTATTGAAATGAAAGGCCATGACTGGCTACATGGTGCCTAACTAGATCCAATTTATAAAGCGGAAAAACTCAATCACAATTGATACATCAGAAAAAAGAAACCCGAGTTCACACTTAGCCGCTTGAATAAAACGTATAATTTTATTGGTAACACAAATAAAACCATGTATATGGACAGCAATCTCAAATATTGGACCAAATGAGGACCACAATCCTAACCACGGGCAACAAACAGAGAACTGGCAAAATGTAATAAAGTATATCTGGGAGCACCTATGTTGTATATTGCTATGAGCAAGGAGCAATGTAGGATAAATATATATTCTATGATCCATTCAGCTGATAAAGCTTGCAAATGGGCACCAGTGTTCTCCCATGTTTACTCCATATACTCTATAAGATTTTATAAGTGTAAAAAAAACTTACTACTAATCTAAATAAAGTGCATGTTATACAGGTATATAAGGTGCCCATTGCTTACCCATGATAGAGTTACTCTGTACCCCAACGCTGTTTCGTATCCTTTTTCAAGGGGCTGTTGCTGTGGTCAGAGATTTATAAAGTGCGAAAGTCACACCAGTTGATAAATAAGTCGCACATAGGTAAATAAATTGTAAGGAAAAAATAACTAAAAAAATGAATACATAAGTAAACATTGATAAATGTCCCCCAGGTCTTTTTCCAGCTACATCTTCTCTGCAGAGTCTGACACCTGGACATCATTGGTTCCTCATCCTAAGTCCATTCTTCAGACTCCCCCCCCAGATGCCTAAGCCCTGTGTATATGAATGTGTGTATGATAGATGTGTGTACGATAGATGTGTGTGTGTGTGGATATGTATGCATGATAGATGTGTGTATCACTGGTGTATGTATGACAGACAGACATACACAAATACATACACACAAATGTATCATACATACATATATCATACGTACACACATCATACATACATCTATCCTACATACATACTTGTATACATCTATTGTACATGCATACATACATCTATCATGCATGCACACATCTATCATACATGCATGCATACATCTATCATACATACACACATCTATTATTCATACATCATACATACATCTATTATACATACAAACATATCATACACACGTCTATCATACATACATGCAGACATCTATTGTACATACTGTACATACACACTTCTTTCATACAGACATCTATCATATATAAAAACATGTATTATACATACACACATCTGTCATACATACATCTATCATACATACATGCATTCATCACATTACACATGTATCATGCCATCACCCCCCCCCCCAGTACACTCGCCCCCCTGACTAGGAGATCACCACCACTCATCAGGGTCCGGGGTTCGGGTCGGAGGCAGCGCAGGCTATGCCAGCCATTACTCCTTGCCCCCACTGAGTGTGATTTGTCGAGGATACAAGGAATTTTATTACAGTGACAGTTGCAGACTAGGAGCAAACGTGTATGCTTGCACAGGGCACATCTGCTCCCAACAGCCTCTGTAGCTGCCTGATCTCATGTGTTTTGGAGGCTGGTGTAATGGCCCAGAAGCCACCGCTGTCTTATAGCAGTGGTGGCAATAATTATAAAAAAACAAACAAAAAAAACTTTGTCCTGAGACCTGGGGCTATTGGCCTGACACCCAGGGCTATAGCCCCATAGCTCCCTCCCCCCCTTGGAAATGCCCCTGTCCATAGTTATGTTTATTGTTTTACCAAAGTCATATGGTTTACGCGTCTACTGTCCCCCTTTATTCATAACATTAAAAGGGTACTCCAGGGAAATAAACCTATCCAGGGATAAGTGTCTGATCGCAGGGTCCGGCTCTCACTGCTCTGCTCACCATACCCCGGCGCACTCTGGACCTCTCCTTTAGAGATTAGAAGGAGTGGCGGTCTGCTCAGCCAGCCATCCGCTGAGATGGGGTCCCATCTTGGCCAGTGATTTGCTAAGCAGGCTGTCACATGAGCCTGTCTTCAAAGGTGTGGACCGGAGCACTCAGGAGTGAAGCAGCTGAATTAGCCCCGGGTCCCTGCTACTGTTAGCCACTGGGACCCCACGTTATATCGTGGGTGCAGGACGTAAAGGTATGCGCCCTGCGTCCCCAAGAGTTTAAGGCTACTTTCACAATGCCGTTGAGCCCTGTCAAGACCGGCCGTCAAACTCACCTTTTTTCTCTCCTTTTTTTGGAGTTTGATGGCCATCATGATATTCAATGGGGCCTGTTTGGTGCCGCTGTTTTTCAGTAGGAGAAGCGGGAGAAAAAGATGGTGCAAGCAGTATTTTTTTCTCCCGCCATTCTTCCTGGAGGCCCCGATGGCCATCACAATACCATGTGACAACGGTACTGCGAAAGTAGCCTAAGTTGGCCCTACACATTACATAACTGTCTATCAAACCTAATTACCAGCTGACAATGTAATGCGTCATTCTTCCAACTCTCCCCAATGACTGATGGGGAGGGGGGGGGGGGGGGGGGAAAGATGGATCATGCATGTTGGATTTCAACTGCCCAAGTTTGCATGTGCAGCTATTAGCCAGAAAAGTGTTTGTCTGACAGCTATCTAATAATTATGGCCAACGACAGAGAGGGTACAGCCAGAGTTGGTGCTACCCCCATACAGGATGATGGAAAGTAGGGCAGTAACTGCATTGTTAGCAAGCAATTGGTTGAGGAGCTGGTCCAAAGATTATACCAAAAACATGCAGGTGGGAGGAGTACCTGATATGTCTATGGTGGTTGGCAAAATCTAGCTCAATAACTGAAGGCCCATTATATCCTATCCAAGATTAAAAAAAGAGTAATTCAATTATTCCTGCTCTGACTGAGTCTAGCTGAAGCTGGGTCTGGATTCTAAAGTGTGGTATTATTAAGTGTTACATTTGAGAAGTTTTATAAGCAGAAGTTCATGTGCTAAGTATACTGTGGATCATTGTTTTCCAAACAGGGTGTCTCCAGCGGTTGCATAGCCCTTGCATTTTTTTTTTTTATTTTTTTTATTTTTTATTTTTTTTTCCTCCTGTCTGTAGCACACCTGGGGGAGGGGTTAATTAATTAACTGCTCTCAGGTGTATAAAACTAACTGGGAAACTCTGTGAGCCCTGCTCTGACTGAGTCTAGCTGAAGCTGGGTCTGGATTCTAAAGTGTGGTATTATTAAGTGTTACATTTGAGAAGTTTTATAAGCAGAAGTTCATGTGCTAAGTATACTGTGGATCATTGTTTTCCAAACAGGGTGTCTCCAGCGGTTGCATAGCCCTTGCATTTTTTTTTTTTTTTTTTTTTTTTTTTTTTTTTTTCCTCCTGTCTGTAGCACACCTGGGGGAGGGGTTAATTGATTAACTGCTCTCAGGTGTATAAAACTAACTGGGAAACTCTGTGAGCCCTGCTCTGACTGAGTCTAGCTGAAGCTGGGTCTGGATTCTAAAGTGTGGTATTATTAAGTGTTACATTTGAGAAGTTTTATAAGCAGAAGTTCATGTGCTAAGTATACTGTGGATCATTGTTTTCCAAACAGGGTGTCTCCAGCGGTTGCATAGCCCTTGCATTTTTTTTTTTTTATTTTTTTTATTTTTTATTTTTTTTTCCTCCTGTCTGTAGCACACCTGGGGGAGGGGTTAATTGATTAACTGCTCTCAGGTGTATAAAACTAACTGGGAAACTCTGTGAGCCCTGCTCTGACTGAGTCTAGCTGAAGCTGGGTCTGGATTCTAAAGTGTGGTATTATTAAGTGTTACATTTGAGAAGTTTTATAAGCAGAAGTTCATGTGCTAAGTATACTGTGGATCATTGTTTTCCAAACAGGGTGTCTCCAGCGGTTGCATAGCCCTTGCATTTTTTTTTTTTATTATTATTTTTTTTTATTTTTTTTTCCTCCTGTCTGTAGCACACCTGGGGGAGGGGTTAATTGATTAACTGCTCTCAGGTGTATAAAACTAACTGGGAAACTCTGTGAGCCCTGCTCTGACTGAGTCTAGCTGAAGCTGGGTCTGGATTCTAAAGTGTGGTATTATTAAGTGTTACATTTAAGAAGTTTTATAAGCAGAAGTTTAGAAAGCAGGAGTTGTAAGCAGGACCCACTGTAACTGTACGTATTACACTCCCTTGATAAAAGTAGTTTTTCTTAATAGTTAATAACAGCTGTTTGTCACCAAGGATATGGACAGCAGGATTGGAGGTTTTCTTCAGTGCACATTGTGCCACATGTATACATCTCTGGAGCAGCAGCTTCAGGGTGAATACCGCTGTGACAAATGTGAGCATGTTGCCCACCTGGAAGCTCGTATTAGAGATCTAGAGGAGCAAAATGCAACATTGAGGGCGATTGACAATCTTACAGAGCAAGCAGTTAGTGGGGTAGAAATGGAGGTTGGAGAAACTAGCCAGGAGGCCCGAGTAGGAAGCTGGGTTAATGTAGTTAGAGGGACTGGAAAGGGGGCAAGGAAAAGGAAGGTCACTTCTGCTTCTGATCTCCCAAGTAAAATTGCCAAGTTGGGCAATGATGCGAGGGCCTCAGTATCAGAGATGGCAACCCTAGTGGATACTGGTCTCCCTAACAGCCGGGGGAACAGCTCAACTAGTAGTGTGGGGGATGGTAATGCAGGTAGGCCAAGACAGTTAGTTGTGGTAGGGGACTCTATAATCAGGAAGACGGATAGAATAATTTGTCGCCAAGACCACCTCAACCGAATGGTTTGCTGTCTCCCTGGTGCCAGGGTTCGGCATGTGGTGGAAAGGGTGGACAAATTACTAGGGGGGGCTGGGGATGACCCAGCTGTCGTGGTCCATGTGGGAACCAACGACAGAATACATGGTAGGTGGAGGTCCTTGAAGAATAATTACAAGGAACTAGGTGCCAAGCTGAAGGGAAGGACCTCTAAGGTTGTGTTCTCTGGAATACTTCCTGTGCCATGCGCATCGCAGGAAAGACAGCGGGAGCTTAGGGAGTTAAATGCATGGCTTAAGTCGTGGTGTGAGGGGGAAGGGTTTGGGTTTTTAGAGCACTGGGCTGACTTTTCATTGGGGTACAAACTCTATTCTACGGATAATTTGCACCTGAATGGAAGGGGGTCTTCTGTGCTGGGGGAGAGAATCCTGGAAGGGGTGGCTGAGTATTTAAACTAGGTGAGTGGGGGGAGGATAATAAAGCAAAGAAAGCAGACAGTGGGATGGATAGGTTAGAGAGGGGTCAGGACATAATGGCGGGTGGAGAGGAGTCCTGTGGGGGGAGGTTAAGAACAGTGGATAAGGAGATTCATGCGTTACAAACCAGCTGTAAAAATAAATGTAGCCCGAAAAATTGTAATCCCAATAATTCAAAAAATTCCATTAGCCCCAATAACTCAATAACTACAATAAGCCCCATTAACTCAAAAAATACTGTTAGCCCCAATAACTTAAATAACAACGTAAGACGCAATAACGCAAAAAATCCCATTAGCCCCAATAACTTAAATAACGTTAGACCCAATAACTCAAAAAATCCCATTAGCCCCAATAACTTAAATAGTACAATTAGCCCTTATAACTCAAAAAATGACATTAACCCCAATAACTCTGAAAATCCCATTAGTGAGACTATATGTGTAAAACTTAATGGAAATGTAAAGTGTATGTTCACAAATGCCAGAAGCCTAGCAAATAAAATGGGGGAGCTTGAGGCCTTGATACTGGAGGAACATATTGATATAGTTGGGGTCACTGAGACATGGCTGGACTCCTCGCATGACTGGGCTGTCAATCTGCAGGGGTTTACATTGTTTCGCAAGGATAGAATGAACAGAAAAGGTGGTGGAGTCTGTCTGTATGTAAGAAGTGGTATGAAAGTCAGTGTGAACGATGCCATAGTGTTTGATGATTCTGAGGAGGTGGAATCACTGTGGGTAGAATTACAAAAGGAGGGAAATACTGAAAAAATTATATTTGGTGTAATCTACAGACCCACTAATATCACTGAAGAGATAGAAGTTTGGCTGTATAAACAAATAGAGAGGGCCGCCCGGGCAGGTACAGTGGTAATAATGGGAGATTTTAACTATCCAGATATAGATTGGGGCCGGGGGTTGGCTAAAACTACAAAGGGGAGAAAATTCCTAAATTTATTGCAGGATAATTTTATGGGCCAGTTTGTGGAGGAACCAACAAGAAGTGATGCCTTGTTGGATCTGATCATTTCCAACAACGCAGAGCTGGTTGGTAATGTAACTGTGCGGGAAAACCTTGGTAATAGCGACCACAATATAGTTACTTTTGACTTAAAATGTAGAAAACAAAGACAGACGGGGAAAGCAAAAACATATAACTTTAAAAAGGCAAACTTCCCTGGGTTGAGGGCTGCACTACAGGACATAGACTGGGGGGAGGTGTTCTCAAATGCTGATACAGAAGGTAAATGGGACATCTTTAAATTAACTCTAAATAACTATACAGCTAAATATATACCAAAGGGGAACAAATATAAACGATTGAAACTAAATCCTACATGGCTGACAAATGAGGTTAAAAGAGCAATAAACAACAAAAAAATAGCCTTCAAAAAATACAAATCTGATGGGTCAGCTATAACATTTAAACAGTACAAGGAGCTTAATAAAATCTGTAAAAATGTAATAAAAATTGCAAAAATTCAAAATGAGAGACAGGTGGCCGAAGAAAGCAAAACTAATCCTAAATATTTTTTTAGATATATAAATACAAAAAAACCAAGGGCAGAGCATGTAGGACCCCTTAATAATGATAATGGGGAGGTTGTCACGTGCGATCAAGAGAAGGCGGAGCTACTGAATGGGTTCTTTAGTTCTGTATATACTATGGAAGAAGGAGCTGACATTGGCCAGGTCAGTGCTGGTAACACATCATATAATGTATTGAACTGGCTTAATGTAGAGATGGTACAAGGTAAGTTAAGTAAAGTAAATGTAAGCAAATCTCCAGGGCCGGATGGACTACACCCAAGAGTTCTTAGAGAGGTAAGTTCAGTAATATCTGTACCCTTGTTCATGATATTTAGAGATTCTCTGGTGTCTGGTATTGTGCCAAGGGACTGGCGCAAGGCTAATGTGGTACCAATCTTCAAGAAGGGCTCTAGGTCTTCGCCAGGCAATTATAGACCGGTAAGTCTAACGTGCATTGTGGGTAAATTGTTTGAAGGACTTATAAGGGATTACATACAGGAATACATAGGGGATAATAGTATTATAAGTGATAGCCAGCATGGGTTTACTAAGGATAGAAGTTGTCAAACCAATCTAATTTGCTTTTATGAAGAGGTGAGTAGAAGCCTTGACAGAGGAATGGCTGTGGATATAGTGTTTCTGGATTTTGCCAAAGCGTTTGATACTGTCCCTCATAGACGTCTGACAGGTAAGTTAAGGTCCTTGGGCTTGGAAACTTTAGTTTGTAACTGGATTGAACACTGGCTCATGGATCGTACCCAGAGAGTGGTGGTAAATGATTCGTACTCTGATTGGTCCCCGGTTATTAGTGGTGTACCCCAAGGTTCAGTACTGGGCCCGCTGCTGTTTAATTTATTTATCAATGATATAGAGAATGGTATTAACAGCTCTGTTTCTATCTTTGCAGATGACACCAAGCTTTGTAGCACGGTACAGTCTATAGAGGATGTGCATAAGTTACAAGATGACTTGGATAGACTAAGTGTCTGGGCATCCACTTGGCAAATGAGGTTCAATGTGGATAAATGTAAAGTTATGCATCTGGGTACTAATAACCTGCATGCGTCGTATGTCTTAGGGGGGATTAAACTGGCAGAGTCACTGGTAGAGAAGGATCTGGGTGTACTTGTAGATCACAGACTACAAAATAGCATGCAATGTCAGGCTGCTGCTTCCAAAGCCGGCAGGATATTGTCATGTATAAAAAGAGGCATGGACTCGAGGGGCAGGGACATAATACTCCCCCTTTATAAAGCATTGGTACGGCCTCACCTGGAATATGCTGTTCAGTTTTGGTCGCCTGTTCATAAAAGGGACACTGCGGAGTTGGAAAGGGTGCAGAGACGCGCGACTAAACTAATATGGGGCATGGAACATCTTAGCTATGAGGAGCGATTAAAGGAGTTACAATTGTTTAGTCTTGAGAAGAGACGTTTAAGGGGGGATATGATAAACGTATATAAGTATATAAATGGCCCATACAAAAAATATGGAGAAAAACTGTTCCAGGTTAAACCCCCCCAAAGGACGAGGGGGCACTCCCTCCGTCTGGAGAAGAAAAGGTTTAGTCTAAAGGGGCGGCACACCTTCTTTACCGTGAGGACTGTGAATTTATGGAACGGTCTACCTCAGGAACTGGTCACAGCAGGAACAATTAACAGCTTTAAAGCAGGGTTAGATACATTCCTGGAACAAAATAACATTAATGCTTATGCAGAATTATAAAACTACATCCCTTTCCCTTATCCCCTTACATCCTTCCCTTCAATCCCCTGGTTGGACTTGATGGACGTATGTCTTTTTTCAACCATACTAACTATGTAACTATGTAACTATGTCTCATTGCTAATAAAATGTGTGACAATGTTTCAAAGGGGTATTCCGGGCAAAAATATTTTATCCCCTATCCAAAGGATAGGGGATAAGATGTCTGATTGTGGGGGGCCCGTTGCTGAGACCCCCGCAATCTCCCTGTAGCACCCGCATTCTATGCGGGTGCTGAATCTCCAGTTTCGGAAACCTCCAGGTTTCCGGGACTGGGGACGTGACGTCACATCACGCCCCCTCCATTCATGTCTATGGGAAGGGGCGTGACAGCCATCACGCCCCCTCCCATAGACATGAATGGAGGGGGCGTGGCGTGACCTCACGTCCCCAGTCCCGGAAACCCGGAGGTTTCTGAAACAAGAGTCGCAGTCGCCGCATAGAATGCGGGTGCTACAGGAAGATCGCGGGGGGGCTCAGCAGCGCCCCCCGCGATCAGACATCTTATCCCCTATCCTTTGGGTAGGGGATAAAATGTTTTTGCCCGGAATACCCCTTTAATGGCAGGGCACTGTTATTTAGATTGCTGTCCTTTGGTATATAGGGAAATATTTATTTGTACAGCTGTGAAGCATTTCATCAGCGTAATTTGTCTGTTATTTCAGCATGTGACTTGTGTAAGCCATAACCAATGATGTATCAAAACTAGCTTGGCCAATATGATAAGATGAGATTTGAAGGATTTTAATTTCCTGTTGTTCTTCCAGAGTGTCTGATGTCTGTGCGTCTGTTCGATAAACATTTCCAGAACCAGATTTCACTTATCTATTGCCCTCACTTATCTCTCTGGTGAGTCTCATGTGACACAGTCAAATAAATAAATATACGGGGCTTGCAAAAACAGACTTCTGAAGAAGGAAATACCATTTATCAGTTTTATATCAAGTCAATAATGGTTTTAGGTTTGATAAGGTAACAGTCTAAAAAGAAGGTAAAACACTGCATACTTGCATAATATGAGTCTGTATTTCCCATCATTCCATTATTGTGTACAGTACTTCATCCATCTGAAAGGGAACTCAGTATATCATCATTTCTCATTTTATTTTCTTTATATTTGAGGTTAATTCTTAATTTAACATCAGTTTATACAGTTGTAGAACATGAAAGGAGCTTAAAACATCCCCCAAATTTCCTTAATGTGAACACCATTTTAGGGCTCATTCACATTGAATATTATGGCTCTTTACAACATCTGAGTTATATTGGGGCATAAAAAGTGCCATCGATAGTGTATAGGGATTCACTTTGCCTCTTTTTGTATTGATATTTTTAATACTAGATATACCGTATTTTTTGCCGTATAAGACGCACTTTTTCTTGGGGGGGGGGGAAAGTTGGTGCGTCTTATACGGCGAATACACACCTATCACGGCGGTCCCTGCGGCCATCAACCGCCAGGACCCGCAGCTAATAGAGGACATCACTGATCGCGGTCATGCCCTGTATTAACCCTTCAGACGCGGCGATCAAAGCTAACTGTGCATCTGAAACGAAAGTGACACTAACCCGGCTGCACCGGGAGGGACCTTACCTGCCTCCTCGGTGTCTGCTCCGTGCCGGGATCCCCTGCAAGGCCAGCGCTCTCCTTCGTCATCGTGGTGCATGACGCCCCGTCATCCATTAGGAGCGGCGTGCGTAGCGACATGATGGCGGCGACGGAGAGCGAGGATACCGGGCAGCAGAAACGTTCCGGAGTGAAGGGGACACCACGGGGACACGGCGACAGCGATGGAGGGCGACATCCAGGGGAGCGGTGACAGGTCCGGAGCGGCGGGGACACGTGAGTATTGCCTCCTATACCAGTGGTCTTCAACCTGCGAACCTCCAGGTGTTGCAAAACTACAACTCCTGGCATGCCCGGACAGCCAACGGCTGTCCGGGCCTGCTGGGAGTTGTAGTTTTGCAACATCTGGAGGTCCGCTGGTTGAAGATCACTGTGACCTATACTTTACATTGTATTCTAGATTTTCCTCATTTAAAATTGGGTGCGTCTTATATGCCGGAGCGTCCTATAGGGCGAAAAATACGGTATTTATAATATAGAGATTTTTCCTGTGGAATTTTGTGAGATTCAACAGAAAAAAAACTGTGGTATATTCCACTGGATTACATACTGTATCTATGGATCTTTGCTTCTTCAGGATAATATATCTACAGTGAAACCTTTTTGAGAAAATAAAAATTGTGCTGAAAAGTTGTTTTCTATGGGGGTGGTCTTTTCAAAGAAAATGGACTCTATGCATAGGATATAGTAAATTGAAAATCTGTAATAAAATCTAGTCTGGACAAGATCTTCTCAAAGAGGTGGTCTTTTGGAGAGGTTTCACTGTATATGTAGCACCAGAACCTCTGGTTACTATCAAAGAAAATCCATTTTTTTTAAATATAATTTTGATGCCCTTATTTCAACAATGTTTTTGTTTTGTTGCCATACCACCTGCTCACGAGATGCAGGGATTTTACAATTTGGTTGAGTATCTACTCTTTTCCCTGAATCGTCAGATGGGTGGGAACATTATTTAAAAAAGGATCTAGAACACTAGGATTAGATGAGGGGAGGGGGTCAAATTGTTTTGTTTGAGTCTGATTTATACCCTCTCAGCCTCATTTTCACACCTCCCTGAGCAGAGCATTCATACCCATTTTAAAGTAAAGTACCCTCCCATCTGAAATACCCTTCCCATTTAGGGAAAAAGTTCAGATTCAACCAAATACTAAAATCCCTATATCTTGGGAAAGGGAAGGGCCAACCAATGGGAAATTGTAACTCATATGTATGTATAAAATGTGTAATTTCTCTCATTAATGGCCAAGCTTTAACTCAATGAAATTATGCCGGTTAATATTGTTTACCCACGACTTGGTGCTATTGTTACTTTTACTGTGAAAACCCCCCCGAACAAAAGGGGTACTCCGCCCCTAGACATCTTATCCCCTATCCAAAGGAGAGGGATAAGATGTCTAATCGCGGGGGTCCCACCACATGGACCCCCCAAGATCTCTGTGCAGCACCCGGCCGCCCAAACCCAGCGTCTAGGGGCAGAGTACCCCTTTATAATCACCATACATTTTAGAAAAAACTTTCAAGAATTCCTAAACAGAGACTATCTGGCATTAACTGGTTATGTTTTTATAGAGAAACGACTGATTAAAGGGGTACTCCGCCCCTAGACATCTTATCCCCTATCCAAAGGATAGGGGATAAGATGTCAGATCGCCAGGGTCCCGCTACTGGGGACCCCGGGATCTCGGCTGCGGCACCCCGCTATCATTACTGCACAGAGCAGACTCGCTCCATGCGTAATGACAGGCAATACAGGGGCCGGAGCATCGTTACATCATGGCCCCGCCCCCTCATGATGTAACGGTCCGCCCCCTCAATACAAGTTTATGGGAGGGGGCGTGGCGGCCATCACGCCCCCTCCCATAGACTTGCATTAAGGGGGCGGTCCGTGACGTCATGAGGGGCGGAGCCGTGACATCACGATGCTCCGGCCCCTGTATCACCGGTCATTACGCACAGAGCGAGCGTGATCTGTGCAGTAATTATAGCAGGGTGCCGCAGCGAAGATCCCGGGGGTCCCCAGCAGCGGGACCCGGCGATCTGACATCTTATCCCCTACCCTTTGGATAGGGGATAAGATGTCTAGGGGCGGAATACCCCTTTAACAACAGAAAATCTCTTGAAATTTTATTCTGTCTAGGTTTCCCTGTTTTAACCTTATGTTACAAAGTTAAAGCACAATCATAGCTCAGTTATAAGAGGTTATAGGGGTACTCCACTGGAAAAAAAAATGTTTTAATCAACTGGTGCCAGAAAGTTAAACAGATTTGTAAATTACTTCTATTGAAAAATCGTAATCCTTCCAGTACTTATTAGCTGCTATATGATCCACAGGAAGTTCTTTTCTTTTTGAATTTCCTTTCTGCCTGACCACAAGGCTCTCTGCTGACACCTCTGTCCCTTTTAGGAACTGTCCAGAGTAGGAGCAAATCCCAATAGAAAACCTCTCCTGCTCCGGACAGTTCCTAAAATGGACAGAGGTGTCAGCAGAGATCACTGTGGTTAGGCAGAAAATAAATTAAAAAAGAAAAGAACTTCCTGTGGATCATAACAGCAGCTGATAAGTACTGGAAGGATTGAGATTTTTTAATAGAAGTAATTTACAAATCTGTTGAACTTTCTGGCACCAGTTGATTAAAAAATATGTTTTCCAGTGGAGTACCCCTTTAATATTTAAAGTGCATAGAACCCTTTTATAACTTAGGTTGAATATACAGTTCCCTTTAGGCATTCCAAATCATTATCATTGCCATGCAGATCACTTCACCTTGAGAAAAAAGAGTCTTTAGCCAAGACTGAATTTACGGATTTGAGTCTAAAAATGTCTGCGTGTCCTCGTCACACTTGTCGCCCGGTTGCACTTGTTGTCTATGATGTCTAAGTTCAGCCTAGCTGGTCATTGATGTTACATAACTAAGAGCTAAAACCTGTTCAGAAATGACACCTGATCCCCCTATTAACATAAACCTTCAGCTCGGCATTAGCAACTCAGACATAGCAAAGCCTGTTACATTGAAAGTATTTATACTATGTGAATACCAATTAACACATGTTATAAAGGGGAAATCCAAAACATTCCAGAAGCAAAGACCACCTCTAGGAGATGATCTAGACCAAAATTCCTTTACAGTGGAGATATAACACTGTTTTAGAGGCATGGTCTTATATACGAAGAGGGACAATGGAGATATTTAAACATATATACTATATATATACATATATACTATATACATATATATATATACACACACACACATATATAGTGGGGAGAAGAAGTATTTGATACACTGCTGATTTTGTAGGTTTTCCTACAAAGCATGTAGAGTTATCATAGGTACTCTTCAACTGTGAGAGACATAATCTAAAACAAAAATCCAGAAAATCACAATGTATGATTTGTTAAAAATTAATTAGCATTTTATTGCATGACATAAGTATTTGGTCACCTACCAACCAGTGAGAATTCCGGCTCTCACAGACCTGTTCTTTTTTCTCTAAGAAACCCTCTTGTTCTCCACTCCTTACCTGTATTAACTGCACCTGTTTGAACTTGTTACCTGTATATAAGACACCTGTCCACACACTCAATCAAACAGACTCCAACCTCTCCACAATGGCCAAGACCAGAGAGCTGTGTAAGGACATCAGAGATAAAATTATAAAATTGTAGACCTGCACAGGACTGGGAGGGGCTACAGGACAATAGCCAGGCAGCTTGGTAAGAAGGCAACAACTGTTGGCGCAATTATTAGAAAATGGAAGAAGTTCAAGATGACGGTCAATCTCCTTTAATCTGGGGCTCCATGCAAGATCTCACCTCGTGGGGCATTATTGATCATGAGGAAGGTAAGGAATCAGCCCAGAACTACACAGCAGGACCTGGTCAATGCCCTGAAGAGAACTGGGACCACAGTTTTCAAAAAAACCATTAGTAACACACTACACTGTCATTGATTAAAATCCTGCAGTGCACGCAAGGTCCCCCTGCTCAAGCCAGAGCATGTTCAGACCTCTCGGAAGTTAGCCAATGACCATCTGGATGATCTAGATGAGGAATGGGAGAAGGTTATTGTGGTCTGATGAGACAAAAATAGAGCTTTCTGCACTCGCTGTGTTTGGAGGAAAAAGAAGGATGAGTACAACCCCAAGAACACCATCCCAACTGTGAAGCATGGAGGTGGAAACATCAAATGCAAATACATTTTTTTTTTAACTCATACAATGTGATTTTCATGATTTTTGTTTTAGAGTCCGTCTCTCACAGTTGAAAAGTACTTATGATAAAAACTACAGAGCTCTACATGCTTTGTAAGTAGGAAAACCTGCAAAATCGTTAGTGTATCAAATACTTTTTCTCCCCACAGTAAATACCATGCCTCTAGAACAGTGGTACCCAATTGGTAGTTTTAATATTCCTAATATGCTGCCTTTGGGGAAGACAAAGTCATATAATTTCACTAATTTCATAAGCACAAAGATCAGACTTGAAGCAGAACTGTCAGCAACCTGTTCATTATTATGTAAATGTGGTTCAAGTGTCCAAGGAGCATTTCTTAGCTTGGCAAGAGCCCAGGGTTACATCTACCCTCCATGGTAAATAAGAGGAGATAGACTGGCTAACCCTGGACTCTTGCCGTGGGAAACACCCCCTGGGCACTTGAGCCTTATTTACATATTAACTAGCAAACTAACAGGCTACTGATCGGTCATTATTAAAGGGATTCTCCCAAAATTAAAAGCTATCGAAGGCTGTGCTCAGCTATCTTTTGGAAGTCTCATAGAGGATGAATGGAACAAAAGCCAAACATGCACAACTCACAGCTCCATTCTGAGGTGTGACCTGAATCCCAGTTCTCAGAATTGTGGGTAGTTCCACCGGAGAGACCATCCATGATCTGAAACTTACCACATATCCTGTGGCATACATAAGAAAGTGCTTAATCTCCCCCCCCCCCTTTTCATGCATAGACCCATTTTCCAACACTTCGAAAAATGTGGGCGATAGCCACTTACATAATTTATTATGAATCCTACAATATTGGATTACTTCTATTTTATTCTATCCTGCAATTTACTTGGACCGCGCTGTCTGCTCCACCTCCCTGTTGTCTCCCCTGGTCTCTCCTGCTGCTTCCCCTGAGACTGCAGTTCCTGGTCTGACCTCAAGGGGCCACGTGTGTGCACTGACCTAATTTAAATAACGAGTACACACATTTGTAATGTGTTCTAGATTAAGCTCCTCAATTTGGCCCTAAGTTAAACCGGTAAGGTAATACAGTGGGTCCACACCCATTAGGGCGCTACATTGAGTTGTCTACTACTGCTAGAATCTTTTTTGATTAAGTTTATGAAAAGATTATCTCAAAAAAGGTTTACTAAACAAAAATATAATGTGTTAATAACACAAAAAGAATTTCCAAAACAAGACATAAATCTAAACCTTTCAACCCAACATAAGTAGACACATAAATTTTGACTCAAGGCATCAGCAAAGTGTAGTTTATGTTCTTGTAACATGCCAGAACTAGCCCATAAAGAAGCTTCTCGCTGGGAATTAATTGGGAGCCCCATACAATGTGGGGATATTAGATGGTGACGGCTTTGAATGCAGCAATTAGTGTTGATGGTATGGAATGAAATGGTGGGGTGAGGAGGTCTCCGCTCACTTCTCAACCCTTACTCAAAAGATCTTCCTTTCTTTCTGGTAATTTGAATCAGTTTTCGTGTGGGTGACTGTAATGGGTTTTTTGCTGGAAGCCATTTATTCCATCCCACAACTAATAAGAAGTGCCATCACACCAAGGTACTTAAATAAGGGCAATTAAAGCAATTCCTCTTGAAAAGTGCCTAATGAGAGTGACTAAAACTCTAAAGCCTTCCAAAAGCTGGCTGAAGCCAAAGAATTCCTTCCTTGCCAGCAAGGTTTGTAGCACATTGACCCATAATGTCTTAACATACACCTCCAATGCCCGAGGGAATCTGTTTGAATACAATATTAACAATTTTTTCAACACTATATGAAAAAATGAAAAAAGGTAAAAGAAACAGTTAAAAAAATCTGAATGCAAATAGTAAAACAACAAAGTCTGCTCCAGCAGTTACATTTTTAGCTGGGGGTTGAGTTAGCCATTCTGGTAAATGAGATGACAAATAAATTGGTGAAAAGTTTTATAGTTCACTGAAAAATGCAAATATTGTAATTGTATATGTCACTAGTAGAACTATTGCAAAATATAGTTTGTGTTTTGTTACAATAATCCCACTGTATTTTACTATCATTAAAAATATGCTACATCAGACTTTTCCTCGGGTCTGCCACATTATAGGTGGTTAGGTTGCAGCTGGAATGGTTAGATTTTATTGGTTAATGATACCGGCTACTTCTCTGCTTCTCAATGGGACTGTAAAAACACATGCAGAGTGCATAAAGCATTACACTAATAACATAGTAACATTGTTTAAGCTGAAAAAGACATAAGTACATCCAGTTCAGCCTGTTAACCTGCAATGTCGGACCAAATTGCCCATGAAGAAAAAAAACTAAAAACATTTTCCTCCCAAAATTTTTTTTTTTTGCCAGGATAAATACATGGATGAATGCCCTGCCTCAAGTAATCTAGTAACCATAATGTGTAATATAGTTACACTCAGGAAAGCCATCCCGGACCTTAGATGTTACATCGCCGCGGTCCCGCTGCTGTGGACCCTGTGGATCGCCACTGCGGCACCCCGCCATCATTACTGCACAGAGCGAGTTCGCTCTGTGCGTAATGACGGGCGATACAGGGGCCGGAGCAGTGTGACATCATGGCTCCGCCCCTCATGACATCATGGCCCGCCCCCCTTAATGCAATGGCAGGGGGCGTGACGACCGCCACGCCCCCTCCCATAGACTTGTATTGACGGGGGCGGGCCATGACGTCACGAGGGGCGGAGTCGTGACGTATCGATGCTCCGGCCCCTGTATTGCCTGTCATTACGTGCAGAGCGATCTCGCTCTGCGCAGTAATGATAGCGGGGTGCTGCAGCAGCGATCCCCGGGGTCCCCAGCAGTGGGACCGCGGCGATCTAACATCTTATCCCCTATCCTTTGGATAGGGGATAAGATGTCTAGGGGCGGAGTACCCCTTTAAGTGAACTTACTACGACAATGTCCTCTGGTAGAGAGTTTCATAGTCTCACTGCTCTTACAGTAAAGAATCCTGTTCTGTGTTGATGTAGAAACCTTCTTTCCCCTAGACGTAGAGGATGCCCTGTTGACAGTCTTGGGTATAAATAGATCATACCACTTAATAGATTTATACATACCGGTAATTCTTTGGTCACCCCTCAGCTGTCTTTTTACTAGACATAATGAACCCAAAAATTGACAACTTTCTTGGGTACAGTAGTCCTCATATTACCATTACTCCCTTTGTTCTGTCTCCACTACGTATTTCTTGTACAATGGTGCCCAGTTCTATAAACAGTATTATATATGTGGTCTGGCTAGTGATTTGTAAAGTGGTAGAATTGTTTTTGTCATGTGCATCTATGCCCCATTTTATTGTATTTGCCTTGGCAGCAGGTTTTTCTCATGTTGGTTGTCCCCAGAATTTTCTTATTTAGTAAGTAATGCTGGCAGGGATTTCCCTTCCCTTGTGTATAACCTTACACTTATCAATGTTACAGCCCATTGACATCTCATGTGATGTTCTAAACACTCAGGAGCCAACTACTAGCCTCAGCAGTAGTTGGCAACAAGGTAAACAAGTGGTGACAAGGGTGGACCTATAGTAAAGATCGGGGAGACAAGTATGACTGTATATATATATATATATATATATATATATATATATATATATATATATATATATATATATAATATTTTATCCCTATACAAACCTTTTACTAATTTAAGTGAATTTACGTCAAAGTTGTCTTGTAGGAGTTTTAAACCTAAGTGACTTTTAATGAAATATTTTCACCAAATGTTCCTCCACCACTTTAATGTTGACACTGTTATAGTTATTCCCCTGTTTCAGCCTGTTTCCAGCTCTAGGATGTCAATGTTTTAACTATCCTCAGTATCACCATTCACTTTCACTGTTTATATCCTTCACTTGCATTGATCTACTACCAGACATCTCCATCTCTTCTTGGATGTGGTTCCAGATGATTAATTCACAGCTATGGTCTTCTTGGATCTCAGCATTATCTGTCAGCTACAGCAGATGATCTTATCACGACAGCTTCAATCTCAGAACTGTTGAGGAGGGTTGTCATTGTGTAACACCTGCTGTTCATCTTGTATTCATCAGCCCTTTTTTTAAGCCCCTAGTTTCCTGTTTCCTGTCACTGGTCTTTGTAGCTGTAGACAAGAGTTTCCTGAATGTTGTGACCATGTCTATCTCCAGTCCTCCCTTGGAGCTCATTGTCTCTGCCTGACCCTGTTATCTGTCAGTGGCGGCCTAGTGTCTTAAATATGTTTTACTCTGCCAACAATAGATGCTGCCCACATTAAAGGGGTATTCCGGGTTTATACATCTTATCCCCTATCCAAAGGATAGGGGATAAGATGTATGATTGCAAAGGTCCCGCTGCTGGGGACCCCCGCGATCTTGGTGCAGCCCCGTCACTCTGTGCCGGGCGTAGCCCTAGAGACGGGGATGTGACGTCACAGCCACGCCACGACCCTTCCATTCATGTCTATGGGAGGGGGCATGACATGAATGGAGGGGGCGTGGTGGGATGTCTCTAAGGGGAGTGGCCGTAACATCAAGTCATCATTGTTTGTTAGCTACACCTATAGCCAAGCTCATGATGTCCCCATTACCCTATAACATGTTAATTCAATCTTTTTCAAAAATTCTAAATTTTTACAGCATAAGATGCATCAGAGCATTCAGCAGTGCACAAAAAACCTAAGCTATATGCCAGTTCTACTATTAAATTGCACCCTATATACAAGAGTATCGAGTTGAGAGTAGAAGTATTGTAACGTTGCCCATAGACATTAGTTCATGATCAGCCACCACTGGATGGCTTGCACAAAGGGATCTGACCATCAACATTAATACCAAAACTGGAAGATCAGGGACACAGAAAAAGGTGGTAGAAAATATAGTGCAAATTTATGGACATAATCAGCCACACATTTCTCCAACCACAACAACCACAGTGCTCTCTGCTGACCTCTGCTGTACATTTTAGGAACTGTCCAGAGCAGGAGAAAATCCCCATAGGAAACATATGCTGCTCTGGACAGTTCCTAAAATGGACAGAGATGTCAGCAGAGACCACTGTGGTCGTGACAGAAGAGAAATCCAAGAAGAGAAGCATTTCCTCTGTAGTATACAGCCCCTAAAAAGTACTGGAAGGATTAAGATTTTTTATTAGAAGTAATTTACAAATCTGTTTAACTTTCTGGCAACAGTTGATAAAAAAAAAAAAAGTTTTCCACAGGAGTACCCCTTTAAAGATTCAGCCAATGACTGAAAAAAAAAAAAAAAAAAAAAAAAACATGGTCAAACACCTATTTGATTGGATGTTGGTCATCGCATACAGTTTTGAATTATGATTGTCCAAAATGGTCAACTTTGGTTATTTTGATTATTGGCTTATTGGCATTTAGATTATGTGTATGGTCAGCTCTGAAGACTATTTCCACCTAATCAAATGTCCAATCTCTGTTAACTTAGACTTACGGTCCCCCATGCACTTTAGTCAATATACGGCCAAAACCAACCAACTATGGTGGGAGAAGCAAACTGTCTAAAGTGTATAAGGGGCATGCAACTGGATTACAACTGCCTGACCCTTATCAGAGAGATAAGCTGTCACCAGAGTTGTATTACAGTGGCTTACCTCCAGTGAGTCCCTCTCCAGTGAGACCATATGAATGTTCAGCCATACCGAACGTTCATGTGTATGAAGACGTCGGGAGATATAGCTGTTGGCCAAACAGCTATTGAAGGTGTATGGGCACCTTTATGGTCTAATGATCTTTCTTATAAGAAAAACCTTGTCTATAATTGGAAATTTACATTTTCCTTTCCAACCATTCCGGATTTTTGTATGACTGCCATATGGAATAATTCGCCAAGACTTTTCCACATAGGGGTAATGCTAAAATGTTTACTATAATAAGAATATGCTTAGCATTGCTCTCAAAGGCTATGTTCACACAGGGTGATTCTGAGACTTAAAAATACATATGTTATACAAACAAAATAAGGCTCACATTTTCAAGAATTTTATTGTTGCTTTTTTGAGCATTTTTATGCACATTTTTTATTTTATATTATTTGTTTAAGGCATATTCTTCAGGTATCTTAAGGGCATTTTATGAAAAATGGGTCTTTGATTGCATTTGTGTATTAAAGTGTTTGTGCATAAAAAAGAAAAAAAAACATTTCCCATTTTTATACTATCGACCCTGGCTCAAAAATGATCCCTTTGACACCTGAATTCTTGTAGGATTAGTAACATTTAAGAATTATATATGGCAGTATTTGGTAGTTAGGACCATTCTTATCATTCTCATTTAGTAAGATATCCACATGTCCAATACAATTTGTGTCCCAAAAAAGCGAAGACCATGGCTGTCAGAGACCAAACACCCTAAGGCATTTTATAATACGTTGTAAATGTTTCTAGCAGGAATATTTCATCTCCTGTATCTCTCCATGGAATCTCCCTGCGGTTTTGTCAAATAAGAAGAGACAGATCCCTTGACAAAAGCCCTGACTTCCCACCAGAATTGTTTGTTGTTTTATGCCTTTCTGCATCATTTGCAAAGTTGACTTTGATCTGCATTCCTGTTGGGTCTGTGGTTTCCCTTTAAGCCACAAAAAGGAAACTTGTTTTGTTTAAAAATGTGCTTATTTAGATATTTTATCAATCTTAAGTACCTTGTCTCAAGATGCTTAAAACCTACAGGGATCTTTTTTCACTCTCAATCTCTCACCCTTAGGACATCGTCTTACAATGGTCTTTCTCCTTATCTTTAATACACTAGCCTACAGCTCAATTGCTGGGATGCATGGTGTGAATTTAAGCGATTTAGAGGCCAACACTTTTCAACTGGTCTAATTCCTTTAAAACTAATAGCTTTCCAATTGGTTGTGCTACTGCAGCTGCTCTAATTTAAGAATAAAAAGAATACAGCCCTTTGTGGCCCGGGCTTTATCTGCCATTGATCTGAAAATTTTCTCCCCTTCTTTGCTTCTTTTCAGAGTCACATCATCTACAAAGATTGACCCGGCAGGAGCTGTATAGAGATTGCACTTGTTCAAGGGACTGAAACTTAAGTCCTCCCTTCTCTGCCTTTTGCAATTAAAGGTATTGTAAAACGGTGGACTCAACAGATGGGACTGGAGACTATGATTATGTTGTGCCCCTCCCGCCATCAATTTCCAGGGCTGGCTACATCGGTCTGACTACCATGGCAGGCTGGGGCAGATACACCAGCACGTGCTCTTAATAAATCTGTAATAGAGCGACGTTCAATCAATTGTCTCCTAGCGGCTGATGTGAAAGAGAAGGGAGGCACCATCATCTCCTCAAAAGATCCGGCCTTTTAAATCCAAGGCCAAAATGATCTATTATATGCTAATAGTTTTAAGGAAGAGGGACTATAGAAACAATATACAAGTTAGGTTTTTCATTTAGCCTCTAATCTTTAGTTTTTTTTAATGCTAGCCAAAAACCAAATTGATATTGCCTAAAAAGAGCATGCAGTAGTATAATATAATAATAAAAGTCAATGCCCCTCTAGTATAAAGTGCCAACGGCAAGTGTTAGACAACAAATTCCACAGCACTTTACAATTATGAGTGTACAAATAAAGACAAGTATCAGACACAGGAGGAGTGAGGGTCCTAAAACTTACAGTCTATGAGGAATGGGGAAAAAATGGCAGGAAGTGATTCAATTTATACAGCCATGTTTTATAAATAGGGAAGATCAAATGAAATAGTAGGTGAACCAGTCACCAGCCAATCTCTGAATGTTAAAAGTGTGTAGAGCATAGGGGGACACTGCCAAATTATAGTGGATAGACATATTAATGGGGGGATACCACTTAAAGAGAAACCGTCACCAGTTTTATGCTGTCCAAATTGCGGGCAGGAGAGGTTTGTTATGGGAATTTGCTCCTGCTCTGGACAGTTCCTGACATGGACAGAGGTGTCAGCAGAGAGCACTGTGGTCAGACTGGAAAGAACTGCACAACTTCCTCTGTAGTACACAGCAGCTGATAGGTACTTGAAGATTTTAGATTTTTAAAAGAAGTAATTTACAAATCTGAAACTTTCTGGCACCAGTTGATGTGAAAACTTTTTTTCCCCCTCTTTAATACCCCTTTAACCGAGCTGCAAGTCTATATCCACGCATTAAACCCTATTAAATATGAAATGTGTCACATTCATCAAAATACATGCAACATGAGATACATGTGTTGCAAAATAATCTTCATAATATATTTTGGCCATTGTTTTTGAGTAACAGGCATCAAAAAGATGGCACAAATACATGTGATCTAATGTCTCTGAAATGCTTTGTAAGTATATGTAGTAATAAGACAGACTTGCCCCACGCTACAGGTTGAATGAGTGAATTGACTGCTGCTGCTTTTGGCCCGGCTATTGTATTAACTTCTTCTCATTGTGTTAATGACCCCCTGCATGGGCGCGCACACTACCCAGCTTATCAATTACTCTTGTACCCTTTCACGTAACCTAAATAGCCATCTACAAAGGAAATGTGCAAGTGTATTCCTATATCATAGATTTTAGAATGTCTTGGTGAGAGCTTTCTTAGGACTAAGTTGTAGCCTTTTAGCAAAGCTGACGATTACAATTTGGGAGAAGACATGGCTTAAAGGCACTGCAGGTGTTAAAACGAAATACTGGGACATGTAACGTTGTAGTTCCAACTAATCATACTTGAAAAGATAGGCATGTTTACATTTCCAGACCTGGTACATTTGTAGTGCAGATTCTGTTAGAATTGAGCCCCCAGATTCCATTTGGTCCAAATATTTTCGGTCTAAAGTGCCCCAAAACGACGCAGGAAGTACCGTATTTTTCGATGTATAACACGCACTTTTTAGGCTAAAATTTTTAGCCTAAAGTCTGTTTGCGTGTTAAACGCCGATAAGCCGCTGCAGTTCAATGATTTAAAGCGGGCTCTTTAAATCAATGAACTGCAGCGACTTTGCAGGTGCAGAGACAGCCAACGCTGCCGACTTCTCTGCCCCTGCCTGCCCTGGGGTCTAGAGCCCTGCTGCCCCTTCTCTCCCCCTGGCTATCGGCGCCGCTGCCCATTCTCTCCCCCTGACTATCGGTGCCGGCGCCGATAGCCAGGGGGAGAGAAGCGGTGCCGGCAATGGGGCAGCGGCGCCGACAGCCAGGGGGAGAGAAGGGGCAGCGGCATCGGCAATGCATAATTACCTGTTGCCGGGGTCGGGTCTGCGCTGCTTCAGGCCTCCGGCGTGCGTCCGCTGCGTCATTGCTATGCGCTGCATGGCGCGGCGCATGACGTCAGTGCGCCGTGCCGTGCAGTGCATAGCAACGACGCAGGGGACGCACGCCGGAGGCCTGAAGCAACGCGGACCCGACCCCGGCAACAGGTAATTATGCAACCGGGGATGGGGGGAGGCAACGGGGCAGCGCCACCGGCAATGGGTGCCGCTGCCCCTTCTCTCCCCCTGGCTGTCGGTGCTGCTTCTCTCCCCCTGGCTATCATCGCCGCTGCCCGTTCTCTCCCCCTGACTATCGGTGCCGGCGCCCCATTGCCGGCGCCGATAGCCAGGGGGAGAGAAGCGGCGCCGGCAATGGGGCAGCGGCGCCGACAGCCAGGGGGAGAGAAGGGGCAGCGGCACCCATTGCCGGTGCCGCTGCCCCGTTGCCTCCCCCCATCCCCGGTTGTATAATTACCTGTTGCCGGGGTCGGGTCTGCGCTGCTTCAGGCCTCCGGCATGCGTCCCCTGCGTCATTGCTATGCGCTGCATGGCGCGGTGCATGACGCCAGTGCGCCGCGCCGTGCAGTGCATAGCAACGACGCAGGGGACGCACGCCGGAGGCCTGAAGCAACGCGGACCCGACCCCGGCAACAGGTAATTATGCAACCGGGGATGGGGGGAGGCAACGGGGCAGCGGCACCGGCAATGGGTGCCGCTGCCCCTTCTCTCCCTCTGGCTGTCGGCGCCGCTTCTTTCCCCCTGGCTATCGGTGCCGGCAATGGGGCGCCGGCACCGATAGTCAGGGGGAGAGAACGGGCAGCGGCGCAGATAGCCAGCGGGAGAGAAGTGGCGGCAGCAGGGCTCTAGACCGCAGGAAAGGCAGGGGGAGAGAAGAGGGCAGCGACGGCCTCTCTCCCCCTGCCTTTCCTGGGGGTGTATCGGGGTATACACGCGCACACACACGCACCATCATTTTACCATGGATATTTGGGTAAAAAACTTTTTTTACCCAAATATCCTTGGTAAAATGAGGGTGCATGTTATAGGCCGGTGCGTGGTATACCCCGATAAATACGGTATAGTTACATCCTACGCCGGTTCCCGCGATATAACACGGGGTCAAATTTGACCGCCGTGTCTGAAGTGAAACTGAAAGCATCCCAGCAGCTCAGTCGGACTATTCGGGACTGCCGGGGTGAGATCGCGGCGCCCCGAACAGCTTGCAGAACATCTGGAGGGTCCCTACCTGCCTCCTGCGTGTCCGATCGCCGAATGACTGCTCCGTGCCTGAGATCTGGGCAGGAGCATTCAAGCGACGATAACACTGATCAATGCCATGCTATCGCATGGCAGTGAGCAGTGTAAGAAATTAGTGTATGCAATGTTATAGTCCCCTATGTAATAAATGTGATCTAACCCCTTCCCTAATAAAAGTCAGAATCCCCCCCCCTTTCCCATAAAAAAAAAGTAAATAAAAAATGTCAACATATTTGGTATCGCCACGTGTGTAAATGTGTAAACTATAAAAATATATTGTTAATTAATCCGCACGGTCAATGGCGTACACGTAAAAAAATTCCAAAATAGCATATTTTTGGTCACTTTTTATACCATTAAAAATGAATAAAAAGCAATCAAAAAGTCAGATGAAAACAAAAAATGGTATGGATAAAAACTAAAGATCACAGCACAAAAAATGAGCCCTCATACCGCCCCATATGCCGAAAAATAAAAAAGTTATAGGGGTCAGAAGATTACATTTTTAAACGTATTTATTTTCCTGCATGTAGTTATGATTTTTTCCAAAAGTGCGACAAAATCAAACCTATATAAGTAGGGTATCATTTTAACCATATGGACCTACAGAATAAGGATAAGGTGTCAGTGTTACCGAAAAAAGCACTGTATAGAAACGGAAGCCCCCAAAAGTTACAAAATTGCGTTATTTCTTCAACTTCATTGCACAATGATTTTTTTCCGTTTCGCTGTCGATTTTTGGGCAAAATGACTGATGTCACTGTTATGATTTTTAAAAGGTGAGGAGGAAAAAATGAAAGTGCAAAAACGGAAAACCTGTGGTCCTTAAGGGGTTAAGGGGCTAAAAAGTCATGTATGAGGTCATTTTGGGAGACTTGTCTGAAATGGATCACAATATTGGACTTGCAGAGTTGCCAAATTTTTTGAAAAATCTGAACAAATTTAATTTGTGTCGAATCAATTAGCTCATTTCTATTGATTGTGCATTTTTTCATGTGTAGTGCAAAGGATTAAAGGGGTACTCCACTGGCCAGCATTCAGAACTAAATGTTCCCATTGCTGTTTTCGTGCTGATGGGGTTTGCCACGCCCCTCGTGATGTCATGTCACACCCCCTTAATGCAAGTCAACAGGACGGGGCGTGATGGCATGAAGGGCATGGCCAACCCCCGCAGCACAAAAACAGCTTTCAGAACATTTACTTCCGAATGCTGGCCAGTGGAGTACCCCTTTAAAACTGCTACAAATCAGCAGCAAACTGTTTTTGTGCCATATTACATTGTATTGTATCTGAACATAGCCTTTTGAAGAGGGGTCATGAATAATGATTCAGGAAGAGCAATGAGACCTTTATTAAAAGTATTTTCTTTATACAGTGTACACATGAGAATGATAATTAATTATATAAATATATCAGTGTACATGGTGGAACTTAGTATGTGGCTGGCATTTGGCTGCGGTGGGGCATGATGCGATGTGAATAATTGGCCCTAAATGCTGACGCCGGTTTGATCTCGTGTGGTAGACATGGTCATTCATTTTGTAGCTCAAAACAATGGTCAGGCAGCTGGATCTGTCATGTTTCTACACAATCATTAAGTATTTAAATCTTCATTGACTTGAAGGGTTACATTACTTTGCCCCACTAAATCATCTTTTTGAATGGATTGTAAAAAAGAAGAATCAGTTGCATACTTTGACACCTGTTGCTTCCTGGGAAGCTTTTTTTCCCCAAGATTAGAGAAACAGAGAAGACATTTTAAAACCAGCGCCACACCTGTCCTCAGGTTATGTGTGGTATTGCGGAAAAAAAGGAGCATGCACAACTACCTAATACACAGGTGCACGCTGCTGTGGCAAATACAACGTATACAAAAAAGAAGGTTGCAGCAGCACTCTTGGTCAAAAAATGGAGGCTGTTAGCGCACTTTTTGATCAATACGTGTCCGCCATCCACCACGCGGAGGTGGCCTCACTTTGGATGGGACCCTAACACGCTTATTCTACTCACCACTGCTGGGCATATAGCCTCTGACGGGGGGGGGGGGGGGGGGGACATGCAGGATCCACTATTAGTGCTCAGCAGAGGTGAGTGAAATGAGTGTTAGGGTCCCATCCAAAGTGAGACCACCTCCGTGTGGTGGATGGGGGACACGTATTGATCAAAAAGTGCACTAACAGCAGTAATTTTTTGACCAAGAGGGCTGCTGCAACCTTCTTTTTTGTGTACTGTGTGTGGTATTGCAATTCAGTTCTATTGAAATAAATAGACCCAAGTTGTAATCTATTCCTGGATAACCCCTTAAAGGGATACTCCACCCCTAGATAGGGGATAAGATGTCTGATCGCGGGGGTCCCGCTGCTGGGGACCCCCGCAATATAGCACGCAGCATCCACCTGTTACTGCTCTGGAAGCACTGGAGGGTCTGGCTCCCGATCACGGGGACGGAAGATCGTGATGTCACAACTCCGCCCCCGTGTGACATCACACCCCGCCCTCAATGCAAGTTTATGGGAGGGGGCGTGACGGCTGTGCTATATTGGGTGCTGCGTGCCTATATTGCAGGGGTCCCCAGCGGCGGGACCCCCACGATCAGACATCTTATCCCCTATCCTTTGGATAGGGGATAAGATGTCAAGGGGTGGAGTACCCCTTTAAGTGGTTACAATATGAGAAAAAGTTTACACGTTAGGGGCTGTTATCATCCCAAAATGGCAATGTATTCAGGGTATACATAAGCATTCTGTCAAAAAGGATTCAGTTGTATTGGCAGCAGGTCCATTGCTTTTAAGGGTATTTTCACACAGTGTTTTGTCCTGGCTTATTTTTGTGGCATACAATAATCCTGATGTTTTGTAAAATTATGGTCATATGTTTTACAATGCTTTTTTTTATATGATAGGTGGAGACTTCATTTCCCTCAGTATTTTTGGCTCAAGTTTCTTTTTGTCTATTGCTTCAAATTTTCATCATATAAATCACTACCCAAATTCCTTCTGCCCCTTTTTACACAATTTTGGGAGAAGGATTATTTAACCAGATTTAGCTAAAAACTGACACCTTTTTTGGGGTTCTCCGCTGGAATTTTTTTTCTAAATCAACTGGTGCCAGAAAGTTAAGCAGATTTGTAAATTACTTCTATCAGAAAATCTTAATCAATCCAGTGCTTATCAGCTGCTGTATACTACAGAGGAAGTTCTTTTCTTTTTGAATTTCCCCTCTGCCTGACCACAAGTGCTCTCTGCTGACACCTCTGTCCATTTTAGGAACTGTCCAGAGTAGAAGCAAATCCTCAGAGCAAACCGTTCTTGCTCTTGAGGTTCCTGACATGGACAGAGGTGTCAGCAGAGAGCACTTGTGGTCAGGCAGATGGGAAATTCAAAAAGAAAATAACTTCCTCTGTATTATACAGCAGCTGATAAGTACTGGAAGGATTAAGATTTTTTAATGGAAGTAATTTATAATATGTTTAACTCTCTGGCACCAGTTGATTTAAAAGAAAATGTTTTCCAGTGGAGTACCCCTTTAATAATTTATGTCTGTGGGAAAAAATGTTTATTATTATTACGAACACGCATTATTATTATTACGAACACGCATTTTACGAACACACAAAAACTTATTGTTCTTATACACTGTGAACAAAGACAACCAATTTCTCATGAACTTACATAGGGTACATTGATTTATGTTTTTTTAAGGATGCCCATTTTCTACAGTTTTACGGATATATATTTTATAAAAATATGCCTGAAAATATACTGTGTAATCACAGCCTAATGGACCCAACATAATCAACTAGTGACTACATCCGGTTCATTTCCTGCACGTATATCTTGCATGACTTAGAAGTGTTGTCTGCGGCACCATTGAGTTCCACAAAGTGACCTTATATTTGGGGTAAATGAAAAGAATGTAGTCACGAGATGACTACATTAGGTATGGATATTATAGGGAGGACTCTTTTACCAGCTAACAAATAGCAACTCTCACACTGGCAGATATAGAGTGATCATGTACTATAACAAATCACAGTGTAGAGCTGTGATCTCCAAACAGTGGACCTCCAAATGCTGCAAAACTACAACTCCCAGCATGCTGGGAGTTGTAGTTTTGCTAGATCTTTAGGTCCAAGGTTTGAAGACAACTGCTTTACACGGTCTTTCCTTACTAGTTGTAGCTGACATGGACCACCATGTCTCTCAGAGTTTATATTGTCGAAGGTCTATACAACCTATCCCGACAAAATGTTTCCATTGTATGTAATGGACCTCATCAGAAGAAACCTTGTCTTTTCATAGTCACCCTAACATTTAATTTGACAACAAATTTTTAACACTTTGCTGTCCATCCTTTGTACAATCCAAACACATAGGGGGTCTAAACAATGATGGGAAAGCTGTAGCGAGGTATTGTCTACCCTGCAGACAGTATTCCTGCACTTTTGATATTCCCACAGAGCGATTGTTCCATTGTTACCCTAGCTGAAATGGCCAGTGAGGCTGCTCTTGACATCACAGACGATGCTGGAGGTCAGAGGTCAGCAACTTGTTGCTTTCCAGCTGTTTTGGATTCCCTCACTGTCAGGTGTCGAGGATAATGGGAGCTGTATTCTGAATGCTGCTGAAGCTTTGGAGGCTTCCAACGTGATTGTCTTATCTTTAGCCCAAAATATACTTGTCAGAGAGGAACATTCTGAAAAAAGGAAGTGCAGGGGTGAATTTTAGTACTTAGTAATGACTTGTAGTCAACAAGTACATTTCTTCCAGGAGAGGTGCCGCATACACAAATAAATAAATATATATAAAACTCAATGGCCCTGATTTACTAAGAGTGGAGGAGAGTTTTCTTTGTGGGTTTTAATTCCCTTAAATTTTTTCCATGGTACTTATGTTTCCCTACATTTTGCACTTTTCCAAACATTCTGCTTTTTTTTTTTTTTTTTTACACATGCTCTGATCTGTTGGTTTTCCTCAGCTCAAATCCATTACATTTTCTGTGGAAACCTTAGTAAATATGTTGTTTTTTTGTGAAAATGTCTGGGACATGCCCCTTTTTGGGTTTTCTCAGTAAAATGGAGAGTTAGTCAGTTTTTATTTTTTATTTTGGCACAGACAGAATTTCTGGTGCAATGCGCCAGAATGTGGTACGCAACCTGACAAAACATGTCAAGTTTACAATAGTAAATGAGGGCCAATGATAGGATAGTTGAATTAACCCTAATGCACCCCTACATGCGAGGGTCTGGGTTTTTGTCTAAAGTCCCATTCAAATATATGGGACTTCCAGTACCTTACTCCACAAGTTTCAATCTGCATCTCTTGGTGAGTGCGTCGATTCAGCTTTCAAGCCATGTCCCTTTTTTTTGGGCCTTATTTATTTAGGCTCAGCACCGAAAACCCATTTTTTTTTTTAATCTTTTAACCACAATCTCTTTATCACATCAGTCTCACCTTGCTCCACAAGCTCTAGAATGTGTTGGTCCGTCTTGCAAGCCATACCCTCCCACAAGCCACACCCCCACAAAGCCATGCCCGTTCTATTTTCAGCCTACAATATCTCTGTCATAGCTTAGCCTTACTGGGGAGGAGGGGGTATGAGGGTGAGATACGAGTATGAGGATGGACTATGAGGGCAAATATGAGGGTGGGATACGAGTATGAGGGTGGGATATGAGTATGAGGACAGAATATCAGGGCGGGATATGAGGACGGGATATGAGGTTGGGATATGATGACAAGATATGAGGATCGGGATATGAGGATGGAGTATAAAGACAGCATATGAGGATGGGATATGAGGACAGGATATAAGGACAGGGTATGAGGACAAGATATGTGGATGGGACATGAGGATGTGATATAAGGCCGAGATATCAGGATGGGATATGAGGACAGATATGAGAACAGGATATGAGTTTGGTATAGGTGGACTGGATATGAGGACAGGATATGGTGTCGGGATGTGAGGATGGGATATGAGGATACGAGTGTCACTGTTGCTTTTCCTCTCCCACAAGGTTTATGTAGAAGGGTACTCTGCTAGTAAATACATAAATAATTAAATAAATAAGTAAATAGTTTATGACCTGCACCCGAGAGAAAAAAAATCTATAAAAAAATCTACATTATTAAAATTAGTCTGACCTCTTCAACATTGGGGCTTTTACAGTAGTACGGTGTCCATATTAGGACATCGTCAGTCGTCAGACGTAACTCCGTCCTTTGTCAGGTAAAACGACGTCCCGCCTCCTCCCTCGGACCAATCGCCATCAGTCGTCAGCCGCAACTCCGTCCTCCGTCATGTGAAACGGTGTCCCGCCTCCTCCCTCACACCAATCGCCGTCCTCCTTCAGCCACAACTCCATCCTCCCTCATCCGAAACTCAATCATCCAAAACGCTGTCGTGCCTCAGACGATTCTCCCTCAGACGCAACTTTCTGCCGCATAGCAGAGCCGACGCTGCACAGCATTGTATAGCAGAGTCAAACTGTGAAACTTGTACGTGTATACTACAGACACTGCATGTGAGTCTGTATAACAGAGACGACATTGAATCGCGTGTACAGCAGAACCCGTATAGCAGAGAGCCGACACTGATTCGGTTCTGCTACACGGCAGGAAAGATTTTCGTCTGAGGGATGATGGAGTTTTGGATGAGAGACTTTAGGATGACAAAGGAGGGAGGAGGGAGTTGCGACTGGCGCCTGATGGAGATTGGCCCGAGGGAGGAGGCGGGACGCCGTTTCACCTGACGGAGGATGGAGTTATGGCTGACGACTGACGATGTCCTATAATGGACACTGTACAGTAGCATGGTTATTGTGCTTCACCCTTAAATGGTTTGTAGGACCTGAGTCTTCAGTTATAATAGAGAGTTGGGTATAACAATGGAGTCTGAGAGACTTAAAAGGTCATGTGTGCAACCTAGGCATTAGGTTGGGTCCTGTGGCCTATACAAAGGGGTGGCATATATGTAAACATTTTAGGCTGTTGATGATTTTTGGTTTGGTGTTGACATCCGGATGATACATCACCTGACCAGAGTGGACAATCATAACTGCAGAGGTTATTAGGTTCATTTGAAGGCTCTACGGTGAGTCATCTAGCTGTTTTGTGATTAAAAACCACAGGACTTTTGTACGTGTTTGCTCTCCCTTTTGTTATAAGTTACATATTTGTATCCTGTTTAAGTACCAATGACTATACGTTCCCCTCTGTATACCCTTTTGTTTTACCTTTTTGCTGGACATAAGATATATAAATAAGTGTACAGCGATAGAATTCACTTGATGTTGTAAGCTGTGAGTCATTTAGATTAATGATGTGTTTATTTGAATTATTTAGCTCTGAGTGATTTTGGCTATAGATTGATTAGTTACAGTATGTTTTTAGTCCCCAAGGAATAACACAGCTGAATCAAACTTGTATTGTGAATTAACTGATGCATTACTGTTTTCATACGCTACTGACATACCTCACAGGGAAGATTTATGTTTAAAATACTTGGCATACTTGTTAGAACCATAAATATTTATAACTCTAATTTTTAGTTGGTACATGATGTGGGATAGGACTAGATGGCAAAACAAATACAAGAATGGGCAGAAAAATTACTTATGACACATGGTTTTAGAAGATTTACCCTTTTAAGATCAGAGTCACATGTTTCTTGGTGATTAAGAAAATTCTACACATACAAAATAAGTTCAAACAGTGGCATAGCATGGGATGGCAGCGCCTGGGGTACAGCAAAATTGTGACCCTGCCAACCTGATCCATGTTAAGATTAAAAAGTACCACCACACCATATTGCTACAAAATTAACAAAATAATATCATCATACTGATGTGAAATTAAAATCCTATCCAATATCGCCAATAACATCACTATACAAGGGACAAATATTCTCTCCACACCATGACCACTAACATTACCACCACATACAATGCATCTGGAAGGACTTCAAGCTCTTACAAATTTTCCACATTTTGTTAAGTTGCAGCCTTGTGCTTCATGCTTTATCCCATCAATCTGCCCTCATAATGAGAACTCTATCTATCTATCTATCTATCTATCTATCTATCTATCAACAGGAGAATACAGCAGCACACTGCTAGCACAAATATATAGATAAAACATGAGTATATAGATACAACATGAGAAGCTATTCAGCTATGGTGCAGTAATGAAATAGTGAGATACTTAGCTTGCAATTTGGTGGCCAAATAGCTTGGACCGTCCCACCACGGTAAGGTGATCTCATTGGGACGGACCCTACACTATGAATATGCCTCTGTGTGAATAGATCAGCAGGCATTGCAGGATCTGGAACATCCAAATCACCTCATATACACCTGATAGAGGTGGGTGGGGTGCAAGAGCCAACATGGAGGTAGCCACTCCCCCATATGTGCAATACAACCAAAGAATAAGTTGGCCAGCACTATTGATTCCAAACTATTATACGGACCTGGCTTACAGGTGCAGGCTGCTGGGCTAAATATACAGCAACAGGAGAATACAGCAGCACACTGCTAGCACAAAGATATAGATAAAACATGAGTATATAGATACAACATGAGAAGCTATTCAGCTATGGTGCAGTAATTAAATAGTGCTATACTTAGCTTGCAATTTGGCGGCCAAATAGCTTGGACCGTCCCACCACGGTAAGGTGATCTCATTGGGACGGACCCTACAATATGAATATGCCTCTGTGTGAATAGATCAGCAGGCATTGCAGGATCTGGAGCATCCAAATCACCTAATATACACCTGATAGAGGTGGGTGGGGTGCAAGAGCCAACATGGAGGTAGCCACTCCCCCATATGTGTAATACAACCAAAGAATAAGTTGGCCAGCACTATTGATTCCAAACTATTATATGGACCTGGCTTACAGGTGCAGGCTGCACCTGTAAGCCAGGTTCGTATAATAGTTTGGAATCAATAGTGCTGGCCAACTTATTCTTTGTTTGTATCTATCTATCTATCTATCTATCTATCTATCAATCTATCTATCTATCTATCTATCATCTATCTATCTATCTATCTATCTCATATCTATTTATCTATCTATCTCATATCTATCTATCTATCTATCTATCTATCTCATATCTATCTTCTATCCATCTCATATCTATCTATCTATCTATCTCATATCTATCTGTGGTGTCCCGGTACCGTATTGCATACCGTACCTAGTGTGGAGGTCCCCGGGGTCGGAGTGACTACGTTCGGGTGGGGTTCCTCAGGTGGGACAGCCCCTAGTCGCCTTTCCTCAAGTCTAATTCTCTAATCATAATATATATATATATTTAATAATTATATATATTTTATGATAATGTATAGTGCTTACCTTGTTTAGTGTTGCAGGACCTTTCGGTCATGTGACCATGCTAATAACCTCTATGGTATGTTGGAGGACCTTTGGAGGTTCTTGGCTCATGTGTTACACACAAGTCTTTGTAATGGTGATTGACATCAGTATGGACCAATTGGCATAAGTCCAGCCCCGGCTCATATAAGGGAGCTGCATCCAATTTTCTCTCTCTTGGGTTGCTGCTCTTTTGGATGCCGGACTAACAGGATGGTGCTGCGCAACTTTCAAAGACACGCTAGGCCTAACAAAACCTGCCGGCCTCAGCTGAACCAAAACTGAGTTCAAATCTAAATCACCGCTAATGCTACTACTGGACCGCAACTAAATCCCCTAAATCCAGTGGAACAGCGTACAATACTAAAAGACTCTAAATGCTAAAGTCCCAACCTTTGTCAATCTCCAAGGAAAGCAGTTGTTATGCTTAGAGACTGTTCTGTTATTGAAGCTTGCAGAAATTCTTCAGTAAAAGTTAATCCAGTTTCAGAAAACTCTCCGGTTGTGGACAATCTATTACTGTATACCTCCCTATCGCTCTTGGGAAGGGTGGCGGTAGGTCAAGCATTACTAAGGAGCCCTCACAATGGCGTCACGAATAGCAAGGGTTAACAGACACCCTTTAATTACAGCACAGCTACGCTCCCCATACCCTACATCCCCCAGGCTATCACATATCTATCTCATATCTATCCATTTCTGACCATCCTCCCTCCCACACTGCTGCAGGCATAATGGATCTTTACTGACCACTGTCCGGCACTTCTGAATTTGGTGACATGATATCACATGCCTGCTTATCCAATGAATGGCCACAGCGATCTCTCGCCTTGCTGATTGGCTGAGAGGACATGTGACATCACATTCCCAAACCTGGAAGTGCTGGACAGCGGGCAGCCGAGCTCCATTATACTGGCAGCATTACGGGGGAGAAGAAAGTAAGAGACTGTTTTTTTTTTGTTTTTTTTTGCTTACCCCCCTTCCTGACCAGAATTTAGAGAGAAGATTTTTGTCAGACTACCCCTTTAACATTACTTAATGAAGTATTCGGCATGAATATGAGACAAGGTTTGTCACACATAGTGTGATGTTTTTTTTTTTATATCATTATGAATAAAGATGACATAGACTAAATTACTTGAAATTGGAATTAATTGCAAAAGTGGTATCAGCACCAGCATCGAATAGCCCTTTTTTTTTTTTACTGCAGGATGGAGATATTCTTCTACCTTAAAAAACAGCCAGAGAAGGAGAGCTGCAGGGAAGGGCTAGAGCAGTGGTCTTCAACCTGCGGACTTCCAGATGTTGCAGAACTACAACTCTCAGCATGCCCGGACAGCCAACGGCTGTCCGGGCATGCTGGGAGTTGTAGTTTTGCAACATCTGGAGGTCCGCAGGTTGAAGATCACAGGGCTAGAGGATTGAAAATAATAGGAATTACTGCTTTGTTTTAGTGTATTAGTGGGCACTGGAGATTAATAAATCAGGCTACTACTGTAGAAGAATAATAGAAGCTTGATAGGGATTGAAGAGTTGATGAGCATGTGTCAAAGGGGTAATCAGGTGAAATTTTTTTTTTTTTCGAATCAACTGGTGCCAGAAAGTTAAACAGATTTGTAAAAGTACCTATCAGCTGCCATATGTTCCAGAGGAAGTTGAGTTGTTCTTTTCTGTCTGACCACAGTGCTCTCTGCTGACACCTCTTTCCGTGTCAGGAACTGTCCAGAGCAGGAGAGGTTTGTTGTGAGGATTTGCTCCTACTCTGCACAGTTCCTGACATGGACAGAGGTGTCAGCAGAGAGCACTGTGGTCAATCTGAAAAGAACAACTCAACTTGAGTTAGTGGAGCATACAACAGTATGGCGAACCCGGATTCGACCTGAACTTTAGAACTTTTCCGGCTCTGCGAATTCCCGAGTTTTTACCAGTTTGTCTCATGTGAGCCGGTAAATAGCGAGAAAAAATGTGAAAGCATGGTTTTTTGGTAGAGGGAAGAAGCAGGGTGGACAGGGGATGGTGAGATGAAGTAGGGAAAGTAGCAGATCACATGATAACCCAGGTCTATCATGTGATTGGCTGCTTTCATGTGTCAGTCAGCACAAAGGCCAATAGGATGCAGATAAAAGGACAGTGATGTCACCCACAGTGTTCAGAGTGATGGAGCTACTGAAGAGAGCAGGAAAGGCAGTAATAAGGACAGCTGGTGTTTAGAAAGAGAGAGATACAGATTAGATATAGAGACCTTGTGTGTATGTGTGTGTGCAACAATCCTATATTTGTTCCTGTACACTAAAAGAGCTTAATCACAGCCTCTGAAGGGCTCAACTTTTGCTACCACAAATCCAAAGCCTTTTCAAGGCTCATACCTGCAAATACCTGAATTGAATAGTGTTCCTCAACCAGCTACAGTGAGGTGCATTGATCTGTGCCACTCAACCACACAGCGTATTCAAGTGGCAACTATATACCTATAGAGCCTGTGAAGACAGTAGAGATTTGTGACTGTAATAGTGTTCCTGAATCAGCTACAATAGCCAGTGGGGTGCAGTGATCTGTATCACCTAAAAAAAGGTTTAAACTTGCCTTATCTGTACCTTGTTGTACAGTGGGGATCAAACGTTTGGGCACCCCAGGTAAAAATTTGTATTAATGTGCATAAAGAAGCCAAGGAAAGATGGAAAAATCTCCAAAGGCATCAAATTACAGATTAGACATTCTTATAATATGTCAACAAAAGTTAGATTTTATTTCCATCATTTACACTTTCAAAATAACAGAAAACAAAAAAATGGTGTCTGAAAAGTTTGGGCACCCTGCAGAGTTAATATCTTGTACTGCCCCCTTTGGCAAGTATCACAGCTTGTAAACGCTTTTTGTATCCAGCCAAGAGTCTTTCAATTCTTGTTTGAGGTATCTTTGCCCATTCTTCCTTACAAAAGTCTTCCAGTTCTTTAAAATTTCTGGGCTGTCTGTCACGCACTGTTATTTTAAGGTCTATCCATAGATTTTCAATTATGTTGAGGTCAGGAGATTGTGAAGGCCATGGCAAAACCTTCAGTTTACGCCTCTTGATGTAATCCCCAGTGGATTTCGAGGTGTGTTTAGGATCATTATCACTTTGTAGAAGCCATCCTCTCTTAAACTTCAGCTTTTTCACAGATGGCATTAAGTTAGCATCCAAAATTTTCTGAAATGTTATTGAAGCCATTTTTCCTTCTACTCGTGAGATGTTCCCTGCGCCACTGGCTGCAATACAACCCCAAAGCATGATTGATCCACCACCATGCTTAACAGTTGAACAGAGGTTCTTTTCATTAAGTTCTGTTCCCCTTCTTCTCGAAACGTACCTTTGCTCATTACGGACAAAAAGTTAAATTTTAACCTCATTGGTCCACAGAACTTGTTTTCAAAATGCATCAGGCTTGTCTATATGTTCATTTGCAAAGTTCAAATGCAAATTTTTGTGGTGAGGACGTAGAAGAGGTTTTCTTCTGATGACTCTTCCATGAAGACCATATTTGTACAAGTATCTCTTTATAGTGGAATAGTGTACCACAACTCCAGTGTCTTCCAGATCTTTCTGGAGGGATTGTGCAGTCAAACGTGGGGTTTGAATTGTTTTTCTCACAATCCTGCAAGCTGTTCTGTCTGATATTTTTCTTGGTCTTCCAGATCTTGCTTTAACTTCCACTGTTCCTGATGTCTGCCATATCTCAATTACATTCCGAACAGAGGATATTGACATCTGAAAACGTTTTGCTATCTTCTTATAGAAAGTAAGGAACAGGCAGAGTCCAAATTTAGAAATTAAACCTTTACTTCAGCACCTTATGTACCACAAAACCTGGGTAGAAGTATACCTGTTCTCCAATGCCTGCTCTCTGCTGGCTACAGATAACTCTACCTCACCACTGTCTGCTGTACACTGGCTACTACTAGTAACACCAATTCACCATCACCCTACTTCCATCCAGGCCTACACGTACACAACACATCATCCACAATAAGAGGGATAATTTTTAGTATGTTTGTAAAAATCCATACTTTCTTCCTCACTTGCTAGACTAAGAACCTGTTGATACTCCCAAAAAAAGGATACATTTTGGCTTGCCAGGATAAAGCCTTATTTCATTGGAGTTATTTCATTTCATTGCTTGTTTCAAGTCAAACCGAACTCACGATTTTCAAAAAGTTCGGTGAACAAAACTTTTCAAAAGTTCGTTTAACTCTAGTCATGACTAGTGGGGAAATGCATACTTTTGCATAGTAAAGATTGGAGCTGGAGTCATCTACCAGGACAAGGTATATGAATTTCTTCTAATGACTGGTCACTTCTGGACAATCCTGCACATATTATGGATAGTGTAGCTTTTTGTAGGATTGCTTACCAAGAACAAAAAAATCTCACTAAGGTTAAAAAAAAAAAAAAAAATGCATTTCGTCATTACAAATCACATGGTAATATTGTGGTGTGGTCTAATGGGACCATGGTGGAACTTATTGGTCTTAACCTAAACCATATGTTTGGAAGAAAGACAACACAGCTCATCACATAGAAAATTCATTACCAGCAACGGAACATAGTGGTGGCCCCAGCGTGCTTCTTCTAAATATGGTGGCCTCGGTTCGAAAGCTGAAGAGGAATATTACTTTCCAAATAAGAAACATCTTAAACACATACACGTTGTCCAAGAAATGGATTGGAATGTCCCAGTTAGTGCCAGACCTCAATGCAATAAAACACCTGTAGTAAACCAAAAGAAGAATGTGCCCAAAAGATCTCTTTACAGTCTCATTGAACTTAAACATAGTTTTTTTTAGGGGGGAAATGCAGGTGTACAGAGCTGATAGACATGTTTGTATTAGGACATATAGAAAAAGCCATTACAAAGCTAATTTATAGGACGAGCCTATAAATCTACAGCCACCCAATGTAGAGCCTCCTCGACTGTCAGGAAGTGCATGCTGTTTGTATTACATGCATAATGGTATAATATGCTTCTTTTCTTTTATGATTAACCTAGTCTATTTCCAAAATGACAATATTCCTGAGCAGATTGAGAATAAACTGTATTAAAGCAATAAAGGGCTTGTCAGGTAAACAAACTAGATGCCTTAGTCTAAGTTTAGACCATCTTTAATTGGCTTACTTAACACCAAAATGTTACGCCATTTTTGGCACAATTTATGATGCACAAAGTCATGCCCTCCATGTCATACCCTCTTTAAAGGGGTACTCCACTTTTCCAAAGGCTGGGTGCGGGCTGTGGGGTTGTGACATTAGGACCATGCCCCCTTAATGCAAGTCTTAGCGTTAGCACCAAAAACCGCTAGCGCTAACCCCCGATAATTACCCGGGTACCCACAACCACAGGGGTGTTGGGAAGAGCCGCTACCAACAAGCCCAGAGTTTCAAATATGGCACTCTTGGGCCTAGGCAGTAACAGGTTGGCGTCATTTAGGCTGAGGAGGGACAGTAACAATGGTAACATCAGGCTGTTGCTGTTTGGTTGGTATTTGGTTGAGAATGAAAATATGGGGAACTCTATGAGGTTTTTTTTTCTCCATAAATAATAAAAAAAAAAACCCATAGGGTTCCCTGTATTTTTATTCTCAGCCAGATACCAACCAAACAGAAACAGCCAGACGTTACCAGGGTGGTCAAGGACCAGAAGCACCATTTTTGATTCTCCAGGCCTGTTGGTACCGGCTCTTCCCGGAACCCCTGTGGCGGTGGGTACCAGGGTAATAATCAGGAGTTAGTGCTAGCAGTTTTTGGGGCTAACGCTAAGCCCTGGATTGGTAATGGACTCCATCTATAAGACGGCTTCCACTACTAAGCCTGTAAAGAAAATAAAATAAAAAAAACACATTTTAAAAACTTTTATTCCAAAAAAATACACCCCTACAAGCCCTCATTACATAGTTACATAGTTAGTACGGTTGAAAAAAGATTACATTACAAAATGTTGTTAATATTAAACAAAAAACGCTGGTCATCATAGTCCACCAAATCTGAAGTAGCCCACAGGATAGACGGATCTGAAATGAAAAGAAAAAAAAAATGGGTTAGTACATTTAGGGGGGAAAAAGTTTTTAAAAAATGTATTAAACACACAAATTTTTTTTTAGCTTATTTTTGCTAAGAAGATGGTATTTCAAAGTGATTTTATTGGTTTTTGCATATGTGAGCCAAATTTATCAACCCTGATAGTATGATAAATATGTCACACACAAGCAAACCAAAAGCAAAAAAAAAAAAATGCCTACAAAACTCGCTTACCAAAGCAAACAATGATAAATATCCCCCAATGGGAGTTAGGCAAACTGCATAAAACAGTGGGCTTAGCTAATGTTCACTTTCTGACCACCTCTTGCAGCTGCAAGCAGGAAAGCCTTGTTCTAAAGATGGGTGCATATCCCAGAGGTGGGATTCGCATCTATGGGATATTACTATGGGATCTTTTGGCTATGCCATAAATGTCCTAGATGAGAATACCTTTTAAAAACAGTATTCAAGTAGAATACACATATACAAATACAAAGAAGGCGTGGTAACCAGATCAACGGGAGGCATAGGAGGAAGGTGCAGAGCGCTCATAGGCGAATTCTACTTGATTCTTCTAGACCTTCTAACCCTATAACTACAGGCATACAGGGTCACAACACTACTATGGGACAATTATGAAGTAACTACTGCCCAGAAAACTATAGTGACCCCCCGATCTACGATGGCCCCAACATACGATCATTTCAACATACGATGGCCTCTCAGAGGCAGCATCAACATATGATGCTTTTGTATGACGGGGCCATCGCATAAAAGGCTATTCTACTTGATTCTTCTAGACCTTCTAACCCTATAACTACAGGCATACAGGGTCACAACACTACTATGGGACAATTATGAAGTAACTACTGCCCAGAAAACTATAGTGACCCCCCGATCTACGATGGCCCCAACATACGATCATTTCAACATACGATGGCCTCTCAGAGGCAGCATCAACATATGATGCTTTTGTATGACGGGGCCATCGCATAAAAGGCTATCCGGCAGCGCAAACTGCTTCAGCTACCACCGGATAGCCGTTTACGGTGCCCCGTGTGGTCCACTGACAATCACTTACCTGTCCTCGGGGCTCCGGCGCGTCCTCTTCGGGATCCCCTGCATCGTCGGCGCTCTCCATCGTCGTCATCATGTCGCTGCGCACGCCGTCCCGTCATCCAATAGGAGCGGCGTGCGTAGCGACGTGATGGCGGCGACGGAGAGCGAGGATGCCGGGGAAGCAGAGGCCTTGCCGGAGCGTCGGGAACGCGGCAACAGCGATTGAAGGCGACATCCAGAACAGCGGTGACGAGCGGTGACGGTCCGGAGCGGCGAGGACATGTGAGTATAACCTCCAATACCAGTGGTCTTCAACCTGCGGACCTCCAGATGTTGCAAAACTACAACTCCCAGCATGCCCGGACAGCCGTTGGCTGTCCGGGAATGCTGGGTGTTGTAGTTTTGCAACATCTAGAGGTCCGCAGGTTGTAGACCACTGTCCTATACTTTACATTGCACCTATCCCTCAACATACGATGGTTTAAACAAACGATGGTCCATTTGGAATGGATTACCATCGTATGTTGAGGGACCTCCAATTGAGTTTGCAGGGGCAAAGTATTTTGACACCAGGCAATCTGGTGTCAGAACATGGATGCCCATTTGCATTGATGTAGCACATTTACAGTGCTTTTTCATATATTAAATTTGCCACGAAGTCACATTTACACATATAGGGGGAGATTTCTCAAAACCAGTTCAGAGGAAATGGGGAGCAGTTGCCCATAGATTAATAAGCAGTTGCCCATAGATCTCTTCTTCTTAATTTTTGAAAAGGCCTCTGAAAAATACTGGTCAACTTTTCTTCTGCACAGGTTTTGATAAATCTCCCCCAAAGAATCTTAATTGAGTAAAAACTATAAAAAAAGGAAAAAAGGTCTGTTTTTCAAGTTTTACTTGCAACCAGGCACCATAAATGTCATTTGTCATGTTTCTTTGGAATGAGAGGGGTCATGCTGGCACGTGCGCAAGATGTTTGTTCTACTGCTTTTTCTACAAGTGAAAAACTCAGTCATGAGGACCCTAAGACATCAATATTAATGTCTGATACAATATTACCTGAGGGTGTGATAGCACCTTACATCAACATTGTTTAAACCACCTTCACGGCCATTTTTAAAGCTAATGGTTAAAGAGAGTACCCTTAGGGCGAACTGCATGTGGCACAATGTTGTTCAGGCGTCAGACATTGTTTTCTTAAACACCCTGTGGTGCTATTTTATATGTGTTTCTCGTGTATTTGTGAAGTAGAATATAAACCCAGTAAAGTATGTTTTTGGCTGTCCTGATGTTTCTTTAACTTTAATCCTTGCCCCGCACCATGAAATACTCATTTACTTCTTAACCTCATTAAACAGCTACGTAAATAGTTTGGTAATTACCAATCATCTGAAATTCCAATATATACAGTATATTGTGGTGGCCCAGTACGGGAGGTGTTGCCCTGTGCTCCTGCTGTCCTGTCAGGCAGCCTTCTTCAGTGTCCCCAACGCCCCCTGCATTTATTTCCCCATTGCAAATATGTTTTACCATGTAAAGTTTTATAAAATGTAATGTTGCTTTAAGAGTTATACCATGTTATCACATGGTATAACTCTTAAAGTAACATTACATTTTATAACACTTTACATGGATTGTTACCCAGGAGGTATCAGTCACCAGGTGATCCCAAGAGTGACCTATAGGCTCCCTGTTAGTCTCCCCCATATAAGCCCTGGGTGGAGCTAGCTTCTTTCTTTTTGAACTCTGTTCTTCTGCTAAGCTGAGGTCCAGTGCAGTCGTGCCTAGTGTGTGTGTCTAGAGTGTTGGAGACCTCAAAGTCCAGTCCTTCAGCCACCATTGTGGTGACCTACGGTGTATGGAGGGACCATGGGGTGTAGCGGTGTAGGTGGGAGGGGAAAAATGGTATTAACCCCTAGTGTTCGTGATGCCAGAGTGGTTTTTGGGTTCCGTAACCACACAAACGGTATCTCGGCTATTCCAAAGGAGTCCACAACCAAGTTATGCTTTAACAGAGGCTTTACTGAGTTAAGACAGATGGTATTATCTTAACAGCTAGGTGAATCCCAGAGAGGTGGCCAGGAACACAGAAGGACTGCAGCTTGCTGGGACCAATTAGACTTGTGATAGACTTTAGATAATTATCTTGAGGCTTGACTTTAGACTGGACTTGACTATGGGTAGTGACAACATACATAGACTTTTGACTCACTGGAATGACTGTAGCTTTGCGGCCTTCCAGGTGCTGGTCACTAACACTGAGGTATCTGGTGTTTGCTGGTCTCTGTAAAGAGTCTGAGAGAATTGTAATGGCCGCCCCCTTATATAGAGGGGGGCTGAGCCAAAAACCATTGGTCAAGCTGCGGGTCATAGGTTAAGCTGGGGCTCTCTGGGTTACATCATGTGACAACATAACATATGACATTTCACAGGTCCTTTAGACAACATCTCACAGGCCTTTAGACTAGCTATACATTAATAAACTGACTATAATCCTATGACAATAAATGACATTTATAATAACAGCAGGGGAGACACTGCAGGAGAGCCCCCAGGACACTGAGGGACTCAACCTGACAGGGCCTAAGTATAGTGCAGGATCATGTCCTGTACTGGGACATTGCACCATCAATTCAAGTAAGCTAAAGTCACAAATTTATGAGTCAAGTAAAGTCAGTCGCTATCATCTGTCAAGTCAGCATGGTCTGCATTCAATTGTCCAGTACTACTACAAGTCCCAGCAAGCCCTTAAGGGATCTGTGTCACTGGTCACCTTCTTGAACTGTGTAGACTTTACCAACTGTCTACCCTCATTAAAGCTACCATTGTCCGTAACTTGGCGACGGAGTCTTTATTGCCCCTGTGTCTAGCCCAGGATCCAGTGGTTTACCTTCGGGTGGTAATAGGCTAAACCTCGCCCTGGCGTCACGAACACAAGGGGTTAATGCCATCTTACCCTAGGGTAACAACATCTGCCTGACACCGCACACGCCGCCATACCACAACTTTTGGCGTCAAAAACAGGATATGGGTTTGCGCCGTATGCCACAAGTCCTCCCCTAGCCTGAACTGTGTCCAATATTGTCTGCAAAAACCCCTGGGCTGGTTCAACCAACACTAGTCTCCACACCAGTCCCAGTCTTGTCCCCATTACCAACAACAAAATATTTACCCCAAGAGAAGGGGAGGATAGGGGTAGGGATTAGGAGGAATTTTGGGCCTTATGGGCACTTTTGTTGTTTAGTCTTGTCCCCATTGGCTCCGGCCTATACACAAGTCTCTAGAGTATCAACTCAGTCTCCAGCCTCTCCAGTGCAGATGCCAGCAACTCTGGGTCCCGCCAGCTCTGGACAAATACCCGCTCTTGAATTCGTCGAGGAAGAGTTAGCTGCAGCTTCAGAGGCTCCAAGGGCTCCCGAAGACACAAGAGTTCCAGATGCCCTCTAATTGGTGTTACATAGGTCCCAACGGTTGACACAAGGACAAATTCCCATCAGGTACAAAATTTAACTCATAATGTAAAGTTATGTACCACACATAGTCAGTTCACATATGGTAAAAGTAGTCCACACACATGAAAATCGTTAAGATAGGACTGTAACATTATTTGTCATCCCAGTCCACAAGTTCTACATATATACAATTATGTGTCTAATGTTTCTCTCATGTTCACGTATACAGGGTACTCTACTGGCCAGAAGGTTCACCTGATATCTAGATAATTCACGTAGATTGACAGAATTGATAAATGTAAAGGTAACACTGTTGCATAGTGTAACAACGTATATTGAGTTCTGGGGAGAAGAGTTGAGAACCAAGGGGCCCAGCAGCCAAGGCATTGGGTAGATAGCCTCCGGCTGCTCAATCCATGAATCTATGTAATTGCTCAAAAAAAATAAAGGGAACACTATGATAACACATACTAGATCTGAAAGAATGAACTAATTGTATGAAATACTTTTGTCTTTACATAGTTGAATGCACTGACACACAAAAACTATTAATGGAAATCAAATTTATCAACCCATGGAGGTCTGGATATGGAGTCACACTCAAAATCAAAGTGGAAAACTACACTACAGGCTGATCCAACTTTGATGTCTTTAAAACAAATCAAAATGAGGCTCAATGTGTGTGTGGCCTTTATGTGCCTGTATGACCTCCATACAATGGATAGGCATGCTCCTGATTAGGTGATGGATGGTCTCCTGGAGGATCTCCTCCCAGACCTGGACTAAAGCATCCACCAACTCCTGGACAGTCTGTGGTGCAACATGGCTTTGGTGGATGGAGCGAGACATGATATCCCAGATGTGCTCAATCGGAATCAGGTCTGGGGAACAGGCGGGCCAGTCCATAGCATCAATGCCTTCCTCTTGCAGGAACTGCTGACACACTCCAGCCACATGAGGTCTAGCATTGTCTTGCATTAGGAGGAACCCAGGGCCAATGGTAACAGCATATGATCTCACAAGGGGTCTGAGGATCTCATCTCGGTACCTAATGGCAGTCAGGCTACCTCTGGCAAGCACATGGAGGGCATGGAGGGCTGTGCGGCCCCCCAAAGAAATGCTACCCCACACCGTTACTGACCCACCACCAAACCGGTCATGCTGCAGGTAGCAGAACATTCTCCACAGCATCTCCAGACTCGGTCACGTCTGTCACATGGGCTCAGTGTGAACCTGCTTTCATCTGTGAAGAGCACAGGGTGCCAGTGGCGAATTTGCCAATCTTGGTGTTTTCTGGCAAATGCCAAACATCCTGCACGATGTTGGGAGGTAAGCACAACCCCCACCTGTGGATGTCGGGTCCTCATACCACCCTCATGGAATCTGTTTCTGACCATTTGAGTGGACACATGCACATTTGTTGCCTGTTGGAGGTCATTTTGTAGGCCTCTGGCAGTGCTCCTCCTTGCGCAAAGGCAGAGGTAGAAGTCCTGCTGCTGGGTAATTACCCTCCTACGGCCTCCTCCACGTCTCCTGATGTACTGGCCTGTCTCCTGGTAGCGACTGGTATGCTCTGGACACTACGTTGACAGACACAGCAAACCTTCTTGCCACAGTTCACATTGATGTGCCATCCTGGATGAGCTGCCCTACTTGAGCCATTTGTGTGGGTTGTAGACTCTGTCCCATGCTACCACAAGAGTGAAAGCACCTCCAGCATTCAAAACTGACCAAAACATAAGCCAGGAAGCATAGGAACTGAGAGGTGGTCTGTGGTCACCACCTGCAGAACCACTCCTTCATTGGGGGTGTCTTGCTAATTGCCTATAATTTCCACCTTTTGTCTTTTCCATTTGCACAACAGTATGTGAAATTGATTGTCAATCAGTGTTGCTTCCTGAGTGGACAGTGTTCCCTGTGTTGTTTAAGGGTTCCCTTAAGTGTATATTGACATGCATATTGTTGTCTTGAGTGTCTTGAGAAAACAGTTTTAAAGTCAAATTAACCCCATATGTTTAAAGAGCATGTATGGACATTCACCATGCCCCATCCTTATCTTGCTTCGTAATCCAGACCTGAGAAGGACATTGTGCATAAATGCCCCAGGAACTGTCACTAGGACTCAGAGGCCACTTCTGTCCTCCGCCCTCCAGGACTGGGCATCGAGGATGACTTTAATTAAGAGGGGGAGTTTGTGGTTGCCCAGTACAGAAGGTGTTGCCCATGCTCCTGCTGTCCAGTCAGGCAGCCTTCTTCAGTGTCCCCAAGGCCCTCTGCACTTATTTTATTTGTAAATATGTTTTACCATGTAAAGCGTTATAAAATGTAATGTTGCTTTAAGAGTTATACCATGTTATATGTCATGTGATTTTTACCCAGGAGGTACCAGTGACCAGGTGATCCCAAGAGTGACCTATGGGCTCCCTGCTAGTCTCCCCCACATAAGCCCTGGGTGGAGCTAGCTTCTCTCTTTTTGAGCTCTGCTCTTCTGCTAAGCTGAGGTCCAGTGCAGTCGTGCCTAGTGTGTGTGTCCAGAGTGTTGGAGACCTCAAAGTCCTGCAGACACCATCAATTCAAGTAAGCTAAAGTCACAGCTTTATGAGTCAAGTCAAGTCAGTCCCTGTCATCTGTCAAGTCAGCATGGTCTGCATTCACTTGTCCAGTCCCGCTACAAGTCCCAGCAAGCCCTTAGGGTCTCCGCATCACTGGTCACCTCCTTGGGCCCTGGCTGAACTGTAAAGACTTTACCAACTGTCTACCCTCAGTAAAGCTTTCGTTGTCCGTAACTTGGTGTCGGAGTCTTTATTGCCCTCGATCTAGCCCAGGATCCAGTGGTAAAACTTCGGGCGGTTATAGGCTAAACCACGCCCTTGCTCCACGAATACAAGGGGTTAATGCCATCTGCCCCTAGGGTAACAACATCTGCCCTGCACCACACTCCCCGCCATACCAAAACTTGACCTATAAAATGTATTCACTCCCCAACACACACACACACAAACTTGGGCATTTTTTTTTTCTCTAACAAATTTCTACAAAGTTACAAAACTGTAGCTTAGTCAGAGCACCTTCACATACATATAGTGATAATGGTATAGCAGAATAAAAAACATATTCCACTACACAATTACTTGTGAGGGGCTCACTTAGATGTAGTTTTGTTTTAGGTTTTGAGGCAATTCTTGCATAAATTCACTTATGAAAAGACAACTTCTAAATATATACTGCTTTACAACCTTTTTTTGTCTTATTTACTGCATATTTGATATCCAAAATATTTCAGTACAAATTAGAAAATGATATACAACACATAGTCACCCAGTGTGCACAAGTCTGTTATCCTGAATACATAAATCACGTTTGTTCTAAGTCCGGTTTAGTAAAGTTCTAGAGTTCCTGTTCTCATGCACACGCTCCTAGCTTATATTTAGGGTTCCCTCCCTTCTTTGGTTCACAGATCCTTTTGATTTGTAATAGGGTCTGTCAGGTGTTGCATGGGTAAAAATGCTATATTGCAAATTTGATTATTGCAATAAAGTCCTTAAAGACAGTCTCCGGAGCAGATGTAAACATAGAAAAATTACTGTCATGCTTTCTTTCATTTCACATTTGGTTCTGCAGACAAATAACTAAGGAATGGACCTAAACCACTAGTGATGGCCAGTCCTCACCATGTTCCATCTGATGGTGCCTCATTCGAAATACTTTATTTGTAAAGCTGCTTGTCTGTAAGCAGGGTTTCCTCAAGGGAGGCCTATGGTGATGTTTTAGGTAGGAGGCTCTGCATGGGTGCCACCACATGAGGGGAGGTAATAAGATAGAAATGGGAAATTTTCCCACAAGAGACCAAGCTGACAATGACCATCTATAATGTGTGCACATGTTCCTCTTCTAGGGCCACAATCACATGCCCTTAGGCAAGAGCAGATGCTGCAGTAGAACCAGGGCATTGACGAAGAGAAGACTTCTAAGAGAGATAGAGACAGAGCCACCAGGATGGCTCAGTTAAAGACAACATGTGAGGGACAGAGGTTGGTAGGCTAAGGAGGGCCTTTGTGCACTGTATCCAAATACTGTTTCATTTTTAAAACCGCCAAACTGTTGAAATGTAAATAGAATGACTGCCAAACTCATTGTCTCCTGTGAGTAAAGTTGAACCAGTGTGAGCAGAGTCTATGTGTGGGCTTGTTGTTTTTTCCTCTTGCGGGGTGAGTGCCAGACCCCTCTTCTTACCAGGGGTTGGCCCCATACTCTGGTTCAGTCTCAGTAGTCGTAATATAACATAAAAAATTACTTCTTGGCTCCCTAATAATCCTAGCTAATAGACACTGCCAGATCTCCACACTCATTTCAAGGCCATTAGTCATATAGAGATATAGGAGGAGTTGACCCACATCACTTCTGCCTCCAGTACAGTGGTTAAGATGGCTGTTGGTCTCAAGCGTAAGTCTACGGTTTTTGATATTTATTTATTTTTTATACTTTCAACTTGAAGTATTTTTTTAAGTATTTTTTTTATTAAGGGTGAACGAGACGAACACAACAGTCTTCAAAAAGTTTGTTGCTGGAACTGGCTGATACAAGTCTTCTGCAGAACAGCCTCGGTGGTGGAGAGCTAATGTAACATTTCGTAGCAGTATAAATAGTTGCTGGTATTGTTCTATTGAAACCCTCTGAGCCTGTCAGACCTGCTGGTTGTGGAGTTTGAGATTATATTTCTCTAGCCGTTTCCCGCGGGACGATAGATTTCCACAGCTTTAATTTAACCATGCATTTTTAGGATACTTTGTACTGTCCTAGCTCGAGGATCCCTTTCTGTTGGCATTCAATGATATCCATTATGTGAACAGCAAATTTCAGCTGAACTTGGTCAGTAATGAATGGGCGAAGGACAATCTCCAGTACACACAACACAATCAACTTTTGTTTACCGAGCCGGACTTGTAAAAAGGAAGGAAAGTGAGTGGAAAACTCTGCCTACAAGTACACTAGAAATGAGAGGGGACCGAGCAAATCCCCACAAGCTTATAATTCAGTCTGTTACAGGGTAATTGTAAAAATAAATCATTCTATCATTTGAAATACAAGCCGTAGTAAATCATTACACTAGAAAGCCCTGGACATCTGTTATTGCGATCAGGATGGCATGTAAAACGTGTGTATAATTTCACTGTTTCTAATGAAAAGATTTACACGTTTATTTGAGCGTACACTAATGTATTTCCAATGCCGCCACACAAAAAAAGTTTACGTTTTATTAACTTCCCCTATGTGACATTGTTTTGAAGTAGAACAAATGGCGTTCACAAATTGGCTATTAAAACAATTAGGGTAAAATATATTGGACGACAGAAACGTCAGTGATGTATTGTATATGGCGCTGTGCTGGACTTATACAGCCCTCAAGATATGTAATTGGAACGTAATGCAAAGCATTAACCAGCTATTGTATTGCTACAAAAATATTCCCTGTCCAGGGTTAACTACACATGCTCAATGTAATCGTAATACAGGTAGTTAATATTTAACTCAGTGCTTCTGGGGCATAGACATTACCATACCGAGACTGGTGATTTTTTGTTCAGTATATTTTTATTTAAAGGGGTTTCCCCATCACATCCACAGAAATCCCTGTATTTACCAATTCACTTATGATGATGTTAGATAATTTTAGGTTAGTTCACTCCCAGTATTTTTGCCAGCATTTTTGTCAACGTCTGGGGTGGAACCAATACAAAGATAGACTATAATGAACAGATTTTCACAGAATTTATATAAAAACACTGACCAAAACAAGGTCCAAAACTGACTTACAACTGTCAGTGGAATAAATTGGGTCTAAACATTAACACTGGCTGTTCTCTGTTTCCCGAGACCCCATAGCTGAGAGAAGAGGGAACATTCTTACCGTAGAGAGCTCTGGGCACCTAACAAGTAGATCTCACCTTAAAGGTTCCTAAGGCAGCAGAAGAGCTCAAATGGTAAACATTTTTTTTTTAAATCAACTGGTGCCAGAATGTTAAAAAGATTTGTAAATTTATTCTATTATAAATTCTTAATCCAGTACTTATTCGCAGCTGTATACTACAGAGGAAATTCTTTTCTTTTGAGATTACTTTTCTGTGACGACCACAGTGCTCTCTACTGACACCTCTGTCCATTTTAGGAACTGTCCAGAGCAGCACATGTTTCCTGTGAGGATTTTCTCCTGCTCTGGACAGTTCCTGACATAAACAGAGGTGGCAACAGAGAGCACTGTGGACAGACAGAAAATAATTTCCTCTGTAGTATTCAGCAGCTAATATGTACTGGAAGGATTAAGATTTTTTTTACAAAGTAATTAAAAAATCTGTTAAACTTTTTGGCACAAAAAAAAAAAATAAGTTTTCCACTGGAGTACCCCTTTAAACTGGCCACATATTTAAGAGCAATGCTTGTTCTTTCGACAGTTATCTCAATCGATCTTCTGTGGCAGTGGCTTATTTGTCCAAGTACAAAAAGTTTTTTTTATTATTATTTTATTATTAAAAAAATCTTAATATATATTAACTTTAACAATTTGTTTTGTAAATTTACTATATATATATATATATATATATATATATATATATATTGTAAATTTGCTCATCCTTTGGCAAATGCTTTTTTGGACAATAAAAGAGCTGGAGAGGCTGAAAGGTCAACAAAGAAACTTAGTATCAAGTACAAGTTTTACAGATACCCATGCCTAGTGTATAATCTCATCCAACATTCAGTATAGAAAAATAATACACAAAATAGTTCTCAGGATGTGCCTAAAAATGTACTTTTAATCTAATCTATTAAAAAAATGAAATTGCTTAATGTGAATAAGTGTTGTGAACCTTAATAAAAGGTATAATAACACAATGGTCCAGTAAATAAGTAATAGAGAACACCCTGGGTTTTTCAGGCCCCAGCAAGCCCAGTGGTGCTACACCACAAGGATGTAAAACAGACACCACAAGGGTGTAAAACTTTATACCACCAAACTTTATAAAGTTTTACATCCTTGAGGTGTAGCGCCACAGGGTTGGCTGGGCCCTGTAAAACCCAGTGTGCTGTATTACCTATTTACTGGACTGTCATCTGATTATACCTTTTATTACGGTTAGAGACACTTACTGTAGGCACATTAAGCGATTTCATTATTTTAATAGATTAGATTCGGAGGCTGAAGGGTGCAAGATATTTTGGATCACATTTATGAATTCAGGTTTATGGCATATCTTCTTAAAGGAGAACTATCATGCAGAAAAACGTTTTATGCGTAAGGGGGTTAGGGGGTTTCCGACTGCTGGGACCCCAATGATCTCCTGCATGTGACCCTTGCTCTCCCCACAAACTGGGCATGTTGACCCTTGCATGAATTGGCTGCTGACACCCCCCCCCTCCATGTATTTATATGGGAGAGCCATGGAGATACATGGAGGGGGCGTGTTGGCCACCGCTTTGTGTGAAGGTGGACACACCCTGTTCCCGAGAACAGCGTCCCATGCAGGAGATGGCGGGGGGCCCTTTGGATAGGGGATACGTTTTTCTGCATGATAGTTTTCCTTCAATGTACAATCACTATGGGGCAAGATGGTGATGGTCAAGAAAGGGGCTGCAAACTGCATCTATTGAACTAATAAAACTAACACTGGAGGTGTCAAGGAGATGAAACCAAAGAGCGCCAATGATGGGAATATGAGTGCACTGTAGTAATCTGATTATGGTAATGACCAACAAAGTCAAAGTCTGCTGCTTTTGTTCCCTGTAATTAACTTCTTGGAAGGGTACAGTCACTTTCTCTGTGCTCATCAGATGGCCAAGCTTTTGTGTCCTCGGTCTGTCATTTTTTCCTACAGGGACCGCAAGCCTCCAAAGCCTTGACTAAATGAATTCATTGCTGGAACAAAGATTCAGTGGTAGAATAGAGATTGATATCTTTTGTTGTCAGACATTCAATACCATATAGCAATCCAATTACTTAAGCTGTTTCTATCAGTCTTATTACCGCTTACTATTGAGGCATGCTCTAATGCTGGATCATTCTGTCTGGCAAGAATGTAGTGGAACAGATTAGGCTTTTAATGAGAGGACTTTCTGTAGGCAAGGTCCTTTCTATTGTATACATTGAGATATAGGAATTGTACCTAGGGAAAAGTTCTCAAATCATTGTTGCGTAGAGTGATCAAAAGGATGCTTGAAATTTGTACTATTGCTTTCGAAAATTTCTTACTATGAAAAAAATGATTGACAAAGGGGTTCTTGTGACATTAAGTACGGTGGTGGTGGAGTGGAGGAAGTTGTACAATGACGGGGGCAAATTCTTGTCTCTCTGTTTGCAGTTTTCTCCCACAGGTCTCTAGGTCAAATTTTGCTGTTGGAACGTTTGGGAAGTATATAGTGGGCAACACTATGCTGAGTTCTCATATATTATTCACGTGCCTATGAGACATAATTTATCCCGTTTATGCCAATTTCCCAAGCTTTTTCCACTTGAATGCCTCTATTTTTTCCTTTGAAGAAATTGCATACCTGAAGAGAATGATTGCCAGGATTCCCATAGTTTGTTCCAAGCCACTGCCACATCAAACACAAGCTACTAAACAATATTGTTAGTAAAGCATTAAGATTTTTGTACTAGATCAGCAGTAGGCAAATTTCAGGAGCCCAGATGTTCCCCAAATGCTCCTTTTCACCCATGTCATTGTGTAGACAAAGGTGATGAGAGTTGTATTGAAGCAGAAGCTATTGAGCTCTAGAGATGTTACATTGTTAATGAATATTGTCAAGTTCTCTGGATATGTGTGTGTGTGGTTCAACACTGAACAAAGGCAAAAAAGGTAGCAAAGTTTCTTGACGCCCCACCTTCTGTACTTTGAGAACTCTTGAAAATTTCTGTTAATTTTAATTGTTGATGTTATTTCTTTCATAAGGCGTTTTGGTGCATTCGAATGATGCATGTCATTTCACAGTGATGGGACCTGAAAAGGACAACTTGGTGGGGCATTGTCAAAGACCTGGTCATTTTTATGGTCTAAATTAGTGAGTAAATATTAACCAAAATTGATTGATTCAAATGGAATTTCCCATATCTACTGGGGAAGGCTGAATATGTATGTACCTACTATATGTCCTAGTTATGTGCCAACTGCTATAATGAATCAATAAGAAGAGAAAAGGTGAAAGTAAGATCCTTGTATATATAGTGTATGGGAGCTTGTTGTGTGCAATGAATCAGATATATTACTTGTATATTCAGTGACCCCTTGACCTACAATGGCCCCGACATACGATCATTTCAACATACGATGGCCTCTCAGAGGCCATTGCATGTTGAAGGCAGCATCAACATACAATGCTTTTGTATGTCGGGGCCATCGCATAAACGGCTATCCGGCAGCGCTGACTGCTTCAGCTGCCACCGGATAGCCATTTACGGTGCCCCGTGTGGTCCGCTGACGATCACTTACCGGTCCTTGGGGCTCCGGCGCGTCCTCTTCGGGATCCCCTGCATTGTCGGCGCTCACCATCGTCGTCATCACGTCGCTGCGCACGCCTCCCGTCCTCCAATAGGAGCGGCGTGCGTAGCGACGTGAAGTTCTCGTTCGATCACTTCCTCCTATTGTAGAGCTACCTTACTTCTTCTTTCTTCATTTTTGTATTAGCTGCTAGAATGGTTGGCAAATAGATTGGTCCAATAGTCTATAGGGCCATTAAATTCGAATTATAAAAAAAGATAAATACTTAAAGTATTCCATAATATTTGTCTTTCACAAATAAAAACAAAAAACTACTTATTATTATTTTTAATTGATTATTTGCAATCCATTTCCAACACGTGTCCGCATGTCTGTTTCTTTGCATATTATTGAGACAATCATCTCATTAAAATGTCTTTGTGCCCTGACGCTCATCAAAACTACTTTTATTTTACTGCGTTGCAATACCTCACCAAGAACCAATACTTATTGCAATACCTCAGCACCTTAATAATAAAGGCTTTCCTAGATAATACAAGCCCTGCTCACTTCAGTGTCAGGAAGATCATCTCCACAGGCTGTAAAGGCCCTGATGCAACTAAAGATGTGGTTCTAGGTCATACTATCGGCTAGTATACATCGGTATACCCTTTTATTTTTTTTTGCTTTTTTCCTATAATGAAAATTGTAGTTACCTGTAAAAGTAAGGGATGGTGCATAAAAAAACATGTACTACGCAATGTACATTTTTTTTTTTTTTACATTGGTACTCAATGGGTGATGTTTGCAACTGTATACAGTAGTATACAGTTGGTTCCATCATGTCAAAAATTCTACTAAAAACTATCAAAATTATACTTTATTGATATTATTCCTGTAGCATATAAGCAGGAGGTTCTGTTTAAAGCCAGACTCCCTGCCCCTGTAAAATACAGAAAACATTGTACGCATCGCCACCCATTTTACACACTTAGGGGGTGAGGTATGGAGTTAGGTGGCTGTCATTTTGGCCCCTAGCAGTAGTTCCTGAGGCCAGATCCTCACTTGCCTCACCCTAGCTATGGCCCTATGCGGTGGTGCATAAAAAAAATCTTTGGGGGCAAAGTGCCAGCCCAGTTAAAGTGCCACCTGAGTCCAATGAACCCAGAAGGACCCAATGTAGGGCAGGCCTTGATTCTGTGTGGCTATATAGTTAGTATATATATATATATATATATATGTATATATATTTATGTAGATTTTCCCAGCATATGCACTGAACATGCACCACAGGCACTGTGTGAACAGTTTTAGCTGCTTAAAAAATATATAGAAAAAATGGCTTCATGTTTCAGCTCCATTAGACATTCCAGCAATACTAATTGGTGATCAGGTACCATCGCTCCAGTACATTCCTGTGGGCAATCACAAGTTAATTGTTAGCAATGCTGGCAAACCCAGAGCCAACAGGCTTTACTCAAGACTGCAGATTTGTCACTGCACAACTTTGATTTTGCTGGCCCATAACTAAGATATACAGACAGCTGGTCAAATGTTGTATGGGAAAATATCACAAACTGCTTTCTTGTGTGACTCTACAATCCCAAAGGCAATGAAGTTAGATTACCTGGACAACTTGAAATTATTATTATAAAAACTGATTTATATCAACGTATGTATTGTTAAATTATACATCTATTCCTTATTTAATGTATGAAAATAGAACATGTTTTAAAAAAGTAAAAATAAGCTTTGAATGTCGGCAACAGTGGCATGCATGGAAGAGAGGGGGCCTCCACCATAACTAGATGGCCTCCATGTTGGAAAACGCAGTCAGGTGTACATCTTGCGCAATGTATGCAATCCTTGAACAGCAGTTTGAGGGTGCATATTGTAGTGCGAGATGTGGGCGAATTGTTCATTTGGAAGCCCAGATTCTAGATTTAGAGGAGCAACTGGCAACATTGAGACGTATTGACAACTTGGAGAAGAGTACTCTTTGGGGTAGAGGGGGGGGGGGATAGTGGGACGGAGGTGCAGGACAGTCAGGCAGCTAGCTTGGTTACAGTTAAATAATGGGGTAGAGGGAAAAGTGTCAGGGAGGCTATTCCTGATCTGGCAAACCCCAACAAGTTTGCCCGGTTGGCAGATGAGGGGGATGCCATTTCAGAGCTAGCAGTACTGCAGCAGGACTCTGTCTCTGACTGCCAGGGGGGTATCTTCTCCAGTAAGGAGGGAGGGAGGAGTGAAGGGCAGGCCAGACAGGTACTAGTAGTGGGTGACTCAATCATTAGGGGGACAGACAGGGTGATCTGTCACAAAGACCTGGATCGCCGAACAGTGTGTTGTCTTCCTGGTGCTCGAGTTCGGCACATCACAGATTGGGTTGACAGGTTGCTGGGTGGGGCTGGAGAGAACCCAGTGGTCATGGTACATATTGGCACCAATGAAAAAGTAAGAGGTAGGTGGAGTGTCCTTAAAAATGATTTCAGGGACTTAGGCAGCAAGCTTAAGGCAAGGACCTCCAAGGTAATATTTTCTGAAATATTACCTGTACCACGAGCCACACCAGAGAGGCAGCGGGAGATCAGGGAGGTAAACAAGTGGCTCAGAAGCTGGTGTAGAAAGGAGAGGTTTGGGTTCATGGAAAACTGGGCCGACTTCGCTGTTGGATACCGGCTCTACTGTAGGGACGGGCTGCACTTCAATGGGGAGGGTGTAACTGTGCTTGGGGAGAAGATGGCTAGAAGGGTGGAGGAGTGTTTAAACTAGGGACTGGGGGGGGGGGAGGGAACCTACAACATAGAGGGGGAAGATAGTGTAGATAGAGAGGGGGGGACTTAATGTACCTGGGGGTGGAGCGGAGGGAGGGGTTAGAATATTTAATAGGGATAGGCTACATAGGAAGAAAAAACATATACCTTTCAATTGCATGTTGACCAATGCCAGAAGTCTGACCAATAAAAGTGATGAACTGGAGTGGTTGATGTCTGAGGAGAATTATGACATAGTGGGTATAACAGAGACTTGGTTGGACGATAGCTGTGACTGGGCGGTCAACATACAGGGTTATAGTATATTCAGGAAGGATCGGACAAAACGGAAAGGGTGAGGAATTTGTCTTTCTGTAAAATTCAGTCTGAAGGCTGCACTGCGGGAGGATATACGGGAAGGAAACGATAATGTGGAGGCATTATGGGTAGAAATATATGGAGATAAGAATAAAAAAATTATAATAGGGGTTTGTTATAAGCCACCAAACATAATGGAAGAGGCAGAAGATCAATTACTGAGACAAATAAACAAGGCAGCAAATTAGAATGAGGTGATAATAATGGGGGACTTTAACTATCCTGATATAAACTGGGAGACTGAGACCTGTGAATCTCATAAAGGAAACAGGTTTCTGACTATAACTAAAGACAATTATGTGTCCCAAATGGTGCAGGGCCCGACCAGAGGGGGCACCCTGCTAGACTTAATATGAACCAACAGATCTGACAGAGTAACTAATGTGCAAGTAGAAGGACACCTAGGAAATAGTGATCACAATATAATACATTATAGCTTGTTCTTCAATAAGGGAATCTTTCGAGGGGCCACAAAAACAATGAACTTTAGGAAGGCAAAGTTTGATCAACTCAGAGAAGCCCTTAACAATATAAAATGTTCTCAAAAACAAGAATACTGACACTAAATGGGAGACTTTTAAAAATATCTTACATTCTCACTGTAAGAGGTATATAGGTTATGGGAATAAAAGGGTCAGAAATAAAAGAAAATGTAGATTAATAAAAATGTTAAAGGGGTACTCCAGTGGAAAACTTTTTTTTTTTTTAAATCAACTGGTGCCAGAAAGTTAAATAGATTTGTAAATTAAACATGGGAGAGAGCATAGAAAATAAGCGGCACTCACCACGGACAGCTAGCGACAACTTCTTTATTTCTTAGACGTGCAGTTAGGACATACAGGTGCAGGGAGACAGGGACGCCGGGGAATCAGGCTGACTGGTCACAGCCGTATCGTGCTTCCGCACTTCGTCAGACCATCTCATCCACTGGGAGCTCACCAGGTAAATACCTGCTAGGCTCCACCCATGGGCGGTCATTTCTGTTACATATAAGTGCAAGTGCAAAAATACAAAACGTAGAAAACGTATAAAAGCATTTAAAAACAGAAACTTAGCCAAGATTCGTAATACTGTAACAAGGACAGGATTAAAGAAATATGCTCAGATCAAGTTTATCGTTCAAGCCGAGGTCTCCTTGTGCGTTCGTGCGCATTATCCATCGGGCCTCGGCTTGAACTAACAACTTGCGCCTGTCTGAACCATTTGTGCGGTTCAGATAGGCGCAAGTTGTTAGTTCAAGCCGAGGCCCGATGGATAATGCGCACGAACGCACAAGGAGACCTCGGCTTGAACGATAAACTTGATCTGAGCATATTTTTTTAATCCTGTCCTTGTTACAGTATTACGAATCTTGGCTAAGTTTCTGTTTTTAAATGCTTTTATACGTTTTCTACGTTTTGTATTTTTGCACTTGCACTTATATGTAACAGAAATGACCGCCCATGGGTGGAGCCTAGCAGGTATTTACCTGGTGAGCTCCCAGTGGATGAGATGGTCTGACGATGTGCGGAAGCACGATACGGCTGTGACCAGTCAGCCTGATTCCCCGGCGTCCCTGTCTCCCTGCACCTGTATGTCCTAACTGCACGTCTAAGAAATAAAGAAGTTGTCGCTAGCTGTCCGTGGTGAGTGCCGCTTATTTTCTATGCTCTCTCACATGTTTGATTCATGACTCTGTCCCGGCCGAGCACCCCACCAGCAGCGACACACATACACACCTGTTCCACCAAGAGCGATCATCAGGCTGCACGGCTGGCTGTGCCGAACGCTGTTTCTTACTGCAAGCACAGATTTGTAAATTACTTCTATTAAAAAATCTTAATCCTTCCAGTACTTATTAGCTGCTAAAAACTAATAAGTAAATTATTTTCTTTTTGGAACACAGAGCTCTCCGCTGAATCACGAGCATGGTGCTCTCTGCTGACATCTCTGTCCATTTTAAGAACTGTCCAGAGTAGGAGAAAATCCCCATAGCAAACATATGCTGCTCTGGACAGTTCCTAAAATGGACAGAGATGTCAGCAAAGAGCACTGTGCTCGTGATGTCAGCAGAGAGCACTGTGTTCCAAAAAGAAAATAATTTCCTCTGTAGTATTTAGCAGCTAATAAGTACTGGAAGGATTAAGATTTTTTAATAGAAGTCATTTACAAATCTGTTTAACTTTCTGGCACCAGTTGATTAAAAAAAAAAAAAAAAAAAAGTGGTTTTCCACTGGAGAAGTGGGCAATAAATGACAAAAATAAAGCATTTAAATTACTAAAACAGGACGACAGTGAAGAAGCATTAAAAAGCTATAGAGAAAAATTTATGTACAAAACAGATAAAAGCCGCAAAAATAGAGACAGAAAGACCCATTGCCAAAGAGAGTAAAACTAACCCCAAAATGTTCTTTAACTATATAAATAGCAAAAAGGTTAAAAATGAAAGTGTTGGCCCTTTAAAAAATGATAACGAAGAAATTGTAAACAGGGATAAGGAAAAAGCAAATATATTAAACAAATTCTTCTCCACTGTATTCACAGAGGAATAAGAAATGCCAGGTAAAATAGAGCAAGATAAGGTAAACTCCCCAGTACAGGTCACCTGTCTAACCCAGGAAGAAGTACAGTGCCGCCTACAAAAAATCTAAATAGACAAATCACCAGGTCCAGATGGCATTCACCCCCGTGTTCTAAAGGAATTAAGTAATGTAATAGACAGACCCCTATTTTTAATATTCAGGGACTCTGTAGTGACAGGGACTGTTCCCCAGAACTGGCACATGACAAATGTGGTGCCAATATTTAAAAAGTGGTCAAAATTTGATCCAGGAATTATAGGCATGTTAGTTTAACCTCAGTTGTATGTAAATTGTTTGAGGGTTTTCTAATAGATGCTATTTCTGAGTATCTTGATAAAAAATAAATGTATGACTCCATATCAGCATGGCTTTATAAGGGATCGGTCCTGTCAAACTAACCTGATCAGCTTTTATGAGGAGGTGAGCTCCAGACTGGACCAGGGGCAATCGCTGGATGTCCTATATCTGGACTTTTCCAAAGCATTTGATACGGTGCCACATAAAAGATTGGTGCATACAATGAGAAGGATTGGACTGGGGAAGAATGTGTGTAAGTGGGTGAGTGACTGGCTCAGTGATAGGAAACAGAGGGTGGTTATTAATGATACTTATTCTGATTGGGTAACTGTTATTAGTGGGGTACCACAGGGGTCAGTCTTGGGGCCTGTTCTATTTAATATATTCATTAATGACCTTGTAGAGGGGTTGAATAGTAAAGTAGTAATCTTTGTAGATGATACTAAACTCTGTAAAGCGGTAAACACTATAGGGAACAGTGCACTGTTACAAATGGATCTGGATAGGCTGGAGGTTTGGGCTGGGAAGTGGCAGATGAGGTTAAACCCTGATAAATGTAATGTTATGCATAAGAGAGAAGAAAAATCCCGCCTGGGATTATGTATTAAATGGGAGAACACTTGGGACGATTGACGTGGAAAAGGACTTGGGAGTCTTAGTTAACAGTAAATTTAGCTGTAGTGACCAGTGTCGGGCAGCTGCTGCCAAGGCAAATAAAATCATGGGGTGCATCAATAGGGGCATAGATGCCCATGACAAGGATATAATTCTACCGCTGTACAAATCACTAGTCAGATCACACATAGAATACTGTGTACAGTACTGGGCACCAGTGTACAAGAAAGATATAGTGGAGCTGGAGAGGGTTCAAAGACGGGCAACCAGAGTAATACAGGGAATGGGAGGACTACAGTACCCAGTAAGATTATCAGAATTAGGGTTATTTAGTTTAGAAAAAAAAGGCTTAGGGGAGACCTAATAACTAGTGTTGAGCGGCATAGGCCATATTCGAATTCGCGAATATTCGCGAATATATGGACGAATATTCGTCATATTCACGAATATTCGCATAGTCATAATATTCTTGTTTTATTTTCGCATATGCGAATATTCGCGTGTGCGAAAATTAACATATGTGAAAATTGGCATGCACAAAATTTAGCACAAGCGAAAATTCGCATATGCGAAAATTAGCGTATGCAAATGTTCGCATATGCGAAAATTCGCACGCCGGTCTCACACAGTAGTATTAGAGCCTTCTTACACCACATAAGCTGGAAGCAGAGAGGGATGATCACTGTGATGTGTACTGTGAAAAAAATAAAATAAAAAAAATATAAAAAAAAACAATATTCGTAATTACGAATATATAGCGATATATTCGCGAATATTCGCGAATTCGCGAATATGCGATATTCGCGAATGAAATTCGAATTGCGAATATTCGCGAGCAACACTACTAATAACTATGTATAAATATATCAGGGGACAGTACAGAGATCTCTCCATGATCTATTTATACCCAGGACTGTATCTATAACAAGGGGGCATCCTCTGCGTCTTGAGGAAAGAAGGTTTCTACACCGGCACAGACAGGGGTTCTTTACTGTAAGAGCAGTGAGACTGTGGAATTCTCTGCCTGAGGAGGTGGTCATGGGGAACTCTGTAAAATAATTCAAAAGAGGCTGGATGCATTTTTGGAGAGTAATAACATTGCTGGTTATGTATACTGGATTTATAGGGACAAAACATTGATCCAGGGATTTATTCTGATGCCATATTTGGAGTCGGGAAGGAATTTTTACCTCTAGTATGAGGTTTTTTTTGCCTTCCCCTGGATCAACTCAGTAGGGACTCATTAGAGATATAGGTTGAACTTGATGGACGCTGGTCTTTTTTCAACCTTATTAACTATGTTACTATGTTACATAGCAAAGATTAAAATGGCCCCCATATGGTACTGGGTTTTGTCATTCAGGACAAAAGGGCCTAGTGTGTGTTTCCATCTTAACACCATTTCCATGAAACTTGGACTTATTTCCCTCTTTTCTTGTTGGCTAACAATATGGCTTCTCTCCAAAGAGGTTCCTTGCACAGGCGTTTACTACCCAATAGTTAAGGACAAATAACTGCAGGATCTGTCTCTCTCTTCCTCTCGCTCTCATCACAGAAAGTATTTCAGTGAAGGTGATCATAATATACAGATAACACAATAATTGAAGCTCACGGCTCAGTCCCCCCCCTGTAGAATGACCTCTGCACAGGTCACAGAGCATACCCAGAAACTTCCCCCATTCAAGTGATGTATGTTTGGGCCAGTGTATTGTTACTCATTCCATGGAATTGCTGTAAAGTGAAATAGAAAAAAAAATTTACATTAGAAAAAAAATAAATTATCACTATCTTGATCTAGTAGAAAAAATATTCGATGTAATAAAAGCTTAAAGTTAAAGCGCCAGCTTTTAAAACAACCGGCAAAACCCCCCTTATAAAATTAATATTCATATTTAAACTATAACTTTCTATTCCCTTGTATGTACCATTGAATAATTTATATGCTAAACCTTCATATTGACTTAGAGACAGACCTCCCAGCCATTTGTACAGTCACAATACTAATGAGTGTTAGGGCAACGGTGTCTGAAGATGGACAAGCCCTTTCAGCAGAATACAACATAAAATACTTGCCTGTCCTACACACTAAAGAAAAGTCTACACATTGAAATGCTATTATGGTCCTCCATGATAAGTCACATTTGAAGTCGTTCAATTTAGAAATAATGAAAATGAATTGGAAAGCCATTTTGATTTGATTTTACACAAATGTGCTCACAATACATAGTGAGCAAACACACCCATTCCTTTGATGCTTGTCTGGTATGAGCGACCTCAATAAATACATCCAGATATCATAATCTTAGATGATAATATATATTTATCTGAGATAGCCGCACAATGTTATCAGAGAGCACAATAAATACATTCTGAATGTAGGACGTTTGGAAATGCATCAACTGCGTGACAATGCCTGTGGCTGTAATATTGAGTAATACCTTCCAAAGGTTGAACAGTTTATTTGAGCAAAACGAATAATTCATGGGAAAGATACACAAAACAAACGAAATTTTAATATTTAGATCAGGAATATGTGCACTGTATGAGCCTTAGGGTAATGTTGTTGTAATGCTGGATCACTTGTAGACAGAAGGGAACAGAGGCGGGTGATGAGTAATGTTTATGTAGGGGAGTCATTTTCAGGCCATATCATTACGAGTTCACACTATATTATTAGCTACTGTGTGAAGAAAACACATATTCTACTTTTTTTTTTTTAACTCATTCTGCTATATTATATGTAAAAATAACATAGACAGTACATAAGTCTACATTACAGTGGTGTAAAACATCACATGTCAGTGGTACCATAAAGAAAAGGATCATAAGAACACAAAACAAGGAGTACACAGTACAGAAGCAGCAGACTATGTTATAGAGCAAACTGTTACGCCGAGCGCTCCGGGTCCCTGCTCCTCCCCGTAGCGCTCGCAGTGTTCATCTTCTGTTAGCAGCGCCCCGGTCAGACTCGCTGACCGGGAGCGCTGCTTTGAGTCCCCCGGCGGGGATGCGAACCGCACGGCAGGACGTGCCTGCCCGCGGGTCGCATCCCATTCTGCTCACCTGCCCCGTCCTCCTTCCGTCCCATCCCGGCGCGCACGGCCCCGCTCTCTGAAATTTAAAGGGCCAGTGCACCACTAATTGGTGCCTGGCCCAATCAAGTGCAATCACCTCCATTTCCTATATAAACCCACTTCCCCTTCAAGTCCATCCCGCTTTGCGGCGGGCTCTGGTGAAAACCAGTAACCCCTTAGATTCCCATTCCCCTGGAACGGCCCACGCCATCACCTCACTGACACAGAGGATCCACCTCCTGTGTCCTCTCTGCATACCAGTCCGGATCCTGACACAAACACAATAGGGGGAATAAATCATTTTCCAAGGTTCGGTGTACAATATAGGGTCCTAACCCCTTAGGAAGTACCAAAATAGTTGCATGCTACTAGGCTGTACAGAAGAAGTTGCCAAAACAATGTCCCCTTCTCTGAACTTGCATATTAGAGAGTCGGGAGGGTAATGACTCTCACAGAAGATTTAAGTGGCGTAGGCATTTTATTTTTCTTAGGCAATGCTCCATGGGAAAAAGGTATGCAAATTCACTGTCCCCCAGAAGGAAGAGAACAATCTCATACTTGCCAAATCAAAGTTTTTTTTAAACTAATTTTGGGTAGATAAATGCCTTAGGTGCCCCCAGGACCAAAGTTGAAGACGTAAAGGAGTCTTTGCATCTTATTAAATTATCCCCTATTGATAACAAGCTGTTGGTTGGGGTCTGATTGCTGGGACCACTGGCAATCCTGAGAGAAGGGACAAAGTTGCCCCTAGAGTGGGGAGTTTTTTTTACTTTCCAGGTTAAAGGGGTTATCCAGGTTTTATTAACTTTTCACTATCATGTTTGTTATCGACCCCTTTTTGTGATTTCATAGCCCCCCCCCAGGTTCAGCATTCCTCCGGTGTCTGGATGACTGTTGTCTCGAGCCTTTCCCAGGATCTTATTCGGCTCAAGACAACAGCTGATCACAGGGGACTTGCGTTCTTCTTGTCTTCCCTGACAAAGCAGCTCACTGATGACGTGTGCGGTCCAGCTGGATGTGATAAGCTGTTGTCATCCAGCGTCCAGAGAAATGCTGAACCTGGGGGGACCATGAAAACACAAAAAGGGTCGATCCACCCCACACATATAATGCAAGTAAAGCACTTAAGACATACCTTGGCATCACAGGCATGATAGTAAAAAGTTAATAAAACCTGGGAACCCCTTTAACCCCTTAAGGACCGGGGTTTTTTCGTTTTTGCATTTTCGTTTTTGCTCCTTGCCTTTAAAAAATCATAACTCTTTCAATTTTGCACCTAAAAATCCATATGATTGCTTATTTTTTGCACCACCAATTCTACTTTGTAATGACATCAGTCATTTTGCCCAAAAATCTACGGTGAAACGGCAAAAAAAAATCATTGTGCGACAAAATAGAAAAAAAAAAAAAAAAACGCTGTTATTAACTTTTGGGGGCTTCCGTTTCTACGTAGTACATTTTTCGGTAAAAGTGACACCTTATCTTTATTCTGTAGGTCCATATGATTAAAATGATATCCTACTTATATAGGTTTGATTTTGTCATACTTCTGGAAAAAATCATAACTACATGCAGGAAAATTAATACGTTTAAAATTGTCATCTTCTGACCCCTATAACTTTTTATTTTTCCGTGTGTGGGGCGGTATGGGGGCTCATTTTTTGCGCCGTGATCTGAAGTTTTTAACGGTACCATTTTTGCATTGATAGGACTTATTGATTTTTTCATTTTTAAATGATATAAAAAGTGACCAAAAATGCACTATTTTGGACTTTGGAATTTTTTTGTGCGTTGACCATGCGGTTTAATTAATTATATATTTTTATAATTCGGACATTTACGCACGCGGTGATACCATATATGTTTATTTTTATTTACACTGTGTTTTTTTTTTATGGGAAAAGGGGAGTGATTCAAACTTTTAATAGGGGGGGGGTTAAATGATATTCATTCACTTTTTTTTCCACTTTTTTTTGCAGTGTTATAGCTCCCATAGGGACCTATAACACTGCACACACTGATCATCATTGATCACTGGTTTCTCATAGGAAACCAGTGATCGATGATTCTGCCGCTTGACTGCTCATGGCTGGATCTCAGGCACTGATCAGTCATTCGCCGATCGGACAGCGAGGAGGCAGGTAGGGACCCTCCGGCTGTCCTGCAAGCTGTTCGGGATGCCGTGATTTTGCCGCGGCTATCCCGAACAGCCCACTGAGTTAACCGGCAGCTTTTACTTTCGCTTTTAGCCGCACGGCTCAGCTCTGAGCGCGCGGCTAAAGGGTTAATAGCGTGCGGCGCCGCGATCGGCGCTGCGCGCTGTTAGCGGCGGGTCCCGGCTTCACTATGACGCCAGGCCCGCCGTGATATGATGCGGGGTTACCGTGTAACCCCGCGTTATATCACGGGAGCAGGACCAAGGACGTACCGGTACGTCCTTGGTCCTTAAGGGGTTAAGAATAATTGGGATTGTAACACGTGGTCCTTTTTTTCTCAAGGGAGAACAAACTTAGCATGCTGGGAGTAATTCGGCCACAACTGGAGACACCCTGTTTAGGAAACACTGATTTAAAGGAATAAAATACAAGTTATATTAAATATTTATACACAAAACTACTGTATTTTTCATCATATAAGACGCTCCGGCATATAAGATGCACCTAATTTTATAGGATAAAAATCTAAAAAATAAAAGATTCTGAACCAAATACAATGTAAAGTATAGGACAGTGATCTTCAACCTGCGGACCTTCAGATGTTGCAAAACTACAACTCCCAGGATGCCCGGACAGCTGTTGGCTGTCCGGGCATGCTGGGAGTTGTAGTTTTGCAACATCTGGCGGTCTGCAGGTTGAAGACCACTGGTATAGGAGGTAATGCTCTCTTGTCCCCGTTGCTCCGGACCTGTCACCGCTCATCACCGCTGCCCTGCATGTCGCCCTCCATCGCTGTTGCCACGTCCCCGGGGTGTCCCTGTCGCTCCGGAACGTCTCTGCTGCCGGGTATCCTCGCTCTCCGTTGCCGCCATGACGTCGCTACGCACGCAGCTCCTATTGGATGACGGGACGGCGTGCGCAACAACGTGATGATGACGAAGGAGAGCGCCGGCCATGCAGGGGATCCCGGCACCGAGGAGGCAGGTAAGGTACCTCCCGGTGTCCTGTAAGCTGTTCGGGACGTCGCGATTTCACTGCGGCGGTCCCGAACAGCCCGACTGAATAGCCGGTTTAGTGTTATTTTTGCTTCAGACGCGGCGGTCAGCTTTGATCGCTGCACCTGAAGGGTTAATACAGGGCATCACCGCGATCGGTGATATCCTGTATTAGCCGCGGGTGTGGGGAAGAAAAAGCGCGTCTTATATGGCGAAAAATAAGGTAGCTAATTTCAACATGGCAAGTTCCCGGGAATTAATCTCAAATTGTATAATATTTTAGATTTTTTTTTATGAGGAATGAACATACAAATGGGCTTGGCTCAGTAAGGCAAATTTATCAGGTAAATGTATCTGTGTGTAGTTGATTGTGTTTGCTGGATGAACAGAACATTGCAGACCCCTGGAACCTGTATCATTTTTTATTTCAAAAGTGCCCCAAATGTGTTAACATTTTAAAGCAGTACTTACTTACTTCTCTGTTCCCATGCCGATCCCCTATTCAGGCACTAGTCAGCACCCCGGTCTTCCTCCTGGGATGTCACGTGACTGCGGTAGCCAATCAGCAGCCTCTGTGGACTAAATTTTGCATCCATATTACAGCTGCAAGTCCAAGCCCCACTGTAAGTTAGATGACTTGAATAGACACATCCACAGTGACCCATGATACCAATACAAGTTATTAGACCTGTGGTCAGGCTTCGACTAGTGGCCATAATGCAAAAACTTGTTCGTATTTCACTCATGCAAAACTGCCATAAGGCTTGTTTCTCACAGATAATTTTTTTACAGTTTTTTTGTGGCATTTTTAATACTTTTTCTTAATCTCTACTATAGTAGATATATATATATATATATATATATATATATATATATATATATATATATTTGAAATGCATGTTTTTCTTTTTTTTAGAGTTTAAACATGCTGTAAAAATAATGTGTGTGTGTGTGTGTGTGTGTGTGAAGGAGCATAGTGCTAAAATTGTAAATGGATTGTCTGAACTTGTGAATCCCCTAGCTACATTATATTAAGTCCTGCAATAGCTCCATGTATGTATGTGTTGGATTTTGCAATATCATTCACATGACAGGCAGTCTCAGTGTACTAAGGAATAGCCTCTGACTGTTTACATAGACAGGCACATGAGAGTGAGTGTGACACCCTAGTGTCTTGGGAAACAAAATATATGATGTGATGTTAGAGAACTTGGCTTGTGTTGCTAATACTTTTACTAAGACAAATAAACAAGTAGAGCATTGGTTGGTAATATTCAGCGATTTCTTATGACATTCCAATATTTCTAGGAAGACTAGGACATTCCTTTTTAACTTTTAGCATTTTTCCTACAGGACAATAGGTTAGAGGTGCTCAACTTTCCAGTATTCACTACATTTTGATTCAATCCTTCAGTAAGAAGAACTAGTAGGAGGTCGGTGAGGGTTATTGTTTATTTACATAAGCATATTTTAACACTCTAAGGATATGTTAATACATAGCATATCTATAAGGGTTATCAAAAACGGCAGAAAAATAGCTATAAAAAGTGGCCTTTTTAATCTAGTAACTAGCATTGCCTGATTTATCTACGTAAACCTTGTGGTGGAGGAAAAGCAACAATGGCGTTCTTGTCGTTCTATCCTGTCCTCACATGCCGACTACATATCCCATCCTCATATCCCATCCTCATATCCCTTCCTCATATCCCTTCCTCATATCTTGTCCTCATATCCCAACTTCATATCTTATCCTCATATCTTGTCTTCATATCCCCTCCTTATATCTTGTGCTCATATCCCAACCTCATGTTCTATCCTCACATCCTGACCTCATATCCCATCCTCATATCCTGATCTAACATTCTAACCTCATATGCCCTTCTCACATACTGATCTCGAATCCCGGATTTTGAATCCCATCCTCATATCCCGACCTCATATCACAACCTCATATCCTGACCTCATATCCTGACCTCATATCCTGACCTCATATCACAACCTCATATCCTGACCTCATATCACAACCTCATATCCCATCCTCATATCCCATCCTCATATTCCATGCTCATATGCCATCCTCATGTCACAATCTCATATCCCGTCCTTATATCCTGTCCTCATATCCCGACCTCACATCACAACCTCATATCCTGACCTCATATCACAACCTCATATCCCATCCTCATATTCCATGCTCATATGCCTTCCTCATGTTACAACCTCATATCCTGTCCTTATATCCTGTCCTCATATCCTGACATCATATCCCATCCTCATATCCCAATCTCAAATCCCATCCTCATATCCCGACCTCATATTACAACCTCCTATCCCTCATATATGTCCTCATCCCTCATATATGTCCTCATATACTGTCCTCATATCCCATCCTAATATTCCATTCTCATATCCTGTTCTCATGTCACAACCTCATATCTTGACCTCATACCCCGTCCCAATGCAATCTGGAGGTGTACCGGAAAGTCCCTTAGACTTGCATGAGACTTAAAAAAAAAAATCCCAGTTAGGGTTACTTTACCTCTACCTAATTTTTAGCTGATTTATAAGTAGCATGTGCACCAAGTTTCATTGAAATATCTCCAGCCATTAGAAGTTATGCTTGAACAAACATATACAAATGTTGAGTTTATAAATAGATGTGTTATATTGAAGGGATATTCCAGGAATTTTTTGTAATTTGACTATGCTACCGGGGCTGTAAAGTTAGTGTTGTTTAAAATATAGTGTCTGTAACTGTGTTTGATGATGGTCTTGCATTTCTTATGTAATCTTTGCCCCAATGTTTATTTTTAACAGCATACAAAATAAGTGTTGTCTCACGTTTTCCTAGGTTGCAGTGCGGCCCGAGACATTACATCACTAGTCAGGTGTTCAAAGGGAGCCTGTCTCCTTCAATGGATGGATCAACTGCTGGGTGGGAGGGAGACTATTCTGCAGGGAATTATAGTTTTTGCAACAGCTGGTGGCACCTTGGTTAGAAAACACTGGTCTATTGTTTACAGTACAGCATAGGAACTCAGGTGTGCTTCAATGGGTGGGATTACTGATGTGCGAAAGGGAGAAATGTGACTTCACATTCACAAACAAGGGATCCTTGGATTTGTAGATGGAGGGAGGGAACTCCAACAGGAAACAGCCATTTCACAAAAAAAAAGCAGCATTGTTATGGTGAACTCATAACACAGTCATTTAGCCCTAAGACAAGCATGGCTCCATCCTTTGCATGTGCATTACTGTCTGGCAGGTACATACCCCTTTAATGGTTATGAAAATAAAAATAATAATAGCCACTTTTTATACCTATTTCACAGATTTTTATTTTATTTGACATTATATCAACATGAAAAAAGGCCCATACACATGTGAGCCAAGTCTCTGAACATGCTGATATTGGTGGGACTGGGACGACTATTATGTGTGTTTAGTTTTTTTTTACCCTCCAGGTTAAGAATGATTGGGATTGTAACACTCCTGGACCTTTTGTTCTGCCGGGAGTTCCTGGTTAGGAAACATTAATTTAGAGAAATAAAATACAAGTTATAGTGAATATATATATCCACAAGACTATATAATAATGTGCTCAGGTCCTTCTGCTTTATGACATGCTGCCTGCAGACCGTACTGCATTTTCATCGTGGCAAGTTTCCTGTAATTTTTCTCAACTTTTATAACATACATGTATTATGCAGTATATATTGCCAGGTATGAACATATAGGGGGCTCGGTTTAGTAAGATCTATTTCTGATACTCAGATATTGAGTAACAATGTTAATCTATAGCAGTGTTTCTCAAATGCGGACCTCAAGACCCCCCAACAGGTCATATTTTCAGGGTTTCCTTAGTCTTTCACAGGTGATATAACTGTGGTGATGCCTGATGCAATGACCATAATTATATCACCTGTGAAAGACTAAGGAAATCCTGAAAACACAACGTGTTGGTGTGTCTAGAGGACCACGCTTGAGAAACACTGGTCTATAGGATATATGACAGAAAAAAACACAATCATAATTTTTTCCTGCATAAGTGGCTTGTTGTAGGTCAATGGAGAAGGGGTTTTCCAAACATCAATATTTTTTACCTATCTACATGAAAGGTCATATGGGAAACCCAGCAGTCAATAGCACAGGGGAACCCAATTCCATTTACTCAATCAGCAAATAAAAAGTGAAGAGATTTTATAAACTCTGTAGGCAATATGGAAACAGAAGAGATAAAACTGTGGAAGAGATATAGAAACCACTATATGAGGACTCACTGTTCCAAAGTGGCCATGACACCAGCACATCCCAAGCTGCTTAATAGCGCAGTGGCCACTTTAACACAGTGAGCCTGCAGCCGGCCGACCCGGGTCTGACAAGGGATGTCATGCAAGTGACGTTCCTCTGCATACCCACGCAGGAGGAAGCCAGTGACGTCACTCGCCAGGCCGCTGCCGGAGAGAAGCACTGCGCAGGCCAGATGAGTGTGTTTGTGTCTCTGTGTGTCTGGTGTCTGTGTGTGTGTGTGTCTGTGTGTTGGGGGGGGTGTTGGGACTATGCTACCTAATGTGGGGAAACTGCTACCTAATGTGCGGAAACTGCTACCTAATGTGGGAAAACTATGCTACCTAATGTGGGGAAACTATGCGACCTAATGTGGGGAAACTATGCTACCCTATGTGGGGAAACTATGGTACCTAATGTGGGGAAACTGCTACCTAATGCGGGGAAACTGCTACCTAATGTGGAAAAATGTATACCTAATGTGGGAAATCTATGTTATCTAATGTGGGGGAACTATGCTACCTAATGTGGGGAAACTATGCTACCTAATGTGGGGAAACTGCTACCTAATGTGGGGAAACTATGCTACCTAATGTGGGGAAACTGCTACCTAATGTGGGGAAACTATGCTACATAATGTGGGGAAACAATGCTATCTAATGTGGGGAAACAGTGCTACCTAATGTGGGGAAACTGCTACCTAATGTGGGGAAACTATGCTGCCTACCTAATGGGGAACTGCTGCTACCTAATGTGGGGAATCTATGCTAAATAATGTGGGGAACTATGCCACCTAATGTGGGGAAACTATGCTACCTAATGTGGGGAATCTATGCTACCTAATGTGGGGAAACTATGCTACTGAATGTGGGGAAACTATGCTTCCTAATGTGGGCAAACTGCTACCTAATGTGGGGAAACTATGCTGCCTACCTAATGGGGAACTGCTGCTACCTAATGTGGGGAATCTATGCTACCTAATGTGGGAAAACTATGCCACCTAATGTGGGGAAACTATGCTACCTAATGTGGGGGAATCTATGCTACCTAATGTGGGGAAATTATGCTTCCTAATGTGGGGAAACCATGCTACCTAATGTGGAGAATCTATGCTACCTAATGTGGGGGGAAACTATGCTACCTAATGTGGGGAAACTATGCTACTGAATGTGGGGAAACTGCTACCTAATGTGGGGAAACTATGCTACCTAATGTGGGGAAACTGCTACCTAATGTGGGGAAACTATGCTACCTACTGTGGGGAAACTATGCTTCCTAATGTGGGGAAACTGCTACCTAATGTGGGGAAACTATGCTGCCGTCATAATGTGGGGAAACTATGCTGCCGTCATAATGTGGGGAAACTATGCTACCTAATGTGGGGAAACTATGCTACCTAATATGGGGAAACTGCTACCTAATGTGGGGAAACTATGCTACCTAAAGTGGGAAAACGGCTACCTAATGTTGGGAAATGGTGCTACCTAATGTGGGGGAAAAATTTGCTACCTAATGTAGAGAAACTGCTACCTAAAGTGGGGAAACTATGCTGTTTACCTAATGGAGAATTGCTGTCTACCTAATGTGGGGAAACTATGCTACCTAATGTGGGAAAACTGCTATCTAATGTGGAGAAACTGTGTCACCTAATGTTGGGAAACTATGCTACCTAATGTGGGGAACTGCTGCCTACCCAATGCTTTTATTTTTTAAAATTTTCTTTTTTTGGGGGGTGGGGGGGGGGATGTTGTCGCATTTCACTCTTGGACCAAAGTGGGAGGCACAGAAATGCCTAAAAAGCAAAGCCAATTTTATGACCTATATTTATTTTAGCCGACATTTCTCTAATGTGTATGGGAGCCATAATGGGGTATTATCAAGAATTCATTTTTCTACATAGATGTGCTCAGGAGGCGTGAAAAAAAATTATACTGAACTGATTCCAGTCCCAGCTTTTTTTTTTTTTTCACGTACAACATATGATGTGGAGAAATAGTGTTCTATTTTAATACAGTGTTTTGGGGGGATTTTTTTTTTCAGACAAACACCCAAAATAGCACTAAAAGGTGGTCTTGTAGAGGAGTGTTCTTCTCAAAGTATGCATAATAAATGTGGAGCTTAAAACCTACCACCACAAGTCTGGTCTGGAAAAGGGGGTGGTCTTTAGAGAGATTTTACTGTAGTTCGATCATTTACACATGCAGAAATATTAATTATGTTCATTTTCCACAGGCAAGCTGTTACAGGAATTTTATCATGGCAACCACAGATGCTCTATGCTGCCATGGCTTCTGCTTGGCACCCTGTGATTACGTTTGAGTGGGGGAGGGGTCGTTGGACAGACCTAGAAATGACCAATGGGTGGCAGTTAATCCATTTTATATTGTTTGTATTGTGTATGGTTTTGTCGCTCCCCCACACCTTAGGCTAGTGGTCTTAAACTGTGGCCCTCCAGATATTGCAAAGCTTTAACTCCCAGCATGCCTTGACAGCCATTGGCAGCAGCCACCAGCTGTCCGGGCATGCTGGGACTTGAAGATTTGCAACATCTGAAGGGCAACAGTTTAAGACCAAAGCCTTAGATGAGTTGACGTCAGTAGAGGCCGAAAGAAACATGTGCTGGTGCGAAACTAGTTGCCTGTTCACGTCCCCTGCTCCTCTTACATGTCTCCCTGCTGTGTCTTTACTATGGATCCTAGTTTATAAATGAAGAAGATTGGATACCATGGTGAGTGCTCCATCTTATTATTTTCATTTTGATGGCGGCTAAGAGACTGAAATTTTTGCCCATTCCTCCTTGCAAAACAGCTGGAGCTCAGTGAGGTTGGATAGAGAGCGTTTGTGAACAGCAGTTTTCAGTTCCTTCCACAGATTGTCGATTGGATTCAGGTCTGGACTTTGATTTGGCCATTCTAACACCTGGATATGTTTATTTGTGAACCCTTCCATTGTAGATTTTGCTTTATGTTTTGGATCATTGTCTTGTTGGAAGACAAATCTCTGTTCCAGTCTCAGGTCTTTTGCAGACTCCATCAGGTTTTCTTCCAGAATGGTCCTGTACTTGGCTCCATTCATCTTCCCATCAATGTTAACCATCTTCCCTGTCCCTATTGAAGAAATGCAGGCCCAAACCATGATGCTGCCACCACCATGCTTGACAGTGGGGATGGTGGGTTCAGGGTGATGAGCTGTGTTGCTTTTACGCCAAACATAACGTTTTGCATTGTTGCCAAAAAATTGGATTTTGGTTTCATCTGACCAGAGCATCTTCTTCCACATGTTTGGTGTGTCTCCCAGGTGGCTTGTGGCAAACTTTAAACAACACTTTTTCTGGATATCTTTAAGAAATGGCTTTCTTCTTGCCACTCTTCCAGAAAGGCCAGATTGGTGCAGTATATGAATGATTGTTGTCCTATGGACAGAGTCTCCTACCTCAGCTGTAGATCTCTGCAGTTCATCCAGAGTGATCATGGGCCTCTTGGCTGCATCTCTGATCAGTCTTCTCCTTGTATGAGCTGAAAGTTTAGAGGGACGGCCAGGTCTTCGTAGATTTGCAGTGGTCTGATACTCCTTCCATTTCAATATTATCGCTTGCACAGTGCTCCTTGGGATGTATAAAGCTTGGGGAATATTTTTGTATCCAAATTCAGCTTAAAACTTCTCCACAACAGTATCTCGGACCTGCCTGGTGTGTTCCTTGTTCTTCATGATGCTCTCTGCGCTTTAAACGGACCTCTGAGACTATCACAGTGCAGGTGCATTTATACGGAGATTTGACTACACACAGGTGGATTCTATTCTAACATTGGATCATTCAGAGATCCTCACTGAACTTCTGGAGAGAGTTTGCTGCACTGAAAGTAAAGGGGCTGAATAATTTTGCACGCCCGATTTTTCAGTTTTTTATTTGTTAACAAAGTTTGAAATATTCAATAAATTTCGTTCCACTTCATGATTGTGTCCCACTTGTTGATTCTGCAGAAAAAATTATAGTTTTATATCTTTATGTTTGAAGCCTGAAATGTGGCAAAAGGTCGAAAAGTTCAACGGGGCTGAATACTTTCACTATGCACTGTAGCCTTGGGGACAGGGCTTCTGTATCAGCAAGTTACTGTGTTCAAGTAAACATTTAAAGGGGTTGTCCAGGGTAAATAAACATTTTCTTCAAGGCTGGGGGTGGTGTAAACATAATAAACATGTTATACTCACCTCCTTAGGCTCCTCCCAGTTGTCACTCTGACACTTCTGATCCTCTGCTGGTCTCCATTTCTTCCTATTCTGTTTTGCTTCAATACCACAGTACCTGCCCTCTCATCCAAGCAGTGACCACAGTGATGTCCAGTGGGGTTAGGACAACACAGGACCCAAAAGAAGAGGAGACCAGTGGAGGACAGGAGGCGGTGACATGGCAGCTACTGGTGAGTAGGTGGTAGGAGGTGAGTATAGCATCTTTATTAATTTTACACCTACCTCAGTCGCGTAAAAAAATGTCGCTTTCCCCAGACAACTTCTTTAAGGTGGACATACAGCTTCAGTAACTGTTGGCTGAACCAAACGTTTACTCAGCTATCTTGCCCCTTCCTGTACAAATGAGAAAAGATAAGCTGCTGTTTTTGGTGGAAGCTTATCTCCATGATAACAAAATGGTCAAGCAGTTGAAATGCTTCTCTGCCCCCGACATCATTTGCCAGAGGATAGTAAGGGGGCCTCCATATACTTTAGGTGGTTGGCCTGTCCAGCTGTAAATGGTGGATTCAGCACATTTTGACTATGCATATAGGGGCCTTTATGAGAAATAAAAACAATGGCTGGTCTCCTGACAAAATATAGAACTTATATATTTCTATATTTCTCACAGTTTAAAGTACAATATGAGAAAAAGGATAGTATCACAGCAAAGAAAGATAAAAATATTCCTTATTGTTAATACACAAAATAAATGTTCTCTTTTTTTTTTTTTTCAGCAGGAAAAGACCAATGTCACTTAAAAATTCTGCCTAAGGAAAAGTAAAATAAGGTCAATGTATTGCCTCCTTCTACTTTTCTTATTTTTATCCTGTACTTGAAGTGAGCAATAAATCAGCCCCTATACTTTGCCCGTGACACACTGGTAGACATAAGTCAACTTTTCTAAACAACTGTACAAATAAATAGTGGTATGTGGATAATGTTTTTTATGCTGAGACTGGAATGTGTTACTGAAACATTAGTATTTCTTTCCCAGGATAAGTATAGCAGGGTAGGACTTCCCAATGATTTGCCATAACAATAACATATTAGTGCCCTCTGGCTACATTGTCACTTAAAATAATACATTTCTGATTAGCAAAATAATCTTAGATCTAGCATGCTGGGCCTTGTAGGAAAGGAAATGAATGAGCCGCACATGGGAATGAAGCTTTACTGCTATTTTTATTACTGGATTTATTATTATTTGTAGCTCCCAAATATGTCACATTCCTACTATCATTAGGAATGTACAGTTTCTTCCTAGGGCCTAAAGTGAGGCACCTCCTTTAAAGCCTCTTTCCAGTACATTTTAGTGAGTTGCAATTCCTTAAAGGTTTTTTTCCCCCACCAGAGTATCCCTTTAAATCTACCAAAGTTCAGCAAGTTTTATATTTATATTTAATATTTTGCATACTTCAGTTTCTCACGGTTTTCAGCTTCCTTTCAATAATGTAAACATCCCAAACAAATCCAACTGACGCAGATGCACCACTGCAATAGAATTCTGCAATTTTAAGTGAATGTGTCATCAGAAAATGATCTACTGTTCAAATTGGGTTTTTACATTGACCATATTTTTAAAGAGATTTTTGGGGATGTTTTTTCAGATTTTCCATTTTACTATCTATTGCAGCGTTTTTTTCCAAACGTTCTTCATCTGTTGCAAAACTACAACTCCCAGCATTCCCAGACAGCCAAAGGCGAGTGCTAAAATGAAGGGGCAGAAGTGCTCTGCTTATTGTTGTGCCCCATTATTTCTGCTTAATCTCTTAAGCACAATGGGCATAGACAAAGGCACCAGGACGTTCATTTAGGTCCTGTACATGAAGTGACCGCAGGAACTGTGATCGCTTCATGCACAGTGGGTCCTGGCTGCTATCAGCAGCTGGGTACCCACCGGTAATGATGGACATCAGCGACAATTAGTGAGCAATACTGATAATGGCATCTAAAAGCATAATGGGGCATACAGAGCCTCATCAGACCACCTGTGGTCCAATGAGCCAAGATGGTGGCCAAGGGTCCCCTCTCCTAACTCCTTCCACGTTGCTATGGTGTATTCCTCTGACCAGAGAAGTTGATCTCAGATTACACTGGTCAGTACTATGCCTATGCATAGCACTGAACAGTATTAGAAATCAAGAGATTGTTATAAATTGTTCCCTCTGGGGACTTAAAATATATAAAGTAAATTGTAAAAAAAAAAAGTGAACGAGCCCCTCCCTCAATAAAAATTGAAACTGCCCCTTATTTCCATTTTTCACAACAAAGTGTAAAATATAAAAATAAAAAAATAAACATATTTAGTGTGTCCGAACTATGCAATATAATGTTAATGATCCTGAATGGTGAACGTCATAAACATTTAAAAAAGAAAAAGTACAAATTCATGCTTAACAAAAAGTGATTAAAAAGTCACATATAAACAAAAGCGATACCAATAAAAACTACAGATCACGGCCCTCATACAGTATCATATACAGAAAAAAATTTAAGTTATGGGGTCAGAAAAGGAAATTTTGTTTGTTTTTAAAGCAGTAAAGCAGTTCAGTAATAGAAAAGCATGTATACAGGAGTATCATATTATTCAAATTGAGCCACCGAATAAAGAGAACATGTCAGTCTAACCAAAAGTTGCAAAATTGGGGTTTTCTTTTCAATTTCCAAACACCAATAATATTTTTCGGATGCACCAGTAAATCACAGGATAGGGGATACGTTTTTTCACAAGACTTCTAATTAAAATGGGCAATTTTGAAACCAATACCCCCTTTCACACTGCCGTTGTGCCCCGTTGGAAAAGGTCCGATAGGCACTTTTTTTTGTGTGCCTTTAATGTCCATTATCTGGAAGGGGCACAAGAGGCAACAAAGGGTCCCGATTTACTATTATGGGGTCCATGGGACGCCCTTGTTTTTGGACGGGAGTAACTGGAGAAAAAGACTTTGCATGATTTTTCTCCCGCTATTCTTCCTGTGTTCCCTGATGTCTGTCGCACTGTGGTGTCACAACGGCAGTGTGAAAGGAGCCTAAGAGGGTCCACGTCCTGCAGCTTCTGTTACTATGAGTCATTTTGAAGGTATATTTACAATGGATTTGGCTTTTCTCACTTATAAACTCCAGGACATTTCACAGGTTTTTGCTAATTACTGTCACCACTATGGAAATGGAGGGTGCTCTTCAAACCAACTGCAATACTTAGCAGGTCACTCGGATCTTGGAATTAGAGCTAATAACTAATGGCCAGACAAGACCATCAAGGCAGAGATTGCAGGGATTTTCACCTTGAGGGGCATCTATGTCGTCTGTTGCACCCTTCAAGCTATACCCATGGACAAATGTGGGAAACAGCGCATTGAAATGTTAGACAGCTGAAACTGAATGTTGACTAATCTGCAGCAGAACCAGATTTGTTTTGCTACATACTGATACCGGCCAAGAATTTCATAGGAATTATTTTGGATATTATTGAAGGTTAACCCTTTTCCCAGCCCCTCATAAAGAAGTGATTTGCTGCAGCACAAAAGAAAGAATGAGGTTAACTGTAAAAGGAAAAAAAAAATACAAATAAAAACTTGGACACATTCCTTAAAATGGAATGTTAAAAAAAGAAATCTGTCAACAGAAGACTTATTAGCTGAGCCTGGAGAGACACATGAGTTGGACATTTGTTGCTCACGCCCAAATGGTTGGGACTTAGCCTACCGAAACGTCCAGCCTGTGAATTCTCGACCGACCCACAACATTCTTCAGTAGTCCATTATTATTAAGGGTCACCAAATCTGTATAGTAAACAGACGCATAAATCATTGTTCGTAATTCCCATTCTCATAACAGGTGTACACCACGGAGGTCAAAACTGTGTCAGTTTACTATGCAGTTGATTATGAAGATTTGGGTGTTTTTAGGCTTTAGATGCTTTGTGACTAAATATAGTACAAAGCTATTCATAGCATAGAAGGAGCCTTTAGGGCTGCAGTAAAGGAGTTAAAGGGGTACTCTGCCCCTAAGGATAGGGGATAAGATGTCTGATCTTGGCTGTGGCACCCCAGACATCCGGAACTTCGCTACGTGCCAGATGATTGGCGATGTTGGGCGGAGGCTTGTGACATCATGGCCACGCCCTGCTCGTGACATGTCGATCATGCCCCCTCAATGCAAGTCTATGGGAGGGCACATGACAGCCATCACGCCCTCTCCCATAGACTTGCATTGAAGGGGCGCGGCCATTACATCACGAGCAGGGTGGGGCTGTGACATCACAGGCCTCTAGCACTGCACCCGATGCTCTAAACGAATGCCAGGTCCAGCAGGGAGATCGCGGGGGGCCCCAGCGGCGGGACCCTCACGATCTTATTTCTTATCCCCTATCCTTTGGATAAGGGTTAAGATGTCTGGGGAGGAGTACCCCTTTAAGGAGCACGTGGCTCACTCCACAAGTATAACCATGTGGGCAAATAGAAGGGAACTCATTTGACTGCCACAAAGCCCTACTCTCCTACAAGGATGAGCAAAGCATAGAGTAGTTTCACAGTAATTTACAATTCATGGGCTTTCTATGAGCTAAGCGGAGAGCTGCTGTTTAAGTGTTCTATTATGGCATATAGATGCATTACTGATATTATATGTTAGAATGTACATCTCCTTGCTATGTAATACCATAGCTGGTCAACGGGTTCAGCAGCCTTTGGTACTTTTTGTGACATAATGCCTTTAAAGGCACCGAATTATGAAGATAATGCCTCTAAAGGATAACATCATGGGGTGGGGGTCTTTGATCTCACATCCAACCAAACAGTATCTGCATGGAGTTTGTATGTTCTCCCTGTGTTTGCATGTTATTCTCCCAGGTGAGCTGTATCAGAATCAGTACTGTATCTACTATAGTTTTCTCCCACATTCAAAAACCTACTGAGGATTGCTTGCGAGCCCTATTGGTGGCAGTAATATGTTACAATCTCTGTATAGCCCCGCAGAATATATCAGTACTAAATCTATATATATAAAACTCAATGTGTATGTGTGTATGTATGTGTGTATGTGTGTGTGTGTGTGTATGTGTGTATGTATGTATGTGTGTATGTGTGTGTGTATGTGTGTATGTGTGTATGTGTGTGTGTGTATGTTCCAGCATCACGTCCAAACGGCTAAAGATATTAACATGAAACTTGGCACACATGTTACTCATATGTCAACAACAAACATAGGATATGTCATTTAACCCTTACTTACCCCCATTCACCGGGGTCGGGGTTTTTGTTTAAAGTCCCATTCAAGTCTATGGGAAATGTATATTACTGCATAACTTCCAAACAGCTGGAGATATTTTGATAATACTTGGTCACATGTTACTTATATGTCCACTTAAAATATAGGATAGTTAATTTAACCCTTAACTACCCCCATTTGTGAGGGTCAGGGTTTTTGTTTAAAGACCCATGCAAATCAATGGGAAATGTATGTTCCCACATAACTTCTGTACGGCTGGAGATATTTCAATAATACCTGGTACACATATTACTTATATGTCAACTAAAAAGATATGATAGTTAAATTGTCCCATACCTACACCCTACATAGAAAAGATGGATTTTTGTTTCAAGTCCCATGCAAGTATATGGGACTTCCAGTACCTTACTCCACAAGCTCCGCTCTGCATCTCCTGGTGAATGTGTCAATCCGGCATGCAAGCCACACCCCATCTCACAAAGTCACACCCACTGTTTAAGCCCCACCCCTTTGATTATCTACCCTTTTTGTGCATCGGTCTGGCTTGCAAATCACGCCCAGTCCCACAAAGCCACATCCCTTTCTATTTTCAGCTTACAATATGTTCATCACAAATCAGCCCCACCTGAGGACAGGATATGAGGATGGGACATAAGGACAGAATATGAGGTCGGGATATGAGGTCTGGATATGAGGACGGGATATGAGGATGGGATATAAGGATGGTATATGAGGTCGGGATATGAAGTCGGGACATGAGGACGGGATATGAGGTCGAGATTGGAGGACAGGAAATGAGGTTGAGATAGGAGGTCAGGATTTGAGGACGGGATATGAGGATGTATATGAGGACTGGATATGAGGTCGAGATATGAGGACAGAATATGAGGACAGAATATAAGGACGGGATAGGAGGTCGGGATATGAGGACAGGATATGAGGTTGAGATAGGAGGACTGGATAGGAGGTCGGGATAGGAGGTCAAGATATGAGGTCGGGATATGATGATGGGATATGAGGACAGGGTTAGGAGGAGGGTATATGAGGTCGAGATATGAGGACAGGATAGGAGGTTAGGATATGAGGTTGAGATATGATGACTGGATATGAGGACAGGATATGAGGTTGGGATATGAGGATGGGATATGAGGATGGGATATGGGGTTGGGATATGACAGCAATATATGAGGACAGGATATTAAGTCAAAAGCTTCCTCCTTTGTTGATTTTCCTAACCAACAAGGATTAGGAAGGAAAAACCGGGCAACGCCGGGTACTCAGCTAGTACATTAATGAATGAACATGCAAATAAATAATACAAATAATAATAATAATAATCATAATAAAAATACCTCTGTGTGCATCAAGGATGTATTGTTGTACAGTGGGGCATACCATAGCATATTACAACCCCATTTATTTCAGAGGTCCATGGAGCTGTATTACACTCATGTACTTGAAGCCTTACATGAAAAAAATATATTAGACATACATATACCGAGACCGATACCTTTCATTGCTGGCTGACCATCAGGATGGTAGCCTGCCAGCTTATTGTATTTCATTAGATATACAAATATACTGTATGACGGGATGTGTGAATATCTTCACAAAATATTTAGTTACAAATAGAGCTCCCAATTAATGTACAAAAATGTTTTGAAGGGAATCTGTCATCAGTGTCACCTGCACTAACCTGTCGGTTCAGACAAGTAGTGCAGGTGACACTGGTGACAATTATACTTACCTGGTCCCGTTCCGTGCTTCGGTTCTCCCGTTATCTTCCCCTTTATCTTTCATTCGGGGGCTGACTTGGAGCATGGGGGGAGCTTCCTGATATCACCGCTGCTGTTTGCTACCAGTGGAAACCAGCAGAGAAGCAACAGCGGTGACGTTAGGAAGCTCCAACATTTTTATGGCATATCCTGTGGACCTTTATGGTTGGAATACCCCTCCAATTACATTCCCCAGACTTTTACTAACCCTTATTTGCTTTAGTACATGTCTGGTAGTTTCCTGCATGGTAGTATAGTGACCTGTACTTATTCTATATAAACTTGATGTCTGCTCTGATATCTGTGCTCTGACACAGTGGCAAGTCTAAGGAAGAAGATCTGCAGGTGGAGAAAGAGAGCAGCCACCTGAGCCAATGATAAGGCAGACAGATCACAGCTCTGCCTTAAAGGAGAGCTGAAAGATTGGGTGAAAATACAGTATATAGCAGGTGATCATCCCTTGTAATTACTGCCTTAAATATAATTTTTGATCATATGTCTAGACAGTCCATAAAAAGGGTACTCCACCATTTAAAAATATATCCTATATCCACAGGGAAAGGACCCCCCTGCAAGCTCCAGAATAGGGACCGAGTTTCCCTGCTGCAAATTTTTGGGGTCCACAAGCACCGACCCCCGCCACCACGAGCAGACACTTATTGCCTATTCAATGGATAGGGGTAACATTTTAAAACTCAGGGGGTACCCCTTTAAGTTCCACCACAGTGCATATTACAAGTAGATTCTATGATATTTATATTGGATATTATAAGTGCCATACCCAAACATTTGTCCGTGTATCTTAACTAATCTTATACATCCTTAAATTGTTTGTAATGTTCCTAATGCACATGTTTTAGATTGCTGTGTCTTGGAATGAGATAGAAGAGAGTAACATAAGGTCCTTAAAATACAATGTGTGAGGTAATTTTTTAATGAGATCTGTTCACAGGGCCTGAAGGGTTAATTAAGTGAGAAGATCTTATCGGGAATGCTGGACTTTAAAGGCAAAAATCCCTTCACAGGAACTGAACCCACTCAGAAATAGCAAATAAACTACCTCTAAACGATTAGAAGTTGACCGAGCTTTTCCGCTTCAGATCACTCAGTGCCTTCCAGCGATATGGTTTAAAAAACATTGAAATTACAGGCCCATAAAAGTAGACATTTACATGTGGTCACATGCAGGTCTGAGGCTGGAACAGACCCTAAAGAAATGCTTTACACGGGTAGCAAAACACAAGCGGCATTAATGACAAAGCTGCAGCCACAGTAAAAACACCACGACAACGTGTAACATTTCTTTCATTATTACAGATGACGTTTCTCTCTGGAGCTTACAAGGACATACGATTATTAACTTCGGTTTTTTTCCACTTCTTCCTAGGTCATGAATCCAGATCAGTGGTGTATTACTTGCACATATTATAATGATTACAGAGATTAAAACATAAAACCAAATATAATGACGCTTCAGACGTATAGTACATGTAGTGCAGTCAGAAGTTGTGTCTCCTTCTATCAGCATTTTATAAATACATTTGTTCAATCTCCCTGCCTCAGTGTGCACTCTGTACACTTGAGAACGAGCAGGGCTCTATGCACTGAGGACAAACAGGGCTCTGTATACTGAGGACAAGCAGGGCTCTGTACACTGAGGACAAGCAGGGCTCTGTACACTGAGGACAAGCAGGGCTCTGTACACTGAGGACAAGCAGGGTACTGTACAATGATGACAAGCAGGGTTCTGTACACATGAGAACGAGCAGGGCTCTATGCACTGAGGACAAACAGGGCTCTGTATACTGAGGACAAGCAGGGCTCTGTACACTGAGGACAAGCAGGGCTCTGTACACTGAGGACAAGCAGGGCTCTGTACACTGAGGACAAGCAGGGTACTGTACAATGATGACAAGCAAGGCTCTGTACACATGAGAACGAGCAGGGCTCTATGCACTGAGGACAAACAGGGCTCTGTATACTGAGGACAAGCAGGGCTCTGTACACTGAGGACAAGCAGGGCTCTGTACACTGAGGACAAGCAGGGCTCTGTACACTGAGGACAAGCAGGGTACTGTACAATGATGACAAGCAGGGTTCTGTACACTGAGGACAAGCAGGGCTCTGTACACTGAGGACAAGCAGGGCTCTGTACACTGAGGACAAGCATGGTTCTGTACACTGAGGACCAGCAGGGCTCTGTGCAGTGAGGTCAAGCAGGGCTCTGTGCACTGAGGACAAGCAGGGCTCTGTGCACTGGGGACAAGCATGGCTCTGTACACTGGAACAAGCAGGGCTCTGTACACTGAGTATGAGTACGTCCTAAGTCCAATCCCTGTCTATAACGCGCGTCTAAAGGGTTAATAGCATGCGGCACCGCGATCAATGCCGCGCGCATTAGCCACGGGTCCCGGCCGTTGTTAGAGGTTGGGACCGACCCGATATGACGCGGGGCCCCGCGTTATAGATCGGGAGCGGACACATGACGTATCGGTACGTCCTGTGTCCTTAAGGAGTTAAATCTACTGTAAAACACCATTGAATGGAAATCTTTATAGTACAGCATAGTAAGCAAACCTTACTATAGGTAGGTCCTATAAAGCATTCTAAATGTTTGTACTCTCTAGGGCAGTGTTTCCCAACCAGAGGGCCTCCAGCTGTTGCAAAACTACAACTCCGGGCATGCTAGGAGTTGTAGCTTTGCAACAGCTAGAGGCACCCTGGTTGAGAAACACTGATCTAGGGTATGACTGGAAGGCAGATGACAGGGGTGTAGCTGGGCCTGGTGCAATGATTTTTGCCACCCTAGGCGAAAGCTAATTTTGCTGCCCCTTGACCCTGCCCATTGGCTCCACCCTTTGACCCCCCCCCCCCCCTTACTACTGGGGTCACACACTATAAGAAACCTCCTCCTCATGAAATTACCTTACTAGTGGGGTGACACACTGTAACAAACCCCTCCTCATGTAATCTCCTTACTACTGTGGTGACACACTGTAATCGTTTTACTACTGGGGTGACATACTGTAACAAACCTCCTTCTCATGTAATCACCTTACTACTGGGGTGGCAGAGTTTTGCTGGATGAGTGGGCGCTTCAGATGCTGGCTAACTGTATTACTGTGGGCAGAACGGTTCCCCCATTAAGAGTGTGCTCTAGGCGGCTGCCTATTTTGCCTATAGGCAGAGCCGTCCCTAGGTTTAGCTATAGAAAGTGCAGAGGTAGCAGTCACACCGGGGCCCTGGAACCTAAGGGGGCCCTAAACCACATCTGCCCCATAAGAAACCAGTATTATAATTGACACATGGGGCCCTTTTGCAGATCTTGCATCGGGGCCCAGAAACTACAAGTTACGCCTCTTTCAGATGATGTAGTGTTTCTATAGTCATCACAGGAACATATGGATAAAAGTAATGTTCCTTAAATAGAATATCCTAAATGTCTCCTATTTTCTGGGTATTTGTAGGTTAGGTTTGTGGAATGACTCCAAGTCTTTACATACATTAGTCAGGATTCTTTTCTAATATTTTAGTAGGAGGTTTTGCTCATCTCCTTTAACTCAGGCAAATTCTGACAAACTTCCCTTTTTCGAAGTATTTGCCTGTGGGAGTAAATGTAGATAATGTAACGCAGAAAAAGGCCACATGCCAGAAGATAAGGGTTGCAGAACAGCATCATTTTTCTTTTAATGTCACTGATCCTTAAATTCTACAAGTTTGTAGAAATTCGATGGGACGCTCATATATCTTCTGTAGGAACAGACATAATGCCGTCTGATTAGAACATATTTATTTATTTGCTGTTACTTATATAGCATTGTTATAGCCATGGTACTCTACAGAGATTGTCATCACATCAGTCCTCAGAAGCACAATGGCATTTTCTTATTTGAGACTTGCAATGCATTCGGAAAGTCTTCAGACCCGTTTCACTTTTTTTCCCATTTTGTTATGTTACGGCCTTGTGCCAACATAAAATAAAATTCAGATTTTTTCTCATTGTTCTGCACTCAATACCCCATAATGACAAAGTAAAAACAGAATGATAGAAATGTTTGCAAATTTAAAGAGGTACTCTGGTGAAAAAACGTTTTACAGATTTTTAAATTACTTCCAGTACTTATCAGCTGCTGTATACTACAGAGGAAGTTGAGTAGTTTTTTTTCGGTCTGACCACAGTGCTCTCTGCTGACACCTCTGTCCAGGTCAGGAACTGTCCGGAGCAGAATAGGTATGCTATGGGGATTTGCTTCTACTCTGGACAGTCCCTGACATGGACAGAGGTGTCAGCAGAGTACACTGTGGTCAGAACTATACAACTTCCTCTGGAGCATACATCAGCTGATAAATACTGGAAGGATTAAGATTTTTTTAATAGAAGTCATTTACAAATCTGTTTAACTTTCTGGTACCAGATGATTTGAAAAAAATAAATAAAAAATAATTCCACTGGAGTAAAAGGAAAAACTAAAATATTGAATTGATGTAACACAAAAGTATTCAGACCCTTTACTCAGGACTTAGCTTAAAGGGGTACTCCGGTGCTAAGACATCTTATCCCCTATCCAAAGGATTGGGGATAAGATTCCATGATCGCGGGGGTCCAGCCGCTGGGACACGCTCCTCCCCCTCAATGCAAGCCTTTGGAGCCCTCCATAGGCTTGCATTGAGGGGGTGGAGCGTGACGTCACACGGGGGCGGAGCTGTGACGTCACTATGCTCGGTCCCCGTGATCGCCAGTAATCAGAAATGGAGCAAGCACGCTCCGGGAGCTGATTCTAACGGGGTTCGTGTGGAAGATCACGGGGTCCCCCGCGGCGGGACCCCCGCGATCAGGCATCTTATCCCCTATCCTTTGGATAGGGGATAAGATGTCTTAGTGCTGGAGTATCCTTTGACAGCTATTACAGCCTCCAGTCTTCATTTTCCTCTGCAAATCCTCTCAAGCTCTGTCAGGTTGGATGGTTACCATCGGTGGAAGCCATTTTTAGGTCTTTCCAGTTGTTTGATTGGGTTTAAGTCAAGGATCTGGCTGGGCCACTCATGGAAATTTGCAGAGTTGTCCCTAAGCCACTCCTGCGTTGTCTTGGCTGTGTGCGTAGTGTCATTGGGGGAGATTTATAAAAACCTGTCCAGAGGAAGAGTTGCTGAGTTGCCGAGTTGCCATAGCAATCAGATCGCTTCTTTCAATTTTGAAAAGGTCTGTGAAAAATGAAAGAAGCGATCTGATTGGTTGCTAAGGGCAACTCAGCAACTTTTCCTATGGAGAGGTCTTGATGAATCTCCCCCAATGTCTGTACCTCCACAGAATCCTGTTTCTGAGCTTTACAGGCAGTTCTCCCTCCCCTCATTGCTTGGTTTCTGCTCTAATATACTTTGTCAGCTTTGAGACTTCATATAGCTATGGGTTGTTATTTTTTAAATCCTGTCCAATCAACTAAATTTACCACAGGTAACTCCAGTAAAACATCTAAAACATCTCAAAGATGAACCAGAGAGATGGGAGAAGTGTCATAGCAAAGGGTCTGAATACTTATGTCAATGCAAAATGTAAGTTTTTTCTTTTTAATTCATTTGCACATGATAGCACAAGGCAGCAGCATAAGAAAATGTAAAAAATACTTTTTGAGTATATAGTCTTTGAACCCACTAGCTGCCGATTGTTCAAAGACTCTTACCTGTCTTAAAGGGGTACTCAGGTGGATAAAAATTTTTTTTTTTAAATCAACTGGTGCCAGAAAGTTAAACAGATTTGTAAATTACTTCTATTAAAATATCTTTATCCTTCCAGTACTGTTTAGCAGCTGTGTGCTACAGAGGAAATTCTTTTCTTTTGGAATTTCTTTTTTGTCTTGTCCACAGTGCTCTCTGTTGACACCTGATGCCTGTATCAGGCACTGTCCAAAGCAAGAGAAAATCCTCATAGAAAATCTATGCTACTCTGGACAGTTCCTGACACGGACAAAGGTGTCAGCAGAGAGCAATGTGGACAAGACAAAAAGAAATTCAAAAAGCATTTCCTCTGTAGCATACAGCTGCCAATAAGTACTGGAAGGATAAAGATTTTTTTAATAGAAATAATTTACTTAGCAATTTAACTTTCTGGCACCAGTTCATTTAAAAAAAAAAGTTTTCCATCGGAGTACCCCTTTAAGAGAAGAATACACAGATTGGTCAGGTGCGCTCATTACAGGTCAGTTCTACAAAAAAATTTAAATTAAAGGGTTTTTCCAGCAATTATTATTATTTTTTTCTTAAGGAGTGGTGGTGTTTTAAAAAAACAAACAAACAAAAAACTAATCTTCCCCGATCCCCTGCTGCTATTGTGCCGATGGTGCCCAATTACTGCTGCTTCCTGCAACCTGGCTTTGTTGGCACATCCTGGACGTGTCAACTGTCCAGGAAGTGCCAACAAAGCCAGGTCGCATTTTTTTTCTAAAGGAGTGGGGTGTTTAAAAAATAAAAAATAAATTTAGAAAAAGGAGACTCACCTTCCCCGATCCCCTGCAGCTGTTGTGCCAATGGTGCCCAATTACTGCTGCTTCCTTTGACTTGTCAACCATACAGGAAGTGCCAACAAAGCCAAGTCGCATTTCCTATTGTATAGGGAGGGAACAGGAAGCTTAGATCAGCAGGAACCAGCAGTACTGTGACCTTAAAGGTTTTGTCTTGTGGTAGGTGAGGGCTGTTTTTTTTTTTCCCTTTAACCCAGCCTGTCCCACTATTTTAAAATGTTATCCTGCCAGACAATCCCTTTAAGATCAAGGTGATCAGCCATGTTGACATTTATTCAAACACAGGTCACAAAAGTGAGAATATGGCGGTAGATTTGATTGGTTGCTATGGGCCACTGCACCACTCTTCCTTTGCACAAGTATCTCCACCTTTTTATTGAAATATGCAAATCAATGTCTTCGTGTAGAGTGTTCTTTCGTGGTTTCTCAGGTTTCTATACATTGGTGGGTTCCATCAAGATACTGATGGCAGGGGGCGGTCTTCAGATCCAGCGAGGGGAGACGCAGGCCACACTGGAGGGTACAGTTGTCAAGGCAACCGTACCACCTTCAGCAAAGTTCCGTGAACTGAAGTCCGGTTAATCAAAAAAGATCTTGCATGGAACTTCTCTGAACATATGTTTCCCTATGCAACTCCACCGCCCAGTGTAGCCTGCGTCTCCCCACCCTGCAGCTGAAGATCGAGTGGACCTGAAACTTTGGACTTTAACTTTAGGTCATTTTTACTTTAGGCTAAGTTCACATCTATGTAAGAGGGTCCATTTGAAGCCTCTGTTGCATATTCTGCTTATAATGGACCAAAAATGATGCATCCAGTATTGTTTTGTCTGGTTATAATCCAGTAAAATGATGCACCCCTTTAAAGTCAGTTGGGTCTCTTAGGGTCTGTCCAGCTCCGTTTACTGATTTTAAAAGGAATCTGTGACAAAGGCCCCTAATGAAGCTTCAAACATAGATGTGAACCGAGCCTTAGGCTGTAATCACGCGGCCGAAAATGTGTGTAATGTCCATCTGGAAAATATGCCGCACATATGAATGATCTGGCCGGCACTAGGACTGCTCCAAAATGTGCCATCTCTTAGACAGCAATGCATTTCTGAGTGGAATCGGCAGAAACAAGTATATTCTTTCGTCAGATGCCGGAATAGGCCAGATGTTTCTGCTGCAGAATTTCCACCTTGTGCACAGTGCAGCTGAATCCCATTGAAATCAGTGGGACTCTGCTGCAGCGGAATGTCCATGCGGAATATTTCTACAGAATTCGGCGTGGACATTCCACCGTGTGAAGATAGAATTTTGAAGAAAGTTTACAAAGCTACAATGTTAGAAGATAGACTGTAGCTTACATTTAGGAGCATAGCAGAGATAGCAGTTGCACCGGGGCCCTGTTGCCTAAGGGGGCCCCAAGACACATCTGCCCCATAAGAGTCCAGTATTATAATTGGCATATGGGGCTCTGTTGCAGATTTTTCATCAGGGCCCAGAAGCTACAAGCTCTGCTCACGTTCACAAGCAAAACACACTTTGAATGACCCAAAGATTTAGGTTGGAAATTATATGATATGTATATTTTAGAAGAAAAATATTTCCCATGGCAATACAGTTCTGGGGCACTTTTTCTTAGAAATTGCATTGTGCCATTTGTCTGTATTAAAAAATAGTGGGTGGTATCATTCTCCTTGTCCATTGGGAGTGTCCCTGCACAAATCAGAGCTGACAATGTCAACCTGTGTAGGGACCCACCCTACTGAATAGTGACACAAAGCTGATTATTTATTCATGCATTTCATTGAGGAATAACAGAAGATAAAGAACAATTCAGAGTTCTAAGTACAGATGCTGTGGAACTGTTATTTTTACTGGGAATACTTGTATTTACTAAAATAGGTATGTCAGGAGCGCTAACAGTTTGTCCTTAAAATGGCAGCATTTATCTTCACTTCTAGCTCTAGGCCATGTCTATGATATCAAACAGGTTGATGTGTCACAATCTGACATGAAGATTAATGATGGAGAATCGGCTAGATAATAAGGGGAGATTAATCTAAGAGTGGTGGAGCTTTTAGATTAAGTGCTGGTAGTCTGCCCTCCCTACCCGACATAGCTTTTAATAAAGGAATTTTACCCATCGCTCGTGAGAAATGTTAACTTTTGGAATAAAAAATGTTAGGGTCAGGCCTGAAAAACAGAAATCCTTTTTTCCTTTTTTACTATGGATTGTTGCTTTTGGAATTTATCCAAAATAAATGAATGCTTTATTAGTAATGTACCATGGTACTTCAGAGAGAAAACACAGACAAATAGCAATGCACATAGTATACAATACAAGGACTACAGTCATCTGGTGACTCTCTTAGTCCCTTGATGACTGCCCTCTAGACAGATAGAATAAACAAGTTGGTACTCAATTATGCAATGTGATTTTTATTTTATCCGCAATCCAATATACATAGATAACGTTTCGGTCAAGAATTTACATTCATTATTTCTAGAAAAATACATACATGCAATGTGTCAGAACCTATAGGGTTAAAAGGTTATTTGTTGTTTTTTGTTGCTGGGTTATGCCCGGCTTTCTGGACTGGTCAGCTGACCCTGATTGGAGCACCGGTTCTGGCTTCATATAAGCTGGCAGTCTACTCCCAGTCTTTGCCTGCTAAAAAGCTCAGTTTGTACTCCTAGCTAGCTTTCTACTGTTTCTGTTATATCTGGCATTTTGACCCTCTGGCTCCGCACTCTGACTCTTTTCTGGTATCAGTGATTTTGTCCTTTGACAACTCCTGGTTTTTGACGCGGATAGTGGACTTTGACTTACTGTGTGTGTGTTTTTTTATTTTGTTTTTGTTAGTCTGTCTGTTCCCTACTGTACTTTGACCCCCTCACTTGTCTAGGGAGGGACTGTCAACGTGGTTACAGACCCATAGCCTAGGGCGGGTACGTAAGTAGGCAGGGATAGGCAAGTGGGCGAGAATAGTGTGCACGCCTTCTCTGCCCAGACATGACACAATGATAATATGGATCTTATCAAAAGTTACATGTTGGTCAAAGTAATAAGGAGGTACAGCACATCTCCTCTAGACAGGGTGAAGCCTAGTGGTGACCTCTGATCAATATATGAGAAAAAGGATCTTAAACTTGATATGTTTTATTGGGAAAATGCTAAACTGTAAAATTAATTGTGAGCCTTTATTTTTCTATGTATTTTTAATGTATCACAGGTCATCTGACGTTAAACATCTAAAAAAAACTATGAAAAATCGCAACAAATAGCTGTGATCTGTGGGAAAACATAGCCATAAGGCATGATTTCCTTGCAGCACCACAGAGAAAAGTAGCATTACACAGTGCTTACTTAAGTACATTTAAGAAACTGTGCCTTCTATCTCATCAGAGAAAAAAAGCCTCCTTCTCTATTTATAAGTCACCCCCCCCCCAACAATCATTTCACAATAATCATTTACTCTCAACATACTAAAAAATGTGTCTTGAGAGACAACATTGACCATCAGCTTATTGTGGGATCAGGTAACCTGTTGCCCATTAATGTCTAAATCAAGAGGAGAGGAAGTCAGAGTGATGCACAAATACAGAGCTGCAGCTGCAGTGTTTAATCCCATAACAGTGTTTGATTCACGACTTACACTATTCAGCACTGTTCTATAATGTCCTTTGGGTTGCTGCTCCTTTTAAGGGTGTGCTATAGAGATATAGGGGGGGGGGGGGGATTCTGTCACTCTCTCTCTCAGCATCTCTGCCAGGCCTTCTCAGTTATTCTTGCTTGGACCACTCTGTTGTCCAGCACATGCCACCATGCTTCATCATTCCCAATTGGCGTTGACCTAAATAGTCTATCCTTCTCCCAACAGATCCTGTGATGTCCAGGAACAAATGGCCCTAAAGATGTAGAAGTATCCTGTACAACTAACAGGGAGGGCAATGCTCAGTTGGGAAAGACAGGCAGGTCCGGCATCATACACAGCATGGTAATGACACAATATTTAAACATATGAATGAGTCCATTTGGGTTTCAGCTCCATTTGGTTAGAATCAGCCATCATATATGATATGGTCCAAATTGAAAGGGTTCTGGGTTTCCGCAGTCTCCTAGATTTCAGATTTTATATTTATCCTGTCCAGGGTAGGGTTCCTAGCAGCAGTACACTATAAAACATGATGGACAAAGAAAGATAGGTGCAACTGTGTAGGGATAATTGCAAAATCCACCATTTTGAGAAATTTGTCCAAACCTAATCTCAAAAGTTTCAGAATTGTCAAATTTTTCCAAAATTCTAAGCAAATGATTTATGCCCAATCGATTTGTAAATCAAGGTATAAGATACATCACAGCAGCTTGTCTCTTCCAACAGTACTACTCCTCTTGTACAAACACAGGACAGTTTATCCTAAAAAGTCACCTGCAAAAAACAGGTACATTTTAACTGCAGATCCTAATTTTGAAAAGGATAAAGTTTTTATAACAATGGTGGATAGATCCCTTTTATCCCAATAAAATAGATGTGCTGTAGTAGCTGTAGTGTGTATTTAAAGGAGTACTATGGCGCTTTTTATTATTGATCCTATGTGGCCGGGCTGCAAAATGAAACAAAACTAATTTTGTTCAGAAAGTTTGGAGCCAGAGACCATGATTGTGATGTCACGCCTACGCCCCCTCAAGACATCACACCACTCCCCCTCCATTCATGTCTATGGGAGGGGGCGTGTCAGAAGACATGCCCCCTCCCATAGACATGAATTGAGGGGGCGTGACATGATTTCAGGAGAGGGCGTGGCTGTGACATCACAACCACTGCCGCAGGAATTCAGCGTTTGTTTTGAATGCCAGGTGCTGCGGGAGATCGCGGGGGGAGGAGGAGGCCCAGCAGTGGGACCCCCGAGATCAGACATCTTATGCCCTATCCTTTGGATAGGGGATAAGATGTCTAGCAGCGGAGAACCCCTTTAAGAATATTAGAAGTCACGGCAGTCTCTTAGCTTTTGTGATATGCTCCATATTTAAGGGGTTCTACTAACTCCCTTTTATATTTATTATTAATTTACAGATTTAGCTACAGACACAAGATGGAATTGCTGTGGCTTTAATAAATGGTTTGTGGTTCTCAGCATGAAAATTCTAACAAGCAGTAGCTGCCTTCAAAGCCTTGTGCCCGGAGCAGTCTAAGGGACTGTAATTTATAACTGTGGTCATGACTCTGCAGTGTCACAGTTACCATCTCCACCACATGAAGGTCACGGTGACTCACGCTGAACTTCTTTGTCGTCTAATAACTTCATTTCATCACTATTCTGGTGGAATGATGAGTCACATTTTATATGATAAAACATGATCAAGCATATTTTGCACATTATTGTCTGCGTAACCAAGCAAAATAGCTTTTGGATTATTTTATTTGTTATTGTAGTTTCTATGCAGCTGTGCCGAGTCTGAGAAAAACTGCAAAAATTCCACCCATTATACAAAAACAGCCGAAAAAGTCATTATGACTTTTTAGATTTCTAAAATTTGGGACCAAAGCGCTTTGGACCATGCAGGGTAGGATCTTAGTTTTTCATCACTGTTGATGTGGCTGGATGAAAGCTCCACCATACATTGTACGTTAAGGGGCGCTGTTCAATTCAATTTATCTACTGACAAGTTAATGGGGCTTGTCGGAAGATATTGGTGGTTTTTTAGGAGTAGGGACATCATTGGATTCCAACCACAAATTACCTTTGGTGGTGGTCTGACCCATCTGTAAGATATTTTTGACCTCTTCTAGTCTACCAAGGCACCTTCAAATTAGAAATTTATGTAACTCCGACATTGATACAACAGCAAGATACTTCAAAGCCCGAGACTTTCTTGCTGGTTAAATGATGAGAATACGGAATTGTCAGAAGTTCCATGCACATCTATGGGGCATTCTGGTTGCTTTAGCCTCGGGCAAGTCCTGGGCTATCAAGTTGCCGGGAAATTTAAACAGGTGTCTTGCCGCCGGACTAGTATTAGAGTTATGCTTTAAGAATAAACTTTTTCAAAACAAAACACGATATTATAGAGGAACGTAGCTTGCAAAATAAAATGAGTTATGAGTAGAGATGAGCGAACTTACAGTAAATTCGATTCGTCACGAACTTCTCGGCTCGGCAGTTGATGACTTATCCTGCATAAATTAGTTCAGCTTTCAGATGCTCCGGTGGGCTGGAAAAGGTGGATACAGTCCTAGGAAAGAGTCTCCTAGGACTGTATCCACCTTTTCCAGCCCACGGGAGCACCTGAAAGTTGAACTAATTTATGCAGGATAAGTCATCAACTGCCGAGCCGAGAAGTTCGTGACGAATCGAATTTACTGTAAGTTCGCTCATCTCTAGTTATGAGCTTTGTAATAATAGGGGAAAAAGAACACATCATTCTGGTCATAAGTTCTGAAATTTACCTTTCTAGCTTTGCTTCTACTCTGTTTTCTACAGGAATTTGGGAATAGTTTTGCTGCATTTTCACAATGTCCATCCACAATGTAGAAATGAAAAATCTTTATTTCATTCCAAATAATGCATCATGAACACGTGTGGGGGATCAGCGCTAAAGCATGCACGGAAGCCATGCAAATTGGCTGTAGGCCGAGCTTTAATGCTTCTACCTCACACCTGTCTCCGTGAAAAAATTCAATGCAGCCGATTCGCCGAATTTAAAAAAAATCGATTTGATCCGAATAAATTCTCGGCAAATTTTTATTAGTAACGTATTTCAATGGTGTGTTTAATAAAGTGTGTGTGTTTCACTTTTTTTTCTAAATTTTTTCAATTTTTTAGGTAGTACTACTACTCCCAGCACAGAACAGACTGTTCCATGATGGGAGTAGTTGTACCTGTGCTAAAAGACAGATCGCCCTGGGTGTCACTTCTGACACCCGCTGTGATCATCCTGTATAATGAATAGATGTGGGCGGCTTTCTCTCATCTAGATAGGATGATCGCATCGGATGTCAGGAGTGACACCCACTGTGATCTGCCCTTAACTGCAGGTACTACTGCTCCCAACATGGAGCACACTCTGCTCCATGCTGGGAGCTGTAGTACCTACATTAATAGACAGATCGCAGCGGGTGTCACTTCTGACACCCAGTGTGATCGTCCTGTATAATGCATAGATGCGGGCGGCCGGCCGCTATTCTCTGGTCCCACTGTAGTGTGAGTATATGCCATATATGTACCTATTATTCAGTGGCTGGAACCATCTGGCCAATCACAGCTCTTGGTGGGAAATATGAATAAGTGATGTGAATTCTATTCACATCATTTGCCGGCCGGAGTATAGTGCAGAGATGCGAGCGTGGGAGAAAGCGGCTCCATCTCTGCAATAGAAAGGACAATCGCATCGGGTATAAGGAATGATACCTGCTGTGATCTGTTTATTAGTACAGGTACTAAAGCTCCCATCATGGAATAGTCTGCTCCATGCTAGGAGTAGTAGTACTACGTATTTTTACATTTAAATGGCCCATTTCTAAATTTTCTTTTATTGTTAGCTACATATTTAGGTCCCTGCCCGTCCACATAAATTGATCCCTGCTTAAAAATTAACATTAACATTTTTTTTGTCTTTACATTTTTTGGAGCGGGCAGGGACCAGAAAATTCAGCACTCAATATTAAAAATGGGGCTAAAAAAGAAAAGTGAAAATAAAAAAAATTTGGATTTAGAATGAAAATTTTTAATATTGAGCGCTGAATTTTCTGGTCCCTGCACGCTCCCGAAGTTTACAGGGGAAATTTTTATCCCCACCAGTTACAATGGAGCATACGTTGTTCCCTTCCACCTTTTAGAGGTCTTTGCATCACATGTAGGTGGCACATGGTGTTTTTTGCACACCTTTCCTTTTTTTTATTATAAAAAAAAACAAAAAAACATCTGGGTACATATATTTTATCCTAAGCATATTATTAAAAGTTAAGTTTTACGTAATGCAAATCCTCATTACTTACTTGTGCACACTAAAACTTTTACACCACTATGTAGCCGGGTCAAATTCAGGACTCCTGATTCTGCTGCTGCCATCTCCAGTCTGTCTCATTCTGACACCATATGTTCTCTACATGCTGATGCCACCTCCACGCTGTCCCATTCTGCCACCATATGTTCTCCTCATGCTGATGTCAGCTCCAAGCATTCTCATACTCCAGGCTGTGTTGGGTATTGCAACTCACCGCACCACTATGTCACCGGGTCACTTTCGGGACTCCCAATTCTGCTGCTGCCACCTCCAGTCCGTCTCATTATGCCACCATATGTTCTCCTCATGCTGATGCCACCTCCAGGCTGTCTCATTCTGCCACCATATGTTCTCCTCAAGCTGATGCCAGCTCCAGGCTGTCTCATTCTGCCACCATATGTTCTCCTCATGCTGATGCCAGCTCCAGGCTGTCTCATTCTGCCACCATATGTTCTCCTCATGCTGATGCCAGCTCCAGGCTGTCTCATTCTGCCACCATATCTTCTTATGCTGATGCCAGTTTCAAGCTGTCTCATACTGCCACCATATGTTCTCCTCATGCTACTGCCATCTCCATGCTGTGTCATTCAGCCACTATATGGTCTCCTCATGCCAACGCCAACTCCAGGCTATGTCACTCAGCCACTATATGGTCTCCTCATGCTGACGCCACCTCCAGGCTGTGTCATTCAGCCACTATATGTTCTCCTCATGCTGCCGCCAACTCCAGGCTGTGTCATTAAGCCACTATATGGTCTCCTCATTCTGCCGCCAACTCCAGGCTGTTTCATTAAACCACTATATGGTCTCCTCATGCTGCCGCCAACTCCAGACCGTGTCATTAAGCCACTATATGTTCTCCTCATGCTGCCGCCAACTCCAGGCTGTGTCATTAAGCCACTATCTGGTGTCCTCATGCTGCCGCCACCTCCCGTCTGTGTCATTAAACCACTATATGGTCTCCTCATGCTGCCACCAACTCCAGGCTGTGTTTTTCAGCCACTATATGGTCTCCTCATGCTGCCGCCAACTCCAGGCTGTGTTGGGTATTGCCACCCACCGCACCACTATGTCATTGGGTCACTTTCAGGACTCCTGATTCTGCTTCTGCCACCTCCAGTCTGTCTCATTCTGCCACCAAATGTTCTCCTCATGCTGATGCCACCTCCAGACTGTCTCATTCTGCCACCATATGTTCTCCTCATGCTGATGCCACCTCCAGGCTGTCTCATTCTGCCACCATATGTTCTCCTCATGCTGATGCCAGCTCCAGGCTGTTTCATTCTGCCACCATATGTTCTCCACATGCTGATGCCAGCTCCAGGCTGTCTCATTCTGCCACCATATCTTCTTATGCTGATGCCAGCTTCAAGCTGTCTCATACTGCCACCATATGTTCTCCTCATGCTACTGCCATCTCTATGCTGTGTCATTCAGCCACTATATGGTCTCCTCATGCCGACGCCAATTCCAGGCTGTGTCATTCAGCCACTATATGGTCTCCTCATGCTGCCGCCACCTCCAGGCTGTGTCATTAAGCAACTATATGTTCTCCTCATGCTGCCGCCAACTCCAGGCTGTTTCATTAAACCACTATATGGTCTCCTCATGCTGCCGCCAACTCCAGACCGTGTCATCAAGCCACTATATGTTCTCCTCATGCTGCCGCCAACTCCAGGCTGTGTAATTTAGCCACTATATGTTCTCCTCATGCTGCCGCCACCCCCACGCTGTGTCATTAAGCCACTATCTGGTGTCCTCATGCTGCCGCCACCTCCACTCTGTGTCATTAAACCACTATATGGTCTCCTCATGCTGCCACCAACTCCAGGCTGTGTCTTTCAGCCACTATATGTTCTCCTCATGCTACCGCCAACTCCAGGCTGTGTAATTTAGCCACTATATGTTCTCCTCATGCTGCCGCCACCCCCACGCTGTGTCATTAAGCCACTATCTGGTGTCCTCATGCTGCCGCCACCTCCCGTCTGTGTCATTAAACCACTATATGGTCTCCTCATGCTGCCACCAACTCCAGGCTGTGTCTTTCAGCCACTATATGTTCTCCTCATGCTGCCGCCAACTCCAGACTGTGTTGGGTATTGCCACTCACCGCACCACTATGTCACCGGGTCACTTTCAGGACTCCTGATTCTGCTTCTGCCACCTCCAGTCTGTCTCATTCTGTCACCAAATGTTCTCCTCATGCTGATGCCACCTCCAGACTGTCTCATTCTGCCACCATATGTTCTCCTCATGCTGATGCCAGCTCCAGGCTGTCTCATTCTCCCACCATATGTTCTCCTCATGCTGATGCCAGCTCCAGGCTGTCTCATTCTGCCACCATATGTTCTCCTCATGCTACTGCCACCTCCATGCTGTGTCATTCAGCCACTATATGGTCTCCTCATGCTACCACCAACTCCAGGCTGTGTCATTCAGCCACTATATGTTCTCCTCATGCTACCGCCAACTCCAGGCTGTGTAATTTAGCCACTATATGTTCTCCTCATGCTGCCGCCACCCCCACGCTGTGTCATTAAGCCACTATCTGGTGTCCTCATGCTGCCGCCACCTCCCGTCTGTGTCATTAAACCACTATATGGTCTCCTCATGCTGCCACCAACTCCAGGCTGTGTCTTTCAGCCACTATATGTTCTCCTCATGCTGCCGCCAACTCCAGGCTGTGTTGGGTATTGCCACTCACCGCACCACTATGTCACCGGGTCACTTTCAGGACTCCTGATTCTGCTTCTGCCACCTCCAGTCTGTCTCATTCTGTCACCAAATGTTCTCCTCATGCTGATGCCACCTCCAGACTGTCTCATTCTGCCACCATATGTTCTCCTCATGCTGATGCCACCTCCAGGCTGTCTCATTCTCCCACCATATGTTCTCCTCATGCTGATGCCAGCTCCAGGCTGTCTCATTCTGCCACCATATGTTCTCCTCATGCTACTGCCACCTCCATGCTGTGTCATTCAGCCACTATATGGTCTCCTCATGCTACCACCAACTCCAGGCTGTGTCATTCAGCCACTATATGTTCTCCTCATCCTGCCGTCAACTCCAGGCTGTGTCATTAAGCCACTATATGGTCTCCTCATGCTGCCACCAACTCCAAGCTGTGTCATTCAGCCACTATATGGTCTCCTCATGCTGCCACCAACTCCAGGCTGTGTCATTCAGCCACTATATGTTCTCCTCATGCTGCCACCAATTCCAGGCTTTGTCATTCAGCCACTATATGGTCTCCTCATTCTGCCGCCAACTCCACGCTGTGTCATTCAGCCACTATATGTTCTCCTCATGCTGCCGCCACCTCCACGCGGTGTTATTTAGCCACTATATGGTGTCCTCATGCTGCTGCCACCTCCACTCTCTGTAATTAAGCCACTATATGGTCTCCTCATGCTGCCACCAACTCCAGGCTGTGTCATTCAGCCATTATATGTTCTCCTCATGCTGCCGCCACCGCCATACTGTGTCATTCAGCCACTATATCGTCTCCCAATGCTTCCGCCACCTCCAGGCTGTGTCATTCAGCCACTATATATTCTCCTCATGCGGCCGCCAACTCCACGCTGTTTTATTAAGCCACTATATGGTCTCCTCATGCTGCCGCCACCTCCACGCTGTGTCATTCAGCCACTATATGATCATTTCATGCTGCCGCCAACTCCAGGCTTTGTCATTCAAACACTATATGGTCTCCTCATGCTTCCGCCAACTCCAGGCTGTGTCATTCAGCCACTATATGTTCTCCTCATGCTGCTGCCAACTCCAGACTGTGTCATTCAGCCACTATATGTTCTCATCATGCTTCCGCCACCCCCAGGCTGTGTCATTCAGCCACTATATGTTCTTCTCATGCTGCCACCAATCCCAGGCTTTGTCATTATGCCACTATATGGTCTCCTCATGCTGCCGCCAACTCCAGGCTGTGTTGGGTATTGCCACCCACCGCACCACTATGTCACTGGGTCACTTTCAGGACTCCTGACTCTGCTTCTGCCACCTAATGTTCTCCTCATGCTGATGCCACCTCCAGACTGTCTCATTCTGCCACCAAATGTTCTCCTCATGCTGATGCCACCTCCAGGCTGTCTCCTTCTGCCACCATATGTTCTCCTCATGCTGATGCCAGCTCCAGGCTGTCTCATTCTGCCACCATATGTTCTCCTCATGCTGATGCCAGCTTCAAGATGTCTCATACTGCCACCATATGTTCTCCTCATGTTACTGCCACCTCCATGCTGTGTCATTCAGCCACTATATGGTCTCCTCATGCTGCCGCCACCTCCAGGCTGTGTCATTCAGCCACTATATGTTCTCCTCATGCTGCTGCCAACTCCAGGCTGTGTCATTCAGCCACTATATGTTCTCCCCATCCTGCCGCCAACTCCAGGCTGTGTCATTAAGCCGCTATATGGTCTCCTCATGCTGCCACCAACTCCAAGCTGTGTCATTCAGCCACTATATGGTCTCCTCATGCTGCTGCCAACTCCACGCTGTGTCATTCAGCCACTATATGTTCTCCTCATGCTGCCGCCACCTCCACACTGTGTTATTTAGCCACTATATGGTGTCCTCATGCTGCTGCCACCTCCACTCTGTGTCATTAAGCCACTATATGGTCTCTTCATGCTGCCACCAACTCCACGCTGTTTCATTCAGCCACTATATGGTCTCCTCATGCTGCCGCCACCTCCACGCTGTGTCATTCAGCCACTATATGATCATCTCATGCTGCTGTCAACTCCAGGCTTTGTCATTCAAACACTATATGGTCTCCTCATGCTTCCACCAACTCCAGGCTGTGTCATTCAGCCACTATATGTTCTCCTCATGCTGCTGCCAACTCCAGACTGTGTCATTCAGCCACTATATGTTCTCCTCATGCTTCTGCCACCCCCAGGCTGTGTCATTCAGCCACTATTTGTTCTCTTCATGCTTCCGCCAACTCCAGGCTGTGTCTTTCAGCCACTATATGGTCTCCTCATGCTGCCGCCAACTCCAGGCTGTGTCATTCAGCCACTATATGCTCTCCTCTTGCTGCCGCCATCTCTATTCTGTGTCATTCAGGCACTACATGGTCTCCTCATGCTGCCGCCACTTCCACGCTGTGTCATGCAGCCACTATATGGTTTCCTCATGCCTCCGCCACCTCCAGGCCATGTCATTCAGCCACTATATGTTCTTCTCATGCTGCCACAAACTCTAGGCTGTGTAATTCAGCCACTATTTGCTGCTGCCAGCTGCAGGCTGTGTTATTTAGCTACTATGTGATCTCCTCATGCTGCTGCCAACTCCAGGCTTTTTCATTCAGCCGCTATATGTTCTCCTCATGCTGCCGCCACCTCCACGCAGTGTCATTCAGCCACTATATGGTCTCCTCCTACTAATGCCACTACTAGGCTCTGCAACGGTGATACTAATAGCGACGCCTCTGATCTGCATGTCATATTGAATAACAGTATTATTTCACTAACCCAGCACACTCCCTATGCGTGTTACAGCAAGGCAAAGTGTTCTACACCCCTATTGAGGCACTCTGTAGGCCAGGAATAGCTGTTTTTAATAGCAATTTGCCGCAAATAAATTTGGACCCAAACAAATTTGGACCCAAACAAATTTTGGGAAAAAAATCCGTCAAATCAGCCAAATTTTATTTTTCTAAAATTTGCTCATCTCTACTGATTATCATTAAGCTTACTATAATACATCTGCAACCACACAAAATTGAATGATATTAAGCGCTATCTGTAACCACACAATATGGAATGATATCAACACTGGACATCTCAAAAATACTGCTGATTATTATTCAGCTTACTGTAATGCATCTACCTCTATCTTGGACCACACAGGATGGAATGATAGTGACACTATGTGCCACGCACAACTGTCTATATTTGTGGGCACATATTATGTATCTGTTCTTGATACACTTACGATTATTAGACATTGGGAACTCTACTCCAGATTCAGTATACACAAAGTGATGTGCCCGCCTACCATTAGCAGCACTGCCCGCGCAGCACATAGGAACCGGACCCTCAAGTAAGACTCGTACTGATGGCGTTATGGCGACACATTGCGACAGTATCTTGATCTACTCACTATCGACACTGAGATCTGCATGTTGGATCCAGGGCGTTCGGCAGGAGGTGTGAACACCTACCCAGGAGCACTGTCAGCACAGTGCATCATCAGGACCGCAGCAAAAATAGATTGATCCCAGTGAGGAATCCTGAACTGACGTGGCCACGGCAGTATGTGCTTTAATCCTTTTGAAGACATAATTTTTAAGACATATTTATTATGGCATTTTATGAGTATTCAGCCATTAGAACCGGGTTGACGTTTAAACCTAGGTAAAGCTGCCATATTTCTACACCCATCACTGAAGTCACAGGGTGGGTGCATGTGTTTTCCCGGTTTTAACCACAGCCCGGAAGTTTTTTTGTAAATTTGTATGAAGTGAGTTCATTTGAAGTTCTTAACCATGCATGTCATGATAAAGAGCTCGGTCCAAGCTAGAAATGTGTTAAGTGTTGCCACCACTGTATGTATGTATGATGGAAAAATTGATGGACACCATTTTATGGGAGAAGCACCAGGACTGGAGGATTTTTCTTCTACTTGTGAACCACTAGATTTGCCTTTGTTGACAGTGCGCAACACTATTAAGAAGTTTGCAACCCATGGCTATCATGGTCTGAGCCCTGGCTAGACACCCTGGCCCTGATCGCTCCCTTCCAGCACATGCTGGCAGGGCTGGGATTCGCATGGTGAGACGCGCTCGCATGCGAATCCCAGGCTGTCACTCACCTCCACCCCTCCTCTGTCCCTTCTGTCTTCTTGTAGCGCTGATGCACGTGCCGGTGCTCTTAAATTTAAAATGCCAGTGCACCCTTAACTAGTACATGCACCTGCATTGTTTTTTTAGGGTGCGTTCACACGCTAGCAGCTATCAGTGAGTTTCCCGCTGCGAGTTATGCTACCATTAATTTAAAAGCTTATGTGGACAGTCCGCAAATCTGACACTATTGCGGACTGTCTATGGACCCATTAAAGTCAATGGTAGCATAACTCGCAGCAGGTTTCCTGCAGCGTGAAACCCACTGCTAGTAATAGCGTGTGAATGCACCCTTATAAATATCTGCACCTTCTATCACTCCCTGCCGGATCTTTGTTGCCCCAGAGCCTTAGATAAAGCATTTGCTGTTTATCCTTGCTGTGTTCCTGACCCTTGCATTCTGTGACTTGACCTTGCTCCATGCCTACCTATTGACCTCCTGCTATGTCCCTGTTTATGCACTTTTGCTTCTAGCCCTGACCTCCTGCTATCCTGACCACTTCTTGCCTATCCCTCCTGTGCCTTGCATCACCTCAGCCACCTGGGTGGCTGAGTTGTGCCAGGGCTAGCAACCTGGATGCCACCTGCTACAGCAAGACCATCCCGCTTTGCAGAGGGCTCTGGTGAAAACCAGCGGCACTTTTGACTCCGCTCCCTGGCACAGTCCACGTCATCTGTCACACAGGTCCAGTGGATCCACTACCTCCAGAGTGTCCTGCCAACTGCCGTGAGTCCTTACAGTAAGATCCGGCCATGGATCCTGTTGAGGTATCTTTGCCTGAAGTCTTGGATCTTTCCTCCATTGTGGTTCATCAGTCGCAGTAGTTAGCCCATCAGGCGCAACAACTGAGTCAATTGCCAGCCATGATGCAACAGCTTCTAGCCATGCAGCAACAGCAGCAGCAGCCGCAACCTGCTCAAGTCTCTCCGCCTGTTCCTGCAGCTCCTTCCGGATCCAAGCTTCGTTTACCCTTACCCACGAAGTATGATGGTGATCCAAAGATGTGTAGAGGCTCCATGACTCAGTGTTCCATGCATCTGGAGTTCATGGCGGATCAGTTCCCGACAGAACGAGCTAAGGTGGAGTTTGTGGTCAGTTGTTTGTCCTGAAAAGCCCTGGCCTGGGCTACACCTCTCTGGGACCGTAATGATCCAGTTTCCTCTAACCTGATGGCCTTTCTTGATGAATTCCGCAGTGTTTTTGAAGAACCCGCACGAGCCTCCTCTGCTCAGACGGCTCTTCTGAACCTCTGCCAAGGGAACTCCATTGGAACTCCGCGTAGGAACTATGAGGTTCAATTTCACACTCTTGCCTCTGAACTGGCTTGGAATGATGAGGCCTTGTGTGCTACATTTAAAAAAGGTTTGTCCGGAGGAATTAAGGATGCTCTCGCTGCACGAGATCCTCTGTCTACCCTATGTAAACTAATCCATTTAGCCACACGTATTGATGTGCGTTTTGCCGACAGGCAGGAAGAACTTTGTATGGAAAGAGAACCTACCCAAACCCAGGAATTTCCTCGTGTTCCAACATCCACCTCTACAGTCTTTTTTGCCTCTTGCCGAAGAGGCTATGCAAGTGGACCGTACTCGCTTAACGCAGCTGGAAAGATCCTGGTGATGCAATGAGAATTTGTGCCTATATTGTGCCAATCCGGAGCACTTTCTCAAAGACTGTTCTATATGTCCACTGCGTCTGGGAAACACAGGCACCTAGGACACGTGGGAGAGGCGTCCCTAGGTGTGAGTACTACCTCTCCTTGTTTGATCATTTCTGTTCAAGTCTACGTTTCTGCCAAGGCTTCAGTCATCGCTTCTGCATTTTTGGACTCTGGTTCCGCTGGCAACTTCATTGATGCCTCCTTGGTCCATAAATATCATCTTCCTGTGAAGCCCTTGCTAGGCCCTTGTTTATTTCTTCAGTTAATGGATAAAATCTGGACTGTAAGGTGCTGATTCGCACAGAGCCTCTTCTCATGCAAGTGGGAGTCTTGCAGAAGGAAAAAATGTAATTCTATGTGCTTCCTCATTGTACTTCAGAACTTCTTCTTGGTCTTCCTTTGCTTCAACAGCATTCTCCGCAACTTGACTGGAAATCGGGTGAAATCACATGCTGGGGACAGTTTTGTCCTAATCACTGTCTTGTGCCAGTCCAATCTAAAGCTGTCTCTTCTCTTCCTCCTATGCCTGGATTGCCTCTCCCATCTCAAGATTTCTCAGATGTATTCTGTGAAAAGCAGGCCGAGACCTTACCACCAAATTGCCCTGAGGATTGCCCCATTGACTTACAGCCTGGAACTATGCCTCCTCCATTCTGATCTTCTCACCTAATTTGGAGGAGCATCGCTCACATGTCTATCTGGTTCTTCAGCGCCTCTGGGAGAATCTTCTATATGCTAAACTGGAGAAATGCTTATTCGAGAGATCTAGTCTTCCGTTCCTCAGTTACATAGTTACTCACCAAGGTCTCCAGATGGATCCTGACAAACTGACTGCAGTATTGCATTGGCCTTGCCCCACTGGACTTTGTCTTCCTTGGTCGCTCTGATTATGGCTCATACTAAGAAGAGCTGCTTACTAGACCAGATCCTGAGAAACCCTTTGCTTTGGAGGTAGATGTTTCATCCGTAGGAGCCGGAACTGATCTAACCCAGAAAAACTCCAAAGGCAAGATTGTAACCTGTGGTTTATTTTCTAAGACTTTCTCGCCTGCAGAAAGGAACTACTCTATTGGAGATCGGGAACTCTTTGCTATCAAGTTAGCCTTGGAAGAGTGGCATCACTTATTTTCCTCTGCCTAACACCCTCAGTCCAACGGTCAGGTGGTGCGGGTAAATCAAGTTCTGGAAACTTATCTCCGTCATTTTGTTTCAGCTCGCCAGGACAATTGGGTCGACCTTTTACCATAGGCTGAATTTTCCTATAATCATAAGGATTCTGAGTGCTCCAAGACCTCTCCATTTTTGGTTGTTTATGGACATCATCTTAGTTCTCCTCTTCCAGTTGCTGTTCCCTCTGGTGTGCCTGCTGTTGATGAACTCATTCGAGACATATCTTTAATTTGGCATCAAAATCGGCATTCTTTGTCTCTTGCCTCTTCTCATGAAAGCTCAGGCTGATAGGAAAAGAAGACCTACTCCATCCTTCTCTCCTTGTGATAAAGTGTGGTTATCCTCCAAATTCATTTGTTTCATGATTCCTAGTTACAAGTTGGGTCCTCGTTTTCTGGGCCCATTTGAGGTCTTGCAAAAAATCAATTTGGTCTCTTACAAACTCAGTTTGCCTTCTTTTCTTCGTATTTCCAATTCCTTCCATGTATCCTTCCTCAAGCCTCTTACCATCAACCGGTTTTCACAAAAAAATCTTGTTCCCATGCATGTGTCTGGTTCTACAGATGTCTTCAAAGTCAAGAAGATTTTAGCCACTAAGACCATGAGAGGGAGACAATTCTTCCTGGTTGACTGGGAAGGTTATGGTCCAGAGGAAAGATCTTGGGAGCCGGAGGAGGATATCCTGGACCGTGACCTTCTCGGGAACTTTTTGAACCATAAAAAGAGGGGGAGACCAAAGGGTAGGGGGGTGGGGGTTGCTGTCATGGTTTGCACTTCCCATCACTCCCTGCAGGATCTTTGTTGTCCCAGAGCCTTAGAGAAAGCGTTTGCTGTTTAGCCTTGCTGTGTTTCTGACCCTTGCATTCCGTGGCCTGACCTTGCTCTTTGCCGCCTGCCTATTGACCTCCTGATATGTCCCTGTCTACAGACCTGTGCCACCTGTCCTGACTCCTGCTATCCTGACCACGTCTTGCCTATCCCTCCTGTGCCTCGCATCACCTCAGCTGCCTGTGTGGTTGAGTTGTGCCAGGGCTAGCGACCTGGGTGCCGCCTGCTGCAGCAAGACCATCCCGCTTTGCAGAGGGCTCTGGTGAAGACCAGCGGCACTTTAGGCACGGCCCACGCCATCTGCCACACAGGTCCAGTAGATCCACTACCTCCACAGTCCTGCCAACTGCCGTGAGTCCTTACAATGGCACTGTAGCTAATCTCCCTGGGTGTGGACGGAAAAGAAAAATTTATGAAAGGTGTCAGCGCAGGATATTCAAGCTGTAATGCAGGCTCAGGGAACATCAGTGTCAGCGCGAACTATCCGTCAACATTTAAATGAAATGAAACGCTATGGCAGGAGACCCAGGAGGACCCCACTGCTGACAAAGAGACATAAAAAAGCAAGACTACTTTTTGCCAAAATGAACTTGAGTAAGCCAAAATCATTCTGGGAAACCATCTTATGGACAGATGAGACCAAGATAAAGCTTTTTGGTAAAGCACATCATTCTACTGTTTACCGAAAACAGAATGAGGCCTACAAAGAAAAGAACACAGTACCTACATTGAAATAAGGTGGAGGTTCAATGATGTATTGGGGTTGTTTTGCTGCCTCTGGCACTGGGTGCCTTGAATGTGTGCAAGGCATCATGAAATTTGAGGATTACCAACCGATTTTAGGTTGCATCCAAGATCTTGGGTCTTCCAGCAGGACAATGACCCAAAACATACATGAAAAAGCACCCAGAAATAGATGGCAACAAAGTGCTGGAGAGTTCTGAAGTGGCAACAATGAGTCCAGATCTAAATCCAATTGAACACCTGTGTAGAGATCTTAAAATTGCAGTTGGGAAAAGGCGCCCTTCCAATAACAGAGACCTGGAGCAGTTTGCAAAGGAAGAGTGGTCCAACATTCCGGCTGAGAGGTGTAAGAAGCTTATTGATAGTTTTAGGAAGCAACTGATTTCAGTTATTTTTTCCAAAGGGTGTGCAACCAAATATTAAGTTAAGGGTGCCACTAATTTTGTTTGGCCAATTTTTGGAGTTTGGTGTGACATTATGTCCAATTTGCTTTTTTTCCTCCCTTTTTTAGTTTAGTTCCAATACACACAAAGGGAATAAACATGTGCATAGCAAAATGTGTTACTGCAATCCTTTTCTGTGAGAAATACTTCATTTTCCTGAAAAATGTCAGGGGTGCCAACATTTAAGGTAATAAATATTAAAAGCTAAGTTTTAAGTGTTATTCCTTTATTTGGAGAAATTACTCCATATAACGTTTTATGGAGTGCCGCTTCCTTGTAGGTTTATCTTTTCTCATGTAGATTTTCAAAATGTGTCAGATCAAGAACACTTTTTTTTTTTTTATCAATTTGTCCCTGTAAATATCTTAGTGATGCTGTAAGTAGCCAGAGTAAAAAAAAAAAAAACTTGGCTGTGCATGTACAAATGTATTTAAAATGTGAGGCAACCCAAATTCTTTACCACAATGTCCCTGTGTCTGTAAGGTTGAGAGCCTCAGTGTCATTACCACTGCTCTGGGCATACCACTAAGAAGAATGTGGATATTGTTAATAGGAAATCTCATGAAGTCAGTTTCCCTTCTGGAACATAATACCTGTTTTGTGATAGCTGCTAGTGATGAGCTGATTATAGTAAGGTCAAAGAATATTTGTTATTTACACCAACTGAGATAGCAGATATAGCAGAGCTGAGTGTGTGTGTTTTTTAGTACTTTGCAGCAGAGTCCTGGGAAAAAAAAGTGTGAGAACTCATCCCAGATTTCCACTCAAGGACTGGTCCTGCAGGAATCCTGCTATTGGGAACAGAGTTCCTGCTGTGGAAAAAGTGCAGGAACTCCGTTCCCATGCATTCCTTCAGGATTTCAGCCCTGTTTTGGAGCTGTTTACTGTGATAACTAGGGTTTTGAAGATGTGGCAGACTAGACAAGAAAATACAAGAAGCTGGCTGTGGAGCAGGTGGGGAGAACTCCAGCCGCCATCTTGACTCATCAGACCTCGCAATCGCACTGCTAATTGTCCGATGACTCTGACATAACACGCAACTGCTTTAGTAGATGCCATGATCAGAATTGATCACAGAGACCAAAGGGCATCAATAGAGGGCATCAGTGGGATAGCAGTGGGATTAGTAGCCTTTTTATGCTGTGCATGAAGGGAGCACATTTACGTTATGGGTCCCCTTGGGGTTAAATAAAAAAAATAAAAATAACAAGTAAAAAAAAAAAGAGTGCAGTCACAAACACAGAACACTGATGACTGGCACTTCAACATAGGTGTGTTTGGTCTCCTCCCAGCCTTGCTGGAGTCCAAACTCAGGAAGTGCTTCTCTGCACTGAACTTGATTGACAGCTGCACAGATCCTCACTGAAACCTGCATAGAGCCTCATTGAAAGCTGCAAAGAGCCTCACTGAAACATGCATAGGGCCAAACTGAAAGCTGCACAGAGCCTGAGGTATTCTATTCATCACAGCACTGCAACCATGTGAGGGCAGAAGTGGTCCCCCAGCAGGCTTTAGTGATGTCATACCTACTGGGAAACACCCACTTTCTCCTGGGATATTGCACTATGTGAGCAAGAATACTGTAAAGGTATGATACACAGCTTTTTAAAGCTCTGAATTTTTTTTAAGGGTGGGAGGGGTATTAGGGAACATAGCCTGAGTTGGTTTAGAAAAGTTTATTTGGTGACAGGTACTTTTTAACTTTCAATACAGACAAGGTGAACGCCATCTTCAAACAGTCTATTGGTGGTTCTCAGCACATAAACAAGGCAAATGTAGAATCATAGCAAGGAGATGAAGAAAAAAGTGCAGCACTCACCATACGTAGTTAGACTTCTTTATTGCAAAAACTCAGCAGGCACATAGGTCAGGTATGCAGGGGTGCCTCCATTGAGGGACAAATAACGCCACACTCTGTAAGGAACAATAGGCAATAAAGGTAAAGGATATTTCGGAGAATAAAATATATATTTTCTAATAAACCGGTGCAGAAAGTTATAATTTGTAAATTTGTAAATGCTCCGGATGATGCCATATAGTTCTTTCCAGTCCAACAAATTGTTCCATACTGCCAAATCTATCCATTTTGGGAACTGTCTAGATTAGGAGCAAAGCCCCCCCCCCCCAAAGCATTTCTTTGTTTTCCTGCTCTGGACAATTCCTGACATGGCCAGAGGTGGCAGCAGGGGGAACTGTGCTGAACTGAACTGGCTTAAAGGACAAGCCTCATGTAAAAAAAAGTTATCCCCTATCCGAAGGAGAGCTGGGGCCCCCCCTGACCTTTTGTTTGGAGCCCCGGCTCTCCTCTACAGAGGCACGTCACGCCCCCCACCCAATGCAGGAGCCGCCACGCCCTCTCCATATAGCTCTATGGGAGAGCCGTTTGCCAATCTTCGGCTCTCCCATAGAACTAAATAGAGGGGGCGTGGCGGCCCCGCTTCGGATGGGGGTCGTGACGTGCCGCTGTAAAGAAGAAGAAGTTCGTGGGAATGTGCCCATAGAAAGGGATTTGATAATTCTTGAGAGGACTCTTTGCAGCTGTGTCCTGTCGCTGTGAGGGGAGCACATGTTCCATCTCTGGGGACTGTCCCCACATTGACCAGGACATGGTCTTCTGTTGGTGATGCCAGGAGAGCAGCTGCAACATATTTTGGTTCCTCGTTCCTCCTCCTATTTTTTGATGCAGTCTGAGGACTTTAGACACATCTGTCTAGAATTGTGTTTGTCTTGACTGTGAAAATGACTGTTAAATATAAGTCTACACATTGTATGGACCCCTAAATCAGATCTTGATGTTCTTTGCCATACACCAGACATTTGATGAAGATAGAATAAAACCTTGACAACAATTGAAATGACCCTTAGTAAGAAGCATGCCTCACTGGAGAGAAAATGAACGACCAAGTACTGCATTGTGACAAGCAAGGCAAGGTCATCTGTTGTGGTCAGGCATCTGGTGAACCGCAGAGCACCAGGAGGTACAACATTATATGTCCCATCTGCTGATGAATATACTGTAGTTGGGATTTTAACATTAGGAACTGATTAAATTGTAAAAAGTACATAAAATGTTCATCTGGCAAAACTTGGGGCAACTTGATGTCTGCCAAGAAATATGCAATTAGCCTCAACTCCTCATTTTCATTAATAAAGGCTGAAACCATATGTTATCCATGTGTAAGCCCTGAAGTATGTGGATCATCTCAATCAAGAATTTTTTCCTTAATTTCTTTGCACTTAAAGAGACAACTTCTTCGTGTAGAAGCTACTCTTTTTTTTTAAAAAGTGAGATTCCGAGTAAAAGACAAAAACACAGTTTTCTGACCAGGGTTTTCTGCCACAGCCAAAACAAAGTCTCACCACAAGACCATGTTGACCACAAGGTTTTTACTTGCTGGAAGTTTCCAGATTGAATACTTTTTACTCTACCTTTTTGCAGGGATATACAAATCAGACCATGGGTTCTTGGAGTGAGGAGATACAATCTGGTTTCTCCTATTTTCTTTTTTATATAGTGATGGGAACATTTGCAGGACTTTTTAGAGAAATTATATTGTTAGCACTCTAAGAGGTGGGCAATTGTCCAAAGTGCTATGAAGTTGCAAACAAACACCAGGCCTCCTTGTCCTCCACTTCAAACTAAGCACTGGTATGGCAGGTCCTTTTTAATCTTTGCCATGGGGCTTTCTCTGTGCTTTGGATGCTATTGCCTGCTTGTATAGCTATTAAATATACAGGTTTCTCAGGGTTTAGATGGCCATAAAAATATGCCAGATTGCAGGTGGCAGTTTGAAGAATCACTCCTGTTCATGACTCTGGTGTACTGGGCTTTTAAGGATGTATTGTATATAAAGAATTCAGAACTATAAGGCTATATTCACACAATGGAATTTCTGTGTGGAATTCCGCATGGAGAATCCGCAGTAGCAGAGTCCCATTAATTTCAATGGTATTCTGCTGCACTGTTCACATAGCAGAATTTTTGTGCCGGATGTCTCAATTCAAATTCCAGTGTCCACAGAAAGAATAGGCATGTCTATTATTTCTGTGGACTTCGCACAGAATCGCAGTGCTGTTTATGAGACGGCGCCGCATACTGAGTCCACACAAGGGACACCAGGGACTGGGAGTTATCGTCTCCTCTGAAGCCTCCACATTAGGGAGGTGACACCAGGCTTCCTCATTATCAAATTCTCCATGTATCCTCGGCCACCTGACGCTCTAAGCATCCTGTATTAGGTGCTTTTTGGAAGTGTTTCTAATCTATTCACAATCCACCTGGATTCGTTCTGACGCATTGCATCATCTGGTCAGGGGTATCTTTGGCCTAATATTATGTATCATTGCATTTGGTGTGCTATACCAGTTATCAGTTCTTAGTCCATTATCCATCATACATGGGTCCTAGCATTTTCAGTAACCCAGGGTGTGGCAAACAGTGATTCCTGGGGTGATATATCTGTAATACGATGTTGGGCTATTTCATGTATACCTAATTACATTTGGAGTACTTGCTTTGGACAAGGGACGTATTCCTCATCTACTCATAGTGCAATTAAGGATCCACATTTCTACCATTGTGGCCTGATTGGAATGATTTATCTATTCTTCATATATCTATTCATCATTTACTCAGTATCAATGTGCGGCTATTATGCTTTTGTATCACGTGTGCTTCACTTGTTTCTTTATCACTTTTCATATATAGTGTTTTATTGATTACTATCTATTGTGATATGTTGACTGCTCCCCTGAGCCCTGATGAACCACTAACTATAAGTAAGGGTGAAACGCGTAGGTCATTAGGAGTAAGAATATATACATATTAAGTCATTGCATTGTTTATTCTTAATGTATATGTGACTTTTATTATCCCTATTCCCTGTCCACACTTATTGTAGTGAGGGCAAGGGGTTAGACTAGGTAGGGTTGGTCAGGTCAGGTTTTTCACCTGTACCCCAAACCCCCTCCCTTGGTTTTGTGTTCATGATTTAGTGCTATATCTGATTTGACACCTCTCTGAGCACTGTATTGTGAGGCATTGTTTTTCTTATTATCTTTAATAATAAAAATTATACATTTTAGCTTAATGTGTTTCTCTGTGGCCTCATTGGTAGATTTCAGTTGAGTTATTATATGTGAGTATGCAACAAAAAGAAGAATTCAATCAGCTGGTCGCAGTGAGTTGACGATTTTTTCTTCTGCTCTTTCAAGACGTCTTCCTGAATAACTTGAGCAAATACTATGGACTTCTACTAAGCTGCATTTTCTCATGGAGGCACATTAAAGGAGAACTCCAGAATATAAAAATTGTCCCCCATACTGCCGGCAGTAAAAAAATAAAAATGTACATACCTTCCTTCGCTCCCCCCGGGGCCTCCGGTAACCGTCTCCGGTCTCTGTCGCGATCCTCTTCCTGGTTGCCGGTGGTCGGTGAGTCATACTGCGCTCAGCCAATCACCGGCCACAGTGAAGTCCCGGCTCGGCCGGCGATAGGCTGAGCGGCAGTGTGACGTTTTCGGCCCCGGCAGCAGGTGCCGGTGTAGTGAAGAATTTTGTGTCTTGAAGCGTTCTCACACTGCCGCTCAGCCTATCGCCGGCCGAGCCGGGACTTCACTGCGGCTGGTGATTGGATGAGTGCAGTATGACTCGCCGACCACCAGCAACCAGAAAGAGGATCGTGGCGGAGACCGGAGCTGGTTACCGGAGGCCCCGGGGGAGCGAAGGAAGGTATGTACATCTTTATTTTTTTTCTGCCGGCAGTATGGAGGACAATTTTTATATTCTGGAGTTCTCCTTTGAGGTATTTTTTCTTATGGTTTTTCCATGCTGTAATATATACAATATATTCTCCTAGAGCCATCGCTTCATTGGGAAATTATAGTGACACAGGGTGGCACCAAATGGCAGCATATGGATGACCATAAACATTCATAATACAGACACTCTATATATTCAGTAAGTACAGCTGTCAGGTTCAGTTCACAATTTTGACCCCAATTTTTGTTGCACGTTCATCCAAAGTCTGAGGCTTTGTTTACAGAGTGCTGTTTGGGTGCAATTTTTCATGTTTTTTTTTTTTTAGGCTACTTTATGGAACATGTCATTCACCAGACATAGCACTTCACATATCCCATCTCAACAGGTAGAAATCAATGACAATAATTCACTGCAGAATGTCTAGTAATGGAACAATGTTTCAGTCCCAACTGGACCTTTGTCAAGTCAGATCTGGATGCCGATAAGTGGTATTCATGGTGTTCATGACTATACCTATATCTTCACAAATCCAGCATTGTTATAATAGTCTCTAAATCTATTGCTGTTACTATTTCACTGCTCAATATCTTCACAAAAGCTACAAAGATTTCCAAGACTATTTCGCCTTCACACGTCACCCCTGTCATACATTATGTTTAACACTGAACATTCTCTGAATTCTCCAAAGGCCAAATAAATTATGTTTTTAAGGCCTTGGGTTTTGGCAGTTCAGGTCGCCTTCTGTTCTCCCGCCTTGACAATGATACTCTTTCTTTTGTCGGAGCCAGAGAAGCAGTAAATATAGCTGGGTTTGCAGGAAAGTGTTTTATGGCCATGTAGAGCGTTCCATGTTAACGTCTTTGTGAATCAGACCTATTCATGATGGTCAATTTTATTGGAATTGAACTTTCCTGTTCTTTTCATATGAAGAAATACCAAAGTTTACTGGATCAAGGTAAGGCAATATATGAATGTAGAATCTTGGTGAGTCTTGATAATTGGTAAGGAAACTGGTAACAATCTACAATGGATGTGAATTGGTATTTTAAGTGACTGTTAACGGGAAAGCTAAATATTACCTGCACTTCATAGCATCCTAAGCTTTATAGTTGCTGCAGTCCGAATGGTGATTATGTTCCCTAATTACTAGATACAGACGAGATGCCCTACAATCAAGTAGTCTGTAACTAGGCTAATGAGAAGAAAAACTGCAACAGATGATACACTTACATGTTATAAAATGCTTCAGAATGTAGTTTATCATCTAAAAAGTTTATCCTATACCTGTAATCTCCATTATCTTTATTCTCTTATGGCCTGTGCTACATACTCCGTATTTTGGCCCTTAAGAATTTCACAGAGTGCATGTTCACTCTTGTTGGGTGTCCTATTATCGAAACTATAATATCTATGGAGTACAAGGATGATATTCTCTTTTACAAAGTAAAAAAAAAAACACAAAAAAATAAAAACAGCAACATGATAAATATTTATATTTTGTTCATTAAAAATTTTGGGGAAATATTTTTATGTTTATTGTTTTTACATTTAGGATAGTATAGGTTTTGGAGTCCATTGCACTCGCCCGTACATATGATCGGACCCTCCAAGAACATGCTGGAATAAAACTGGTCAATAAGGGGAACTGGAAAGGGGCTCAGTGGAACTTTTCCAGCAGCCATTCTGTGCGTGGCAGGCATTGACTCAACTGCTCAGACGTGTGCTGTTCCCATTCATAACAAAGCAGGTCTTAGCATATTTTGGTAAAATAATGAACATGTTCATTCTTTTTGCAGAGTCCAGAATTTGAATTTCTGCTGCGTGCATGGTGCAGCAGAACCCAATTGAAAACAATGAAAGGCTGCTTTTATTTTTACATTTTGTAAAGTTTTTTTTTTAAGAATGATTGTCTTTTATCTAATGTGTATGGGCAGCTGTAAGGAAACACATGCTGCTATGTGGCCCCTGTGTTAAAGTGGACCTGTTGGCCTCCAAAGAGGGATAAAAATAAGTCCATAGCTAGATAGGTCTTCTCATCAGGATTCTGGGCCTGTTTGTTAATATGTCAATGAGGCTCAAGTGTCCAGGGCAAGAATCCACCATTACCCAGCCAATCTCCTCTTATTCTTTGCCTCCATGAGCATTGTCAAAGGGGGATTGGCCTATACAAGTCTAACCATATCTACCTGGTGGATAAGTTAAACCCCTGGGTTGCTACAGATTTGGCGTTGGTCTAAACTGTTAAGCAGCCTCCACTGCAGGAGAGCTCCAGGTTTCTACCCTCAGAGTTGTCTGTGTTAGAAACATCTGACTAATCGAAGCAAGGTACTGACGGAGAAGAGAGTTAGTGTAGTCAGACAAGCAGAAGTCAGGGGTAGAAGAGTTTAGATGATCTGATTGACAGGCTGAAATCAGGTCAGGCAGTGTTATTTCAATATATAGAATGGCCAGAAGGTTAGGACAGGCAGCATGTGATCAAATGTGGTTAAGAAGCAAGCTGGCTCATGGGTGGCATATATTGATCTGTAGAATAACTTTTTACAAAACAGAAATCTAGGAACCTTTTTGCTCAGGAAAGGAGTTATGGAAGATAGGACATTTAATAGCCTTAGCTGAAAGATCATTGGATAGGGAAGGAAAAAGTCATCATCATTTACTGGCCCTTTAAGAGACTGAAAGCTGGTACAGGTGGTACTGCTCTAAAGAGCATTCCAAGTAGACTGCTGGTTAAGGGACCCAAGAGAAAGGTGGAAAAAAGACATTCCTTTCTTCCTCCCTTCTGTGGTGTCCCAATACCGGAGTGCATCCTGTCAGGTAAACATCCTGCGCTAGGCCCTGCTGCTCAGGTGATGCTTTAATATTTATTGTAATCTTTGCCTGTTAATTTATGTTGTCTTGCACTGTACCTTTAAGAAATGCACAGGAGATCTGTAAGGAGGTATGATGCAGAGTACCCATGTGACCCTGGTTGCCCAATGGGAGGCCCCCCTAGCTAGGCCCTATATAGTGTATTGGGGGAGGAGTTATTCAGTCTAGCTCTAGGCTAGAGACTAGTGCACAGATCAGTGCGAGCTGCAGTGTGGAGAAGAGGGAAGCCTAAAGTAAATCTTCAAGCAAGCCCACGCCATTCTGTTTCCCGCCCAGGAGGATTCAGAAATTCCTAATTGTGAGCATAATACCTGGTGAGTCGATGGACCACACAGAGATAGTTCATACCCTGGGGGTGTAGCATTAATTGGACACTATCAGAACTCTAGACAGCGTGGGAGGCCTCAGCATTAAGTCTAAAGTCCCAAGTGAAATACAACAAGATACAGCAAGTCTACAGGCCTGCCAGGGTTACTCTGCATCTCCTCCACTCTAATATGCGCTGTAAGTTATCCATAAACTGGAATCAGTGTATATTTGATCCCGCGCTAAGCTCAAGAGAAGCTGCCCTATCCTCGGACCGTGTAGGTTGATGGTACCCTGGCATCACAAAATGATATATCTAACCACCCTGAGCCACAATCTTGCACCACACACAAAAGCACAAGTGCACCATCACACTTCTTTCCTCCCTTTTTTCCCTCCTTCCTTCTTTCTTTCCTTCCTTCCTTCTCTGCTTGCTGACATTGGATGGAAACATAGTACACACACAGGATCGAAATTTATACCTAGTGAGTAACAACCAATTTACCTATGTTCACACAGAAAACGGATGTACAGCACTAGGTAATCAGGTATAAACTCTAGTGCTTTATTGGGATATAAACAGGTACAAGTAAACCTCTGACGCTTTTCATGCAGTGTTGCGCTTAGTCATAGACTCCATGACTAAGCGCAACACTGCGTGAAACGCATGAGAGGTTTCCTTGTACCTGTTTTTATCCTGTGATATCCCAATAAAGCACAAGAGTTTATACTTGATTACCTAGTGCTGGACATCCGTTTTCTGTGTAGACCTTGTTGCTTGAAGCCAGGGCAGTGCCAGTGGGTCCGCTGCACAGGTGCATCAGAGTGGCTGGAGTGGAGCTGTATACTCCCAGACACATTTACCTATGTTGGTTTGCACCCATTCTTCCATTGACTAAAGCATGCAAAGACCTATAAGATGCACAACTTTTCACTGGACAATGGATAAGCTTTATATATATATATATATATATATATATATATATATACATATAAATAAATATAAATATATATATATATATATATATATATATGTAAAACTTGGAAACACCTTTGCACTTAAATTACTAACAGATCCAGCTCGCCAGAGGTTTTTCCACTTATTGTAAGAATGCTGAGTCTCCAGTACTGCGCGAATTCTCTCGTAGTGTGCTCCATATTTTGACTTTTATATTGGCTTTACAAAACACAATAGCTCTTAAAATAAGTTATTTTTATTTAATTGTACAAAGAATGTAGCATTGTCTGGCAACAGTTGTCTAACCACTCTCAGTTGTTATGTTACTTTTGGTGTTCTTTGTGCAGCAATATTGTAAGTGCCTCAACTAAAAAGAAAAGTCTCTTTATTATTTTCTACCTAATTTATTGAAATTTCATTATTTACCTTTGATATCCTTAAATAGTTTGTCCAGGATTAGAATAAAATGTCTTCTGTTGTTCCAGAAACAGTACCGCTCTTGGTTTGGGTCTAGAATTGCTGTTCGCCTGTGTTCTGTTGGATAAATAAAGTAGGAATTTTGGTTTCATCAACAAAGTGCTCTACTTTCTATTCTTTCCTGTTCCCTTATGTCAAGTGATTGGTCTATGCGCTGATGGACTTAGGAATCCTGAATAGGAGGTTAGCTGTATCACATTTTCCCTTGGATGAAGTGCAATAAATGGACTGTTTTTGGAAAAACAGACAATTTTTTTTTCAATTCCAGAAAACACTTCACAAACTCTCTTCAGCTCTACACCCTAAAACTGCTTACAGCGCCATACATAGGTCAGGGAGAGAAAAGTAGACAATCTTCAGTGATGGTCAAGCAGGATGCTTTTCTAAGAAAATGTAGTTTTAACCCCTTCCCACTATATGACGTATGCATACGTCATGAGCGGGCTCCCGCAATAGAACGCAGGGTCACGTGCTCACCCCGCGTCATATAGCGTCGGTCCCGGTGGCTATCAATGTTCGGGGACCGCAGCTAATACCAGACATCACCGATCGCAGTGATGCCCGGTATTAACCGGTATTAACCCTTCAGGCGCGTTCAGTAAACTTTGCCGGTTAATTCAGTGGAGCTGTTCGGTCCCGAACAGCTTGCTGAACAGCTGGAGGGTCCCTACCTGCCTCCTCGCTGTCCGATCGCCGAATGACTGCTCCGTGCCTGAGATCCAGGCAGGAGCAGTCGAGCATCGATAACACTGATCAATGCCCAGCTATTGCCAGGCAGTGATCTGTGTAGAAGATCAGTGTGTGCAGTGTTATAGCCCCTTATGGGAGCTATAACACTGCAAAAAAATTTGAAAATACTGAATACTGAAAATAAAGTGTTAATAAAGATCATTTAAAACCTTTCATAATAAAAGTCAGAATCACCCCCCTTTTCCCAATAACAAAATAAAACTGTAAATAAAAATAAACATATGTGGTATCGCCGCGTACGTAAATGTCCGAACTATAAATATATAATAGTAATTAAACCGTACGGTCTATGGCGTACACTTAAAAAAATACATGGCGTACACGTAAAAAAAAAGTCCAAAATTGCGTATTTTTGTTCACTTTTTATACCATAAAAAGTGAATAAAAAGCGATCAAAAAGTCCAATCAAAACAAAAATTATACCAATAAAAACGTCAGATCAGGGCGCAAAAATGAGCTCTCATACTTCCCCATATGCAGAAAAATGTAAAAGTTATAGGGGTCAGAAGAGGACATTTTTAAATATATATATATTTTCCTGCATGTAGTTATGATTTTTTCCAGAAGTACGACAAAATCAAACCTATATAAGTAGGGTATCATTTTAACCGTAAGGACCCACAGAGTAAAGAGAAGGTGGAATTTTTTATCGGAAAATGCACTGAAACGGAAGCCCCCAAAAGTTACAAAATGGCATTTTGTTCTTCAGTTTTTCTTCAGTTTTGTCGCACAATGATTAATGTCACAGCAAAGTAGAATTGGTGGTGCAAAATATAAGCCATAATATGGATTTTTAGGTGCAAAATTTAAAGCGTCATGATTTTTAGAAGGTGATGAGGAAAAAATGAAAATGCAAAAATGGAAAATACCCTGCGTCATTAAGGGGTTAATGTCCCAGGAGCCACAAACAAGTGCCCAGGAGGTGGACCCTTTTTGTTAAATGTCAAAAGCTGTCTTCCTTCCAGCCCTTAGTGATAGCTCTAGTAGTCTCCTCATAGGACACTAGAGTTGAGAGTGAACATTAAAGAAGTACAAAGAACGATAACTAAATAAAAACTAAAATAAATATTATATAAGTATTTACCAAAATTTGAGAAAAAAGAGTTAATTATCTGTTTGCTAGTCTAGTTATATTTAATTGAGTGTAACTGTAAGTTGTCATGTTCAATAAACATCCTTGTTTCCAATCCCAAGACTTCTATTCAGACGTGAGGAATATAATAAGGATTTCAACCAAGTCCTTTCTCTTTTCAGAGATAATATCTAAGCAATAAATCAAACTAAATATGGTCTGTTCATTATTCCAGAATGTTCCCATGCTTAGATCTGGACTTCATTGTTATAAGTTGGTTTGCAGAGAGGGCCAAATCTTAAAACAACAATAAAAGACTTCAAGTGATAGACTTTCAAGGACTGCTGGAAGGAAATCAATGAGTGTTGTTACCCTTTAGGTCCTATAAGAGCCTTGGTGATTGCATTTAGAAACATATTGCCTTGTCCATGTATTTATCACCCAGGCATAAACATGGGAATGGGAAGAAGGAGGAATACAGATGATAACATCACACAATTCTACACGCATGTTATATTAACCAGGCATCATTAAGAAAGAACGAGACACATCCGGTTAAATGTATTGTGTGGGGTTTAGGGATCAAACTGCATTGATGTCTCACTTTTCCACATGGTCCCTATGTGAAACGACACATTTTTTGTATCATTTAGCTAACGTCTGTATTCTTTCAAAGTTTTTCGGCTTCTTTCGAACCCTGGTAAGCGCCATATCATTATAGGGGAATCTGCACCCATGGAGCGCCTCCTTCAGAAGATTTGATAATCCGTGCTGTAAGGAGGACGTGGTGTGAACCCAAGCTGTTGAACCATCTCTACTGTTAATGTTGTATGAGGACATCATGGTGCAGCTGTTTTGGCCAACATTACTTTTCTTTTGCTGTGAATTTTGGGTTTAACCCCTTAACGACACAGGGTGTAAGTGTATGCCCTGGTCGCAGTCTGGGTGTAGGAAGCACACTTACAAGCTGAGCACACTTCATACTTGGTACATACCAGCCGCTATTAAGTAAAAAATAAATAAATTAAATAAATAAATAAAACGAATAAAAGTATGTAAACAAAAAGAAACATGTAAATGTCCAAACTATTAATAATTCTATGTAGATAAAACCGCACAGTGAATGGCGTAATCATAAAAAAAATAAGAAAGTCCAGAGATTGGTCACTGGGTAAAACAATGTATTCCTTACCCCAATCCCTTCAGCTGTTCAGCCATGTAAATTACTTCTATTACAAAATCTTAATCCTTCTAGTATTTATCAGCTGTGATCAGAGAACTACACAAATTCCTCTGGAGCATACAGCAGTTGATAAGTACTGGAAGGATTAAAACATTTTTTTATAGAAGTAATTTACAAATCTAAGAAAAGAAAAAATATAAATCATCATCTCAAGGATAATACCATGCATTATATTGATATAAGAAGAATGAAAAGGGGATCGTGCTTCAATTTTATGATAAAGAATTGCAACATTTATTAAAAGGCATATACCGTATATACTCGAGTATAAGCCGACCCGAGTATAAGCCGAGACCCCTAATTTCAACCCAAAATCCCAGGAAAAGTTATTGACTTGAGTATAAGCCTAGGGTGGGAAATACATCATCCCCCCCTGTCATCATCCAGACCCGTCATTAACATCCTCATCATCATCACCGCCTGTCATCATCCAGACCCTCATCATCATCACCTGTCATCATCCCCTTGTCATCATCCCACACATCCCCCCTTCATCATCCCCTTATCATCATCCCACACATCCCCTCTTCATCATCCCACACATCCCCCCTTCATCATCCCCTTGTCATCATCCCACACATCCCCCCTTCATCATCCCCTTGTCATCATCCCCACCCCCCTTCATCATCCCCTTGTAATCATCCCACACACCCCCTTCATCATCCCACCCCCCTTCATCATCCTCTTGTCATCATTCCACCCCCCCCTTCATCATCCTCTTCTCATCATCCGCCCTCAGTGGTCTTCAACCTGCGGACCTCCAGAGGTTTCAAAACTACAACTCCCAGCAAGCCCGGGCAGCCATCGGCTGTCCGGGCTTGCTGGGAGTTGTAGTTTTGAAACCTCTGGAGGTCCGCAGGTTGAAGACCACTGCGGCCTTCGACATCATCCAGCCCCCTCTCACCCCCTTTAGTTCTGTATAGTACTCACCTCCGCTCGGCGCTGGTCCGGTCCTGCAGGGCTGTCTGGAGAGGAGGTGGTCCGGTGGGATAGTGGTTCCGGGCTGCTATCTTCACCGGGGGCGCCTCTTCTCCGCGCTTCCGGCCCGGAATAGAGGCGTTGCCTTGACAATGACGCAGAAGTACGTTGGCAATGAACGCACCTCTGCGTCGTTGTCAAGGCAACGTGACTATTCTGAGGCCGGGCCCGAAGCGCTTAGAAGAGGCCTCCCCGGTGAAGATAGCAGCCCGGAACCACTATCCCACCGGACCACCTCCTCTCCGGACAGCCCTGCAGCACCGGACCAGCGCCGAGCGGAGGTGAGTACTGTACAGAACTAAAGGGGGGTGAGAGGGGGCTGGATGATGTCGAAGGCCGCAGTGGTCTTCAACCTGCGGACCTCCGGAGGTTTCAAAACTACAACTCCCAGCAAGCCCGGACAGCCGATGGCTGCCCGGGCTTGCTGGGAGTTGTAGTTTTGAAACCTCTGGAGGTCCACAGGTTGAAGACCACTGCGGGTGGAGAGTTCACTCGAGTATAAGCCGAGGGGGGTGTTTTCAGCACGAAAAATCGTGCTGAAAAACTCGGCTTATACTCGAGTATATACGGTACTAATAAAATTATACAAAGACAATATATTAATAAACCTACTTCCACAGGGCCCTTGTGGAAAGGTGGTAATGTCCCACACTTGAATTGTAAAATTTCACTGTTGTTTTCAATAGTATTCAATAATCTGGCATTTGGTGGTTTGATTTGGTGGCCGGATTATTGATTACTATTAAATACAACAATGACATTTTACAATTCAAGTGCGGGACATTACCACCTTTCCACAAAGGCCCTGTGGAAGTAGGTTTATTTATATATTGTCTTTGTATAATTTTATTAGTATACGCATTTTAATAAATTTTGCTATTTTTTATCATAAAATTTTTTTTCTTTTCATTTTTTCTTTTCATTCTTCTTATATCAATGTCATGTATCAGGTTGTCTGGTATTAGCCTTGAGGTGATGATTTATATTTATTTCACACCTGGGTGTAGGTGTATAATCATTATACCTCGGCTAATAAATTGTGAGCTGCACATATTCGTTTTATTTTTCTCTAATTTACAAATCTGTTTAAGTTTCTGGCATCAGTTGATAAAAAAAAAAAAAGAAAGAAAAAAAAAGTGTTTTCCTCCTGAGTACCCCTTTAAGAGTTCATTTACATATTGCAAGATTGTGCTATATATCTTTGAACGGCTGAATGGATCTGGATAAGGTCTACATCATTTTTCTCAGGATTACCCATACTGACCACTTACACTATTTTCCGCCCTATAGGACGCACTGGCATATACGACGCACCCAATTTCAAAGGTGCAAAATCTAGAAAAAAAAAGATTCTGAACCAAACAGTGATCTTCAACCTGCGGACCTCCAGATGTTGCAAAACTACAACTCTCAGCATGCTGGGAGTTGTAGTTTTGGAACATCTGGAGGTCCGCAGGTTGAAGACCACTGGTATAGGAGGTAATACTCACGTGTCCCCGCCGCTCCGGACCCATCATCGCTCATCACCGCTGCCCTGGATATCGCTCCATCGCTGTCGCCGCGTCCCCGTGGTGTCCCCGACGCTCCGGACGTCTTCTTCCCCGGGATCCACGCTCTCCATCGCCATCATCACGTCGCTACGCACGCCACTCCTATTGGATGACGGGACGGCGCGCGCGACGACGTGATGACGTCGAAGGAGAGCGTTGGCCATGCAGGGGATCCCGGCACAGAGCAGACACCGAGGAGGCAGTTAAGGTCCCTCCCGGTGTCCTGTAAGCTGTTCGGTATGCCGCGATTTCACCGCTGCGTTTTCATCGCCACGTCTGAAGGGTTAATACGGTGATGTCCTGTATTAGCCGCGGGTCCCGGCCATTGATGGCCGCAGGGACCGCCGCGATAGAGGTGTATTCGCCGTATAAGACGCACCAACTCCCCCCCCCCAGTTTTGGGGAAGAAAAAGTGCGTCTTATACAGCGCAAAATACGTTATATACATTCAGACTAGCAGGTTTGATTCATCTGTCAGTTTACCTTTAAACAGAAAAAGTAAATAGAAGAACAGACTCTTTAAATGGGTACCACAAACCCCTATCACAACACTATTTGTTTTCATTTTATTTATTTTTTTTCATTGTTATAACATCACAGAGTTTTATGGTGGTTGTGAGACAGAATGCATAACTAATGAAAACAATACATTGGTTATGCAATTCCTTTGTGTGTTATTTTAAGACAAATGTAAACACAGCCTAAAATGCTCAGTATAGCAAATATTTATACTTATTCACTTAAACTATAAGACTTGAGTAAGGCATAGACCCGAAGATATAGTCACAATCTTATTAAACGTGTGGGAGCTGTACCCATGTAAGATTCACCCCTGGTCACCAAGACTGCCAGTCTGCCCATGTCTATACAGGATATGGTCATTTTGGAGCCATTGGATCCCTAGAATGAATATCTATAGAGGTTTTTGCTCATGATTAAAGACAATGTTGTCCTGTCTATTCCTCTTTAGTAGGAGTATACATGCGGCTTTCATTAGCATGCCTTGTTATGGAACATGGATAGCAATCTTATAGTTCTGGATGAAATGTGTTTTTGACATATAAAAGCCATACAAGGCACATGCAGACAGTGTTGGAAAGTATAAAGTACAATCATTTTCTTCTCCAGTAAATAGAAAACATGTGCATGTGTATTATTGTGATCACAAACCGTTGACATCAGTTGTGGAAATATGTGGTTTTCTTTTTTAGTTCCTAGAGATTTACTACTTCGCATTGTGGAAGTGTGATACCTATAAAATGGTAATTGCTGACGTCGTACACTGTGCTGTCCATTGAATTTATTTATTTATGTCTGTTAATGACAAGTGGATTGTTTATTACAGGAACACTAGTAGTTGAACAGTAGACTTCAGCCTGTTCAAGTCCAAAATGTATAAAGTAAGGAGCTCAGTTTTTTATCAGTCTAATCTAAACTTATGAATGGTAATCTAGCTCATGTATCTATATATCTATGTAGTGACCAAAAAAGACAAAAACAGGTGTACTGCACTCACCGATTCAGTTCGGATTATAGGGCTCCCATCTCGGGCTGCTCCTCTGGATCAGGGACTGACGGTCGCGTGGGGCGCTCAGAGGCGACTGTCGGCGATTTCACGCAAAGGTATGCGCTTCTTCCGGCCTCCTTGGAGTTTCTGGTTTCTGCTCAAGTATCGCCATTGTCCATCTCGTCGTGCTGCGTGGAGAAGGTATCGTGCCACTGGTTTCTTTCTTATTTGTGTACTCTATATCTATGTGCTCATGCATGGGTTTCATGGTACAAATATTATATTTACCATGTCAAAAGCATGGCGATGGATGTACTTGCTTCAGTGTGGTTTTGCAGTCTGATAGACCGGCCCATCGTTGGTGGTTATTCATTCCGCCATCTTTCTTTCAGGGCTGCTCTCACAAGCTCTTTCAGGGCATTACACTTTCTCATTTGTTGCAGTCAACGTGCCCTTTCTTCTTCAGATTCTTCAGCTTGTCTTGCAGCACATATTTTAACTATTGCTTTTATGTTTAAGGTATTGTTGGATGTTCACACTTCAATGGATGGAGTAACAATGTCAGTTTTACAAAAATGTCTGTTCTAGAAGAGAGATGTCACATGCATGCACACAAATGTGGTGCACAAATGAGAGATGGTGCAAGTATTTGTACAAACATGGCATGCAAGCACAGTGGCAGATGTCACATGACACAGTTGCAAATCCCTGTATTGTAAAATGGACTTACTCTTGGGCACATAGGTCGGTGGTGGTGGTTGAAAAAACAAACATTTCCCTCAAGTTAAACCAAGGAGGTGAAGGAAAAGGGTACGGGTGGAAGAATGGGAGGGGATGTGATGCTATATTTCTGTATCTACATTAAAGGAGAACTGTAGGGAAATTTTTTTCATTACCTCCGTGTCCAGGCTGCAAAAACTTAAAAAACAAACTTTAACTCACCTTCCGACGTTCCCCCGTTGCACCAATATCAGTGTCCCAGTCCTCCGGTGCTGGTCTTCTTCCTGCTTCCTGGGGATTTTGAGTCATACTGCACTCAGCATATTGGCAACCGCAGCGATGTCCCGCCTCTGCCTGTGATAGGCTGAGCGCACTGTCATGTAAGGAGCCCGGGCAGCAAGGAAAAGGTGGAGCCCAGGCTCCTTACATGATCACCAGCCAAGGCGGGACTTCGCTGCGGCCAGCGATACGCTGAGCGCAGTATTACTCACCGTCCCCAGGAAGCAGGAAGAAGACCAGCACCGAAGCACCGGGACACCAATATCGGCGCAACGGTGAGTTAAAGTTAGTTTTTTTTGTTTTTTCAGCCCGGGCACAGAGGTAATGAAAACATTTCACTACAGTTCTCCTATAATGTTGTTTTTTTCTGAATGCATCTAACCCTTTCCTGAAATCCTCAACTGTTCAATCTATGACCAGTTCCTGAGGTAGACTGTTCCATAAATTCAAAGTTCTTATGGTATAGAAGGCTTGTCATATTTTTTCATATGGGCCATTTATATACCTTACTGGTTAACAACCAAGTACGTGTATACACGTCCTTGTGCCGTTAACTGGGTATGGCACGTCATACCGGCTGGTCCCCAGCTGATTCATGTAGCCGAGGGCTGGCGTTAATGGCCGACATACGGCGATCGACATGGCCGGCTATTAACCCTTTAGATCGCCGCTTTCAAAGCTGAAAGCGGCGTCTAAAGGTAACTTTAACTGCTCTCTGGTGGTCCAGTGGTCCTCAGCACAATCGTGGGAGGGGCGTGGGGGGTGGGGGGGTTTCCACTTTTGAGGTAGCCGGAGGGCTTGAGGGCTTACCTCTGCTCGTGTGTTGGCTGCTACACTGTGAATGATAAAGCCTGGCAGGACCAGGCTTTATCAATCGAGCGCAGAGCACACAGATTGATCTGTATGAGGATCTGTAAAGTGTAAAAAATATTTTAAAAAAGTTTAAAAACAAACATATTCACTCCTTCCTAATAAAAAAATTAGACCACCCCGCTTTTCCCAAATTCCATATAAAAAAATATAAACATAGTAAAAATAAACATATGTGGTATTCCCGTAAATTTCTGAACTATAAAAACTATAAGGTTAATTAAACCGCACGGTCAATGGCGTACACGTAAAAAAAAGTCCAAAATTGGGTAGTTTTGGCCACTTTGTATACCCTAAAAAAATTATAAAAGGTGATCAAAACAATTATGGTACTGATAACAACTTCAGATCACGGTGCAAAAAATTAGCCCTCATACCGCCCCATATACAGAAAAATAAAAAAGTTATAGGGGTCAGAAAAGGACAATTTCAAACATACTAATTTTGGTGCATGCAGTTATAATTTTTAGTAGTAAAAGAAAGAAAACCTATATTAATTGGGTATCATTGTAACAATATGTACCTACAGAATAAATATATGGTGTCATTTTTACTGAAAAGTGCACTGCCTAGAATCGGAAGCCCCCAAAAGTTACAAAATGGCTTTTTTTTCAAATTTTGCCCCACAAATATTTTTTTCTGGGTTCGCCATAAATTTTGTGGTGAAATGATTGATATCATTACAAAGTACAATTGGTGGTACAAAAAAAAGCCCTCATGTAAGTCTGTAGGTGCAAAATTGAAAGTGTTCTGATTTTTAGAAGGTGATGAGGAAAAAATGTGGTCCTTAAGTGTTTAAATAAGTTGATCATATCCCCCTTTAATGACTCGTTTCAAGACTAAACAAATGTAATTTCATTTTAATCACGGATTTGAATTCTCCACACTGCTTTAGCCCCAAACTTACTGGATTGTAACCTCATAAAACATGTTTAGATTTTGCTGGAACGGGTTGTGAGATCTGAAGTTGAGTGAGAAGGTTCTCAACTGGTGCCAGAAAGTTAAACAGATTTGTAAATTAATTCTATAAAAAATTCGTAATCCTTCCAGTACTTATTAGCTGCTGAATACTTTCTTTTTGGAACACAGTGCTCTCTGCTGACATTATGACCACAGTGCTCTCTGCTGACATCTCTGTCCATTTTAAGAACTGTCCAGAGTAGGAGAAAATCCCCATAGCAAACATACGCTGCTCTGGACAGTTCCGAAAATGGACAGAAATGTCAACAGAGAACACTGTGGTCATGATGTCAGCAGAGAGCTCTGTGTTCCAAAGAGAAAACCATTTCCTTTGTAGTATACACACCCTTAAAAGTACTGGAAAGATTAAGATTTTTTTAATAGAAGTAATTTACAAATCTATTTAACTTTCTGGCACCAGTTGATTTAAGAAAAAAAAAAAAAAAGTTTTCCACGGGAGTACCCCTTTAATGAAATCTGTTCCCTAGCATCTGCTAGTAATAATTGCCCAAAAATGTAGACCAAACCCTTATTTAGTAGGCCCAAAACTGCAAAGCCAGAAAAGGCACTTGATTTCAGCACTGTTTAACCCTTCATAACAAACGCTATTAACAATCATGCAGCTGCTCGTCACTCCTAGATAACAGTCCTGGTTATAGACACAGGTTCGTAATGCTGCTACATAATGAGCAATTTCACAAATCTTTATGCCATGTCTGCTCTTGGGGGGGGGGGGGGGGGGGACTCGTGCAACAGGAGGAAAGGAGGTACTTGTTGCACGAGCTTGCTCCCCCTCCCCCCCAAGAGCTGACATGGCATAAAGGTGTTTGGTGCATGAAGACATACCTGTCAGTGGTCCATTCTTTCTTCTTCTTTGCATGGTTGATTATTTAGTAGTTGTTCTTAATACAGCGAGAATTCCGTTTATGAGAACTAATGTTCCTATTCATAACGGGTTACATTGAACTGCTAGGATAACATCAGTATTCTACCTCGATAAATTTGTTACAGTTTCTTCTGAAGACTTGTTTGTCTCCTGAGTGAAGCTCACATTCCCCATAAGTCACACTGTACATACCAGCCTTTTATCTTCAGTGATTAAAGGCAAACCAACCCATTTGTGATAATTGAAGCTTCGTTTTCCATTCTTTTTAAGATCTGGCCATTACTTTTAATGTACATTTGTATTTTGGATATGTTCTTGGATTCTTGTGTCCTGGGTTTCTCTGAAGAAATTGTACAGATATTAAAGCAAACACTTTAGTGAAGGTCTTTTCCTGTAGATTTTGACAAGGTGCTTGCACTTAGGCCCAACTTCAAAGCGGACTGATAAGAGAAGTACATGTCATAAGAAAGGAAGTTGTATATACCATGAAAAGACCCCTGGTACAGTTAGTTCATTTCCTGAGCCTGATTTCAGGTAAGATAATAAGTTATACTGTGATATTTAATGTACCAAACTGTGAATTACCAGCGCTGATTATCGAATAATTATAGGAGGGTTGATGAGTGTCTCGCATACATTTCTGGGTTAAATGTGTTTTCCTGCCCCTTAAAAAAAGAACAGCTTGCAGGGAAGTGAAAAAAATAAAAATAAAACATTCCCCTCTTCTTACTCCCTCTTCCACATTGCTGCCACATTGGACTGCTCATATGCTTTGCACAAGTCAAGCAGCCAAGTCAGTGGCCCATGTATGGTGATATCACTGGGGCCGCCAGGCAGCCCAGTGCCCTGTGGGACCAGGAGTAGGTGAGTAGGAATGTTTTTTTTTCCTGCCGTTCCCTGCTAGCAGGTCCTTTATTAAAAAAGGCTGGGAAACTCCATTAAAGGGAATGTGTTGTCAGAAAATGACTTTCTTTACGTTACTTATTTATGTTAAACATATTTTTAAGAATTTTTGGAGATGCCATTTCTCATGTTCCATTTTACTTTCTATATTATGAAATATTCATATTTCTTGTAGTTTTAATTCTGACCATTAAGCCGAAGGCTAAGCTAAGAGTTCCTGTTCTATCTTCTCCTGTAGAAAGAGAAGACAATATTTTTCTCTTTAAGGAGAGTGTCATGTGAAGACTTACGGGTCATTGATGTTCCACTAGGGATTCTGAGAAGAAAGGATATGAAAAGCAGCTCTCACCTTTTTTTCAGGTAGCTTTCCCTTAAAAATCAGTGTTTCCCAGAATACCCTGTACGTAAGTCTAAAGAAGTTAAATAGTGTGTTTATTTTTTATTCAATTTTCCTGGAGGTATTTTTTGGGAGGTTGTGTGTGTTTATAGTAGCTGCAGTGAATGGGAGTTATGGAGTCAGATGGAGTACAGCTTGCTTCTCAAGAGACTAGGAAGTGGCTTGAACTGCATACAGAGCCATATTTGAGTGCATACAGGGTGGGCCATTTATATGGATACACCTTAATAAAATGGGAATGGTTGGTGATATTAACTTCCTGTTTGTGGCACATTGGTATATGTGAGGGGGAAAATTTTTCAAGATGGGTGGTGACCATGGCGACCATTTTGAAGTCGGCCATTTTGAAACCAACTTTTGTTTTTTAAATAGGAAGCCGGTCATGTGACATATCAAACTCATTGGTAATTTCACACGAAAAACAATGATGTGCTTGGTTTTAACGTAACTTTATTCTTTCATGAGTCATTTACAAGTTTCTGACCACTTATAAAATGTGTTCAATGTGCTGCCCATTGTGTTGGATTGTCAATGCAACCCTCTTCTCCCACTCTTCACACACTGATAGCAACAGCGCAGGAGAAATGCTAGCACAGGCTTCCAGTATCTGTAGTTTCAGGTGCTGCAGAATGGGCAAAACAAAAATTGGAACAGGACTCTCAGTTTACGCAGAAGATTTTGTTCAGTGATGAGGCAAACTTTTATGTCAATGGTGAAGTTAACAAACAAAACCACCGCTATTGGTCTGACACTAACCCACATTGGATAGATCCCTCCAAGACTATTGGAACACAAAAATTGATGGTATGGTGTGGTATATGTGGTACAAAGATAGTGGGGCCATTCTTCATCAATGGAAACCTCAAGGCCACTGGATATGCGATATTGCTACATGATGATGTGTTTCCCTCTTTATGAACTGAAGCTGGAATGTTCCCTGAGTTTTTCCAGCAAGATGGTGCACCGCCACATTATGGGTGTCAGGTTCGAGCATTCCTAAATGAACAGTATCCTGGAAAGTGGATTGGTCGTCGTGGGCCACTTGAATGGCCCCCAAGGTCTCCCGATCTGACCCCCTTAGACTTTCATCTTTGGGGTCATCTGAAGGCAATTATATATTCTGTGAAGATATGAGATGTGCAGCACCTGAAACTATGGATACTGGAACCCTGTGCTAGCATTTCTCCTGCGGTGTTGCTATCAGTGTGAGAAGAGGGTTGCATTGACAATCCAACACAACGGGCAGCACATTGAACACATTTTATAGGTGGTCAGAAACTTGTAAATAACTCATGAAAGAATAAAGTTACGTTAAAACCAAACACATCATTGTTTTTCGTTTTTCTTGTGAAATTCCCAATAAGTTTGATGTGTCACATGACCCTCTTCCTATTGAAAAAACAAAAGTTGGATACAAAATGGCCAACTTCAAAATGGCCGCCATGGTCACCACCCATCTTGAAAAGTTTCCCCCCTCACATATACTAATGTGCCACACACAGGAAGTTAATATCACTAACCATTCCCATTTTATTAAGGTGTATCCATATAAATGGCCCACCCTGTAGTATTGCCATCTTATTTTACCTTGACTTCCAACAGTACTCCAGAAGAGCTCTAGTCTTTTATTAAATTATCTTCCTTCCAATGATGATGAGATGATTCTGGAGAAACTATGTCAGTCGATGCAGGAAAGCTATTGTATGTGCTCCTCTTTGTAGTGTCGAAATTGAAATATTTCCTAATTTTTATATGGATAACAGTAAGCCAAGCGCTTTAAAAAAAAAATACATTTTAGCAGGTGCTGGTCTTTTGGTGGAGGAATGGATCGATGCCCCATTTTAGTTTTATTAGGCTGTTGGTGTGTAATGTTAACATTGTACCCCTAAAAGATAGTGTATAATGAATGAATATCACTAGAGATGAGCAAATCAAAGTTGATGAACCCGAATTCGTTACGAATTTCATGAAAAATTCGATTTGCAACGAATACGAATGTCACCGCGATTCTATAGCGTGAATCGCTTCATTAAACTCCATTTTACAGCGTTCCAGGCTTTGGAGACCTAACATGGCGCATCCACATGTGAGTACATGGGGCAGGGGATTATGGGAGGGTGGGAAACAGCGGCGGGAATGAAGGTAGGCGGGCTGACCCTGATTCACATGTGAGATGCAGCCTATCAGTGTTCACTGACCCCTGTGATGTAACAGCCCTATATAATCGGCGGCCATCTTCCTTCTGGTCATTTCTCCTATGCACGAGATAGGGAAAGGAAGTGACTGCACGTCTGTGTGCTGATCGCATACAATGGCGTTATACAGCATACATGCAGCAGTGACATCAGCATTAGGGAAAGACACAGGGCACAGTGTTGCTGCAGTTCTGACCGAGAACGATTCTAGCAAAACCTTGTATTCTCCTTACTCCATATAGCAGGCATAGAGGTGCTGCATAGCAGTCACCTGCGTCATAGATCTCACAGCTGTTTTACCTGTATGGGGCATCTAATCTCCTCTTTTTTCAGCCCAATTGAGTTTTTTTCTGTTGCTCCACAAATCTGATTCTCACAATTGTGTGACAGAGTGCAATTTAGGGTTTAATCCCTGTAAAAAAAAAAAATTCTGTGGTGCTGCCCAGTTGGGTCCTGCTGCTGTTCACAAATAAGTCATATTAGTGTGGACTTTAGTGCCTTTTTACAATTTTTCACCTGTTACTCTGTCTCTGTGCTAAATTCAGTGGTATACCACACGTTATACACCTGCCGCTGTATGAAAGAAAAAAAAAAGTTTTTCCTGCGTACAAATACGCTTAACAGTGTCCTTATCATTTCAAAGAGCCTACATACAAGCAAATAGCGTGCCATATACTACCTTTTTTTTCTGTCTCTGTGCTAAATTCAGTGTTATACCACACGTTATACACCTGCCGGTGTATGAAAGAAAAAGAAAGTTTTTCCTGCGTACAAATATGCTTAACAGTGCGCTCATCATTGCAAAGGGCATACATACAACCAAGTAATGTACTATTTAGTACCTCTATTTCTGTCTATGTGCTAAATTCAGTGCTATTCCACACATTAGTATACACCTGCTGGTGTATTTAAAAAAAAGTGTTTTTTCTGCGTAGAAATACGCATACCAGTGCGCTCATCATTGCAAAGGGCATACATACAAAAAATGAGTGTACTATTTAGTAACTGTTATTCTTTCTAGGGCCTATATACTTTGAAAGGACAGCCGTAAGTAATCGCCTGCTGCTGTTCTATACCCTCATAAACGCACTAAGTATGTCAGGCAGGGATGTGCCAGGACGTGCACAGAGAAGAGGCAGAGGCCTACATACGTCAGGCAGAGTTGGCAGCAGACTTGGGGCGAGTGGCAGCAGGAGTAGCAGCAATAGGCCTGAGCTCCCGTTAACACCCAGCGGTCGTGTCGTTGACTCATCTCTCCTCGTCAATTGGTTTGCACACTCATCCCCATCATCACAAGCGACATCTGACAACCCCAGTCAAGAGTCGGTGGGTTCCTCAGACACAACCCTCAGTTGGCATGGCCCAGGAGCAGTCCCCGTAATCCCATTGCCTTTGTCCTATGCTGTTCCCTCTCCCAAAGAAGTATCTCATGCTTTGGGGTCAGCTCCACTATTTTGTGAGGATAATGTAATAGAGGACAGTCAGCAGCTAATGGGCAGCCAAGAAAGTGAGGAGACATGCGTCGCTTGCTCCGCAAGGTGGGCAAGTAGTGATGCGGAGAGTGACGTGGGAGGCGGTGTTTCAATTGTTCAGGGTCCTGAGGCAGACACTGCTGTGGAACACGAGGAGGGCATCAGTGACTTGCACACATCTTTTGATGATGATGAAGCCGATCGCAATTGGGAGCTGGGTGCAGAAGCCGGGGCTTCATCATCATCAGGAGAAGAGATTTGCTCTTTGTCTATGAGGCAGCAAGGCGATAGCACGGTTGGCAATCAGCGTGGTGGTGGCAGTAGTGGAAATTCAGGAGCCAATCGTGCCAAGGGGAGATCACCTGCTTCGCGGCAAGCTACCATTCAGGGAGGTAGTGGAACAGGGGTTCCTGGAGACGACGCCAATAGCAGTGAAATAGTGCGGGCTGCGGGTGGGAAAATCAGCTACTCTGCGGTGTGGTTGTTCTTCATAAAGAATCCGGAGGACCTTAGCGTAGTCACATGCAAAATCTGTCGGCAGAAAGTGAAGCGTGGCCAGGGTCCCAATCTCGGCACCACGGCCCTGCGTCAACACATGATTCGCCACCATAAAGTGGCCTGGGATAACCGTGGCTCCGATGTAGTGGTCCAGCCTGCCACATCACCTAGTGGCCATCCGCTCCCTCCGTCATCCAGCCAAGGCTCCACCACCTCAGCCGAAGGGAGCATTGTGTCAAACCCTCCTTCTTGCGCTCCTGCTTCTTCCGCTCGTAGTCAGCCATTCCGCCAACAATCGATCGGCGAAGCCATGTCCAAGAGACAACAGTATGCGCCCACTCATCCAACGGCGCAGAAGTTGAATGTGCTCCTGTCCAAGTTGCTGGTGTTGCAGTCCCTCCCTTTCCGACTGGTGGACTCTGCAGCTTTCAGGGAATTGATGGCTTGTGCCGAGCCGAGGTGGAGAGTCCCAAGCCGTCATTTCTTTGCGAAGAAGGCAGTACCAGCCCTGCATAAGTTTGTACAAGAGAAGGTGGGCCAGTCCTTGAGCCTGTCGGTGTGTTCAAAAGTGCACGGCAGCGCCGACGTGTGGAGCTGTAACTACGGGCAGGGACAATACATGTCTTTTACGGCCCACTTGGTAAATGTTGCTCCTGCACAGCCACAACAGCAACTTGGACAGGTCACACCGCTTCCTCCTCCACGCTCTCGCTCCCATGCAGTTGGTCCTTTTACAATGTGCGCCTCCTCCTCCTCCTCCCCCGTGTCCTCGGCCTCCACTGCACGTCCAAATCTCGGTTGCCCTTCATCGTACCACGTGTGTAGGGCACAGCGGTGTCAAGCCGTCCTTCACATGGTTTGCCTTGGCGAACGGAGTCACATAGGGGAGGAACTGCTAAAGTTCATTAGGGAAGAAATCCGAGTATGGCTTACTCCACGAAATCTGGAAATGGGAACCATGGTGACTGACAATGGGAAGAACATTGTGACCACGCTGCGACAAGGAAGTGTGAACCATTCGCCCTGCATGGCACACGTGTTGAATCTGGTTGTCAAGAAGTTCATCAAGTCTTCACCCTATTTGCAAGACGTCCTGACAATGGCAAGGAAACTGTGCATGCACTTCAGCCACTCGTACACCGCCAAGCACACTTTGCTTGAGCTGCAGCGTCAGAACGATATCCCACAACATAGTCTCATTTGTGACGTTGCCACACGTTGGAATTCCACCCTCCATATGTTGGACAGATTATACGAACAAAGAAAAGCCATCACCGATTTTTTGATGATATAAGCAGATAGGAGTACTCCCCTGTGTAACTTCAATGTGAACGAGTGGTCGCTCGAATTACGCCATGAACGATGTAATTCCACTCCTACATTTACTCCAAAAAATTATTGAAAACATGGCTGGTCACGGCAATGGAGACGTAGCGCCTACATCAGAAGGCTACATGAGTCCTGTGGGGGATGAACTGGAAGAGGATGATGAGGGGCAGAGCGGAGCACAGTTTACGGTGGATGAGATGGCCGGTGTTTCTGGTCATTGGACAGGAGAGGAGGAGCAGGAGCAGCCAGAGGAGCTGGAGGGTTATTACGAGGGAGGCGAGACAGAGGACCCAGGCACAACATGGCAGTATGCAGTGGAGATGGAGGCAGGTAGTCCCAGCGAGTCACTGTCACAAATGGCACGATGCATGCTGAGTTGCTTGCGTAGTGACCCCCAAATTGTCAAAATGGCGCGATGACTTCTGGATCTCCACCTTATGAGACCCTCCCTACCGGCCCAGAATGGGGGCCTTTTTTACACCCACTGAGAGGGAGGACAAACTGACCTACTTCAGGGAGCTTCTACGTAGTCGGTTGGCCGATGCCACATGTTCCATCCACTCGCAGGTCTGACTCGGGGGGCCCTCTGCGCTCCCCTTCCACTGCCAAGGCTGCTGGGGAGGGGAGGTGGTGGCAGGAGCAGTACCGGCTCAATCAGCAGCAGCCTGAGTCTATAGTCGCTGATGAGTAGCCTCCTTCAGCCGCATAGTGAAGCTACTCATCAGCAGCAGGTGGACATGGAGCAGGACCTGAACCAGACCTGAATCTGGGGCAGACCTGGGCATTGTACGGCCCGCTTGCCACATACGGCCCTTTGATTGGCTCTGACCGCCCCGCGCTGATTGGGGGACAACTATGCTGCCTAATCTGGGGGACAACTATGCTCCTAATCTGGGGGACATCTATGCTGCCTAATCTGGGGGACATCTATGCTGCCTAATCTGGGTGACATCTATGCTGCCTAATCTGGGGGACAACTATGCTCCTAATCTGGGGGACATCTATGCTGCCTAATCTGGGGGACAAGTATGCTCCTAATCTGGGGGACATCTATACTGCCTAATCTGGGTGACATCTATGCTGCCTAATCTGGGGGATAACTATGCTCCTAATCTGGGGGACATCTATGCTGCCTAATCTGTGGGACATCTATGCTGCATAATCTGGGGGACATCTATGCTGCCTAATCTGGGGGACAAGTATGCTCCTAATTTGGGGGACATCTATGCTGCCTACTCTGGGAGACATCTGTGCTGCCTAATCTGGGGGACAACTATGCTCCTAATCTGGGGGATGTCTATGCTGCCTAATCTGGGTGACATCTATGCTGCCTAATCTGGGGGAAAACTATGCTCCTAATCTGGGGGACATCTATGCTGCCTAATCTGGGGGACAAGTATGCTCCTAATCCAGCAGACATCTATGCTGCCTACTCTGGGGGACAAGTATGCTCCTAATCTGGGAGACATCTATGCTGCTTACTCTGGGAGACATCTATGCTGCCTAATCTGGGGAACAACTATGCTCCTAATCTGGGGGACATCTATGCTGCCTAATCTGGGAGACATCTATGCTGCCTAATCTGGGGGACAACTATGCTCCTAATCTGGGGGACATCTATGCTGCCTAATCTGGGGGACAGGTATGCTCCTAATCTGGGGGACATCTATGCTGCCTAATCTGGGTGACATCTATGCTGCCTAATCTGGGAGACAACTATGCTCCTAATCTGGGGGACATCTATGCTGCCTAATCTGGGGGACATCTATGCTGCCTAATCTGGGGGACATCTATGCTGCCTAATCTGGGGGACATCTATGCTGCCTAATCTGGGGGACAAGTATGCTCCTAATCCGGGGGACATCTATGCTGCCTACTCTGGGGGACAAGTATGCTCCCAATCTGGGGGACATCTATGCTGCCTAATCTGGGGGACAACTATGCTCCTTATCTGGGGGACAACTATGCTCCTAATCTGGGGGACATGTATGCTGCCTAATCTGGGTGACATCTATGCTGCCTAATCTGGGGGACAACTATGCTCCTAATCTGGGGGATGTCTATGCTGCCTAATCTGGGTGACATCTATGCTGCCTAATCTGGGGGACAACTATGATCCTAATCTGGGGGACATCTATGCTGCCTAATCTGGGGGACAGGTATGCTCCTAATCTGGGGGACATCTATGCTGCCTAATCTGGGTGACATCTATGCTGCCTAATCTGGGGGACAACTATGCTCCTAATCTGGGGGACATCTATGCTGCCTAATCTGGGGGACATCTATGCTGCCTAATCTGGGGGGACATCTATGCTGCCTAATCTGGGGGACATCTATGCTGCCTAATCTGGGGGACAAGTATGCTCCTAATCCGGGGGACATCTATGCTGCCTACTCTGGGGGACAAGTATGCTCCCAATCTGGGGGACATCTATGCTGCCTAATCTGGGGGACAACTATGCTCCTAATCTGGGGGACATGTATGCTGCCTAATCTGGGTGACATCTATGCTGCCTAATCTGGGGGACAACTATGCTCCTAATATGGGGAAAACTGATGCTTCTGGCCTTGGGCCTATAATTTTTTAAAGTTTAGTAGTAGCTAAATACATGCTTAATGCAAATGTAAACATTGATCTTTAAATGTAAGGGGTTATGAAAACCTCTTGGGTACTGCAAATGCATGATCCAGACTCATTCTATGTCTTTCAGGAACTACATGCCTCCCTGGTGCCTCTGGCCTTGGGCCTTAAATTTTTGGATGTTTAGCAGTAGCTAAATACATGCTTAATGCCAATTTCAACAATGATCGTTAAATTCTCGGCGCTCAGCCAGGGCCTTCTCCTACCCCGCCTGGGCCGATCCGAGGACCTCACTAACCTACTCACTAACTAATCCAATCGCTTATAGCGACGGGCAGTGTGTACAAAGGGCAGGGACTTAATCAACGCCAGCTTATGACCCTCACATACTGGTAATTCCTCGTTTTAAGGTTAAATAATTGCAATCCCAGATCCCTATCACGAACTGGTTTCAGCGTGCAACACGCACCTGTCCTTGAAAGATAGAGACACGCTAATCCGTTCAGTGGAGTGCTAGTGCGGCCCAGGACATCTGAGGCCATAACACACCTGTTATTGCTCGATCTCGCAATTGATCGGGCAAGGTAAGGGGTTATTAAAGCCTCTTGGGTACTGCTGAGGCCTACTCCTGACTGCTCCTGGTGCAATGTATGGGGTAATTAAACACTCTTGGGTAGTGTTATTGTTACATTTACTGATAATTTTATCAGAAATAAAATAGAATTTTGCAGAATGCTAACCGTTACACAACGGAACGCTTGTTTCGTGTGATTTTTTTATGAAAAAAAAATATATTTATGGAGAGGGATTAACTCTGCTTAATCATTTTTGGCGATTAGAATCCTTTTGTGATCTGATCTTTTGGAGACAGATGCGCTTACACACATGTAATAATTTTTTTAACCAAATTTCAAACATTGTGTGATTTATTATTTTTGAGAAGAATGTCTTTTGGTGGTCCACCGTCCTGCATTATAGAGTCTTCTGAACTGCTGTATATGCGCTTGTTTTTAAAAAACAGGTATTTTGTCGGACAATTTCAATAAAATTTTGCGTTTTTTTGGGGTGGATTGTGAAGCCTGGGTGTGTACTCGTGCATCAGCCAACTCCAGGTTGTGTCTTTCAGGCAATCTATGGGTTCCTGATGCTGCAGAGGTGGGGCCTGGGTCTGGGAATTTAAAATTTTTAGTAAGTCTTTTGGTGATCTGATCTTTTGGAGACAGATGCATTTACACACATACTGAATTCGTTTTTGTAAAAAAATTTCAAACATTGTGTGGTTTATTATTTTTGAGAAGAATGTCTTTGGGTGGTCCACCGTCCTGCATTATAGAGTCTTGTGAACTGTTGGATATGCGCTTGTTCTTATGCAAAGGTATTTCTTTAAAAAATTTCTAAAATGTTGCTGTTTTTTGGAGGGGATTGTGAAGCCCGGGTGTGTACTGGTGCATCAGCCAACTCCAGGCTGTGTCCTTCAGGCAATATATGGGTTCATGATGCCGCAGAGGTGGGGCCTGGGTCTGGAAATTTCTAATTTTTGGATAGCGGGTGCTACCTATGAGAAATCTTTGTCAAAAATTTCATATATTGTGTTGTTTTTTTGGGGGGGATTGTGAAGCCATGGTGTGTAGTGTACTAGTGCATCAGCCAACTCCACGCTGTGCCATTCAGCCACAAAATGGTCTCCTCTTGCTGCCAACATGTCCACGCCGTGTCATTCAGCCACTATATGGTGTCCTCATGCTGCCAACACCTCCACGCTGTGCCATTCAGCCACTATATGGTGTCCTCATGCTGCCAACACCTCCACGCTGTGCCATTCAGCCACTATATGGTGTCCTCATGCTGCCACCACCTCCACGCTGTGCCATTCAGCCACTATATGGTGTCCTCATGCTGCCAACACCTCCACGCTGTGCCATTCAGCCACTATATGGTGTCCTCATGCTACCATCACCTCCACGCTGTGCCATTCAGCCACTATATGGTGTCCTCATGCTGCCAACACCTCCACGCTGTGCCATTCAGCCACTATATGGTGTCCTCATGCTGCCAAGACCTCCATGCTGTGCCATTCAGCCACTATATGGTGTCCTCTTGCTGCCAACACCTGCACGCTGTGCCATTCAGCCACTATATGGTGTCCTCATGCTGCCAACACCTCCACGCTGTGCCATTCAGCCACTATTTGGTGTCCTCATGCTACCATCACCTCCACGCTGTGCCATTCAGCCACTATATGGTGTCCTCATGCTGCCAACCCCTCCATGCTGTGCCATTCAGCCACTATATGGTGTCCTCATGCTGCCAACACCTCCACGCTGTGCCATTCAGCCACTATATGGTGTCCTCATGCTGCCAACACCTCCACGCTGTGCCATTCAGCCACTATATGGTGTCCTCATGCTGCCAAGACCTCCATGCTGTGCCATTCAGCCACTATATGGTGTCCTCATGCTGCCAACACCTGCACGCTGTGCCATTCAGCCACTATATGGTGTCCTCATGCTGCCAACACCTCCACGCTGTGCCATTCAGCCACTATTTGGTGTCCTCATGCTACCATCACCTCCACGCTGTGCCATTCAGCCACTATATGGTGTCCTCATGCTGCCAACCCCTCCATGCTGTGCCATTCAGCCACTATATGGTGTCCTCATGCTGCCAACACCTCCACGCTATGTCATTCAGTCACTATATGGTCTCCTGACACTGATGCCACCACCAGGCTCTGTCATTGTGCTGCTGTGCGGCAGTTATTCTAAGAGCGATGCCAGTAATCTGCATGCTATTCTGAATAACAGTATTATTTCACTACCCCAGCACACTCCATATGCGTTTTAGGACACAGCAAAGTGTTCTATACCCCAATAGAGGCTGTATGTAGGCTAGAAATAGCCTTTTTTAATATCGATTCGCCGCAAACAAATTTGGATCGAAACAAACTTTTCGGGAAAAAAGTTCGCTCATCTTTAAATATCACTATAAATTTTACCATCACACTGTTACTGACCTAATCCTGTATATTGAGAACAATATTACCAATAATACCAGTGTGCGAGGAAGAATATTATTACCATAGATATTACCATCATACTGTTACTGACCAAATCCTGTATAATGAGACCAATATTACCAAGAATACCCATGTACAATCCATAGTTAGGTAGCCAGGTATGTAGGTAGTTAAGTAACCAGGTATGTACATGGATAGTTAAGTAGCCAGGTATCTAGGTAGGTAATTAGGTAGCTAGACATAAGTAGGTAGTTATGTGGCCATGAAGCTAGATATTTAGGTAGCCAGGTTTGTCTCTATCCAAATGGAATGTGTAACAGCTCTGGTGAGCCAGAAACTGGGCTAGAAACGCTGTTTTTGTGTAGCACACTATCCAATAAGGTTCTTTTTAATACGCCTGAAAATGGAGTTTTACATCTTGCCCTGAGAAGCATCTTAATAGAAATCCCTGTTTTCTGGCTCACCAGAGCCAATGCATATACTGTATGCCGGCGGGACCACGAGGCTGCTGACCACCCCTTATACTCATATAGGTATTGCAAGGAGCCAATTTTACTTTCCTATATATAACTATATCCCAAACAGTCTTCATGAGGTACGCTCCTGTTTTTTTCCCCTTTGGCTTACAGGTATGTATGTAGGTAGCTAGCCAAGTAATTAGGTAGCCAGGTATGTAGGTAGGTAGTTAAATGGCCAGGTAAGTAGTTAGGTAAACACCCCTTCCCCCTTTGTGGCAGGTTAAAGAAAAAAGTTGCAGCCACCCTCGGTGAGTAGTTATTCAATCATCTTGCAGCTACTACTGCTTCTACCTGGCCCAATCATGCTGGTGAGTAGCACTCATAATTTCTGTCTTGATATGAGCTTGAATGTATTTCTTATGTGATTACTGGTGGTTGACTAATCCAGCCCGCATATCCACCAGTGATTGGCAGTGTTCTTTCAATACTGGCCGCAAGCAGAATGCTTCCAATCAATGGCAGAAGGGTGGGCCAGAGTGGTCACACACAAATATTGAGAACTATTGAGCGCACACTCGCTCAATAGTCTACAGTGATTTCCAGTGATTTAATTTCACTCTGGGACCCTGTTATCAGCCATATGTTCCCTGGATAATGCAGCATAAATCTGGTCAAGCCCTCTATAGGTGAAGTCTGGTGCTTAAACCTAGTGACCTGCTGATATTATTATATATATAGTAAAACAAAAACACACAGCAAACATGTAAAAAAGTTTGTTTCTTATAAAACATAATTTGAATATGTAATGTTCTGATGATAATTTCATATTTTCTACTGGCTATCGAAGACTTAATACAAAAGCCATACAATGCAGTTTTTTTTAAGAGGTGATAAACGTGACTACATACAGTAGTTTAAGTTGTCACTCGAGAATAAACCAAATGCCTTTCCAGTATCTGATGCATAAAGCAAATTCCCTTTCATGTCTCTCTTATCATCTTGACTTTCTACACAGATAATCCTCCATAAACACAAAAGGGTTTCATCGCTGTACACAGGTGTTTACAGGATGGGCCTTTCCAAACCCTACAGCGTCATTATACTTATGTGTCCAACTCCTTCTCATCCTGATCCCGCTCTTTAATGACAATCATAAATCAACTAATTAAACATCTTCAAGTCTAAAGGAACATCCAAAGTGATTCCAGGCCATGTCTGGTCTTCAGACAGTCACAGTACCAGACTGCCTGAGTTATGAAGCAAGATTGGCTGATGTGTCATCAGCGAGTAACCGCATACCTGATTCAGCATTTTTCAGGGACGTAAAACAATAGGATTGGTATTGACAGCAGCCAGACAGAATCTGCACAAAGAAACATGTTCCTTGCTTAGCAAGCGAGAAAAAAACTTAAATATTAGTGAAATAATAGTTTGTTTTATTAGCTTGGCTTGACCAAAATTCAACATATTAGTCTGCTTTGTACAAATAAATTATTGGTGATAAATTATCATGGACCTGTGTTGGATCTTTGTTGTGAAATACAGATGCTAGAAGGTCCTTTCCATTAAAAAAGCCAGCAAATAATAATTATTCTTTATTTATACAGAGCACATAGATTTTGCAGTGCTGTACCGTTAAAGTGTACCTGTTGTTACAAAAACTTTTTATATAATGTAGATAATACCATTATAAGTATATTTGTAATATGCATTGATTAAAAAATGTGTATATGTTTGGGTAAAAAAAACGGTCCCTGCAGCTATTGCCTGTGTGTCTTTGGGAGGAGTCCAAACACAGGAAGTGAGGGCAGGACAAGCTGGGGTTCGGAAATCTCACCTCACACAGGCACCTGGTTTGTCAATCATCCTGCTGTGTGAGCCGTGAGCATGTCACAGAGCCTAAGTGCACAGATCCTGCTTGTCCTCAGTGCACAGATCCTGCTTGTCCTCAGTGTACAGAGCCCTGCTTGTCGTTGGTGCACAGAACCCTGCTTGTCCTCATTGTACAGAGCCCTACTTGTCCTCAGTGCACAGAGCCCTGCTCGTCCTCAGTGTACACAGCCCTGCTTGTCCTCAGTACACAGATCCCTGCTTGTCATCAGTGTACAGAGTCCTGCTCGTCCTCAGTGTACACAGCCCTGCTTGCCCTCAGTGCACAGAGCCCTGCTTGTCCTCAGTGTACAGAGCCCTGCTTGTCCTCAGTGTACAGAGCCCTGCTTGTCCTCAGTGTACAGAGCCCTGCTTGTCCTCAGTGTACAGAGCCCTGCTTGTCCTCAGTGTACAGAGCCCTGCTTGTCCTCCGTGTACAGAGCCCTGCTTGTCCTCAGTGTACAGAGATCTGCTTGTCCTCAGTGCACAGAGCCCTGCTTGTCCTCAGTGTACAGAGATCTGCTTGTCCTCAGTGTACAGAGCCCTGCTTGTCCTCAGTGCACAGAGCCCTACTTGTCCTGCGTGAATGTGCACGTGAAAAAGGTTGAGATACATGAGATGTGGGATCCACAGTGGTTTTGCAGTATGTAAAATGATTTTAATGCATACTGAATAAAAGCAAGTTTTATGAATCAGCTTGACTGACAATTCTCTTTGTGACATGCCTAGTAAATGTCTGGCCTGACGTAGATTGGAGGACTCCGTGCGGTGCGAAGGCGGGCTGTGAAATTTCCAGTTTCTACATTGTTCATCTTTTATACTGCATCTACTTTGGCTTGTACACAAATGTTTCTACTTTGGCTTGTACACAAATGTTCCTACCTTGGCTTGTACACAAAAATTTCTTAAATTATACATATATCCTGGAAGGTTGGGATTCTACTTTTATGACTTCTGTTTATTTATTTGGTTTTGAAAAATATTCTGTTTATAAATAAAGCTTACTCTGCTGTAAGGTTAGGTTGCATTATTTTGACAAGAGAGAATGTGCCTATTTTTATTTTATTTTATACTCTTTTTAGACCTCATTGCTTCCCACTGCATTCCTGTCTCTGTGTTTTTCTACCACTTCTTTTAATTTGTCACATACCAAACCATTGTCAGACAGAGGGTCATACGTGTTGTCAAATACTTTCTTTGCCACCCTCAGTCTCCCCCTCCTCCAAAACCCCCATCTCCTACCTATTTTTTTCCATTCTTTCTCCTGTCTGCAGAGTGTAGAACGTTCTATAGATAGAATTGGATTTCATTAGTTTTTATCTTTACAATTCCTGCGTCATTGCATGATAACAACATTATCTGCCTAAAAACTGGCATTGCTTAGTCAATTGTGTTCACCTTCCATAAAGGCTGTATCTTGAATGCTGCTCTGTGGCATTTTTTTGGGAGGATAAATGACTTGCCTCTTGATTTAATCCAAGTAGTCATTACAAAGTCCAGACACTTCATCTAGTACCAGGCATATATTATAATGGGGAATATTTCATCCGCACATCTCAAGCAATATCTGCACAATGGTCCGGTTGCGTTCATGTTGTGGGATAATTAATTTCTGAATTGTTTGGATAAAATTGCCAAAGAATGAACAAGCTTTTTGGCATTACTGTCCACACTCTTTTGCTTTATGTTGGCAAGTATTTAATTGTTTGGGCTTTTGTCCAAGGTACACTGCCCTTCCCGTGATTGATCTTCAAAAAACAGGCAACATGTTATGCAGAGAATGGCTTTAAAGACGTACACTCACATTAGGATAACTCTGCTGTATTTTGTCAGCTGGGCCATTATCACAAAAGAATTGAGACGTAATAAAACCATAAAATAGATTGTAATGTGACTACTGAAAAGGTCGATTTTGATATTCAAAATTTCTAGACTTAAAAGGGTATTTCAGGATTTTTTTTATGTGACTATGCTACAGGGGCTGTAAAATTAGTGTAGTTCATAATATAGTGTCTTTACCTGTGTGTGATGGGGGTCTGCAAGTCTTCTGTGATTTTTGTCCTTTTTAACAGCATACAAATTACTCAGGTCTCAGGTCTTCCCAGGTTGCAGTGCGGCCCAGACATGACATCACTAGTCAGGTGTGCAAAGGGAGCCTTTCCGGCTTCAATGGGTGGAGCAACAATAAGTTGCAGGTCAGAGCAGTTGGTTGATTTGACCCTAACCCATTCCGGGGTAAAAGTTGTTGTCAGAGCAGTTTTGCAACCGCTGTAGACACCCTGGTTATAAAACGCTGGTCTTTTGAACGGAATGCAGCTCATTTGTGTTTCAATGGGTGGGGTGGCTGATGTGTGGGAGGGAGGAAAGGGACCTGATATTTACAAACAAGGTGTCAGGATCCGGACTGGTATGCGGAGAGGACACAGGTGGTGGATCCTCTGTGTCAGTGAGGTGATGGCGTGGGCCGTACCAGGGGAACGGAATCTAAGGGGTTACTGGTTTTCACCAGAGCCCGCCGCAAAGCGGGATGGATTTGCAGCGGCAGGTAACCCCCAGGTCGTTCCACCCAATAGCGATTCAACCTCACTAACAGCTGAGTCAGGCGCGGTACACAGGGACAAGGCAAGAGCAAGGTCGGACGTAGCAGAAGGTCTGGGCAGGCAGCAATGGTTCGTAGTCAGGGGCAATGGCAAGGGTCTGGATACACAGGCTATGGAACACACAGAAACGCTTTCTCAGGGCACAAGGCAGCAAGATCAGGCAAGGACAGGAAGGGGAAGTGGGTTTTTTATATGTGTTGAAGGTGTAGGTACTGATTGGGCCAGGCACCAATTAATGGTGCACTGGCCCTTTAAATTTCAGAGAGCCGGCGCGCGCGCCCTAGAGAGCGGGGCCGCGCGCGCCGGGACAGAACAGCAGGAGGACGGAGCAGGTGAGGTGATTGGGGTGCGACACGCGGGCGGGCGCGTCCCGCTACGCGGATCGCATCCCCGCCGGTGATAACAGTACAGCGCTCCCGGTCAGCTGCACGCAGAAGAACGCCATGAGCGCTCTGGGAGGAGCAGGGATCCGGAGCGCTCGGCGTAACAGTACCCCCCCCCCCCTTTGGTCACCCCCTCTTTTTGGAGCCCAGGAATCTGCGGACAAGCTCCTTGTCCAAAATGTTGGCCTCAGGTTCCCAGGACCTCTCTTCAGGACCACAATTCTCCCAATCAATTAAAAAAAATCTTTTACCTTGGACGATCTTGGAGGCAAGGATCTCTTTGACAGCGAAGACATCAGAGGAGCCAGAAACAGGAGCAAGAACAGTAACCTTGGGAGAAAAGCGGTTAAGCACAAGAGGTTTGAGAAGAGACACATGGAAAGAGTTAGGAATGCGAAGAGAAGAGGGAAGATGAAGCTTGTAAGAGACAGAATTAATTTTATTCTTGATTTTAAAAGGGCCGAGGTAGCTAGGGACACGAAAGCGTATGTATTTGGCAGAGAGCCACACTTTGTCCCCAGAGAGAAAGACAGGAGGAGTTCTTCTCTTTTTATCTGCATGTCTCTTCATTCGAGACGAGGCCAGTAGGAGCGACTTTTGAGTCTCCTTCCAGATAGCGGAGAAGTCCCGGGTTACTTCCTCCACGGCAGGAACTCCAGAAGAAGTGGTAATGGGGAGGGGGGGGCAGGGGGTGACGGCCATACACCACAAACGGAGACTTGGCAGATGACTCAGAGTCTTTGAAATTGTATAAGAATTCAGCCCAGGGTAATAGGTCGACCCAATCATCTTGGCGGGAGGAGACAAAACTTTGCAGGTAATCACCAAGGATCTGGTTCACTCTCTCCACTTGTCCATTGGACTGTGGGTGGTAGGAGGACGAGAAATGTAATTTGATCTTTACTTGATTACAGAGAGCTCTCCAAAATTTTGACACAAATTGAACGCCTCTATCTGAGACGATATGCGTGGGAAGCCCGTGAAGACGAAAAATCTGCAGAAAAAATTGCTTCGCCAACTGTGGCGCTGAAGGAAGGCCTGGAAGCAGAATAAAGTGAGCCATTTTGGAAAAACGATCAACGACCACCCAGATGACAGTGTTGCCATGGGATACAGGAAGATCAGTGATGAAGTCCATAGCTATGTGCGACCAGGGCTGATCAGGCACTGGCAGCGGGTGGAGGAGACCTGAAGGCTTCTGACGAGGGGTCTTGCCACGTGCACATACTGTACAGGCTCGTACAAAATCGGTCACATCCTTTTCCAAGGAGAACCACCAATAGTGTCTGGCAATTAATTGAAAAGCCTTTTTGATTCCAGCGTGACCAGCCAGAAGGGAGGAATGGCCCCATTTGAGGATCCGGAGGCGAAGACGGGGAGAAACATAAGTCTTTCCTGGAGGGACAGATACCAGAGAAGCAGGGGCAGAAGATATCAGGCACTCAGGGGGAATGGTGTGCTGAGGAAGGGTCTCGGCTTCTGAGGCATTGTTGGTACGAGATAGAGGATCAGCTCTGACATTCTTGTCTGCGGGACGAAAATGGATCTGAAAGTTGAAATAGGCAAAAAACAACGACCACCTAGCCTGGCGAGGATTTAGCCGCTGGGCGGATTGGAGATAAGACAAGTTTTTGTGATCTGTATAAATGGTGATGGGGTGAAGGGATCCTTCCAATCGCCAGCAGTTCACGGTCTCCGATGGAATAATTTTTTTCTGGAGGTGAAAAGGTTTTGGAGAAAAATCCGCAAGTGAGATTTTTTCCTTTGGTGGATTTTTGTAGGAGAACAGCTCCGGCTCCAACAGAGGAGGCGTCAACCTCGAGGAAGAAGGGCTTCTGAGGATCAGGTCTGGACAAGACTGGGGCAGAGGAGAAGGCGGCTTTGAGGTGGTTAAAGGCTTCCTCCGCCTGTGGCGGCCAGGATTTCGGATTAGCATTTTTTTTAGTCAGTGCTACAATAGGAGCAACGATGGAGGAGAAGTGGGGAATGAATTGACGGTAGTAATTAGCAAATCCGAGAAATCTTTGGATTGCTCGCAGGCCAGTGGGGCGAGGCCAATCCATTACCGCAGAAAGTTTATCAGGGTCCATTTGAAGACCTTGTCCGGACACAATGTAACCCAAGAAGGGAAGACTGCTGCGTTCGAATAGACACTTCTCGATTTTGGCGTAAAGTTGATTTTGGCGTAGTCGCTGGAGCACTTGACGAACATGAAGGCGATATTCCTCTAGGTTGGAGATAAAAACGAGGATGTCGTCAAGATAGACTACCACACAAGAGTACAGCATAACCCGAAAAATTTAATGAATAAAGTCCTGAAAGACTGCTGGGGCGTTTCATAGGCCAAAAGGCATTACTAGGTATTCAAAATGACCATCTCTGGTATTGAAGGCGGTCTTCCATTCATTACCTGCACGAATACGGATGAGGTTATAAGCGCCCCTTAGGTCTAGTTTGGTGAAAATATTGGCACCTCGTAGTCGGTCGAAGAGTTCGGAGATGAGAGGCAGAGGATAGCGTTTTTTCACAGTAATTTTATTGAGGCAGCGGTAATCAATACAGGGGCGGTAATCAATACACACACACACAGAGTCACACATACATAGTCACACACACACACACAGAGTCACGCACACACACAGAGTCACACATACATAGTCACACACACACAGAGTCACACACACAGGCCGGGGCGGAGGCCGGGCACAGTGCAGGTGAAGGCCGGGGGGGGGGGGGGGGGTATGTGTTACGGACAGGCACAGCCTAGGTGAAAGCCGTGGGGGGGGGGGGGGTTCTGACGGACCCCCCCCTGACAGACTCCTATATCCCCTAATGTTATGTCAATGTCCCGGCCGGTCCTGTGATTGGCTGCTGGTCCTGGACAATCACAGGACCCAGCGGGAAATGTGAAATGACAGCAGGGGATTTTGGAGTTTGCGGCGCCGGTATATGTTATAAGGAGCCCGGGCTGACATTACAGTTCAGCCGCCCGGGCTCCTCATACTGCCTCCCCGCTACCCTCACTTAATAATGATGGGGTCACTGATATAGATCCCCCCTTGTCTCCCGCCCGTGCCGCTCAGCTCCTGCTGCTACAAGACTACAACTCCCAGCGTGTCCTCACTGTAAGGGCATGCTGGGACTTGTAGTCTTGCAACAGTTAGCAGACAGATGGGAGTTGTGTGGCGCTGGCAGGTGAGAGGGGTGGGATGTAAATCACTGCAGTGTCCCTGTAGCGAAGTGAGGGTAGCGGGGAGAAAGTATGTCGGAGCCCGGGCAGCAGTAGCTTTTCCTGCTCCATGTTGGAGCTGGAGTAAATATAGTCAATTTTTACGGCCGTGGCAACATTCTATTGCGCAGCTTCGACTGTCGCAGTTAATAAATACCTGACTAGAGCTAATCCATTTTGAAAAATTTACTACATAAGCAAGTGTGAATTTTCTTGCTTTTCTTGTTCTTCACGCAAATTGTTGCACGAAAACACACGTAGTCGCAGTTGTGACAATTTTGCGACAATTATAGTAAAGAAAACCTGACTAAACCCCTTGATAAATGTCCCCCTATATGAATAAATATTGTTATTCTTATCATTCAGCCAACAGATATCTCTCTCACTCATCCCAAACATATTTATGCTCAGCCAAGCATGCATGTATTCTGAATGGGTAGAGAGTCAATGCCAGACACCTCTGGTAATGGACTTATCTCCCTAAGAAAAAAGGACTGGGAAGTTGAAATTAAACATGCCGGATCTTTCTTTTTTCCTCTGACATCTGCCATCGGGAATGAGTCTGGAAGCCCCCATAATATAGATAGTTGTCGGCACTTCGTCAACAGGGGGTGTGCATGGATAAGGTAACCAGGTGTAGAAAAAGAAGGTCCCAGCACTCACCAAATGATGTAATAAATCAAATGTATTTGTTGTAGTTCATCTTAACAGGACGCGTTTCAGCAATGTATGCCTTCCTCTGCTGTCTCAGACAGCAGAGGAAGGCATACATCGCCGAAACGCGTCCTGTTAAGATGAACTACAACAAATAAATTTGATTTATTGCATCATTTGGTGAGTGCTGGGACCTTCTTTTTCTACACCTGGAAGCCCCCATAGACATTAGATGGTCTGCCAGTTCCACTGACTAGTTTGTCTGACACATGTCCATGTGTTCGGCCAGGTTAAAGCTACACAGACACAACAGACCCATGTTAATGAAGTCAGTATGGTGGCACATGAAGTCCCTACTCCACAGAAGTATACGCACTATAGACCAATGTAAGACACCCTATTACAGGGATAATATTCACTAGAAACAATGCTATTAATTGAGACTAGACATGTTCCGATTGCTTTGTAAAAAGATTGCAAAAGTATCAAGGTAAAGTAGGGCCCATAAACTTGTAAGGTACCATTTTCTTGCTTTGTAGAGAGTTGTATAGAGCCCTAATACTATAGTATGCGCAATCCGTAAATCATCACCGTCTTCTCATAAACTCATATCCAGCCACATCTTAATGGTTAATGTTTTTAAACTTAAAAAAAAAAAAAGAAAAAAAAAGAAAAAGAAAAGTCAAATCCTTTTAACTTATTGCCTGGCTCTATCTATAAACAGTGTCAGATGGTGTCTCACACATTGCACTTAAGAAACCTTATTCCTGATAGTGCCTTGACCTTGGTGGCCTCGAAGACTAGGTAGCTTAAGTGACACAGAGCAGGGATCCTTCAAAGAGTCCACTTTTTGATATAGGAAGGCAGTAAAAATAGTTGAGGAAGAGCCTCCTTCCCCCATTAAAGAACCGAGAAGTGTGCTGTTATTCTTCACTGAATTTCACAATTCTCATGGGTCCAACACACAAAGCAAAAGTGGTCAATGTGTACATTGGTTATGTCCTGCTGTCTATTTGCATACTCACTGCCATCAGGTGAACTATTTGCACAGCTGTTCTGTGGACATAACAGTTTTCTCTAGTTGGATAACATTGTTTCTATATGGAATGGTTTATTTTGCTTAGGTCAATGCTCATATAAAAGGTTAGGACCTACAGCATTTTAATTAAGTCAGTGTATTCCTATCTAATAGTCTATTGGTACAAAAAAGTGGCACAATTTTCAGGCTAAAATGTTTCACATTCCCACATTTATTTATCATTTGTTTATTTAAGGGACAAGAAAGAAAAGCAATAATTAGAAAAGGAGAATAAATAAATATAAATAATTAAATCTAGTTTATTTATCGAATACATTTTAACCATTTAAGGGCTGAGCCAACTGTGACTTTAGGGTAGGGATGCACGTGCCGTATTTTGCTGCATATTTTGCTGCTGCCTATTTTCTTATCCATTGATGTCAATGGGTAGCAAAAGCAGCTATAGAAAATATGCAGCAAAATATGGCACATGCGAGCCTACCCATAAATGGACTCTTTCACTTCAGAAATTCCCCCTAAAATACAGCAATACGTAAATAGTTCAAAACACTGATTCTAAATCTGTAATAATTATCTTTTTTCAAAATTTTATTTCTCTGCTATAAGCCCACAAATGTAGGAGTCTTAATAGTCCTCTCAGCATGGGGGATAAGTGTCTGATTTTGTTTTTTGGCGGGGTGGGGGTATCAGAATGCTGGGACCCCTTGTGATCTTAAAAACAGGGCCCCAAGTCTGCCATCAGAACAGAGCCACAGTCTTGCATGCACATCTCTGCTCCATTCACTCTCTACAGGAGCTGCTAGAGATGGCCAAGTACGAGTGTCTGGCTATCTCCATCATCTGCCATTGAGAATAAATGGAGCGGTGGTCATGTCTGCAAACCATCTCTCCATTCTGATGGTAGTTTTTTTTAAATTTTTTTATTTGAGATTGCAGGGCATGCCACAGTTCAATAAACCTCCTCCACGATCAGACAGCTATCCACTATCCTGTGGGACAACCCCTGTAAGTACCGAAGGTTATTTTGTATTTTTTACCTTCTCTTATTTAATTAACCATAAGGATCTCATTTTAAAGGCTTTATAACTGACAAGTCGTAAGATTTATAAAGTAAAGTACCTTTTCTATTCACATTTCTCCAAGAGTTGCTAGTGGCGAATATTGTCAAAAGTTGCAGATTCTGCATCAAAATGTGCTATTTAATAATGTATGCTGCTTGTTTTATGGGTGAGAAAAGGATGCAGAGAGGGAGCTGAAAGGGAGCTTGGCTTCGCATGGAAGGGGCATGCAGGGGCGTGGACCACTCATGGGCTGGTCCCGCTAATGGGGACGGTGTTCATGCTGTGGAAAATGTGTAGGAACTCAGTTCTCACGCATTCCTGCAGGACTAGAGCCACACACACACACACACACACACACACACACACACACATATATATATATATATATATATATATATATAAATATTTTGTTTTTTAAGAGTGCGCATGTGTCACGATGCCGGCTGGCAGGTAGTGGATCCTCTGTGCTAGAGAGGGATTGGCGTGGACCGTGCTAGTGGACCGGTTCTAAGCCACTACTGGTTTTCACCAGAGCCCGCCGCAAAGCGGGATGGTCTTGCTGCGGCGGTAGTGACCAGGTCGTATCCACTAGCAACGGCTCACCTCTCTGGCTGCTGAAGATAGGCGCGGTACAAGGGAGTAGGCAAAAGCAAGGTCGGACGTAGCAGAAGGTCGGGGCAGGCAGCAAGGATCGTAGTCAGGGGCAACGGCAGAAGGTCTGGAAACACAGGCAAGGAACACACAAGGAACGCTTTCACTGGCACTAAGGCAACAAGATCCGGCAAGGGAGTGCAGGGGAAGTGAGGTGATATAGGGAAGTGCACAGGTGAACACAGTAATTGGAACCACTGCGCCAATCAGCGGCGCAGTGGCCCTTTAAATCGCAGAGACCCGGCGCGCGCGCGCCCTAGGGAGCGGGGCCGCGCGCGCCGGGACAGAACAGACGGAGAGCGAGTCAGGTAGGGGAGCCGGGGTGCGCATCGCGAGCGGGCGCTACCCGCATCGCGAATCGCATCCCGGCTGGCAGCGGAATCGCAGCGCCCCGGGTCAGAGGACGTGACCGGAGCGCTGCCGCGGGGAGAGTGAAGCGAGCGCTCCGGGGAGGAGCGGGGACCCGGAGCGCTCGGCGTAACAGTACCCCCCCCCTTGGGTCTCCCCCTCTTCTTAGAGCCTGAGAACCTGAGGAGCAAACTTTTGTCTAGGATGTTGTCCTCAGGTTCCCAGGATCTCTCTTCAGGACCACAACCCTCCCAGTCCACTAAAAAAAAATTTTTCCCTCTGACCTTTTTGGCAGCTAAAATTTCCTTGACCGAGAAGACGTCCGAGGAGCCGGAAACAGGAGTGGGAGGAACAGATTTGGGAGAAAAACGGTTGAGGATGAGTGGTTTGAGAAGAGAGACGTGAAAGGCATTAGGGATACGAAGGGAGGGAGGAAGAAGAAGTTTATAAGAGACAGGATTAATTTGACACAAAACTTTGAAAGGACCAAGATAGCGTGGTCCCAACTTGTAGCTAGGGACACGGAAGCGGACATATTTAGCGGAGAGCCATACCTTGTCTCCAGGGGAAAAAACGGGGGGAGCTCTTCTTTTCTTATCCGCGAACTTCTTCATGCGTGATGAAGCCTGTAAGAGAGAATTTTGGGTCTCTCTCCATATGATGGAAAGGTCACGAGAAATTTCATCCACAGCGGGCAGACCAGAGGGCAAGGGAGTAGGGAGGGGGGGAAGAGGGTGACGGCCGTACACCACGAAAAATGGGGATTTGGAGGAAGACTCAGAGACCCTGAAGTTATACGAGAATTCGGCCCATGGGAGGAGATCTGCCCAGTCATCCTGGCGGGAGGAAACAAAATGTCGCAAATAATCACCCAAGATCTGGTTAATCCTTTCTACTTGTCCATTGGACTGGGGATGATATGCAGAAGAAAAATTTAATTTAATCTTGAGTTGTTTACAGAGAGCCCTCCAGAATTTAGACACGAATTGGACGCCTCTATCCGAGACAATCTGCGTAGGCAACCCGTGAAGACGAAAAATGTGTACAAAAAATTGTTTAGCCAACTGAGGCGCAGAAGGAAGACCAGGAAGAGGGATGAAATGTGCCATTTTGGAGAATCGATCAACGACCACCCAAATAACAGTGTTGCCACGGGAAGGGGGTAAATCAGTAATAAAATCCATACCAATCAGAGACCAAGGCTGTTCGGGGACAGGCAGAGGATGAAGAAAACCAGCGGGCTTCTGGCGAGGAGTCTTATCCCGGGCACAGATAGTGCAGGCTCGCACAAAGTCCGCAACATCCGTCTCCAGAGTCGGCCACCAATAGAAGCGGGAGATGAGTTGCACAGATTTCTTGATACCCGCATGACCTGCGAGATGGGAGGAGTGACCCCATTTGAGGATTCCGAGGCGTTGGCGAGGAGAAACAAAGGTCTTTCCTGGAGGAGTCTGCCTGATGGAGGCAGGAGAAGTGGAGATCAGGCAGTCAGGTGGAATGATGTGTTGCGGAGAGAGTTCAACTTCTGAGGCATCCGAGGAACGAGAGAGAGCATCGGCCCTAATGTTCTTATCGGCAGGACGAAAGTGAATCTCAAAATTAAATCGGGCAAAGAACAGAGACCACCGGGCCTGGCGAGGATTCAGCCGTTGGGCAGACTGGAGGTAGGAGAGGTTTTTGTGGTCGGTGTAGATAATAACAGGAGAACTTGATCCCTCCAGCAGATGCCTCCATTCCTCAAGTGCTAATTTAATGGCCAGAAGCTCTCGATCCCCGATGGAGTAGTTCCTCTCCGCTGGAGAGAAGGTCCTAGAGAAAAAACCACAAGTGACAGCACGCCCGGAAGAATTTTTTTGTAGAAGAAAAGCTCCAGCTCCCACTGAGGAGGCATCAACCTCCAATAGGAAGGGTTTGGAAGGGTCAGGTCTGGAGAGGACGGGAGCCGAAGAAAAGGCAGACTTGAGTCGTTTAAAGGCGTCTTCTGCTTGAGGAGGCCAGGACTTGGGATCAGCATTTTTTTTGGTTAAAGCCACGATAGGAGCCACAATGGTAGAAAAATGTGGAATAAATTGCCTGTAATAATTGGCGAACCCCAAAAAGCGTTGGATAGCACGGAGTCCGGAGGGGCGTGGCCAATCTAAGACGGCAGAGAGTTTGTCTGGATCCATCTGTAGTCCCTGGCCAGAGACCAAATATCCTAGAAAAGGAAGAGATTGGCATTCAAACAGACATTTCTCAATTTTGGCATAGAGTTGGTTGTCACGAAGTCTCTGAAGAACCATACGGACATGCTGGCGGTGTTCTTCTAGATTGGCAGAAAAAATTAGGATATCGTCCAGATATACAACAACACAGGAGTATAACAGATCACGAAAAATTTCATTGACAAAGTCTTGGAAGACGGCAGGGGCGTTGCACAGTCCAAAGGGCATGACCAGATACTCAAAGTGTCCATCTCTGGTGTTAAATGCCGTTTTCCACTCGTCCCCCTCTCTGATGCGGATGAGGTTATAGGCGCCTCTTAAGTCCAATTTAGTGAAGATGTGGGCACCTTGGAGGCGATCAAAGAGTTCAGAGATGAGGGGTAAGGGGTAGCGGTTCTTAACCGTGATTTTATTAAGACCGCGGTAGTCAATGCAAGGACGTAGGGAGCCATCTTTTTTGGACACAAAGAAAAATCCGGCTCCGGCAGGAGAGGAGGATTTACGGATAAAGCCCTTTTTTAGATTCTCCTGGACGTATTCGGACATGGCAAGAGTCTCTGGGGCAGAGAGAGGATAAATTCTGCCCCGGGGTGGAGTAGTGCCCGGGAGGAGGTCGATAGGGCAATCATAAGGCCTGTGAGGAGGTAGAGTCTCAGCTTGTTTTTTGCAGAAAACATCCGCGAAGTCCATATAGGCCTTAGGGAGACCGGTTACTGGAGGAACCACAGAGTTACGGCAAGGGTTACTGGGAACCGGTTTTAGACAGTTCTTGGAACAAGAGGACCCCCAACTCTTGATCTCCCCAGTGGACCAATCCAGGGTAGGGGAATGAAGTTGAAGCCAGGGAAGTCCAAGGAGAATTTCCGAGGTGCAATTGGGGAGGACCAAAAGTTCAATCCTCTCATGATGAGATCCGATGCTCATAAGAAGGGGCTCCGTGCGGAAACGTATGGTACAGTCCAATCTTTCATTATTTACACAATTGATGTAGAGGGGTCTGGCGAGACTGGTCACCGGGATGTTGAACCTGTTGACGAGAGAGGCCAAAATAAAATTTCCCGCAGATCCAGAGTCCAAGAAGGCCACTGTAGAGAAGGAGAAGGCAGAGGCAGACATCCGCACAGGCACAGTAAGACGTGGAGAAGCAGAGTAGACATCAAGGACTGTCTCACCCTTGTGCGGAGTCAGCGTACGTCTTTCCAGGCGGGGAGGACGGATAGGACAATCTCTCAGGAAGTGTTCGGTACTAGCACAGTACAGGCAGAGGTTCTCCATACGGCGTCGTGTCCTCTCTTGAGGTGTCAGGCGAGACCGGTCGACCTGCATAGCCTCCACGGCGGGAGGCACAGGAACAGATTGCAGGGGACCAGAGGAGAGAGGAGCCGAGGAGGAGAAACGCCTCGTGGGAACAGAGTCCATATCTTGGCGGAGTTCCTGACGCCTTTCGGAAAAACGCATGTCAATGCGAGTGGCTAGGTGAATAAGTTCATGTAGATTAGCAGGAATTTCTCGTGCGGCCAGAACATCTTTAATGTTGCTGGATAGGCCTTTTTTGAAGGTCGCGCAGAGGGCCTCATTATTCCAGGACAATTCTGAAGCAAGAGTACGGAATTGTACGGCATACTCGCCAACGGAAGAATTACCCTGGACCAGGTTCAACAGGGCAGTCTCAGCAGAAGAGGCTCGGGCAGGTTCCTCAAAGACACTTCGGATTTCCGAGAAGAAGGAGTGTACAGAGGCAGTGACGGGGTCATTGCGGTCCCAGAGCGGTGTGGCCCATGACAGGGCTTTTCCGGACAGAAGGCTGACTACGAAAGCCACCTTAGACCTTTCAGTGGGAAACAGGTCCGACATCATCTCCAGATGCAGGGAACATTGGGAAAGAAAGCCACGGCAAAACTTAGAGTCCCCATCAAATTTATCCGGCAAGGATATGCGTATCCCAGGAGCGGCCACTCGCTGCGGAGGAGGTGCAGGAGCTGGCGGAGGAGATGACTGCTGAAGCTGTGGTAGTAACTGTTGTAGCATAACGGTCAGTTGAGACAGCTGTTGGCCTTGTTGCGCTATCTGTTGTGACTGCTGGGCGACCACCGTGGTGAGGTCAGCGACAACTGGCAGAGGAACTTCAGCGGGATCCATGGCCGGATCTACTGTCACGATGCCGGCTGGCAGGTAGTGGATCCTCTGTGCCAGAGAGGGATTGGCGTGGACCGTGCTAGTGGACCGGTTCTAAGCCACTACTGGTTTTCACCAGAGCCCGCCGCAAAGCGGGATGGTCTTGCTGCGGCGGTAGTGACCAGGTCGTATCCACTAGCAACGGCTCACCTCTCTGGCTGCTGAAGATAGGCGCGGTACAAGGGAGTAGGCAAAAGCAAGGTCGGACGTAGCAGAAGGTCGGGGCAGGCAGCAAGGATCGTAGTCAGGGGCAACGGCAGAAGGTCTGGAAACACAGGCAAGGAACACACAAGGAACGCTTTCACTGGCACTAAGGCAACAAGATCCGGCAAGGGAGTGCAGGGGAAGTGAGGTGATATAGGGAAGTGCACAGGTGAACACAGTAATTGGAACCACTGCGCCAATCAGCGGCGCAGTGGCCCTTTAAATCGCAGAGACCCGGCGCGCGCGCGCCCTAGGGAGCGGGGCCGCGCGCGCCGGGACAGAACAGACGGAGAGCGAGTCAGGTAGGGGAGCCGGGGTGCGCATCGCGAGCGGGCGCTACCCGCATCGCGAATCGCATCCCGGCTGGCAGCGGAATCGCAGCGCCCCGGGTCAGAGGACGTGACCGGAGCGCTGCCGCGGGGAGAGTGAAGCGAGCGCTCCGGGGAGGAGCGGGGACCCGGAGCGCTCGGCGTAACAGCATGCTTTATATTTATTTTTACAGTATACAGCATAAATATTTTATTAGTTATCTGCTTTTATCTCCTAAAAATATTTACTTAAAAAAATAATCTGTGTTTATTGTATTTTGCGTGAATATTATTGTTAATCAAAAACTTTGTTTAATTAGTAATTGTTTAATCTTTTAGTCTCACAGGTGGTCTTGTTCTTTTAAACATTTTTATCAATACAGAAACCTGACCATAGTTTGGCCAGTTGTCATCATCATTGATGACATATCAGATGTAAAAAGTTATATAATATTGCATTCTTTTTAGATTTTCATCCAGTTGAACCTCTGTAACAATTGTTTTAAAGTATCAGAAGGCCATAGAATACAATATAAAGCATACCTTAACCCTAACGGTTGAGAAATTTTTACAAGCTATTTTTGTTTCCTGTCAGGTTTAGCGTATTTGTTGAATTTGCGGTACTATTTTTTAAAAAAAATTAAGTTACATCACTTAAAGGGCTTGTCCAAATTGTTACTATTTTAAAATACTCTAAGTATCCCCCCCCCCCACTGATGATCACATTAAATAAGTAACTTACACTCTTGAAAATGTGTTCTTTCTCCACTATGACTTTGCATGATTTGTGTTGCCATCAACTTCCCGGGACATCTTTTAGAACTAGCTTATGGAGAAGGGGGTTGTGATTTCTAGTCTAGTACATGAGATACCGCCTAACCGAAGAGTTGGCAACATCGCACATGGTGGAGGAATCGGTGGATTGTCGAGACTGTAAGTTAGTTATTTGATGTGCGCAGCAAGAGAGGGGAGAGTAATGATTTTAAAAAAATAATTTGTAGAATGCCTTTACTTATTATTAACAAGAACTTAGTTTTTATCTTTAATGTTAGGTCATACTGCATGTTATTATAACATTGTTGCCTGTAACTAGACCCTTCAATTGCAATTCCAAGACTGATAGGGGCATGACAAAAGTAACCCCTACTCTTATGTTATGTCCATAACTAACATGAATCACACTGTTCTAGTGGTTAAATGGCGCCCTCCTTCTGGTGACTGCGTAGGCGCAGGTTCTTTGCTCAGGTGGTTTCCATGACATAGAAGTACATCATTTTGCAGGAATGGCCTAAAGTTACATTTATAAGTTTGTTTGGACAAATAACTCACAATAAACTACATGTAAATGTGCTACCTCGGATCAGACAAGGATCAGATTTTTTTTCTCAGCAGATGGTTGTTATAGCGCCAGTCATTGAGTGTTGATAACCCGCACATCATTTAGCTCTGGGGCCATTGCTGATGTTGTGGTTAATCCTTGCTACAAATTATATACATTTTTGTGGCAAAATCATACCCATAATTGCAAGAAGATCTGTGCAGATTTTCTGAATAATGGTTATGAGAAAATATCAGATATAGAATAGAAAGTTTGTGGTCAGTTTTAATAATATATGGGATAATACCCCCTGTAAATCCTAAGAATATTAACAGTCATCTATGTGACCATAATAAAAGCTTGAGACTGACCACATTATGGAGGTTGCTGAACTCTGAGGGTGGCTCCTCAGGATCTTTATCATTAATTACAGAGGGTACATTATTCCTGTGCACACCTCAGCTGCTGAAAAACCTCTTTGTAAAGTGTTTGGGGAAGATTCCTATTCTACAATTAGAAATTGATTGTTATGAAATTACCTCATGCTTTTCATAAAGAGAATTTGCCGCATCAGGGACACAGAATAGACATAAGTAAATACATAGACATAGTCCTTCAAAAGATTACTGGGAGGCACTCACTGAAGGTACGGAAACACTCCCTTTATATTTAAAGTTTGGCAAAACATCACAGAGCCTGGGTATGCTCCTGGATGCCACAGAAAAGGGTGAAGTTACAGCTGTTTCACACCCACGAAGGTTAAATAAAAAGAGAGTGTTTCCGTATCTCTGTTTCAGGCCCACAATGGCACTTTGTCAGACCACTTCAAGTTCTGACGAAGCACCATTGTGGGCATGAAACGCCGGTAACTTCACTCTTGTCTGTGGCATCCAGAGGCATACCCAAGCTCTGTGATGTTTTGCTAACCGATAAATAAAAAGAGAGTGTTTCCGTACCTCCAGTGAGTTATCTTTTGAAGGACTTTGTTGTGTTTGCTCTACTGTGATTGAGCACCAGACGGATTGATTTCACCTTTTCCACATGTTGTCCATGTAGCTTTGCGTGCCCTAAACGTTGTAGCTCTGGTGCTAAGCTGTGATGTAATGGCTGTTTCTTTCCACATTCTTACATAAATAAATACACAAATAAAATAGTAATAATAATAATAAAAAAATTATATTACACACTGCAGCTCCATGAAGGTATAGGACTACATGTATTTACATGGCCTGTTTTAACAATATATGGGATAATACCCCTACTGTAAATCATAAGAATATTAACAGTCATCCCAGTGACCATGATAAAAGCTCTAGACTGACCACTTTATGGAGGTTGCTGAACTCCAAGGTGACTTCTCAGAATCTTTATCATTAATAGTGGAAGGTTCATTACTCTTTTGCACACCTCAGCTGCTGAAGAACCTCTTTGTAAAGTCTTTGGGGGATATTTGATTGTTATGAAATGACCTTATTATTTTCAGAAAGAGGGTTTGCAGCATGAAAGCCCTTCAAAAGATAACTGGGAGGCACTCACCAAAGGTACGTAAACATTTTATTTTTATTTAATGGATAGCAAAACATCCCAGAGCTTGGATATGCACCTGGACTATGTCTGTGGCGTACGAGTGCATACCCAAGCTCTGTGATGTTTTGCTATCCCTTAAATAAATAAACCTCCGGTGAGTGCCTCCCAGTTATCATTTGAAGGGCTTTGATGCTGGAGACCCTCTTTGGCGTTTGATCTACTGCTATGAGGACTGAGCACCACACGGATTGATTTAATCTCTTCCACTTGTTGTCCACGTAGCTTGGCGTGCCCTATCCATTGTAGCTCTGTTGCTAAGTGATTGTGCCAACTGCTGTGTCTTTCCACATTCTTAAAATAAATAAACAAATAAAGAAATACTAAAAAAGAAATAAATGTGTATAGATTACACACTGTAGTTCTGTGAAGGTATAAGACTACATATCTCTATATAAATAGTGTAATGACTATGTTTGTGATTGTACTATGTAAATAATATAGGGTGTGCTCAGAACAGACTGCTTCCAGTTAATTGGAATAAAATTGCACTGATTAGAATAACATTGGATTGATGGGAATGGTAAGATTCCCTTAGTTTGTCAGCGAGCCTTCTGCCCCCTGCACAGATGGTGGGAGACGAGGCCAAATCCCAAAGACAGAGCCCCCATATGCCCCATGCATGTTTGCCAGTCACATCCACACATCACAAGTGCCGTAGCTCTTTTATAACGTATCATTAAACGTGCCGCCTTTGTAAGTCCGCTCATTATGGTTTCATTGTTGGCACAATCCGTGCTTGATGCAATGAATATTGACTTCATGCTTGCTTTTCTAATTGATTTACTTCTGGGTTGAGTGACTGATTTCCTTGCCCCTAGCCCCCGCATCCATGGCAATTGATTCAATAGCCGCAGATAGGCAGGCCACTTGTCTGAGCATTAAGGATTACACAAAGCCCTGCCACAAAGCAGCAGCCCGTATTCATTGAAAGGCCAAAAATGGGCTGAGTGTCCTTCTGGACTTTGCTGAAGGTTTGAGGTTTTCAAGAAAATTCTTAAAAGATGTGTTTACATGGGTCTTCAATGAAAGGAAGTTAAAAAGGAGACACGAAGAAACAAAAGTTGAGGAATTTCACTGGGATCCAGGATGAGCTACAATGTAAAACTGAATCACGGTGATTGAAATAGATGGAAATAAGCTTTATCTAAAAGGTGATTGTTTACTTTTTTAGTCTAGTTAAGACAGGATGAGGGGACATTTTTCTTGTTGTTGTCTCGGTATTATATTCCCAAAAATAACCTTATTAGATAACAATTATAGCGATAACAACAATAGCAGATGCAACAGCAACAACAACAATAACGGATGAGGGTGAAATACTATATCAGGCACAAAAATGCTGGTAGTACATTATATACTGTATTAGAGTAGATGTTTATAGACCTTCTATGTGACTAGGATAAAAAATGACTTTTACTATAGCTAGACGTGTGCTATGACCAGGAGTAAAGATCTATATGGGACTGTACACTGACTAACATGAAACTGTATCATGGCTGGCATAGGTTTTCGACCTAGGTCTTGACTGGCATATAAACTCTGTATTTGCATATATCATGTCTATCTTATAAGTTGTATATAAGTCTATGCTAGACTAAAATGGAAGTTATGTGCAGGTTTCTACAAATAAATAGCCTTTGCTGTGGTAAGCATAGATATTCTGTATAGACTTGTTGAATGAATAGTATAAAAGTTCTATATGGGACTGTAAAAATGACTGGCATAGAAGTTTCATACAGACCTGGGCAATGACTAGCAAAGAAGTACTGTAGAGGCCTGTACAATAACTAGCAAAGAAGTACCATGCTAGCACAGGCGTTCTCTATAGGCCTGTTTAATGACTAGGATATGAGTTCTATTTAGATATGTACAGTGACCCCCCCGACCTACGATGGCCTCGACATACGATCATTTCAACATACAATGGCCTCTCAGAGACCATCGCATGTTGAAGGCAGCATCAACATACAATGCTTTTGTATGTCGGGGCCATCGCATAAACGGCTATCCGGCAGCGCAGACTGCTTCAGCTGCCACCGGATAGCCATTTACGGTGCCCAGTGTGGTCCACTGATGATCACTTACCTGTCCTTGGGGCTCCGGAGCATCCTCTTCGGGATCCCCTGCATCATCCGCGCTCTTCATCGTCGTCATCACGTCACTGCGCACGCCGTCCCGTCATCTAATAGGAGCGGCGTGCGTAGCGACGTCATGGCGCCGACGGAGAGCGAGGATGCCAGGGAAGCAGAGGCCTTGCCGGAGCGTCGGAGACACCCCGGGGACGCGGCGACAGCGATGGAAGGCGACATCCAGGGCAGCGGTGACGAGCGGTGATGTGTCCGGAGCGGCGGGGACAGGTGAGTACAAATTCCTATACCAGTGGTCTAAAACCTGCGGACCTCCAGATGTTGCAAAACTACAACATCTGGAGGTCCGCAGGTTGTAGACCACTGTCCTATACTTTCCATTGCACGGATCCCTCAACATACGATGGTCCATTTGGAACGGATTATCATCGTATGTTGAGGAACCACTGTATTGTGATAAACATTAGTGTTGCTCGCGAATATTCGCAATTCGAATATTATTCGCGAATATCGCATATTCGCGAATTCGCGAATTTCGCGAATTCGCGAATTTCGCGAATATAGCGCTATATATTCGTAATTACGAATATTCGTTTTTTTTTTTTCTTCACAGTACACATCACAGTGATCACCCCTCTCTGCTTCCAGCTTGTGTGGTGTAAAGAAGGCTCTAATACTACTGTGTGAGACTGGCGTGCAAAATTTCGCATATGCGAAAATTAGCATATGCGAATGTTCACACATGCGAATTTCCACATATGCTAATTTTCGCATGTGCGTATTTTCGCATACGCGAAAATAAAACGAGAATATAACGAATATGCGAATATTCGCGAATATATGACGAATATTCGTCCATATATTCGCGAATATTCGCGAATTCGAATATGGCCTATGCCGCTCAACACTAATAAACATAATGGGGGATATTTTTAAAAACCTATCCAGAGGAAAAGTTGCTGAGTTGCCCATAGCAACCAATCAGATCGCTTCTTTCATTTTTGAAAAGGCCTCTGAAAAATGAAAGAAGCAATCTGATTGGTTGCTATGGGCAACTCAGCAACTTTTCCTCTGGACAGATTTTGATAAACCACCCCCAAAATCTCTACCTAGACCTGTACTATGACTAGGATAAGAAATATATATATATATAGACCTGTATAATGACTAGGATCAAAGCGCTATATAGGCCTGTAAAGTTTCTTGGACAGATGTTCTATATAAACCTGTATAACAACTGTGAATGCATCGCTTTATAGACCCGTATTATAACCTGGATATAATGGGGGAGATTTCTCAAAACCTATGTAGAGGAAGAGTGGTGCAGTTGTCCATAGCAACCAATCAGATTGCTTCTTTTATTTTTTAGCGGCCTTTTTAAAAATGAAATGAGCAATCTGGTTGGTTGCTATGAGCAACTGCACCACTCTTTCTCTACATAGGTTTTGATAAACCTTCCTTATTGTCTGTATAGATCTTTACTATGTCTTGGACAAATGTTCTATATAGACCTGCACAATGACTTGAATAAGAAATCTATATAGACCTCTATTATGACTAGGATAAGAAATATATGTAGACTTGTATTATGACTAGGTTCGAAGCCAGGGCTCAAGTCCTACAGGAATGCAAGGGAACTGAGTTCCTGTACTTTTTCCACAGCAGTAACACTGTTCCAATTAGCAGGACCAGTCCTTGAGTTTCCACACTTTTTTTTTTCCAGGATTTGACCCCTGATCGAAGTGCTGTATGACCTGTAAAATCACTTGGAGAAATGTTCAATACAGACATGCATCATGATAAGGATCAAATATGATAGAAGTCCTATATAAGGTATAAGCACTCAATAGATCAGCCTACTGTGAAAACTTTTCTGCTTTAAAAAAGGCTTTTGTATGCGGGTTTCCCGGGTTTTGCTTACGTGTGATTTATTTATCAAGGTTGTGCGACTCTTTGATAAATACCGTTTTTATCGGGGTATACCACGCACCGGCCTATAACACGCACCCTCATTTTACCAAGGATATTTGGGTAAAAAAAGTTTTTTACCCAAATATCCATGGTAAAATGAGGGTGCGTGTATGTGCATGCGTATACCCCGATACACCCCCAGGAAAGGCAGGGGGAGAGAGGCCGTCGCTGCCCGCTTCTCTCCCCCTGCCTTTCCTGGGGTCTAGAGCCCTGCTGCCGCCGCTTCTCTCCCGCTGGCTATCGGCGCCGCTGCCCGTTCTCTCCGTTCTCTGGCTATCGGTGCCGGCGCTCCATTGCCGGCGCTGATAGCGGGGGGGAGAGAAGCGGCGCCGGCAATGGGGCAGCGGCGCAGACAGCCAGGGGGAGAGAAGGGGCAGCGGCACCCATTGCCGGTGCCGCTGCCCCGTTGCCTCCCCCCATCCCCGGTTGCATAATTACCTGTTGCCGGGGTCGGGTCCACTCTGCTTCAGGCCTCCGGTGTGCGTCCCATGCGTCGTTGCTATGCGCTGCACGGCGCGGCGCAATGACGTGACTGCCCCTTCTCTCCCCCTGTCTGTCGGCGCCGCTGCCTGATTGCCGGCGCCGCTTCTCTCCCCCTGGCTATCAGCGCCGGCAATGGGGCGCCGGCACTGATAGTCAGGGGGAGAGAACGGGCAGCGGCGCCGATAGCCAGGGGGAGAGAAGGGCCGGCAGCAGGTCTCTGGACCCCAGGGCAGGCAGGGGCAGAGAAGCCGGCAGCGACTGTAGGTCTCTGCACCTTCAAAGCCGCTGCAGTTCATTGATTTAAAGCGCTTTAAATCATTGAACTGTAGCAGCTTATCGGCGTATAACACGCAGGTAGACTTTAGGCTAAAAAATTTTGCCTAAAAAGTGCGTGTTATACGCCGATAAATACGGTAGGTCACATGTATGCAAAAGTAAGTAAAAAAAAAATTGTCATATAAAAGCCATACGATTGAAAAGAATGATAAATCTCCTTTTTTTCCATTGATCGTCTTTTCTTTTAACATGCTCACTATTGCGTCAGTTGGTTGGGGTTTTTGCTTTAAAGAAACATCTTATTTTGATGACCAAAAATCAAATGTGACTTTCATTTAACCCTATGCTGACAGCCTTGGTTTGACACCACGACCTGCTGACAGCTGTACAGGAGGTCTGGAGGTGCTTGTACAACAAATAACAGGACAGGTGGAAGCTTTCTCCTGTTTACACAGGTAGGGAAGGTAAATATAAAAAGTAGAACAACTCATTTCTGTTATATGGGAACGGTCACAAAATACAGGTTTGTTTGCAATAGAGAATGTGTGACCGAATTGACACCAATATATCCAGCAGGATGATTGTTGTCCACATACTGATTTGTTTGTCCTAAGCTTAACTAAATACCCTCATAAATGTACAGGAATCAACTTTACATGGAATGTGCCTCAAAGGCAACTGGTCACTCTGGTCACTAATTTCAACCACCTACAATTCTCTAATACAATTGTGATATATAAATTTAAGGGCAACATTTTTTGTTGGAGTCCCGCCCCAATGCGCTAAGCCCAGGATGTGACACATGACTGAGATTTTCAGTCATGGGACTGTGTCACATGATTGGAACTAAAAATATAAAAAAGAGCGCTCCATAGCGTAAAACCGACTGGGTAGGTATTGGTAGAAGGATTCTTTTTAAAGCCTCTTACCCCAGGTGGTTGTGTGAGCTCACACACAACAATGGACAGTGTGTAAGGATTGTTAGAGCCCAGTCTGCAGCCTCCCAACCAAGTAGATAGCAACAAATGGACTTCAAAGGTGCGGGTGGGTCTTTTGCGGCGCTGACTTGGAACAGGCACATCAGGTGAGTATAAAAGGTTTATTAAAATGCAACGCGTTTCACCGCACATGCGCGGCGGCTTCATCAGGCATGGTAATCACAGGAAGGGGGGGACTCATATACAGAGAAAAAGTTATTTCTTTAACAACTTTTGTATCAGTATGTATGTGTATGTATATATTTTGATACAAAAGTTGTTGAAGAGTTAACTTTTTCTCTGTATATAAGTCCCCCCTTCCTGTGATTACCATGCCTGATGAAGCCGCGCATGTGCAGTGAAACCCGTTGTATTTTAATAAACCTTTTATAATCTCCTGATGTGCCTGTTCCGAGTCAGCGCCCCAAAAGACCCACCGCACCTTTGAAGTCCATTTGACGTGATTGGAACTGACATGCAAGACAGTAGCACAGAAGCACTTTATAAGCGCTAATAGTGTCATATTACTGTGTAAGTAGGTATGATTCTATCCATTTATGACTTTTCACATGGACGTCCACAACAGCACTGGTTAAAAGAACATTACAGATTAGTGTGTGTGTGTGTGTGTGTGTGTGATGGTTATTGGTTAGGGTGACAACGCCATGGGTTCTCACCTTCTTAGATTGATCCAGGGTTAGACTTACCTACACTCCCGTTATTCTTCACATGTGTTTTATATTACCTGGTATTACCTAATTTCCCCATATAATTAAAATCCTTGGTGAGACTTAAACTGCTAGGGAACTAGGTAGGCCCTGTTATCAGTCCTAGATATATATGGGATAAAAGGCAGGTTGGTAGTGGGACATTTACCCCCCTCCAGGTTTTCAGAGTAGCCCAGATCACCACAGGTGCGGAAGACAGCTAGTCATTGGGCCTTAAAGGGGTATTAATTTGACTATGCTACAGAGGTTGTAAAATTTGTGTAGTTCATAATACAGTGTATGAACCTGTGTTGGATGGATGGTTTTGCAATTCTTATGTGATTTTTGCCCCAATGTTTATTTTTAACAGCATACAAAATTAGGGTATTCCCAGGTTGCAGTGCGGCTCGAGACATTACATCACTAGTCAGGTGTTGAAAACGAGACTGTCTGCTTCAAGGGGTAAAGTGACCGATGGGTGGGAAGGAGATCATTCTCCACAGGGATGCATGGAATTGTAGCTCAGCTGTGCTGCAAAGGGTGGGGGTACTTGATGTGTGAGAAGGAGAAAAGTGACCTTACCCTTACAAACAAAGGGTCTTGGGACTTGTAGTTGAAGGGAGGGAACTTCAACAGGATATAGCCATTTCATAAAAAGAAAGCAGCAGCATTATGATGGACTCACAAAACATCCATTTAGCCCCAAGACAAGCACAGATCCTTCCTAAGCATGCCCATTACTGTCTGGCAGGTAAGTATTAAAGTCACCGTAAGGTGGATAACCCCTTTAAAACTAGATAAGAGTTAGTTTTCACTGAGAGTCTGGGAGGAACTTGAGTTGAAATACTGAGGTCTGCTAGCCAATCCTGGGAAATGTGCCATTTGTGTGAGGGAACACATTTTAAGTCAGGTAGTAAGCCACCTGTATAGTGAGTGCAAGTTAACATATGTAGACAAGCAGGTTTTGTTTTGTTCTTGTTTTGATCAGTGAATAGGGCTATATATTGTGTTTTGCCTTTAAAAAGCATTATAAACCCTGTATTTTCCACTGTCTCTGACTACTGCTTAAAAGTGTAATCCAGTATAATAAAACTTATTCCCTATGCCCACAATTGGGCAAAAGTGTCAGATCACGAAGGGAGGGTGTCCACTGCTGGGACCCCCATGATATCCCACCAGAGGTACCTGAACACTGTCCCATAGAGATGAATGGAGGGGGGAGGTGTTGGGCACTGTTTCGTGCTGTAGTCGACATGTCTCCATTCATGAGGAGAGTCGGGGTGCCCAAAAAAATGTAAATCATCTGTTTTTCCCGTACGGTGAACGGCGTAAATGTAAAAAAAAAATTTTAAAAATTTAAAAAATTGCTGCTTTTTTGTCATATTTCATTTTAAAAAAATTATGAAAAAAAAATTATAAAAAGTAAAATATAAGCAAACGTGGTACCAATAAAAACTACAGATTACAGCACAAAAAATTTGCCCTCATTTCGCCCTGTGTATGGAAAAATGAGAAAGTTATAGGTGGTCAAAATAGGGCAATTTCAAACATACTAATTTTGTTAAAATAGTTTGGGATTTTTTTAAAGCAGTACAATTATAAAAAGGCATATAATATGGATATCATTTTAATCATCTTGACCCACAGAATAAAGAAAACATGTCATTTTTACTGGAAAGTGTACAGCGTGAAAACAAAACCTTCCAAAATTTGCTAAATTGCGCTTTTCGTTACAATTTTCCCACATAAATAATATTTTTGGGTTGCGCCATAAATTTTATGGTAAAATAAGTGATGTAATTACAAAGTAAAATTGGTGACACAAAAAACAAGCCCTCATATGGGTCTGTAGATGGAAATATAAGACAGTTATGATTTTTAGAAGGCGAGGAAGAAAAAACGAAAATGCTAAAATAAAATTGATCTGGTCCTTAAGGGGTTAAAATAAAATAAATGTTTTGTATTATTATTAGCTGTATAATAGACTGAAAGTCTCGTAGTCCAGCATGTTATTGTCTGACCTTCTCCTGTGGTTTTGGCAGAAATATAAAACTAGAGGTGAGTGAAATTTTGCTCTTGGACGGGTACATTTCCTATTGTAGAGCTGTATTTCATGCATAGAAAACGATGGAGACTGAAATATTTTAATACAGATCGTTGTTTCTGTCTCCATTGTCTTATACCAGGGTATATATGACTCTTTTATTGGGAATTTGGCTGCTAGCAAAACATCAGCAAAGTGAATCGTTGGCAGTTCGCCTATCTCTATATTGTGCTGTTACCATAACATATTTAATAGCAGATGTACATTTCTCATACCTATATATCTTTGTTTTATAATATGATGATGTATTCATGTGTTTCTTAAGTGTAAATGTATGAAGAAGATGTATGAAAAATTATATAAGCGGTCAATGTGTTAATTGGTACATGGCATATTATACAATTTGTGCATCATATTTCACTCAATTTTTACCATCATTACTGGATCCTACAGTTTTCTAAGGATTTATATCACTATAAAGGTGTAATTTATTTTATGTCAACAACAACTCTCAGCAGGCCCAGATAGCCTTTGGCTGTCTAAATCTGGTGCATCTTTAGGCTGGGTTCACACAGTCTAAAATTATCCCTTTGTGCTGAATTTGTGTGCCAAAATGCAAAGGACCTTTTATCAAGTTCAAGACGTAAAACGTGTTGTTAAAGGGGTACTCTGGCGCTAAGACATCTTATCCCCTATCCAAAGGAAAGAGGATTAGATGCCTGATCGCGGGGGTCCCGCCGCTGGGGACGTCCATGATCTTGCACGCAGCGCCCCGTTATAATCAGTCCCCGGAGCACGTTCGCTCCGGGTCTGATTACTGGCGATCACGGGGGCCGGAGCATTGTGACGTCATGACCCCGCCCCGTGTGACGTCATGCTCCGCCCCCTTAATGCAAGCCTATGGGAGGGGGCGTGACAGCTGTGGGATAAGATGTCTTAGCGCCGGAGTACCCGTTTAATTTATGTTGTATCCTGTTGGAATCATATTTTAAAAAGATTTAATAAAGATGGCATTTTTATTCTGGAAAGTGCTGCAGTTTCTCTATTCTTTGGTTAAGGCATTCTTTCACACCCCAGATCCTGATATACGTATGAAACAGTTGAACATAAAAGTCAAGTGTCACTGTCATTGAAAAGGGGTATATCGGCAAGGCGCCACTTGCATGTAGTGGGGGTGCTTGTGGTGGAACAGATCTAACAAAAAATCCTGGCACTCACCAAGTCTCCATAAGAGCAAAGAAGGCCAAAGCCGTAAGGCGTCCTGTGCCTGTAACCTGACAATGTAAATAAACTTCAATCACTTATGCAAACTTGGTGAGTGGCGGGATTTTTTGTTACTGTAATTTTAAAAACACTGATAATATGTCATAGAGATAGATTATAAGTTTTGATAGGTTGGGGTCTGGGGGCTGAGATTCCTGGATTGTCTCTCTCCTCTGTGCAGTACATTGAATCTATAGAAAGTCTATGAGCTAAGTAATCGATGCGCCTTTCCTTTTTACATGTTTCTATGACATTTCAAACGTTTTTTTTTTAAATGAGAGTAACACTTTAACACTTTCTAAATCCAATAATTTACTATGACAAATGTACTGCTTGTGTTTACAGTAACTCCATACTCTCCATGTAGGGTTTTGCTATAAGCAGGAGGCTCTGGTATCAACCACAATGAATGAATATTGAAATAAAATCTAAATCCCTGGCTGAATAAATTGTTTCGGACATGAATGAAGCAACACATATGGTGGGCTGCACTGAATAGAGTGTTCTTGACACAATTATTAATCCTACCCCCCGCTGAGGGTCACCGGGTATCGCCTTAAGTGTATCATTGATCTGCACAATCTCAAGCTGAGAACTGCTTATTTAAAACAAATGTGCTATTTTCAATTTTAGAAACTGATATCCCCTCAATTATTTACCACCTATTTAACGCGTCAATAATGGTAGAAAATGGTTTGGGATGAGAAAAAGTCCTTTCGATGGATAGCATGAACATTTTATGAACACTATAGCCCGGGGTGTACCGGTAGATATCTGCAATTATAAGTCTACAATAATACTTAATGTTATAATGATAATAGATGTCTGCTCTACATTTTATCTGATCTCCCAATGAAGTAGGGCTGAGTTAGTCACTGAACTGTTTCTTTTGTTTAGGGTTTATGCACATAGCTGTACAATATAATATGAGGGCTATCATAGAGGTGCATGACCTCTAAATTCCAATTGGGGCATGTTCCAAAAACCTAAAGGAGAATACCTCTGTTCATATTTATTTTATTACTTTATTTAGCAACTAAATATTCCACAGCACTGTAGAAGAAACCCATAAGGGGGGGTCACGATCTATGTTCCAATCAATGTTTTGTTGAAGTAAGCGAGAGGAAACCCAGGGAGAACCTACAAACTCCATATGCAAAGTCTTGACCTTGGTCAGGTGCAGCCGAGGACCCCAGCTCTGCAAAAACAGTGCAAACCAATGAGCCACCTTTGGACTAAGAGAGTCAATTTGAGACTGTTTGGCAGGGCATGGAGGCTGTATGGTTCCTGTGCTAAAGGAGCTATGTAGGCCCACTGCTCAGCTGTACAGGTATCTCTGCTGTGTGCCTGAACCCTTATTATGCAATTCTAAGCAAAATCACTACTAGCACGCTCTACTAGCACAATCATTTTTGCCTCACATATATGCCTCAATGACAGACTTGGCTTTGCATAATGTGTATAATGCTACTTATATATGGTTAAAGGGGTTCGCCAGTGCACATGGTTAAAGGGGTACAACGGTATGAAGCTGTGGCCAACAGTTGACAGCAACTTGACAGCAACTCAAGGTTGTTCCGAGAGAGCTCAGATGTCGGGCAGGTGCTTACTTGGGGGAGGGGGTGGCGGGGGTCACTTAAGATACACTCATAATGTTTTGCATTGGAGTATCCCTTTAAGGTGTATGCATCCATTCTGGTGGCATGCTGGGTTTCTGTGGGTCTGTATTGCATGTACATGGGCTCTTCATATAGATGTCTGTATAAAAAGTGGCTACAAAAGAACCTAAATCTTCACTTATGCTTATTTTATAGTCACAGCAATGGTTCTTTCTTGGGAATGGAGTCAGGTTCTTAACTTACAACTTTTGAATAATACATTTTCTCTGGATAAGAGGCCAAAGTTGAGCTCAACTAGGTGGGGCCCATAGATTGATGTAATGCCATTCACACCATTGCCACTGATATTGGAAAATTGCTCAGCTTTTGGCACTTGTGGCGCCCTAAAATAAGCATTGCTGAAAAACGCATTGGATGAAAATCTACTGGATAATTTCAAAACCTATAAAGGAATAATGTTAACCTCTGTATATTACATGTCATGCAATAACCATCCATAACTCTGGTCATAATGAATTCCATCACCTTGGTTATTTACAGGCCAAGCTGAATTGGAAACAGATAAATGGATCAAAATGAAATGCATTGCAGTGAAATCCTTTCCATTGTATTGTCTAGTCTTAGATCTTGGGGCACATGCACTAGGCTATGTAAGAGGGGCCCCAATTGAGTGGTGGCCTTGTGGTTATTAACCACTCTAAATATGGAATGATGACCTTTAAGGGCTTTTGGTAATGCTGCAAGAGGCCTAGCCCTGACCCCACTCTAGAGATGTTGCTGCAGTTGAATTTAAATCCCTGCTCGCAGCTATTAACACTTTACTCTGATGAGGCACTTCACCCTTGGTGGTTACAATAAACATACATGCACGTCCTCAAGGCTTAACAGGTCTTATTCAGAAACAGATAAATCTTTATTGTAAACACAGTTATACATATCCTTTAAAAGATCATAAAATAAATGGCACAATTGATAATCACTATAGTATAACACAGACTATGTAAGGCTAGCAAGTAATAGTAAGTAACAGTAACCCACTCATAATGGTGTTAATACATAATTTAATATATACAGTAATATAAAGCACTAATAGCTAGAGTTTAGATGGAGGGGTAAGAAACCATTGCAAAAAATCCCAGTATAAATCACATAAGAAGTCTTACCACAGTGTGTGTCAAACCCCTACATATGTTTCGCTCCGTCGAGATTCCTCAGGGGGCATGGCTAACTTTTGGTCTTCGGAAGCTATATATTGTAGTACTTGGCCAATCACAGACCACCTCTCATCCATACCATTTCTTCCAAACCAGTCATCCCGAGTCTAACAAAAACATATCTCCCTCCTTTTCCGCTATTACACGGCTGCCAAGTAACATAGCTCAGTTAGCAATCTAAGTGAGCTACGTAATGGCAGAAAAGGAGGGGGATATCTTTTTGTTAGACTCAGGATGACTGGTTTTGAATGAATGGTATGTATAAGAGGTACTACAAGTACTAAAATATATAGCTTCTGGAGACCCTAAGAGAGTCTCAATAGGGGTGTAAAACACTATTAGAATCACTGCCGCAGAACGGCACAATGACAGTCTGGATTTGGCAGCAGGGTTGGGAGACCATATGGCATCATAATTGAAGAGATTTTTGAGATGTCAATTGAAGAGTTTAACGAGCCACCAGCAGCATGAGATCATATGGCGGCACAATGGCACAGTCACAAGGTGGCGGCAGCCTATGTAGGCCCCAGAGCGACACAATGACAGAACCTGGAGGTGGTAGCAGCATGACTAGACCATAGGATGGCACAATGACAGAGCCTGGAGGTGGCAGCAACATGAGGAGAAGTGGCACGTTTGGCTCCAAAATTCTCACTGCTGCCACCCTGCAGACTCCCAACCCTGCTACCACCTTGCTGGCTCAGCTGCTGCCTCACAGGCAACCTGCCACCCTCTTCTCCTGATGAAGACCCTTCTGCACCCAGCTCCCAAGTGCGATTGGCTTCATCAGCATCGAGTTGTGTCTGCATGTCACTGATGTCCTCCTCAAGTTCCTCAATGGTGTCTGTTTCAGGAGCCTGAACGCTCGCAACACCACCTCCCACTCCACTCTCCTCATCACTGCTTGCCCGCCTAGCAGAGAAAACTGCAGATGTCCCCTCCACATCTTGGCTGGGCAGTAGCTGCTGACTGTCTTCTAGTTGATCATCCTCTCTGTATAGTGGGGCTGAGCCCACAGCATACAATACTTCTCTGCGTGAGGGAGCAGCATAGGACAGAGGCAGTTGGAGGACAGGGACTGCACCCTAGCCATGCCAATTGATGGTTAAAGGGGTACTCCCACCCTAGACATCTTATCCCCTATCCAAAGAATAGGGGATAAGATGTCTGATCGCGGGGGGTCCCGCCGCTGGGGACCCCCGCATTATTGCTTGCGGCACCCACCTGTGTTCTCACCGGAACCGCTGGAGGTTCTTCTCTGACTGACATACTTGTACAACAGTGGTGTGCGTAAATATTTTACTTTTTATAGAGCAACACACCAGTGGCGTTGCGACCGGGGTGCGGGGGGTGCGGCCCGCACCGGGTGACACCATCCTGATGGGGTGACACCAGGTACGCCCCCGCTCCTCACTTGCGCTGCTTCTGTAATAGCACCCCTCACCCTCCCCCCCGTCCTCACTTTTGCGCTGTCTCACTTGTCTCCGTAGTAGTAGAAGCCCCCCCCCGCCACCTGCACAGTGAACCGGCCTGCGCCCCCACGTCTTCTGTTGCGCCGGCCCAACGTCACTCCGCAGGGCCGCGCAGGAGGACGTGACGTCACTCGCAGAGCGCCGGAGAGAAGGAGCGCTGCGCTGAATGGGTAAGTGATGTGTGTGTCTGTCTCACTCTATCTATGTTTGTGTGTCTCTGTCTGTGTGTGTCTGTGTGTGACTGTGTGACTGTGTGTGTGACTGTCTTTGTGTGTGTGTCTCTCTGTCTGTGAGTGTGTGTCTCTGTGTGTATGTGTGTGTGTGTTTGTGTGTGTCTGTCTGTCGCTATCTCTGTCTGTGTGTGTGTGACTGTGTGTGACTCAGTCTGTGTGTCTCTCTGTCTGTGAGTGTGTGTATCTCTGACTGTGTGTGTGTCTCTCTCTCTATCTATCTGTGTGTGTCTCTGTGTTGTGTGTGTGTGTGGTTTTTTTTGTGTGGGGGGAGGGGGGTTTGTTTGAACCAGTGATCTAATGTGGGGAGACTTTGACCTATTGTGGGGAACATGCAAGGGAACCTGCGGCCTAATGGGGGGGAAACTACTACCAAATGTGGGGAATCTATGCTACCTAATGTGAGGAAACTGCTACCTAATGTTGGAAAACTGCTACCTAACGTGCAAAAGCTGCTACATAATGTGGGAAAACTGCTACCTAATGTGGGGAATCTGTGCTACCTAATGTGTGGAATCTGTGCTACCTAATGTGTGGAATCTGTGCTACCTAATGTGGGGAAATTACTACCTAATGTGGGGTAACTGGTACCAAATGTGGGGAATCTATGCTACCTAATGTGGGGTAACTGTTACCTACCTAATGTGGGGGAATTGCTACCTACCTTAAGTGGGGGAACTGCTGCCTACCTAATGCTCCCCCCTGGCAGTAGCACCCTCATCATCCACCAGCAAACCCCCCCAGCAGCAGCATCTCCATCAGCAGATCCTGATGGTGGATGATGGGGGTGCTCCTGCCAAGAGGACGATCCTGCCGATGGATGATGGGGGTGATACTGCCAGGGGGGATGGCCAGTAGCACCCTCATCATCCTCCAGCAACACCCCGCCAGTACTAGCACCCCCAGATTTATATTCAGAGGGTACAGTATGTGGCAGATTTATATTCATAGTGTACAGTATGTGTTGGTATTATATTCAGAATGTACAGTGGGTGGTAGTATTATATTCAGTGGGTATGGTGTATGGAAGGTTTATAATCAAAGAGTATAGTGTATAGTAGTATTATATTTAGAGGATACAGTGTCTGGCAGGTTTATATTAAGACTTGTTTTCATATAGAGGATGAGAATGCGCTGACATAGTGAGGAGACGTCTGGGCGTCACATTCTACAGACAGAAGTTTTAGCTGGACCCGGCGGTATGTACCATCTGAATTAGATAAGGGAAGACTATAGAGAAGACATCACCTGTAGTCACTGATATCATTGTGTATTCTCCTCACTATAGAGAAGACGTCACCTGTAGTCACTGATATCATTGTGTATTCTCCTCTCTATAGAGAAGACATCACCTGTAGTCACTGATATCATTGTGTATTCTCCTCACTATAGAGAAGACGTCACCTGTAGTCACTGATATCATTGTGTATTCTCCTCTCTATAGAGAAGACATCACCTGTAGTCACTGATATCATTGTGTATTCTCCTCACTATAGAGAAGACGTCACCTGTAGTCACTGATATCATTTTGTATTCTCCTCACTATAGAGAAGACATCACCTGTAGTCACTGATATCATTGTGTATTCTCCTCACTATGTCCTATCAGAGCTGTAGTCACTTGTCAGTTCTACAGTTATGGTGAGTGAATCTCAACTCCCAGCATAACCTCACCACTGCATAAAGGGGTACTCTACTGGAAAAAAAAAAATGTAATCAACTGGTGCTACAAAGTTAAACAGATTTCTAAATTACTTCTACTTAAAAATCTTAATCCTTCCAGTACTTAATCCTTCCAGCTGCTGTATAAGCGATTCACAGGAAGTTATTTTCTTTTTTAATTTATTTTCTGTCTGGCCACAGTGCTCTGTGCTGACACCTCTGTCCATGTCAAGAAATGTCCATAGTAGGAGCAAATCCCCATTGCAAACCTATCCTGCTCTGGACAGTTCCTAACACGGACAGACAGAGCACTGTGGACAGACTGGAAAGAACTACACAACTTCCTGTGGAGAATACAACAGCTTATAAGTACCGTAAGGATTAAGATTTTAAATAGAAGTAATTAAAAAATCTGTTTAACTTTCTGGCACCAGTTGATATAAAAGTAAATGTTTTCCAGTGGAGTACCTCTTTAGGTAATTCTGGGAGCTGTATATTTAAATGGTGAAAACTTCTTTAACACTTTCCCATTCTGTGGCAACTGGTATATCTGATTATTATACTGGAATTTCTCACAGTGCGCTACAACAGTGGTGTCTGTCACAACAGGCTAAAAACTTACTGAGGGGGGGGGGAGGTATGGGAGTGACACCATTTTCTACCCCACCGGGTGACACCAACCCTAGCAACGCCACTGCAACACACCCCTATACAGCTGCAACAGAAACTTACAGAACATTCAATGTGTGTACATATATATCCCTGCTTTTACACTAACAGGCCACTATACGCTTGAAGCTGAAAACACATACAACAGCGGAGTGCATCTATATTTCACTTTTTTTTTTTGAGTAATACGCCCCAGTACGGTTGCACCAGAAAGAAGTGTAACAATCTAGTGCGTAAGTAATTTAGTGCTTTTACACTTACTGCCCACTATTAGCTTTAACCATAAAAAATGTAGAACTGCAGAGTGTGTATATTTTTTTTACAGTAATACACCACAGTATGGTTGCAATAGAAAAAAGCGTACTCTCTCTCTCTCTCTGAACTGTTCCTGCCTGCACTATGGTTGCTGGCAGTCTTTGAATGGGGAGTGCTTCCTGTGATGATTTCAATTGGCAGACTTTGAAACAACTTCTAAACTTTCCCTGCCTGCCTGCCTGCAGTGATGCAGGCTTTAGGTCAGTGGATTTCCCCTGTGCTGATCTGTATTGTCAGTAACGCTGATTAGTGACCACACAGTGGGGTTTATTTACTAACGCGATCCCGACTCTTTTTTCTCGGGTTGTGCACCCAAACTGTGTCACACGTTCCATGCGACACAATTTGCGACCAAAAAAACCAAAACCCTCCATTTTACGCGAAAACCCCCGAAAAGGGGGCGTAGTCACGGGAAGTGGGCGTGGTCCCGACAAAAGAGGCGTGTCCCCGACAGTTTCGAAAAATCCCAACATATTTTCTAAGGTTACCACAGAAAATGTGGTGGATTTGAGCTGGGAAAAACCAGACAGGTCAGAACAGTTGTTAAAAAAAAGCAAAACGTAGGGAAATATGCAAAATGTAGGGAAACCTTAGGAAAATACCTGTCAGAACAAAACCCACAAAGAAGACTCCACTCCACTCTTAGTAAATAAACCCCAGTGTCTGTTCTCTTTCTAGCCAGAATGAATGCTGGTTTGAGGTGAATGGATTTGCCGCTGTAAAGATCTGTATTGTCAGTAACGGGGATTAGTGCACACACACAGTCTCTGCTCTCTCAGCAAAACGTGCAGGAAATGCCCATCTTCGGCAATGGCTGCCGTATATCTGGGGCTGTGCCATCACAGGGCTGGCTGACTGCTGATAGGCTGCATGCCGCCCTGTCATTCATAGTGATCACGCCTACCCGCCTTCCCAGACTTCCTTGCTTCATTCCTCACATGTGTAGCCACCATTTTAGCCCCTCCGTTACCACAAAGTGCGAGGAAATTCAGATTAGTTCAGAATCGACTTTTTCATGAAATTCGGAACGAATTCGACTTCGTCAGCTTCGATTTGCTCATCTCTAGTTACTACAATGGTTGCTTATGGTCCTGTCTCAGACTAGATCCAGTCCCAATCACCCAGGACACACTTTAATACAGTCTCTCAGATGACCCTGCTTTAAGACCTAGACTACCCAGTCTCTGCACTGCTTCAGCACCACTACTCAGGTGTCTGATGTCACCGATGGTCCTTGTTGGTCTCTGTTGTAGGAGCCCTCTGGCTTCAGCTGTCACACATGAACTTTTGGCAGGTAACATAACTTCCTCAGTCCCCTCTTGGTGACAGATGGAAACCATGCTGCACATCTCCCTGTATGGCCCAAACAGCAACCAAGATATCTCTGCAGTCACAGACTCTCTTACATTACTTGTCATGGCCCAGAATACCCTTGGTTCCATCATTCAGTAGGTACTATTACTCTTTCAAACCATCGCTCCATTACAAGCTTGTCACAAAGGCCAGGAACACTGATGTCTCCCCCATAACTCCAGCAGCAGACTACACAACAAGAACCCTTTTGACACATGATCACATTCTCACCAATTTCAGTCACACACCATGCTAACTTCTGCTTATCACTAGAATGAGCAAATTTTTGATTTGGCCGATTTGCCAAATTTTTTCCGAAAAAATGTGGTTCGGTCCGAATTTATTTGCGGCAAATCTGTATTAAAAACTGCTATTTCTGGCCCACAGTGAGCCTCAATAGGGGTGTAGAACACTTTGCCTTGCTGTGACATGCATAGAGTGTGTGCTGGGTAAGTGAAAAACTGTTATTCAGTATGACATGCAGATTAGAGGCGTTGCTATTAGAATCACTGTTGCAGAGTGGCACAATGACAGAGCCTGGAGGTGGCATCAATATGAGGAGACCATATAGTGGCTGAATGACACAGCGTGAAGGTGGCGGCATCATGAGGAGACCGTATAGTGGCTGAATGATACAGCATGTAGTTGGCGGCAGCTTGAGGAGACCATATAGTCCCTGAATGACACAGCCTGGAGTTGGCGGCAGCATGAGGAGACCATATAGTGGCTGAATGACAAAGCCTGAAGTTGGCGGCAGCAGGAGGAGACCATTTAGTGGCTGAATGACACAGCTTGGAGGTGGCGGCAGCCTGTCGAGACCATAGGGCCTCATAATTGAAAAGATTAAAGATATTTTTTAACATTTAAAAGTTAAATTGAATGTACCAGCAGCACGAGGAGACCACATGGCGGTACAGTGACACAGTGTGGAGGTGGCTGAAGTATGAGGAGACCATATAGTGGCTGAATGACACAGCCTATAGTTGGCGACAGCATGAGGAGACCATATAAGGGCTGAACGACACAGCCTGGAGTTGGCAGCACCAGCAAGAGCAGACCATATAGTGGCATAATGACACAGCCTGGAGTTGGCGGCAGCATGAGACCATATAGTGGCTGAATGACAGCCTGGAGTTGGTGGCAGTATGAGGAGCCCATATAGTGGCTGAATGACACAGCCTGGAGGTGACAGAAGCAGGAGGAGACCATATAGTTGCAGAATGAGACAGCCTGGAGGTGGCAGCAGCAAGAGGAGAACATATGGTGGTAGAATGAGACAGCCTGGAGCTGGCATCAGTATGAGGAGAACATATGGTGGCAGTATGAGACAGCCTGGAGGTGGCATCAGTAGCATCAGGAGTCCTGAAAGTGACCCGGTGACATAGTAGGGCGGTGTGTGGCAATACCAGTACCTGGTGATGAAGGTGGGTGAAAAAAGGAGAATTTGGCATCAGATGTGTGGCATCAGACGGGTGGCAGGATCAAAATAGTAGCTGAGGCAGGTAGGCAGAAGGAAAGGTCTCTTTTGTAAAAGTGTTAGTGTGCACAAGTAAGTATTGAGGGTATGCAGTACATAAAACGTAACTTTTAATAATATTCTAAGAATAAAATTTATGTACCCACATTTTTTTTTTAAATCAAAAAAATGGAAAGGTGTGCAAAAAAAAAACATGTGCCACCTACACCACCAAGAGTTGATGTGATGCAAAGACCTCTAAAAGGTGGAAGGGAACAACGTATGGTTCATTGTAACCGATGGGGGTAAAAACTTCCCCTGTAAGACCCTACTCTCGCATTATTAATTCCCTTCTTGGCAAGTGTTACTCGCCCTAAAAAGGGCGGCCCCACACAGGAAACTCTCCCTATTTCCGCCTAAATACCCTGTGAAATGGCAGTGTTTGCAGGTGGAAATAGGGAGAGGTTCCTTTTAGGGCGAGTAACACTTGCCAAGAAGGGAATTAATAATGCGAGAGTAGGGCCTGTGTGGGGCCTTACAGGGGAAGTTTTTACCCCCCCCCCCCCCAGTTACAATGGACCATACATTGTTCCCTTCCACCTTTTAGATGTCTTTGCATCACATCAATACTTGGTGGTGTAGGTGGCACATAGTGTTTTTTGCACACCTTTCCTCTTTTTGATTTAAAATTTTTTTGGGGTACATATATTTTATTGCAAGAAAAGTTAGGTTTTAGCTAATGCATATCCTCAATACTTACTTGTGGTCTGATGCAGAGGAATGTTTGTATTTGGGGAGCAGCACTCAAATATGTTTTGCACTATCCATATTTGTGAAGTGTTGATGTGGCACCATGGTCAATCTACCCATGCTACCACCTTGCTGGCTCAGCTGCTGCCTCACGGGCAACCTGCAAACCTCTTCTCCTGATGATGATGAAGCCCCTTCTGCACCCGGCTCCCAAGTGCGATCGACTTCATCATCATCGAGTTGTGTCTTCACATCACTGATGTCCTCCTCAGGTTCCTCAACAGTGTCTGCTACAGGAGCCTGAATGCTTGCAATACCACCTCCCACGCCACTCTCCTTATCACTACTTATTACTACTTATCACGGCAGTTGTCTCCTCCACTTCTTGGCTGGGCAGTAGCTGCTGACTGTTCTCTATTAGATCGTCCTCACCAAATAGTGGAGCTGAACCCATAGCATAAGATGCTTCTGTGTGGGAGGGAACAGCATGGGACAGAGGCAATGGGAGGACAGGGACTGCTCTCAGGACATGCCAACTGAGGGTTGTGTCTGAGGAACCGACCAACTGTTGACTGGGAGTGTCAGATGTCACTTGTGATGAATTGGATGACCGTGTTAACCAATCGATGACGGCAGATGGTTGCTGGTGGAGACACGACCGCTAGCTGATACTGGGAGCTCAGGTCTCACGCTGCGACTCCTGCTGCCACTCGCCCCTAGACTGCTGTGACCTCTGCCTAATGAATTTGGGCCTCTGACACTCCTCAGTGCACGTCCTGGCACTTCTCTGCCTGACATAATTAGTGAGTATATGAGGGAAGTACAATACGCTCCACTACGCTTAAAACGGTATTTGTCTACAACACCAGAGGATGTATACTTTTGGTTGGCCTTTCACAGTATCAGGCCCTTAAGACTTTAACAGGAACAAAATGATACACCACTTAGATGTATGCATGTGGTATGCACTTATGAGAGGAGGACAATGCGCTCCAGTTTGCTTAAAACAGTATTTGTCTACAACACCAGCCGGTGTGTACTTTTGCCTGGCCTTTCACAGTATCTAGGCCTTTAAGACTTTAACAGGAACAAAATGGTACACCACTTAGATGTATGCATGTGGTATGCACTTATGAGGGGAGGACAATGTGCTCAAGAACGCTTAAAATATTATGGCCCAGATTTATCAAACTGTGTGAGAGAAAAATTGGAGTGATTTTTCCACAGCAACCAATCACAGCTCTGCTAACGAGCTGAGGTAAAGTGAAACCTGAGCTGTGATTGGCTGCTGTGGAAAAATCTCTCCAGTTTTTCTCTCACACAGTTTGATAAATCTGGGCCTATTTGTCTACAACACCAGCAGGTGTGTACTTTTGGCTGGCCTTTCACAGTATCTAGGCCCTTAAGACTTTAACAGGAACAAAAGGGTACACCAGATGTACGCACAGGTTACACTTAATAGAGGACAATACACTTTTAGTGCTCTGCTCACCCTAACTGGCTAGCTATTATTAGCTTTTCAGTTGTTGTCGCTGTGTACTACACACAAAATTGCACTTTCTCTCTCCATCTCACTCCCATTCCTGATGTGACTGGGAGGTGAACCGCTGGTTTAAAAATGCTTTTCTGTGCAAAACACACTGCTGTCTGTCCCTCTCTCCGCAATAGAATGCTGATGTGACTGCGAGGTGAAGTGCTGCTGTAAAAAAAAAAAATTCTGTGCAACACACACTGCTGTCTGTCCCTCTCTCTCTGTAATAGAATGCTGATATGACTGCAAGATGGCTGCCGATTATATAGTTCAAGGGATAGGAAAAACAGACCTTGATCAAGGCGCCCAGATGTCCAGTGAAAAATATCACAACCAAGTAGAGGATGGTAATACAAGTTCTTGTTTATTGAATAAAATAGAACAAGATAAAAGCAATAATGTGTTTCGGGGGGGATTGCTATACCCCGAAACGCGCTATTGCTTTTATCTTTTTCTATTTTATTCATTAAACAAGAACTTTTATTCACATCCTCTACTTGGTTGTGATATTTTTCACTGGACATCTGGGCGCCTTGATCAAGGTCTGTTTTTCCTATCCCTTGAACTACAATTCAGGTTCTCCTCTGATTGCCTCCTTGGGCCTGCAGAGGATTTCACACACCTCAAATTGAGGCTACATACGTATTTATTACACGCTCAAGGTGAGCAGCCATTTTATAGAGTCTTCGACTCCCCTCCCCACCTGTCTGTTTATCCAAGGGTAACGCACAAGGCGCCTTCTCTGGGCCTTCTATTTCATTTCTACTTCTACGACGATTATATAGGGCTGCAACATCACAGGGGTGACTGGCTGCTGATAGGCTGCATGCTGCATGTGATTCAGGGTAATCCCGCCAACTTGTTCCCGCCTTCCCATTCCTTGCCCCATGTCCTCACATGTGGATTCGCCATTTTAGATGCCCGGCCCCTGGAGTCTGGACTGCACTAAATGGAGTTTAAAGGGGTACTTTTTTTTTAAATCAACTGGTGACAGAAAGTTAAACAGATTTGTAAGTTATTTCTATTAAAAAATCGTATACCTTCCAGTACTTATTAGCTGCTGAATACTACAGATGAAATTATTTACTTTTTGGAACAGAGCACTCTCTGCTGAATCACGAGCACAGTGCTCTCTGCTGACATCTCTGTCCATTTTAGGAACTGTCCAGAGAAGCATATGTTTTCTATGGGGATTTTCTCTCAGCAGAGAGCACTGGTCATGATGTCAGAGCTCTGTGTTCCAAAAATAAAAGACTTTCCTCTGTAGTATTCAGCAGCTAATAAGTACTGGAAGGATTAAGATGTTTTAATAGAAATAATTTACAAATCTGTTTAACTTTCTGGCACCAGTTGATTAAAGAAAAATACATTTTCCACTGGAATACCCCTTTAATGAAGCGATTCGCGTGATTGGCAATATTCGCATTCGTTACAAATCAAATTTTTCCTGAAATTCGTAACGAATTCGGATTCATCAAATTCGATTCACTCAGCCTTACTTATCACCTTTTTTCCTCATGGTGTTCAGGAGTGTCCAGGAATATGGAGTTTTTTTTCTCATGTTCTCATCTGCAAGAAAACAAATATGTGGTTTGTTTCATCACATGTATTATGGGGGTTGAAGAAATTAGAATATCACAGATGCACCATATGGTGGTTGTCTAGTTCCTACAACATCATAATAGGGACCCTTTTGGGCTATGTGTGCCTTTCTGCAAGATCCATACATAATAATTTACAGTATACATGAGCCCATAACTGTATCTGTTGGTGGGTGGTCGGTCAAAAAGATAAAATAAATATGAGAATATAAGTAAAAGCTGGATTCTATTCTGTACCATCTAGCTGAAGACCTGTACAGGACATCAGGATTTGCCTTGTCTAAGCAGCTTTTCATTCTTAATTGTCGACTTAATGACTCAAATTCACTGTCTGGGAGAACAGTGTGCGTGTTACTTGATATGGTCCAAGGGGGTTTCTCTAAGAGGTCATCCTAAAGGTTCCTGCTAATCTCCTGTGTCATGTCCCTTTAGCGGCCCGTCAATGATATTAATTGCTTGGTGTCAATGAACATATTACCTAAAACAGGAAACTTGCAAACAATTATATTTTCAGAACCAGGAAGGGAATACTTTGCTGCACATTAATGGACCTCCAGCGTGGATCAAAAGAAGGGACTAAAAAAACAAAACAAAACCTGATAAGCATAAATATATATAGGATGGAACCAATAAACCTACAATGAGCTGTAATCAAAGCTACACCTCAAAAACAATGCAGCATCCAGGTGGCAGGCTGTACTGAGTGTGTAAACTACTATATGGTGTAATTTACTGTTGTATATGGTGTCACTTACTATTGTGATGGTTTATAGCTCTATAAAAATATTGAGCTGGTAACAAGAACTCAGATGTCATAATAATCTCCGTTTAGTACTTGGGAATGCAGGGAGGAGAGGGGCTGTCAATCTATGGTGATATGGAGTTCAACCTCCTCTCTACACCATCTGCTCTGAGGAGGCAGGGTTCCCAGTGGCTTCTTCTCTTATGTAGCAGAGTTCATATAACAAGGTTTACCTGCAACGTTATGGAAAACTACCGATACATCGTTTCATGGCACTTCATGCTAAATGACAAACTCGGGTCTACTACATGTGTAATTGTGGTCTGGAATAGGTCCAGGGGAGGTTTTAAAATTACAACCAATGGTGTGAAACCTTTATTATGGATTTCCCTAGGGTACTAAAAGTTGTGAATACTATATTCAGTGAGTCAGGAGATTTATTTTTATTTTTATTTTTGTGCCAGGTATAAAAATGTTCTTCAATGACAGCAGAATAAAAGTTAGTTCTATATTTTTCTGAGTATATGCAATACACTGAATAATGCACCATGCACACTGCAGAGTTTAAAGCAGGGAAGCTGTATAGACAATGTGGAAATCGTAAGGATTTCTAGTCTTCTCGGGGGTTGGAGATTTATCATAGGCTTTATCCTTTTTTTTTGGCATTAAAACATTGCAAATGGGTTGCGCAAAAATTATTTACATTTATTTAGACTTCACTCTTATTTGCCTATAGGCAAGATACTGATCTTTTTCCCAGCAAAACACACAAAACATAAATTTTATTCGGTAAATAATAAATGGAATAATAAAAGGACAAAAAATAAAGAATTAAATCTGCCTCCACATGTTGATTTTCGATCACTAGACCAAGTAATACATGATGTGCCTTAACTATAAAGGATGAGACACATAACTGAACTCTCTGGACAGAGATCTAAACCTTATTTGCTGCAAAAGTTATATATGGTCAGAATAGTATGAATAGGACTAAATCACTTATAGTCTGTAATGGTATCTTACCAGAATCTTATAGTCTGTAATGGTATCTTACTCAGTACAGAGCTATTTTCCATATAGGGAATCCAATAGCCGGACCTATTCTGGTCTTTTTGATTGAAAATAATTTTATTAGTAATCAATTGTCATAAACATACATATAATGAACTGTGTTGCAGCGTAGGCTGGGAGGCAGCACACAATTGATTAATACAATTACCCCTCGTTTTGCATTATACCACACGCCACACTAACATTCCTGCACACATTATGATAGGGCATGGGGGTTGAGGAAAAATGTAGTAGGGAGAGGAGATCACAGGCCCAAAGCTTTGTTCAATCCACACTAGGGAAGAGCAGGGAAGGAGAGTGGTGTTAATCCTTTTCTTCCTTGGTCTGGCATGTCCCTGGTGGAAAAGTTTATGATCAGGCTGCAGAAAAGCCTGCAACAGTCCTGGACAGGCATCCGCAGGCATGTATGAAAGTTCTCAGGGGCAGGGCCTCCTTAACGACCATCATGCCAGGTCCTTGTACCAGTTGGTAAGCCCATTAGAAACCACGCATTTCCACACTTGTCTCAGCTGTGGCTTCAGAGAGCCCTGGAATAGACCCCACTCAATCCTTTGCTCGGATGAGCATTTGGACAGTCTTTGGCTTCCACAAGTTGGGCTCGAAACCCCCCAGCTGGTATTTCTTTAGGAATTTGGGAGCTTCCTTGTGGTATCAGGGGTGCTCCCAGTTGTAAGGGCAAGAGATGTCCCACTTTTCCCATCTCAGTCTCCTTTATAGAGGCAGGAAAAATGCACAGATGGAAGGGGGCATTGGCTGCGGTGGCCAGGCCTGTACTGGCATAGACAGACTGTACTTCTGATTATTGTATTAGGCACCATCAGGCACAAATCTCAAGTCATCACAGAGAGCACAGTATCTGGCACAAGCACTCTGTGATACAGACTCAGTGTACTAGAATAACACACACTGTACTTGAGAAGTGTAAACTTAATTTGATAATTAATATTTAATTATACAACTTGGCCAGTAACCTTATAGTGAACAGGTGCTGTCATTCTGCCTTCTTACATCCTCTAAGCCTTTATTGCTGTATTTTAGATGTTTGAATAATACTTAGCATATCCTGATCCAATACATGCATATATGAGGAGCTATCAGTCATTACGGTAGTTCATTGATTAGGGATAGATGAGTATCAGGCAATCTCATATATTATTATTTCAGATTGGTTTTCTGGCCAACCAATAGTTCTGTAACATGTACACTGTACTGTCTGAACCTGCGTGTTCACTGAGATTTTCCTGTGTTAATGTCGTAAAGCTGCAGGAGCACTATTATTGCTTAAAGGGGTACTCCGGTGGCCAATGTGTTTTTTCAGTTTCCACTTACCCTTGCAGGTGAGTTTTCTTGTTATTTCTGGTCTCGTGCTTTCTCTTTGTTTGTCTTTCTTTTCCTTTATTTGCACAAGTGTGTCCATGTAGTGTAGCATCTATTTCCGTTTTGCCTTTGTTTTAGAAACTACCGCTCCCAGCATGCCTTGTAGCCTGTCTCCTCGTTCAGTGCCCTGCACAACTTGTTTTGCGTTGCTGCCCAGCCCTTTTTGTGGGCGGCGTTTTTTTCTTTCCCCTTTAGCACTCCCTTTCTCCGCCCTGCTCATTAGTATACTCATCCCACCCTCACTGTCAGCTTCTCACCCTACAGTCCCCACATCAGGGAATTAATGAACTGCCAGCTGCAGCACGCTGTCCCCACATCAGGGAACTAGTCACATGTGACACGCGGGCGCTGCTCCCATAGCATATGCGATACTTAGAAGAAACAGAAGATCGCACTCACCCGGTAATTAAAACTTCCTCTTTATTCGGTAACTTCTAAAACATTTCCAGATGGGGGTAGGGAGATGCGGTCAGCATAAGCCGACTGACCGTCCGAGGCCTATTATAGCAGATTACCTCTATCCCATTAACCCCTAGCAGCCCAGCAATAGTGCCTGCCCAGCTTCTCTCAGCCTAGGCTCCCATAGCATAGCTACCAAATTACTTCCAACTAACACCAGTTTTCCATGCTGGTACTTTGTACCAAAAGTCCACAAAACGTTAGAGGCCCCACCCGGGAGACCTAATGTCTCTGGGGTGGGGTCCCTAACCGAACCAACACGCTGACTGGCTTCTGCGTCCCCTCTTAAAAGAAATACCCACAATGGTCAAAGACACCAACAAGTTTCTGAGTATAGTAAATGAAATCAACTGGTACGAGGGATGCATGCTGGCTTCCCTCGATATTGAGAGTTTATTTACAAGTATCAAACAAGAAATGGCCATAAAATGTGTACGAAAATTATTACAGAAAACTGATAAAAGTTAAACATTTATTGATTTTGTCTGTGATATTTTGCTTCTGATCCTGTCCAACAACTTTTTTCAATTCAATGATAGGTGGTATAGCCAAAAGAGCGGTATAGCTATGGGTATGCCTGTAGCTTGCTTACTGGCTAATATCTATGTAGCTGCTTTGGAACAAAAATTTATTTTTTCTGTTGAGAATAGGTTCCTGAAATACATTAAAAATGATGTCAGGTTTGTTGACGACGTTTTAGTTGTTTGGACAGGATCAGAGGTAGAATTCACAGAGTTTGTCAACTATATTAACACCATCAATGACATGAATCTCAAATGTACACATAAGTTAAGTCCCGAAGAACTCGAATTTCTAGATGTAAAGGTTTGTAGTGCGAGATGGAGTGCTTCATATGGAGGGCTACAGGAAACCCACGGCGGGCAATTCCCTGCTACACCATGACAGCTACCACTCATCCCATATAAAGTCATCCATACCTTATAGCCAATTCCTTAGACTAAAAAGGATTAATAGTTTGCAGGAAAACTTTGAAGTTCAAGCCAGTGACTTGTTTGAACGCCTTCTGGATCGTGGTTATCTGAACCATGTTCTTGAGAAGGCTTATAACAAAGCCAAGAGAGCCAATAGATCCAGTATGCTAAATAAATCAGAAAAAATAAAAACACAGATGTCAATCAAAAGGATAGCAGCGGCCAGCGCTTCTGCTTTGCATTTCAATTCATCCCCATGGCAGATCAAATTAAAAGTGCCATACAAAAGAATTGATACCTAGTACAAAAAGACCCTGTTCTAGGCCAATTTAGCCAAAAAAAGCCTGTAATAGCATTTAAGTGGGTCCCAAACATAGGGGACATGATAACTCGTAGCCGATTTCATACAAAGAAATCAGATTGGTTGAACAGTGCGACTCCAGTTGGAAATTTTAAATGCAAGGGCTGTAATTGGTGTAGTAATTTGATACAAGGTAAAAGTTATAACATCAGAGGACATCACATACAAACCAAGGACTTCACATGCTGCCGCACAGATTTCGTGATTTATGCATTGACATGTGAATGTGGTCGGTTTTATGTGGGAAGTACCACTCGACCCATGCACATACGTTTTAGGGAGCATATAAATCTTAAACCTTAAAATCAGGAAAGGGCTCCCCAAGAGTCATGCAGCATTTTAATGAAATACATGAAGGAAATCCGACAGCAATGAAGTTCTTTGGTATTCAGCGTATTCCATTCAAACCAGGGACCGACAGGAAGAAAATCCTGCTCCGTACGGAAGCCAAATGGATCCTTTGCACAAACGCGCAAGGTAACCTTGGTTTGAATGATAAGCTGGATTTGGGAGTATTTCTATGATGTAATATGCAGAAGATAAGACTAATAGTTATTGCATTGCATTTTTGGTATGTTTTTAAACATTTTAAAGTCACTAGCACTTTTTTTGTTTAACACATCTACCTGGTGACGTCAGGTCTGACAGGTGTATAACCGGCACTGACGTGACCTGGAGGCATGGCCTGATGAAGTAGCTCTAAGCTACGAAACAGCTGTTGCACCTTTCCGGAGAGAGGTCCCGGCATCACCGCCCGCTGCGGATCTAGCTGCACTATGCACTTTGTACAGTTTTGCAAATAAACCCATGTTTATACAGCAGAAGTCTGGTGAGTGCCATCCTTATTTACTTTTGGAAAAATTTATTCTGTGTTTGCATCTTCTTAATATGAGACCAAATTCAGATTTGGTCTTATATTAAGTCTCATTTTGAACAGGTCTCATATTGAACAGGAGTTTTTCCTGGTATTCCGGCTATATCAAGGAGTAAACAGGCTAATATTTGCCCCTTGATAAAGCCAGAGTACCCCGAACATCACCAATTAAGATACTACCCATAAGTTCATGTCAGGTATTATTAACACCTTTGATCCTGAAGGTAAAGAAAATATGGTAATTCCCCTGATCGGGAGCCTGGGTAGTGGTGGTCTTCCAGCAAAGCATGGTTTGTTATGTTGCACTGTGGGACCTCATTGGCCCTGACCTGACACAGGTAACTAGGCAAGGCGAGGTACAGGTCAAGGCAGGCGGCAAAGGTTCACAGTCAATAAATGTAGCAGGAGGGTCTGGAAATACGGGTAGGCAAAACAGGCTATGGTAACGCTTTCTCTTAGGCAATGAGCACTGAAGATCCGGCAGGGGGGTGTGGGAGGTGCAACAACTTTATAATGTGCTGTTCAGGTGCATTACTAATTATGGGCGTACTGGCAATTAAATCTCAGAGCACCAGTGCGTGCGTGCCCTAGGAGACGTGCACTGGAGCTGAGACACAGTGGAGGAGGCAGCAGAGGAACGAGGTAAGTGACGGGCCGGGACTCGCATGCGGGCGCGTCCCGCAATGCGAATCCCAGCCCCGCTGGGAGCAAGGACAGTGCACTAGAGGCCGACATGTGGGGCCGGAGCGCAGGTTGTAACAGTACCCCCTCTTTTGGTCTCCCCCTCCTTTTGCGGCTAAGGAATTTCTTGAGCAGGTCTTTGTCCAGAATATTGTCCTGCGACTCCAAAGACCTCTCCTCCGGACCAAAACCTTCCCAATCCACCAGAAAAAAGCGTTTTCCTCTGACAAACTTAAGAGTCCAATATTTCCTTTACAACATACACATCTGAGGTACCAGAGATGGGAGAAGGAGAGATGTCCCTTGGAGAAAAACGGTTGAAGAGGGCTTATTCCCTTCATGTAAGATGAAGGGAATAAGCCACCGGATTGAGCCGTTCCTTGACATTATAGGGACCCAAATAACGAGGAACACGTTTTTAACTGGGTATCTTGAAATGGATATATTTAGTGGATAGCCAGACTTTGTCACTAGTGTTGAGCGGCATAGGCCATATTCGAATTCGCGAATATTCGCGAATATATGGACGAATATTCATCATATATTCGCGAATATTCGCATTTTCGTTATATTCTTGTTTTATTTTCGCATATGCGAAAATTCGCGTATGCGAAAATGAACATATGTGAATATTAGCATATACGAAAATAGCGTACCAGAAAATTCGCATATGCGAAAAGTAGCATATGCTAATCTTCGCATATGCGAATTTTCGCACGCCAGTCTCACACAGTAGTATTACAGCCTTCTTTACACCACACAAGCTGGAAGCAGAGAGGGGTGATCACTGTGATGTGTACTGTGAAAAAAAAACTAAAAAAAAACAAAAAACGAATATTCGTAATTACGAATATATAGCGCTATATTCGCGAAATTCGCGAATTCGCGAATATGCGATATTCGCGAATAATATTCGAATTGCGAATATTCGTGAGCAACACTATTTGTCACCAGGAGAATATTCAGGAGGAGGACGTCTCTTCTTGTCTGCCTGAACTTTCATGGGAGAAGTAGCCTGTAGAAGTGAAAGACGTGTCTTTTGCCAGATGGAAGAAAAATTCCTTGTTCATCAATGGCAGGAACTCCAGAGGAAGATGACAAAGGATGAGTAGGATGAGGGTGAAGTCCATAGACCACAAAGAAGGGAGAAGCACCTGAGGAATTGGAATTTTTGTGGTTGTAGGAAAATTCAGCCCATGATAGCAGATCAACCCAATCATCTTGATGCGCAGAAATAAAATGGCGTAGATAGTCTCCCAACAGCTGATTTACCCTCCCGACCTGTCCATTGGATTGAGGATGGTAAGCCGATGAGAAATCCAACTTGATTTGTAGACGTGAACACAGGGCCCGCCAGAATTTAGAGACAAACTGAACTGTCCATGCAAACGTCCATGTCCATGCAAACGAAAGATATGAAGGAGAAAAAGCTTGGCAAGTTGTGGTGCTGATGGGAGACCAGGTAGCGGTACAAAATTAGCCTTTTAGAAAAACTATCTACTTCCACCCATATGACAGTATTACCTTGGGAAGAAGGAAGATCTGTAATGAAATCCATGGCAATATCAGACCGTGGTAGATCAGGAACTGGCAAGGGTTGAATCAGACCTGCTGACTTGGAACGGGGAGTCTTGTCCCGGGCACAGACGGGCAGGGCCAAACAAAATCAACGACATCCTTTTTCAAAGTTGGCCACCAGTAATGTCTTGAGATGAGATGTAGGGTCTTACGAATACCAGGATGGCCAGCCAGAAGAGAAGAATGTCCCCATTTCAAGACTCAGAGTTTCATACGAGGTGATATGTAAGTTTTTCCAGGAGGCAGGTGTTGGAGACTTGCTGGTGCTGTAGAAATGAGACGCTCCGGTGGGATGATATGCTGTGGAAGAGATTCACCATCGTACACATCTGAAGACCTGGAGAGAGCATCAGCATGGACATTCTTTTCTGCAGGGTGGAAGTGGACGAAGAAGTGGAATTTGGAGAAAAATAAAGACCATCGGGCCTGTCGTGGGTTGAGACGATGGGTTGACTGGAGATTAAGCAGATTCTTGTGGTCTGAATAAATTGTGACAGGAAGTACAGATCCTTCCAAGAGGTGATGCCACTCTTCTAAGGCCAGTTTGATGGCTAGGAGCTCGCGATCTCCGATAGTATAGTTTTTCTCTGCAGGGGTGAAGGTTTTAGAGAAAAAGCCGCAGGTTAAAGTTCTCCCTTTAGCAGACTTTTGTGTTAAAACTGCCCCTGCTCCTACTGAGGAAGCATCCACTTCCAAGAAGAATGGCTTGTTAGGATCAGGTCTGAATAAAACAGGAGCAGAAGCAAATGCAGACTTCAACTGTTTGAAAGCTTCTCCAGCCTCTGGTGTCCAATCCCTTGGATTAGCCATCTTCTTGGTAATGGAGAAGATGGGAGCTACCAGAGTAGAGTAATGTGGTATAAATTGTCGATAGTTGTTGGCAAAACCAAGGAAGTGCTGGGTCGCTTTCAAACCAGAAAGTTGAGGCCAGTTTAGAACAGCGGACAACTTGTTGGGATCCATCTGGAGACCTTCACTTGTAAAAATATAGCCCAAGAACGGAAGACTGTTTTTTTCAAAAGTGCATTTCTCCAGTTTGGCACAGAGATGATTTTCCCGATTTTCACGCTGTAAGACTTGCCGGAGATGAGAGCGATGAGATTGAAGTTTGAATGAATAGATGAGTATGTCGTCCAAATAGACTACAACACAGGTGTATAGAAGATCTCGAAAAATATTGTTGACGAACTCCTGAAAGACTGCTGGAGCATTACAGAGTCCAAATGGCATGACAAGATACTCGAAATGTCCATCATGGGTATTAAACGTGGTCTTCCATTCGTCCCCTTTACAGATGCGAATCAAATGATATACCCCACGCAGATCAAGTTTTAAGAAGATTTTGGCACCTCTCAGGCGATCAAATAATTCCGAGATTAGAGGTAGTAGATAGCGGTTCTTTACAGTAATTTCATTTAACCCACGGTAGTCAATATAAGGTTGCAAAGAACTGTCTTTTTTCTCAATGAAGAAGAACCCTGCCCCGGCAGGAGAAGAGGACTTCCTGATAAACCCCTTCCAAAGATTTTCTTGGATGTAGTCTGCCATGGCCTGGGTTTCTGGAACAGACAAGGGGAAAATTCTGCCTCTGGGAGGAGTGAGGCCGGGCAGTAAATCTATAGGGCAATCGTAGGTATGGTGAGGAGGCAATACTTCAGCTTGCTTTTAGCTGAAAACGTCCGCAAAGTCCTGGAGGAAAGTAGGCAGACCTAGCAGAGGTCTAGAAGTTGGTTTCAGTTTAGTAACACGTACATGGATACAGTGACTGTTACAATGAGGACCCCAGCGTAAGACTTCTCCAGTTTTCCAATCAAGCCGTGGAGCATGTAGCTGTAACCAAGGTAGACCAAGCAGGAGAGGAGAAGTACATTGTGGGAGTACGTAGAAGGACATGTTCTCCTTATGAGAGACTCCGACCTGCATAGACAGGTGTTCTGTGCGGTATAGCACGGTACAGTCCAGTCTTTCTTGATTGACCGTAGAGATGTACAGGGGTCTCAGAAGGCGGGACACATGCGGACGATACTTATGCACAAGGGAGGCATCAATAAAGTTTCCCGCAGAGCCTGAGTCCAGGGAGGCCACAACGGGGATGATCTCTTTGGAGGGAAGAAAGAGCTGGACTGTCAAATTTAAACGTGGAGAGGAGGAATTCACACCTAGGGAGGCCTCTCCTACAAACCCTAGGTGCGAGCATTTCCCTGTGGCTTAGGGCACAGAGGCCAGTCTTTAAGGAAATGGTCTGCACTGGCGCAGTAGAGACAAAGATTTTCGGTCCGTCGGCGAGTCCTTTCTTGCGGGGTCAAGCGAGACCGATCCACTTGCATAGCCTCCAATGCGGGAGGCAACGTAGAAAGTTGCGGTGGTTGCTGGAAGACTGGCGCCAGATAAGGAAAGCACCGAGGTCCTGCATATTCTCTTTCTTGACGTTGTTCCTCATGTCTCTCAGAGAAACGGATATCAATTCGGGATGCCAGTTGTATCAGTTCATTCAAGGTAGACGACAATTCCCGGGCTGCGAGGACATCCTTAATTTTGCTAGATAATCCTCTCTTGAAAGCTTCGCAGAGAGCTTCATTATTCCAGGACAATTCCGACGCCAGGGTTCGGAACTGGATGGCGTACTCGCCAACAGTGGAGTTGCTCTGAGAAAGACTCAGCAGTGCCGTCTCAGTGGAGGAAGCACGAGCAGGTTCCTCGAAGACAGAGCAAAATTCTGTCAGGAATGCCTGGAGATTAGTAGTGACGACATCACTGCGATCCCACAGCAGGGTTGCCCAGGCCAAAGCCCTTCCAGACAGCAGACTAATGACGAGGCCACCTTTGCACGTTCAGAGGAGAACTGGTCCGCCATGAGCTCAATGTGCATGGGGCACTGTGTCACAAAACCATGACAGGACTTGGGATCCCCCTCATACTTTTCTGGAAGCGACAAACGGAGTTTGGTTCCAGAGGAGACTGCAGCAGCGGGAGGCTGTACTGGAGCTGGAGGAGGCTGAGGCTGTGACTGTTGCTGATGAGCAGAAAGCAACTGCTGCATCATGGTGGTTAGCTGGTTAAGCTACTGTGCCTCCTGGGCCAACTTCTGGGACTGAAACGCCACGATAGGTGCAAGATCCGAGTTGTCAGGCAGAGGAACCCCAGTTGGATCCATGGCCGGATCTTGCTGTCATGCACCTGATAGCGGGCTGTCACGAAGCTGGTAGTGGATCCTCTACCTGTGTGGCTGATGACTCGGACCGTATCGGGGAGCGGAGTCTAAGGTGCCGCTGGTCTTCACCAGAGCCCGCCGCAAAGCAGGATGGATTTGCTGTGGCAGGCGACACCCAGGTCGCTACCCCAACACGACTCGACCACACAGGTAACTGGGCAAGGCAAGGTACAGGAGGATGAGACAGAGGCATAGTCAATGTAGCAGAAGGTCAAGGCAGGCGGTAAAGGTTTGGAGTCTTGAAGGAGGAGGGTCTGGAAACACAGGTAGGCAAAACAGGCTATGGGAACACTTTCTCTTAGGCAATGAGCACTGAAGATCTGGCAGGGGGGTGTGGGAGGTGCAACAACTTTATAATGTGCTGTTCAGGTGCATGACTAATTAGGGGCGTACTGGCCCTTTAAATCTCATAGCACTAGCGCGCGTGCCCTAGGAGATGGGGACACGCGCGCTGGAGCTGAGAAACAGTGGTGGAGACAGCAAAGGAACAAGGTAAAAGACGGGCCGGGACTCACATGTGGGCGCGTCCCGCAATGCATATCCCGGCCCCGCTCACGGGCCTTTTTTGCATGTGAAACTGTTCACAGGACTCTGATGACAACAGAGGCCGGTCCATGTCTCGCTTCTTTATCTTGCCTTTCTGGTGGAGGCTGGGATGGGAAAAGTGAAACGACTCCTACCCTACAAGTGGAAACATACCTGGTTCTGGGTGTTCTTATGCCCAGAGACTATTCCATCAGGGACAGTTTGGATGTTGAGGAGGAAGAGGATTAACACACTTCTCCTTTCACCTCTTCCCTTATGTGTTTTGTCTCTCAAAAAAGCTTTTTACTGTGATCTTCCATCCCTACCCCCTTTTTTCCAATCCCCATGCCCTATGATTGTCTGCAATGCTTTATTTTTTTTACTTTATTGTCTAATGTCAAAAGAATGTTTGTGTAGAATTGTTAGTGTAACGTGTGGTAGGATGCATAGCATACTGTCATGCTATGTACAGTAATTGTCTTAATTTATAGTGTGCTGCTTTCTAGCCTGCACTGCATTGCAATATATTGCATGTATGTTGCATGTATATTGCAGGCCAGGCTTGCTTAATGATTCTCTATATGGAATATAGGGCATTCAAGCTCTGTACTGTTAAGATACTATTACAGAATATTAGTGAAATGGTCTTATTTATACCATTCTGACCATATCTAAGTTTTGCAGTAACTAAGGTTTAGCACTCTGACCACAGGATTCAATTCTGTGTGTCATCCTTTAGAGTTCAGGCACATCGTGTATTACTTGGTCACTAGTGTTGCTCGCGAATATTCGCAATTCGAATATTATTCGCGAATATCGTATATTCGCGAATTCGCGAATTTCGCGAATATAGCGCTATATATTCGTAATTACGAATATTCGTTTTTTTTTTTTTTTTTTTTTTTTTTTTTTCTTCACAGTACACATCACAGTGATCACCCCTCTCTGCTTCCAGCTTGTGTGGTGTAAAGAAGGCTGTAATACTACTGTGTGAGACTGGCGTGCCAAAATTCGCATAGGCGAACATTCACATATGTAAATTTTCGCATATGCGAATTTTCACGTATGTTAATCTTGCATATGTTAATATTCGCATGTGCAAATTTTCGCATACGCGAATATTCGCATATGCGAAAATAAAACGAGGATATAACGAATATGCGAATATTCGCGAATATAAGACGAATATTCGTCCATATATTCGCGAATATTCGCGAATTCGAATATGGCCTATGCCGCTCAACACTATTGGTCACCACAGGTGCCAGTCCCTATGCCACTGAGGTGCAGGGTGTAGTGAAGTCAAAGAAACTAACAAAACAGTACAGAGGTCAGAAAACTGGTCAAGACACAAGGATTTACCCAGAAATATACTAGGGAACACAAAATAAGTATACAGAAAACTGGAAAATAGTCACATAAAGCAAAGTCAGGTGGGCCAGAGTCAAAAACCAGGATGGAGCAGAGGTACACACAAACAAGGCAAAGGCAATGTCAGGAAACAAGCAATGGGTGAAACCAAGAGGACTACACAGTACTGAATCAGCAGGCTAAAGAAAAGTCAGGAAGGAGGTCAGAGAAACGAATGCAGGCAATAGCAGACTTGAACGCACTGGTGAGTAGTGTTGAGCGGCATAGGCCATATTCGAATTCGCGATATTTCGCGAATATATGGACGAATATTCGTCATATGTTCGCTAAATTCGCATATTTGTAATATTTGCGTTTTATTTTCGCATACGCGAAAATTCACATATGCTAATTTTCATATATCGCCAGTCTCAAACAGTAGTATTAGAGCCTTCTTTACACCACACAAGCTGGAAGCAGAGAGGGGTGATCACTGTGATGTGTACTGTGAAAAAAAAAAATACGAATATTCATAATTGTGAATATATAGTGCTATATTCGCGAATTCGCGAATATGCGATATTCGCGAATAAAATTCTCATTGTGAGTATTCGCGAGCAACACTACTGGTGAGTGAGTAAACCTTAATTATGACCAAAGTCTGAAGGCTGAGCAGGAAATTAAGTCTTCCAAGACAACAACAACTATGACTTTTTCAAATTGTTCAAAATTTTTTGTGTAAACTAAATTTGCCAGCCCTGACAACACTTCGATTCCTGCCTAGATCTACATTATTTAGCTATTTATGAAGAACATTTGATAAATGTGGGGGAAGTACTTATGATGTGCGCACAGGCAAACAGGGGAAAAATTACTTTATTTACACAATGATATAAATTCCCCACCTCTGTGTACAGCTGTACAGGCACTGTTGAAAGCCTTACACTGTATATGTAGTTTATTTCTCCCATGAGCAACGTTTCTGTCCACACATATGGCATCCAATGGATTGTGCCACAATTTCTGACGGATTTGTATCAAATTTGTTCTATACAGAGGTACAGCAAAGTCCCCAGGCACTAGAATAGGAGTCCTGTTACAGCCCTGTGCAAAACTAAGCCATAACATATCCATTTGCATAAGACCTAAAGCTGGGGAGGCTGTGTTTCTTGTAAAAATGTGATGCCTATGTTTCTGGTCAAGCCAGATTGGATAACTAGACCATTGCTTACAGTTGTTACCTAATCCATTGTTATCAGAAAAATTTTTACTGGAAAAATGGTAAGAAGCTAAAAGTGAAGTAAAATTACACATATTTTATATGCTCAATGTTGCAAATCCCTCCTGTACCTTCACCACCACTCCCTGGGTTCCCTGATGGTCCTCCATTTATTTTGACATGTGATCACAAATATTTTAAAAGGCATTTTACTGGGCATATATAAGTGTGTATGACCTTCCAGAGTGATAAGGAGACAAAAATAAGGCAAATGCAGGAGGGACAGAATATTCCTTAGGCTGGAATTCCACTAAGGTTTTTCAGCCAAAAACACCCCACAAAAAATGCCCATTCTGCCGCACCAGGCCAGGTGCGGTCAGGTGTTAGCTACAAGTTATTAGGGAACTACAAAATGCCATATCCACTTGGTGTTTTTCAATTTGGTTTTTTTTTTATTCCTTTTGTGCCGCCCACATCTCAGAAATGTAAGTGCCGATCGCAACAGGTCTCAAGAGTGAGACTCGAGCGATCTGTCCATAATGCAGGTACTAGTGCTCCCAACATTGAACACACTCTGTTCCATGCTGGGAGTAGTAGTAGTAGTAACACAATAATGTGTGTACATAAAGTTTAAAAAACGTTACACTGTACTGATGTTACATAAAATAAAAAAAAGGGTTTAATTATTAATTTACATCATGAAATACATTATTAATAAAAAAATAATAATTAAAAATAGAAGAATACTTTTTAATTTAAAAATCTCGTGGACTCCTTTTTCTAATATTGTCAGGTGTATTTTGTGTCCCCGGCCACTCACATAAATGGTTCCCTGCTTGAAAAAAAAAAAAAATATATAAATATGTACTAAAAAAGATAAAATTCATTCCCTACAATTTTTCCCATCCCTACTGTAGCTTTTTTTGGTACCCAACAAAATTCATAAAAAATCCTTGTTGGGCCAAAAGGGCAAAATATGCAAATTCCCCACAAAGGGAAAAATGCCAGAAAAATCGCCAAAACACAGGGAAAATCAGTGGCAGTTTTTCAGGTGTTTTTTTCTGGCATTTTTACCCCCCAAAAAGGCAGAACAAAATCTCAGTGGAATCCTAGCCTAATGCTAACCAAAACACAACCCATTTGAATGCAATATAAAGTACACATTCATTAGCCTATAACAGCCCCTTACTAAAATATTCATAATAATAACCTACGAATAAAGGAAATATGAGGGACAAGTCAATTTATATAATAATGGAAATAATGGAATAATCTTGTAAAGTAAGAAATTGTAGGACTTTTTGCCATTTTCACCACCTTTTGAAAAAATTACACATGGTGACTAGTGTTGCTTGCGAATATTCGCAATGCGAATTTTATTCGCGAATATTGCATATTCGCGAATATTCGCGAATATAGCACTATATATTCATAATTACGAATATTCTTTTTTTTTTTTTTCACAGTACACATCACAGGGATCACCCCTCTCTGCTTCCAGCTTGTGTGGTGTAAAGAAGGCTCTAATACTACTGTGTGAGACTGGCGTGCAAATTTTCGCATATGCGAATTTTTGCTTATGCAAATTTTTTACATGCTCATTTTTGCATATGTAAATTTTCGCATAGGCGAATTTTCGCATATGCAAAAATTAAACGAGAATATTACGAATATGCGAATTTAGCAAATATATGACGAATATTCGTCCATATATTCGCTAATATTCGCAAATTTGAATATGGCCTATGCCGCTCAACACTAATGGTGACTACCCCGAGTGTTTTTAAAAAAAACACCACTATAGTTTATGATGCAGTTTTTTGAGCCAAAATCTGGAGTGGATCAAAAACTGCTGTGGTGATTTCCCCAAAATACACTGTGTGTGAAACTAACCTTATTCAGAATATCCTAATAGTAGGGCTTTGTTAAAACTTTCAAAACAAAATCATCAATTCATCTGTATGGGAGGCATTACAAAATATAATATTTAATGTTACCCACCATCTAAAAATAATTATAACAATTCTCTTGCTTGGAGGAATGCACACTACACATTTTCTACTTTCCAGGAAGATTTTCATTGTCGTAAAAATGTCACCTTTTTATAGGTTTAAATTATGTGTAAAAAAGCAGTTGCAACAATTCCTTCTTCTGAATTGGATTGAGCTTGATACTGGCGTAGAACTGCCTCCAAAAATGTATTAAAGTCTAGACACAACTTGAAAGCATGCAAATTGGTTCCAGCAATTTCAAGTAATAACTTCACTTAGATGGAGGATCTGATTGATGTCCCCCTTAAAGTAAGCGGAATATGATGTAGGAATTAATTTCGATGTCGTTGAATTTAGTATCTCTCCTAGTAGGTGAAATTGGTTTCTTTCTAACTTATTAAAACAGAAAGTCATCTTGGACAGGTTTGACATTTCTTCCTCCCTGGTGGTCCTCCCTTAGCAACTTTCCTAAGTATGTTTTATGCTGACGTTTACCGCAGTCTAATTGTGTTTTGCCAAAAAGGAAAAGAACACAACTTCTGACACTTTGTAGAATCCAACCAACTTATAAAGTTTAGAAAATCCTAATAGAGAAAATATACTCTCTTTTTTAGTTTCCACTATTCGCTAACATTATTCATTGGGCTCCCTCCTCCTGATGAAATCCCTTGTATTGCTGTGTGTTCCTTGTGCTGTTGAGGAATTTATAATATAAAATCAGAATCAGAAAAGAAGTCTGTCTGTCAAATAAGAAGATGGCTACATTAGACCTAAGGCATATGGCACTATGTGCAGTACCAGATTATCACCACAGGGGCCTGTAAACACAGATTATCCGGGACTTTAGGCTCTGTACACCAAATAGGCCATACCTAAAATTATAGACATATTAGTCTGTGCCTAATACATATACGTATTCATCATTTACATATGAATATTGTAACACCTGCGCTCCGGCCGGAAACGCCGGCCATGAGCGCTCTCAGCTTATGTCCCCGCTGCTGGCAGGACTGGGATTCGCAGCGCGGGATGCGCCTGCATGCCAATCCCAGCCCGTCACTCACCTCCCTCATCTTGTCCTCGCAGCCACAGCGCACGTACCCCCCGCCTCCTAGGGAGTGCGCGCCGGAGCTCTTTCACTTAAAGGGCCAGTGCTATATTTACCCCTTAAGGACTCAGCTCATTTTGGCCTTAAGGACTTTATTTTTATGTTTTCATTTTTTCCTCCTCGCCTTCAAAAAATAATAACCCTTTTATATTTCCATCCACAGACTAGTATGAGGGCTTTTTTTTTTTTGCATGACCAGTTGCCGGTTGTAATGCTATCACTCACTTTACCATAAAATGTATGGCACAACCAAAAAAATACTTTTTGTGTGGGGAAATTAAAAAGAAAACCGCACTTTTGCAAATTTTAGAAGGTTTCATTTTCACACCGTACAATTTAAAGTAAAAATGACATGTGTTCTTCATTCTTTGGGTCAATACAATTAAAATGATACCCATGATTACATACTTTTCTATTAATTTTGAGCTTAAAAAAAATTGCAAACTTTTTAACCAAATTAGTACGTTTAAAATCCCCCTTTATTGACGACCTATACTTCTTCATTTTTCTGTATAAGCGGCGGTATGCGGCTCATTTTTTGCTTTTGATATCACATTTGCATATATAAAACTTTTAATACATTTTTTATCATATTTTTTGGAATAAAATGTAAAAAAAAATCATTATATTTTAATAGTTCAAATATTTATGCACGCGGCGATACCAAATATGTTTATAAAACATTTTTTTTTACACTTTTTGAACTTTCCTCTAGAATCAAGGATGCTATTGCTGCACGAGATTCTCCGACTAACCTGAGCGAACTTATCCATTTAGCCACCCGAACTGACATGTGTTTTGCCGAGAGGCAGAAAGAACTTCCTTTGGAAAAAGAACCTGCCCGAACATGGCGATTACCTCCTTTGGCACCTGTGTTCCAACATCCACCTCTACTGTCTTCTTTGCCTCCTGCCGAAGAGGCTATGGAAGTGGACCATGTTTGCTTAACGCAGCAGGAAAGATCCCGTCGACGCAATGAGAATTGGTTCCTATATTGTGCCAGTCCGAAACACTTTCTCAAAGACTGTTCTATACGTCCTCCGCGTCCGGGAGAACGCTCTCAACTTGGACAAGTAGGAGTGGCTTCCCTAGATGTTAATATTACCTCTCCTCACTTGACCACCCCAGTTCAAGTATTTTCCTCTGCCAAGACCTCTTTAATCGCTTCTGCTCTTTTGGACTCCGGTTCCGCTGGTAACTTCATTGTTGCCTCCCAGGTTCATAAAGACCGTCTTCCAGTGTCTCATCTTGCCAAGCCCTTCTACATCTCTTCTGTTAATGGACAAAATCTGAAATGTAAGGTGGAATTTCGCATGGAACACCTTCTCATGCAGGTCGGAAATTTGCATAAGGAAAAAATTTAGTTCTATGTGCTACCACATTGTACTTCAGAGCTTCTTCTTGGTCTTCCTTGGCTTCAACGTCATTCTCCACAACTTGACTGGAAATCTGGAGAAATCACTTGTTGGGGACAATATTGCCAAGATCACTGTCTTGTTTCTTCTGTGATATATTCTGTGCCTGTGAAATTCAGACGTAAAGTCTTGAATTGGGGACTTTATTCCTTGCCAGATGGTCACCTTAGAAGATGGAAGCCTCTACGACAGAAGCCTGCAAGTTCCTTACAGCCTTTGCCCATTCAAGAAACCCCCTGGTCTCATGTAGTGGGGAACTTTCTGAGTTCTAAAGAAGAGGGGGAGAACAAATGGGGGGGTACTGTAACACCTGCGCTCCGGCCGGTCACGCTGGCCGTGAGCGCTCTCTGCTTATGTCCATGCTGCTGGCGGGGCCAGGATTCGCATTGCGGGACACGCCCGCATGCAAATCCTAGCCCGACTCACCTCCCTCATCTTCCGCCTCTCTGTGCCCTTGCAGGCCTAGGCTAATTGTTTAGTTAGATCTTTTAGTCAACAATATTGTTGGCTCTAACAATATCTAACTAAAGAATAATCCAGCACTCAAGAATACTACTCGCCATCTGGACCTTACCTGGTTGGGATACTTTATAAGACAATGCAGGCATTTAAATAGTGAACTAGTTTTTTTATTTATTATAAGCATAAGCACTTAGGGGGAGATTCATTAAGTCCTGTACTAAAGAAAAGTTGACCATTTGCCCATAGCAACCAGCCAGGTTGCTTCTTTTATTTTTTCAGAGGCCTTTTCAAAAATGAAAGAAGTGACCCGATTGGTTGCTATGGGCAACTGGTCGACTTTTCCATTACACAGGTTTTGATAAATTTCCCCGTTAGTCACTGCTCTAGTGAGGTGGAACATTTATGGCAGATGCACATAATATATTTTTGGTACCATATTAACGTAATGAGATGTTTACTGTTACTGTATTTAACCTCTTAATGACTGCCGATACACCCTTTTACAACACTTGGTGGCCAATAATTATAAAGCAGGCTGAGGAGCCTAGTCCACCCTATATGGCTTTATCTAACAGCTGCCAGTATTGGAATTCAGTCCGATGTTGGCAGTATCTCTATGTATGCTGCGATCAATGGTGATTGCGGTACGCAAATAGTAAAATGACATGTGCTGCATACTTTTCACCTATCCTGTGGGCAGATAATTAGATTACATTTTGGCTAGACACCTTTATATATCACTGAATATGTTGTGCTCTTTGACCTAATGCCACACTTCAATGCAGAGTGTTTTAAACATGTGGCTCTCTAGCTGTTGAAAAAGGACAACCCCCATCATGCACTGATAACTGCAGGCATGCTAGCGGTTGTAGTTTTGCAACAGGCTGAATGCCACTCGTCTGAAGGATGTTCAGACCAAAAAAAATCTATAGACATCTCATGTCTAAAAGTCAAGTGCATAAGAACATCTTTACAGTCTATGTATAATGATTCTGATGGTGATCAAAATCTTATTTTAAAGTACCGTATTTTTCGCCCTATAAGACGCACCCAATTTTAAAGGTGCAAAATCAAGAAAAAAAAGATTCTGCACCCAACAGTGATCTTCAATCTGCAAACCTCCAGATGTTGCAAAACTACAACTCCCAGCATGCCCGGACAGCCGCTGGCTGTCCGGGCATGCTGGGAGTTGTAGTTTTGCACCATTTGGAGGTCCGCAGGTTGAAGACCACTGGATAGGAGGTAATACTCATGTGTCCCCGCCGCTCTTGACTCATCACCGCTGCCCTGGATGTCGCTCCATCGCTGTCACCGCGTCCCCGGGGTGTCCCCGAGGCTCCGGATGTCTTCTTCCCCGGGATCCACGCTCTCCGTCGCCGTCATCACGTCGCTACCCACGCTGCTCCTATTGGATGACGGAACGGCGTGCGCGACGACGTGATGACGTTGAAGGAGAGCACCGCCATGCAGGGGATCCCAGCAAGGAGCAGATACCGAGGAGGCAGGTAAGGTCCCTCCCGGTGTCCTGTATGCTGTTCGGGACGCCATGCTTTCACCGCGGCAGTCCCGAACAGCCCGACTGAGCAGCCGGGTCACTGTCACTTTCGCTTCAGACGCGGCGGTCAGCTTTGATCGCCGCGTCTGAAGGGTTAATACAGGGCATCACCGCAATCGGTGATGCCCTGTAATAGCCGCGGGTCCCGGCCGTTGATGGCCGTAGGGACCGACCCGATAGGGGTGTATTCGCCGTATAAGACGCACCGACTTTTCCCCCCCAGTTTTGGAGAAGAAAAAGTGCGTCTTATACTGCAAAAAATACGGTATTCTTCTTCTTTGACTAACGTGCAGTAAATAAATAAATACATAAATAAATAAATATTCCTCATCTGGGTCCAGGAAAATATGTAAATGAATACAGGGCTGGCTTGCTTTGTGGAAGCCACATTGGATCATCACAATAGGAACATGGTTAGATATATTTAGGAACACGAAGACACAAATATGGGATCAAATATTTCCAAGCTGGATGTTTAATCCTGTTATTCATAAATGTCTAAAGCACTGGACAATATTTCTCTGCTATTCATTCCGTTCCTCAATGCCATTGTCCTGTTGATCCTTATGGAGCGCCAGCTGCCAAGGATCCGCCTTTACATTCATAATCTTATTAAAAAGCGTGGCATTATCATCCTGATACAAGCACAATGACATAGGCAGCTTGATACTGGCAGGTGACTCTCCCTGGCACAAGCATACAGTAATGGGATCAGAGTCTTCATTACAGCTTGTAGACATGAATGTCGGCATACAGAGAGGCGTGGGCACGATGCGCCACACGGTGGGGAGGATTTAGGTCTCATGCAGGTTCAAATGTTTCAAACCTCGTCTAACTTTTGATAAATTAGCAACTTTTTTTTTAGAAACTTTTCCCTTTGCACTAATTTTTTCCTATTTTCCCTATAGTGTATTTACTGCATTGATGTCCTCTGAAAGCTTTGAGAGTGCTCGGAGACTGCGTCTGATTTGTGGCACAAGCAGGAAATCTGACAAGCATGAAATGAATCCTGATGTGGCAGGTGGATTCGGTTAAAGGGACCTCACGTATAATCTCCGTTCATAGGTTTTTAAGGGAAACTGTCTCAGATTGGCAGATGAAAGAAAACATAGCCCTATCCAGGCTACCATAACAATTGATCAAAGGAGTCTATTTTAAATGAACGTCAAGGGAGAGGAACTGTGCGAAGAGCTCATATATAAGATTTATCTAGGAAGGAGATTGACTACTGGCATATCCTACAATAAAATGCAACAACTGTAACTCAAAGTGAATGTATAGTATTTGTAGACGTGCTAGGTGGGTATGAGATGCCAGAACTAAGCCAGTTTAGTTCAGTCCCTATTATAAGGCCCACTCTCCAATGGCAATGCATCAACTGGAAGCACTATGATGTGTTATTTATATATTATTATTATTTTTTTATTTAATATACACTAAGTAAATGAATGTATAGAAAATACAAAGATGTGTATGTAAAACATATGTAAAAAGCTAAAAAATAAATCATAGGTTTAAATGGGCACTGTCAGAATCAAAAACTTTTTATATGTGGTACTATTTGGCAAAACATTAACTTTTCTTATATATTTCATAAAAAAAAAGTGTATTTCTTTTTTTATTGAAATCATGGCTGATAAAAAAATAAATAAAAAAAAAGACCACTAGGGGTCCCAATACTATCCAGAACATAATCTTGTCTGGCTGCAGCATCATCTTTGTCCCAGCTGAAGCACAGGCATGGACAAAGTCCAGGAAGTAAGGGCGGACTAGCACTCCTCTATGCTTTGTCCTGTCCTATGAGACTGCAGCTTGTAAACAGAGAGGAGAGGGTTACAGAGCAGTCTGAAGTGACTGGATAAAGAGACCCAGCACAGCAGACTCGGGGAGGAAGTGAATGCATGGTGAGTGTGGATGTCAGAATGAGTGAGCAGCAGAACAGATGAATTGGTGAGCCAAATACAGGAGCTAGACACATACAAAAATACATGTAAAGCATCTGCATGACCTATTGAGTCACATATATAAGCTTTATTTATGACAGGTATGCTTTAACATCATAAAAATGCTTCCTTATATATTCAATGAGATTCCCAGCTCGGGGAGAATGTCACTATTGCTGTGATTTATGGAAGTGGATGCAGTTGGTTTTGTAGGCCATGTATGATCAGTTGTTAAACATGACTGTTTTGCAGACAGTTGAGCGGTGTTTGTCGTAAAAGAATCTGTGTGATCAAAACATAGAATTGTGCCAAAATTCTCATTGACTTCAATAGGATTCTGTCTGGAATTCTGCAAAAAGTTTAAGACAGGTCTTATATTTTTGTGAAATGCGGAAATTCCGCCAAGTGACTAAGACAGCCGAATCCCCATACAACATAATATGCTTTAAATTTTGCAGAATTTCCTAGTAGAATTTTTCCGCGGAATTCCAGGTATAAATTCCACCGTGGAAACTTGTTTATCTGCTAGCAAGCAGTTTTTGGAGACTCATTTTGAGTCTCAAAAAGTATCCTTTTTTTTAGGCTCAAAAGGGGGAGATTTATCAAAACCTGTGTAGCAGAAGAGTGGTGTAGTTGCCCGTAGCAACCAATCAACTTGTTTCTTTCATTTTTGAAGATTGGTTGCTATTGGCAACTGCACCTCTCCTTCTCTTCCCAGGTTTTGATAAATCTCCCCCCCAAAATGTCCAAAAAATTTCCAACTCCTTTTGGCCTGCTTTCTGTGCTGTATTTTTGGCAAATCCACTTTTTTTTGCTGCAATATTTCTAGCTGTTTTGGGGCTGCAGCAAAAGCTATTGCTCCTCCCAAAATGACTATATTAATTTGAAAATAATTTTGGTCTATTTACATAACAATAGCAATAACGGCCATAAAATTAATATAATGTGAAAAAGCTGTATTCCCAATGGTTTAAAAGGGTTATCCACCATAAGATGATTTTAGTACTTACTTGTCAGACAGTAATGGGCATTCTTAGGAACGATATGTGCTTGTTTTGGGGCTAAATGGCTATTTTGTGAGTCCACAATAACGCTGAGGCTATCTTTTTGTCAAGTGGCTATTTCCTGTTGGAAATCCCTCTGTCAAACTACAAATCCCATGATACCTTTTTTGTAAGTGTGAGGTCACTTTGCTCCCTCGCACACATTAGCCACCCCACCATTAAAGCACAGTTGTGCTGCCTTCTATTCTATGCTGTGAACAGTAGACCAATGTTTTCTAACCAGGGTGCCTCCAGCTGCTGCAAAACTAAAATTCCCTGCAGAATGATCTCCCTCTCACACAGCAGTCACTCCCCCTATTGAAGCAGACAGGCTCCCTGTCATCACCTGAATAGTCAGTCCTGTAATGTCAGTTCCTGACAATGACAGAGGTGTCAGCAGAGAGCACTGTGGTTGGACTGGAAAGAAATATTCAACTTTCTTTGTAGTATACAGCAGCTGATAAGTACTGGAAGGATTAAGATTTTTTAATTGAAATAACTTACAAATCTGTTTAACTTTCTGGAACCAGTTGATTTGAAAACATTTCTTGGCCACCGGAGAACCCCTTTAAGTTTTAATTTTTGCCTTATATATTTTTTTTTTTTTGCAGATTTTTGTCTCCACTTTCATCTTCTGAACGTGACATCAACTGCAAATCTGTAGCAAAATTTAGTGACATTACACAACATTTCTGATACCCACTTTTTATTTCATGTTACTATTGTTCTTTGTCTACCAGAGAACAGGAATAAGAGAATAAGAGGGAGTAATACGATCTGGCCAAAATATGATTTCTTGGCACATTAGGAAAAACTTTAACAAAATTCCTTCGACTTCATATATGATTCAAGAATTACTGGCACTAGAAGGAAATGTTAAAATCGATCTGCAAATATACATTTTTTGTAGGAACAAGGCACATGAAATATGTTATGCGAAAAGTAAGATGGTTTTCATTTCCACAGAAATGCATTCAGTCATAACAAAGAACTTGTCCTGCAATATAAATCTGTAATAAAACAATATAAAAAGTCAGTTAAATTGTTTACAGATATATATCCAGAGGAAGAAAGCAAAATGGATGTTATCCTTGCGCTATTAGCGAACAAAGATAACTATGTATATGAGTGTTCTCCAAACAGTGTGTCTCCAGCTGTTGCAAAACTACAACTCCCAGCATGCCTGGAAAGCCAAAGGCTGTCCGGGCATGCTGGGAGTTGTAGTTTTGCAACAGCTAGAGACAGTTGTATATATAGAGGTATCAGCATTAAATATACATTGTTACATTATATATATATATATATATATATATATATATAAATATATAGAGGTATCAGTGTAACATATACATTGTTACATTATATATATATATACATTGTTACATTATATATATATATATATATATATATATATAGAGAGAGAGAGAGAGAGAGAGAGAGGTATCAGTGTAACATATACATTGTTACAATAAATATATATATATATATAGAGAGAGGCATCAGTGCAACATATACATTGTTACAATATATATATATATATATATATATATATAGATAGAGGTATCAGTGTAACACATACATTGTTACATTATATATATATATATATATATATATATATAGAGAGAGAGAGAGAGAGATAAACATATATATAGGTATCAGTGCAACATATACATTGTTACATTACACACATATATATATATATATATATATATATATACGGGATCAGTATTTTCCTCGGGGAGAGGACGCCACTCCTGACGTGAGATGGAGATTTAAGTAGGCCATTTGCACTCCGCGGGCACCTAAGTAAAAAATATTCAAATGAGCTCACCACACCCCCTATACAGGTAGTGTGTCCTGCAACCAGCTCCGACTCCAGTTAAGAAGTCTCAGAACTGATTGGGATTTTATGCCAAGCCAGAACTCTCTCCAGAAGGAAAGAGAACCCATCTGCAGACAGCTGTTTTGGGGTACTTGCCCCTCGTCAGTACAGAGCAGGGTTATCTGGCTTGGCTGGGTGAGAGGCCTCTGACTAGCTAAACGGGATCAGTATTTTCCTCGGGGAGAGGACGCCACTCCTGATGTGAGACGGAGATTTAAGTAGGGCATTTGCACTCCGCGGGTAAAAAATATATATGTATATAGAGGTATCAGTGTAACATATACATTGTTAATTCTATATTAACCATAGCCCCCCATGTTTATTAAGTTGCATTACACATTACTTGAAATAGTTGCAGTTTGTGCGCTACATCATTTTGACTATTGCCGACTGCTACATTTGGCTAGTGGACAAAACATACCATGATATGGCAAAGAGTTAGTTGTGACAAAATAGCAAGCTTTACTTACCCCAGTAGTTATTAAAGGGGTTACGCAACGTAGGGTGACTTTAGTACTTACCTGCCAGACAGTAATGAACATGCTTTGGAAGGATTTGTGCTTGTCCTGGGGCTAAACGGCTATGTTGTGAGTTCACCATTGAAAAAGAGATAAAGGAATATCTCAAAACGTGTCTAGCTACTAACCATACAACTGCTCATACCCGAATACTGGCAAGCCTAAAGATCCCCACCACTACAAACCGGACCGCAAGAATTGAAAGAGTGTGCGCTCCTGAGATCGCATGTACCTCACTGGCCAGCTAACATATTTCCAGGTTGGAGATCTGAGTCTGGTGACAATTTACATCGGCAGTACTGGTAAGAGGCACTGTGTGCCAACCCCCAACCCACTTGAGACTTTACACCTATTATCCCTGTGCCATCAGGGTAAAGTGGTCAGCCAATAGGGGGTCTACAGCGCTGCAGAGTGCACCAACCGAAAACACCCTAAGCAATACAGGCAAGAGAGACTTAACTGCAATCCCCATCCCACTCACAAATTGCCTGATAGACCGTACATGCTGAGAGTTGTAGTTTTGCAACAGCTGAAGGCACACTGGTTGCGGAACACTGAGTTAAGTAACAAACTCCCAGTGTTTCGCAACCAGTGTGCCTCCAGTTGTTGCATAACTACAACCCCCAGCATTCACGGGCAACCAAAGGACATGCTGGGAGTTTTAGCAGTATGCCTCCAGCTGTTGCATAACTACAAGTCCCATCATGCCCTTTGGCTGTCCTGGCATGCTTTTTGCAGCTGAAGGCAAACTGGTTGCAAAAAACTTAGTTTGTTACCTAAATCAGTGTTTAGCAACCACTGTCCCTCCAGCTGTTGCAAACTACAACTCCCAGCATTCACTGATAGACCGTGCATGCTGGGAGTTGTAGTTTTGCAACAGCTGGAGGCACACTGGTTGTGAAACACTGAGTTAAGTAACAAACTTTGAGTGTTTTGCAAACAGTGTGCCTCCAGCTGTTACATAACTACAACCCCCAGCATGCACGACAGCCAAAGGGCATGCTGGGAGTTGTAGTTTTGCAACAGCTGGAAGTTTGCCCGCCCCCATGTGAATGTACAGGGTACATTCACACGGGCGAGGGTTTACAGTGGGTTTCTCGCTGCAAGTTTGAGATGCAGCAAATTTTCCGCAGCAGCTCAAACTCCCAGCCGGAAACTCACTGTAAACCCCCGCCCGTGTGAATGTACCCTAAAAACACTACACTAACACAAAATAAAAAGAAAACACTACATATACATATACTTTGACACAGTTATGCCCCCCCCCCCCAATAAAAATGAAAAACATCTGGTATGGCACAGTTTCCAAAACTGAGCCTCCATCTGTTGCAAAACAACAACTCCCAGTATTGCCGGACAGCCATTGACTGTCTAGGCATCCTGTTTGGGAAACACTGCCATAGGGTAATTTTGGTATCGGAGGCAAGTATGATTCTTGCATCCGGGTCCGTCCCTATGCAAGTCCCTTTTTTAGGGCTGAAATGCGCATTGCGCTCTCTCACTTCGGAGCCCTGACGTATTTCAAGGCAACAATTTAGTGCCACATATTGGGTATTTTCGTACTCCGGAGAAATTGCCTAACAAAGTTTGGGGTCTTTTTCTCCTTTTACCCCTTATGACAGTGTTTCCCAACCTTTTTCGGGTCGGGGCACACCTCGGAAATTTTTTTTTCCTCGGGGCACCGCTACCGAGGTTGACAAGCAAGAAAAAAAAAAAGGAAAAAACGATAAAAAACGCAATGCACTATATCTATTTATGTAGTTTAAAGTGCTGCTTTATACAGCAACTCACCAATGACGTCTTCTCTAATTTGCATTGTTGCCTTCTCTTCTCCATCTGGTCTGGGCCATCATCACGATTTCTTCCACACACAATTCTTCACCTTTAAACCTGCAAAACAAATCTATTAGGCGCCAAACTTTTTTTTCTTTTTTTTTACATGGGTGACAGAGGGGTGTAGAAGAATGGACATGGGTGACAGAGGGGTGGACATGGGTGACAGAGGGGTTTAGATGGGTGTAGAGGAGTGTACATGGGTGACAGAGGGGTGGACATGGGTGACAGAGGGGTTTAGAGGGGTGTAGAGGGGTGTAGAGGAGCGTACATGGGTGACGGAGGGGTGTAGAGGAGCGTTCAGAGGGGTGTAGAGGAGCGTACATGGGTGACAGGGGTGTAGAGGAGCATACATGGGTGACAGATGGGTGTAGAGGAGTGTACATGGGTGACAGGGGGGTATAGAGGAGTGTACATGAGTGACAGGGGTGTAGAGGAGTGTCCAAGGGTGACAGATGGATGTACATGGGTGACAGAGAGGTATAGAGGAGTGTACATGGGTGACAGATGGGTGTACATGGGTGACAGAGGGGTGTAGAGGAGTGTACATGGGTGACAGGGTGTAGAGGAGCATACATGGGTGAAAGGGGTATAGAGGAATGTACAAAGGGGTGTATAGGAGCGTACATGGGTGACAGGTGTGTAGAGGAGTGGACAGATGGGTGTAGAGGAGTGTACATGAGTGACAGAGGGGTGTAGAGGAGTGTACATGGGTGACAGATGGGTGTACATGGGTGACAGAGGGGTGTAAAGGAGTGTACATGGGTGACAGAGGGGTAGAGAGGAGTGTACATGGGTGACAGGGGGGTGCAGAAGAGTGTACATGGGTGACAGGGGTGTAGAGGAGCATACATGGGTGAAAGGGGTGTAGAGGAGCGTACATGGGTGACAGGGGTGTAGAGGAGTGTACAGAGTGGTGTTGAGGAGTGTACAAAGGGGTGTAGAGGAGTGTACATGGGTAACAGAGGGCTGTAGAGTAGTGTACATGTGTGACAAATGGGTGTAGGAGTGTACATGGGTGACAGAGGGGTATAGAGGAGTGTACATGGGTGACAGAGGGGTATAGAGGAGTGTACATGGGTGACAGAGGGTGTAGAGGAGCATACATGGGTGAAAGGGGTGTAGAGGAATGTACAAAGGGGTGTATAGGAGCGTACATGGGTGACAGGGGTGTAGAGGAGTGGACAGATGGGTGTAGAGGAGTGTACATGAGTGACAGAGGGGTATAGAGGAGTGTACATGTGTGACAGATGGGTGTAGAGAAGTGTACATGGGTGACAGAGGGGTGTAGAGAAGTGTACATGGATGACAGAGGGGTGTAGTTGAGTGTACATGGATGACAGAGGGGTATAGAGGAGTGTACATGGGTGACAGAGGGGTGTTGAGAAGTGTACATGGGTGACAGAGGGGTATAGAGGAGTGTACATGGGTGACAGATGGGTGTACATGGGTGACAGATGGGTGTAGAGGAGTGTACATGGGTGACAGAGGGGTGTAGAGAAGTGTACATGGATGACAGAGGGGTGTAGAGAAGTGTACATGGGTGACAAAGGGGTGTAGAGGCGTGTACAGAGGGGTGTAGGGAGGTGTACAAGGGTGATAGATGGGTGTAGAAGAGTGAACATGGGTGACGGGGGCATAGGGGTGACAGAGGGGTGGACAGGGGGTGGACATGGGTGACAGGAGGGTGGACAGGGGGTCAGAGGGGTGGACAAGGGGGTAAAAGAGGGACAGGAGTGACAGAGGGGTGGACTGGGGTAACAAAGGGACAGATGGGTGAACAGGAGGGTGGACATGGGTGACAGAGTAGACAACGGGGGTAGACAGGGGGGTAAACATGAGTGACAGGGATGGACAGGGGAGTGGACAAGGCAGACGTGGATGACAGGAGGGTGGACATGGGTGAGAGGGGGGGTGGACATGGGTGACGGGGATGATAGGTGGGGGGACATGTGTTAGTGCGGGTGGACATGAGTGATGGGGGGTGGACATGGGTGACAGGAAGGTGAACATGGGTGACATGGGTGACTGGGGGGATGGACATGGGTGACAGGGAAGGGTGGACATGGGTGACAGGGAAGGGTGGACATGGGTGACAAGGATGTAGTCAGAGGGGTGGACAATGGAGGGTGAACATGGGTGACAGGGATGGGCAGGGGTGACAGAGGGTTGGATGGGGGTGGACATGGATGACAGGAGAGTGGACATGGGAGACAGGGGGTCAGAGGGGTGGACAAGGGTGACAAAGGGACAGATGGGTGAACAGGAGGGTGGACATGGGTGACAGGGTAGACTACGGGGGTAGACGGGGGGGGTAAACATGAGTGACAGGGTTGGACAGGGGAGTGGACAAGGTGGACATGGGTGAGAGGGGAGGTGGACATGGGTGACGGGGATGACAGGTGGGGGGACATGAGTGACGGGGGGGTGGACATGAGTGACGGGGGGGTGGACATGGGTGACGGGGGGGTGGACATGGGTGACGGGGGGGGTGGACATGGGTGACGGGGGGGAGGGTGGACATGGGTGACAGGGGGGGGAGGGTGGACATGGGTGACAGGGGGGAGAGGGTGGACATGGGTGACAGGGGGAGGGTGGACATGGGTGACAGGGGGAGGGTGGACATGGGTGACAGGGGGGGGTGGACATGGGTGACAGGGGGGGTGGACATGGGTGACGGGGGGGGGGGGTGGACATGGGTGACGGGGGTGTGTGGACATGGGTGACAGGGGGGGGTGGACATGGGTGATAGGGGGGGGTTGACATGGGTGACAGGGGGAGGGTGGACATGGGTGACGGGGATGACAGGTGGGGGGACATGAGTGACGGGGGGGTGGACATGAGTGACGGGGGGGTGGACATGGGTGACGGGGGGGTGGACATGGGTGACGGGGGGGTGGACATGGGTGACGGGGGGGAGGGTGGACATGGGTGACAGGGGGGGGAGGGTGGACATGGGTGACAGGGGGGAGAGGGTGGACATGGGTGACAGGGGGAGGGTGGACATGGGTGACAGGGGGAGGGTGGACATGGGTGACAGGGGGGGGTGGACATGGGTGACAGGGGGGGTGGACATGGGTGACGGGGGGGGGGTGGACATGGGTGACGGGGGTGTGTGGACATGGGTGACAGGGGGGGGTGGACATGGGTGATAGGGGGGGGTTGACATGGGTGACAGGGGGAGGGTGGACATGGGTCACAGGGGGAGGGTGGACATGGGTGACAGGGGGAGGGTGGACATGGGTGACAGGGGGAGAGTGGACATGGGTGACAGGGGGAGGGTGGACATGGGTGACAGGGGGAGGGTGGACATGGGTGACAGGGGGAGGGTGGACATGGGTGACAGGGGGAGGGTGGACATGGGTGACAGGGGGAGGGTGGACATGGGTGACAGGGGGAGGGTGGACATGGGTGACAGGGGCAGGGTGGACATGGGTGACAGGGGGAGGGTGGACATGGGTGACAGGGGGAGGGTGGACATGGGTGACAGGGGGAGGGTGGACATGGGTGACAGGGGGGGTGGACATGGGTGACGGGGGGTGCACATGGGTGACGGGGGGTGCACATGGGTGACGGGGGGTGCACATGGGTGACAGGGGGGGGTGCACATGGGTGACAGGGGGGGTGGACATGGATGACAGGGGGGGTGGACATGGGTGACAGGGGGGGGTGGACATGGGTGACAGGGGGGGGGAAGGGTGATAGAGATGGACAGGGAGGTGGACAAGGCGGACATGGCTGACAGGGGGGGTGACAGGGGGAGGCAGACATGGCTGACAGGGGGGGGGCAGAGGGTGGACCTGGGTGACGGTGGGGGGTTTAGACAGGGTTGAGAAGGTGAACAGAGGGGTGGAAAGGGTACGGTACCTTAAGCAAGCCGGCCCGCACAGCTTGCAGTTCCACAGCAGGCACGGGAGTACGGCGCAGGTGCAGCTCGTTCCGCCCCAGGCAGGGACCCATTTTCGGCTCCCTGCGCCGTAAGGGAGAGGGAGACGGAGGGTGAAGGAGGGGGACACGGGGGACACAGGGAACAGAGGAGGAAGGAGGGGGAACACGGGGGACACGGGAGACAGAGGGGGAACACAGGAGACGGGAGGAGATGCAGGGGGACGCTGTGCGCGCAGTGCGCACGCAGACTTCCCTTCCCCCCTGCGCCGTCAGGCCAGGGCGGGACATTTGAAAAAAAAAATAATAATAATAAAAAATAAAAAAATCATGGCAAAATCCCGCGGCACCACGGGCAGTGCTGAACGGCACACAAGTGTGCCGCGGCACCGCGGTTGGGAATCACTGCCTTATGAAAAGATAAAGTTGGGGTCTACACTTGCATGTTATTGTAAAAAAAAAAAAAATCTTTACCCAAACATGCTGGTGTTGCCCCATACTTTTCATTTTCACAAGAGGTAAAAGGAAAAAATTTGTAACGCAATTTCTAACACAATTTCTCCTGAGTACGAAAATATCCCATATGTGGGTGTAAAGTGCTCTGCGGGAGCACAACAGGGCTCAGGAGTGAGAGCGCACTATGTAAATTTCAGACCTTAATTGGTGATTTGCACAGGGGTGGCTGATTTTACAGCGGTTCTGACATAAACGCAAAAAAATAAATACCCACATGTGACCCCATTTTGGAAACTACACCCTTCACAGAACGTGACAAAGGGTATAATGAGCCTTAACACCCCACAGGTGTTTGACAATTTTCGTTAAAGTTGGATGGGAAAATGAAAAATACATTTTTTTTCACTAAAATGCTGGTGTTACCCTAAATTTTTCATTTTCACAAGGGAAAATAGGAAAAAAGCCCCCGAAAAATGTGTAAGCCTATTTCTTCTGAGTAAGAACATACCCCATATGTGGATGCTGGCGCACTACAATGCTCAAAAGAGGAGTGCCTTTGGGCTAGTGGAGAGAAAATTTCTTTGGAATTGAAGGCAACTTGTGTTTACAAAGCCCACATAGTGCCAGAACACTGGACCCCCCGACCGTACTCGGGAGAAATTGCCTAACAAATTTTGGGGGGCTTTTTCTCCTTTCACCCCTTATGAAAAGGTGAAGTTGGGGTCTACACCAGCATGTTAGGGTAAAAAAAAAAAATGTTTACACTAACATGCTGGTGTTGCCCTATACTTTTCATTTTAACAAGAGGTAAAAGGGAAAAAAAATCCACCCAAAATTTGTAATGCAATTTCTCCCGACTACGGAGATACCCCATATTTGGGCGCAAAGTGCTCTGGGGGCGCACAACAAGGCCCAGAAGGGAGAGTGCACCATCTACATTTGAGGTGATTTGCACAAGGGTGGCTGATTGTTACAGCGGTTTTGACAAATGCAAAAAAAGCAAAACCCTCATGGAATGTAATAAGGGGTGCAGTGAGCATTTACGCCCACAGGTGTCTTACAAATTTTTGGAACAGTGGTCCGTGAAAATGAAAAATGTAATTTTTCATTTGCACAGCCTACTGTTCCAAAGATCTGTCAAACGCCAGTGTGGTGTAAATTCTCACTGCACCCCTTATTAAATTCTGTGAGGGGTGTAGTTTCCAAAATGGGGTCACATGTGGGGGGTCCACTGTTCTGGCACCATGGGGGCTTTGTAAACGCACATGGCCCCCCGACTTCCATTCCAACCAAATTCTCTCTCTAAAGGCGCAATGGCGCTCCTTCTCTTCTGAGCATTGAAGTGTGCCAGCAGAGCACTTAACATGCACATATGTGGTATGTTCTTACTCAGAAGAAATGGGGTTACAAATTTTGGGGCACTTTCTCAGATTACCCCTCTTAAAAATGTAAAATTTGGGGGAAAAAACTGCATTTCAGTGAATAATTTTTTTTTTTCATTTACACATCCAAATTTAATGAAAAGTTGTCAAACACCTGTGGGGTGTTAAGGCTCACTATACCCCTTGTTACGTTCCTTGAGGGGTGTAGTTTCCAAAATAGTATGCCATGTGGGTTTTATTTTTTCTGTTCTGGCATCATGGGGGCTTCCTAAATGCAACATGCCCCCAAAAACCATTTCAGCAAAATTCACTCTCCAAAAGCCCAATGTTGCTCATTCCCTTTTGAGTCCTCTAGTGCACCCGTAGATCACTTTACATCCACATATGAGGTATTTCCTTACTCGAGAGAAAAGGGGTTACAAATTTTGTGGGGCATTTTCTCCTATTACTCCTTGTGAAAATGAAAATCACATTTTTCATTTTCACTTCCCACTTTAACGAAAGTTCGTCAATCACCTGTGGGGTGTTAAGGCTCACTGTACCTCTTGTTGCGTGCCGTGAGGGGTGTAGTTTCCAAAATAGTATGCCATGTTTATGCTGTTCTGGCACCATAGGGGCTTCCTAAATGCAACATGCCCCCCAAAAACCATTTCAGCAAAATTCACTCTCCAAAATCCCATTGTTGCTCCTTCCTTTCTGAGCCCTCTAGTGCACCTACAGAGCATTTTACATCTACAAATGAGGTATTTTACTTACTCGAGAGAAATTGGGTTGCAAATGTTTGGGGGGGGGGGGGTTTCTCTCCTTTGTAAAAATAAAAATAAATGGCTCTACAAGAACATGCGAGTGTAAAAAATTAAGATTTAGAATTTTCTCCTTCACTTTGCTGATATTCCTGTAAAACACATAAAGGGTTAACAAACTTTCTGAATGTCATTTTTAATGCTTTGAGGGGTGCAGTTTCTATAATGGGGTCATTTATGGGGTATTTCTCACAGAAAAGCCCCTCAAATCCACTTCAAACTTAACTGGTCCCTGAAAAATTCAGATTTAGAATTTTTCATGAAAATTTTGAAAATTGCTGCAATACTTTGAAGCGCTCTAATGTCTTCAAAAAGTAAAAACATGTCAACTGTATGATGCGAACATAAAGTAGACATATTGTATTTGTGAATCAATATATAATTTATTTGGAATGTCCACTTTCCTTACAAGCAGAAAGTTTCTAAGTTAGAAAAATGCTAAATTTCCATCAAATGGGATTTTTCACCAAGATAGGATGCAAGTACCGTATTTATCGGCGTATAACACGCATTTTTTAATGCTAAAATTTTAGCCTTAAGTCTATCTGCATTTTATACGCCGATAGACTGTTTGTGACCACGCAAAAGCCGCTGCAGTTTAATGATTTAAAGCGGGCGCCTTAAATCATTGAACTGCAGCAGCTTCTGCCTGGCCAGAATCCCACTGCCACTTCCCGATTCCCTCCCCGCCCCCGGTTTTATAGTTATATGTCCCGCTTCCGCCATTGCCCAATTCCCTCCCTGTCCCCGTTTTTTTTAGTTAAATATCCCGCCGCCGCCACGGCCCAATTCCCTCCCCGTCCCCTTTTTATAGTTAAATATCTCGCCGCCGCCACTGCCCAATTCCCTCCCCGTCCCCGGTCTTATAGTTACATGTGCCCTGGGGACTGCAGTCCTTCATGCTCCGGTGGTCTCCTGATCTGTCACTGTGTGCTGCGTAATGACGAGTGACGTCCTCAACACGATGTCACTCGTCAGTCAGTGCGCGGCGCACATTGACAGATCAGGAGACCGCCGGAGCATGAAGGACCGCAGTCCCCAGGGCACATGTAACTATAAAACCGGGGCGGGGAGGGAATTGGGCAGTGGTGGCGGCAGGATATTTAACTATAAAACCAGGGACGGGGAGGGAATAGAGCAGCAGCACTCTGGCCCCACAGAAGCCACTGCACGTCAATGATTTAAAGCGCTTGCTTTAAATCATTGAACTGCAGAAGCCGAAAGAAACAGTTTATCGAGGTACACCTGCACACGCACCCTCATTTTTCCAAGGATACTTTGGTAAAAAAAACTTTTTTACCAAAATTTCCTGTTATACCCCGGTGTAATACGGTAATAACGAAAATTTACCAGTATGTTAAAGTGGAATATATCACGAAAAAACTATCTCAGAATCAGAATAAAAGGTAAAAGCATCTCAGAGTTATTAATGCATAGTGACAGTGGTCAGAATTGCAAAAAAGGGCTGAGTCCTTAAAGGGGTTATCCAGGAAAAAACTTTTTATATATATCAACTGGCTCCAGAAAGTTAAACAGATTTGTTAATTACTTTTATTAAAAATCTTAATCCTTTCAGTACTTATGAGCTGCTGGAGTTGAGTTGTTCTTTTCTGTCTCTGATGACACGTGTCTCGGGAGCTGTCTAGAGTAGAAGCAAATTCCCATAGCAAACATATTCTGCTCTGTGCAGTTCCTGAGACAAGCAGAGATGTCAGCAGAGAGCACTGTTTCCAGACAGATAAGAACAGCTCAACTTCAGTAGCTGATAATTATTGGAAGGAGTAAGATTTTTTAATAGAAGTAATTTACAAATCTGTTTAACTTTCTGGAGCCAGTTGATCTAAAAAATAAAAAAATAAAAAAGTTTTTTAACCCCTTAAGGACCCAGTCATTTTACCCCTTAGTACCCGGCCATTTTTTGAACATCTGACCACTGTCACTTTAAACATTAATAACTCTGGAATGCTTTTAGTTATCATTCTGATTCCGAGATCGTTTTTTTGTGACATATTCTACTTTAACATAGTGGTAAAATTTTGTGGTAACTTGTATCCTTTCTTGGTGAAAAATCCCAAAATTTGATGAAAAATTTGAAAATGTTGCATTTTTCTAACTTTGAAGCTCTCTGCTTGTAAGGAAAATGGATATTCCCCCAAAAATTTTTATTCACATATACAATATGTCCACTTTATGTTTGCATCATAAAATTGACGTGTTTTTACTTTTGGAAGACATCAGAGGGCTTCAAAGTTCAGCAGCAATTTTCCAATTTTTCACAAAATTCACAGTTTTGAAGTGGATTTGAAGGGTCTTCATCTTAGAAATACCCTACAAATGACCCCATTATAAAAACATTCAGTCAGCGTTTTAACCCTTTAGGTGTTTCACAGGAATAGCAGCAAAGTGAAGGAGAAAATTCGCAATCTTCATTTTTTACACTCGCATGTTCTTGTAGACCCGATTTTTGAATTTTTACAAGGGGTAAAAGTAGAAACTTTATACTTATATTTGTAGCCCAATTTCTCTCGAGTAAGCACATACCTCATATGTCTATGTAAATTGTTCGGCGGGTGCAGTAGAGGGCTCAGAAGCGAAGGAGCGACAAGGGTATTTTGGAGAGTACGTTTTTCTGAAATATTTTTTAAGGGGCATGTTGCATTTAGGAAGCCCCTATGGTGCCAGAACAGCAAAAAAAAAAAAAAAACATGGCATACCATTTTGGAAACTAGACCCCTTGAGGAACGTAACAAGGAATAAAGTGAGCCTTAATACCCCACAGGTGTTTCACGACCTTTGCATATGTAAAAAAAAAAAAAAAAATTCACAAAAATGTGTGTTTCCCCCCCAAATTTCACATTTTTGCAAGGGTTAATAGCAGAAAATACCCCCCAAAATTTGTACCCCATCTCTTCTGAGTATGGAGGTACCCCATAAGTTGACCTGAAGTGCACTACGAGCGAACTACAATGCTCAGAAGAGAAGGAGTCATATTTGGCTTTTTGAGAGCAAATTTTGCTCGGGGGGCATGTCGCATTTAGGAAGCCCCTATGGTGCCAGGACAGCAAAAAAAAAATAAAAAAACACATGGCATACCATTTTGGAAACTAGACCCCTTGAGGAATGTAACAAGGAATAAAGTGAGCCTTAATACCCCACAGGGGTTTCACGACTTTTGCATACGTAAAAAATTTTTTTTTTTCACAAAAATGTGTTTCCCCCCACAAATTTCAAATTTTTGCAAGGGTTAATAGCAGAAAATACCCCCCAAAATTTGTAACCCCATCTCTTCTGAGTATGGAGGTACCCCATAAGTTGACCTGAAGTGCACTACGGGCAAACTACAATGCTCAGAAGAGAAGGAGTCATATTCGGCTTTTTGAGAGCAAATTTTGCTCGGGGGGCATGTCGCATTTAGGAAGCCCCTATGGTGCCAGGACAGCAAAATAACCCCCACATGGCATACCATTTTAGAAACTAGACCCCTTGAGGAACGTAACAAGGGGTACAGTGAGCATTTACCCCCCACTGGTGTCTGTCAGATCTTTGGAACGGTGGGCTGTACAAAATTTTTAATTTGCACAGCCCACTGTTCCAAAGATCTGTCAGACACCAGTGGGGTGTAAATTCTCACTGCACCACTCATTACATTCCGTGAGGGGTGCAGTTTCCGAAATGGGGTCACATGTGGGGTTTTGTTTTTTTTGCGTTTGTCAAAACCGCTGTAACAATCAGCCACCCCTGTGCAAATCACCTCAAATGTAGATGGTGCACTCTCCCTTCTGGGCCTTATTGTGCACCCCCAGAGCACTTTGCGCCCAAATATGGGATATCTCCGTAGTCAGGAGAAATTGCATTACAAATTTTGGGGGGATTTTTTTTCCCTTTTACCTCTTGTCAAAATGAAAAGTATAGGGCAACACCAGCATGTTAGTGTAAACAATTTTTTTTTTTTACACTAACATGCTGGTGTAGACCCCAACTTCACCTTTTCATAAGGGGTGAAAGGAGAAAAAGCCCCCCAAAATTTGTTAGGCAATTTCTCCCGAGTACGGCAATACCCCATATGTGGCCCTAAACTCTTGCCTTGAAATACAACAGGGATCCGAAGTGAGAGAGCGCCATGCACATTGGAGGCCTGAATTAGGGATTTGCATAGGGGTGGACATAGGGGTATTCTACACCAGTGATTCCCAAACAGGGTGCCTCCAGCTGTTGCAAAACTCCCAGCATGCTTGGACAGTCAACGGCTGTCTGGCAATACTGGGAGTTATTGTTTTGCAGTGGCGTACCAGACGTTTTTCATTTTTATTGGGGAGGGGAGGGGGGCTGTGTAGGGGTATGTGTATATGTAGTATTTTTTACTTTTTATTTTATTTTGTGTTAGTGTAGTGTAGTGTAGGGTTTTTTGGGTACAGTCACACAGGCTGGGGATTACAGCGAGTTTCCCGCTGCAAGTTTGAGCTGCCGTGCAAAATTTGCTGCATCGCAAACTTGCAGCCTGATACTCACTGTAAGCCCCCTTCCCATGTGAATGTACCCTGTACATTCACAGGGGGGGACCTCCAGCTGTTGCTAAACTACAACTCCCAGCATGCACAGTCTATCAGTGCATGCTGATAGATATAGTTTTGCAACAGCTGAGGCACATGGGTTGGGAAACACTGAGTTAGGAAACAGACAATGTTTCTCAACCAGTGTGCCTCCAGTTGTTGCAAAACCACTACTCCCAAACATTCTCAGGCATGCTGGAAGTAGTAGTTTGGAAACATCGTTAGAGCCAGATGTTGCCGAACTACAACTCCCAGCATGCTTGGAGTTGTAGTTTTGCAACGTCTGGAGGATTACAGTTTGCAGACCACTAATACAGTGGTTCCCAATCTGTGCCCTTCCAGATGTTGCAAAACTACAACTCCCAGTATGCCATAACTGTCCAGGCATGCTGGGGGTTGTAGTTCTGCAACATCTGAAGGGCCAGATGTTACAGAACTACAACTTCCAGCATGCCTGGACAGTAAGGGCATGCTGAGGATGTGTAGTTTTGCAACATCTGGAAGGGCACAGTGGTCCCAAAACTGCGGACCTCCAGATGTTGCAAAACTGCAACTCTCAGCATGCCCAGATGCCAAGGGCTGTCTGGGCATGCTGGGAGTTGTAGTGTAAGGGGACCAGATGGAGCAGTCCAGATTGCTTTACGGCGGTCTGGACTGCTGCATAGGTCCCGCGCCGCCGCCGAAGATCCACTCACCTGTCGCCACCGCCGCCGTCTCCGCCGCCGGGATCCGGGTCTTCAGGGACGAGGTAAGTACCGGGCCGGGTCCCAGCACTCCCCGGTCCCCCGCTGCGTCCCCCCTGCGATTGGTCGGTTAGCTAACCGAGGAATCGCAGGGGATAGGAGGAGGTGGCAGGCTTGCCACCTCGCTCCTATACTTCAGCATGTGTCTGTGACAACCGGGATCATGCAAAATCACCGGGCGGCCGTGTCCCAGAGACCTGATCAGCCCGGTAACGCCACAGATCGCAGGGGCGATTTCCTTCGCAATTTGCAATGATCGCCGACATGGGGGGCTGACATGGCCCCCCTCGGCGTTTGCCCTGGATGCCTGCTGAAGGATTTCAGCAGGCATCCGCTTTTGATCTCTGCCCGTCGCGCGGCAGGGACTGGAAATCCGGTCCTTAGGGGGTTAAGGTGAAAATGGTCTGAGTCCCTAAGGGGTTAAAGAGCTTATATTTATGGACATTTACATGATTTTTTTATGAGCATTTGCATAATATTCTATATGATTTTATCTTATTTTATATAATTGTGGTTTGTATGATGCAAGGGCCCTGCAGAAGACAATACAGTTCTGAAAAATGCCAATTCTGCAGCATGGCGTTTTTTGGGCCAAAAAACGCTGCGGCCAGATGTTAGCTGTAAATCAATGAGAAATTGCAACAAAAAATGTTTTATACTTTTGGGTTTTTTCCCTCTTTTCTTGCGTTTTTGAAATCGTTGGTAATCGCAGCATGTTGAGCCACTGGTGTTTTTTTTAGTCAAAATCGTGTTATTTTTCTCCCATGGAAGTCTATGGGAGTGAAAAAATGCCAAGAAAACCGATATGTGGATTTTAACTTTGGCGTTTTTTCAGGCGTTTTTTATTCTTTTTTGGACTTTAGCGATCCAAAAAAAGTGATGGAGATACCTTTTTTAATAAAATTTCGTAGGGTACCATTAAAAAAATAAATAAAAAAGATACAGTAGTGAAGGAAAAAATTGTATCTAACAAAATGTATCTTTTTTATTACAAAATTTTTATTAATTTTTAAACAGGGATCAATTTATGTGGGCGGGTGGGGACCTAAAAATGTAGCCGACAATAATAAAAATGTAGTGTGTGTGTGTTTTTCACTTTCTTTTCTTTTTTTTTTTTTTGAACATTTTTTTTACGTAGTACTACTACTCACAGCATGGAACACAGTGTTCCATGATGGGAGTAGTAGTACCTGTACTAATTGACAGATCACCCGTTGCGATCCTCCTGTATAATGTATATATGCGGCGGCCGCTCTTCTATGGTCCCCTGCACTGCCGTATATATACACCTATTCATATTTCCCGCAGAGAGCTGTGATTGGCCAGATGGTTCCAGCCAATCACAACTCTCTGTGGGAAATCGGAATGTGTATATATACGGCAGTGCAGGGAGCATAGGAGAGCGGGCGCTGCATCTATACATTATACAGGAGGATAACAGCGGGTGTCATGAGTGATACCTGCTGTGATCTTTCCTTAACTACATGTACTACAGCTCCCAGCATGGAGCACACTCTGATCAATGCTGGGAGCTGTAGTACCTGCATTAATAGACAGATCGCAGCGAGTGTCAGAAGTTACACTCGCTGCGATCTGTCTATTAATGCAGATACTACAGCTCCCAGCATGGAGCAGAGTGTGCTCCATGTTAGGAGTAGTAGTGCCTGTAGTTAAGGACACATCCCAGTGGGTGTCACTACTGACATCTGCTGTGATCGTCCTGTCTATAGCAGAGATGGAGCGACTGTATACAGCGCTCACATCTCTGCTCTGTACTCCGGCCACTCACTCATTGATATTTCTCTCAGAGCTGTGATTGGTTGCAACCATCCGGCCAATCACACCTCTGGGTGGGAAATATGAATGAGTGCTGTTCTATTGACATCACTGGCTGGACTATAGTGCAGAGATGTGAGCGCTGTATAGATGGACGCTGTGCTATATAATGGACGATCGCATCGGGTGTCAGGACTGAGACCCGGGCCGATATGTCTATTACTACAGGTACTACTACTCCCATCATGGAACAGTCTGTTCCATGCTGGGAGTAGTGGTACTACCTAAAAATGTAAAAAATAGAGAAAAAAAGTGAATCACACACTTTATTAAAAAATAATAAAAATTTTGTTATAATATATATACATTTCGTTTAATACATTTTTTTCCATCACTGCTGCATCCTTTTTTTTTTGGTACCCAACAAATTTTGGGTACCAAACAAAAAAAACGCCAAAAGGTGCCAAAAATGCAATTTCCACAGAAATGAAAAAACACCAGAAAAAAAGCCAGAAAAAATGCAAGATGCAGGATATTGCACTGGCGTTTTTTCAGGCATTTTTTTAATCCAAAAAAACACGGCACAAAAAACCAAGTGGAATCCTAGCCTAAGGGATATATGTTAAAAAATACTGGGGTACACTCTCCTCAAGCCTGGGCTTGAATAGACCGGTGGTATAGTGATCTAACTATGTGAGGTATAAGATATAAAATGACAGATAAAGGGTGTCCAATATTACTTTAAAGGGGTATTCCGGGCAAAAACATCTTATCCCCTATCGAAAGGATAGGGGATAAGATGTCTGACCGCGGGGGGGCCCGCCGCTGAGACCCCCCGCGATCTTCCTGCAGCAGCCCGCATTCTATGCGTAGCTGCATCTGCAGTTTCAGAAACCGCCGGGCTTCCGGGACCGGGAAGTGACGTCACGCCACGCCCCCTCCATTCATGTCTATGGGAGGGGGTGTAACGGCCACAACGGCTCCTTCCATAGACATGAATGGAGGGGAGCGTGGCGTGATGTCACGTCCCTGTCTCGGAAGCCCGGCGGTTTCCGAAATTGCAGACTCAGCTGCACATAGAATGCGGGCTGCTGCTGGGAGATCGTGGGGATGCCAGCGGCGGGCCCCCCGCAATCAGACATCTTATCCCCTATCCTTTCGATAGGAGATAAGATGTTTTTGCCTGGCATACCCCTTTAAAGTAATATTGGACACCTTTTATCTGTCATTTTATATCTTATACCTCACATAGTTAGATCACTATACCACTGGTCTATTCAAGCCCAGGCTTGAGGAGAGTGTACCCCAGTATTTTTTTTACATATTGTCAGGTTGTTTGGGATACATAACTTTTTTTTTTACACCAGTACTCGTCTGGCATAATCTAAAACTGTCTCAAATATTTTTGGTTGAAGCTACCTATACTTTGTTTCTGTTGGAGTTCCCTCCCTCCAACTACAAGTCCCAGGTTCCCTTTTTTGTACGTGTGAGGTCACTTTTCTCCCTTGCACACATCAATCACCCCAACCTTTGAAGCACACCTTGGACAATTCCCTGCAGCCCTGTGGAGACTTATTTCTCTCCTACCCAGAGGTGGCTCCACCCATTTAAGCTCAGACAGGCTCCCCTTAAGCACCTAACTAGTTATGTAATGTCTCCGGCCATACTGCTACCTGGGAAAACTTGAGGCAATACTTATTTTGTATGCTGCTAAAAATAAACATCGGGGGCAAAGATCACATAAGAATTGTGAAAACAGCCATCAAACACAGGTACAGACCCTATAGTATGAACTACACTAACTTTGGAGACTCTGTAGAACAGTCAAAAAAAATATCTGGAATACCCCTTTAATTCAAAACAATAGGTTGTTTATAAGATTATTATATTATGCAATGTTGCTTTTTTTATGATAAATGCGTTGCACATATCCATTGAGAAGTCGGTAGTCCAGATCATTTTGAGCAGTCATAATAGGGGAGATTTAACCAAACCTGTCCAGAGGAAAAGTTGCCCAGTTGTCCATAGTGTGGTGGACCAGTACGGGATTGTGTTTCCCCGTACCTTTCCTACCCTTTCAGGCAGTGCCCCTCAGTGTCCCCAGGGCCCCCTGCAGTTGTTTCCCCGTGTAAATATGTTGTGTATTATATTATGTGTTGTATCTTTAATAAATGTACCATGTGATTATTACCCAGGAGGTACTAGTGACCAGCTGACCCCAAAGATGACCTATGGGCTCTCTATATAAACACTGGGTGGAGCTAGCTTCTCTCTCTTGTTCCTAAGGTCGAGTGCAGTCAAGTCGTCTTAGTGCGTGTCCAGAACATTGGAGGCCTTAAGTCAAGTCCTGCAACCTCAAGTCAAGTCCTGCAGCCACAAGTCAGGTGTAAAGTAAGCTAAAGTAACAGTCCTGTCAGTCAAGTCAAGTCTTCTGTCTATCCAGCGTGGCCTGCACTAAATTCTTCTCTCTACTACAAGTCCCATCAAACCTGTGAGGTCTCTGTGTCACTGGTCACCTCCTTGGGCCCTGGCTGTACTGCATAGACTGTAACAACTGTCTACCCTCAGTAAAGCTGCCATTATCCGTAACTTGGTGTTGGTGTCTTCATTGCCCCCGTGCCGAGCCCAGGATCCAGCGGTATACCTTGGGGTGGTTAAGGCTAAACCAAGCCCTGGCATCAAGAACACAAGGGGTTAATACCATCTGCCCCAGGGTAACAACATCTGCCTTGCACACACCCCTGCCGCCATTACCACAATAGCAACCAATCAGATTGCTTCTTTCATTTTTCAGAGGCCTTTTAAGAAATGAAAGAAGCAATCTGATTGGTTGCTATGGGCAACTCAGCAACTTTTCCTCTGGACAGATTTTGACGTATCTCCCCGAATGTTCTGTAAAGCAAAGTGAGATTTTCAGTATTCAGATAAGAATAGGTTGTACATTTGTTGATTGTTATGTAGCTGTTCTCTTTCAGTGGCAACTCTTACATAAAAGAAGAGAAGAAGAAAATAGAAGAACATAAAAAAGTCATTGAGACTGTGACGCAAATATTGAAGTGCAGCGACTAAAGAGAAACTGGCAGAAAAATTGCAGGAAGTAACATACAGTAGAAACATTGACCTAGAATGTGTCTGCAAATAAAAACCATTTGGCTCATCTAGTCTGCCCAATATTCTGAATGCTATGAATAGTCCCTGGCCCTATCTTATATGAAGGATAGACTTATACCTATCCCATGCATGCTTAAAGGGGTTATCCACCATAAGGTGATTTTAGTATGTACCTGGCAGACAGTAATGGACATGCTTAGGAAGTATCTGGGCTTGTCTTTGGGCTAAATGGCTATGTCATTAGATTACCAAAACACTTTTTTGAACTGGTATTTCCTGTTTGATTTTTCTTTTTTTTTTACTACAAATCTCATAATTCCATTTTCCTCCCTCCCACACATCAGCCACTCCACCCATTGAAACATAAATGAGCTGCATCCATTCAAAAGACCTGTATTTTTTAATCAGGGTGCCTACAGCTGTTGCATTAGTTACAGATTGATCTCTCTCCCACCAAGCGCTCCGTCCACCCATTGAAGCAGACAGGCTCCCTGTCATAAGCTGACTAGGGAGGTCAGGTCTTGGCCACATTGCAACCTGGGAATAATCTGAGACAACAGTCATTTTGTATGATGTTAAAAATAAATATTGGGGGGGGGGGGGAAATCACAGAAGAATTGTGAGAAAACCGTCACACACAGGTACAGACACTATTTTATGAACTACACAGCCCCTGTAGCATAGTCAAATAAATAAAATTCCTGGAATACCCCTTTAATCTCCTTCACTGTATTTACAGTTAACACTTTTGCAGGAACGCTATTCCATGTATTTACTACTCTCTCAGTGAAGTCATGGATGCGTAGAATAGCCTTCCTGCAGAATAGGGTTTTGGAGAGACCAGATAGATTTTAGGCAAACATATTGCAGTGTTCTTTGTCAGTAGGCAATAGGTTAGAAATTTGAGAGACTGCTTTGGAACAAAAAGGTAAAAAAGGAGCACTGGAAACATTGGTTCTGCCAATAAAGGGCCATTGTGCCTCCCTTTGACACCTGCTTACTAGTGTCTAAGAAATACCTTTCTGCCCCACGTCTCGTGCACCACATCAACAAATTAGAACATCTGTAAAGGAGCTAGATATCACAAATCATCTTTGCTTTGCTGGTGATTATACACAGGAAGAAGATGGGTAAAGGGTTAGTGCCATTATGGAATATCCACAAAATATAGATGAGGGTACCACCTCCACATCCAGAAGTGGCAACCCTCTGTGTGCATTTCTATGAGAATAAAAATGAATCGAGAACGTCTCCATTCGTTCCTCACCTGGATGTGACAGTCATGTGAGACACTTATGACATGTCATAGAGAGCTGGGGACCCCCGTGATCTCCCTGCTTCACCCAGCATTTATTTAGAGCATCGGGTGCAGCGCTGGAGACTCGTATTGTCCCACTCGTGATGTCACGACGAATGAGCAAATGAAAGCTGACGAACCCGAATTCATTACGAATTTCATGAAAAATTTGATTAGAAACGAATGCGAACATTTCCGCGATTCTATCGTGCAAATTGCTTCACTAAACTCCATTTAGTGCAGTCCAGGCTCCAGGGCATCTAAAATGGCGGATCCACATGTCAGTACATGGGAACGCTGGGAAGGTGAAAAGGCAAGGCGGGATGAAACTGAATCACATGCAGGATGCAGCCTATTAGCAGCCAGTCACCCCTGTGATGTCCCAGCCCTATACAATTGGCAGCCATATTGCGGCTCGTCAGTTCATTCATTACACTGCAGAGAGATAGGACTGACAGCCTTTGTGTGTTCCACAGAAAAGCTTATTACAGCAGCATTTCACCACTTAGTCCCTTCAGCATTCTGGTGGACAGAGAGCAGTGCTTTTTTTCACTGAAAAGGATTTTTACTGCTGCCAGAAACCTCCCGGTCACTTTCTACAGCATTGTATTACAGAGAGGGGCAGAGAGCTGTGTGTTGCCCCATACATTTCAACAAGCTGCCTCAACTTCATAAACCTTAGCAGATGAATTATTTTTCAGCACAATTTTGTGTCTTTGTTCCACAACAAATTTGCTGGTTATACTAGTCTGTAGACCATATAATACCCAGCAGTCCATTCCTAATAGTCTGTGAGAGAGTGCAATTTTGGGTTTAGTACACAGCTTTTGTGTACTGCTGGTGTTGTGGAAAAATACGTATTTTTAAGCGTACTGTAGCGCATTTTTCTGGCCTCATAAGTGCATACCACATACCTATATCCAGGGATCCTGGGGGAAAAAGTGCAGGAACTCACCCAAAATATCCACTTAAGGGCTGGTTCTGCAGGACTCAAACTAATAGGAATGGTGTTCCTGCTGTTAAAAAAGTGCAGGAACTCAGTTCCCACGCGTTCCTGCAGGACCTGAGCCCTGCCTACATCTAAGTGGTGTACTATTTTGTACCTGTTAATCTGTCAAGGGCCTACATACTTTGAAAGGACAGCCAAACGTACTCACCGATTGGTGTTGTACTCAGATACTTTTTTAAGTATATTCTAGCGCATTTTTCTGCCATCATAAGTGCATACCACATACCTACATCTAAGTGGTGTACTATTTCGTACCTGTTGTCAGGATCCGGACTGGTATGCAGCGAGGACACTGGTGGTGGATCCTTTGTGTCAGTGGGGTGATGGCATGAGCCATACCAGGGGAACGGAGTCTAAGGGTTTACTGGTTTTCACCAGAGCCCACCGCAAAGCGGGATGGACTTGCAGCGGCAGGTAACCCCCAGGTCGTTCCACCCGATAGCAACTCAACCCCAGCTGACAGCTGAGACAGGTGCGGTACACAGGGACAAGGCAAAAGCAAGGTCGGACGTAGCAGATGGTCAGGGCAGGCAGCAAGAGTCGTAGTCAGGGGCAACAGCAGAAGGTCTAGGTACACAGGCTTGGGAACACACTAAACGCTTTCACAGGGCACAAGGCAACAAGATCCGGCAAGGACAGGAAGGGGAAGTGGGTTTTTATACAAATGGCGCAGGTGCAGGTACTGATTGGGCCAGGCACCAATCAATGGTGCACTGGCCCTTTAAATCTCAGAGAGACGGCGCGCGCGCGCCAGGACTGAACAGCCAGAGGACGGGGCAGGTGAGGAGATTGGGATGCGACCCGCTGGCGGGCGCTTCCCGCTACGCGGATCGCATCCCTGCCGGTGACACCAGTGCAGCGCTCCCGGTCAGCGAGTCTGACCGGGGTGCTGTACAGAGACGAACGCCGTGAGTGCTCCGGGGAGGAGCGGAGACCCGGAGCGCTCGGTGTAACAGTACCACCCCCCTTTGGTCTCCCCCTCTTTTTGGAGCCCAGGAACCTATGGACAAGTCCCTTGTCGAGGATATTGTCCTCGGGCTCCCAAGACCTCTCTTCGGGGCCACAATTTTCCCAGTCAACGAGAATTTTTTTTTTACCTCTCACTACCTTGGAGGCGAGGATTTCCTTTACCGTGAAGACATCAGAGGAGCCAGAGACAGGAGCAGGAGCGGTGACCTTGGGGGAAAAGCGGTTAAGAACGAGAGGTTTGAGAAGGGAAACATGAAAGGAGTTAGGAATACGAAGTGAAGGAGGACGAAGAAGCTTGTAGGAGACAGAATTGATTTGACTCTTGACTTTAAATGCTCCAAGGTAACGTGGACCCAGCTTGTAGCTAGGAACAAGAAACGGATATATTTGGCAGAGAGCCACACTTTGTCCCAAGTAGCGAAGACAGGAGGAGTTCTTCTCTTCTTATCTGCATGTCTCTTCATACGAGACGAGGCCAGTAGGAGCGACTTTTGAGTCTCCTTCCAGATAACAGAGAAATCCCGGGTTACTTCATCTACAGCAGGAAGTCCAGAAGAAGTGGGAATGGGGAGCCCCCACAGAGGGTGACGGCCTTACACCACAAAGAATGGGGATATGGCAGAGGACTTCGAATTTTTAAAATTGCACGAGAATTCAGCCCAGGGCAGAAGGTCGACCCAATCGTCTTGGCGGGAGGAGACAAAATGTCGCAGGTAGTCACCAAGAATCTGGTTTACTCTCTCTACTTGTCCATATGATTGGGGGTGATAGGAGTACGAGAAATTTAATTAGATTTTTAATTGGTTACAGAGAGCTCTCCAAAATTTCGACACAAATTGAACGCCTCTATCCGAGACGATGTGCGTGGGAAGCCCGTGAAGGCGAAAAATATGCAGAAAAAATTGCTTCGCCAACTGTCGCGCAGAAGGAAGACCTGGAAGCGGAATGAAGTGCGCCATTTTGGAAAAACGATCAACGACCACCCAGATGATGGTGTTGCCATGGGATACGGGCAGATCATTAATGAAATCCATGGCAATTTGGGACCATGGCTGCTCAGGGACGGGCAAAGGAAGGAGGAGTCCAGCAGGCTTCTGGCGAGGGTTTTTATCCCGGGTACAAATAGTACAGGCCCAACGAAATCCGTAACGTCACCCTCAAGTGTAGGCCACCAATACAAACGGGAAATGAGCTGGATGGACTTTTTAATGCCAGCATGGCCAGCTAGGTGAGAGGAATGCCCCCATTTAAGGATCTTGAGGCGAAGGCGTGGAGGAACAAAAGTCTTTCCAGGGGGGGTTTGACCCAGCAGAGGAGACCAGGAACTCAGGCGGTACGATATGCTGCAGAGGGGCTTCAGATTCGGTGGCAACAGAGGAACGAGAGAGGGCGTCAGCTCTGACATTTTTGTTTGCGGGACGGAAGTGTATCTCGAAGTTAAAGCGGGCAAAAAACAACGACCATCTAGCCTGGCGAAGATTCAGACGCTGAGCAGACTGGAGGTACGAGAGATTCTTGTGGTCAGTGTAAATGACTATGGGGTGTTTGGAACCTTCCAATAGATGCCTCCACTCTTCGAGTGCTAACTTGATGGCCAGAAGTTCACGATCTCCAATGGAGTAATTATTTTCTGCCGGAGAGAAAGTTTTAGAGACGAAACCACAAGTAATGTTGCGTCCGATAGAGTTTTTTTTTAAGAAGTATGGCTCCGGCTCCGACTGAGGAAGCGTCAACTTCCAGGAAGAAAGGTTTCAATGGATCAGGTCTGGACAGCACTGGTGCAGAAGCGAAGGCAGTTTTGAGACGATTGAAGGCCTCATCAGCTTGAGGAGGCCATGACTTAGGATTAGCATTCTTCCCGGTCAGGGCCACAATAGGGGCCACAGTGATGGAGAAATGGGGAATAAACTGTCGGTAATAGTTGGCAAATCCCAGAAAACATTGGATAGCGCGGAGTCCAGAAGGGCGTGGCCAATCCAAAACTGCTGACAGTTTATCTGGATCCATTTGAAGCCCTTGGCCAGAGACTAGGTAACCTAGGAAAGGAAGACTGTTGCATTCAAAGAGACATTTTTCAATTTTAGTGTACAGATGGTTTTCACAAAGTCTTTGGAGCACTAGACGGACATGACGACGGTGTTCCTCCAAGTTAGAGGAGAACATCAAGATGTTGTCCAGGTAAACCACAACACAGGTATATAATAAGTCCCGAAATATCTCATTAACGAAGTCATGGAAGACTGCAGGGGCGTTGCAGAGCCCAAAGGGCATAATTAGATATTCGAAATGTCCATCTCTAGTATTGAACGCGGTCTTCCACTCATCACCTTTCCTGATGCAAATAAGATTATATGCGCCTCTTAAGTCCAATTTAGTGAATATATTAGCGTCACGAAGACGGTCAAAGAGTTCAGAGATCAAAGGCAGGGCATAGCGGTTTTTGATGGTGATTTTATTTAAACCGCGGTAGTCAATGCTTGGTCGTAAGGATCTATCCTTTTTAGAGACAAAGAAGAACCCCACTCCAGCAGGGGATGAGGACTTCCGAATAGATGTGGACAGCCAAAAGTAATCACCGGCTGGTGTTTTACTCAAATAATTTTTGAAGCGTACAGTAGCGCATTTCTCTGCCCTCATAAGTGCAGACCACATGCCTACATCTAAGTGGTGTACTATTTTGTACCTGTTAATCTGTCAAGGGCCTACATACTGTGAAAGGACAGCCAAAAGTAATCACCAGCTGGTGTTTTACTCAAATAATTTTTGAAGCATACAGTAGCACATTTTTCTGCCATCAGAAGTGCATACCACATACCTACATCTAAGTGGTGTCTGTTTTCTATCTGTTAATCTGTCAAGGGCCTACATAAATCCAGGCAAAAGTACTCACCGGCTGGTGTTGTACTCAGATAATTTTTTAAGTGTACTGTAGTGCATTTTTCTGCCCTCATAAGTGCATACCACATCCCTACATCTAAGTAGTGTACTATTTTGTACCTGTTAATCTGTCAAGGGCCAAGATACTGTGAAAGTTCAGGCAAAAGTAAGCATCGGCTGGTGTTTTACCCCAGTGCTCTTTTAAGCGTACTGGAGAGCTTTTTTTCTGCCCTCATAAGTGCATACCACATACCCACATCTAAGTAGTGTATTATTTTTTACCTGTTAATCTGTCAAGGGCCTAGATACTGTGAAAGTCCATGCAAAAGTACTCACCGGCTGTTGTTTTACCCCAGTGCTTTTCTGCCCTCATAAGTGCATACCACATACCTACATCTAAGTAGTGTACTATTTTGTACCTGTTAATCTGTCAAGGGCATAGATACTGTGAAAGTCCAGGAAAAAGTATTCACCGGCTGTTGTTTTTACTCAGATACTTTTTTAAGTGTACTGTAGAGCATTTCTCTTCTCTCATAAATGCATACCACATACGTACATCTAAGTAGTGTACTATGTTGTACCTGCTAATCTGTCAAGGGCCTAGATACTGTGAAAGTCCAGGCAAAAGTTATCACCGGCTGGTGTTTTACCCCAGTGCTTTTTTAAGCGTGCTGTAGAGCATTTTTCTGCCCTCATAAGTGCATACCACATACCTACATCTAAGTAGTGTACTATTTTGTACCTGTTAATCTGTCAAGGTACTAGATATCGTGAAAGACAGCCAATAGTACACACCTGCTGCTGTTCTAGACAAATACTGATTTAATCGCAGTGAAGCATATTGTACTCCCCTCATATACGCAATAAGTATGTCAGGCAGAGTAGTGCCAGGACGTACACAGAGGAGTGGCAGAGGCCTAAATTCATCAGGCGCAGGCAGAGGTTGCAGATGAGTAGGGGTGTGTGCAAGCTGGTGACTCAGCGAGAGGTCTGAGCTCCTGTGTAACGACCAGCAACCCAGCAGCCATGATTGATCGGTTCACTCGGTCATCCACTTCATCCTAAGGGACATCTAACACCCCCAGTCAACAGTCAGTGGGTTCCTAAGACTCAACCCTCAGTTGGCATGGCCCTCATGCTGCTGCTGCCACCTCCAGGCTTTGTCATTGTGCTGCCATATGGTCTCCTCATGTTGATGCTGCCACCTCCAGACTCTCTCATTCTGCTGCTCGATGGTCTCCTCATGCCAATGCTACCACCTCCATGCTCTGTCGTTGTGCCATCATAGGGTCTCCTCATGCTGATGCTACCCCCTCCAGGCTCTGTCATTATGCCACCATATGGTCTCCTCATGCTGATGCTGCCACCTCCAGGCTGTCTCATTCAGCCACTATATGGTCTCCTCATGCTTCAGCCAATTTCAGGCTCTGCCATTCAGCCACTATATGGTCTTCTCATGCTTCAGCCACCTCCCGGCTGTAACATTAAGACACTATATGGTCTCCTCATGCTGCCAAAAACTCCAGGCTGTGCCATTCAGCCACTATATGGTTCACTGATGCAGCTGGGCCTAGGACATTACCTAAAATATTTTATGGTAGCACTAGCTACCATAAATCTTCAATTTAAATTAAAAAATTAATCTTTTCATCTTAGGGATTGTGAAGCCCTATTGTCTACTCCTGCTTCAGTCACCTCCAGACTGTGCCATTCAGCCACTATATGGTCTCCTCATGCTGCCACAAACTCCAGGCAGTCATTAAGCCACTGTATGGTCTCCTCATACTGAGGCCACCTCCAGACTCTGTCATTATACCGCTATGTGACATGTGACTCCTTGTTAGATTTGGTCCTTTGTACCCACACGTCGGGGCCCGAGACACTAACACTTGGGAATGTTAGCTAGAATTTAAATGTCAAAATCATAAATTTCAATAAAAAAATGTTAGGATACAAGAAAGAGAACGGTGCGCACCTCGTGCAGGTAACCAGGGTAACTTTGTGTGTAGATAATGATAAATGGGCCAACAGGGTGGTCCCTTACCTTATGGTGTTATGCTCAGAGCATAACACCTGCAGTGACTTTGAGTTTGGAGAGGGAGGTCGCAGCATCCAGGTTCCTCTGGGCTCTGGGTACAGAGTCCAGTGCATCAATGGAGAAGTGTAACGGATGATCCGATCACGAAAAAAAGGGGAACATCTGAAGGAGCGCAGACCTCTAAAGGCTGAGTTAAAATGAATGATTTATTTTAAAATATGCAACGCAACATAAAAACAGCGTTTCCAGCCCGTACCGGGCTCTTCCTCAGGCAGTAATAAAAACAGGTGGTTACACGTATGCATTTAAGACAGACTTGTGTTTTACTTCCGGGTCCGGTATCAGGGCCAAACCGGAACCGAACTATACGATCCAAAGTGAAAAAATGACACTAATGAATATCACAAAATAAAAAATATACATTAAAATTAGGAGGAAAACATTGCTAAACAAGTGGCTATACTGAGGGAAGTATTGCGCCTGCGCCACCGTTCCCTCAACTACATCGATAATGTTTGAAATTTCATTTACACCTACTTCCCTCACTATAGCCACTTGTTTAGTAATGTTTTCCTCCTAATTTTAATGTATATTTTTTATTTTGTGATATTCATTAGTGTCATTTTTTCACTTTGGATCGTATAGTTCGGTTCCGGTTCGGCCCTGATACCGGACCCGGAAGTAAAACACAAGTCTGTCTTAAATGTATACGTGTAACCACCTGTTTTTATTACTGCCTGAGGAAGAGCCCGGTACGGGCTGGAAACGCTGTTTTTATGTTGCGCTGCATATTTTAAAATAAATCATTCATTTTAACTCAGCCTTTAGAGGTCTGCGCTCCTTCAGATGTTCCCCTTTTTTTCATGATCGGATCATCCGTTACACTTCTCCAATAAAAAAATGTTAAATTTCAAAACCTTAAATTTCAATGGTCTCCTCATGTTCCAGCCAACTCCAGGCTGTGCAATTCAGACACTATATGGTCTCCTCATGCTTTAGCCACCTCCAAGCTGTGTCATTCAGACACTATATGGTCTCCTCATGCTGCCAGCAACTCCAGACTGTGCCATTCAGCCACTATATTGTCCCCTCATGCTGCCGCCACCTCCGTGCTGTGTCATTCAGCCACTATACGTTCTACTCATGCTGCTGCCAACTTCAGGATGTGCCAATCAGCCATTATATGGTCTCCTCATGCTTTAGCCACCTCCAAGCTGTGCCATTCAGACACTGTGTGGTCTCCTCATGCTTTCGCCACCTCCAGGCTGTGTCATTCAGCCAATATATGGTTTACTATTCCTGCTGGGTCTGGGACATTACCTACAAATATTTTATGGTAGCACTAGCTAACATAAATCTTCAATTTAAATTTTAAAATTCATCTTTTAATCTTAGGGATTGTGAAGCCCTAGTGTCTACTCATGCTGCAGCCTGCTCCAGTCTGTGTCATTCAGCAACTATATGGTTTAGTGATGCTGCTGGGCCAGGGACATTATCTTAAATTCCAATTCCAGGATGTGTCATTCTGCCAGTGTTACACATTGCGCTCTGGCCACTTGCGCTGGCCGTGAGCCCACTGCCACCTTTAGGCTCTGTCATTGTGCCGCCATGTGACTACTTGTTAGATTGGGTTTTGTAGTCATACAGTATTAGTTCAAAGTAAAACCTGGGACATTAAACTTTGGAATCTAATATAAATCTTAAATAAAAAAAAATCAATGTAATCTTTTCAAGACTGAGGCCCTATGGTCTTCTACGTCATATTACCTGTGGAATTATCACAAGAATCAAATAAAACAGCTTGGATCGATAACAATGAACAATAACTAAATAAATGAAACATGTGGTCCATGAGAAAACAGAAAATATCGGCACTCACCAGTTCAGCTTGCAAGTCTTCTTTATTGATACATACTCACATTACGGGTACAGAAGAGAGGCGTAGTGGGGGGACAGTAAGTGGCCATATGGCCGGACGACTCACGACAAGCGTGCAAAACAAGAGCTCGGTCGCCACTTACTGTCCCCCCACTACTCCTCTCTTCTGTACCCATAATGTGAGTATGTCTCAATGAAGAAGACTTGCAAGCTGAACTGGTGAGTGCCGATATTTTCTGTTTTCTCATGGACCACATCTGAATACTGCTTACCATATCAGAGCACCACCCACAGCAATACAGCTACACTAGCACCGATCAGCCGTCTTAGATCCCAGGACACCATTAGCAGTGCCGCACTACTCTGTTTGTGAATAAATAAATGAAACAATTGCACTTTCACAGTCAGGGAGGTGCTGAGAGGCAGGGGCTGGAACAGGTGGTATCTCAAAAAAATTAAATAAATTCAAAATAAATTAAATAAAAATGACTTGAAAAAATCTCTTTATCCTCTTCAATTTTGACACCATATTGTCTCCCTGCTGCCACATCGATGCTCTGCAGCAGTGATTCTAATAGCAATGCCTGTAATCTGCATGTCATTCTGAATAACAGCATTGTTTCACTGATACAGCACACTCCCTATTCATGTTGGAACAAAGCAAACTATTCTACATCCCTATTGAGGCTCTCTGTAGGCCAATTTGTTGAATCGTCCGAATCGAGGTTCGCTCATCTCTAGCCGTAACATCATGAGCGGGGTGTGACCTTGACGTCACGAGCCTCCGCCCCGCATCCCCAGTCATCCGTTACAAAGCGAAGTTCGCTCCGTGCCTGGATGTCTGGGATGCCGCAGCCGAAATCGTGGGGTTCCCAGCACCGGGACTCCCCGCAATCAGACATCTTATCCCCTATCCTTTGGATAGGGGATAAGATATCTAGGGGCAGAGAACCCCTTTCAGTTACACCTTTGCAGGGAGAGCATTGAACTAGAGAAAGAAGCGGTCAGCCATGTGATTCTCCCAGCTCGCTCTAGCAATCAATGGAGGTCTGGACACCTTGACCCCCAACCAATAAAACTTTTGAAACTCCTCTATGACATGTCAAAAGACAGTGACACTTTAAAGGAGGCACATAAGCTTTGCATAGGGAAAAGAAGGGGAATACCACAAAATATACAGGTTATGCCACATTTATGATCGACCTACATCTAATACTCATCTAGAGCAGGAGTAACTTGGTCATATAATGATACAGTAGATGCCTACAGTTTGACTATATTAGTAGATTTATAATGATCAGTGGGTCATGGAGATCTGTGAATGTACATTATCTGTATTCTGCATTACAACCTATAAGCAATCCAGATGAACCGATGTTCTGCCATTTATATACAATTGCATCAGAAACCACTGTGCATATTATTTATAGGAAGTTTTATATACCAGGATCATTTCTTCATGAGATTATTCAATAACTTTAGCATTCAGTATTTCATCAACTAAAAACATTTCATATTCTTTCAGTGCAGTCAAATAATGTCAGCTTGACGGCTGTTTGTTTAAAGATCTCCACACAATTTTTATCAAACATGATGTCGTCAAAGAACAAAAATTAAATTTCCAAAATTCCAATTACTACCTTACATTGTCCTCCCCATTTGCTTTGGTTTCCTTCCAGATAAACAGCAGGGCTCGCACTGAAAGCGAAACGCATTCTTCATCTCTTATTTGGAACAAATATATCATTTTCTTGGCAAATAATGGTACTCTCTTTAAAAAAAAATAAAAAATACTGGAAAATATTAGAAATGGCAGTAGAGTAAATGAATGGGTGTTTCCATTGTAACATGGTTTTACAATAAACCACCCAGAATATGGGAAATATCAAGACAGACCACATTAAAGGCGTTCTCTGCCCCCTGGACATCTTATTCCCTATGCAAAGGATAGGGGATAAGATGTCTGATCGCGGGAGTCCCGTCGCTGGGGACCCCTGCGATTTCCCTTCTGCACCCGGCGTTCGTTTAGAGCGTCGGGTGCAGCGCCGGAGGCTCATGATGTCATGGCCCCACCCCCCTCAATGCAAGTCTAAGCATTGAGGGGTCGTGGCCATGGTGTCACGAGGAGGGTGTAGTCGTGACGTCATGAGCCTCCGCCCCGCATCGATTGTCATCCGGCACGGAGCGAAATTCACTCCGTGCACCGGATGTCTAGGGTACTCAGCAGCAGGACCCCCGCGATCAGACATCTTATCCCCTATTCTTTGGATAGGGGATAAGATGTCTAGGGGTGGAGTACTCCTTTAAGTTAATAGAAAAATGCATTTTTATGTTGCTATCTACTGTACATCATGGCTTCGAATGTATGTAAACCATAGCACTAGTGAGCCACATTGGCACCCATGTCAACCTTCCATCTAAACAAGAGTAATGCATGCTTACCATGCTGGCCTACCTTCCTAGAATGTCTGGGAGACCCTAGGGAAAAGGTGAGGCCTCACAGACTTCCAGAAGAGCAGGCAAGTAATTTCTTACTAAAACACTTAACTATCCTTGTCCCTGCAGTCCTCTTCATTCCTGGTAACCATTGACAGTGTTCTAATGCTGGGACATGGTCTGCCCCATGACATCAAGATTTTGCTGCCATGATGCCTGGAGTGATGGGGACTGTAATCTGTGAACAAGGGGAGATAAATATCTATAGGTTGTAGTCTAGGGTTTAGGAGGTCTTGTCTGCGAGCTGGATTTGTTTAGGGGGCCTGGTTTGGGGTCTGTAATTGTTAAAGAGTCCCTGTCTTCAAACCATATTTTCTAAACTAACTCAGATTATGTTCCCTAACTACTCCTAATACCCCTCCTGCCCTTAAAAAAAAATTCCAAGCTTTAAAAAGCTGTGTATCATATCTTTCCCCTTGCTCACACTGTGTGAGCTTCCGGCAGGAGAAAGTGGGTGTTCCTCACTTCCGGAGTTTGGTCTCCTGCCAGGCAGGGAGGAGACCAAACTAACTGTTTGACTTGTGCAGGGAACAGAACAGAGCCACCTAGAGGCCATTTTTTTCAATTACATTAAAAACATATAATGGTTGCAAGTAAATAGCAAAGTGTCTTATAATTACATAAGGAACAATATATTAAAAGTTTAGTTTGGTGACAGGTACTCTTTAAGGTTGTGTTGGTTTTATTTGAACTTGGTGGGTCTGGTTTAGGGTCTGTATTTGTTTATGGGGTCTAGTGTCTGTCCTAATTTTGGGGGAATAATAATGGTGGTCATGTGCATTACTTCTAATTTAAATACCTTAGCTTATGGATATTCTCAATATAAAAAACATAGAAAAATAGCCAGCACAACTACCTAATAAACGGGTGCATGTTGCTAGGGCAAATACAAGGTATACAAATAGAAGGTTGCAGCAGCACTCTTGGTTAAAAAAATGGAGGCTTTTAGCACACTTTTTGATCAAAATGTCTCCTTCATCCACCTTGCGAAGGTAGCCTCTCTTTGCATGGGATATTAATACGCTTACTCTATTCACCTCTGCTGGGCATATAGCCTCTGACTAGGCTCCCAGGAGTTAGAGGCAATATGCCCAGCAGAGGTGGGTGTCAGGATCCGGACTGGTATGCGGGGAGGACACGGGTAGTGGATCCTCTGTGCCAGAGAGGCGATGGCGTGGCCGTACCAGGGGAACGGAATCTAAGGGGTTACTGGACTTGCTGCGGCAGGTAACCCCCAGGTCGTTTTACCCGGTAGTGATTCAACCCCTCTGGCGGCTGAGACTGGCGCAGGACACAAGGACAAGGCAAAGGCAAGGTCAGACGTAGCAGAAGGTCAGGGCAGGTGGCAATGGTTCGTAGTCAGGGGCAACAGCAAGGGTCTGGATACACAGGCAATGGACTCACAAAAACGCTTTCACTGGCACAAGGCAACAAGATCCGGCAAGGACAGGAAGGGAAGGTGGGGTTTTATAACGTTTAACAGTTATTGGGCCAGGCACCAATTAATGGTGCACTGGCCCTTTAAATTTAAGAGAGCCGGCTCGCGAGCGCCCTAGAGAGTGAGGCCGCCATTTTATGATCAAGAATGCTGCAACCTTCTATATTAATTTCCAGTATACAGTGAAACCTACCTAACCAACTCTTTCAGACTTATTCAGACCAGGATTTTTTAGTCCAAATACACTACATTGTGCATAGTGCTCATTTTCTTTAGAAATACCACCCTCATAGAAGACCACTTTTCATTACAATTTCTGGTTGTTTTCTCAAAAAGGTTTTACAGAAAATGGGTGGTGTATATGTTGAAATATGTTAATACATGGCTTCTTGGAATTACCCTAATGTCATTTAAAAAACAACAACAAAAAAACAGGTAAGTACAAAACTCATACAGATACCTATGGGAACCCCAGGATTGCAGGGTCCTGACATCTGCCCAGGTGCACCTGATGCTGATACCATCCCTGACATGTCTGGTATACAGGCTGTTGTCATACACATAGCATAGACTTAGCCCTTGCTGCAAGATTAACCATTGTTTTCCAACCATTGCACATATTGATTTTATGGCTTTTTGACCTTGTAGCATGAGGTGGATGTTAATGACAAATAAAACAGTTTGGTGGCACCTTAGCAATAAAGTCAAAATTCCTGTGTCTGTGAACACGTGCTATAACTAATTCACTTCTATTGTTACCATGGTAACCCGGGTTTACTTGACAGTTTTATATGTCGGCTATTGAGTCTGTCACCCAAACATTCTTATATTACAGTCCTGGCAGACCTGCAGAGGAAACAAAGAAGAAACTGCTTTCCAAGCTTGATGCTGTTGGAGGTTATAGGATAGCTAAAATGTTTTCGATATTATGTACGGCTCTTATCTGTATAACTATTACCGGTAATTAGATTTATTTGTTTATCTGAAAGATACGATCTTATTGTATTTCCTTGAAATTGTTTCCAGAGAAGCAATAGAAAAACATTTACGTATCCGAATGCACCAAGGAACATTTAGTTGTGGACTGAACTGTTTACGTATGCAGAATGGTAACTGGTCATTATGTTGGCTTCTGCTCTAATACTATATTAACTGCAGATGCAGCATATTTGATGGCAGAACTTTAATTATACAGGGTATATAGCACACCACACTTTGTTAGCCCAGCTATTTGTACTTCAGGCCCTTTTTTTGTCTTCAATGGGCACTGTCAGATCCAAAGACCTTTTGTAATATGGTTGTTTAAAAAAAAAAATTGGAATGTTTAATAAAGAAAACAGCCCCTGAAAATCCCACCACTAGGGGTCCCCATACCTACTGGGACACTAACCAGTCCTGCTGCAGCTTGTCCATGATTCATGGACAAGAGATGACTCATAGACAAAGCTGCATGAGCAGACACACCAATCACCTTCTACCAACTCAAGGGAGGGATACGCCCCCTTTCCCTGAGAGGATTTCTAACACTTTGAACTAATAAAAAGAGGTATTTTTTTTAAATAATAAATATAGGTGAGAGAAGCATAACAATTTGATGTACATGGTCAGGATTAGCTATTGAGTAACATATTAACTTTTTGTGGCATCTGACAGGCACACTTTCAGTCTATAAGACCGGAAATCATTTTCTGAAATTGTCAATTATACTTATAAGGGGTGGATAAACTGTGTTAAGTGTTCCCTTTATTTTTTTGAGCAGTGTATAAGGATCAATGGGAAGGGACAGTGGCCTGTAGGTTTGGGATTGGATAGCAGAGCACTGGCTTGCCCTTCAGCAATTGAGGCCCCCTGCTTAGAAGTTGGATTAGGCACTGGTGGGCTGGAGGCCATGGTACCTGTGTAAAGCTGATCACAAAGGTAAATGGTAAAAGAGATTTTAAGCATAAGAAGCAGGTGTGCTGCTATGACAAACAGGACCTGGACTTGGAGCAGATGATGAGCTAATGAAGTGACCACTCATATAGCAGTTATAGCAGTGTTCTGCTTGGCCTGCAACCTAAGCACCGTAGACTCACATGTGCCACATAATTAGAAGGAACATTAGAGAGATTCCAAAGAGGTGAATAAAAAGCTGTGCACCCTGCAAAAATATTTGCATATGCCACACCTATTTATATAGCACCCACTCCAAAACTATGTGCTTTAAATTACAAATAGTAGATGAAAACCGTCAACCACCTGACGATAAAGTGAATGTTTTTGGTGGCCATCCAGACTGCCCACTTTATAATCCTTTAGTTAGCTGGGGAATCCAGGCATTCTTCACTATGTACCCAGAATATCCAAGAATGTTTAATAGTGTATTGAAAAGCAATAAAAAAAAAAAGTACCGTAAACAGAACAACCCCTTTAAGTTAGCTAAGATTAATAATTTGTTATCTACTTTTAGTGATATAGAACATTTATTATTTATGCCCTTTTTTTTATAATCATAATTTACTTCAATTCTATTTGGTTAACCTTCCACTATATTCCAGGGATCTATCTTCCTCCCAATGACTTCCCATTTCATCTTTAACCCCTTGTCAGTCGGCCATCACTATAATGATCCATCCACATCCGCTCAGAGCATCCACAGACTGATTCTCATTCAAGTGAAACAGCCATTAATGACTTTCAGCAATCTGCTTCTCACGGTCCCCTTTCTAGGACTTTTTCCTGTTTGATCTTTGTAGTTGCTTCTTGTTACTGTTGAACTCATCATCACATTGTACGTTAATTTATTGGTAATAAATCCATACAGTATCAGGAAGCCTGTTCATCAGTTTGTTTATTTCCTGTCTACTTATTATCAAACATCCACAACACCTGTTCTAAGAACTCTCATTATTTCTGCTCTATGGTGAGAACTCTCATAGATAGTCCCTGCCCTGGTATACATCCAAGCTAACTCAGTCAGCCATCAACTAAACTCAGTCAGCCATCAAAACTAAACTTTGTTACCATGTAGTCACATGCAAAAGGTCTGCTGCCTAAATTTCTAAGAATCAACAAAAAATCTGTGTTTTGGCAGCGAGCACATGGCTCTCACCATTTGGATGATTTGGAAATTTGCAAAAAAAATTATGCAATAACTCTACCGCACCAGAATATGTAGGGGAAAAATCATTAAGCTCCATGCCAGTTTTCTGAAGTAAATATTTTTGTCTCATTTTGCTCAAAAATGTGCAACTTTTCTTGTTTTTTGTACTATGGCCAAAAGGACATGTCTTCAGCATAGAAGGGGCTTGATTTTAGAATAGGGAGCTTTTAGACACATTTATTATTTGTCACTTTTACTGCTGAAAAAATGTGTGAAATTTCCCTCCTAGGCTATCCAACTAGAAAATGTATAATCTGTGTGACTTATTATGGTTTTCTAATATGTCCACAAAAAATGGTGGCTGTCTGTCAGGGCTGTATTTGCCACTAAGCATCAGTGGGCCTGTGCCTAGGGCAGTAGAATATGGTGCAACAGGGTGTTACCGGTTACCCTAAAGGGGTACTCCACTGGTCACCGTGGTGATGTCATGACCACACCCCACAATGCAAATCTATTGGAGGGGGCGTGACAGCCGCCATTCCCCCTCCCATAGACTTGCATTGAGGGGCATGGCCGTGACGGCACAAGAGGGCGTGGCCAATCCCCTGCAGCGCGAAAGCAGCATTCGGAACACTTAGTTCCACACTGGCCAGTGGAGTACCCCCACAAACTAAAGGTCCAAAAAAGCAGCAATTCCACCACTCTTAATGCACAGCATGCCACTCCCAGACCCCCACGTGCCCAACTGGTAACATGCACTTAGCTATTTAGTCATACATTTTTGTTAAAAAGGACAGAGGAAGGGCATAACACAGAGCTATAAGAAAATATATTACACAATTGTTATTTGATGGGAAACATGTGCATTTACTACAACAGATATGTCAGAATAGGCCACATGTCCTCTTTAAACTGGACAATGACATTACAGGATATTGTTCTTCACTCTAATTCTAGTTTATGAAAGATGACAAGAACCCTTGGTTTAGACAAATGAGATGATGTTAAATAAGTTGGAAGCCATGCTCATTTAATCATCTACCTAGAACCTTTAAAGGGAACCTGTCACTAGTTTCATGGCACCTGAACCACAACTGAAGCACCATGAAGCACTGACCGACTTCTCTATAATAACCATCTATGATCTTCTCTGAATGGCAGTGATGTTTCAGTGTGATCACAGTTGTATCTTTGGCTGGGAATAGGGTTCACTGTCATTGGGGTGATGCACTGGCCATGGTTTACAGATCTTTCTATTTTATCGCATATAGATATAGGGAAAGGATCAAGCATTAGCAGGGTTAGGCTAATTTGTAGGGAATGCCTATATACTCCACAGAATGGGTAAGCTGTCATTGAGCTTTTGCAATTTTGGGTTAAAAGTTTTGGATGGAATGAGAGAAAGAGTTTGAGAAATGAGGATAAGGTGGAAAGGAGTCTTGTATCTGAGACTATGAGGAGGTGATACGAATGGCAGAGAGAAGGCCGTCATTAGCAGAGGTTGTATGTAGGGTGGTATCTATGAAGCAGAGAAGAAATGTATGGAGCAGAAGTGGATGAATTCTTGCATGGGTAAAAGAATATAAAAAAAACAAAAACATTCCTAATAACGCCCTTTAACAATATCCTGTTTTGCAGGTTTATTATTGACATGTGCTCCACAGTCTTGTGTTATGGGTCTCGATCTCCCCAATCATAATGACTCTGTTCATGTTTTATTGTACACTTAACATTCTAAGCCATTAATTATTATTTTTTTTCCTTTAACCTAAATGACTGAAAATTACAGCAAATGGTTTAACTTAAAATTCCTAAGAACAATGCAGTTTTGGCCGTTCATTTAGCAAATTGGTTCTGTATATTGTAGTCGTTTCTTCCCGAACATGCATTTCCTTTTACAAATAAATGTTGAAATTGAAATTTAGTTATCCTGAATAGCATTTTAGAAAATGTTTACAGTATTTTAGTTTTTTTGTTTTTCATTTTTGGCTTGCTAGCTACCTAAGAGGGTTACTAGTCTTCTGCTTCCATAGTCTTGGAATCAAAAATTCTTCATAAATTCTTCTGACGAATATATAACTTGGTTTGTTTACTCCATGTGGGTTGTATATTGAGGAAATGATGAACTGCCCCACTGTTGGGATGGGAATGTCATGTGGATATTTACATTATATTATCTGCCTCTTGCTTTATTCAGAGGACTGCTGTTTTCTTTCACTGCATGAGGAAATGTCAAGCAAAAATGTTTATTATGATTCCTTCATTACTCCGTATGTTTTGCCAGCATGATATTTTGATCATCCTCAGTGGTGCGTTGAATATACTCCTTGTTTTTGCCCAGTATATAACATGAAAGCCCACATGTTCAAGCATGCCTGTTACTAGACCCTAAACATACATGAGTAACCCAAGATGTGAATATTATATCACTTCTGCTAAGAATTAAAAAGACTTCTGCAGAGGTAGCACTACACACATTGAAGAACAGGATTAACTACAGAGTGGGCCCAAATTTTGGCAGGACATTCCTTACATGATAGAGATGACAATGATTTTCTTTATCCTTGTGGTTTGTTTATGTAGTGATTGAGGAGTGGACCGAGAACTCCTTAAGGACTGCCTACACGGTTCCTTGTTGGTCATGAATGTCTTTGACCTTTTCGTTTTCTTATTTGGATTGTTGGTTCTAAGTCTCCCTTGTAAATAGAATTTCATTTTTTTTTTTGTTCTTGTCAAATAAGAAAAAAAAAAGTTTATTTATGGAAATGCCAAGAAAGTTCAGGCATGAAGTATTGTTGTGTGAAGAATCCAGGTATAACAGAAACATTCCTGTTTCCAAGACCTCCCTAAGAATTAAAGGGGTACTCCACTATTCAGCATTTGGAACAAACTGTTCCGAACGCTGGAGCCAGCACCGATAGCTCGTGACGTCATGACCCCGCCCCACATGATGTCACGCCCCTTCCTTTCAATGCAAGTCTATGGGAGGAGGCATGACGTCACGCTCCAGCGTTCAGAATAGTTTGTTCCAAATGCTGAGCAACGGAGTACCCATTTAAGTAGGTATCTCATATAGAAGATTAAGTTATCTTTGTCTTACATCCTAATAGGGAGTATACAAATTATTTCATACTAGCCTGGATGACTCTACTCTACTATACCAGTCAAGTCTTTCTTTTGGAGGAGACTTGGGTTTGGCTAAGTCTAATGTAATGATGTGACATATTGATCACTGCCCTTGTCTCCACTGCACTCCTCTTCCTGGTCCTGCACTTCACCGGCTGAGCCTGGAAACTTTTTTGGACAGTGGTTGGCTGAGCGGCTATCTCAGGCCCCAGGACCAAATAGAGGAATGCAGCAGACACCAGGAGCAGGGATTCCAGAGGCACCAGGGGAGCATGGGGTGTAAGTACAGTTTTTTTTAACAGGCATCTTTGGAATATTTTTAGTAAAACTGTTTTCACTGGACAAAAATGGTAGTAGCTTTAGCTATGGCAAAATGCTGATGTGTGACGGTGCCAATTAGACATTGATAGCCCTGTTAAATGCCTCGAAATCCCCTCTTTAACCCCTTAGAAGCTACTACTATACATACACAATGAATGGCCGGAAGCAGTGGGCTATGTTCATTGTGAAGGGGTGTTGCTTGGTTACTTCATCCTTGCTCTCATTTAAGTGAAGGGGAGCTGCTTTACAGTAAACTGGCACCACCTTTAGGCAATGAACCGAGCCAGCATTTTCCAGCCGTTCATTGTGTATGTGCCGGAGCTGCAGCTCTAACAACTAATCAGATGATGATGGGCTATCCTGTGGTCATCTCCATCTAAGTTATGGTACAATCAAAAAGTGAGTGCTTAGTTTTGGCTCTACATTTAACTCTATCTCTAAAGCCCCTATCTCTTGTATTTCTTACCAGAGGTTGCTTATTTGCAGGCACTTAGCCATAATTTTTTTGGGCAGACTATGATGGATACCATGACAGCGTCTCTGCAGCCCTTCTCATTGCCTAGAGCATAAACCAGACTTTGGTGAAAGGGAAAGGACTGGGAGGTCTGTTCTTCAGCCAAGACTGAATTTTCTATTTTTGGCTTGAGTTAGACTTTAGAAGTATTTTTATAACAATGAACAATCATGAAGAGTGACGGATGTCTAGATTTGTCTTTTGTGGTAAAAATACATATTACAACTATTTGCCCATTTATCCTAGCTTTTGATTTCTTTTGTTTTGTTTTGCTACAATGCCATTGTTTCATTCTGTTGTTTTTACAGAGGGCTCGAGAACAAAGATTCATGAAGAAAATTCTTGAACACAAACCACTACAAGTATTGTATCAAACAACAGCTCTTTTCATTTGGACAAGAGAAAAGTATTAGATGAACTCGTGGCTGGCTGCCAAAGGCGCACAAGGCCATTTTGGAATATACTTTGTGTGAACATAAAACAATTATCTGCCATTTTTATGAAAAAAAAAGATCACTTTTGTCAGCTGTTTCTAATAAATTTTCGAATGCCATACATTTTTTTTTTTTTACAAACCAAACCCTTAATGAGAAATATGCTTTCTGTCTTTAAAGCCAAAGAAAGTACAACATAATTTTGGATAACAATGTAAAAATCCTTGGGCACTAAATATGAGTGTGCGTTACAGTTTTGCATACTTTACCTTATTTGTTTTCTCAGCTGCACTTGGGGCTAAGCTAAACAGCGAGTAGATCTCTGACATAAATACAATGCCGGTGATTAACTGTCTCTGAAGTACATCTGCTAAATAGTTCTTCATGGTGTTTATATTTATGCTCACAGCGCAAGGCAGATTTCAAAGAATAAAACATTGGACTCAATGGAACTGCATAAATACATAGAAAGGCATGGCCATAAAATGGTCATAGGAATCCTAAAAGGGAGTCACGGGGGGTCATGGAGAAAAACTACTGCAAATAAACAATATTTTGGTTGCCAAGAGTGGCTAACCTGATTTTTACGGTTGGTTGCCATGGGCAAAATTACTGTTATAAATAACTCATAGCATATAAGGAAGATCCCAGCTACTCTTCCTTATCAAATTCTGTTATAGGTGGTCAAAATAGGGCAATTTTAGATTACTGATTTTGTACAAAAAGCGGTACAAAAATATAAAAGTATCTAGCCATGGGTATCATTTTAATCGTATTGACCCTCAGAATAAAGAACACATGTCATTTTTACAGTAAAGTGTACAGTGGGAAAAGGAAACCCTTCAAAATGTTCAAAATTGTTGTTTTCATTAAAATTTCCTCCCTAAAAAAATATTTTTTTGAGTTCGCTGTACATTTCATGATAAAATGAGAGGTTCCATTACAAAGTACAATTGATCACGCAAAAAAACAAGCCCTTATTTGGGTCTGTAGAAAATATAAAGTTATGAGTTATGGATTTTAGAAGGCCAGGAGGAAAAAAAGAAAACACAAAAATAAAATTGGCCTGTTCCTTAAGGTTAAAATGGGCTTGGTCCGTAAGGGGTTAAAAGGGGCGGGTTCTCCGCGGGCTATCCGCAGCTGATTTTCAGCAGACCCTACTGAAGTCAAACCCGCTGTGAGTTTGTAATGAAATCTACTCGTGTAAACAAGCCCTTAGGGTAGGGTCACACATGTCGTATTTTGTTGCATATTTTCCTACTCATTGAACTCAATGGGTAGCAGAATATGCAGCTGATCTTGATACCCATTGACTTCAATGGGTACGAAAATATGATGTTGCAGATATGCAGTAAAATACGGCACGTGTGACCCTACCCCAAGGGCTCGTTCACATGAGTGGATTTATTTGCGGGTTTCCCACTGCGTATTTGAAAGGGGGCGGGTTTTTTGCAGCTGTCCGCAGCAGATTTTTCACTGCGGAATTTCCACTGTGGAAAATTATGCTGCAGACCCTTTTTACTTCAATGGGGCTTGCGGCGGATTTTCCACAGCGCAAATTCCGCAGCGGAAAATCTGCTGCAGACAGCCACAGAGAGCCCACCTCCTTTCAATTACACAGTGGGAAACCCACAAAGAAATCTGCTCATGTGAATGAGACCTTAAGGTGTATTCATACATACAGATTTGATGCTGCAGATCTTATGCTGCAGAGTTCAATGTAAATTAAATGACTTAAAGGGGTACTCAACTGCCCCAGTGTTTGGGACATTTTTTTTGTCGGTGGCTGGGTCGTGACATCACGGCCACCCCCCTGATGCCGGTCGCCATGCCCCCTCCCATAGACTTGCATTGAGGGGGTGTGGTGTGACATCACAAGGGGCATGGTAGTGAGTTCACAACCCAGTTGCCCGCACCCAGCATTGTAAACGAATGCCGGGTGCTGCACAGAGATCGCTGGGGTCCCAGTGGTGGGACCCCTGCGATTAGGCATCTTATCCCTTATTGTTGGATAGGGGATAAGATGTCTAGGGGAGGAGTATCCCTTTAACACAGCTGGAATTCTGCAGCTTCAAATCCTGCATATCAAATATGCCCAGGATACTGTTTGTGTGAATAGACCCTAAGTCAACTATCCCAATGCAAATCAGTTAACCCTGCTGAAGGAATCATCAGTGACTGGAAGACATTGTGGAGATTTGTACTTTAATGGCTATAGATTAGGCTATAGAGTTGGGAATTATAGTTTCTTAGAAACTTGTGATCCAGCTCCAGTTAGAACAATGCTTTATTGGATATGCACTTTTTTGACTGGAGAGCTGGATCACAATCGTTTTCCTTGGAAACTGAAGGGCTCACCTGGCCTTGAGCGGACCCGTGCACTCCAAGAACAGGGGTGAACTGGAAAGATTATGGGGGAGATTTATCAAAACCTATCCAGAGTTGCCCAGTTGCCCATAGCAACCAATCAGCTTGCTTCTTTCATTTTTAACAAGGCCTCTGCAAAATGAAAGAAGCAATCTGATTGGTTGCTATGGGCAACTGAGTAAATTTTCCTTTGCACAGATGTTGATAAATCTCCCCGCTTCCTTACCATTACTACCTGTCTTGTTTGCCTGTTTGGTCTAATATTTCTGCCTCAATGTAAATATAACACACATTTTACAGAATGTGAGGTAGCTGAGGTCTTCTTGTTAATGGCTTTCTTATTAACAGGCTGAAACTCTGATAATATAAGATAAGAGGATTGTTTTTCCAGGCTCAAGATTCTTTACAACTTCAGTAACTGAAAAATAATTCTTACCATTCACTTTTCTTATCTATTTCTTATCATGGAATTCAGAAGTCTCTATATTGTTTAAGACAATATACAACATTTGCGTATACGTCTGTCACTCTAGGTTATACATTTCTTAGTAAGCTCAAAGTACTATTAGAAGGTCATTTTATACCCTTCCCTGATGTGTGTACGTTGTACCATTGGAACCAGGACATGTTGTAAGAATACCTCTAGGAACTGGGTAAAGCTCTGCTGAATTTTTATACATGTAGATCAGTGGTCTCAAACCTATAGGCAAAATAGGCAGCCGCCTAGAGTGCCCTCTTGATGGGGGGCGCCGCTCTGCGTGCCACAAGAAAGTTAGATGTGGTGAGCCATGGTGAATGGCGGGACCACGGAGTGTAGCGGTGTAGGTGGATGGGGCAGATGGTATTAACCCCAAGGGCAAGATGTTATTAACCCCTAATGTTCGTGACATCAGAGTGGTTTTTGGGTATCGGGAACCACCCAAACGATATCTCTGCTATCCCAATGGCTAGGCAGTGAAATGAGAATCCACGGCCAGGTTATTGTTTAACGGAGGCTTTACTGAGGTCAGACATTTGTTATAGTCTCTACAGCTCGGCCAGAATCCCAGAGAGGTGGCCAGGAACACAGAAGCACAGATACAGCGCAAATTTCCTCCAAAAAGGCAGAGATCATGAAGGCGCTGGAGATCAGGTAAAATGCAACTTTTTCTTTATTCCCACAATGCAACGCGTTTCGCGGAAGTTCTGCTTCATCAGATGCCTGATGATGCGGAACTTCCGCGAAACGCGTTGCATTGTGGGAATAAAGAAAAAGTTGCATTTTACCTGATCTCCAGCGCCTTCATGATCTCTGTCTTTTTGGAGGAAATTTGTACTGTATCTGTGGTTATGTGAAGCGGAGCGGCTGCTAAGATCCTATTACTACATACGCTCTTCCATGGTTGTACTTGGATGGAGTACAACATACTTGGTAAGCACTAATTCACATTGAGCGTTACCAGATTTAACCTGGGTATCACACAAGGGAGCACATCCTTTTGTCTCTTTTTTTTTTTCGGTACACAGAAGGACCTTGCAGCTTGCTGGGACCAATTATACTTGTAATGGACTTTAGATAATTGACTTTAGGCTTGTCTGGACTGTAGGTAGCGACAGGAGACATATGGGGAGATTTATCAAAACCTGTGCAGAGGAAAACTTGCCCAGTTGCCCATAGCAACCAATCAGATTGCTTCTTTCATTTTTCACAGGCCTTCATAAAAATGAAAGAAGCAAGCTGATTGGTTGCTATGGGCAACTGGGCAAGTTTTCCTCTGCACAGGTTTTGATAAATTTCCCCTATAGACTTGACTTACTGGAAGTGATGGTAGATTTGAGGCCTTCCAGGTAGCTGGTCACTAGCACTGAGACATCTGGTCTCTCTGTTCATCAGCAGCAAAAAGAGCAAAAGAGAAGAGAGCGATTGCAGCACTTCCCTTCCTTATAAAGGGGGGCTGAACTAGAAACACATAGGTCAAGCTGCGGGTCACGTGTTAAGCTGGTGCTGGTGCTTTTTGGGGTACATGTGATAACATCATGTGAACATATCGTGACCTCCACAGGTCCTTAACACCTTATATACAAAATACACAACTTTATACTGATTATGCATATAGTACATAACCTTTTACTGGCTAGACATAGTAATGCCAACTTCATTATAAGGGGAGACACTGCAGGAGAGCCCCCGGGACACTGAGGGACTCAACCTGACAGGGCCTAAGGTTATTGTACAGGATTGTGTTCTGTACTGGGACATAACATAGACAACCAGCAGTGTCACCCCAGTAGTCAGCTAATTACATGAGGAGGGGACTTGTTAGGCTGCTTTCACAGTATACATTCAACTATTTTTAACCCTTTAAGAACCCAGGCTTTTCCTGTTTTTTCATTTTCAATTTTTCCTCCTTAACTTTAAAAAATCATAACTCTTTAAAATTTTCACCTAAAATTCTAAATGATGGCTTATTTTTTGCCTCACTAATTCTACTTTGTAATGACATTAGTCATTTTACCCAAAAATCTATGGTGCAACGGGAAAAAAATCAATGTGCAACAAAATTGATGAAAAAACACTATTTTATAAGTTTTGGGGGCTTCCGTTTTTACGCAGTACATTTTTCGGCAAAAATTATACCTTATCTTTATTTTGTAGGTCCTTACGGTTAAAATGATACCCTACTTGTATAGGTTTGATTTTGTATCACTTCAGAAAAAATCATGAATACATGCAGGAAAATGTATATGTTTAAAACTGTAATTTTCGGAGCCCTATAACTTTTTTATTTTTCTGTGTTCAGGGCGCTATGAGGGCTCATTTTTTGCGCTGTGATCTGAAGTTTTTAGTGGTACCATATTTGTTCCAATCAGACTTTTTGATCACTTTTTATTCACTTTTTTGTGGTATAAAAAGTGATCAAAAATGCGCTATTTTGGACTCTGGAATTTTTTTGCGCATACGCCATTGAACGTATGGTTTAAAAAGTGGTATATTTTTATAATTCGGACATTTCCGCAAGCGGTGATACCACATATGTTTATTTTTATTTACACTGTTTTTTTTTATTCTTAAGAAATGTCGGATGATTCAAACTTTTAGTAGGGGAAGGGATAATTGAAAGGGTTGATGATTTTTTTACACTTGTCTTATGCAATATTATAGCTCCCATAAGGGGCTATAACATTGCAGTTACTGATCTTTAATACTGATTGATGCATCTCCATAGGGATGGATCAATCAGTGTTTTCGGTGATTGATTGCTCAAGCCTGGACTGCAGGAAGGAAGGTAAGAGACCTTTCACCTGTGCTACAGCTGTTCGGGATGCTGCGATTATACCGCGGCGATCCCGAACAGCTCCCTAAGCTAGCTGGGCACTTTTACTTTCGTTTGTAGCAGCACGGCTCAGCTTTGAGCGCTTTTTTATTAGTGGCGGGTCCCGCTTCACTATGACGCCGGGCCCACCGCAATATGATGCAGGGTCACTGTGTGACCCCGCGTTATATCACAGGACCGGGACTCAGGGCGTTAGTTTACGCCCTGGGTCCTTAACAGGTTAAAGATCCGTTAAATGTTCCGTCATGAAAACCCTTAAAATTGGCCGTTAAACGGCCATTACAAAATCCTATTATAGTCTATGGGATATTTACATTATCCGTTTTAACCTGTCATAGCCTGTTATTAATAACGGACGTTATTTTGTGACGGGAGAAAGAACGGAAGAAATAGTCATGCACTATTTCTCCCGTTACTTTCTCCCATCACAAAATAATATTATAATTCTGCTGTCCGCACAAAGAATGAACAAGACTATTCTTTCTGTGGACTCCACACAGAATGCTTTACCGTCTATGAGATGGTGTATTCCCTGCGGTCTTAGCGCCAGCCTATCATGCCGGCGTCTGCAGAATGTCTGCACACATGGCTTTCCCCTCTGCAGCAATGTATGCAGGGTTGCAGAGAGGAAAGCCCTGTGTGTCTGCTCATAGCATATGCGCAGCATATTTGCTACTGCCTGGCAGATTTTTTGCAGCATGAAATATGCTGCGTATGCATTGTGTGTGACCCTAACCTTAAAGAGACCACTCAAATAATAAAAGGCAAAGGTATGTTTAATGAAAAAAAATGCATATTTGGTAACATTGCAGTGGAAACAATAGTCATAACAATGCAGTCATAACAGTAATAGAAAGTATAAAACTAGGCCCGTAAAAAAAGAAGCCATCAAACAACCAGAAAAATAAATATATGGCTCTTGAAATTTGATGTGGAAAAAAAAAATATTGCTTAGGCTAGGTTGACACTTTCGCGCTGGGCTCTGCTAAAGAGAGCTCCGACACTCAACCCGTTTAAAGGACAGGTGCTCAGCTGAGAAAAAATACTGCAAGTCCTATATTTGTCTCCATTTAACTTCTCTATAATACCAGACACCCGATTGACCCCATTAAAGAGGTATTCCAGCTTTATATATGTTATCCCCTATCCATCTTATCCCCTATCCTCTGAATAGGTGATAATATGTATAAAGGGACCAGGAAGATCCGGCAGGACCCAGCTATGGTGTCCGTTGTGCAAAGAGTCCATCCTTGTTTTGGCGCTAAGTGGACTCAGAACTTGACAGAGCCCAGCATGGGGCCCAGAAGCAGTGTAAACAGGCACTTAGTCATTAGGCTTAAAACATTTATGGTTTTAATATGTTAACTGTGTGAAAATAAAGACATTACAAACATTTCTTTATTATTATTAATAATAATAATAATAATAATCGTTATAATAATTATTGCATTGTTCACAGCTATTGTTTACATCATGTAAAGTCAAGAGAAGTTAACTATCATTTTAGTCATAGTTTTTCATTTATTTATAGTATTTATGATTATTTATGTCATATTTTTTAAACTTTAATAGAATGAATAAATATATTTTGAAAAACCTTACATCGTTTTATAGTATGGAACGTGTACAAGAGACAGTTTTCTGGAAAGCTGCCTACAATATACTGTACACTGAACGACCAACAGTGGACACCTGAACATCACATCCATATGTGCTTGTTCATCACTTTATTCTAACACAATAAGCATTGATATATAGCGGGTCTGCTATAACAACTACCATTCTTCTCAGAAAAGGTTTTTTATTAGATTTTGGCTGCAGAATTTAGAATTTCATATCTATTTAACCACAAGAGTATCAGTGTGGTCTGGTGCTAATGCTGTCCATAAGGCATGGCTTGAAGTCGGTGCTCCAATTCATCTCTAAGGTGTTCTGGGGGTTCAGTTCAGGACTCTCTGTGGGTCAGTCAAGTTCTTATTCACCAATTTAAAAAAAAAGTTACAGCAAAGGTTTTCCCCTAACCTGTTGCTACAGTAGAAAGTTGGGAACATACAATTTTCTTAAATATCTTTTTTGTTTTACCATTAAAGAAGAACTCCAGGTTTCTTTTCATGCCCTTATCATTCATACTCACTAGTCTTACAATAACATCTGTTTTATTCCAGCTCAGTTGCATCTCTAGATTTTATTACAGTAACTTGATTATGTGATCACCAGTCTGAATCTACAAAATTTTCAGTGCTCGATGTGTCAGAGCAGGGTATCAGTTCTGGATGAGGTGAATTTCTGTGAACTACAAGATGACATCATTACCCGCCAGATCCCTCCTACTAGCTCAGATCCCTTTCCAGCCCTCTCAGCTCCATCTGTTATGTCTATGGGATCAAGCTATATAATAGTTATGCACCTCCCCTTACTCTGTGTTCACACATTACAGTTTTTACTGTATTTTTATATACTATTTTACTATTTTGCCATTTGTACTCTGATTTTGGAAAACCACAAGACAAAAAAAAAAAAACATGTGAGAAATATTCTGTCAAAATTCAACACATCTTTCAACACATTCAAGACTTCAAATCTTCATTAAATACATCAAATGTGAATGCCAAATCACTGGCAATATTTCTCTTATAAACAAACTTTGAATAAGAAAATGCATAAAAACTTGGGTGAGCCTCAGCAGCTTAACAAGATGAACAGGTGCAGTGATCAAACACCACACCCAATCTCACGGAGGAGCAAGAGGATTCATAAGAAATGTAGGCAGCGCATAAGCAAGACATTTTTGTGATGTATTTACATAAAACATGGAGCACAACTCATGCCTGCCTCAACTAAAAGAGGTAAGCACAATGCATTTAATAATAGTCTTTAATTACAGCCTTTGCTGCACTCCATTTAGATTTTCCAAAAAATATAAAAAGCCCAACCTAAATGTAAATAAAGTACAGTCCTAGATCATTATTAATTCTCCACCAAACTTAGGCATTTGGGATTATTCATTTGGGCAGGAAACATTATTTTATTGCTAGAATCTTTCAGATAGGGAAGTGAGGTTAGCTACTTTAGATAATGTCTTTCTTCTGCATATGAACTGTAAACCCAAAACGGCAGATTTTAAATAGCTAATTTGCAACTCAGAATTTATTTATTTATTATTATTATTTTTTACTTTATTAAGATGCATTGGAATAAACAAAATAAGTTGGTTGCAAAATGTTTTTTTTTAAATTGTAGATAAAAACAGCTTATTTTTGAAGTTCCCCTGTAAGACTAGTAACCTGAGACTATCAAACTCCTATAACTATCAGCTTAATACAACAGTGGTACGATAAATGTCATCTTATGATGCAAAACTTCATGGTTTATAGCACAAAAAACTAACTTAGAAGATAGCTTAGTTCTACTGGACACAAAGAAACCTGGGCTGAAAAAAGTGGATGGTTAGAGGAATTATATATATCTTTTGGCATTACATGGATGATGGAACAAATAAATGGAGGTTTTCCACCTCTGAACAGCACAGGTCATCTAGAAAATGTGGTTTAATTATTCATTTTTAAGCTTGTTACATATGTCTACTGACAATATGATATTGTGTATGTTTTTATCTATACCTCTATTGGGGGCTGAATCTATGGGCGGTAAAGTTGTTAAAGTTGATGCACACTATGTGTGAAAAGCCTCATTCTGTAAATTGTGTTGTATACTATCTCATATGACTTGACAAATTGGCCATATGACTCTGTATCACATAGTTTGTGTTGAGATTGTACAATAAACCTGTGTGGGCTTAAATATACTACTACTTGACATATTCTGTTAAGTTCTTTATGCCAAACAAATACTCCTTAATTATATTAGGCAAAACTGGTGGGATCCACAGCTTTCATCTTATTTTATCACTAATGCCCAGTGGGATCTAATATAAAAAAATCTTCTCCAGTTTTGGCCAGCTCTAAGCTATTTTATCTATATAAACTGCATAGTGTTGTGTGTAATGCCCAACCTATTAAGGTAATCCTGCATGTTTGCACCTTTTGGCATCTTCTGACCCAGAGGTATTTAACCTACTGTATGGGGTGCTTGTTTTCTTTCTTTCCTGCATGTTCTAAAGGGATATTCCAGCAATAAAAATGTATCCCCTATGTCTAGGATCATGGATGATTTTGATCATCAGCTAAGCTCTCCAAATCATTCAGCTAGATAAGTAATTTTGGATGATGTTTTGGAGTAAGGGTCTGGATTTAAAGGTACAAGTGTGGTGGCCCAGTACAGGAGTTGCACCCCTGTACTCTTGCTGCCCTGTCAGGCAGCCCCCCTACAGTGTCCCATGGGCCCCCTGCATCTGTTCCCCTTGCATATTCATTTGTATATATGTTATCCAGTATATTATACTTGTAATGTGTTATAGCTTTAAGAACAAATGTCATGTGATTGTAACCCAGTGAGGTATCAGTGGCCATGTGACCTAAGGGGGACCTATGGGACCCCTCAGAGTCTCCCCGATATAAGCCCGGGGCGAGCCTCTGCTCTCTCTAAGCTCTTATGCTCTTTTAAGCTGAGTTGCAGCAAGGTAAAGTCCTAGGTGTGTGTGTCTGGAGTCACGGATTCTCAAGTCCATTGCCCCACAGGTCAAAGCCTGGTAAGCTACAGAAGGGGTGAAGTCCGTCATAGTCTGTCATATTTAAGTCAGTCCAAGTTATCCTGTCACAAGTGAGCGTGGCCTGCATCCAAATTGTCTAACTCCACTATAAGTCCCAGCAAGCCCTAAGGTCTCTGAAGACACTGGTCACCTCCCTGGGCCTAGCTAAGCTGTATAGACTGTTACGCCTGTCTGACTCAGTAAAGCTGCCGTTGTTCCGTAACTTGATGTCAAAGTCATTATTTGCCCCCGTGCCTAGCTCAGGATCCAGCAGTATTTTTGGGTGGTGTAGGGGATAAAGCACGCCCTGGCATCACGAACACAAAGGGTTAATGTCATCTACCCCTAGGATAATTCCCCCCAAAAAAAACAGAAGCTATACATGGTATTCAATGAACTGATTCTCTGCATTGCATGTGGGACTGTAAAACTTACGTTATCTCCCTCCTTACATAACCTAAAATTCCCATTTATGGTGAAAGACCAAGTTTCCATTTCTAGTTCCAAACTGACCTCTTTGTGAGACTTAACTTAGCAGAGATCATCAATATAATTCAGATCACACAGGCTGTGCAGTAATATAACCCACTACCTCTTACAGCATGGAACTTTTTACTATAGAAAGGTCCACACGTAAGACATGTTACTTAGATCCTTTCTCTAAGCAACCGCGGGGAGTGTCTCTTTTTCCTGTCAGCTGAGTCACATTTTGCTCTTGTACTTTGTCTTATATTCATATTCAGAGTGGAGAGAATGAACTCACTGCACCACAACCAGTAAGCAGATACTAAAACAGCTCTCCCAGGGAAGGTGTTTCCCTCTGATTTGTAAAATGAACTAGGGAAAAGATGGAGTAAGTCTTTGCCAGATTTGTCAGATGCTGCTACTGCGGATGTACAGCTGTTGTTATTAAAATTCAGCAAAATTAAAAATGGCTGGAACGTGTCAACCAACCATCTAGTTACAACATATGTAGACATGGCGTCATTATGAGCTATGGTTCTCCTTGCCTTTCCATCTTACTGGACATTCCTGGCTTCTGTCCCCTTGGCACCCTAAATTTCTCACATATGGGCTGCCATCACCCTACTAAGTGTTAAGGGAAGACACATTTTTCCCGGTCTTATTTGCCATACTGTAGATCTCCTATCTTCAGTATTATTTACTGAAATGACAATGTTTTCTCCTTGTATTGATCTTGGCTCATCACATCACATATACAATACTTGCATGTGACCCTATTTTCTTTTCTATTCTCTTTGGGGGAGATTTATCAAAACCTGTCCAGAGGAAAAGTTGCTAAGTTGCCCATAGCAACCAATCAGATCGCTTCTTTCATTTTGCAGAGGCCTTGTTAAAAATGAAAGAAGCCATCTGATTGGTTGCTATGGGAAACTCAGCAACTTTTCCTCTGGACAGGTTTTAATAAATCTCCCCCTTTGTCTAGTAATGACTTGTCCAACATCTCTCTGCCTTTACTCCTATAAGCCATGATCTTGGAGCGTTGCGTTGGAGCTCTATTTAGGGAGCTACATTCACTGAATCCAATGTAATGAGCTGAGCTGAAAAAACAATTCTGCACGTCAGACAAACAGACAAAAACCAGATGGTCCCCTCTGAATGTCAATGGGACCTGTTGGTACCCGTTGGTGGGTGTCCATTGTACAACGGACCATTAAGCTCCGATGCTTGTGTGAACGTAGCCTAAAAGGTTATTTAGGGTGTGATCTAAGAATACTTTGCAGTTAAATCCAGGTCTAATCAAAAGGTTATGGTTAGTGGTTCCTTTGATTTTGTTCTCTATTCTAGCATACATAAACTCAGGCTACCATTAGAAAATCAATTTTTCCATCTTCGGATGTGACACATTTCATATGTTTCAAAATTAAATGTCCTTTGTAGTTAATTCTTGTAGCCCCTTAAAATTTTGGGGCATATTTTTTTTAAATTGTTCATTGTGCCATATTTCTGTTGTCCCTGAAATTGCATGAATAAATTGACAACTGAGAATTACCATTCCTCTGGTTGATAGGATGCGACCCTACAAAGTCTGACACTGTCAACACTGATTGGAAAGTATCAAAATGTATAATAAATGTTGTTCCCTAGCGCTCTCATGGAGTGGGTGGAAGAGGATGTATCAGAAAAAAGAGAAAATGTTTATTGGTGTTGCAGCCTGGTATAATTATGGGTCCATGTTTCCCATACTTGAATAGATAAATCTAAAATGTAAATAAATACTGGAGCAACAAATATATTAAAAAATCAATGTGTTTATTTTTTACTGAAAAATAAAAACCTCTAATGTAACACAGACAGAGGCAAAAAGACGTTTCCCGCAGGATCACTGGGTGTTGCCGTATGTAGCAAATATTCCTGTTAGACCAAAAAATACATAAAATTGATCATGTAATGAAATATGAAAAAGATGTGTATATTGAGGTAGATTTAGATTATACTGTACCCACCTAATTGTGCTCACTTGATCTGTTTGTGAATGAGGACTTCTGCATATGGACCATATGCGTGGCTATATATAAGGACACTGATTGGAAAGTGTCAGACTGTGTAGGGACACGTTATATCAACACAAGTTCTATCAGTGCCCAGTTATTAATTTAGTTAAAATTTTCCAAAGGGAACAGCAGTTCCAAGTCCTAAGACCTAAGAAAGGCCTAAGAGACCCAACACCCTTGCAGCACGGTGGCTCACTGGTTAGTGTTGTTCCCTTGTAGCATTGGGACCCTGGGTTCAAATCCTACCAAAGCCAACATTTGCATAAACTATAATAAAAGCAAATATAACGCTCTATAGTGCATTACTGTGAGGATGGGTAAAATGCAAATTTGCACCTACCCTTGGTGGTTGTGCAACCCAAGCACAGCTTTGGAATCCCAGTATATAAATATTTGGCTTCTCTCTGCAGCCTTCCCAATCAAATGACACTGCAAAATCACAAATCATTCCTCCAAGAAAGAGAGGGAATTTTCTTGGAGAAATCATTTGTGATATTGCAACAACTGCATGAAGTCTATGGTGGAGATTTGTCAAAACCTGTCCAAAGGAAATCTTGCTCAGTTGTCCATAACAACCAATCAGATTGCTTCTTTCATATTAATAAGGCCCCTGCTAAATGAAAGAAGTAATCTGATTAGTTGCTATAGGCAACTGGGCAACTTTTGCTTTGCACAGATTTTGATTACCTCTCTCCCCCCCCCCCCCCCATATGTTCTCCCTGTGGTAATGTGGGCTTTCTCTAGGTTCTCCTATTCTCTAAAACATACTGATTTAGATGGTAAGCTCCAATAAGGACAGTGAGTGAGGATAATCTCTGTTCAGCTATTCGAAATATGTTAGTGATATATTAATACATTTTCCATATGGATTTCAAGTATTGCATGCCCCCTACACTTTTTTTCTTCTGTCGGCAGCATCAGATGGAGATAAACAGCATCGAAGCACTCCTCACTTGTCAGATCCTGTGTAAAGCAACAAGAACCTTCTAGACTGTCCAAGGACAGCACCATAAGGCTATGTTCACACTTTTGTAATGTTCGCACAGAAAATCTCCATGCGGACTTAGCGGACTGCTAAGACCACATAGGAATAAACTGTCTCATTGATGGCTATGCATTCTGTGCAGAGTCTGCAGAAAGAATGAACAGGTACGTTCTTTCTGCGGACACGAGAAAAGGAATTTCTGTGGCAGAAACATCTGGTGCTGAAATACTGCAGTGTGGACAGCACAACAGAATCCCATTGAATACATGTCCACACGGAAATTCTGCACGTGTGAACATGACCTAACCGTCCATGGGTTATTTGAGATATTGCAGCTCAGTCTCACTTTGATGAAGTTCAGCTACAACATCACACACCACACATGTAAGGCTGTGTCCACACACTTGTAGCCTTTAAAAAAAAAGATTAAATAAATAAATAATTTGGTTGCTATTGTAAAAAGCTATTTTATACAATTTGGATAAACTATCTGCTGCTTTCTTATACATTTACACCCTTCTTTTTACCTAGAACTGGCCAAAACTAAATAAAATGTTAATTAATTTAACAATCATTTATATAAGAGACATCTTTTCCCCTCTTGTGTGCACTGACAACAGTTTTTTTTCTCTTGACAAAAAACTTCTACTGTGTGTGAACATGGCTTATAGGTGTGGCATTGTTTTTGTAACATTATTAGTCCTCATTTTGGAATGACAACAGGAGAAAGAAACTTAGGCTTAAAAAGGTTGCAGCTTTTGTGGTAATTTTAATGCAGTTGTTTTAGACAAAGATATAAAAGCAATGAGAATGATAAAATAATTAGACAAACTTTCCCACCCTGCTGGATCCACTTTTGGCTTTGGCTCAAAAATCTGCATCAAAGCTACGACCTCCGACTCCAACAAAAACTGCAAGTTTGCAGTCTAAAGCTCATGCTGCTGTGTTGTTGTGGCGGGTGATATTATTAAATCAGACCCTGCGCCATTAGAGAATTCTCTGGCATTGCTCAAGCATATAAACTCATGCCCTAAGTCTATGAGTGATTTGTAACAGTAATTTTCTCCTTATTTTCATTTTAGCTTTGGCAATTCAGTGCACTGAAGGGCAATGTTTCCTATCAGCTATGTGCTCTGCAAAGGAGAGAGCAACACATGCATTATCCACCCCAGGTAGACCTGGAGATATATCTTCTATTGCTGGGCTGCACTTGTTGCACATTAGAGCTGATCTATTCATATGTGAGTTGCTGGACTTTGACATAAATTGCATAAACTTTAGTACATCTTGGTGCATTTACATCTAACACAGATCCATCATGTGTTTTAGACACTCTCTGCAATCACTCCACAAGGGGTTATGGCTTTAAATGGGCACTGTCAGATACAAAAACTTTTGATATGTTGTAAAGCATGCAAAACAAATTGGTTTTGCAATTGCTTTCATTATATAATTTTCAGTATTTCATATTGAAAAAGCCAGTCAAACAACTGCCCTCCCCCCCTCCTCGCCTGCTTGGATACATACTAGTCCTGCTGTGTCCATGCGTCATCACCTATGTCATGGACACACTTCCTTGATTGACAGCTGTGAGTGCAGGGCTCACAGCTAGAGGAAAAATCCTCCCAGCATGTCAGCTTGTGTCCCGCTACTGTCAGTGAGGACAAACTGGTAGTTGTAGTTTTGCTAATGCTAGGGGAGATGGAAGGAGACCTGCACAGTGAAGCCACGCCCCCTCCCTTTGAGAGGAATTCAGACTAATGAGCTAAATTAAAAGTGTAATAAAAAAATAAATAAAGGTGCTAGACACATAAAAAATTGATGAACATGGTCAGGATAAGGTACTGAGTGATATATGAAAAATAGTGTTTTTTTGTTGGCTCTGACGGGTATGCTTCAAGGGGAAAAAAAAGACACAACTTGAAAAGAGACAAAATGAGCCAAGATATAACAAAGTTTGAGCGTAAGTGTTTAAACCTACCTCAAATTGGCAAAGAAAGTTTCAAGATGTGATACCAAATTTAAAGAAATTTTCTAGGGAAATATACAAAGTTAGTATATGCCTCCTCCTGCATTAAAAGAATAAAAGCCAGCATACTTACCTCCCACTTTCCCTTGCCATATTCTGGTCCTCACTGTGGTCCTGTTCGTTCTCCTTCTGATGACTTCCTGTTCCCTGCTTAGCCCTGTGATGGAAATGAGTAAGAATAGGATCACAGTTGTGACTGATAGATCTGACAACGGTAGCAGTGGGGGAGCAAGGGAGGGGAATATGTCAGCTTTTATTATTTCTATGCACAAAGAGACATTTACATATACATTTTCCTGGGAAGACAATTTAACAGCCCGAGTCACTGCTGTCTAAGGCAGCATTCATGACAATTTGCATTACATATGTGCATGTATACTAGGAAACACTGTATAATTCGCTGCGCCAGCGTAGAGTGGCAAAATTGCCTATATGTATTTAAGGTAATCACCATAATGGACATTTATCAATGGGTTTAGTCAGGTTTTCTTTACTATAATTGTCGCAAAATTGTCGCAACTGCGACTACGCGATTTTTCGTGCGACATTTTGACTGGAAAGCGAGAAAAGCAAGTTTTCCAAAAATTAACTACGTAGTAATAATTTTAAAATGGACTACGGGTGGTCAGGTATTTATTAACTGCGACAGTCGCAACTGCGCAAAAAAAAGTCGCAACAGGGTTAAAAATTGACTAAATTTACTCCAGCTCAAACATGGAGCAGAAAAAGCTACTACCAAAGTAAAAAAGGAAAAATTGCTTACGTTAAAGAAAATTATCAACAGGCTGAAAGCAGTTGATAAATAAGTCACAAATAAGCAAAAAAGTAAGGAAAAAATTACTAAAAAAAAGAATACATAAGCAAACATTGATAAATGTCCGTCCATTTGTATACAAGCTCTGCTTTTGCACAACATAATATGGGGATGTGCACAGAAATTTCAAATGTTTGTCACTCGGCGCTGGTGCAAGGAATTCCCCCAATTTCCTTTAATGGTATCACTGAAATAGGAAATAGGAAAACTGTCAGCAGAGTCACCCGCATTAACCAGTGCAGGTGATGCTGATTAAAACAATGCCTACCTTGCTTGGATCATGCCACTGCCATCTTGGATCATCAGCAAATGCTCAGTAGGAGTGAATACAGAGCAGGAAAGTGGAGGGGATTGTATGAATATGTATGAGCGGGACGAGCGCTGAATGAACAGAGCTGACGTCACAGTGCCCGAGGCCGCCAATGTAACTCCACCCATGCTACTGACTGCTCATTTGTGTTATCGCATATTATGAGGATAACGGAGGAATGCTACAATAGATCCGGGCCTAGAAGGTATAATTTAGAATCAGCATCACCTGCACTACCAGTCAGTACCACTGGTTAATGCGGGTGACTCTGCTGACAGTTTTCTTTTAATATGCATCAATAACAATACATTCAGGAGAAAAAATCTAAAATCTTGTGCAATAGTTCTTCGTAATATCATTTTATCAAAGCCAATTATCACTCTAGATATTTCAATGTATATTTTCACAACACAGATCTGCACTATATGTTGAAAAATGAAGTTTCTATGGGTTAAAGTGATTATCAAATCTCTACGCCCTCCCTGTCCTGCAGATACATTACCAATACATTTGCACAAAAGAAGCATTTTGTAATAGCATATCCCCCGCTGAGAAGACATGGCACTCCCTTGACCCAGAAATGTGCTCACATGTAGTGAGCCTATCTGCCTAAGGGAATGAACTGATCCTCAGTGCTACAGCTGGAGGTCTGCCGAAGACCCATAAGGTCACAGTTGTCAATTTGCTACAATTACAAACCACTTTCCCTTACATTAAAATGCAATAAACTGTCATATATCACAAATGAATATTCACTTACAGCTATTGATTATATTTTATTATGGTAGGACAGACACAAACACGCCAGTAACCTGAGATATGTGCGCAATAGATACAGTGCAGCTGACTGCAAACTGTTCTCCTTTAGCCAGTAAAGTGTCATCGTATTGATATTTCAGTCTATTATTGTTCTACATTTTTCTATCATTCATATATCTATAAACATGATAAAGTGATTCTCCAAAATCTCTCTTATTCATTTCTGGAGAGCTTGTGCTTCTGCACATCAGCCAATCTGAAGAGGTAGAGCTTCAGTGTGGAGAAAGAGAGCAGCAACTTCACAGAAAAAACGAAATAAATAAAGTTGCCTATGTTTGTTAATGGGAGAACAGCGAACACATTCATGATATTTCCTTGACATTTCTGTTGATCTCCCAGGCAGTCCAATCTTAATGCCAGTGTCCAATGAAACGGGTTAACTGGGATGTTCCTGCAATATTAGAGACATGGTGTGGCCTTTGGTCAGCGCATAATGGCAGGTATCTATTGGTCACTTCCTGCATCCATTGATCACAGCGCAGTACCTGCCCTGGAGATAAGGTATTACTTTTTCCCCTTGCCAACAACCCCTTGAGGTATGTCTGTTTGATATTTATAGTTCTCATGCAAAGGAATAATCTCAATGACAATGTCTTGTTAGAGGGTGGTATGGTGCTATAGGACAAGTTTCCAATACTTGCATGCAGTAATATACTGCTCACTAGGGAATTTGGGATTCGCCTACCATGCTGGCCCACTACCACATGCAGCATAGCATTAATGAGGGGATGAAAATCTGCTTCACTATAAAAAAAATCATAGTAACATGCTGTAGTTGTCCATCAAGTTTAACCTGGAACCCTACTCTGTTGATCCAGAGGAAGGCAAAAATCCCCATGAGGCTGATGACAATTGTCCCATGTGAGGAAAAATTCCTTCCTGACCCCCAATATGGCAATCAGAATAAATCCCTGGATCAACCTTCCATCTATATAAATATAGTATCCATAACCTGTAATATTATATTTTCCAAAAAACATCCAGGCCCCCCTTGAAGATGTTTATTTAGTCAGACATCACAACATCATGGGGCAGAGAATTCCAGTCTCACTGCTCTTACAGTAAAGAATCCCCATCTGTGTTGATGATGAAACTTTCTTTTACTCTAGACGTAGAGGATGCCCACTTGTCATGGTTATCGGCCTAGGTATAAAAAGATCATCTAGAAAGATGTACTGTCCCTTCCTATACGGTATTTGTGCATTGTGATTAGATCACCCCTAAGATGTCTTTTCTCCAAACTGAATAACCCCAAGGTGGTTAACCTGTCTTGTCCTGTAATCCTTCTATACCACCAATTATCTTTGTCACCCTCCTCTGCACCCTCTCTAGTTCTGCCATGTCCTTCTTATACTGTATACAGGTGCACAAAATTAGACACAATGCTCCATATGTGGTCTGACTAATTATTTAAACAGAGGCAAAACTATGTCCTTGTCATGAGCCTCTATGCCTCTCTTGATACATCCCATGACTTTTTAGCCTTGGAAGCAGCTACCTGGCACTGATTACTGAAGTTGAGTTTACTCTCTACCAGTAACCCCAAGTATTTTTCGGTAGAAGACTTACCTAATGTCATATTATTTAGTACATAATTGTACATTTTGTTTTTACGGCCCAAGTGCATAACCTTACATATTATCATATTAAATTTAATTTGCAATGTCTATGCCCAAGCTTCCAGCTTCCCCAGATCCCTCTGTAATATTATGTTATCCTCCTCTTTGGTGATCACCTTGGTGATTAACTTAGTGTCATCTGAAAATATAGAGATCATAAACATTGTATAATTGTGACCTCATGACACCCCAAAACTTTTAGGGACAAACTGGCCCTTGGCCTGATAGCAAACAAAATGCTCCCTACCCTTCACTTGACTCAGGGCTTAGACACAAAATATGTTCTGTATCCAATAAAAATGTGTATTATATGTAATTCAGCTCTAAAAGGGGCCCATCCACAGTAAGCACACCAACTTCAGGGGGACCAGCAGACTATCTAAGGTGTATAGGTGTCTTTCCTTTGATGTCAGGAGGATAGTAGGATCATTCATGTTGGGCATATATGGGGCTGTTGGGATAGGTATCGGTAGCTTATGTATATGCACTTATTTTTACCACATGTCTATTTTAACTTATAATAAATAATATAAATATAATAAATCAAAATTGGGTATTCTGGGCAGTATTTTTTTATGAATTATTATGCTCAGGCTGGAACTATATTCACCTTCCCCACTGTTGTTGTTCTGTTGGAGTCTGGTCCTGCAGCATAGCACTTCCTGGTGTAGGCACAAGGGAATTCCCTGGTCAGCCAATCACTGGGAAAGTTGAGCATAGTTTTTTTTTTTATATCTATTTCACCAGTCTGTGCATAGTAAGCTAAAAATAATATTCCTTGAGATTACTTTTAAGTAACATATTAATAATGATTTTTTTTACTGAATTTTTAATTATTCTATTTTTTTTAACATTAATATACATCTAAAGTACATTATTTCATGATTAATTAATTATTTAATTAATTAATTATTTCCAATAATAATAATTTATTGTATTTATAATTTTTTCTTATTTTATAGTGATATATAAACAAGGAGCCAATGGGCGGTGACCACATCACATAAGCAAAGTGCAAGTATAACAACATGGGAAAAGAACAATCCTAGCATACAAATACAAGGAGAGAGAAAATAGTAAGATGTCATTAGTGGCAACCAAAGAAACACTGAGTTAATCTGAAGATGAAGTAGGAGAAAAAGATATGAGAGCAGAAGGCGAAAGAATCGGAAGCAAAGGTTGGAAAAGAAAAAAGTAAAAAAAAGGCATATTGGGAAGAAGAGGGGAAAGGAGGTAATGGGGGGCTGGAGGAAACAAATGTAGATTTAATTGACCAAGAGCAGAAGAGCATCTATACTCAACTTGTGTGTATAAATGTATGTCCAGCATAACTTAAGGATATGAGGATGGGAATATGAAACGGTTTTACCGTAAACGGCTGAGAGGTGGATCCGCTGTCCTGTGTGGACAGTAACTGAACCGTACCAGGTAGCGGAGTCTAAGGTGCCGCTGGTTTTCACCAAAGCCTGCCGCAAAGCGGGATGGACTTGTAGCGACAGGCGGCACCCAGGTCGCTACCACTGGCATGATCCCTCCACACAGGTTGCCCAGATGAAGCTTGGCACAGAAGATAAGGCATAGTCAGACGAAGCACGGGTCAGAAGGCAGGCAGAAAAGTAGAGTAGTCAGGTCACAGGCACTTGGTCAGGAGGCAGGTGGCAAGGTAGCGTAGTCTGGTCACAGGCACAAGGTCAGGAGGCGGGCAGCAAGGTAGCAAGGTCAGGTCAAAAGCGGGAGGTCAGGAACACAATAAGGCACACACAATAAGACACTTTCTCAAAGGCACTAGCACAAAGATCCTGTACCCGGCCCTTCAAATTTAGCAACGCCGACGCTTGCACTCTAAGGAAAGGGGACGTGAACTGGCGAAGCAGAGCAGAAGACATACTGGGAACAGGGGGAGGTGAGGAGATGCCCATTGCTAGCATACGGGCGTGTCCCGCATAGCGAGTCCCGGAGCCACCAATGCAGACAGTAGGGGTGCGCTCATGGCCAGACAGAATGGCCGGAGCGTTAACCATGGCAACACCCTGGACACGTGTGCGGGCGCGTCCCACACCGCAAGTCCCTGGGCCACAGGAGAAAGGGGAGAGGGAGCGCTCACGGCCATTAATTCCGTCCGGAACGCTACCAATAACAGTACCCTCTCGTTGGTTCTCCCCTTCTTTTTGGGTCTAAGAAAATCTCAAACCAGGCTGTGATCAACAATATTCTCCTTCGGTTCCCAAGACCTCTCTTCAGGACCAAAGCCCTTCCAGTCAACAAGAAAATAATGCTTTCATCTCACAGATTTCATGGCGAGGATCACTTTCACCTTGAAAGCATCTGAAGAACCAGAGACAGGGGCAGGAGCAACAATTTTTTGAGAAAAGTGATTAATAATCAGGGGCTTGAGCAAAGAGACATGAAAAGAATTAGAATTGTGAAGGGAGGAGGGCAGACATAATTTGTAAGAAACAGGATTGATTTTTGGAAGAACCACAAAAGGACCTAGGTAACAAGGACCCAACTTGTAACTGGGAATTTTAAGTGGAGGAGAGCCAGACCCTGTCACCAGGAGAAAAAGATGGAGGAGGTCTTCTTCTCTTGTCCGCTTGAGACTTCATCTGGGAGGAAGCGGACAGCAATGAGCATCGAGTTTCATGCCAGATGGGTTAAACATTTCTGACTAGGGTATCTACGGGCGGCACCCCAAAGAAAACTGTTAGGGGAAGAGGTGGACTAGGATGAAGACCATAGATGACAAAAAGGGAGAAGTCTTTGAGGACTCAGAGTCTCTATGATTGTAAGAAAACTCAGCCCAAGGCAGAAGATCAACCCAATTGTCTTGCTGAGCAGAAACAAAATGTCACAAGTAGCCCTCCAGGACCTGATTAATTCTCTACATGGAAGAAACGTCCAGATTAATTTTTAAATGAGAACAAAGGACACGCCAGAATTTGGAGACAAATTGCACCCCATGATCAGAGACAATGTGGGAAGGTAGACCATGTAGACAAAAAATTTGTTGGCGGAAATGTTTAGCCAATTGGAGAGCCAAAGGAAGTCCGGGTAAAAGAATAAAGAGTGCCATCTTAGAAAACCGATCAACGACCACCCAGATGACGGTATTATTACAAGAAAGAGGAAGATCGGTGATGAAATCCATTGCAATATGAGTCCAAGGGGTATTTGGAATAGGCAAAGGTTGTAAGAGTCCAGCAAGTTTCAACGGGGGGGAGGGGGGGGCGGTTGTCATGAGCACAGGTGGTACAGGAACTGACAAAGTCTGTGACATCCTGCTTAAGATGAGGCCACCAATAGTGTCGAGATGTTAACTGTAAAGACTTCTTGATCCCAGAATGACCAGCTAACAGCGAGGAGTGTCCCCAACTGAGGACACGATATCTGAGACGAGGAGGAACAAATGTCTTTCCAGGTGGGATTTGAAGAAGGGAAGCTGGAGCCGCAGTAATAAGGAATTCTGAAGGAATGGTATGGCGAGGAGTAATATCCTGACCAACAACATCTGAGGATAAAGAAAGAGCATTGGCTCTAACATTTCTCTCTGCAGGACGAAAATTTATGACAAAGTTGAATCGGGAGAAGAGCGACCATCTTGCTTGACGGGGATTCAGGCGTTGTGCAGATTGAAGATATAGAAGGTTCTTGTGATAAGTAAAAATGCTGACTGGATGTGTAGAGCCCTCCAAAAGATGGCGCCATTCTTCTAAGGCAAGTTTAATGGCAAGGAGTTCCCGGTCACCAATAGAATAGTTTCTCTCTGCAGGAGAAAAGGTCTTGGAAAAAAAAAACACAAGTAATGTTTTTGCCTTTAGAGGACTTTTGAGTCAGAACTGTGCCAGCTCCTACAGAAAATGTGTCCACCTCCAAAAAGATCGGTTTACATGGATCTGGTCTTGAGAGAAGAGGTGCAGAAGCAAAGGTCGACTTTAATAGAAAGAAAGCCTCTTCGGCCTCCAGAGACCAATTCTTGCTGTTAATATTCTGTTTGGTAAGGGCTACAATTTGGGCAACTAGGGAAGAAAAATGAGGACTGAATTGACGATAGTAGTTGGCAAACCACAAAAATCGTTGAATAGCCCACAGACCAGAAGGACGTGGCCAGTCCAAACGGCAGAAAGCTTAGCAGGATCCATCTGTAGTCCTTGATGGGAGACTATGTATCCCAGAAAAGGAAGACTAGTTCTCTCAAAGAGACATTTCTCCAGCATGGCAAATAGACAATGCTCCCGGAGACACTGTAGGACTTGGTGGACATGGATACGATGTAATGTCAAATTGGGAGAGAAAACCTGGATATCATCCAGATAAACTTCCACGCAGGTATACAAGAGGTCATGGAAGATGTCATTTACAAATTCTTGAAACACTGCAGGAGCATTGCAGAGACCGAATGGCATAACTAGATGATCATCGCCTTCTCGGATGCAGATTAAGTTGCTTGCCCCTCGCAGATCCAAGTTAGTGAAGATTTTGGCTCCAAGTAGACGATCAAAGAGATCAAGGGCAAAGAGTAGTGGTTTTTGATTGTGATTTTATTAAGTCCCCGATAGTCAATGCATGGAGGAAGAGAACCATCCTTTTTCTCTACAAAGAAAAATCCAGCCCCAGCAGGAGAGGTGGATTTCTGGATTAAACCCTTTTGAAGGTTTTCTTGAATATATTTTTCCATAGCTTGTGTCTCAGGTACAGAGAGAGCGGATAAATTCTTCCCCGAGGGGGAGTATTTCCTGTTTGAAGATCAATGGGACAATCCTAAGGACGATGTGGTGGAAGAGTCTCTGCTTATTTTTCGCAAAATACATCAGCAAAGTCACAATAAGAAGAAGGTATGCTAGACTTAATAAGAGGCGAAGGAACATTCTTAGACTGAAAGGACTCCAGACAGTGATCTTGACAAGAAGTTCCCCAACAAGATACTTCTTCAGAATTCCAATCAAATTGAGGGCAATGACTCTGTAGCCAAGGAAGTCCTAGTAGAAGTTCAGAAGTACAGTGTGGAAGTACAAAGAACTGTATCTTCTCCTTGACAACACCCTTATTTGTATGATGAGAGGTTCAGTGCAAAAAAGGACCTTACTCTTCAGGTGCTCTCCATTAACAGAAGAAATCTAAAACAGCTTAAGCAGCCGAAACACAGGTAAACAATGTTTTTGGACTAGGGTGGCATCAATATAATTTCCCGCAGAACCAGAGTCCAGGAAGGCTGAGGCAAAGAACGAAGTAATGAAGTTGAGCAGGTATGGTCAAACAAGTAGGAAGTTATGGTCAGGTATGGTCAAACATGGAGAGGGACTATTCTCACCCAGGGACGCCTCTCCGACATGCCCCAAGTGCAAGCGTGTCCCGGATGCTGAGGTCTGCAACACTCAGAAGAGGAACCTGGGCTGGATCCATGGCCAGATCTTACTGTAACAGTGTTATCATAAACGACTGAGAGGTGGATCCAGGAGCAGAGTCTAAGGTGCCACCAGAGCCTGCCGAAAAAATGGGATGGACCCAGGCTGCTACCCCTGGCACGATCCGTCCACACAGGTTGCCCAGATGAAGCTTGGCACAGAAGATAAGGCGTAGTCAGATGAAGCACGGGTCAGAAGGCAGGCAGCAAAGTAGCATAGTTGGGTCACAGGCACTTGTTCAGGAGGCAGGCAGCAAGGTAGCAAGGTCAGGTCACAGGCACAAGGTCAGGAGGCAGGCGGCAAAGTAGCAAGGTCAGGTCACAAGCGGGAGGTCAGGAAAACAATAAGGCACACACAATAAGACGCTTTCTCAAAGGCACTAAGCACAAAGATCTGGTACCATAATTGGGAGGTGATGGACTAATATAGGGTCTGCTCAGCAAACAACCAATTATGGGCGTACTGGCCCTTTAAATTCAGCGCCCTAAGGAAAAGGGACACGCATCAGTGAAGCAGAGCAGAAGATGTGCCGGGACCAGGGGGAGGGGATGCCCAAGGCTCGCATGCGGGCGCGTCCCGCATAGTGAGTCCCTGAGCCACCGACACAGACAGTAGGGGTGCGCTCACGGCCGGACCGAATGGCAACGCCATTCATTCTGGCCAGAGCGCTGCCCATAACAGATATGAGAAGACATGAGCAATTAAAAACGGCTATTTCCGGGCTACAGAGAGCCTCAATAAGGGTGCACTTTGCCTTTTCATAACACGCATAGGAAGTGTGCTGTGTTAGTGAAATAATACTGTTATTTGCTATAGCCATATGAATATGGCTTTTAGTGTTCACCCTAACTGGCCCCTATTAGCTTGAGAGTTGTAGTACACACCAGTGCTGCAGTACAGAATCACTGTATAGTAGAACCCAGTACAGTATTATTAGGCACTAAAATCAGGTGACTATGTTTTTTAGTGCTCACCCTAACTGGCCCCTATTAGCTTTAGAGTTGTTGTACAACCCAGTGCAGCAGTACAGAGTCACTGTGTAGTACACTGAAAAGTGTTCTCTCTCTCGCTCTCTCCCTCCCTCCCTGATTTAAGGTTGCGGTGAATTGCTGCTGTAAAGCTGTTTTTCTGTGCAACACACACACTGCTCTCACTTTGCAATAAAACGCTCTATGTGCAATAAAACGCTGAAATGGCTGGCTGCAGCGATGGCTGTCAATTATATAGGGCTGTGACATCACAGGACTGTCTGCTGATAGGCTGCATGCTGCATGTGATTCAGGGTGATCCCACCTACCCGCCTTCCCAGAGTTCCTTGCCTCATGTCCTCACATGCGCAGCCAGCATTTTAGATGCCCTGGAGCCTGGACCGCACTAAATGGAGTTTAATGAAGCAATTTGTTTTATCGAATCTCAGCGATATTCAGATTCATTACAAATCAAATTTTTCATGAAATAGGTAACGAATTCGGATTCGTCAGATTCAATTCGCTCATCCCTAGATATGAGGATAATGTGTAAGGATGAGATATAAGGATGGTATATATTGACAGGATATGAGATCAAGATATGAAGCCAGGATATGAGGATGTGATATAAGGTTGAGATATGAAGACGGGATATGAAGTTGTGATATGAGAAGCAGATATGAGAACAAGAGCGTAAGTGTTGCTATTCCTCTTCCACAAGGTGTAGGTAAGAAGACTGCGCAACACCGGTACTTTGCTAGTAAGATGTATGAAAACTGTCCCCAAATGTCCATCTGACATAGTGTTACTGAAGGAAAAGGATGCATAAATTGCATAGCATAGAAGCAAATGCAAGTGGAATCAGCAGGTTGGACATCATGAGGTAAATACATCAGAGGGTACTACTTGTAGGAAACAAGGAAAGTATTTGGGAGGGAGATAGGAGGGAAGGTAAGGAGTAGGCCAAGGAGACAGAGGCCTAGAAAATTGTTTTTCTAAAGTAGATTAGCCCTTTATGTAGCAGAATTGCAAATTTGTGTCTGCTGGGTTCATAGAAATCTCCTACCAAAGTTTAATACAACCCATTATACTGAAAATGGCAAAAAGATAAAATAAAATCAGTTTTAAAAGTTTTTCAAATTAAGACCAGATGAGGGCTAAAGGCAGTACATTTGTTGGAAGTATTCACCATCAGTTGACTTCGAAGTCCATGTATGATATTTTTGAGCAGAAAGATAAAAAAAAAGTTCAATAAAATGAATGGCAATGATTATCATGCTCCTTTTTCTAAGTAAATGGTACTTTACTGCTGTAGCATGAGAACATATTTATAGTTTTCATTAAAAATAAGGCTTGAGGGAAGAAATGTACTGAGAAGGCATTGTGCGCTGAATGGTATGGTTTTAAACTGGCTTAATTTATTTTGAATATTGTTGCATTAAAAGCTAAGTTATTGGAGTGTTTTTTTTTCCCAAAAATGAATAATTGTAACAGAGAAGCTGTAAGAGAACAAATAATAATGTAGTATAGCATCATAATAAGCATAGCAAAGTATTGCATTACAGAGTAAACATATTCCTACCTTACATGTCCCTATAGGTGGGGTAGATCGCAGAGGTGTTGTGCTATGTGCCTAACAGTCTAAAATGATCAGATCTCAGAAAATAAAGCTGTGGTAATAGAAGAAATTTTCCATAATTTCTGATGCCTTGGCATTTAAATCGAGGCTGAATCCTCACAAACATATTGAACAAAACTAAGCCCAACTTTTAAAACACAAAATGGTAAAACACATGACAAAATATGTGCTTCAAAAGGTACACACAGAGAAAAAAAATGAAACCTTTTTTTTATCTAATTAAAATCTAACAACATGGTAATATGTGTAATAAAATATACGAATATTTTGGCCCCATATTGCATGCCATTAAACAAATCAGGACTGAGGGGTAATGTGTCGACTTGATGAGACAACTAAACTAGCAAATGGGGTCCTAGAAGCCATACAGTGCTCATGGGAAAAAGGAATGCAGAGTAGTTCTCCAAAAGGAAGAAAAAAACTTTCTTGACAATGCTAACTGCTGGTGGTCATTTTCATTCAAATCAACGCTTGAATCTCTTAATGTGTTGATGGAAAAAAAAATAGAAAAACAGAACCGATCTCTTCCAAAAAGTATTACAACTTGGCTCCTTTCACTTTAATGGAACACCACAAACAACATGATGTGTGGTGCTGTTTTTTTAAGAAAATGGCTGATTTTCTAATGCTTGATAACTCTTTTAAAGGAAAACTGTCACATATTTTCTCCCGCACTATCCACATGTACTGGTGGATAGTGCGGGAGACGCTGATTAAAACGAGCCCTACCTTGGTCTGATCCGCGCCACCTTTCGCCCGCAATTGTAGTTTTAATCTCTGTGCATATCTGGCTGTAACTGGCAAAGGCGGTGCTTCCGCGGGCTAACTGACAATGACGTCAGCGCCGCGCCGCTCATGAATATTCATCCCTCCCTCTGGTTAGGAGCGGCGCTGACGTCAGTGTCCGTTAGCCCGCAGAAGCATCGCCTTTGCCAGTTACAGCAGGATATACACAGAGATTAAAACTACAATTGCGGGCGAACGGCAGCGCGGATCAGACCAAGGTAGGGCTCGTTTTAATCAGCGTCTCCCGCACTATCCACCAATACCGGGGGATAGTGTGGGAGAAAATATATGACAGTTTTCCTTTAAAGCATGGTTGGGGATTTATGGCAAGCCGGAATCTCTCCAAAAGAGGAATAACTTAGCTGCCACCCATTTTGGTAAAATTGTGGGGCAAGTTATTTTCCTTTCAAAGGAGAGCTACTTTGTATACCAAAAACTATAATCTGTATCATGGAATGGTATTTTATAAATACAATATTTTTATTATATATGTAAGATGGTAAATGAAGAATAAAGAACCTTCTAAAAAAAAAACTCTGTGACAAGTTGTTAAAAAGAAGCGGAAGTTGATGAAGAAATCACAAATAATAAGACCCAGTGAATGGAGGACTCAATTTAAGCAAAAAATACTAATAGCTGCCATTGACTGTCAATGATTGCCCATACTTCGCATTTACCATTAGAATAGAATTCCCACAAACTTTATTGAAGTGAATAACCAAAAGGAAAAGAAAAAGAAACACACACTTTAACCACTTAAGGACCAGGGGTTTTTCAGTTTTTGCACTTTCGTTTTTTCCTCCTTACCTTTAAAAAATCATAACCCTTTCAATTTTACATCTAAAAATCCATATGATGGCTTATTTTTTGTGTCACCAATTCTACTTTGTAATGACATCAGTCATTTTGCCCAAAAATCTACGGCAAAACGAAAAAAAAAAAATAATTGTGAGACAAATTTGAAAAAAAAAACAAAACGCAATTTTGTGACATTTGGGGGCTTCTGTTTCTACGCAGTAAATTTTTTCGGTAAAAATGACACATTCTCTTTATTCTGTAGGTCCATACGATTAAAATGATACCCTACTTATATAGGTTTGATTTTGTCGTACTTCTGGAAAAAATCATAACTACATGCAGGAAAATTTATACGTTTAAAATTGTCATCTTCTGACCCCTATAACTTTTTTATTTTACCGCGTATGGGTCGGTATGAGAGCTAATTTTTTGCGTCATGATCTGAAGTTTTTAGCGGTACCCTTTTTGCATTGATCGGACTTTTTGATCACTTTTTATTCATTTTTTCATGATATAAAAAGTGACCAAAAATACACTATTTTGGACTTTGGAATTTTTTTGCGCGTACGCCATTGACCGTGCGGTTTAATTAACTATATATTTTTATAATTCGGACATTTCTGCAGGCAGCGATACCACATATGTTTATTTTTTTTTACACAGCTTTTTTTTTTAAATGGGAAAAGGGGGGTGATTCAAACTGTTAATAGGGGAGGGGTTAAATGATCTTTATTCACTTTTTTTTCACTTTTTTTTGCAGTGTTATAGCTCCCATAGGGACCTATAACACTGCACACACTGATCTTTCACATTGATCACTGGTTTCTCATAGAAAACCAGTGATCGATGATTCTGCCGCATGACTGCTCATGCCTGGATCTCAGGCACTGAGCAGTCATTCGGCGATCGGACACCAGGAGGCAAGGTAGGAGACCCTCCTCGTGTCCTGCAGCCGTTCAGGATGCCGCGATTTCGCCGCGGCAATCCCGAACAGCTCCCGGAGCTAACCGGCATGGTTTCACTTTCACTTTAGGCGCAGCGTTCATCTTTGAACGCCGTGTCTAAAGGGGTAATAGCGTCCAGCACCGCGATCACTGCCGCGCGCTATTAGCCACGGGTCCTGACCATTGTTAGAAGCCGGGCCCGACCCGCTATGACGTGGGGCCACGTCGTGACCCCGCGTTATAGAAAGGGAAAGGACTCAGGACGTACCGGTACGTCCTTGGTCCTTAAGGGGTTAAAATCCTGTGTGTACCCTTTATCACATACTGTATTCACTGTACATTAGCTTACTGGCCAAATCCACAAATATATCTGCAGTATAACCCTTAACTACAGAGGGTATACACACTGGTAAAAAGTTTAAATCCATGCCCCCTCGACATGTATCGCCGCGCGATGTGGCTTTGTTCAGAGGTAGTGGACAAAGCCACTGGGCGTGGTGAAACCTGTCGAGGGGAGCATTGATTTAAACTTTTTAACAAGTGTGTATACCCTCTTCCGTTGGCTGTCCAGGCATGCTGGGAATTGCAGTTTTGCAACATCTGGAGGGGCACAGTTTGAAACCTCTGCTCTATTACATGCAATGAACATACACTTTAATTTTGCCTCTAAACTTCTCTGTAGCTTCTCTTGCTCTTTAAAGTCACAGAGCGTTCCATGCACAGTTTTCTAATCTTGGCAGATAGGCAGTGGAGCGTTAGTTTACAACATAGAATCTGTCTCTCTGATATTATGCTTTATCCTCTAGTATATAGAAACAGATAGATAAGAAATGCTTTGTTTATCTCTTTTTGTCATCATAGGGCCTAATATGGTAACATAGTTTGTGCATGCTTACCTCTATATGTTTTTAGCCATCATGAACTGACTCGTGTGAAACCACACGGACACTGGGCTGGAAGTTGGATGTAATATATCTATCAATTGTTTCTAAATTCTAAAGTTCTTGGCTTACTTTCTGTATTGCTGATTCCAAACTCCTGCTATTGCTAACCTTTAGATTGCCCTTTTAGGAGAAGATGGGAAAACATTTCATGCCTAGCTGCTACATTCTGGTCATCGAGCCTTCTGTTTTTTTTTTTTGCATTGAATGTTTACATTGCTCGAAAGTTTGTTTTATTTGCGTATTTGCAGCCTCATATGGAGACGACACTGGACGTTGTTATCACCAGTGAAGGTATAAAGATGGAGCAGTGCACTTTCTCCATGGAAGGTAAATGTCATTTATACCTGTTTATGTGATAACGTCCTTGTGGTTGCACAAGGAAAAGACTTACCTACAGAGATGGCTGATACATATCTGGATAATAACTTTTCATAATGACTGCTCTCAGGGCTGGTGCAAGGATTTTTGCCATCCTAGGCAAAAGGAATTTTGCTGCCCATTGACCCTGCCCTTTGATACACCCCACCTTACTACTGGGGTGACGCACTGTAACAAACCTCCTTCTCATGTCATCACCTTACTACTGGGGTTATGGTTCGGGGCAGGAGTGGGGGCGGATGTATGGGGGCACGTGCGATGTCAGGATGATGGACAGATCTGACCTGCCTGTCTGCCTCGGAGATGGCACTGCACTCCTCCTGCACGTAGAAGAATGCAGATTATTATGGTACCTGGGAAGGGGGGGGGGTGACGGTGGTGCTGGCTGGGGGGAGGGCTTCGAATAAGTGATGGGTTCTTTGGATGCTGGCTGACTACTAACTTTTTTGCAGCAGGCAGGGTGGTGCCCCCATCAAGCTGGTGTTCTAGGCAGCTGCCTATTTTGCCCATAGGCAGGACCGGCCCTGACTTCTCTTTACTGGTTGTTTGAAATATAGAAGTATAGAAATATAGTATCCCACCCTCTCTCCTTCACCCACTTATACCCCTTCCTTTTACCTACTTGGTTGAACTTGAGGGACTGAATTAACTATATAACTATGTAATACATTATATCAATTTTTTTTATAATCAATGCAGTTGACCAATAGTCTATAGATGTATTGATGGGGCATAGTCATCTTATGATATAAATATTCTCTTGTCAAAATGATTATGATAGAATGCTGGCTTGAGAGACACTAGTTGGGGATCAATGCTGTAGGCAAACCCGATTTCATGTGTTAAGCCCCCATCAATTGACCTAACTGCATTATTTAACATGACTACTCAAACTATTTTTTACTTGGTCCTCACTAGCCAATCCATTGTGATTTTGGGATCTCACCAGCAAGTACCAACACATACTACATGCCCATATTACTTAGAAAACTATCCACTTAATACGACCATGCAACAAACATAATATCCCCTTATAGCACCAATCACCACAATTTATCCTAAAACAAATCCGAACTAGTGTCACATACCACATTGCAGCACAAAATACCTCCCCCACCACACTGCTTATCACAGTGAAGCACCATGTACATCCTTGCAGTATTATCCACGATTATTTTATAAATATCTATAACATTGCCTCCATGAGTGCCAGCTACATTCCTAGCTATGAGACAGCTATATTTCCCCATAGGTGTAAGTTTTACTGCTACCATAGGTGACAACCACATTCACCCATAAGTGCTAGCCTTAATGTCCCTGTAAATGCAATCTATTCTGTCCTGGTAAGTTCCAGTTGCATTGTTCAATAGATGCCACTCTCCATATATACAAGCCAGTTAATTTACAACTACAACCAGCACAAATGCTATAGCCACTCCAGTTTTCTACAGCTCTGACACTACTGTGAAGGTGACTGGTGATGTGTACACCAGTCACTTACAAAGTAGTTTGTGTTGGTGTCCTTCAAAAACAACATAAAGCCCCACATACACTATGTAACTACTGAACAGTAACACAACCATGCTTTATGCATTGCTGACTTACTGTTAATAGATATGCTGGGCCATAAGCTCTGTGCCTGATCCAGGAAATCTTTGCTGCAGCTGGAAAGTAAGCCTGCAAGAGTGCCTGAACTAGAAACTCATTACCCGTGCCCCTGCTCCTGTTTTAGGCACTATGGTAAGTATGCAGGGGAAACTGCTCCTTACAAAGAGTGCTATGTTTTGTGGCAGATGTAGCTATGCCAACTATGTAGTTGATGCTGGCAATGTCTGCACCACTTCCAAACACCTGCCATCCTTCTTGTGCTTATAGTAAGACCACAAAGTGACAATGCTGAGAAGCTACAAAACACCTCAGCTAGGCACACACTGGGACCACTGCTTACTGCTTTGCTATACACCTGGTTGACATCACATGGAGCCAGAGGAAGATATATGAAGACAGATATATGCATCCTTCTTTATGCACTAGTTTTTCTGCTCATATAGAGCAGCAGATGGCTGGTACAACCTGGGGACTCATGCTTCACAGTTTGCACAGTTTTGCTGCTTTGCAAGACATGATTTTTCTGTTTTTCACAAAAAAAGGGGAACTGTCCTACACATTTAGCTTAGAACTTTTAATGGCATGTTGTGTGACGAATTTAAGAAATGTGCTGTTCCTTTTAAGACATGTGCAGTGGAAAACCTTTGAAAGTCATCACTGGAAGTTGCTAACACACATGTCCTCAAGACAAGATCATTTTTGAGAACACATGGAAGTCAGCTCATGCCATAATTCTCCTACTCATAATGAGCCAGATTTATAGTGTTCTAGGTAGTAAATAAATTGTATGGAACATGTCTCCTTTTATTATATGAAATTAGAGAACTTTGGTAAGACTATAAAACTACTTAATGGGAATTCACATTGTAAAACAAATAATATCTTGATAAATAACAGAATAATAGCTTATTTTTCTGTTGTCTTGGATGTGGCAGAAAGTAATAAAATAGTTTGCCTGGAGAACTACATCTGAATTTAAACATATCCTTCTGCTGAATAATGGAACAGCTAGATACTCTGTAGACAAAGGGACTAGCTTTAAAGGGTCTATGTCACCATAAAATGACATATTGTTTAAAGGACTTTTATTTTTTTTATTTTTTTTAGCATCAAAGCAGATTTGGATCTGTATAGATAGATGCTAAGTTAGATATTAACAAACCTCATTTTTACAGATGATTCTTTGTAGAGAATTTTTTTTTTTTAATATTAGCAATCAAGTGTCATATAGGTGGAGCTGAGCCTCCATAAATACACCTCCTTCTTCTCTTCCTACCTTTGATGTACAAGGCTATGTGGGAGAAAAACAGGGAGGAAAAAAACCTGCTGAAGCTTGGCACCACTTTTATGGAACTTTAGCTTCTAAGATAAAATACTATTTTATACCTCTAAAAAGCATAATCTGTAGTAAAAGTAAAGGAATATTTTTCATATCTTCCTAGAACTTATCCACCAAGGGATAACAAGCTGATCTGTGGGGATCTCGAGAACTGGGATAAAATAGACTCCGGAGGCAATTGTGCATACAGCGTGTGCACGGCCAGCACTACATTCATTCTTTGTGGGGGCTGCCAAACACTGAACTCAGACCCCTTTGATCAACTCAGTATCCCCTATCTGGTGGATAGAGGGTATCTTCTTCAGATGGAAGTACCAATTTACATTTTTTTTTTTTTCCAATATAGACTTTTATTAAATTTTTTACAGGATAATGTGAGATAAACAACGGTTATATAACATTCAAATGTAAATATAACAAGTTAGAGTTACACAGCGTGGTAGGTAAGAAGAAAAGTAAACGTGTCCATATCCCAGCACTATTAGAATCTGAAGCGTGCTCCGGGGGTCGGAGTCAAAATACAAAGTAACGTAAGGTAGACTTGTGAAATTGGGCACGTGTAGCGCTCCTAACAGTGTGTAATTATATGCCAATCAGGTTATAAACAAGTCTGGTTGAGAGCATAGACAGAGCAGGTATTACTGAGCTATCATCTAGTAGTGCGTGGGTAAACGGACTAGGGCGTTACCACATGTGTAATGTTGAGGAAAGCAAAAAAGTGGTGATGAGTCAGGGATAGAGATGGGGAGGTGCGAGGAAAGAGAGATAGGGGTAAGAATGATAAGAAGAGAGGTGGTAAGAATAGACACAGGAGCGGAGTTATGGAATTGGAAAACCTACCTGACGGGTCGAAACGGACCAGGAACACCCCAAGCCATCAAGGTCATCAAGTCAATTAGTAGGAGAAGGGGGAAGGATACAGTCAGGTCAGCTATGGGGGAGGGGTGCAAGGGTACTTATTACAAGGGTGCGTTATAGGGGAGGGCATTTAGAGGGTTATGGTGGTGAAGCGGCTAGGTATATTTGAGCATAGGTCGTAGAGGACGTGAAGGCCATCCAAGGTGACCAAGTCAGGGAGAACCTATGTATTTGTTTCGGGGATTCTGCCAGTAGTTCCTCCATTCTATGTAGGTGAGATAATTCTTGGAGCCAGGACGAGATAGTAGGAGCAGTATGTGATTTCCACAGTCTCGGTATTACTGTCCTGGTTGCCAAGAGCATGAAGTTGATTAGGCGTAAGGAGGGACCAGGTATCCCTGCGGGCAATATTGAGAACAGAAGGGGTTCAGGCCTGCACTGGAGATCCACCGATGTAACGTGGGTTATGAGGGAGAGAATTCTAGACCAGAAGGTTGATAGTATGGGGCACGTCATCCAGATGCAACTTGCGTTAGAGCATCTCCAGCATTTACATTTTTTTTTACTGATTTTTTATTTTCTATTTCAATATTTAAACTTATAAAAATAAAATAAAATTATGCAATTTTCACAATGACCACAGACCCTCACAATAAGCTATCTAGCAGTCATCTCATTATCTAGCAATCACCTCATTATATTCACAGGCAGGATTACAAAGAATGGTTACACAGATATCACGGGATCTATCATTCAGTATAGGTGATGGTCACAGCTCCCCTCCTCTCCCTCCCTGCACCCTGACCTGACAGAGCACTCCTGGAACAATCTCACATAGAAGTCAATGAGTTACCTCCAGACATTAGCTTCCTATTTCTATGTAGTTGCTGTAGAAGCATATCTCTTAACTGTTGTTAAAAAAACTAGAGCCACAGCTCAGGTAAGATGGCTGCACCCCCCCATAAGTATCTCATATTAAACATAGAAGGATACATATAGGTCAGGTAGGACCTATTACTCTTACTATAAGTGAAACAACTTTCAAATTATACATCTATCTGTCTATTTTTTCTCTATGTTTGGGGATTGAGGGTTAGACTTCAGGCCCAAAATCAGCCCACGGCCCTAGGCCTGTAGTTATTAAAATTTAAAGTTAAGTATTGTTTATATTGTAAATGTATCACTAGAACAAGGGGGAAGAGAAGAGAACAGCTGCATGCTTCTCTCCCTGCTCTGTCTATGTGAGAGAGACGGAATAATAGACTTGTACTGCAAGTCCGTCACTTGACACAGTCAGGAGACAGCATACTAAGCATGGATTTTTCTCAGCTCATTCTATTGATTGATCAGGGTCTAAACACTCAGACCCTGACTGATCAAAACTTTTGACATGTCTCTAGATCCTGTCAAATATTTTCTGAAAACTCAGTGATCTTTAAACAATGCATAGGTAAACCATAAACTAACCACAGAGAATTCTAATATTGTACTTTAGCACAATTCGACAAATCATCTTTTCTGACACTGCTGTCTTATTTTATAGTAGTTTCTCAACCTGTCTGTGACTCTAGGCACATCTCTTAGCTTGTCCATGGCATAAAGCCATTTCTATGTTCTGTTAAAGATGTATTTGCATGAGGAAGATTTTGTTCTACCACATCATTACATCATAGTAATAAAAACATAACAATATAACCACTGTCAACAATTATCTGCTAATCTTGCTATTTTACATGGCTGACAACATGCTATTTTTGTGTAGAAAACATTGATATATGCAGATGAACTGATATATATTATCATATATATATATATATATATATATATATATATATATTATAGGTACATAGAGGTGTAGCTGGGGTGACAGGTAACAGTGGTAGGTGGTAGGGGGCACCAACAAGCAATTCTGCTTTATTCAATGTTTTAAGATACAGGGCTAGGTCCGCAAACTTAACCTTGGCCATGACACAACCATTTTACCCTATTATCATGACACAACCATATTATTACCATAAGAGAATGGAAGAGTGCTCCATAGCGGATTACCATCGGCAAGCAATCCACACTAAGGAAATATGTGGGCCCTTACCCCAGGTGGTTATGTGGACTCACACACAATGGTATGCGTGGATGAGGTGAGCGGGGTCCCATCTGCAGCCCTCCTTTGCAACACTTCAAAGGAAAGACTTCTTGGGATGAGGCAGGATTGAATCGGTGCTGACCAGGACAAGTACGAATGATGAGGTAAAAATAGGAAGCGGTTCCTATTTTTACCTCATCGCTTGTACTTGTCCTGGTCAGCACCGATTCAATCCTGTCTCATCCCAAGAAGTCTTTCCTTTGAAATATTATTACCATGACACAATAATATTACCATATTACCATAACACAACCACATTACCATGCTACAACAGTCATATTACCATGATACAACTATGTTACCGTACTACTATGACGCAACCATATTACCATGATATGACCATTTTGCCATGACACAACCATATCACCATGACACAGCCATATTACCATGACACAGCCATATTCCCATACTACTGTACCATGACACAACCATATTACCATGATACAAGCTGCAATTTTACCTTATGAATGCCTATATAAGAATTAAACTTTCATCTCTGTAATAGTTCTTTTTGCTGTTTAACCTAAATGTCTAGTTTTAGTTACACTTAATGAAGTCTCCCTGTCATTTCAAAAACTTTTGCACTGTCATGGAGACATGTCAAAACTTGTGTCAGGGTATCAATGCTGAGACCTCCACTAGTCACTAGAATGAGCAGGGAGAAGCACACAGTAGCATGCTTCACTCCCCGGCTCACAGTGATGTCTGTCCTGAAGCACCAGAGACTCATAATAATGCCAGAGGACATAGATCACTGACAGATGGGGAGTAAAATACACATTACTTCTACCCACTCTTTCTCCAGATCAGTGGAGGTCTCAGCAGTGAGGCCCTGACCAATCATAACGTTTTAAATAACAGGAATACTTTAAAGTAGAGTAAAACAAATCATGGTTTTGGTTAACTGGGATCAGGGGCTCTCCTTTATGTGATAATAATAATAATAATTATTTATTTATATAGTAATAATAATTATATATATATATATATATATATATATATATATATATATATTTTTTTTTTTTATTCTTTATTTTTTTTCCCCATTTTATAAAAGACATACAAACTCTTATACATCACATCTCAATACATTTAATATCCTTATTCCATAGAATAATACTACCCATCTTGCTCCCCCCCTCTACTCCCAACCCCCCACCCAGTCCAAAGGCGAGCCAACTACACACCAGCACCAGAATTCCAATCATTTACCACTTTAAAAAAACATTTCCTTCCTTTAAAAAAAAATCAGTTCATATCTTCTAATCTTATCCAGTCCACTTATCCATTGCTTATTAGTTGGACTGTCTGGGGAGATCCATCTTTTGAGAATCATAATCTTTGCTATCCCGAATGCTTTCAAAACAGCCCTTTTCCTAAAATTACTCCATAATCCGATCCCAAGGATTCCCACTCTGAATTCAAAAGGTATTTTTACTTTAAATGTATTTTCAATAATCCCATAAACCCCTTTCCAGAACTCTCTAATTACTGGGCATCCCTATAACATGTTTATTAGGTCAGCTTCTATGTGCTGACATTTGGGACAGTTCGGGGTTTCCCTCTTACCAATGTAATAAAGAAATTTGTTTTGAAGTGTGGGAGGAAACCCACGCAAACACGGAGAGAACATACAAACTCTTTGCAGATATTGTCCTTGCAAGTGCTGCAAGGCAACAGTGCTAACCACTGAGCCACCATGCTGGTGGCATATAGATAGAAACTCTCTATAGGGGTCAATCTAAAAGAGTGCCTAAATTCTTGAGATCTGTGACCTCTTTCCAGCTGCTTAATAACTACAACTAACAGACTGACAAGGACATGTTGGGGGTTATAGTTTAAAATCAGTTATGATGTGGATTTATTGTAACTGAAATGTTGAATATCTACTTTTTAAAATGAACATATTATTATACATGAGCTCAATGCATTCTTCAAAGTGATCATAAATCTGACAAGTCCTGTATCCCGCCAGGCCCAGCCCAATAGAAACATACGGCGGCAGAATCAATATTTTAGTACCAGGCTGATTTCAGTAGACATTGACTTCCTGCCAAGTCACAATGCTGAATCTTCTTAAACTGTTTGAGTCATAGGACATAGCTTGTATGTCATTCTCCCAAGGTTGTTGGCTTACTGAAGAAATTAAACTAAATGAAACCAACATCACATTTCATCATATGGCACCCGGAGCTGAGAATGAGGATGGAGGCAGGAAGTGTTTTCATAGTCATGTTCATATATTTACAAATGACAGGAGAAACCCCCACACCATTTTCAGAAACCCCCACACCATTTTCAACTAAACAGAATTTCGAAGAAGCTGGAGCCACAAAATATTTCAATATTATTACTCAGGACTATTTGCACAGTTGCTTAATTTTTTCATATGTAATAGACTAGACTACAGTAGTCATGAGCAAATTTGAGAATGAATCAGAGTATTAGTTCTAAATGTTACAAAAAACATGTAAAAATACTCACCTTCCCCACGCTCTTATCTGTGGCTAGGACTGGACCAAAATCTTCCCCTGTGACAACTTGGTCATCATTTAGTGGTCAACAGAGAACTGTAGGGCTTATCTCAACAGTGCAACATAGAAGCCAAAGACAGGAGGGGGGAGCAGGTGAGTATTCTCACATTACCCCATATAAATAAAGTAGTGATGCGCTTTGTATTGCATTTTACTATATAGGCCCAAAGAAAATATATGACCTATAATTTTTTTTCCTGATTAGGGTAAGATACTGAACATGTGCTTTAGTCTAATTTTCTCATTGTAGTTGTTATTTTATTTTTGCACATCATTATGAGTAGAGATGAGAGAATTTTTGAAAAATTTGATTTGGCCGATTCGGACCAAATTTATTTGCGGCGAATCACTATTAAAAACGGCTATTTCTGGCCTACAGAAAGGCTCAATAGGGGGTGTAGAACACTTTGCTTGTCCTAACAAGCAGAGGGAGTGTGCTGTGTTAATGAAATAATACTGTTATTCAGTATGACATGCAGATTGCAGGCATCACTATTAGAATCACTGCAGCAGAGTGTCTGGATGTGGCAGATTTTTTATGTAATTTTATTTAACTTTATTTGAATTTATTTTAATTTTTTGAATACCTGTTCTGGTGAGCATCGAGCTGGCTCCAGAAAGTTAAACAGATTTGTAAATTACTTCTATTAAAAAATCTTAATCCTTTCAGTACTTATGAGCTTCTGAAGTTAAGGTTGTTCTTTTCTGTCTAAATCCTCTCTGATGACACCTGTCTTGGGAAACACCCAGTTTAGAAGAGGTTTGCTATGGGGATTTGCTTCTAAACTGGGCGTTTCCCGAGACAGGTGTCATCAGAGAGGATTTAGACAGAAAAGAACAACCTTAACTTCAGAAGCTCAAAAGTACTGAAAGGATTAAGATTTTTTAATAGAAGTAATTTACAAATCTGTTTAACTTTCTGGAGCCAGGTGATATATATAAAAAAGTTTTTTCCTGGAATACCCCTTTAATTTGAACTAATACTGTATGACCACAAAACCCAATCTAACAAGGAGTCACATGGCAGCACAATAAAAGAGCATAGAGGTGGCAGCAGCATGAGGAGACCATAATCTAATCTGAATGACACAGCCTGGAGTTGGCGGCAGCATGAGTAGAACATACAGTGGCTGATTGACACAGCCTGGAGGTGGCAGCAGCATGTGGAGACCATATAGTGGCTGAATGGCAAAGCCTGGAGCTGGCGGCAGCATGAGGAGAACATATAGTGGCTGAATGATACAGCGTGGAGGTGGCGTCAGCATGAGAAGACCACATAGTGGCTGAATGGCACAGCCTGGAGTTGGTGGCAGCAAGAGTAGAACTTATAGTGGCTGAATGACACACCCTGGAGTTGACAGCAGCATGATTAGAATATTTAGTGGCTGAATGTCATAGCGTGGTGCTGGCAGCAGCATGAGGAGACCATAGAGTGGCTGAATGGCACAGCCTGGAGTTGGCGGCAGCATGAGTAGAACATATAGTGGCTGATTGACACAGCCTGGAGATGGCGGCAGCATGTGGAGACCATATAGTGGCTGAATGGCACAGCCTGGAGTTGTCGGTAGCATGAGTAGAACATATAGTGGCTGAATGACACAGCGTGGAGGTGGCGTCAGCATGAGGAGACCACATAGTGGCTGAATGGCACAGCCTGGAGTTGGTGGCAGCAAGAGTAGAACTTATAGTGGCTGAATGACACACCCTGGAGTTGACAGCAGCATGATTAGAATATTTAGTGGCTGAATGTCATAGCGTGGTGCTGGCAGCAGCATGAGGAGACCATAGAGTGGCTGAATGGCACAGCCTGGAGTTGGCGGCAGCATGAGTAGAACATATAGTGGCTGATTGACACAGCCTGGAGATGGCGGCAGCATAACGAGACCATAAAGTGGCTGAATAGCACAGCCTGGAGTTGGCAGCAGCATGAGGAGAACATATAGTGGCTGAATGACACAGCCTGGCGGTGGCAGAAGCATGAGTAGAACATATAGTGGCTGAATGGCACAGCCTGGAGTTGGCGGCAGCATGAGGAGAACATATAGTGACTGAATGACACAGCGTGGAGCTGGCGGCAGCATGTGGAGACCATATAGTGACTGAATGACACACCCTGGAGGTGGCAGCAGAATGAGTAGAACATATAGTGGCTGATTGACACAGCCTGGAGGTGGCATCAGCATGAGGAGACCACATAGTGGCTGAATGACACAGCCTGGAGTTGGCGGCAGCATGAGTAGAATATATAGTGGCTGAATGACACAGCCTGGAATTGGCAGCAGCATGAGTAGAACATATAGTGGCTAATTAATACAGTGTGAAGGTGGCGGCAGCACGATGAGACCATAAAGTGGCTGAATAGCACAGCCTGGAGTTGGCAGCAGCATGAGGAGACCATATAGTGGCTGAATGACACAGCCTGGAGTTGGTGAAAGCATGAGTAGAACATATAGTGGCTGATTGACACAGCATGGAGGTGGCGGCAGCATGAGTAGAACATATAGTGACTGAATGACACACCCTGAAGGTGGCAGCAGAATGAGTAGAACATATAGTGGCTGATTGACACAGCCTGGAGGTGGCGGCAGCATGTGGAGACCATATAGTGGCTGAATGGCACAGCCTGGAGTTGGCGGCAGCATGAGGAGAACATATAGTTGCTGAATGACACAGCGTGGAGCTGGCGGCAGCATGTGGAGATCATATAGTGGCTGAATGGCGCAGCCTGCAGTTGGCGGCAGCATGAGGAGAACATATAGTGGCTGAATTCACAGCCTGGAGTTGGCGGCAGCATGAGTAGAACATATAGTGGCTGAATGACACCAGATGGAGCTGGCGGCAGCATGAGAAGACCATATAGTGGCTGAATGACACAGCCTGGAGTTGGCGGCAGCATAAGTAGAACATATAGTGGCTGAATGACACCAGATGGAGCTGGCGGCAGCATGAGAAGACCATATAGTGGCTGAATGACACAGCCTGGAGTTGGCGGCAGCATAAGTAGAACATATAGTGGCTAATTGACACAGCCTGGAGGTGACGGAAACAGGAGGAGACCATATAGTGGCTGATTGGCACAGCCTGCAGTTGGCGGCAGCATGAGGAGACCATATAGTGGCTGAATGGCACAGCCTGGAGTTGGCGGCAGCATAAGTAGAACATATAGTGGCTGATTGACACAGCCTGGATTTGGTGGCAGCATGAGTAGAACATATAGTGGCTGATTGAAACAGCGTGGAGGTGGTGGCAGCATGAGGAGAACATATAGTGGCTGAATGACACAGCCTGGAGTTGGCGGCAGCATGAGTAGAACATATAGTGGCTGAATGACACAGCGTGGAGGTGGCGGCAGCATGAGGAGACCATATAGCAGCTTAATGGCACAGCCTGGATTTGGCGGCAGCATGAGGAGAACATATAGTGGCTGAATGACACAGCCTGGAGTTAGCGGCAGCATGAGTGGAACATATAGGGGGGATTCATCATTATGTGTCTATTGTAGACACAGTTCTATCCATTTACACTTCTTGTCTATTGTACACTCTTGCTCAGAATTTACTAAGGCTGTTGCACTCCTTTGATAAATCTTGTGCACCCCTCGCTCTACCGTACACTCCTCTACCTCACAGGAAAAGTGGACGTAGGGATTTTGTTCTATTGCTTTGAGGCCAGGATTCCATCGAGGTTTTTTATGCATCATAAAAAATGCCAGAAAAACTGTCCCAGCTTTTTCATGCGTTTTGTCTGTTTTTCTTGTGTTTTTTTTTTTATTGCATTTTTGCTGGTGTGTGGAAACAAAAAAATTTACTAATTTTTTTTTCTTTTAAATTTAGATACGTGAATGCGGAGGACTATGTCAGATTTTGTGGATTGCGATGATGAACAGCGTTTTTTTTAATGTCAAACTATAACTCCCAGCATGTACGGTTTGTCAGTGCATGCTGGGAGTTATAGTTTTGCAACAGCTGGAGGCACACAGGTAGGGAAACACTGAGTTAGGAAACAGACAATGTTTCCCAACCAGCGCGCCTTTAGTTGTTGCAAAACTACAACTCCCGGCATGCCCAGGCAGTCCAGACATGCTGGGAGTTGTAGTTTTGTAACATCTGGCCCTTCAGATGTTGCCTAACTACAACTCCCAGCATGCCTGGGCAGTCTGGGCATGCTTGGAGTTGAAGTTTTGCAACATCTGGAGGGCTACAGTTTGGACACCACTACTTAGCGGTCTCCCAACTGTTCTCCACCAGTTGTTGCAAAACTACAACTCCCAGCATGCCCTTCGGCTGTCTTAGCATGCTGGGAGTTGTAGTTTTGCAACAACTGGAGGCACACTGGTTGGGAAACTCAGTGTTTCCCAACCTGTGTGCCTCCAGCTGTTGCAAAACTTCAACTTCAAGCATGCCCAGACTGCCCAGGCATGCTGGAAGTTGTAGTTCGGCAACATCTGAAGGGCCAGATGTTACAGAACTACAGGTCCCAGCATGCCTGGACTGTCTGGGCATGCTGAGAGTTGTAGTTTTGCAACATCTGGAAGAGCACAGATTGGAGACCATTGCACAGTGGTGTCCAAACTGCGGCCCTCCAGATGTCGCAAAGGTACAACTCCAAGCATGCCCAGACAGCCAAAGGCTGTCTGGGCATGCTGGGAGTTGTCGTTTTGAAACTCCTAGAAGCAGCAGTGAATATCACTTTACGGCGATCTTCACTGCTGCTTCCACTTACCTGCCGCAGCTGCCTTCTAGACGGTCCCTGGTCCTTGCCGTCCCCGTCAGTCCCACAGCAGGTATGTGTCCTGCGGCCCCCCGCAGCTCCCGGGATCCTCTTCCCCGATCTGCCCAACTTCTACGGGCGGGAAGAGCGGGGGATCTGAACTTTAACCCCCCACAGTCAGCGTTCACTGTGATTGGTCCACAGGGACCAACCACAATGATCGCTGACCAGGACCATCCACAGATGGTCCTGGGGGGGCTTGCAGAAGTTGTCCCCCACTGATAACAGCGGGACTTCTGCCAGTTAACCTGTGCGATGCCGCGCATCGCCGGGTTAACTGCATGACATAAATAAATGTCATGATGCGCAAACTACCTGCACATCATGACATTTATATATGTCATTCTGCGGGAACAGGTTAAATTGGGGGGCCACTGATGTAATGCGGATCGCAGCAGATCTCTAAAATGATCTGCTGCGATCCGCATTTAAATTAAAAAGCCGGTGGTACATGCGGCTACATCGCGGACTGTGGACTGTAATGATTCATAATCCCTGCCAGGAGAGGGGAGCTCTGATTGGAGAATAGCTATTGACCAATCAGAGCTCCCCTCTCCCGGCGGCGGGGATTATGAATTATGACAGCTGTATATAGAAGTCGTGTCAGCGCAGTGAAGCCGGCTTTTACAGTTAATAAATGTAGATCGCAGCGGGTCTCTGGATAATGACCTGCTGCGATCGGCACCTCAGCCCCCTCAGTCTGTCCATGATGGGAGTTGCAGTCCTTACTGTGTGAAAATACACACTTTGGTACGTGTCCTCCGAGGTGGTGTATATTTGCGCAAAAAAATGAGACTTGCGTTCTTATTGTGCATCCAAAAAAAAAAAAAAATGCAGTTAGTAAATCGATGCCTACAGGAAAAATGGCTCTACGGTACACCCGAAGGGTGACATCTTTAGAAAAAGTTCCACCAAAAAAGACGCACAAAAAGAACGCAGAAAATATCATTTAAGAAGATTTTGCGTAAGAAAATACACTTAAAATGACTCTATATAGATTGATGAATCCCCCCCATAGTGTCTAAAGGACACAGATTGGAGGTGGCGGAAACAGGTGGAGACCATATAGTGGCTGAATGGCACAGCCTGGAGTTGGCGGCAGCATGAGGAGACCATATAGTGGCTGAATGGCACAGCCTGGTGTTGGCGGCAGCATGAGTACAACATATAGTGGCTGAATGACACAGCCTGGAGTTGGTGAAAGCATGAGTAGAACATATAGTGGCTGATTGACACAGCATGGAGGTGGCGGCAGCATGAGGAGACCATATAGTGGATGAATGACACAGCCTGGAGTTGGCGGCAGCATGAGTAGAATATAAAGTGGCTGAATGACACAGTGTGGAGCTGGCGGCAGCATTTGGAGACCATAGAGTGGCTGAATGGCACAGCCTGGAGTTGGTGAAAGCATGAGTAGAACATATAGTGGCTGATTGACACAGCATGGAGGTGGCGGCAGCATGAGGAGACCATAAAGTGGATGAATGGCACAGCCTGGAGTTGGTGGCAGCATGAGGAGAACATATTGTGGCTGAATGAAACAGCCTGGAGTTGGCGGCAGAATGAGTAGAACATATAGTGGCTGAATGACACAGCGTGAAGCTGGCTGCAACATGAGTAGAACATATGGTGGCTGAATGGCACAGCCCGGAGTTGGCGGCAGCATGATTAGAATATTTAGTGGCTGAATGTCATAGCGTGGTGCTGGCGGCAGCATGAGGAGACCATAGAGTGGCTGATTGACACAGCGTGGAGCTGGCGGCAGCATGAGAAGACCATATAGTGGCTGAATGACACAGCCTGGAGTTGGTGGCCGCATGAGTAGAACATATAGTGGCTGAATGACACTGTCAGGGACCGACCAGGGGACAGGGAGAGTGAGTCCTAAACTGACCCTAAAGCAGCTCTCCCTGCCTACTTGCCCATCCACCTTAAACAGTGGATCGACAACTGGGCGCCGTTCCCTCCCTGAACTAAAGTGCAGGGGCCTAATAAAAACACATACTAATAAATAGTCTGTCACAAACCAGAAACATAACAGCAACATACAACTTTATAGTGTAAAGTTCAGAGGACAAATATCAGAGAGTAGTACAGAGGACATTACATCAGCGGACATGAACAGAGGACTCAGTGGTCGTGAACTGAGGACGCTATAGATAAGCAGTCATGAACAGAACTCCAAAGATCTGAATAAAGAACTAATAAACATATAGAGTTCAAAACACCAGACAGGAAAACGGATAAGTCTGAACATACTCCAGAACAAAACATGAATAAGCTTAATCCCATAGAAAAACCTCCGGTAGACACAGGAATAGCAATCCCACAGAAAGGTAAACGGGATCTATCGCTAAACAGGAATTATCGCAATTCCACATAAAACCTCCCTTAGACATGGAGTCCCCATGGACAGGTAAAAGGGAAGCCTAAATACACAGGATATAATATAGGGCACTGTTCACACTGAACACAAGACAGGAATTACAATCCCTCCAAACATCTCCAGTAGACAAGGAGTCCCCATGGAGCGGTAACAGGGATGCAACATAGGACACTGTTCACATTGGACACACAAACTGGACACTCCACTCCATTAAAGGAGTAGCCATAGTAATAAATCCAAATAGACTACTGGCCAGCGGCACACTCACCAATGTGGACAGGAAGCTGGCCCAGTAGGAAAACAGAAATATAAAACACAGAACTTCATAAGAATGGATACAAGAGAAAACACAGGGTGAACCGACAAATAGCAGAAAGGATATACACATCCTAAAACCGACTATACAAACACGGATTAAATTCTACTAAGAGCATGCCACATAACATTGGCTACAACCAGAAAATACAAAGTGCATGCTAAAACAGAGATAGTAGATACAAACTCAAACAAAGAGTGTTTCACCAAGAGCTAAATGCAGCATGTCCAGCATCTTAGCAAGGCAGGATATAATGAGTCACATCAGCCCTGAGGCTAGGCTGAGCTGATCCTTATCTAGACACAGAATCAATGAACAAAAAGTTGTAAATGTGTTCGGGGTAGTGCCTAAAATATAACTTTTATTGGGATCATTAAAAGAATAATAAATCACCCAAGTGTGTGTTCAGTGACCAACACCAAAAATAAAAATGTATACAGGCCGCAGGGAGCTGGATCATGCCTTGGGCAATTAACGCTCACCCTGTGCCACAGATGATGAAAGTTAGTTTGCCACTAATATCATAAATTCACCAATATATTAAACCACCAACGCGTTTCTACCATATAAGTTGTATTATGGCGTCCTGCAGGTCACAGTCGGTCCTGCGGTGTGAGGACGCCATAATACAACATATATGGTATTATCTAGACACACCCTAGGAGCAATTGGATAGCAAGCCAGAGACTCCCTGGCCAGGGAACATAAAACTGTTCACTTACAAGCAATCCAATAGCTGTGTGTGAACACAGAAAAAGAAAGACATGACACTACCCCCCCCCATCCCCTTTAATGAGGGGCCTCCGAACCCTCATGAAAACACAAACAAGCATAAAAACATACCAAATATTAAAAAAATTACAAAACATACCTGGGTGTCCAGGTGGCTCCACGATTGCCACCTGGACGTGGATGCTTGGCTCAGAAATAGAGGTCCGAAATACTGCAGTCTCACAACTGGCTGAAGAAGTCCTTGCATCTGGTACACTTCAAAGAGATTCAGGAACAAAAATAAAAAAAAGTGGCACCAGAGCAAATGGCAGGCTGGTGATTTTGTCAGGGACCGACCTGGGAACATGGAGAGTGAGCCACAAAATGACCCCGAAATGGTGGATCGACAACTGGGCGCCGGTCCCTCCTTGAACTAAAGTGCATGCTAAAGTAAAATAGTAGATTAAAGCTCAAACAAAGAATGTTTCACCAAGAGCTCCATGCAGCATGTCCAGCACCTTAGCAAGTCAGGGTATAATAAAGTCACACCAGCCCTGAGGCTTGGCTGAGCTGATCCTTCTCTAGACACACCCTAGGAGCAATTGGATAGCAAGCCAGAGACATTAACTATTCCCTGGCCAGGGAACACACACAAGCAATCCAATAGCTGTGTGTGAACACAGACCAAGACAGACATGACAGACACAGCCTGGAGTTGGCGTCAGCATGAGTAGAATATATAGTGGCTGAATGGCACAGCATGGAGCTGGCAGCAGCATGAGGAGACCATATAGTGGCTGAATGACACAACGTGGTGGTGGCGGCAGCATGAGGAGAACATATGGTGGCAGAATGAGACAGCCTGGAGGTGGCAGCAACAGCATCAGGAGTCCTGAAAGTGAGTTGTGCGATGGGTGTTAATTTCAGTACCCGTTGGCTAAGGTGGATGAAAAAAGGTGTGATGCGGAGGGATGTTTGTAACTGGGAGCAGCGCCTTAAATCTGTTTGGCACTATCCATATTTGTGAAGTGTTGGTGTGGCACCATGGTAAATCTACTCTGATGCATCAGGCATTGGTAGGTGGAAATCCTGGCTGATCCATGCATCTTCACAAAGGTCATTCTCTCCACATTTTTCGTAGACAGATGATTATGGTTCCCGTCAAACTAAACACTCGCTCTGATGGCTCATTACTAGCCGGGAAGGACAGCTTTTCCAGGGCAAACTCTGTTAGTTGCGGCCACAAATCAAGTTTGGCTGCCAAGAAGTCCAGAAGATCTTCAAGGTGTGTTGGCATGGTCATGTCAAGGTATGCCACCACCTGCTGGTTCAGGTCCTGCTCCATGTCTACCTGCTGCTGATGAGTTGCTTCACTATTTGGGTGAAGAAAGGTACTCATCAGCGACTGTAGACTCAGGCTGCTGATGGAGCTGGTAGTGCTCTTGCCACCCCACCCCTCCCCAACAGCCATGGCAGTGGAAGGTGAGCGCAGACGGCCCCTCGAATCAGACCTGTGAGAGGATGGACGATGGCGCAGATAGGCATAGGCCAACTGACTATGTAGGATGTCTCTGTAGTAGGTCATTTAGTCCTCCCTCTCAGTGGGTGTAAAAAAGGCCCCCATTTTGTGCCGGAAGCGAGGGTCCAATAAGGTGGAGAGCCAGAACTCATCCTGCTGCCTAATGGCGATAATTCGGCAGTCACTACGGAAGCAACTGAGCTTGAATCGTGCCATTTGTGCAAGTGACTCGGAGGGACTCCCTGTCTCCATATCCACTGCATACTGCCACAGTGTGTCTGGGTCCTCTGTCTTGCCTTCCTCATAACCCTCTAGCTCCTCTGGCTGCTCCTGCTCCTGCTCTCCTGTCAGATGACTAGAAAAACTGCCCATTTGATGAAACCTAAATTGTGCTCCACTGTGCCCCTCTCCCCCTCCTCCTCCTCCTCCTTCTCCACCAGTTCAGCCCCCACAGGGCTCTTGTGGCCGTGAGTGCCATGACCAGCCATAATTTCCAACACGTGTTGTAAGAAATGAAGCTGTGAAATTATGTCGTTCATCCCATAATCCTGGCGACTGACTAATAATGTGGCTTCCTCAAAGTGCCTGAGCAATCGGCAGGTGTCACGTATGAGCTGCCATTGGTTAACATTGAAGTTTCACAGGGGAGTAGCCCTATCCGCTTGGATCATCATGAAATTGGTGATGGCTTTTTTCTGTTCATTTAGTCGGTCCAACATATGGAGGGTGGAATTCAAAGAGTGGCAATGTTGCAAATCAGACTATGTTGGGGGATACCGTTCTGACACTGCAGCTCAAGGAGGGTGTGCTTTGCGGTGTACGAGTGGCTGAAGTGCATGCAAAGTTTCCTTCCCATTGTTAGGATGTCTTGCAAATGGGGGGAGCACTTCAGGAACTGCTTGACAACCAGATTGAACACGTGTGCCATGCAGGACGCAAGATGTTTTTCCCGTTATCAGTTACCATGGTTCCTATTTCCAGGTTTCGTGGAGTAGGCCATGCTCCGATTTCTATATGAATGACTTTTAGCAGTTCCTCCCCTGTGTGAATCTGTTCGACAAGGCAAATCATGCGAAGAACAGCGTGACACCGCCGTGCCCTGCACACATGGTATTCTGGAGGGCCACTGAAACTTGTCTGGGCAGTGGAGGCTGAGGACACGGTGGAGGATGAGGAGGCGGAGTCGCACACTTTCACAGGACCAACAGCCTGAGAGCATGGAGGTGGTCTCCCCTGGGCACGTTTGGGTCCAGAATTTCCACTTCTGCCACCATGCTGACTGCCAACCATGGCTCGCCTCGCTGGCTCAGCTGCTGCCTCATGGGCAAACTCCAACCCTCTTCTCCTGATGATGATGAAGCCCTTTCTGCACCTTGTTCCCAATTGCGATCGGCTTCATAATCATCATCAAGTGTCTGCACGTCACTGATGTACTCCTCAGGTTCCTCAACAGTATCTGCTCCAGGACACTGAACCCTGGCAACACCGCCTCCCACGTCACTCTCCTCATCACTACTTGCCCGCCTAGCGGAGCAAGCGGCGGATCTCTCCTCCACTTCTTGGCTGGGCAGTAGCTGCTGACTGTCCTCTATTATATCATTCTCACTGAATAGTGGAGCTGAACCCACAGCATAAGACACTTCTTTAGGGGAGGGAACAGCATAGGACAGAGGCAATGGGAGGACAGGGACCGCTCCCAGGCCATGCCCATGAGGGTTGTGTCTGAGGAACCCACAGACTGTTGACTGGGGGTATCAAATGTCACTTGTGATGAAGTGGATGACCGTGTTAACCAATCGATGACGGCAGATGGGTTGCTGGTGGAGACAAGACCACTAGCTGATACCAGGAGATCAGGCCTCTCGCTGCGACTCCTGCTGCCACCCGTCCCTAGTCTGCTGCAACCTCTGCCTGATGAATTTAGGCCTCTGCAACACCTCTGTGCATGTCCTGGCACTTATCTGCCTGACATACTTAATGCGTATATGAGGGGAGTACAATACGCTTCTTTACGCTTAAAACAGTATTTGTCTAGAACAGCAGCCAGTGTGTACTTTTGGCTTGCCTTTTACAGTATCTAGGCCCTTTAGATTTAATCAGGAACAAAATGGTACAACACTTTGATGTACGTATGTGGTATGCACTTATGAGGGCAGAAAAATGCGCTACAGTACGCTTTAAAAAGTTTTAGTGTACAACACCAGCCGGTGAGTACTTTTGGCTGCCCTTTAACAGTATCTAGGCCCTTTAGACTTTATCAGGAAAAAAATGGTACAACACTTTGATGTACCTATGTGGTGTGTTACAGTAAATGTAAAAAAGTTTTTGTTACAACACCAGCCGGTATATACTTTTGGCTGGCCTTTTACCGTATCTAGGCCCTTAAGACTTTATCAGAAACAAAATGGTACAACACTTTGATGTATGTATGTGGTATGCACTAAAGAGGGCAGAAAAATGCTCTACAGTACGCTTAAAAAAGTTTTTGTGGACAACACCAGCAGTAGACACCAGTGCTGCAGCACACAGTCGCTATGTACTACAACCAAAATTGTACTCAATCTCACTCACTTCCCTATCGGTGCTTCTAGCCAGGATTTGTGCTTCAGCTGAATTGCTGCTGTTCTGTGCAACTCACTACTCTCTGATCCTCTTTATAATAGAATGCTTTAGACAGTGACTGGGAGGTGGATCACTCTTTTGCAAACTGCTCTCTGTCCATCAGAACGGTGACTTGACTAGGAGGTAAATCACTGCTGGAAAAAGCTTTTCTGTGTAACACACACGTCTGTCTGTCCCTCTCTCTCTCTCTCTCTCTCTCTCTGCAGTGTAAAGATTAAGTGACTGGCTGCAATATGGCTGCCGATTATATAGGGCTGTGACATCACAGGGGTGACTGGCTGCTGATAGGCTGTATCCTGTATGTGATTCAGGGTCATCCCGCCTACCCTTGTTCCTGCCTTTTCAGGATTCCTTGCCCCATGTCCTCACATGTCGATCCATCATTTTAGATGCCCTGGAGCCTGGACTGCACTAAATGGAGTTTAATGAAGTAATTCGCGTGATAGAATCGTGGCGATATTCGCATTCATTACAAATCAAATTTTCCATAAAATTTCTAATGAATTCGGAATAGTCAGATTTGATTTGCTCATCTCTAATTAAGAGTGCTTCCATTTTGCCTGAACTGTTAACAACATAAAGGGATATGCTTTACAGCAGGCTCCATGAACATGGGTAACATGGGAAGCTGTCCCATTCAAATAAATGGGAAAGGAGTCTAGGTGTGCCAAGAGATCATCCCACAGGGAAGGGGAGGTTGATCTGTGATCAACAGCTTTTGTGAGTACCTCTGTTATCTATATAATGGTGTTACCTTTCACTATTCTACTGTCTGTGTTGATAAGAAGTACACTGCTGGTTAATGATCTGTACAGAACAGGACGTCTCAGCTTAGTCTTAGGCTTGGTGGCCATAATAGAAAGTGCAAGATGTCAAGGTTTATTTTAATATATAGACAGTAAAATGGAAAATGTGAAAAACATTTTTACCTAAAATCTTTAAAAATATAGTTTACATAAAATATGGTTAAAAACAATAGGTAGTTTAATTTTCTGATGATGCATTCCCTTTAAATGGTCACTCATTAAAAAAGTGTTTGCTATTGCACTCCTTACGGTAAATAAAAACAATTTCTAATATACTTTGTTTAAAAAAAAAAGTTTTCTATGTTTTATTTGTGCTTAAAAAAGCTCGAAAGCACATTTCCCCCCATCTTATACACAGACTTTGGACCGAAGCCCAAACACAGGAAGTGCAGCCTGGAGTGCTGAGGGTGTGTGTCCAGCCTCACCCAATCATAGCTCCTCTCACACTTAACTGCCATATGCTGTTGGTTGGATCCCACGGACCTCCAGGCTGCACTTCCTGTGTTTGGGCTTCAGTCCAAAGTCTGTGTATAAGATGGGGGAAAGTGTGCTCTTTTATTTACCATAAGGAGTGCAATAGCAAAAATGAGTTTTTATTAGAGTGACCATTTAAGTACCAATGCTATGTATTTCCCCTTAACTCTTTATACTCTATGGGCCGGGGGGCTATGTTGAGACAGCGTAGGCCCGAATCTGAATCATTTTTATATTTGAAACTAGATGGATGTCTTGAATTGAGTAAAACCTGAAAAAAATCTTGAGAGGTTAGCTCATCTTTCCACTGAACCAATAAAAAAAATGTTGTATAGGTGGACAAAGATTTTACTATCCATTGTACTAGAGTGAAAAAAGTAAAATAAAGACCTCAAGGGATGTTTTTGAATTCAAATAGAAGACTTGAAACAAAAAGGACTCTAATGTTCAATGTGCTCCAAAAAGCTTTACAGTACAAACTTTTCCTGATACAAAGATTTCCCCAGGACTCTACGGATTACATTGTAGTTAATGTATCCTTTACAACCGTTTACTCAATCCATATGACTTTTACTCTTGCCAAGTTCAAGTGAAGCGAATGAAGTATGGATGGCCACACGTTCTCAGATGAAGACTTCATACAGGCATGCAGACACACACAGAGACTTACCCAGTGATTCAAACACTGACACAGACCCCCTACATAGGAATTCGGATTAATAAACATGAACAAGACAAAACCGCATGAGCTTCGACGGAGAAATAAATATTAACACAATTTAACCTGTTTCTGACAGAACTGTAACTCTGTTCGTACAGTTATAGATAAGACTCCTAAAGTGTTTATTTTCCCTCCCTGTATTCTGTATTAGAATGCATTTACACACCGGATCGACTGCAGATTTGAAGCTACGGATCAGCGTTGTAAAAACTGCCTTGAATATCCTTGTAAAATCTGTGGATCCGCAACCTCTGATTTTACAATTGCAGAACTGCAATTGCGGATGTGCAACTAAAAATCTGCAGCAGATCTGGTGTGTGTAAATGCACCCTTAAGGTATTTAGCTGTAACAGAGGGGCTCAGAACCTTTTCTATGTGAAAATCCTAACTTTCTCTAGTTATACCAGGGAGGTCATAACATTACTAAAATTCCTTACCAAAATCAAAACGATGTCCCTGACAGAACTCATATCACTTACCCAAATCTTTAAGGGTCTTCGGTTGCCTTCTGTTTAGTGTAGCCTGACTCCTATTTTATTGGAAAATTGCAGCAACCTGCAAAGGTTTGGGGACCTCTTGGATATGAATTGTGAAGCATTTTTGTGGCGCTGCATTGTGGTGCCCATTTTACTACTAATGTATTTTTATTTATATTATCTGGTGTCTCTCTCCCTGTAGATACCACCCTAGGCTCTGGACCCGTGTGAGGTCAGTGGAAAAGAAGTATATCATAGATAACACAAGAACATTCTACGGTGCCAAATATTCATGTGTATAGGGACATCAGAGGAGATAATCTCCTGATTTCCCCATACAAATGAATATTTAGTATGGTGGAATGTTTATGTGTTAACTATGTAGAGAGGAAGATAATCTGCTGCCAGACAGTTTTTGTTGTATCCCAATTCTCGTAGAATAAAAGGATTGGGCAGTTGAAATCCAACATGTCTGACCTTTCTCTCATCTGACATAATCTGTTGGGGAGAGCTTGGAGGCCACCATACTGTCACGATTCGGCTTCCAGGTAGTGGATCCTCTGTGTCAGCGAGGGATTGGCGTGGACCGTGCTAGTGGACCGGTTCTAAGAGGCTACTGGTTTTCACCAGAGCCCGCCGCAAAGCGGGATGGTCTTGCTGCGGCAGTAGCAACCAGGTCGTATCCACTAGCAACGGCTCAACCTCGCTGACTGCTGAGAAGGCGTGGGACAGAAGGACTAGGCAGAGGCAAGGTCAGACGTAGCAGAAGGTCGGGGGCAGGCGGCAAGGTTCGTAGTCAGGATGGATAGCAGAAGTTCAGGTAACACAGGCTTTGGACACACTAAACGCTTTCACTGGCACAAGGCAACAAGATCCGGCAAGGGAGTGCAAGGGAGGAGATCAGATATAGCCAGGGAGCAGGTGGAAGCCAATTAAGCTAATTGGGCCAGGCACCAATCATTGGTGCACTGGCCCTTTAAGTCTCAGAGAGCTGGCGCGCGCGCCCTAGAGAGCGGAGCCGCGCGCGCCAGCACATGACAGCAGGGGACCGGGACGGGTAAGTGACCTGGGATGCGATTCGCGAGCGGGCGCGTCCCGCTGTGCGAATCGCATCCCCAACGGCCATGACAGTGCAGCGCTCTTGGTCAGCGGGACTGACCGGGGCGCTGCAGGGAAAAAGACGCCGTGAGCGCTCCGGGGAGGAGCGGGGACCCGGAGCGCTAGGCGTAACAGTACCCCCCCCCTTAGGTCTCCCCTTTTTTTTGTCCGGTAACTGCCTCCCCTGGGATGAGGACACCGGGAAAGAATGGGGGGTTTCCTCAACGGGAGGCAGTACAGCAGGAGTTGGAATGGGGAGGGAGGGCAGAGGGTGAAGTTTGGCACGGGGCAGGGAGACACAAGGACGGGAGCCATGAGGGGACACAGAGGCTTGCCTGATGGGACTGGGAGGGGGGGAGAGGCACTTCCTGTGGCAGGCAGAGTCCCAGTTCTTGATCTCCCCGGTGGTCCAATCAAGGGTGGGGGAATGAAGCCGGAGCCATGGCAGACCGAGGAGGACCTCAGAGGTACAGTTGGGGAGAATGAAGAACTCAATCCTTTCGTGGTGGGGTCCGATAGACATCAGGAGGGGTTCTGTGCGGTAATGCACGGTGCAATCCAATCTGGCTCCGTTGACCGCGGAAATGTAGAGCGGCTTGAAGAGACGGGTCACCGGGATGCGGAATTTATTAACAAAGGACTCCAAAATAAAATTTCCAGAGGCACCAGAGTCCAAGCAGGCCACGGCTGAGAAGGAGGAGTTGGCTGAAGAAGAAATCCGCACGGGCACCGTGAGACGTGGAGGAGCAGACTTGGAACCAAGAGACGCCACACCGACGTGAGCTGGGTGCGTGCGTGGAGGACGGATAGGGCAATCCACCAAGAAATGCTCGGTACTGGCACAGTAAAGACAGAGATTTTCTTCCCTACGGCGATTCCTCTCTTCCTGGGTCAGGCGAGACCTATCCACTTGCATGGCCTCCTCGACGGGAGGCCCAGGCGTAGATTGCAACGGATACTGTGGGAGAGGTGCCCAGAGATCTAAGTCTTTTTCCTGGGGGAGCTCTTGGTGTCGCTCAGAAAAACGCATGTCAATGCGGGTAGCTAAATGGATGAGTTCTTGCAGGTTGGCAGGAATCTCTCGTGCGGCCAGCACATCCTTGATGCGACTGGATAGGCCTTTTTTAAAGGTCGCGCAGAGAGCCTCGTTATTCCATGATAACTCGGAAGCAAGAGTACGAAATTGGATGGCGTACTCGCCCACTGAAGAATTACCCTGGACCAGGTTCAACAGGGCAGTCTCGGCAGAAGAAGCTCGGGCTGGCTCCTCGAAGACACTCCGGACTTCAGCGAAGAAGGCCTGGACTGTGGCTGTGGCAGGATCATTGCGGTCCCAGAGCGGTGTGGCCCAAGACAAGGCCTTCCCTGAAAGAAGGCTTACTACGAACGCCACCTTAGACCGTTCTGAAGGAAACAAGTCCGACAACATCTCCATATGCAGGGAACACTGAGACAAAAATCCACGGCAGAGTTTAGAGTCCCCATCAAATTTGTCCGGCAGGGACAAGCGGAGGCTAGGAGCGGCCATTCGCTGCGGAGGAGGTGCAGGAGCTGGCGGAGGAGATGGTTGCTGCTGTAGCAGAGGCAGAAGTTGCTGTAACGTGGCGGTCAACTGCGACAGCTGCTGTCCTTGTTGGGCAATTTGCTGCGATTGCTGAGCGACCACCGTGGTAAGATCAGCGAGACTTGGCAGCGGCACCTCAGCGGGATCCATGGCCGGATCTACTGTCACGATTCGGCTTCCAGGTAGTGGATCCTCTGTGTCAGCGAGGGATTGGCGTGGACCGTGCTAGTGGACCGGTTCTAAGAGGCTACTGGTTTTCACCAGAGCCCGCCGCAAAGCGGGATGGTCTTGCTGCGGCAGTAGCAACCAGGTCGTATCCACTAGCAACGGCTCAACCTCGCTGACTGCTGAGAAGGCGTGGGACAGAAGGACTAGGCAGAGGCAAGGTCAGACGTAGCAGAAGGTCGGGGGCAGGCGGCAAGGTTCGTAGTCAGGATGGATAGCAGAAGTTCAGGTAACACAGGCTTTGGACACACTAAACGCTTTCACTGGCACAAGGCAACAAGATCCGGCAAGGGAGTGCAAGGGAGGAGATCAGATATAGCCAGGGAGCAGGTGGAAGCCAATTAAGCTAATTGGGCCAGGCACCAATCATTGGTGCACTGGCCCTTTAAGTCTCAGAGAGCTGGCGCGCGCGCGCCCTAGAGAGCGGAGCCGCGCGCGCCAGCACATGACAGCAGGGGACCGGGACGGGTAAGTGACCTGGGATGCGATTCGCGAGCGGGCGCGTCCCGCTGTGCGAATCGCATCCCCAACGGCCATGACAGTGCAGCGCTCCCGGTCAGCGGGACTGACCGGGGCGCTGCAGGGAAAAAGACGCCGTGAGCGCTCCGGGGAGGAGCGGGGACCCGGACCGCTAGGCGTAACACATACACTACAACGCAGGAGAAAAAACACACAGACACACAAAGGCTCCTAGTGCATTATCCCAGGGAAAATGTAAATAGTTTGTCATCTGCTCACCTGGAGCGCAAGTAAAAGCGTGTGAAACCCAAACAGAGTGGGTAATAGGGTGCGGAGATATCCAAGAGTGTTACTGAGCACGGAGGCAGAGCGGAGTTTGTCTGCAGGAAGACAATCACTAGAAATTAGTGAATTTTTGAAAAATTAGATTTGGCCGATTCCCCTAATTTTCCGATATTTTTTTGTTCAATCCAAATTTATTCCCTGCAAATTGCTGTTAAAAACGGCTATTTCTGGGCTACAGATAGCCTCAATAGGGGTGTAGAACACTTTGCCTTGCAATAACACGCATAGGGAGTGTGCTGGATTAGTGAAGTAATACTGTTATTCAGTATGGCATGCAGATTACAGGCGTTGCTATTTGAATCACTGACGCAGAACGCCTGGATGTGGCGGCAGGGTTGGGAGACCATATTGCGTCTCAAGTGATTAACGAGATTTCTTAATTTAAAAAAAATGTTTTAATCCTTTTTTGAGGACCCATTCTGGTGAGCATCGAGTGTCCACTTCAAAAGGGAGGGACTGCAGCCCCAGCAATGTGGACAGGAGCACATTCAGCTTCTGCGCTGTTGGATAAGTGAGCGTATACTGCTATAAGTTGCTGCAGTGTAAAAGCTCGTACTTGTATCTTAAAATCGAGCTGGCGGTCCTTCCGAGGCAAGCTACCACCTGTTCCAGCCCCTGCCTCTCAGCCTCCCCCTGACTGTGAAACTGCAAATGTTTAATTTAATCAGTTATAGTTCATTGTTATCACTCCAACCTGTTTCATTGAATACTTGTGGTAATTTCAGAGGTAATATATGATGATGACCATGGGGCATCACAATTAAAAAGATTAAAGAGATTTTTTTAAATTTAAATTGAAGATTTTGATTAGGTTCACAATTTTGAATTTTTGAACTAATACTGTATGACCACAAAACCTAATATAATAAGGAGATCACATGGCGGCACAATGACAGAGCCTAGAGGTGGCAGCAGCCTGACAAGACCATAGGGCCTCACAATTGAAAAGATTACAGATATTTGTTTTAAATTTAATTGAAGGTTTTAAATAGATTAACATTTTTTATATTACCATAACGCTTCATGTTCACATGGTTTTATAACAACAAACATCATATAAAATGCATCAAGAACTTTGAGCCACCGAGACATTTTTTTTAAATAAATAATTAAAGTTAAAAATATCTAAGCCTCTGAACATATGACCGATAAGTATAGAAAGTAGGAGAAAGGATTCCAATCTGTATCTTAAGGAATTTGATACTTACTTCCCTTGATAGACATTATATGCTACCAGCATCTTACGTCCTAATTCCAAGCCCCCCAATTTTTCACAAATTGGATCTGTTTTTTTAGGGTTACTCCGGGAAAGGAGTTTCTCATATTGTAAAATTTTGTTCACCAACTCCCTCCAGTCATATATATCAGGTATTCTTTCCGCCATCCAGATACGCAGAATAATAAGTCTAGCACAGAACCACACTTTCAAAACAAATCGGGCATTTGGCCCCAGGTCCCTTGTGGAGCTTCTCGCACTCCCAGATCATATGGAAAAAAATCTGCATTGGGGTTATGACATCTCTTACATTTGATACTTTCATCTTGCCTGAATTTGGCAAACTTCGTGGGAGTGCAGTAGGTATTATATGGTAGTCTAAGCTGACTAATTCTGTAGTTATAATTGATAGATATCCTGTTAATATTACTAATAGAGACAAGCAAATTATTTAAAAAATTAGATTCGGCCGATTCAACAAATTTTCCCCCAAAATTTGTTTCGGTTCGAATTTATTCTCGGCAAATCGCTATTAAAAACGGCTATTTCTGGCCTACAGAGAGCCTCAATAGGGGTGTAGAACACTTTGCCTTGCTGGGTTAGTGAAATAATACTGTTATTCAGTATGACATGCAGATTCTTTTGGAAATGTTCTTCATGCATTGAGAATGTAGTGACAACAGTTGCATTCCATTCTGGACTTCTTACCTGGTTTTTATGTATAGCAATTATTTATTTAAATTATATTAATTATTATTAAAAAATTTACAAGTCACTTTTCATAAATTAGAAAACATCTTTAAACAAAGGCTCTTATAACAGCGATCAGCTAAGTGCTAAACATTGTTACATGATGTGCATTACAGACTGAGTTGTAATTAGCTCTTTTTGCTCCTGAGGCGAGAAGAGAAAATAACAGCGATCAGCTAAGTGCTAAACATTGTTACATGATGTGCACTACAGATAGAGCTGTAGATAGCTATTTTTGCTCCTTATGCCCCCTTGCAACAGAGCACCTGAGGCGACTGCCTCACTCGCCTCATCAGAGCTACAGCCCTGATTATAGAACATACAAAGTACAAAAAACACAAACTTCAAAAAACACGAAAATCTGTGATAAAAGTGCTATCAAAAAAGAGGTAGTATTATATGTGACTGTTACGCCTAGCGCTCCGGGTCCCCGCTCCTCCCCGGAGCGCTCACGGCGTCTCTCTCCCCGCAGCGCCCCGGTCAGTCCCGCTGACCGGGAGCGCTGCACTGTCATGGCCGTCGGGGATGCGATTCGCACAGCGGGACGCGCCCGCTCGCGAATCGCATCCCAGGTCACTTACCCGTCCTGGTCCCCTGCTGTCATGTGCTGGCGTGCGCGGCTCCGCTCTCTAGGGCGCGCGCGCGCCAGCTCTCTGCGACTTAAAGGGCCAGCGCACCAATGATTGGTGCCTGGCCCAATTAGCTCAATTGGCTCCCACCTGCTCCCTGGCTATATCTGATCTCCTCCCTTGCACTCCCTTGCCGGATCTTGTTGCCTTGTGCCAGTGAAAGCGTTTAGTGTGTCCAAAGCCTGTGTACCTGAACTTCTGCTATCCATCCTGACTACGAACCTTGCCGCCTGCCCCCGACCTTCTGTTACGTCTGACCTTGCCTCTGCCTAGTCCTTCTGTCCCACGCCTTCTCAGCAGTCTGCGAGGTTGAGCCGTTGCTAGTGGATACGACCTGGTTGCTACTGCCGCAGCAAGACCATCCCGCTTTGCGGCGGGCTCTGGTGAAAACCAGTAGCCTCTTAGAACCGGTCCACTAGCACGGTCCACGCCAATCCCTCGCTGACACAGCGGATCCACAACCAGTAAGCCGAATCGTGACAGTAGATCCGGCCATGGATCCCGCTGAGGTGCCGCTGCCAAGTCTCGCTGACCTTCCCACGGTGGTCGCTCAGCAATCGCAGCAGATTGCCCAACAAGGACAGCAGCTGTCGCAGTTGACCGCCATGTTACAGCAACTTCTGCCTCTGCTACAGCAGTAACCATCTCCTCCGCCAGCTCCTGCACCTCCTCCGCAGCGAGTGGCCGCTCCTAGCCTTCGCTTGTCCCTGCCGGACAAATTTGATGGGGACTCTAAACTCTGCCGTGGATTTTTGTCTCAGTGTTCCCTGCATATGGAGATGTTGTCGGACTTGTTTCCTACAGAACGGTCTAAGGTGGCGTTCGTAGTAAGCCTTCTTTCAGGAAAGGCCTTGTCTTGGGCCACACCGCTCTGGGACCGCAATGATCCTGCCACAGCCACAGTCCAGGCCTTCTTCGCTGAAGTCCGGAGTGTCTTCGAGGAGCCAGCCCGAGCTTCTTCTGCCGAGACTGCCCTGTTGAACCTGGTCCAGGGTAATTCTTCAGTGGGCGAGTACGCCATCCAATTTCGTACTCTTGCTTCCGAGTTATCATGGAATAACGAGGCTCTCTGCGCGACCTTTAAAAAAGGCCTATCCAGTCGCATCAAGGATGTGCTGGCCGCACGAGAGGTTCCTGCCAACCTGCAAGAACTCATCTATTTGGCTACCCGCATTGACATGCGTTTTTCTGAGCGACACCAAGAGCTCCGCCAGGAAAAAGACTTAGATCTCTGGGCACCTCTCCCACAGCATCCGTTGCAATCTACGCCTGGGCCTCCCGCCGAGGAGGCCATGCAGGTGGATCGGTCTCGCCTGACCCAGGAAGAGAGGAATCGCCGTAGGGAAGAAAATCTCTGTCTTTACTGTGCCAGTACCGAGCATTTCTTGGTGGATTGCCCTATCCGTCCTCCACGTCTGGGAAACGCACGCACGCACCCAGCTCACGTGGGTGTGGCGTCTCTTGGTTCTAAGTCTGCTTCTTCACGTCTCACGGTGCCCGTGCGGATTTCTCCTTCAGCCAACTCCTCCCTCTCTGCCGTGGCCTGCTTTGACTCTGGAGCCTCCGGGAATTTTATTTTGGAATCTTTTGTGAATAAATTCCGCATCCCGGTGACCCGTCTCGTCAAGCCGCTCTACATTTCCGCGGTCAATGGAGTCAGACTGGATTGCACTGTGCGTTACCGCACAGAACCCCTCCTGATGTGTATCGGACCCCATCGCGAAGTGATTGAGCTCTTCGTCCTACCCAACTGTACCTCTGAGGTCCTCCTCGGTCTGCCATGGCTCCGGCTTCATTCCCCCACCCTTGATTGGACCACCGGGGAGATCAAGAACTGGGACTCTGCCTGCCATAGGAAGTGCCTCTCCCCCCCTCCCAGTCCCGTCAGGCAAACCTCAGTGCCTCCTCATGGTCCCCGTCCTGGTGTCACACTGCCCCGTGCCAGGCTTCGCCCTCTGCCCTCCCTCCCCATTCCCACTCCTGCTGTACTGCCTGCCGTTGAGGAAACCCTCCATTCTTTCCCGGTGCCCTCATCCCAGGGGAGGCAGTTACCGGTCAAAGAAAAGGGGAGACCTAAGGGGGGGGGTACTGTTACGCCTAGCGCTCCGGGTCCCCGCTCCTCCCCGGAGCGCTCACGGCGTCTCTCTCCCCGCAGCGCCCCGGTCAGTCCCGCTGACCGGGAGCGCTGCACTGTCATGGCCGTCGGGGATGCGATTCGCACAGCGGGACGCGCCCGCTCGCGAATCGCATCCCAGGTCACTTACCCGTCCCGGTCCCCTGCTGTCATGTGCTGGCGCGCGCGGCTCCGCTCTCTAGGGCGCGCGCGCGCCAGCTCTCTGAGACTTAAAGGGCCAGCGCACCAATGATTGGTGCCTGGCCCAATTAGCTCAATTGGCTCCCACCTGCTCCCTGGCTATATCTGATCTCCTCCCTTGCACTCCCTTGCCGGATCTTGTTGCCTTGTGCCAGTGAAAGCGTTTGGTGTGTACAAAGCCTGTGTACCTGAACTTCTGCTATCCATCCTGACTACGAACCTTGCCGCCTGCCCCCGACCTTCTGCTACGTCTGACCTTGCCTCTGCCTAGTCCTTCTGTCCCACGCCTTCTCAGCAGTCTGCGAGGTTGAGCCGTTGCTAGTGGATACGACCTGGTTGCTACTGCCGCAGCAAGACCATCCCGCTTTGCGGCGGGCTCTGGTGAAAACCAGTAGCCTCTTAGAACCGGTCCACTAGCACGGTCCACGCCAATCCCTCGCTGACACAGCGGATCCACAACCAGTAAGCCGAATCGTGACAGTGACAAGGTCATCAAGGGTGAATTTAAAAGGGGGGGGGGGCAGTTTAAGTTGTAGAAATTTCTTCAACAGCCCATTCCATAAACCTGAGTGAGGGGAACTCTGAGGACATGCACTCCGGTACGCTTAAAACAGTATATGTCTATAACACCAGCAGGTGTGTACTTTTGGCTGGCCTTTCACAGTATCTAGGCCCTTAAGACACTAACAGGAACAAAATAGTACACCACTGAGATGTACATATGTGGTATGCACTTATGAAGGGAGGACAATGCGCTCCAGTACGCTTAAAAAAGTATTTGTGTGCAACACCAGCCAGTGTGTACTTTTGCCTGGCCTTTCACAGTATCTAGGCTCTTAAGACTTTAACAGGAACAAAATAGTACACCACTTAGATGTAGGTATGTACTTATGAGGGGAGGACAATATGCTCCGATATGCTTAAAAATACGTACTTGTGTAAAACACCAGCAGTACACACCAGTACTGCAGCACACAGTCACTGTGTACTACACTCAAAATTGGACTTTTTCTCTCAATCTCACTCCCTGTCCCTGTCCCAATCACCGGGAGGTGAATCGCTGCTGTAAAAATGCTTTTCTGTGCAACACACACTGCTCTTTGTCCCTCTCTCTGTGCAACAAAACACTGATGTGACTGGGAGGTGAATCGTTGCTAGAAAATGCTTTTCTGTGCAACACACAGGTCTGTCTGTCACCCTCTCTCTGCAATAAAAGGCTGAAGTGACTGGCCACAAGATGGTTGCCAATTATATAGGGCTGTGACATTGCAGGGGTGGCTGGCTGCTGAATGCTGCATGTGATTCAGGTCATCCCGCCTACCCTTGTTCCCACCTTCCCAGGATTCCTTGCCTCATATCCTCACACGTGGATCTGCCATTTTAGATGTCCTGGAGTGTGGATCGCATTCAATGGAGTTTAATGAAGCAATTTAGTAACAAATTGGGATTCATCAGGTTCGATTTGCTCATCCCTAATTACTAAGGATGTCTATCCAAAATGTATCATCTAGGGGCTCTAGCTTCTGCTCCCAGTATGTCCTACATTTAGATTTTAGAAATTGAAATCTCAATGGCCTCAGCATTTTATAAATTATCACCCATTCCCTTTTTAAATCCTCCTTACGCTGCAAAAATTCTCCAATTTGAAAGTTCTCTAATTGAAATATTTTCTTATTCTTTGTGGCTTTATGTGCATTGTCAACTGCCTATATCTTAAAAAATCCATGTGAGAAATGTGAAACTCCTCCTTACATTGTTCAAAAGTCTTGTTCAACCTACCATTGTCTATAATTACCTCTAGTGTACTAACCCCTTTAGAGATCCAAAAAGAGGGATTGGGAACAGTGAGGAATTCATTCAACTGTGCATTGTGCCATATAGGAGTACTTTAGCTTTTTTAAAATTAAATACCACCCATTAGTATTTATTCTAGCGTATGTGTTAGATACATTTAGTTATCTAGCTTATAATAATTGGCAAAAACTCAAATGTTTTATCCCTGTGCTTATAATTAAGTGCTTTATCAAAAAGTGAATATCACCCATTTTAATCATGTTGAGAATTCTGGACAGATAAAACTGTTGAAAGCATATTAATGCTACTCCAGCCTCTCCCACAGGGGCACAGAGGACCCTGTATTTCAGCCTGGCCCTGTTTGTCCCTAAAGAAATCTATTTAATGTTGTCTCAAGTCTATGAAACCAAGGTTGTGGGATCCACTCTGGTGATGCATTCAATATATAAAGGATCTGGGGCATCAAGATCATCTTAATTAGGTTTAAATGATTTTTATTGTGGTTTTTTAAAGAAATTACAACATAAAGAAATTCAGGCTATTACAATTTCATGGCCGTACAAGAAGTAACATAGAACTACAATAAAAGGGTAGAAATATAATAGTTGTGTGCAAATATGGAAGTATCACTCAGTAAAGTCATACATTTTGTCAGTGATTATAAGTCACTATTAAGTGTTGTGTATAATAATACCTGGGGCTCATGTGCAAAGCCTCTTCCACCATTTATCATTACTCTTTGCTATGCTTAATAGTGCTTGTGTATGAAGATCATCTTAATTAGTGCTTCTTTGTCTGCTATAGATAATGGGAGCCTCCCTCATAATCCTTTTTCTCCAGCCTTACCATCAATGGATTGAGATTGCATTTCTTATAATCTAAAGGGTCCATGGTGATATTGATGCCTAAGTATAGAAAGGCACCACCCTTTTGGACAATCTGAAGTCTCATCCAGACTAATAGTGTAATCAATGGACAACATTCTGGACTTCCCCCAGTTTATGTCTAATCCAGAGAGAGCCCTGGACTCCTGAAAAGTTTGCATGAAAACTGGAAGGGCTCTGGGTGTATCATTAAGGTATAAAAGTAAATCTTCTGCATATAAACTAATGCAGGAAGCTTGTCCTCTTCCACCATTTATCATTACTCTTTGCTATGCATTACTCTTTGCTTAGAGGGGCCCAAGAATCGTTATTCCCTGGGAAAAGATTGGGCCTGGAACATAAAGCAATTAGCTAACTAGTATTCCATATAAAACAGAATATAATTAGCAATGGTTGTAATGAGGGTAGATGGACTTGAACCCAATCCCATGCCCAGATATCATAGAACAAAGAGCTGACTGAACAAAAAAAAAAAAAAAACATACCTTCTCTCCTGTGTGAATTCTCCACAATAGTGACTGTCCAAAGGGGAACAGCCTGAATAAAAAAAAAACACAATGGGGGTGTAAGAGACTCTAAATTACATAGGTATCTTATATCTCATACCCTTCCTGCTATGTAAATCAGCCCCCCCCATGAATCTCTATCCGTATCCAAGTTCATACAAAATTTGACACATCAGTAAGAACGGTACTATTTATATAAAAAAAGTATATATTCAATTAGCTTATGAACAAATGACACAAGAGGGAAACTATCATATAAGTAGGGGGGGTGGGGGTGAAGCCTCTGTACTTCATACAGCCAGTTCCATTGTTCCCTCAAAACCGGTTATAGTCCCCCAAATTCCTTCATCAAAAGTTGAGTGAGACATCTCTAGAACTTTAGGTGGGGAGTTGTCACGATGCCGGCTGGCAGGTAGTGGATCCTCTGTGCCAGAGAGGGATTGGCGTGGACCGTGCTAGTGGACCGGTTCTAAGAGGCTACTGGTGTTCACCAGAGCCCGCCGCAAAGCGGGATGGTCTTGCTGCGGCAGTAGCAACCAGGTCGTATCCACTAGCAACGGCTCTACCTCGCTGACTGCTGAGAAGGCGTGGGACAGAAGGACTAGGCAGAGGCAAGGTCAGACGTAGCAGAAGGTCGGGGGCAGGCGGCAAGGTTCGTAGTCAGGATGGATAGCAGAAGTTCAGGTACACAGGCTTTGGACACACAAGGAAACGCTTTCACTGGCACGATGGCAACAAGATCCGGCAAGGGAGTGCATGGGAGGAGATCAGATATAGCCAGGGAGCAGGTGGAAGCCAATTAAGCTAATTGGGCCAGGCACCAATCATTGGTGCACTGGCCCTTTAAGTCTCAGAGAGCTGGCGCGCGCGCGCCCTAGAGAGCGGAGCCGCGCGCGCCAGCACATGACAGCAGGGGACCGGGACGGGTAAGTGACCTGGGATGCGATTCGCGAGCGGGCGCGTCCCGCTGTGCGAATCGCATCCCCGACGGCCATGACAGTGCAGCGCTCCCGGTCAGCGGGACTGACCGGGGAGCTGCAGGGAGAAAGACGCCGTGAGCGCTCCGGGGAGGAGCGGGGACCCGGAGCGCTAGGCGTAACAGTACCCCCCCCCCTTAGGTCTCCCCTTTTTTTTGTCCGGTGACTGCCTCCCCTGGGATGAGGACACCGGGAAAGAATGGATGGTTTCCTCAATGGCAGGCAGTACAGCAGGAGTAGGAATGGGGAGGGAGGGCAGAGGGTGAAGCTTGGCACGGGGCAGGGAGACACAAGGACGGGAGCCATGAGGAGACACAGAGGCTTGCCTGACGGGACTGGGAGGGGGGGAGAGGCACTTCCTGTGGCAGGCAGAGTCCCAGTACTTGATCTCCCCGGTGGTCCAATCAAGGGTGGGCGAATGAAGCCGGAGCCATGGCAGACCGAGGAGGACCTCAGAGGTACAGCCGGGGAGAACGAAGAGCTCAATCCTCTCGAGGTGGGGTCCAATAGACATGAGGAGGGGTTCTGTGCGATAACGCACGGTGCAGTCCAATCTGGCTCCGTTGACCGCGGAAATGTAGAGCGGCTTGACGAGACGGGTCACCGGGATGCTGAATTTATTCACAAAGGACTCCAATATAAAATTTCCAGAGGCACCAGAGTCCAAGCAGGCCACGGCTGAGAGGGAGGAGTTGGCTGAAGAAGAGATCCGCACGGGCACCCTGAGACGTGGAAAAGCAGACTTAGAGCCAAGAGACGCCACACCCACGTGAGCTGGGTGCGTGCGTGCGTTTCCCAGGCGTGGAGGACGGATAGGGCAATCCACCAAGAAATGCTCGGTACTGGCACAGTACAGACAGAGATTTTCTTCTCTACGGCGATTCCTTTCTTCCTGGGTCAGGCGAGACCGATCCACTTGCATGGCCTCCTCGGCGGGAGGCCCAGGCGTAGACTGCAAAGGATGCTGTGGGAGAGGTGCCCAGAGATCTAAGTCTTTTTCCTGGCGGAGCTCTTGGTGTCGCTCAGAAAAACGCATGTCAATGCGGGTAGCCAAATGGATGAGTTCTTGGAGGTTGGCAGGAATCTCTCGTGCGGCCAGCACATCCTTGATGCGACTGGATAGGCCTTTTTTAAAGGTCGCGCAGAGAGCCTCGTTATTCCATGATAACTCGGAAGCAAGAGTACGAAATTGGATGGCGTACTCGCCCACTGAAGAATTACCCTGGACCAGGTTCAACAGGGCAGTCTCGGCAGAAGAAGCTCGGGCTGGCTCCTCGAAGACACTCCGGAGTTCAGCGAAGAAGGCCTGGACTGTGGCTGTGGCAGGATCATTGCGGTCCCAGAGCGGTGTGGCCCAAGACAAGGCCTTTCCTGAAAGAAGGCTTACTACGAACGCCACCTTAGACCGTTCTGAAGGAAACAAGTCCGACAACATCTCCATATGCAGGGAACACTGAGACAAAAATCCACGGCAGAGTTTAGAGTCCCCATCAAATTTGTCCGGCAGGGACAAGCGGAGGTTAGGAGCGGCCACTCGCTGCGGAGGAGGTGCAGGAGCTGGCGGAGGAGATGGTTGCTGCTGTAGCAGAGGCAGAAGTTGCTGTAACATGGCGGTCAACTGCGACAGCTGCTGTCCTTGTTGGGCAATCTGCTGCGATTGCTGAGCGACCACCGTGGGAAGATCAGCGAGACTTGGCAGCGGCACCTCAGCGGGATCCATGGCCGGATCTACTGGCACGATGCCGGCTGGCAGGTAGTGGATCCTCTGTGCCAGAGAGGGATTGGCGTGGACCGTGCTAGTGGACCGGTTCTAAGAGGCTACTGGTGTTCACCAGAGCCCGCCGCAAAGCGGGATGGTCTTGCTGCGGCAGTAGCAACCAGGTCGTATCCACTAGCAACGGCTCTACCTCGCTGACTGCTGAGAAGGCGTGGGACAGAAGGACTAGGCAGAGGCAAGGTCAGACGTAGCAGAAGGTCGGGGGCAGGCGGCAAGGTTCGTAGTCAGGATGGATAGCAGAAGTTCAGGTACACAGGCTTTGGACACACAAGGAAACGCTTTCACTGGCACGATGGCAACAAGATCCGGCAAGGGAGTGCATGGGAGGAGATCAGATATAGCCAGGGAGCAGGTGGAAGCCAATTAAGCTAATTGGGCCAGGCACCAATCATTGGTGCACTGGCCCTTTAAGTCTCAGAGAGCTGGCGCGCGCGCGCCCTAGAGAGCGGAGCCGCGCGCGCCAGCACATGACAGCAGGGGACCGGGACGGGTAAGTGACCTGGGATGCGATTCGCGAGCGGGCGCGTCCCGCTGTGCGAATCGCATCCCCGACGGCCATGACAGTGCAGCGCTCCCGGTCAGCGGGACTGACCGGGGAGCTGCAGGGAGAAAGACGCCGTGAGCGCTCCGGGGAGGAGCGGGGACCCGGAGCGCTAGGCGTAACAGGAGTCTTTGAAGCATCTGGTCACTAGAGTGTGGGCACAAATGCCTTCAGGGATGGTCATATATATTATCCAGATAGGCAGATAGGAGCAGAGAGTATAGCATAACACAAGGGACGGACCCAGATACATGCCAGAGGGCTCAAAAATCCTTGATGAAAGAAAGATAGGAGGTACCTGCTGTAGCTGTTAGAAGGCCAATTACCCTCGGTGTGTGCCAGTATCCTTTAGCCCCTGGAGGGGGCTCCAAGATTCTCCAGATCTGCCACTTGCTGAAGGAGGACGCCGGAGACACAAGGCTGCACAGCCCAGACTAAGTACCAGCTCGCGGCGGCCCCGCCATGTCCATGGCGGCGTGTACCATCTCAGCACAATGCAACCCTTGGCAGGTGGAAACCATTGCCGGAATCGATGTCCCCCGCTGGCGCTCCTCGGCTGACACCTCCTCCGATCTAGTGGCAAGGACAATATGTTCCGTTACAAACTGTATTAGGCTACAAAAACAAGTGTGTAGCTTTGGCTGGCCTTTCACAGCAACTAGGCCCTTATGACTTTAACAGGAACAAAATTGTATACCTTGTAGGTGTGCTTATAGTTTACACTTATTAGAGGAAGACAATATTCTCAGATACAAACTTTATTAGGCATAGAAAACAAGTGTGTAGCTTTGGCTGGCCTTTCACAGCAACTAGGCGGTTATGACTTTAATAGGAACAAAATTGTATACCTTGTAGGTGTGCGTACAGTTTACACTTATTAGAGGAAGACAATATTCTCCGATGCAAACTGTATTAGGCATAAAAAAAACAAGTGTGTAGCTTTGGCTGGCCTTTCACAGTAACTACCGTATATCCCGGCGTATAAGACGACTTTTTAACCCCGAATTTTCTTCTGAAAAGTCAGGGGTCGTCTTATACGCTATAGGAATCCGGGATAGGAATATCTATGATTATCTGCCCAGGCCGGCTCCCGTGTGTGGCTGCAGGCCAGTATTCCTATCCCGGACATCCCTGTGTCCCGAAAAATCTTTTCGGGACATAAGGATGTCCGCCGGTCACTTACCATTCCCCGATGTCCTCCAGCGATCCTCCTTCGGTCCTCCTGCAGTCCGGTCCTCCGTCTCTATGGTTGTACGCATGGGACGTCAGTGACTTCTTGTGCGTACAACCATAGAGGCAGAGGAGCGCGGGACCAGGAGGACCGCAGGAGGACGCGCCGGCCGGGACTTGGTGAGTGACTGGCCGTGCTATCTTAAGTGATCCGGTCCGGTGATCGGAACACTGTAGGGGCAGTACAGACATACAGCCTCCAGCCATATACTGTATATGGCTGGAAGCTGTATGTCTGTTGGGGGGAGCTGCAAATCTAATGTGGGGGAACTGCCTACAAATGTGGGGGAACTGCTGACCTAATGTGGAGGGAGCTGCCTACAAATGTGGGGGAGCTGCCTACAAATGTGGGGGGGAGCTGCCTAATATTGTGGGGGAAATGCTGACCTAATGTGGGGAAATGCTGACCTAATGTGGGGAAATTGCCTACTAATGTGTGGGAGCTGCCTACTAATGTGGGGGAACTGCTACTAATGTGGGTGAGCTGCCTACTAATGTGGGGTAACTGCTGACCTAATGTGGGGTAACTCCTGACCTAATGTGGGGGAGCTGCCTACTATTGTGGGGGAACTGCCAACCTAATGTGGGGGAGCTGCCGACCTAATGTGGGGGAGCTGCCGACTTAATGTGGGGGAACTGCCGACCTAATGTGGGGGAGCTGGCAACCTAATGTGGGGGAACTGCCGACCTAATGTGGGGGAACTGCCAACCTAATGTGGGGGAACTGCCAACCTAATGTGGGGGAGCTGGCAACCTAATGTGGGGGAACTGCCAACTTAATGTGGGGGAACTGCCAACTTAATGTGGGGGGAACTATACTGCCTACCTAATGTGGGGGGAACTATACTGCCTACCTAATGTGGGGGAACATGATGCCTACCTAATGTGGGGGGAAATATAAGGTACCGTACATCGCGGTAGGAGGTGTAGTCTTATATGGCGAGTATATCCCAAACTCTATATTTTAACTGTAAAAGTTGGGGGTCATCTTATACGCCCAGTCGTCTTATACGCCAGCATATACGGTAGGCGCAAATTAGTTTAACAGGAAAAAAAACGTACATCATGTAGGTGTAGGTACAGTTTACACTTATGAGAGGACAATACGCTCCGCTTAAAACTGTATTAGGCTACAAAAACAAGTGTGTAGCTTTGGCTGGCCTTTCACAGTAACTAGGCCCAAATTAGTTTGATAGGAAGAAAATCATACACCACCTATGTACGCACAGTTTACACATATTATAGGACAATACGCTCCGATACGCAAACCTGTATTAGTTACTAAAAAGCAGGTGACTATGGCTGTTAGTGCACTCCTCACTAGTAGAGATGAGCGAATCGAAGCTGACAAATCCGAATTCGTTACCAATTTCATGAAAAATTTGATTTGCAACGAATGCGAATGTTGCCACGATTCTATTGCGTGCATTGCTTCATTAAACTCCATTTAGTGCAGTCCATGCTCCGGGCATCTAAAATAGCGGTTCCACATGTGAGGACATGGGGAAAGGAACTCTGGGAAGGCAAGGCGGGTAGGCGGGATGACCCTGAATCACATGCAGGATGCAGCCTATCAGCAGCAAGTCACCCCTGTGATGTCACAGCCCTGTATAATCGGAAGCCATATTCCGGCTAGTCACTTCATTCATTACACTGCAGAGAGATAGGATGGACATCGCTCTGTGTGTGTGTTACACAGAAAAGCTTTTTCCAGAAGCGTTTCACCTCCTAGTCACATCAGCGCTCTGGTGGACAGAGAGCAGTGCTTTTTTTTTCCACTCAAAAGGATTTTTACTGCAGCCATTAACCTCCCAGTCACTTTCCACAGCATTGTATTACAGAAAGGGGCAGAGAGCTGTGTGTTGCCCCATACATTTCAACAAGCTGCCTCAACTTCATAAATCTTACCAGAGGAGGCAGGAATAATTTTTCAGTGCAATTCTGTGTCATTGTTCCACAACAAATCATCTGCTGGTTAAACTAGTCTGTAGACAGTATAATACCAAGCAGTCCATTCCTAATAGTCTTTGACAGAGTGCAATTTTGGGTTTAGTACACAGCTTTTGTGTGCTGCAGCACTGCTGTGTTCTGCTGGTGTTGTGCAAAAATATTTTTTCAAGCGCACTGTAGCGCAATTTTCTGTCCTCATAAGTGCAGACCGCATACCTACATCTAAGTAGTATACTATTTTGTAGCTGTTAATTTGTCAAGGGCCTAGCTACTGTCCAAGTCCAGGCAAAAGTAATCACCGGCTGATGTTTTACTCCCATCAGTTTTTTAATCGTACTGTAGTGCATTTTTCTGCCCTCATAAGTGCATACCACATATGTAGATCTAAGTAGTGTACTATTTTGTACCTGTTAATCTGTCAAGTGCCTAGATACTGTGAAAGTCCAGGCAAAAGTACTCACTGGCTGGTGTTGTACTCAGATACTTTTTTATTTGTACTGTAGCGCATTTTTCTGCCCTATAAGTGCATACCACATACCTACATCTAAATAGTGTACTTTTTTGTGCCTGCAAAACTCTCAAGGGCCTAGATACTGTGAAAGGACCAGGAAAAGTAATCACTGGCTGGTGTTTTACTCCAATACATTTTTTAAGCGTACTGTAGCGCATTTTTCTGCCCTCTTTGTTCCACAACAAATGGTCTGCTGGTCATACTAATCTGTAGATGGTATAATAAATACCCAGCAGTCCATTCCTAATAGTCTGTGAGAGTGCAATTTTGTGTTTAGTACACAGCGACTGTGTGCTGCAGCACTGTTGTGTACTGATTGTGTTGTGCGGAAATATGTAGTTTTAAGCATACTGTAATGCATTTTTCTGTCCTCATAAGTGTATACCACATACGTACATCTAAGTAGTGTACTGTTTTGCACGTGTTAAACTCTCAAGGGCCTAGATACTGTGAAAGGCCAGAAAAAGTAATCACCGGCTGGTGTTTTACTAAAATAATTTTTTTTCAAGCGTACTGTAGCGCATTTTTCTGCCCTCATAAGTTCATACTACAAACCTAAATCTAAGTAGCATGCTATTTTGTACCTGTTAATCTGTCAAGGGCCTAGATACTGTGAAAGTCCAGGCAAAAGTAATCCCCGGCTGGTATTTTACTCCAATACATTTTTTAATCATACTGTAGCGTATTTTTCTGTCCTCATAAGTGCATACCACATACCTACTTCTAAGTAGTGTACTATTTTGTACCTGTTACTCTGTCAAGGGCCTAGATATTGTGAAAGGACAGCCACAAGTAAACACCTGCTGTTTTTCTAGACAAATACTATTTTAGGTGTAGTGAAGCGTATTGTATTCCCCTCATATATGCACTAAGTATGTCAGGCAGAGAAGTGCCAGAGTGCCAGAGGAGTGGCAGAGGCCTAAATTCATCAGGCGCCATCATCGATTGGTTGACACAGTAATGCACTTCATCACAGGTGACATCTGATACCCTCAGACACAAACCTCAGTTGGTATGGCCCGGGAGCAGTAGCTGTCCTCCCTTTGCCTCTGTCTTATGCTGTTCCCTCCCCTAAAGAAGTATCTTATGATGTGGGTTCAGCTCCACTATTCAGTGAGGACAATTTAATAGAGGACAGTCAGCAGCTACTGCCCAGCCAAGAAGTGGAGGAGACATCCGCCGCTTCCTCCGATAGGCGGCCAAGTAGTGATGAGGAGAGTGACGTGGGAGGCGGTGTTGCCAGCATTCAGGGTCCCAAAGCAGAGGTTGCAGCAGACTAGGGGCAAGTGGCAGCAGGAGTCGAAGCGAGATGCCTTGGTTTCCAGTATCAACTAGCGGTCGTGTCTCGACCCATCTGCAGCCATCGATTGGTTGACACAGTCATGCACTTCATCACAAGTGACATATGATACCCTCAGTCAACAGTCGGTGGGTTCCTCAGACACAACCCTCAGTTGGTATCACCTGGGAGCAGTCGCTGTCTTCCCTTTGCCTCTGTCCTATGCTGTTCCCTCCCCTAAAGAAGTATCTTATGATGTGGGTTCAGCTCCACTATTCAGTGAGGACGATATATTAGAGGACAGTCAGCAGCTACTGCCCAGCCAATAAGTGGAGGAGACATCTGCCGCTTCCTCCGATAGGCGGCCAAGTAGGGATGAGGAGAGTGACCTGTGAGGCGGTGTTGCCAGCATTCAGGGTCCCAAAGCAGACACTGTTGAAGAACCTGAGAAGGACATCAGTGATGTTCAGACACTTGTTGATGATGATGAAGCCAATCGCAATTGGGAGCCGGGTGCAGAAGGGGCTTCATCATCATCAGGAGAAGATAGTAGCAGGTTGCCCGTGAGGCAGCAGCTGAGCCAGCAAGGTGGCAGCATGGTTAGCAGTCAGCATGGTGGCAGAAGTGGAAATTCTGGAGCCAAACATGCCCGGGGGAGACCACCTGCTTCATGGCAGCCTACCTTCCCGGGAGGTAGTGGAACAGAGGTTCCTCTAGATGGCGGCAGTAACAGTCAATTAGTGCAGACTGTTGGTAGGAAAATCAGCTACTCGGCGATGTGGCAGTTTTTCATCAAGCATCCAGAGGAGGTTAACATCCACATGCAAGTTATGACGGCAGAAGCGTGGCCGGGGTGCCAATGTTGGCACCACGGCCCTGCATCAACATATGCTGCACGACCATAAAGCGGCCTGGGAGAAACGTGGCTCCGATGTAGTAGTCCAGCCTACTGCATCACCCAGTGGCATGCCGCTTGCCTTTATTCAGGCACTAAGGCTCCACCACCTCAGCTGAAGGGAGCTGTGTGTCATACCCTCCTTCTATCGCTACAGATGCTCCTGCTCCTCCTACTTTTAGTCAGTCATTCCGCCAACAATCCATCAGCGAAGCCATGTCCAAGAGACAACAGTATGTGCCCACTCATCCAACGGCACAGAAGCTGAATGTGCTCCTGTCTAAGTTGCTGGTGTTGCAGTCCCTCCCTTTTCAAGTGGAGGACTCTGCACCTTTACGAGAACTAATGCCTTGTGCCGAGCCGAGGTGAAGAGTGCCAAGCCGTCATTTCTTTGTGAAGAAGGTAGTACCAGCCCTGTACAATTTTGTGGAAGAGAAGGGGGGCCGATCTTTAAGCCTGTCGGTGTGTACCAAAGTGCATGGCAGCGCCGACATCTGGAGCTGTAACTATGGTCAGGGACAATACATGTCCTTTATGGCTCACTGGGCGGATGTGGTTCCTGCACAGCCCCAACACCAACTTGGACAGGTCACGGCGCTTCCTCCTCCATGCTCTCAGGCCATTGGTCCTGTGGCAGTGTGCGACTCAGTCTCCTCATTCTCCACCGTGTCTTCAGCCTCCACTGCCCAGACAAGTCTCAGTGGCCCTTCAGCATACCATGTGTGCAGGGCACGGCGTTGTCACGCTGTTCTTCACATGGTTTGCCTTGGTGAACGGAGTCACACAAGGGAGGAACTGCTAAAAGTCCTTCATATAGAAATCGGAGCATGGCTTACTCCATGAAAAATGGAAATGGGAACCATTGTGACTGACTACGGGAAGAACATCTTGTCTGCGCTGCGACTGAGGAGGCTGAGCCATGTGCCCTGCATGGCACACGTGTTTAATCTGTTTGTCCAGCGGTTCCTGAAGTGAAGTGTTCCCCCATTTGCAAGACATCCTAACAATTGGAAGGAAACTTTGCATGCACTTCAGCCACTTGTACACCGCAAAGCACACACCCTTTGAGCTGCAGTGTCAGAACGGTATCCCCCAACATAGTCCGATTTGCGACGTTGCCACTCTTTGGAATTCCACCCTCCATATGTTGAACCGACTATACGAACAGAAAAAAGCCATCACCAATTTCTTGATGATCGAAGCGGATAGGGGTACTCCCCTGTGTAACTTCAATTTCAACCAGTGGCAGCTCATACGTGACAACTGCCGATTGCTCAGGCCCTTTGAGGAAACCACATTATTAGTGAGTCGCCAGGATTACGGGATGAATAACGTCATTCCATTACTTCATTTCTTACAACATGTGTTGGAAACGATGGCTGGTCAGGGCAATGAAGACGTGGCGCCTACATCTCACGTCCACATGAGCCCTGTGGGCGATGAACTGGAGGAGGAGGAGGGGCACAGTGGAGCACAGTTTAGGGTTTGCCAAATGGGCAGATTTTAGTAATCTGACAGGAGAGTAGAAGCAGCCAGAGAAGCTAGAGGGTAATGAGGAAGGCGAGACAGAGGACCTAGACACACAGTGGCAGTATGCAGTGAAGATTGAGGCAGGGAGTCCCTCCAAGTCACTTGCACCAATGACAAGATGCATGATCACTTGCTTGCGTGGTGACAGCCGAATTGTCACCATTCGGCAGTGGGATGACTTCTGGCTCTTCACCTTAGTGGACCCTCGCTACCGCCACAAAATTGGGGCATTTTTTACACCCACTGAGAGGGAGGACAAACTGACCTACCACATGACCTACCTATGTAGTTAGTTGGCCGATGCCTATCTGTGCCATCGTCCATCCTCTCACTGGTCTGAATCGGGGGGGGGGGGGGGGGGGCTCTGCACTCACCTCCCACTGCCATTGCTGCTGGGGGGGGGGGGTAGGGTGGCAGGAACAGTACCAGCTCCATCAGTATAAGCCTACTAAGTATGAGTCTACAGTCTCTGATGAGTACCTTTCTTCTCCCGCATAATGAAGCAACTCATCAGCAGCAGGTAGACCATGACCATGCCAGATCCGCTGGATTTCTGGGCAGCCAAACTTGATTTGTGGCCACAACTAGCAGAGTTTGCCCTGGAAAAGCTGTCCTGCCCGGCCAGTAGTGTGCCATCAGAGTTGGTGTTTAGTGCAGCGGGGGCCATAGTCACCCCAAGGAGAACTCGTCTGTCCACGAAAAATGTGGAGAGACTGACCTTTGTAAAGATGAATCAGGTATGGATAAGCCAGGATTTCCACCCACCAATGCCTGATGCATGAAATTAGATTGACCATGGTGCCACACCAACACTTCACAAATATGGATAGTGTCAAACAGATTTAAGGAACTGCTCCCCAGTTACAAACATTCCTCCGCATCAGACCTTTTTCACCCACCTTCATCACCGGGTACTGGTATTGCCACCCACCGCACCACTCTATCCCCCGGTCAATTTCAGGACTATTGATACTGCTGCTACCACCTCTAGGCTATCTCATCCAACCACTATATCATCTCCTCATGCTTCTTACAACTCCAGGCTGTGCCATTCAGCCACTATATGGTCTCCTCATGCTTCAGCCACCTCCAGGCTGTGCCATTCAGCCACTATATGATCTCCTCATGCTGCTACGATCTCCAGGCTGTGTCATTCAGCCACTATGGGGGAGATTTATCAAGACCTGTCCAGAGAAAAAGTTGCCCAGTTGCCCATAGCAACCAATCAGATTTCATTTTTAACAAGGCCTCTGCAAAATGAAAGAAGCGATCTGATTGGTTGCTATGGGCAACTGGTCAACTTTTCCTTTGCACAGGTTTTGATAAATCTCCCCCTATATGTTTTACTCATGCTGCCACTAAGTCGAGGCTGTGCCATTCAGACACTATATGGTCTCCTCATGCTTCAGCCAACTCCAGGCTATGCCATTCAGACACTATATGGTCTCCTCAGGCTTCAGCCAACTCCAGGCTGTGCCATTCAGACACTATATGGTCTCCTCACGCTTCAGCCACCTCCAGGCTGTGCCATTCAGCAACTATATGGTCTCGTCATGATTCAGCCACCTCCAGGCTGTGCCATTAAGACACTATATAGTCTCCTCATGCTGCCACAAACTCCAGGCTGTGCTATTCAGCCACTATATGTTCTACTCATGCTGCCGCCAACTCCAGGCTGTGCCATTCAGCCACTATATAGTCTCCTCATGCTTCAGCCAACTCCAGGCTGTGCCATTCAGCCACTATATGGTCTCCTCAAGCTTCAGCCATCTCCAGTCTGTGCCATTCAGCACCTATATGGTCTCCTCATGCTTCAGCCTCCTCCAGGCTGTGCCATGCAGCCACTATATGGTCTACTCATGCTTCAGCCACATTCAGGCTGTGAAATCCGGCCACTATATGGTATCCTCATACTTCAGCCACCTCCAGGCTTTGCCATTCACCCACTATATGGTCTCCTCATGCTTCACGACCTCCAGGCTGTGCCATTCAGCCACTATATGGTATCATCATGCTTCACCACCTCCATGCTGTTTCATTCAGCCACTATATGGTCTCCTCATGTTTCAGACAAATCCAGGCTGTGCTATTCAGCCACTATATGGTCTCCTTATGCTGCCGCAAACTCCAGGCTGTGTCATTCAGCCACTATATGTTCTATTCATGCTGCCGCCACCTCCAGGCTGTGCCAGTCAGCCACTATATGGTCTCCTCATGCTTCAGCCAACTAAACGCTATGCCATTCAGCCACTATATGGTATCCTCATGATTCAGCCACCTCCAGGCTGTGCCATTTAGCCACTATATGGTCTCCTCATGCGGCCAAAAACTCCATGCTGTGCCATTCAGCCACTATATGTTCTAGTCATGTTGCCGCCAACTCCAGGCTGTGTCATTCAGCCACTATATGGTCTACTCATGCTTCTTCCACCTCCAGGCTGTGCCATTCAGACAGTATATGGTATCCTCATGCTGTCGCCAACTCCAGGTAGTGCCATTCAGCCACTATATGGTCTCTTCTTTCTTTAGCCAACTCCAGGCTGTGGTATTAAGCCACTATATGGTCTCCTCATGCTTCAGCCCCCTCCATGCTGTGCCATTCAGCCACTATATGGTCTCCTCATGCTTCTTCCACCTCCAGGCTGTGCCATTCAGGCACTGTATGGTCTCTTCATGCTGCCACGACCTCCAGGCTGTGCCATTCAGCCACTATATGGTATCATCATGCTTCACCACCTCCATGCTGTTTCATTCAGCCACTATATGGTCTCCTCATGTTTCAGACAAATCCAGGCTGTGCTATTCAGCCACTATATGGTCTCCTTATGCTGCCGCAAACTCCAGGCTGTGTCATTCAGCCACTATATGTTCTATTCATGCTGCCGCCACCTCCAGGCTGTGCCAGTCAGCCACTATATGGTCTCCTCATGCTTCAGCCAACTAAACGCTATGCCATTCAGCCACTATATGGTATCCTCATGATCCAGCCACCTCCAGGCTGTGCCATTTAGCCACTATATGGTCTCCTCATGCGGCCAAAAACTCCATGCTATGCCATTCAGCCACTATATGTTCTAGTCATGTTGCCGCCAACTCCAGGCTGTGTCATTCAGCCACTATATGGTCTACTCATGCTTCTTCCACCTCCAGGCTGTGCCATTCAGACACTATATGGTATCCTCATGCTGTCGCCAACTCCAGGTAGTGCCATTCAGCCACTATATGGTCTCTTCTTTCTTTAGCCAACTCCAGGCTGTGGTATTAAGCCACTATATGGTCTCCTCATGCTTCAGCCCCCTCCATGCTGTGCCATTCAGCCACTATATGGTCTCCTCATGCTTCTTCCACCTCCAGGCTGTGCCATTCAGGCACTGTATGGTCTCTTCATGCTGCCACAAACTCCAGGCTGTGCCATTCAGACACTATATGTTCAACTCATGCTATATGTTCAACTGAAGTTGGCATCCAAAATTTGAAGACATTTTATTGAATACATTTTTCCTACTCGTGAGATGTTCCCTGTGCCACTGGCTGCAATACAACCCCAAAGCATGATTGATCCACACCCATGCTTAACAGTTGGACAGAGGCTCTTTTCATTAAATTCTGTTCCCCTTCTTCTCCAAATGTACCTTTGCTCATTCCATCCAAAAAGTTCAATTTTAACCTCATAGGTCCGCAGAACTTGTTTCCAAAATGCATCAGGCTTGTCAATATGTTCATTTGCAAAGTTCAAATGTTGATTTTTGTGGTGAGGATGTAGAAGAGGTTTTTTTCTGATGACTCTTCCATGAAGACCATATTTGTACAAATATCTCTTTATAGTGGAATAGTGTACCACAACTACAGTGTCTGCCAGATCTTTCTGGAGGGATTGTGCAGTGAAATGTGAGTTTTGAATTGTTTTTCTCACAATCCTACGAGCTGTTTGTCTGATATTTTTCTTGGTCTTCCAGATCCTGCTGCAACTTCCGCTGTTCCTGATGACTGCCATTTCTTAATTACATTCCAAACAGAGGATATTGGCATCTGAAAACGTTTTGCTATCTTCTTATAGCCTTCTCCAGCTTTGTGAGCGTCAACTATTTTCAGTTTCAGATTTCTAGACAACTGCTTAGAAGAACCCATGGTGCTGATTGTTGGGGCAAGGTAAGATGAGTCTGGGCATTTAAAACCTTTAAGATTGACATCACCTGGTCTTCCCAGATGATGGTTGAGAACAATCCATGACACTGGAAGGTCTCAGCTTTGCAAAGGGGGCAGTGCATGCTGTAAATTTTGCAGGGTGCCCAAACTTTTGCAGACGCCATTTTTTTGTTTTCTGTTATTTTGAAAGTGTAAATGATGGAAAGGAAACCTAACTTTTGTTGACATATTATAAGAATTTCTAATCTGTAATTTGAGGCCTTTTGGAGATTTTTCCATCTTTCCTTGGCTTCTTAATACATTAATATGCACATTAATACAAATTTTTACCTGGGGTGCCCAAACTTTTGATCCCCACAGTATATGGTCTCCTCATGCAGCTATGAACTCCAGGCTGTGCCACTCAGCCACTGTATGGTCTCCTCATGCTTCAGCCAACTCCAGGCTGTGCAATTCAGCCAATCTATGGTCTCATCATACTTCAGCCACCTCCAGACGGTGCCATTCAGCCACTATATGGTCTCCTCATGTTTCACTACCTCCAAACTGCGCCATTCAGCCACCATATGGTCTCCGCATGATTTATCCAACTCCAGGCTGTGCTATTCAGCCACTTTATGGTCTCCTCATGCTGCCGCCAACTCCAGGCTGTGCCTTCAGACACTATATGGTCTCCTCATGCTTCAGCCAACTCCAGGATCTCCCAATCAGCCACTATATGGTTCCTCATGCTTCTGCCACCTCCAGGCTGTGCCATTCAAACGCTAAATGGTCTCCTCGTGCTTCAGCCACCTCCTGGCTGTGCCATTAAGCCACTATATGTTCTACTCATGCTGCCGCCAACTCCTGGCTGTGCCTTTCAGCCACTATATGGTCTCCTCATGCTTCAGCCAACTCCAGGCTGTGCCAATCAGCCCCTATATGGTCTAACTCATGCTTCAGCCACCTCCAGGCTGTGCCATTCAGCCACTATATGGTCTCCTCATGATTCAGTCAACTCCAGGCTATGCCATTCAGCCACCATATGGTCTTCTCATGCTGCCACAAACTCCAGGCTTTGCCATTTAGCCACTATATGTTCTACTCATACTGCCAATTTACTCTCTTCAACTTTGAGGCCATATAGTCTCCCTGCTGCTGGTAGCGATGTCTGTAATCTGCACAGTAACAGTATTATTTCACTTACCCAGCACACTCTCTGTGTGTGTTAGAACAAAGCAAACTGTTCTACAACCCTATTGAGGCTCTCTGTAGGCCAGAAATAGCCGTTATCGGAAAATTCGGCGAATCGGCCAAGTCAAATTTTTCAAAAGTTAGCTCATCTCTACTCACTAGTGATGAGCGGCATTGGCCATATTCAAATTGTATTATATCGCGTATATGGACGAATATTCGTCCTAAGTTAGCGAAATTCGCATATTCGCTATGTTCTCTTTTTTTATGCGAAAATTCCCAATGAAATTCGCATAATGTGCATGCGCAATTACATCTTTCACCTAAAGGAAGAGAGGGATCAGTGTACAGTCTGGAAGTGCCTATATTTGCATAAATATTCACATAAATTTGCATTAAAAAACATTACAAATATATATATATCTATATTCTAAATATTTGCAGAATGTGGAGTTGCGATATTCGCGTTAAAAATTCACATTTCGAATATTCGCGCTCAATAGTACTGCTCACCCTAACTGGCCCCTATTAGCTTTAGAGACGTTGTACACCATTGCAGCAGTACAGAGTCGCTGTATAGTACACCCAAAAGTGTACATTCTCTTTCTCTCTCTCTCTCTCCTTTCCCTGTCAGTGGATTTCTGCAGTGATTTCGGCTTGTGATGAATCGCTGCTGTAAAGCGTTTTTTCTGTGCAACACACACACTGCTCTCTCTATCTCTGCAATAAAACGCTTTCTCTTCAATAAAACACAGAAATGGCTGGCCTCAAGATGGCTGCCGATTATATAGGACTGTGACATCACAGGGCTGGCTGCTGATAGGCTGCATGCTGCATGTGATTAAGGGTGATCTCACTTCCCAGAGTTCCTCGTCCCATGTCCTCACATGTGGAGCCGCCATTTTAGATGCCCTGGAGCCTGGACTGCACTAAAGGGAGTTTAATGAAGCGATTCATTTTATTGAATTGCAGCGATATTCAGATTCCTTAAGGATCAAATCTTTCATGAAATTTGTAACAAATTTGGATTCTTCAGATTCGATTCGCTCATCCCTAACAATCACCATAGGAAAAATGAAAATCCCTTTCTAGGCATAACTCCTCCTTATGGAATCACACATACAATAGGATAATGTAGAAATAAAATGTATTAACCAATTAAGGCGTTTCGGGTAGAACACCCTTCTTCAGATTGGCATCTATAAGGAGGATTCGCTCATCCCTAACAATCACCATAGGTATAATGAAAATCACTCTCTAGGCGCAACTCCTCCTTATGGAATCACACATACGATAGGATAATGTAGAAATTAAATTTATTAACCAATGAAAGCATTTTGGGTAGAACACCCTTCTTCAGATTAACATCTATAAGGAGGAGTAGTGACGAGGGATTTTTGTTTTTCCTATGGTGATTACCATACACTTTAGACTTTAATAGTCAACACTCCTCTCTCCAACAATGTCCTCCTGCTAGTGGCTGCGGCTCTCTGCTGACAGCCATATTGGATTGCAGTGCCCACTGATAGATAATGTCAGGTCTGGGAGTCAAATTTTTTACTGTGTTGACCCTTGCTTGTTCCATATTCTGACCCTGGTTCTGATTTTCTACTACACTGCTTTTCTGGCTTTGACCTTCTGGATTTCCCCTCTGGTATTATGATTTGGTTTTGGACCTGTTTTTGTGTTGCTGACCTGGTATGTCTGACCTCCTTGATGCCCCATGCACTTTGCAAGTATAGGGACCATCATCAAGTTGAGGACCACAATTTAGGGCGGATCATCCAAGTTAATAGGGACAGTGGATAGGTCAAGTTCAGTTCTGTACTGTTCCCTACTAATTATGACATATATCTAGCTTTTCACTGTTCCTGGCTATTAACACTGATTCCAATTCTGACTCTAACCTTGGGCAAGTTTGTAGAGTCGGTTTTTGTCATGCCCCTTGTATTAGTTGCCTGGTACCTGTTGCTTTGCCACCCTAGCCCATTTCTTGACTAAATTCTTGGCTCTGGCTTGCTGTATCCTGTCCGTTCTCCTGGTGATGAAACTATGCTCCCAGAATTGCACTTTAGCTTCCCATAGTGCACCTGCCACCAATCATAACTATTCTGTGGACTATGATCTTTAATCCATTCTTTCTTGCAAGGGTGATCAGTGAATATTTCTTATACTTCACATTCTAGATTAACCTGAGTAACCAATTATGGCTTAAAAGCTTCAGTTTTGGGTGAGAAACATTATAAATGCTTTAACTGTAATGTTACTATAGAGCCACTATACATGACTTACACCATAATATGTTCCCATATAGAAATCCCTATTACTGCAGGTGGTCTACATGACTCATGCACCGTCTCCTATACTTAACAATAGTTGGCCCAGTCTGAAAAGAACATCTCACATACAGAAAATTACTATTGTATTCTGCATGTACAGTGATTTTTTTTTTTTTTTGGGGTGCGGAAAGGTAAAGTAGATGCAGATGAATAGTGAACCACCAAAGATGCACTTCAACTTTAATATAAATGTCTTATTATACAAGTTAAATAAATGTCTTATGTTTAGGGGGATTCCTAGAAGCTGTGAGTCAGACTTATGCTCTTAGAATAACCCACCACTGACCACAGGTCAAACCTAGGAAGGAACTTCACAGCCTTAAATGTGCTCCTCCTTTTCCCTGCAGAGATCACTGGAAGAAATATATTGTCTCAATCTGGAAGCATGAAGCATGGGAAATTTTTACAGACACATAAAACTCTGACATTGAGAAAACCTTTATTAAAGGAGAAGCCTTACACAGAATTATGCAAATATCTTGCATAGGATTTAGAAATCTATAGAATGCTTGTGGCAAGTTCCACAATAATATATGTGACAGATTTTCCATTGTCCTGGTAAAGTATGTACTGCTTGAGAACTAACCAATAACTTTGTGGTCACACCAATACCCAATTAGGGAACTTTGATTTTACACTGGGGGTCTATACTTTATGACCTCTAATATTATAAAGAACATCAGTAGCTTTAAAGAACATCTCTAGCCAACCAAGTTTGACCATGATTTACCTTGGTTGCCCAATAATAGGCATAGCACCATGTTATTCTTTAGTTTTTCTCCCCTTGCAGTGGAACTGCAGGGAAACATGAGAACTGCTTTTTGGATCCCCCAGTAGATTACGTGATGTCCAAAAGTCTGCTGTCCCAGCACTAGGATACTTTGTGACTGGCTTATTTTTAGGTGACCCTACTAATAAAAAGGAATGGTCCAAAGCAGAAAAAGACCATTTGTTCTAATCAATACAAGTCAGCTATTTCTTTATGAAGATAAATATAATGAACCATCTCTGATGGCCTAGCTTCAATTTTGACCTGAAGATCATTAACTATCCATGCTGGATGGCAAGATAAATGTAAGATAACAGGAAACATATTTTCAAACTGTGTGATGAAAAATAATACTAGTGAAATTATACCCAAACTTATTGCGCTGACTAATACATTAAAAGTTAAGGCAGAAATTAAAGCAGACCTATTTGCAAAAAACTTTGGTGCAAATAAGCCCATGGAATCAACATGATTCAACACATATGTTTTTTTTTTTTTGGGGGGGGGATATGAGGTTGTGATATGGGGACGGAATATAAAGATGTTATATGAAGTCGGCATATGAGGACGGAATATGAAGATGGGATATGAGGTCAGGATATGTGGTCGGAATATGACGAGGGGATTTGGGGTCGGGATACGAGGAGGGGATGTGGGGTCAGGATTTGAGGACAGCATATGATGACCAGAAGCCTCCTCCTTCATTGCTTCCCCCCCCCCCCCCCCCCAAGGATTAGGTAAGAAAAAAGGGCAGCGCCGGGTACTCAGCTAGTCAGCTAGTACAATCTATATATATACCTGGCAGGTAAGTGCCCATCAACACTCCCACACATGCTCCCTTTGGAGATTTATGACTTGATGGCATCCATACCAATAGATATAAATTGTCTTTACATGTGTTTTCTATGCTTGCATATGTTTAATGTATATGTTGAATAATTTTTCATGATATTTGGGTGTGCAATTCTGCAGTGTTTTCCTTTTTTATGACAATCTAGTGTCTAGGATGGGTTTTCTCCATAAAAGGGATAAACGTTCATCTAATACTACGACTTGTTTACCATCTAGTTGGATATTCTGAGTAGCAATGTATTGCTGGTATTGTTTTTCGGTGTGCACAGCATTACATTTGTAGAATCGGGCTCTTCAGAACACCGACAATCTGATGACTGGGGAATTTATATGTGACAAGAATTATGTAGTTTCTGTTGATTTATCAGGAAATTATTTGGACATGAAATGGGGGATAGTCCAGAATTATATAATATTAGGTCTAGTGATAAAGCCTAACCAATGGCTGTGAAAAAGTTATAATGTGTCCTCAGAGATGAAATAATTCAAATTCTAAAATGCATTCAGAAAATCATAAGACCCCTTACCTTGCTAAAAAAAAAAAAAAAAAACTTTGGCAGCGATTACAGCCTCCAGTCTTCTTGGGGGTAAAACCACTAGGTTTGCTCACCTGACCTTGGAGATTGTCTGCCATTCTTCTCTGCAGATCCTCTCAAGCTCTGTCAGGTTGGATGGGACCATCAGTGGAAGTCATCTTCAGGTCTCTCCAGAGATGTTCGATTGGGTTCAAGTCAGGGCTCTATCTGGGCCACTCAAGGACATTCACAGAGTTGTCCCTTAGCCACTCCTGTGTTGTCTTTGCTTGGAACATGGATGCCGTTGTGTATTTCTATTGCATGCATATGGCCTTAGTAATGTATTATGATTGTATAAGCAGTTCTATCAAACCAAAATCAGTGTCCAAAAAAAACAAAGAAAATAATTTCCTTTAGCATTGTGTATCTTAAAGTTGCAAAAAAAAAAAAAAAAGTCCTTACGTTAACCTCCCTCCTAACAACATATGTCCACCCAATCCTTTGTTTTGGACTAAGGGCTGTTTTTCTTTGCTTTTACCTTATAAAATGAATACCATGACTTAAAAAGGAAATGTCACAATAATTTGTGTTACCAGCGGCAGTACTTTTTTTTTTTTTTAAAGGAAAAAAAAAATTGTAAAAAAGTTTGAGGAAAGATGTGTTATATGTTACACTAAATTGTACACTGGCGACAAAGTTTTGGGTAAAATGAAAACTATAATTGCATAATAATTGTAAAATTGCTGACACTGGATTCTCCCCAGGCTTCATAAATTAGGATAATGGAGCAAACAGTGTCTGAACGTTATGACTTTGAGGTTTTGAGAAATTCCTTATTATGCACAACCCAATTGTACTAAATTTGTTTGAAATATTATAGTCCTACACAGTAGACATTGGCTCTTGTGGATAACGCTCTAGTCATTCTTTTTTTTTATTGCCTGGCAACAACTGGGAGATTTAACAGTGGAAACCGAAAAGACAATCTACATTTCAATCAAATATCAGAATACTCCAACTATTCCGCCCACCAAATGTTTCAGTTTGACTTCAGGAAAAAGTTAACACCAACAACTGAGCTCATGATATATTATGGCAACCATGAATAGCTATGAACTTTTCATACTGGGATATTATTGTATTTAATCATCAATATGGCTCTGGTTCTAGGTCATTAGGTCTTGTTCGCTCAAACAAAGCAATGGAGAAAGAAAATAAAGGTAGAATAAGAAGTTACACGGTTTAAAGTAATTTGACTTGGTATATCATAATATTATTAACCCCTTCCTGCCAGGTGACATATGTAAGTCATCAACGGGAGTTATTTTCCCACATGTATGTCACAGTGGCTGTGTGATTAGCAGTGGTAGTATGGCTGATATTGACAGCCACACTCCTGCACTTATGGCTGGGATTGGAGGTCCCAGCTGTTAAACCATAAAGTAACACTTTTAATCTTTTAATATTAATAACAGCACTGACAAAAGGAGGGGCTTCCTTTGTTATAACAAACCCAACCCTCCCCCCCCCATAGATTTTTTTTATTTACTAAGAAACCATGGCCTAGAAAATTTATTTCTGAAAATTCTTCCCAAAAATGTTTGAAATAAAATTTCCCCTAATGGTGATAAATAGCGTAAAAATTAATGTTATGATTATGAAAAAGAATACATGTAACACAAGTTTGTTTTCAAGGTTATATCATAAAATAAATAAAAAATTATTCTGCCATTATTTAAGATGCATATAAAATAAACACTTACATATCTTCCTCACGATGACACCAAAAAAAAATCTACAGGTCTGCCAAAAAATAAACAAGTAAAATAACTAGCATATTTACAGCACCTATCATTAGAATGGTGATACCCAAAATAGTTGATATTGCCCCATGGGGGGACACTGGAATGATCCAGGGGGGCAGTAGTAGCCTTGAGTGCCGTTGGGGGTCATTGAATAAAAGTAAGGGGGCGGTGTAAACATAAAGGAAAAAGAGAAGATAATATTTTACACAAATTATCTCTTGTGTAATATAAAGTTGTGATGATTAATTTAGTTTCCATATAAAACTTGTAAATGATTAGTAGTCCACATACAGGTGGACTCGTTCACATGGCCATTTTGCTCCGGTAAGGGGAGCTCGATTGCTCAGTTTGTCAAAAGAAAGCAATGAAAAAAAATACATGTCCTTATTTTTTTCCAACTCAATTCCTCTAAAATGCTGGACATCCGATTAACCCCATTCATGTCATGGGATTGTTGGGACGCGGTAGTGTCAGTTGTTCTCCGACACGCTCAGGGTCCCAAAAGTGGCAGTTTGACCATTGATTACTCTTGTCTGCTTTCATTTGAAGTCATTTGAAGCTATGGGAGGAGTTTCTTCTATTGGTCCTTTGTACCTATAGACCGAGTTCTACAAGGCCATGGTGAACTGCTTACGCATATGCAGCTGTGTTTAATTATATATATATATATATATATATATATATATATATATATATATATATTCAAAAACAATGCAGCACTACTTCACCATTAGATGCCCGGTGCCAGCGCCTTGACTCGATCAAAGTCCATGTAATATAAAACAATGGCGCAGCACTCCAAAATTGCAAAAAAGTGTAAAAATGTATTCCTTCATGTCAAAATTCAAAGCGACGTTTCAGCTCCCCACTGGAGCTTTTTTCAAGCATGAAAAAAGCTCCAGTGGGGAGCTGAAACATTGCTTTGAATTTTGACATGAAGGAATACATTTTTACACTTTTTTGCAATTTTGGAGTGCTGCGCCATTGTTTTATATATATATATATATATATATATATATATATATATATATATATATCTATATATGTATGTATATTAAGGCCATTTTATTATTTTAAAGTATACTATGCTGAATCACATACTGTTGACTGTCCTGGTAAAACTGTCCTTCATCTGTTTACACGTTTGCTAGTTGAATACTGGTATTAAACAGAATAAACTGCAATATTAGAACACAGTCTGATGTCATTCAGTGCCAAAACCATTAGCGTTTAAGAGCTGAACTAAGCCTGTGTAATAATATTGTACAATCTCAGGAAGACCTAAACCGCTATGGATAACATTTCACAAACCTTGCATCAGGGAGTGGTTATCCCATCTGATCGTGGGAAGATTACACTTTAACAGGGCTGTGAAATGGATTTGGTCAACTTCATGTTGTTAAGTGGGAGTAGATCTGCACAACAACCATGAAGGCTAGGACAGGGTACAAGAAAAATAAGGGATAATTACTGAGATAAAGAACAATGAGCCTTGTGATCCAACATGTCTGGATACCGTCCAACTTTATGTCTGGACATGAAAACACTTATCCACGTAATATAAATACAAACTCATAAAATATTTTTTAACAAATTTTAAGTTAAAGTCTATTGCTCCTTAAGTTTTGTCCCTGGTAATAATTGTAAAGAATGGGATGTTTTCTGAAAGTAAAATAATTTTCCTTTAGAGGAAACTGTCATGTGTTTATTTTATATATATATATATATATATATATATATTTTTTTTTTTTTTTATCAATATTTTAATTTTCTTATCTAAGTTGATATTTGGAACCAGTCTTTTTGAATTGTCTTCAGAAAGCTTAGGTGATATCACAACATCACGGCCTTGCTCTACAGTTTGTTTTCAGTCTGAACCTAGTAACATAGCAAGGTTGCAAATGTTGATTTAGAGGGAGGGAAAATACACCAAGAAGCAGTTTTCAATTCTCTTCATCCTAGGGAAAAATTCTTACCTGACCCCATATATCAGGACAATCAAAATAAATTACCAGCTCAATGACCCATCTCCAGCAGCTTAGTACATAGAATATATTAGTACACATTCCTTCCTTGTTTCTATTATTTGCCATCGCCAGAAGAATTGCCCTGCTCAGCTATTCACTGGCTGGACACCTTTGCGGCCAATGATCGACTAAGGACAGGGGAGGCATAACTTTGTTTTATAAATAGTGTTTTACACTCCATACACCCCCTTTAACAAAAAAAATGTATCCAGAAAGTTCCATAGTCTCACTTCTCTTACAGTAAATAATCCCCTTCTATGATGTTGTAGAAACCTTCTTTTTCTAGACTTAGAGGTTGCCCTCTTGTTATACACATAGTAGTTACAGTCCTAGGTAAACAGTAAATAGTTCACAGGAGAGACCTCTGTATTGACCTCTAATATAGTTTTACATAACTACCAAGACACCCCTATTTTTTTTCCAAACTAAACAATCAAATTTTGAATCATCTTTAACCCTCACATGTTGTTTCCAACAGGCTATGGGCAGAGATCAGTGTAGAGCATAAGTATTCTTCTATGAAAATGTGGTGACACGGGGGTGCAAAATATACTTGTCAAATTGTGACGCAAGGGCACCGTTAACCTACGCGGTCCAAGGTGGAGACAGCTTATCCTGGGCCAGGCTATGGGCAATAAACACATCGATGCAAGGTTATGAATAACTGTCTTTTTACTGAGACAGAAGCAGATGGTACAATACTAGCAATACAGAGCAAAGTAGGAGGAGATGCAGTGTAACCTGTGGGAGCCCTGTGGCCTTGATAGGACTTATGGAGCTTTTCACCGACTTATATTGACTTGCTATTAGATATAACAGACTTGAGACTTCCCACGCTGACCAGGGTTCTGCTAAGGTCCAATTTACTGACACTGCCAAGGTATGAACTCACTAACTCCTGTGTGGGAAATACTTGAAGAATGGCGAGGTTGATTTGGTAAGATATTTTCTAAAGGCTTCCCTTGGAATCACCTCACAATTCTTCAGACTCCTTTCCACACTGCAGCTCATGGAGCTCTGCACACAGCAACAACACTCACTTAGAGTGAGCACTTACTGAACTGAAACTAAAAACTGAACTGGAGCTCAACTCTGAACTGAACAGCTCCTCCCCTACCCTATATACAGGGCAATTTGGGAGCAATCAGGCTCACATGGGTACTCTACATTATTACCTCCTTACAGAAATCCAGTACATTAACTGAACAAATATTACAATGAATATCACAGCATCACCTGAGCATCAGGGCCTAGGTCAGGCATCTAAAGCAATGTTTACCTGACAGGATGCACTCCGGTACTGGGACACCACAAAAAAGTGGTATTGCCATCGTGGATGATCTTGGTTGTTGCAATCAATTTCTCTGTTTGCCCTTTGCACTACTTTTATTATTTTGTATGTTCTTATTGTCATGTCATAGAGCATTGAAAAAGGAAAAAAATTCAAAATTTAAAGTTTTACAGTAGAATCTAACAAAAATGGTCATGTTTTTACATTTAGGTAGCATGGCCACATGAGCGGAATACATACTTGGAATTAATTGTATTATGGTTCCAAACAATTTATAGGTAAGCCGTTACAATAGAAATCTTTGAGACCACACTGAACCTCCTTTTGTCTCAAATTTCACATTAAAGCAAACAAAGATTTTCTCTCAAAATATGATATTTTACAGAAAAAATGTCTGAAGGTTTACTGAATGCTGCATTATTTTATATTTGGAAAAAGAGCATTTTTTTTGCTGTTTTAAAGAAGAACTGGTATACACTGAATTTGAGATCAGTAAAATGAAATGGTCACTGCACTTTCAACAAATTTTGCATAAATTGATAGTACAGGCAGAAATAAGAATCTTTTAAAACGGGTTATCACAAAAATTCCTTCAGATTATATGCTACTCATAAAAGTCTATAGAGAGGATGGGGGAAGAGGAGTAAGCTGTAGAGTGAGACATGAGCAGAAACAGTGAGACACACACACATAGGTTAAAGCTTCTCTGTGTTATGTTTTGCCCAAGTACTTGATTCCCAGCTTACACTGCTCTGTACTGCTCTACAATGTCTTTAATGCTGCTGCTTCTATGGGTGTTTTACAGAGATACAGAGAGCAGGAACTCCTTGTGTGGAAGCCTTCCTAGCAGCTAGTCTGCAACCATCCTCTCAAGGACAACTGTCAGAGATTAGAGTTAGAGAGGGAACTGGTGAAAAAGCTAAGTTATATAATGGACAGAAGTAGTACTAATCCTTATGTACACACCTAAAAGTAAAGCTTTCATGATTCTAATGAAATGTTGAGATCAGAAAATCATATCTTTTAGAATAGTTGAAAGTCTATCTGGGAGATAAATATTATAAGGTTGCGAAATTCCATGATCAAATTGCTTGGCCAATGTCAAATATGTCCATTGTTATTTCAAGGCATATCATAAACCATTCTGTTATTAAAAGTATTTCATGGTTCAGTTTTTATGTCTTTGTAAAATGAAATGATTTAATAGATTCCGTATTTTGCAAGACTAAGTTGATGACCATAGTACAGTATGTATTTTGTGTTTGGTTGACAAATTTAAGGGGTGTTCTTACAAAACAAAGTTGTTAGCAAAATTAGTAAAAATCCAATGTTTAGCACATACACATATATGTAAGGGAGGGCACATATTTTTTTTTTTTTAGGTAAAATTACCTCCATCCCTGTACTGTTCTTTTTCCCCATGATTATTAACAGTTACAGGTTTCAACTCTGAACTTTGACCCAGCTCAAACAGTAATGGTTACATTGAAATGTTTGTACATTTAAAATAAAGGAATACAATTGAACAATCTTCAGTTCTTCACAAAAATATTCAAAATTTTATTGCAGCATTCTTAAAAGTCAAAAAGATAAAGATTAAAACGTAAAAAACTTTCATGCTTTTCGAACTACTCGGTTGCTAGTCATGCCATGATTAAGAACTGTGCATTTCAAAATGTGTCACAGTTTTTATAGCATTTTTTATCTTTATCCTTTTGACTTTTAAGAATGTTGCAATACAGTTTTGACGTTTAATATTTTTGTTGGGAGCTGAAGAGCGTTACAATTTGTATAGCAATAAACAGTAATAGCAATCGAGTGATTAGTATAAATAGTGCCTTATGGAAGCTTAAAAAATGTTGAATGTGTAATGAAAAAAGGTGTTAAAAAGTTGTAAAAAAGAACCTCCCCCAAACTTTAAATCCCCTCCCTTTTCACGTTTTACTAAAAAATTTACTAAAATAAAAGTAGGAAAACATAGGTAAGCGTAAAAAAAATACCAAAGTCCAAAATTGCTAAATTTGGTCATATCACATTCCAAGAAAAAAATTATATTAAAAGAGGTCAAAAATTCAAATATAATCAAAAGTGGTACATGTAAAAATTACAGATCATGGCACAAAATGAGCCCTCATAAAGCCCCGTATATGGAAAAAATATGAAAGTTATAGAGGGTCAGAATAGCAAAATTTTAACCATGTTTATTTATTTTTTATTTAAAATAGTATGGTATGTAACCATGGGTATCATTTTAATCTTTTTTGACTAACAGAAAAAAGTTGTAAAATTGTAGTTTTCTTTTCAATTTGCCCCCACAAATAATCAAATAATACTTTTTTGATTGTGTGGTAAATGAAAGGTGTCGTTACAAAGTAAAATTGGTTGCGCAAAAAACAAGCGCCCATAAAGGTCTGTGGATGGAAAACTAAAAGAGTTATGGCTCTTAATAGGCGAGGAAGAAAAAAACAAAAATGCAATAATGAGATACAGTGGGGATCAAAAGTTTGGGCACCCCAGGCACAAATTTGAATTAATGTGCATAAAGAAGCCAAGGAAAGATGGAAAAATCTCCAAAAGGCATCAAAGTACAGATTAGACAGTCTTATAATATGTCAACAAAAGTTAGATTTTATTTCCATCATTTACACTTTCACTTTCAAAAGAACAGAAAACAAAAAAATGGCATCTGCAAAAGCTTGAGCACCCTGCAGAGTTAACATCTTGTAATGCCCCCTTTGGCAAGTATCACAGCTTGTAAACACTTTTTGTAGCCAGCCAAGAGTCTTTCATTTCTTGTTTGAGGTATCTTTGCCCATTCTTCCTTACAAAAGTCTTCCAGTTCTTTGAGATTTCTGGGCTTTCTGTCACGCACTGCTCTTTTAAGGTCTATCCATAGATTTTCAATTATGTTGAGGTCAGGAGATTGTGATGGCCATGGCAAAACCTTTAGTTTACGCCTCTTGATGTTATCCCCCGTGTATTTCAAGGTGTGTTTGGGATCAATATTTATCCATTTGTAGAAGCCATCCTCTCTTTAACTTCAGCTTTTTCACAGATGGCATCAAGTTAGCATCCAAAATTTGCTGAAATTTTATTGAATCCATTTTTCCTTCTACTTGTGAGATGTTCCCACTGGCTGCAATACAACCCCAAAGCATGACTGATCCACCCCCATGCAGTTGGACAGAGGTTCTTTTCATTAAATTCTGTTCCCCTTCTACCAAACATACCTTTGCTCATTCCGGCCAAAAAGTTAAATTTTAACCTCATCGGTCCACAGAACTTGTTTCCAAAATGCATCAGGCTTGTCTATATGTTCATTTGCAAAGTTCAAATGCTGATTTTTGTGGTGAGGACGTGGAAGAGGTTTCCTTCTGATGACTCTTCCATGAAGAGTCTCTTTATAGTGGAATAGTGTACCACAACTCCAGTGTCTGCCAGATCTTTCTGGAGGGATTGTGCAGTCAAACGTGGGTTTTGAATTGTTTTTCTCACAATCCTACGAGTTGTTCTGTCTGATATTTTTCTTGGTATTCCAGATATTGCTTTAACTTCCACTGTTCCTGATGACTGCCATTTCTTAATTACATTCCGAACAGAGGATATTGACATCTGAAAAATAGCCCTCTCCAGCTTTGCAAGCATCAACTATTTTCTGTTTCAGATTTCTAGACAACTGCTTAGAAGAACCCATGGTGCTGATTGTTGGGGCAAGGTCAGATGAGTCTGGGCATTTAAAACCTTTGAGATTGACATCACCTGGTCTTCCCAGATCCAATCCATGACACTGGCAGCTCTCAGCTTTGCAAAGGGGGCAGTGCATGCTGTAAATTTTGCAGGGTGCCCAAACTTTTACAGATGCAATTTTTTGTTTTCTATTATTTTGAAAGTGTAAGTGATGGAAATGAAATCTAACTTTTGTTGACATATTATAAGAATGTCTAATCTGTAATTTGATGCCTTTTGGAGATTTTTCCATCTTTCCTTGGCTTCTTCATGCACATTAATACAAATTTTTACCTGGGGTGCCCAAACTTTTGATCCCCACTGTATGGCTCAAGGCCAAAATGGTTACGGATGCAATATTTTTTAAATAAAAATAATTGTATAAAAAAATGTTCTCTTAATGTTATAGACTAAAAACTACTCTGTCTGTCTACATTATCTTGATATTGATTTTTTTAATCCCACTCCCGCTGCATTTTTAACCATTACAACCAGCTCCTGCAAAGTGTGTGTATTTCCCCCCGTGCATTTTACCCCCGCTTGCCATTTTAATCCCCTTTACCCCTTCTTCTCCCTCCCTTCGATTCCCTTGCTGTTCCTTACCTGTCCTGTGTCCTCCGATGGGCTCCTGTTGGCTCAGGTGAAGGGTCATGGCGGGTTCGATGTCCTCTGAAGAATGACGCCCCTGATGTCATGCCATGGAGCGAGGGGGGTTGTTACTTGTCAGTGCAGTGCAAAGGACATTGGACACACTGAGACCCTGAGCCTGCGGGAGCCCACCGGAGTACACAGGACAGATAAGAAACAGCAAGGGGACAAGGGGGTGGGGGTAGAGGAGGTGGAGATGCTGGGTATGCAGTGCGAGAGTGTGTGGGATTTGCAGGAGCCGCAGGCATAGCGCCTAACCGCTCACTTCTGCCTGCAGCAGCCTCATTCTACCTACGTCTGCATATATTCATTGAGTCCCGCTGGCTCCCAATCCAAATGCAGGACTCAAGTTCAGTGTTTTCCAAACAGTGCATCTCCAGTTGTTGGAAACTACAACTCTGGGCAGACTGGGAGTTGTAGTTTTGCAACAGCTAGATGCACACTATTTGGAGAACACTGGCGTAGTTGGTTAGAATTATGATTTTAATTAGATTTTTCCAGTCACACCACTTGTCTTACTAACCATTGTACTTTACTGTGACTTAAAAAGCAATAAACATTCGGGGTTTTTTTTACAGACTTTATATCGGACAAAAGAGAAGCTAAACAGAGCGGTTTATTCTCATTCTATTACGGCATACCCGATGCGTATCTCACATCTTGGATTCATTACCAAGGTATTTTAATAGGACAAATGCCAACTTTTTAGCTCAATAGATTGACTTTAATTTTAACCCCAGAGTTAATCTTCAAAAATAAATGAAATCTCGTATTTCCCATCCCCTTCCACCTACATTTCCTTTTATCACATGGTTAATTGTCGACTAATAATGCATCTGGTTTCGGCTATTAACCTAAATGCCATTTAATGGTTAGTAGGTAAAATTTTAACTTGTGTAAAAGAAAGACATTATAAGTGTAATGAGGAGAAAACATGTAATAGTACCTAAAAGTATGAAATATGATAATAGTCTGTTTGTTCCCCCTCACTGATAATGAATTTAGAGAAAAAAAACCTTTCCAGAAAGTGATCGCCGGCATTAATGTTTCACAGCGTTTTAAAGAATAATGATTCTCAGATGCTTGAATAAACTCATTTTCCACTTTCCACGCTAAACAGCAACACATTTCCATTGGTGTTACTCTAAATTGCCCATGTTACTCTAAATTGTCCATATAACAAGGTGAACTTCAACAATATCTAGAAGGTAAATCTATAGTTGTCAACCACCAGGGTATCTGTACAGTGCTTAAAGGGGTTCTCCAGTGGGAAAAAATCTTTTCAAAGCAACTTACGCCAAAAAGTAAAACAATAAATTACCACTGTGGTCAGACTGGAAAGAACTACACAACTTTCTCTGGAGCATACAGCAGCTGAAACTGGAAGGAATAAGATTTTTAAATAAAAGTCATATACAAATCTGTATAACTTTCTGGCACCAGTTGATTTAAAAACCAAATTGTTTTCTACCGAAGTATCTCCTTAAATAAAGTGCTCCCTCAAGTTACAATAATACTCTGCTCAAAAAAAATGAAGGGAACACTAAGATAACATTTCCTAGATCTGAATGAATGAACTAAGCATATGAAATACTTTCGTCTTAACATAGTTGAATGTGCTGACAACAAAATCACACAAAAATAATCATTGGAAATCAAGTTTATCAACCCATGGAGGTCTGGAAATGGAGTCCGACTCAAAATCAAAATGGAAAACCACACTACAGACTGATCCAACTTTGATGTAATGTCCTTAAAACAAGTCAAAATGAGGCTCAGTAGTGTGTGTGGCCTCCACGTGCCCATATGACCTCCCTACAATGCCTGGACATGCTCCTGATGAGGTAGCGCAACAGTCTGGATAGTCTGTGGTGCAACATGGCATTGGTGGATGGAGCGAGACATGATGTCCTAGATGTGCTCAATCAGGTTCAGGTCTGGGGTACGAGCGGGCCAGTCCAAAGCATCAATGCCTTCCTCTTGCAGGAACTGCTGACACACTCCAGCCACATGAGGTCTAGCATTGTTTTTCATTAGGAGAAACCCAGGGCCAACCGCACCAGCACATGGTTTTACAAGGGGTCTGAGGATCTCATTTCGGTACCTAATGGCAGTCAGGCTACCTCTGGCAAGCATATGGAAGGCTGTGCGGAATCCCAAAGAAATGCCACCAAACAGCATTACTGACCCACCGCCAAACTGGTCATGCTGGAGGATGTTGCAGGCAGTGGGGGTTGTTTAAAGGGGTACTCCGGTGCTTACACATCTTATCCCCTATCCAAAGGATAGGGGATAAGATGCCTGATCGCGGGAGTCTCGCAGCTGGGGATGCCCGCGATCATGCACGCGGCACCCCGTGTGTAATCTTCTTGGAGCGTGTTCTCTCCGGGTCTGATTACGCTCGACCGCAGAGCTGGTGGCGTGTGACGTCACGCCCCCGCCCCCGTGTGACGTCACGCTCCGCCCCTCAATGCAAGCCTACGGGAGCCTGTCACGCCCCCTCCCGTAGGCTTGCATTGAGGGGCGGAGCGTGTTGTCACACGGGGGCGTGACGTCACACGCCGCCGGCTCTACGGTCGAGCGTAATCAGACCCGGAGCGAACACGTTCCAGGGACTGATTACAAACGGGGTGCCACGTGCATGATCTTTGGAGTCCCCAGCTGCGGGACTCCCGTGATCAGGCATCTTATCCCCTATCCTTTGGATAGGGGATAAGATGTGTAAGCACCGGAGTACCCCTTTAAAAGCCATGGGAAATGAGAATGGGGTTAGAAAATTGAGCAAACATCAAATGGTTATCTCTGTAATGTCCATACACAACATATACCCATAAAGCGATACCCCACTGGAAAACATTTTTCTTTTAATTAACTGGTGCCAGAAAGTTAAGCAGATTTGTAAATTACTTCTATAAAAAAAAATCTTAACCCTGTTGCTGTATACTACAGAGAAAGTTCTTTTATTTTTGAATTTCTTTTCTGTCTGACCACAGTGCTCTCTGCTGACACCTCTGTCCATTTTAGGAACTGTCCAGAGTAGGAGCAAATCCCCATAGCAAACCTCTCCTGCTCCAGACAGTTCCTAAAATGGACAGAGGTGTCAGCAGAGAGCACTGTGGTCAGACAGAAAGGAAATTCAAAAAGAAAAGAACTTCCTCTGTAGTATTCAGCAGCTAATAAGTACTTGAAGGATTAAGATTTTTTAATAGAAGTAATTTACAAATCTGTTTAACTTTCTGGCACCAGTTGATTTAAAAAAAAAAATGTTTTCCAGGGGAGTAGCCCTTTAAAGGGGTACTCCGGTGAAAACATTTTTTCTTTTAAATCAACAGGTGGCAGAAAGTTAAACATATTTGTAAATTTTTTCTATTAAAAAATCTTAATCCTTCCTGTACTTATTAGCTGCTGAATGCTACAGAGGAAATTCCTTTCTTTTTGGAGCACTGATGACATCACGAGCACAGTGCTCTCTGCTGACATCTCTGTCCATTTTAACAACCATGCATAGCAGATGCATAGCAGATGTATGCTAAGGGCAGCATGGTGGCTCAGTGGTTAGCACTGCTGCCTTGCAGTGCTGGGGACTTGGGTTCAAATCCCACTAAGGACAACAATAAATAAAGTGTTATTATTATAATAACATCAGCAGAGAGAACTGTGCTTGTGATGTCATCAGAGAGCATTCCAAAATGAAAAGAATTTCCTCTGTAGTATTCAGCAGCTAATAAGTACAGGAAGGATTAATACTTTTTAACAGAAGTAATTTACAAATATGTTTAACTTTCTGCCACCAGTTGATTTAAAAGAAAAAAGGTTTTCACCGGAGTACCCCTTTAACATTTCCTTTGTGGAAGCGATGCGGAGAACAAGGCATACATTTCAGTTTGTGTTGTAAAAATCCCTTTAGATATTGATTTATTTGACCTCCTTTCCTTCATGTGTGTCCCTTGTATGTGTGTTTTTCTTTTTGCTGTTGGTGTCTTTATGCACACACATATATTACTATGTCATGCCATTAGTGTAGTATTTTAACCTTTCACATTTGAATAGCCCCATCCAGACCTATCTCATGAAATGAGAGTTCTTTATTTTGTTTTGTCCCCAAAATATATTTCTCTGTATGGAACTGTGTCACTATTTTAGGCTGAAAACATATGAAATACTTGTCATGTGTTTGTAATTTTTTATGGCTTTACACATAACAGCTTAAAACATCTTTTGAGGCTTCTTTGAAGGGCCTGTTCTGAATTAACCCAGAGTTGTTGCATTGTTGCTGCAATACTTACTGAAAAGAGAAATGTGAATATATTGTACGTCCTGGGACACATTGTAAATGAAATGTTAGATTTATGAAGACTATAAGAATGGAACATGTGCCTATTAAACTTGTGGCAGAGTAAACAATACTATATATAGACAGTTCCTTTGCCTGAAGTGGCTCCTAGTATACTGTATATATGATAATGAGTAATCTGGCGGCATTCAGTTTTATTTTTAGTCCATTAATTTTATTTATATAGAAAACAAATAAATTTATAAGTTAACATGAGCAGACTCACATGACATGCACAAATCAAATACATGCACAACAAAACTGACATATACACATCCCCTATTGTAGATAAACAATTGAATATTAGGCAATTGTATTTATAGAGGTTCCCTAACATATGTTTATTATGAGAATATTTCCCTTTTTTAGCAGAATTAATTATTATGGTAGACTATAGAGGCCAACTGGGAGTGTATCCTTAGTATACAGGAAATCATTATGGCAACATTACCAATACAGATTTCTCAATAGTTCAACCATATGGGCCTCTTTATCAACAACAGTAGCCTAAAACTAGGGATGAGCACATTGATTTGACATGGTTCATATTTGGTACATCCTTTCCCTCTAAACAGCCTATTGTCATGTGCAGGGAGTAAGGAAAATACATTATCCAGCCATCTGTGTCTCTGTTCAAGTATCTCTCTGAAAGAAGCCCCCACCCTCCTGAAAGACAAAGACCACATGGTTTCTGCCCTGCAATGATGAATCATACATCCTTTATTGCTGGGAGGCGTGTGCATCCTCAGCCAATCACACACTGTAGCTCTCTCATCACAGAACAGGAGGCTGTTCTCAGAGAGAGCTGGCCGGCAGTAAGAGTAGTAGTGTTCATGCCGATGGGGAGGGAAGGATGGCAAAGAATATCACAGAGATATTTATTGCAGAGAAGACCACAGGGGCCACAGGAGGCAAGCATATCAGGCAGTAACATTTACAGGGAACATATCCAGGTAGTGTGGTGGCTTTGGAGTATATATATATATATATATATATATATACATATGGCAAGCAAAGAAATAAAAAGAACGGTGGGGGGCACTTACGAGTCGGAGTCTCTTGGAAGGTACAGACTTTGTCTTTTATTCAAGTGCAGTTTAAAATTTCCATAGCGCAGGACACCAGGATCAGCAGCGTGGTGCAGTGAACAGCTGCTTTCGCACCGAGGACTGGCGCTTCTTCAGACTACGCCTCTTCCGCCACCTGGATCCAGGTAAATACACCTCTTTGTCCACATTATGGAAGGTAGGCGTTTCCATTAAAATAAAAAAAAACTAACATAACTTCAACAGATTGCAATGAAAACAAAAAACGGGATGGTAGCATCACTCATAGAAAAACAATCATGTCTAGTCCATCGTTTAGACCGAGACCACCTTGTACGTTTGTTTTTAGAATCCATCTTCCTTCTTTTCGCAAAATGGTTTTCTTTATGTCACCGCCGTCTGCTGTAACTGCCCACTTTATCCCGAGAAATCTGAATACTCTTGGATCGCTTTTATGATTGTCTCTAACATATGAGATGAGTCTGGGGAACCCTTTGCCTGTCCGTACAGAATTAAAGTGTTCCCTGAACCTGATGTTAATTGCACGGGTGGTGTATCCTATATAAAACCTGTTGCAGGGACAGCACACGGTGTAAATAAAATTTTTAGTCCGACAGCAAATAAAATCCCTGCACATATATATATATATATATATATATATACATATACACACACACATACACACACATACACATTTATATATATATATATATATATATATATATATATGTATCCAAATAAAAGCAGTAGCACTCCGAGTAGGTGAAAAAGGTGTTGTCTTTATTCACTTCATAGTGAGCTACGTTTTGGCAGCCTCACTCCGCCATTATCAAGCAACAAATTGTGAAAGGGGAGGGTATTTAAGGTCACGCAGGACCACCCACTAATTAATGCAATAGACATGTAAACAAAACAAAAATATGCAGTATACCTGGTGATCATAGTGATTATACAGTGCAGAGTGTATATAGCAATGATGTGCAGTGGCAGCGCACAAGTTACAAATACATATTTGTAGTATAAATATTGATCATGTGTATAAAACAAGTTAAACAGTCTATCAGCAAAAGTGGGCGGAGATCACGGTCACTCACTCGGCAACCGTCTTTCGGGAGGATGGCAAGCAGAGCCCGGCATGTTTCTAGCACACGAGGAGGCTCTGTGCAATGTGCGGAAGTGATGTATGTAAAGAGCATCACATGGTAGGTCATGTGCAAGACTAGGAGACTGACAGCGTCCTGCCCGGCGCCTGCTTCACCAGCTGAGGGGGATTTGCTAGTTGCAGCTCCCACTGCTAGAGAGAGCTGAGAATGGAGTTCTTCCCTGAGAGTTTGGAAACTGGTCAGCAGACTGCCTGGAGGCCTGGAAAAGACTTGCTTGATGCCACATGGCATGGACTCAGGTGTGAACAAACACCTAAGGAATACAGGTGGACTTTTGTTACATTTTCCTTTGTTCTGCATTTAAAGACTGTTTTCTGTTTGCCAAGGTTGAATAAAACACTGAACTTTAATTTGAAAAGTACCGTTTCCTTTTCTCTATACTGCAACTGCACCTATCTGCAAGAGCGATTCATCACATTTGGTGGAGGATGCGGGCAACGCAGTGAGGTCAGCGATTGAGTTGCAGCATGCTGTTGTTAAGAACCAAGACTGTGATAACCCATCAGAGTTGTTGCTAGGGGTAACGATCCTGCCGACAAGTGACTGTCGGTAAGGTGGGAGTGTCTTCTCCAGTGAGTCAAGGTAAAAAAAAGTGTTCCAGTGACCGCAGTGTTGCCAAATTGGAGGCTGTTATAAAAGTGATCATGGAGGCCAACAAGCACCAGCAGGAAACCAACCAGCTGCTACTACAGCATGTAATGGCGCTACAAGTGGCAGTGACAACCCAGAACTCCCCTGACGCCCGGAAAGCTGTACGGTTGGCGATCCCCAAGATGACCCCCTCGGATGAGGTCGAGACCTACCTGGCGGTCTTCGAGAAAGTGGCCACGAGGGAGACGTTACCCCAAGAACAGTGGGCCGAGGTCATCGCTGCGTTCCTGTCATCTGGACCCCAGCAGTCATACTCCGATATGCCCGACAACCAGGCTGTTGACTACAAGGTCGTCAAGGGTGAGATCTTGGCAAGACTGGGGTGAATTTGTTAGTCCAGGCCCAGCAGTGTTATCAGTGGGAATACAAGGTGCTAAGTCCCCATGCTATGCTGGACCATCTCCTGGACGATATATTCTGGAGGGCTTTGCCTCATTCCCTCCAAAGCTGGATTGGCCAGGTAACCCTTGGCAACGCACTTGGAAAGGTGGACCTGGTGGAGAAGTTTGAGGCCACCATGAAACTGCGGAAGGGGGTGGTGAAACCCAGGAGGTCCCCACCCTTGCCCAGGAGGCTAGAAAGCCCTAAAAGTCCCCGGGAGGTGTTTCCCAAAGGCCCCACCCTGTTGCTGTGTTGGGGTGTCAACAACTGGGACATGTTAGGGCCAACTGTCCCGAGAGGGAAGAGCCCATGGACATGAACTGTGATCTCAGAGACTGTGTGCTACCCGTGTTTCAAGGGCAGTGGACTCTGATCATCTCTGCCAAGTGAGAGTGGGAGATACTGTCATGGTGGCCCTGATAGATTCAGGTAACTATGGTGACTCTAGTGAGGTCCAACCTGGTGCCGACCACTGAGTACACGGGCTGACAAGCTGGAGTCCTGTGTATTCACAGGGACTTAAAGGACTATCCCACCGACCAGGTGACTTTGTCCACCGCGACCGGCAGATGGACTCATGAGGTGGCCGTTGCCACGAAGTTACCCAATGAACTGATAATTGGGAGAGACTTTCCAGGGTTTGTGTCTTTGTGGCACCAGACAAGAGTTCCCCAAACCCGTGAGGCAGGGGAGTCCCCAATAGACTGGTCATACCAGAAACCCTGGGAACCTGAGTAAGAAGGGACAGCAGTTGGGGTGACCACCACTATGGTGGAAGAGGAGGTGTCGTCTCCACTGAGTGTAATGATAGGAGATGTGAAGGAAGTGCCGTCAGGATCAGAGTTGGCAGACCTCAATGTCTCAGGAGAAAGTTTCGGTACAGCACAGCACCAGGACCCAACCCTATCTCGGGTCTGGGAAAATGTCTTAATTGTAGAAGGTGCTCCACAACAACCAGGGGCTGAGATTGTATACCCCCGCTTTGTGGTCCACCATGGGATGCTGTACCAGGTAAATCAGGTACGGGGTGAAAGTGGGGAACAATTGGTGGTGCCTAAAGCATATCGGATAATCACTGATAGATTGCCGAAGGCAATCCAATAAAGGCCCTGAGGGTCCCAACCAAAAATTTACTATGTACAGGACTTTAATTTACGGGACCAAAATTATAATAGTGAGAAAAGAAGGAAAAAATCACACATTTAAAAACACTATGTGATCCTAACTAATGGCTGAATTGGTAGGGCTTATTGGGCTCCACTAGCTCCATCATTTTCCTTAATTCGTAGGAGATACATTGTATGTTTGCATCCCAGAACTACAGATTGTTAGGGCACATAGCAGTTAAAACCATATCACTGCCCCCCTCAACGTTTCGCCACCAAGTGGCTTTGTCAAGAGACAAATGGGCAAATGGGCCATTGCCCATTTGTCTCTTGACAAAGCCACTTGGTGGCGAAACGTTGAGGGGGGCAGTGATATGGTTTTAACTGCTATGTGTCCTAACAATCTGTAGTTCTGGGATGCAAAAATACAATGTATCTCCTACGAATTAAGGAAAATGATGGAGCTAGTCGAGCCCAATAAACCCTACCAATTCAGCCATTAGTTAGGAGCACATAGTGTTTTTAAATGTGTGATTTTTTCCTTCTTTTCTCACTATTATAATTTTGGACCCGTAAATTAAAGTCCTGTACATAGTAAATTTTTGGTTGGGACCCTCAGGGCCTTTATTGGATTGCCTTCGGCAATCTATCAGTGATTATTGTATATTTTGCCCTCCAGCCATTAGTCTCGCTTTTTTGTATTATTAAAGCATATCGGAGGCTTGTGTTAGAGTTAGCCCATCAACATGTTCTAGGGGGGCACCTGGGCCAGCAGAAAACATAGGACCGAATTTTGCAGCACTTTTACTGGCCCAGTGTGTATAAGGAGTTTGAAAAGTGTTGTGAATCTTGCCCAACATGCCAAATAACTAGCCCCCAGCCATATTACCGTAGTCCCCTGGTCCCCCTCCGGATTATCAAGGTCCCATTTGTACGGATCGCTATGGATCTTGTAGGCTCGTTGTCGAAATCTGCTAGGAGGCAGCAACACATCCTGGTAGTCCTGGACTATGCAACTCGGTATCCCGAGGCGCTACCACTTTGACATACCTTGACCAAACTCATAGCTAAGGAGCTAATGGAGTGGGCTTACCTAAAGTGGGCTGAGTGGGCTTACCTAAAGAGGTGTTGACTGACCAGGGCATCCCGTTTATGTCAAAGGTAATGAAAGAGCTCAGTAAGTTGCTGCAGGTAAAACAGCTTCCGACCTCCGTGTACCACCCGCAGAAGAACAGCCTGGTAGTAAGGTTTAACCAAATATTTAAAAATATGTTAAAATATGGTGGTGGCTAGAGATGGAAAGAATTGTGATCTTTTGCTGCCCTATCTCATGTTCGCAGTGCGAGAAGTGCCCCAGGTTTCTTCTGGGTTGTTGACCTTTGAACTGCAGACATCCATGAGGTCTGTTAGATATAGCTAAAGAGGCATGGGAACAACAGCCACGCCGCACAAAAGTGTAATTGAGTATGTCACTCAGTTGCAGGAACGGATGGAAACAGTGTTGCCCTTGGTTAGGGAACATATGGAGGCAGCTCAGCGAGCTCAGAGCATTGTTTATAATCGCCAGGCTCGGATTCGGAATTTTAACCCAGGAGATCGGGTTCTGGTTCTGGTACCAACGGTCGATAGTAAATTTATGTCTATGTGGCAGGGTCCCTACGAAGTGAACGAAAAGGTAAGGGGTGGTGACGTACAGGGTACACCAGCCCGGGCAAAGGAATTCAGAGCAAGTGTACCATGCAAACTTGTTGAAACCTTGGAAAGATAGGGAGACTAGTGTGGATGATAGCCCCCAGCCAGGTTTGTTAGGGGTGGAGTTTCCCGTCCCTCAATCTGGTGCGAGGGAAGCAGTTGCCACAGTGAAAATAGCTGACAGCCTTTCCTCTGCACAGACTCAGGAGGCCAGGGAGTTCGTCAGTAGGAACACTGATGTGTTCTCAGACCTTCCTGGACGTACTTTGGTCATCCACCATGACATTGTCACCTAAACCCAGGTAAAAATACGGTTGAAACCATACCTGGTACCTGAGTTGCGGCGACAATAATGGATATTGTACTTCGGCCATATCGTCAGTATGTCTCAGTTTATCTGGAAGACATCGTCATCCACAGTACAGACTGTACAGGCAGTGGTAGACTCCCTTAGGAAGGCCGGGTTAACTGCTAATCCCAAAAAATGTGCCATAGGGTTGGAAGAGACCAAATATCTGGGGTATGTCATTGGGCATGGAGTTGTCAAACCCCAGGTAAACAAAATAGAGGCCATCCAGAATTGGCCCCAACCTGTCACTACCCGACAGGGGAAATCATTTCTAGGAATGGTGGGTTACTGTATGAGATTCATCCCCCATTATGTTACGGTGGCTGCACCCTTAACAGACCTCCTGAAGGGACGCAAGTCCGTAATGGTGCGTTGGAACGAACAGGCAGAGTAGGCATTTTCCACTTTGAAGTCAGCCCTATGTGGGTCTCCGGTGTTGGGAGGGAATTTGTGGTACAGACCGATGCTCTGAGGTAGGTCTCGGGGCTGTACTCTCCCAGGAAGACAAAGGGGACGAGCATCCCTTTGTATTTCTTAGCTGGAAACTGCGGCGCCAATAGCCAGAGGGAGAGAAGGAGTAATGGCACCCATTGCCATCGCCGCTGCCCCGTTGCCTCCCCCATCCCCGGTTGTATAATTACCTGTTGCCGGGGTCAGGTCTGCGCTGCTTCTGGCCTCCGGTGTGGCATCTCCTGCGTCGTTGCTATGCGCTGCGAGACGCAATGAGAGTGACGTCACTCGTCATTGCGCCGCGCCGTGCAGCGCATAGCAATGACGCAGGGGACGCTACACCAGAGAGCAGAAGCAGCGCGGACCCGACCCGGGCAACAGGTAATTATACAACCGGGGATGGGGGAGGCAATGGGGCAGTGGCGCCGGCAATGGGGCAGCGGCGCCGATAGCCAGGGGGAGAGAAGCGGCGGCAGCAGGGCTCTAGACCCCAGGAAAGGCAGGGTGAGAGAAGCGGGCAGCGACGGCCTCTCTCTCCCTGCCTTTCCTGGGGGCTTCTGCAGGGTCAGAAAAACCGGGGAAGGGGGGAGGGACATTGGGACAGTGGCGCCGGCAGTCTCTGGACCCCAGGACAGGCAGGGGAAGAGAAGCCGGCAGCGGCGGCAGGTCTCTGCACCTGCAAAAGCCGCTGCAGTTCATTGATTTAAAGTGCCCGCTTTAAATCATTGAACTTCAGCGGCTTATCGGCGTATATCACGACTTTAGGCTTAAAATGTTAGCATAAAAAATGCGTGTTATACGCCAATAAATACGGTATATATATATATATATATATATATATATATATATATATATATATATAAAGCAAAAATAAACAGTGGCACAACAAGTGAAAAAAAGAAAGGTGATTTATTTAAAAAAAACGTGTTAGGCAACGTTTCATCTGGCTTGAAAATGGCTGGGTGAGCCAGCTGAAACGTTGCCTAACACGTTTTTTTTTTAAATAAATCACCTTTCTTTTTTTCACTTGGTGTGCCACTGTTTATTTTTGCTTTGTGTCTTGGAGGGGTCCCCAACCTGGACCTGACACAGTAGGCACCCGTACACCTTTTTTCCTCTGGAGTGCTGCTTTCCTGTTCCTTATATATATATATGTATTTATATATATATATATATATATATATATATATATATATATATATATATACATATATATATATATATATATATATATATATATATATATATATATGCACACATTTATTTATACTGCTCTGGAGCGCCCCTTTAATATTTTTGTCATATTTACTTTAATATTTACTTTACTTTAAAAAAAGAATAACTTGTACCTAGTAAACAGAAAATTATGATCTTTGACTATTGCATTGCTCTGTTGGTTTTTAATTTTTTATAATATATTATTTTACCTGATCAGGGAAAATAGTGGACTAATAAATGACCTTGTTCTAACTCATCTGTGCATTTATATAAATAAGACAGACAATAAAATAGTTCTCCTTGCTCCCCTTGCTCTTCTGACGCCTTAGAACTATGTGGATTTTCCATAAATACTGGACTGTGTATGATGTCACAAAAGAACTTTTGTGCTCTAAATTTGAACTTTTGTGCATTTTAAATGACCATATTGTCTTCTGAGCATTTTCCCATGGTAAACCTTTACAGTAGTCATATGACACGCTGTATCTTGCATTTTTTGTTCTCCTTATTGATTTGTTCCAGTGTTAGTTAACATAGTTGTTTTGTTAAATCCATTTATTGTCGGTGATGGTGGTTTTAAAGTACAGTGTGATGCCGGGTTCACACACTGTAAAATAAAAACAAAATACGGTCGTAAAATATGTATAAAAAAGGGGTGTATTTTCAATTTAATAATGTGGACTGTGAACGTGTATGTAAAAAGTGGCTGGCAGTATGCACAGTTTTAAAAATCACAAATCAAAACAAAAAAAACCTGTAATTTCAACATTGAAAACACAGCTTTGTTTTTATTCAGTGTGCGCATTGATGGACACTTTTCCATATACTTTCCCATTTTATAGTAGATATAAAATATGGCTTTTTAGTGTACTGAGTAAGGGTAGTTCACATGGAGCACATCCGCAGCATATTTCATCCTGCGGATGCCCCAACAGCAGTTACATGTGCGCGAGAACCTTGCTGCAGGCGGGTAGCTCTGTATGTCCGCTCGTAGTGGCGAATTTCCTGCTGTAGACACAGTTCCTGCTCGCAGCAGATGCGCAGTGGCGCATCTGCACCACTGCGTATCTGCTACGAGCAGGAACTGTGTCTATAGTTGGAAATCCGCCACTCTGAGTGAACACACAGAGCTACCCACCTGCAGCAGAGAGCTTGCTCTTGTGAATGTTATCAGCACATCCGCAGCCTGAAATCAGCACCGACAGGACTAGGGTCTGAGCACAAGACAGAATGTCATACTTTGATATAATTTACGTACTATATAGAAATGCATTTGGACACTGGATAATACTGTTGATTTGGTGCTGTATGAGGGTATTGTTTGGGGAGTTGTGTAGAAAACATAATTATAATAATAATAATAATAATAATTCTGTATATCGCAGCACTTTACACTCAAATTTATCTCTGTCCACATTGCTTACAATCTCAATTAACCTATCAGTATGTTTTTGTAGTGTGGGAGGAAACCAGAGTCCCCGGAAAAAACCCACACAAACACGGGGAGAACATACAAACTTGTTGCAGATGTTATCCTTGTTGGGATTTGAACCCAGGACCCCAGTTGCAGTCACACGGCATCAGGTTCCTGGTATGAAGTGACTATAATCTTTTCCTGTAGGAGGGTTTAATGACCTACTTAAAGGAGAAGTCCCATGTAGAAAAAGTATTGTGTTTTAAATGCAGAAGCAAAAGTTATATCACTTTGTAAATCACTGACTTCACCCATCTTGTATATAAAACCTGTTTTTTTAGCTTCTTTGTTCAGAGAGGAAGTTCAGCAGCTCCCTGTTCTGATGACTTGCGACCCCCCATTGAGCTGCATTATGCTGGGGGCCGTGATGTCACAATTTCCCATAGTTCTGCAGCTTAGCCAGCTCTGTGCACGGCCAGGGAACCTCCCATGTGCAGCTTCAGCCAATCATAGAAGCCCCAGTGAGCTGAGCACTTGTCTTCATCTCCTCGGCAGGGAAGCATCTGACAGCCAGCTCAGTGTTTATAAGAGCAAGAACGATGTCCCAATGTCCCGAGAAGAAGCAGAGGGGGAGGGGGAGATCCCTGCTTTCCCCTGCACTGATTACAATCTGACAGCAGGTCAGTCTGAAAGAACGATGTCCTGAGAATAGAAGCAGGGGGAGGGGAAACACTGAGCCTGCTGTTAGGAAAGTGATCAGTGTCTAGGTCAGTGTATCCCAACCAGGGTGCCTCCAGCTGTTGCAAAACTAAAACTCCCAGACATGCTGGGAGTTGTAGTTTCACAACAGCTGGAGGCACCCTGGTTAGGAAGCACTGGTCTAGGCTGGGCTACTTCTATGATGAACTGAAAGGCATTATGGGAGACAGGAAGTCAGGGACCTCCATGTACCAGGAAGTACCGATCTTTCAGAGGGGATTGCAGGAGAAGGGAGAGGGTGAGATACATGAGGAGCAGATTGTCAGAATGGTGAGCTGATGCACTTTCACATGATAGAAAAAAAAATTTGTGACTTGGTCCATGATACTTCTTCTTTAAATTTATTTGTACATCCAAAAATGTTGGTCACATTCTCCGTCCGTTTTTTGTTTAAAAAAATATGGGCAAACTTATTCTGCTTTATACAGATATTGTATAAAAGTCAAACATTTGCACAAACATTGGTAGCTTTTTGATGATATTGCAGTGTGCTCACCACTGACTAAAAATAGTGGGGCGGTGCTTTAGATGAAGGGGTGTGGCCTTTGCTTCTTGGAGGATAAAACTGTCTTAAATTATACCTGAAATCTAGTACAGCTCATAACTGGCGTCAATTTCAATATGTGAAGAACAAACATGAATTAAATCTTACTATCGTTCAGTTTTTATTAAAGGGGTACTCCGCCCCTAGACATCTTATTTCCTATCCAAAGGATAGGGGATAAGATGTCTAGGGGCGGATCACCTCTTTAAGTCTGGAGGATGAAACATTGGTCTAGATATTCCCCACCGCTCCTTATGTTTATTTACAGATTTTAATCTAGTCTTTGCTGTTCCAATAATCACATAGTCAGAGCTTTATTTTTGTCAATTGGGAAGTCAAGGGAGTATTGTAAACTCTTGGCCCTTATTGCTCTATAACCTCTCCCCCCACCTACCATGTGTCATTTATAATATTATCATCTTCTTATCGTGTGGAGGAGCCCAGGTGCAACTGCTACCTCTGCACCCCCTATAGCAGTGTCCCTAGGGGAAATTGAGAACATTTCTGCGCAATTGTTTTGCCTCATTGTAGTGGTTGTCAGTTATTCTAGCTTATGTGACTATTAACCACACTGCAATTTCTCATGGTACAGATGGTGGAACCTGAAAAAAGTTTTATTCTTCTGTATTTTAGGGTCCCTTCAAAATGATATTTCGCCAAATAATAAGCCATTATTTTGATTTGACTCATAATGAGTTATTCAGCAGAAAACTGGAAGAAGAATGGAAGTAGCAGAACATTTACAAACAGAGAGAAAGTAGTTGAGAGCTTTGCCCATTACTCTGTCATCGAGCACATCAGCTTCAGGTTATGTTAAGCACATTTGTCCATGTATTCCGATATGAGTTCATGTGGCTGGAATTTCAAACACTAGCCAGCTGTGGGAACCAAGGGAAAAGCTTGTCACACTGAATGCCATAGAAATATGTTCCTATCTAATATGTGGCAAGAGCCTACTTGCTCAAGACTCTCATAAAACATAACTATTGAAGCGGCACAGCAACTTTTCCTGCCTAATCAGCTGATAATGGATAGAAAAAAATGGCAATTAATTAATTGCGTCAAGTACCGACAGGTTTTTGTTTTTTTTAAAGAATTCCGGCTAGTCAGGTTTGGCAGGTAAAAGAGATAGTGTCCAAATCTTTTGAAAGTCTTCTGTATAATAGTTATTGCAATTTATATATGGAGTTCATTAATGCATCTTGTTTTGTGAGAAATGTTGTTAAGCCATTTGAGGGTACCCATGACAAGAGAGAATATCGGGGCAAATGGCATAATAAATTCATTTACTACATATTATTTATACAACAAATACCATATCCTTTTGCACTGTATTTTAAATTCACTCACAAAAGTCATAGGTCCTTTATGTTCTTCTTACTACTTTATGTTTATATGTTATTTATAAAAACTTTTGACATGTCACAGAGACTTGTCAAAAGTTTTAATGAGGTCACAGGACGGAGATCGTTGAAAGCTGGGGACTGAAGCATGCTACTCAATCTCTTCATCATTGGGGTCTCAACAACTCTGTAATATGACAGGTACAGATTAAAGTTTTTTTTTCTTCAGGATTTAGTTTTATCGATGGCCCATTTTTGGATAAGCACCATCACAAAAAATAACGCCACAAACTATAAAAAAAAACACACATTTATTCGATACCTTCTAAAATAATTAGTCCTTAAGTGCAAAATATGTGATCAAAATAGTCTGCTGACAATGGAATAGAAACAGAAAGTCAAACAGGATAACATTTAACCATCCACTAATAGAGATATTGGATATGCAACTAAGAGTCCAGCAACACTTTGGTCACATGATACGTGAGTCTGAGTTGTGCATTCGTGTGGCCTCCAATATTCCTCTTTACAAGCAACTGGCCCAACGCATTTTCCCCTAAACAAATATCGGGGTTCAACAAAGCACTAAAATCAATAGGACAATCAGATCCAATAATAACAGTGATACAATTGCACAGATGTTAAAAAGCACATAAAAAGATAATTGTGCTGAGGGTAGAGACCACTTACTCAGGATCCATTAATAATGAATGACTGCTGACCTCATAGATTACTCCACATGGCAAGATGTAAGCTTGATGGCTGTTTCGTGTACTGACTCTTCCATGGTGGTAGCATAGTCACGTACTCTACCCCCATCTGCGCTTACATCTTGGCATGAGTAACCTGTGAGCTCAGTGACCATCCAGCTGACACCATTCTTAATAAAACCTGAGTGGTCTTTTTGTTGAACCTGGGCTGCTACCATCAGCACAATTATTTTTTATGTGATATTCTACACCTGCACATTTGCATCACTTTACTATAGGAATGTGTTGGTCCTGACTGTCCTGTTGATTATAGTATCCTATTGAACCCTGATATTTTTTAGGGCAGAAATGCATTGGGCCAGTGGCTTGGAAATGGAAATTTTTGGGGCCACACTAATGCACAACAAAAAATTGATGTATCATGTGACCAAAATTTATCTAATAAACTTTATGTTTTAAAAGTTTCTGGTGCTATTTTTCTGTTATTTTAGGATGTGTACTGTTTATAAGATAGAGTTCATTAGGAGAAGCTGTAGATTCTTATGTTAAAGGAAATGCATCACCTAGATTTATTTTGTAATTTTTTAAGGGGGTTGCCATCTTGTCTGAGCTGTTTTTACAGCATTTAAAGATATGCATTACAGCAGGACCCATGTACATAGCCAACAATAGACAGGACCTGTACCATTCACATGAAATGGAAACATTACAGGGCATTCTATGTGACCTTTTCAGATGTAATTTATACAGATAGGGGGTGGCTGATCTGTGAGCAATGGCTGTTGTGTGTGCCTCAGTTGTCAATACACTGGTGTCACCTTACATTGTACTCCTATCTGTGATGATAAGATGGATGGGCATTGCTAGGAAATAATATGTACAGAACAGGAAGTCTCACCATTACTTTAGACCTAGTGTTTTTCATAACATAATTTATAAGTGGTAAATTTTTGTTGATACAGGCAGCAATTTTTGTGAATTATTGTGGCAAATTGGAAAAAATCTGCTTTTTTCTAGAATTAAAATCCTCAAATATCTTTACAAGAAGATTCTTTTTTCACTGTTTTTGTATTGCCATGTTACAACAACCATAACTTTATTTTTAAACCAATAGAAAGAAGAAATGCTCACGGCACTCGATGCGCTGGCATAAAAGGTGCGTCTTTATTTCAAACGAAAGGATTCACAGACATAGGGAGTGGAGACAAAGGGACAGGTCAACGACCGTTTCACCGCTCCTGTGGCTTCTACTGGACCATGGTCTATATGGTCCAGTAGAAGCCACAGGAGCGGTGAAACGGTCGTTGACCTGTCCCTTTGTCTCCACTCCTGATGTCTGTGAATCCTTTGGTTTGAAATAAAGATGCACCTTTTATGCCAGCGCATCGAGTGCCGTGAGCATTTCTTCTTTCTATTGTTTGATACGTGGATCTGTTGCTCAAGCCACTGAGCACCGAAAGACTTGCTTCGTGATTGTGACAGCTCCAATAATCCGGCATCTCTACAGTTAGCAGGCAACAGATGGTGGACATTCATATAGCAGTGCCGCCCCTCATTTTCATTGTGTATAACTTTATTTTTGTCTGACCATGTTGTTGTTTTTTTTTTTTTTTGCATGACAAGTGGTGCGATCTTAGTCTTGGCAGCTACATTGGAATCCTGGCTATGATTGACAGTTGGCTTCTGATCTCCTGCAGCTTACCGAGCTTAGCAGTCAATGGCTAGGACTAGTGGTGTTGCAAACATAAAATTTTCCGCCATTGACTTCAATGGGCAGGCGAATTTTAAGACCCACAGGGATGCCTTCTGGCCACAATAGTGATTTAAAAGTTGTTTCAAGGGGACTAACACCTGGACTGTGGCGTGCCGGATTGGGATCCATGGCAAAACTCCCATGGAAAATTACATAGTTGATGTAGAGTCTGGTTTTAATCCATAAAGGGCATAAATCACCTAACATTCCTAAATGGTTTGGAATAACATGCTTTAGCCCCCTTTAGGCAGCACATAGAGCCCCCCTTTAGGCATCACATAGTTAGATCCCCCCTTTAGACAGCACATAGATTCCCCCATATTAAGCAGCACATAGAGCCCCCTTTAGGTAGTACATAGTTAGATCCCCCCTTTAGGCAGCACATAGATTCCCCCATGTTAGGCAGCACATAGTTAGAGCCCCCCTTTAGGCAGCACATAGATTCCCCCATATTAGGCAGCACATAGTTAGAGCCTCCCTTTAGGCAGCACATAGAGCCCCCTTTAGGCAGCACGGTTGCTAAAATGGACAGAGATGTCAGCAGAGAGTACCAGAAAAATTAGGCATGTACACATGGCTGAAAAATAAGAACAAGCGCATATCCAAGAGTCCAGAAGACTCTATAATGCAGGATGGAGAAACAGAAAAAGAAATTATTTTCTAAATAAAATTTTTCATCAAATAAAGAAACAGAGTTCATCCCTTTCTGGTTTTTATTTTTGAAAATTTAAGTTTAAAAATCACACGCAACAAGCGTTCCTTTGTGTAATGGTTAGTACTCTTGAAAATTCAAGTCCAGAAAACTCTATAATGCAGGACGGTGAAAAACACAAAGAAATCCTTTTCAAAAGTGCGCCATGGCCGAGTTGGAACGCCTGAAATGGCCACACACCTTCCTGGACTGCTTCAGGACATCCTGTAAGCCTGGGTACTTGAGCACAAAGCATTGAACAATCAGATTACACACATGTGCCATGCACCGCACATGTGTCAACTTGCCCAACCTCAATGCCGCCAACAAATTTGTTCTGTTGTCACAAACCACCTTGCCGATCTCCAATTGGTGCGGAGTCAGCCACTGGTCCACCTGTGCGTCAGGGCTGACAGGAGCACTGGTGCGGTGTGACTCTCCGCTTTGAGGCAAGTCAACCCCAAGATGGCATGACACTGCCGTATCTCGGATGTGGAATAGCACCTGGGGAGCTGGGGGGGGGGGGGGTGCCGGTGATGTGGAGCAAGACGCAGCAGTGGAAGAGGACTCGGCCGAGGAGGTTATGGAAGAGGATGGAGTAGGAGGAGTAGAGGAGGTGGCAGCAGGCCTGCCTGCAAGTTGTGGCGGTGTCACCAACTCCTCTGCAGAGCCACGCATTCCATGCTTGGCAGCCGTCACCAGGTTTACCCAATGTGCAGTGTAGGTGATATACCTGCCCTGACCATGCTTTGCAGACCAGGTATCAGTGGTCAGATGGACCCTTGCCCCTACACTGTGTGCCAGACATGCCATAATTTCCTTTTGCACAATGGTTGGGGATTGCCCTTTGTGCAAAAAAATTTCGGCCAGGTACCTTCCACTGCGGTGTCCCAATGGCTACAAATTTTTGAAAGGCCTCAGACTCCACCAGCTTGTATGGTAAAAGCTCGCGGGATAGCAGTTCCGACAAGCCAGCTGTCAGATGCCGGGCTAGGGGGTGATTTTGAGACATTGTCTTCTTGCGCTCAAACATCTCCTTGACAGACACCTGACTGTGGGCAGATGAGCAGGAACTGCTCAAGGTGAGAGAAAGAGAGGCGGATGGTTGAGAGGGGGCAAGGAGGGCAGTAGTGGTTGACCTGGCTGAAGATGCTGGACCAAGAGGAGGATGGCGGCTTTGACTTTGTGTGCTGCTTGTACTGACGTGATGATCCCATAGGCGTTTGTGATGTGACATCATGTGCCTTCGCAAAGCAGTTGTGCCTAGGTGGGTGTTGGACTTCCCACAACTCAGTTTCTTCTGGCACAGGTTGCAAATGGCCTCGCTGTTGTCAGAGGCAGACACACAAAAAAATGCCACACTGCTGAACTCTGCGATGACGGCATTCTGGTGTTGGCAACAGCATGCGTTGATTGGCGTCCCGTCTGGCTGACCCCGGGTGCCGATGCATGCTGTCTGACTATGCCACTAGCTCCTTGCGACGACCTCCCCCTGCTTCCAACTCGTCTCCTCCTCCTCTCTGTCTCCCCATCTGAACTTTCCCCCTCTTCTTCTCTTCTAGCGGGCACCCACATGGCATCCACGGACACATCGTCATCATCAACACCTTCACCGCTATCTGACACCTCAAGAAAGGAAGCAGCAGCGGGTACAACATCATCATCACACCGTACGTCCATGTGTGTAATGCTGCCTGACTGAGACATATCCCTGTTAACTACATTCTCTGGCAATAATGATTGCGCATCACTCATGTCTTCAAACTGATGTGTAAATAACTCCTCTGATGGATCAAATAAAGCTGCTGTGGTGCTAGTGTTGGTGGTGGTGGCAGGCGGGCAAGTGGTAGCATGAGAGGTGCCCGAAGCTAAGCTAGAGGAGGAGAAGGATGGTGCGTCAAGGTTCTGAGCGGAAGCTGTAGAAGATTGGGTGTCTTGTGATAGCCAGTCAACTAAGTCCTCAGAACTTTGGGGGTTCAGGGTAGGTGGCCTCTGAACACCCGCCATTCTAGGGCCAAAGGGAATCCCAGCACCATGACGGCCCCTGCGGGGTAGCCTTCCTCTGCCTGTCATTTTTTTGGTTAAATTTGCACAAGTGTCACACCAAATGTGATTTGCACTAGGGTGACACAATTTGCCCTGCAGGCAAAAAAACTGGTATTTTTGATGTGAACTGACAGTGACGACTGGTTTTATTTAACAGCCAAAAAAGTTTTTTTTTTTTTTACATTTGCACAACTGTCACACCAAATGAGAGTTGTACTAGTGTGACAATGAGCAAAAAAGCTTGCCAGCGGAGTTCCTCTTTTAAGCAGTGGTCCCCAACCAGGGTACCTCCAGCTGTTGCAAAACACACGGACTAATATATTTCAGCCCTTTGAAAACTGTAGTAGTTAGTTGCTTTAAAGAAAGAAAGCTTGCCAGCGGAGTTCTCCTTTTATGCAGTGGTCCCCAACCAGGGTGCCTCCAGCTGTTGCAAAACACACGGACTGATATATTTCAGCCCTTTGAATACTGTAGTAGTTAGTTGCTTTAAAGGGGTATTCCAGGCAAAAACTTTTTTTTATATATCAACTGGCTCAGGAAAGTTAAACAGATTTGTAAATTACTTACCGTATATTAAAAAATCTTAATCCTTCCAATAGTTATTAGCTTCTGAAGTTTTCTGTCTAACTGCTCAATGATGAGGTCACGTTCTGGGAGCTGTGCATGATGGGAGAATATCCCCATAGGAACTGCACAGCTCCCGGAACGTGAGTCATCAGAAAGCAGTTAGACAGAAAACAACAAATCAACTTCAGAAGCTAATAACTATTGGAAGGATTAAGATTTTTTAATAGAAGTAATTTACAAATCTGTTTAACTTTCCGCAGCCAGTTGATATATATATATATAAAAAAGTTTTGGCCTGGAATACCCCCCTTTAAAGAAAAAATGCTTGCCAGCGGAGTTCCCCTTTTACGCAGTGGTCCCCAATCAGGGTGCCTCCAGCTGTTGCAAAACACACGGACTGATATCTTTCAGCCCTTTGAATACTGTAGTAGTTAGTTCCTTGAAGGAACTTAAGTTTTATACTGGAGTACCCCTTTTAACCAGCGGTTCCCTCCCAACCAGGGTGCCTCCAGCTGTTGCAAGACACACGGACTGATATCTTTCAGCCCTTTGAATACTGTAGTAGTTAGTTGTTTGAAGGAACTTAAGTTTGATTCTGGAGTACCCCTTTTAACCAGCGGTTCCCTCCCAACCAGGGTGCCTCCATCTGTTGCAAGACACATGGACTGATATCTTTCAGCCCTAAAAAGGGCTTTTTTGGGTGCTGTCCTTAAAGCAGATGTTACACTAGTGCTTTAGAAGTAAACTGGACCAAAAATACATCACCTAGAAGCAACCTAGCTATCGCTTTCCCTATACAGCAGGAGCAGCTTCTCTCACCCTCCACTTCCTAAGCCTGCAGCATGCTGAATGAGGGTAAAATGGCGTCCGTGCTAGAGGTAGGAGGGTCTGGAAGGGAGGGACTGCTGCTGATTGGCTGTAATGTGTCTGCTGACTCTGACTTACAGGGTCAAAGTTTACTGCAATGTTTAAGTATAGGGGGCGGATCGAACTTCACATATGTTCGCCCGGTGATGCAAATGCGAACATGGTAAATTCGCCGGGAACTGTTCGCCGGCGAAAAATTCGTGACATCTCTAGCTAGGACATATCCATACATCATGGAGAGGGAAGAGGTTAAAAAATATGGTTAATATAAAAACTTGCTTTAAACAACAGGATATTTTGTGAGGACACATTCCCTTTAAAGGGAAATCTACACAGTTTCCATACAGATTCCATACAGAATGTGCATTAAAATCCACATTGAATATTTTTTGTGACAAAATGGCAAGAATAAAATAATTTATCCTCTTGTAAATCAGATCACTGGATCCACAAGTTACACTATATATTTCTTCTCTGGGTAAAGATGTCCAACCCTCTTCTTGCATATATGATGTGTTTTGAGCATTGCCGATTCCTGTGGGAGCCTGTTTCATGGCTTTACAGTTCTAGTGGTGACAAATCCCTTTTATAAACAGCTACAAAATAAAATCATTGTATCATTATAGTGACATACATCTCACACCTGCTAACGGCAACTGATTCTACATGGGATAACAGACTGTGGGAAATATTTCTGGACCCCCCTTTGTTTTTACAGTATCATCAATCTAACCATAAACAGCTACAGTAATTGACAAAACAAAATTATATAAAAACATCAGAGCAAAACAGTCAAACAATCTGAAAAGGTCTGCAACTTAAAGTGTACCTGTTGTTAACAGAAACTTTTTATATAATGTAGATAATACCATTATATGTATATTTGAAATATACATTGGATAAAAAATGTTTATATTTTTGGCTGAAAAAATTTCTTGTTCTTGCAGCTATTGCCTGTGTGTCTCTGTGAGGGGACCAAATACAGGATGTGAGGGCAAGACAAGAAGGGCTCTGTGCAAGCTGCTGGCTTGTCAATCATCCTGCTGTGTGAGCCAGAGGCATGTCACAGAGCCTCAGTGCACAGAGCCCTGGTTGTCCTCAGTGCAAAGAGCCCTGGTTGTCCTCAGTGTACATAGCCCTGCTTGTCCTCAGTGTACAGAGCCCTGCTTTTCCTCAGTGCAAAGAGTCCTGCTTGTCCTCAGTGTACAGAGCCCTGCTTGTCCTCAGTGTACAGAGCCCTGCTTGTCCTTAGTGCACAGAGCCCTGCTTGTCCTCAGTATACAGAGCCCTGCTTGTCCTCAGTGTACAGAGCCCTGCTTGTCCTCAGTGTTCAGAGCCCTGCTTGTCCTCAGTGTACAGAGCCCTGCTTGTCCTCAGTGTACAGAGCCCTGCTTGTCCTTAGTGCACAGAGCCCTGCTTGTCCTCAGTGTACAGAGCCCTGCTTGTCCTCAGTGTACAGAGCCCTGCTTGTCCTCAGTGTACAGAGCCCTGCTTGTCCTCAGTGTACAGATCCCTGGTTTTCCTCAGTGTACAGAGCCCTACTTGTCTTCAGTGCACAGAGCCCTGCTTGTCCTCAGTGTTCAGAGCCCTGCTTATCCTCAGTGTACAGAGCCCTGCTTGTCCTCAGTGTACAGAAACCTGCTTGTCCTCAGTGTATAGAACCCTGCTTGTCCTCAGCGTACAGAGTCCTGCTTGTCCTCAGTGTACAGAGCCCTGCTTGTCCTCAGTGTACAGAACCATGCTTGTCCTCAGTGTATAGAACCCTGCTTGTCCTCAGCGTACAGATCCCTGCTTGTCCTCAGTGTACAGAGCCCTGCTTGTCCTCAGTTTACAAAGCCCTGGTTGTCCTCAGTGCCAAGAGCCCTGGTTGTCCTCAGTGTACCAAGCCCTGTGTGTCCTCAGTGTACAGAGCCCTGCTTGTCCTCAGTGTACAAAGCCCTTTTTTTTCCTCAGTGCAAAGAGCCCTGCTTGTCCTCAGTGTACAGAGCCCTGCTTGTCCTCAGTGTACCGAGCTCTGTTTGTCCTCAGTGTACAGAGCCCTGCTTGTCCTCAGTGTACAGATCCATGCTCCTCCTCAGTGTACAGAGCTCTGCATGTCCTCAGTGTACAGAGCCCTGCTTGTCCTCAGTGCAAACAACCCTGGTTGTCCTCAGTGTACAGAGCCCAGTGTGTCCTCAATGTACAGAGCCCTGCGTGTCCTCAATGTACAGAGCCCTGCTTGTCCCCAGTGTACAGAGCCCTGCTGGTCCTCAGTGTACAGAACCCTGCTTGTCCTCAGTGTACAGAGCCCTGCTTGTCCTCAGTGTACAGAGCCCTGCTTGTCCTCAGTGCACAGAGCTCTACTTGTCCTCAGTGTACAGAGCCCTGCTTGTTCTCAGTGTACAGAGCCCTGCTTGTCCTCTGTATACAGAGCCCTATTTGCTCTCAGTTTACAGAGCCCTGCTTGTCCACCCACATTTTCTGTTTTTGGTCTCTTCACAGAGACAAACAGGCAATTGCTACAGTGAGAAAAATATAACCATTTTTAACCAAATATGCATATGAGTTTGTGATTAAGGAATCAGCGAATCGAATCTAACGAATCCAAACTCGTTACAAATTTCAGGAAAAGTTTGATTTGTAATGAATGCGAATATTGCTGAGATTCGATAACGTAAATCGCTTCATTAAACACCATTTAGTGAGATAAAGTCTCCAGGGCATCTAAAATGGCAGATCCACATGTAAAGACATGGAGCAAGGAATCCTGGGAAGATGGGAAGGCGGTTAGGAGGGATGACCCTTAATCACATGCAGCATATAGCCTATCAGCAGCCAGCCACCCCTGTGATGTCACAGTCCTACATAATTTGCAGCCATTTTGCGGCCAGTCACTTCAACCTTTTATTGCAGAGAGAGGGACAGACAGCAGTGTTAAATTCTTAAGGGCCTAGATACTGTAAAAGGCCAGGCAAAAGTACAACCTGCTGGTGTTGTAGACAAATACTGTTTTAAGCATACTGGAGAGCATTGTCCTTCCCTCATAAGTGCATACCACATACAAACATATAAGTGGTGTACCATTTTGTTCCTGTTAAAGTTTTAAGGCCCTAGATACTGTGAAAGGCCAGGCAAAAGTACACACCTGCTGGTGTTGTTGACAAATACTGTTTTAAGCGTACTGGAGAGCATTGTCCTTCCCTCATAAGTGCATACCACATACAAACATCTAAGTGGTGTACCATTTTGTTCCTGTTAAAGTCTTAAGGGCCTAGATACTGTAAAAGGCCAGGCAAAAGTACACACCTACTGGTGTTGTAGACCAATACTGTTTTGCGTACTGGAGCACATTGTCTTCCCCTCATAAATGCATAACACATACGTACATCTAAGTGGTGTACTATTTTATTCCTGTTAATGTCTTAAGGGCCTAGATACTGATAGCGGCCAGGCAAAAGTACACACCTGCTGGTGTTGTAGACAAATACTCTTTTAAGCGAACTGGAGCGCATTGTCATCCCCTCATAAGTGCATACCACATACGTACATCTAAGTGGTGTACCATTTTGTTCCTGTTAAAGTCCTAAAGGCCTAGATACAGTGGAAGGCCAGCCAAAAGTACACACCTGCTGGTGTGTTAGACAAATACTGTTTTAAGCATACCAGAGCATATTGTACTCCCCTCATTTACGCACTAAGTAACAGGGACTGTTGCCCAGGACTGGTGCATGGCAAATGTGTTACCAATATTTAAAAAGGTATCAAAAGGTGACCCGGGGAATTATAGGCCTGTTAGTTTAACCTCCGTTGCATGTAAATTGTTTGAAGGTTTTCTAAGGGATGCAATTCTGGAGTATCTTAATAAAAATAAATTTATGACCCCATTTCAGCATGGCTTTATGAGGGATCAGTCATGTCAAACTAACAAGATCAGCTTTTATGAGGAGGTGAGCTCCAGACTGGACCAGGGGCAATCGCTGGATGTCGTACATCTGGATTTTTCCAAAGCATTTGATACGGTGCCATATAAAAGGTTGGGGCATAAAATGAGAAGGATTGGGCTGGGGGAAAATGTGTGCAAGTGGGAAATTAACTGTCTCAATGATAGGAAATAGAGGGTGGTTATTAATGGTACTTTTTCTGAATGGGTGACTGTTACTAGTGGGGTACCACAGGGGTCCATCTTGGGTCCTGTTCTATTTTAGGAGTGTTAGTCAATAGTAAATTTAGCTGTAGTGACCAGTGTCGGGCAGCTGCTGCCAAGGCAAGTAAAATCATGGGGTGCATCAATAGGGGCATAGATGCCCACGACAAAGAAATAATTCTACCGCTGTACAAATCACTGGTCAGACCACACATGGAATACTGTGTACAGTACTGGGCACCAGTGTACAAGAAAGATATAGTGGGTTCAAAGGGTTCAAAGAAGGGCAGCCAGAGTAATACAGGGAATGGGAGGACTACAGTACCCAGAAAGATTAGCAGAATTGGGGTTATTTAGTTTAGAAAAAAGAAGGCTTATGGGAGACCTTATAACTATGTATAAATATATCAGGGGGCAGTACAAAGATCTCTCCCATGATCTATTTATACCCAGGACTGTATCTATAACAAGGGGGCATCCTCTACGTTTAGGGGAAAGAAGGTTTCTACACCCCCACAGACGGGGATTCTTTATTGTAAGAGCAGTGAGACTGTGGAATTCTCTGTCTAAGGAGGTGGTCATGGTGAACTCTGTAAAAGAGTTCAAAAGGGGTCTGGATGCATTTTTGGAGAATAATAACATCCCTGGTTATGGATACTAGATTTATAGGGACGTTGATCCAGGGATTTATTCTGACTACCATTTTTGGAGTCAGGAAGGAATTTTTACCTCTAGTATGAGGGTTTTTTGCCTTCCTCTGGATCAACTCAGAAGGGAATCATTAGAGTTATAGGTTGAACTTGTTGAACTATGTTACTATGTTACTATGTCAGACAGAGAAGTGCCAGGATATGCACAGAGGAGTGGCAGAGACCTAATTTAATCAGGCAGAGGTCACATCAGACTAGGGGCGAGTGGCAGCAGGAGTCGCAGCGAGAGGCCTGAGCTCCTAGTATCAGCTAGCGGTCATGTCTCGACCAGCAAACCATCTGCTGTCATCGATTGGTTAACACGGTCATCCATTTCATCACAAGTGAAATCTGACACCCCCAGTCAATGGTTGGTGGGCTCCTCAGACACAACAATCAGTTGGCATCGCCCGGGAGCAGTCCCTGTCCTCCCATTGCCTCTGTCCTATGCTGTTCCCTCCCCCACAGAAGAATCTTATGCTGTGGGTTCAGCTCCACTATTTAGTGAGGACGATCTAATAGAGGACAGTCAGCAGCTACTTCCCAGCCACGAAGGGGAGGAGACATCCGCTGCTTCCTCCGCTAGTCGGGCAAGTAGTGATGAGGAGAGTGGCATGAGAGGTGGTGTTGGCGAGCATTCAGGCTCCTGAAGCAGACACTTTTGAGGAACCTGAGGAGGACATCAGTGACGTGCAAGCACAACTTGATGATGATGAAGCCGATCGCACTTGGGAGCCATGTGCAGAAGGGGCTTCATCATCATCAGGAGAAGAGGATTGCAGGTTGCCCATGAGGCAGCAGCTGAGCCAGCAAGGTAGTAGCATGGTTGGCAGTCAATGTGGTGGCAGAAGTGGAAATTCTGGAGCCAAACGGGCCCGGGGTAGACCATCTGCTTCGCAGCAGCCTACCTTTCCGGGAGGTAGTGGAGCAGGGGTTTCTGCGGCAGTAGCAGTCAATCAGTGTGGATTGTTAGGGGGAAAATAAGCTTCTCTGCAGTCTGGCAGTTTTTCCTCAATCATCCGGAGGATGTTAACCTGGCCAGATGCAGAAGGTGAAGTGTGGCTGGGTCCCAATGTTGGCACCAAGGCACTGCGTCAACATAGGCAGCATCACCATAAAGCGGCCTGGGAGAACCGTGGCTTCGATGTGGTGGTCCAGCCTGCTGCATCACCCAGTGGCATGCCGCTTTCTGTTTCAGCCAGCCAAGGCTCCACCACCTCAGCCGAAGGGAGCTGTGTGTCATGCCCATCTTCTGTCGCTCCAGATGCTCCTGCTTGTCCTACTTTGAGTCATTCATTTCGCCAGCAATCCATCGGCGAAGCCATGTCCAAGAGACAACAGTATGCGCTCACTCATCCAACGGCACAGAAGCTGAATGTCCAAGTTGCTGGTGCTGCAGTCCCTCCCTTTTCAAGTGGTGGACTCTGCACCTTTTAGAGAACTGATGGCTTGTGCCATCATTTCTTTGCAAAGAAGGCAGTACCAGACCTGCACAATTTGTGGAACAGAAGGTGGGCCAGTCCTTGAGCCTGTCGTTGTGTACCAAAGTGCACGGCAGCGCCAATGTGTGTAGCTGTAACTATGGTCAGGGACAATACATGTCCTTTACAGCCCACTGGGTGAATGTCGTTCCTGCACAGCCACAACAGCAACTTGGACAGGTCACGCTCCTTCCGCCTCCACGCTCTCAGGTCGATGGTCCTGCGACAGTGTGCGACTCTGCCTCCTCATCCTCCACCGTGTCCTCAACCCCCACTTCAAGGATAAGTCTCAGTGCCCCTCCAGCATACCTTTTGTTCAGGCCACAGCGGTGTCACGCTGTTCTTCACATGGTGTGGCTTGGCAACGGAGTCACACAGGGGAGGAACTGCTAAAAGTCATTCATCAAGAAATGGAATCATGGCTTACTCCACGAAAACTGGATATGGGAACCATGGTGACCGACAATGGGAAGAACATCTTGTCTGCGCTACGACAAGGAAGCCTGAGACATGTGCCCTGCATGTCACTTGTGTTCAATCTGGTTGTCAAGCTGTTCCTGAAATGTTCCCCCCATCTGCAAGACATTATAACAATGGGAAGGAAACTTTGCATGCACTTCAGCCTCGCATACACCACAAAGCACCCCCTCCTTGAGCTGCAGCGTCAGATTGGCATCCCCCAACATAGTCTGATTTGCGACGTTTCCACATGTTTGAATTCCCCCCTGCATATGTTGGACCGATTATACGAAGAGAGAAAAGCCATCACCGATTTCTTGATGATCCAAGCAGATAGAGGGACTCCCCTGTGTAACTTCAATGTCAACCAGTAATAGCTCATATGTGACACCTGCCATTTGCTCAGGCCCTTTGAGGAAGCCACATTATTAGTCAGTTGCCAGGATTTTGGGATGAACAACGCCATTCCACTGCTTCACCTACTACAACACATGTTGGAAACAATGGCTGGTCAGGGCACTGGAGACATGGCGCCTACATCTCATGGACACATGAGCCCTGTGGGGGCTGAACTGGAAGAGGAGGGGGACAGTGGAGGACAGTTTAGGTTTCACGAAATGGGTGGTTTTTATAGTCATCTGACAGGAGAGGAGGAGCAGGAGCAGCCAGAGGACCTAGAAGGTTATGAGGAAGATGAGATAGAACCAAGACACACTGTGGCAGTATGCAGTGGAGATGGAGGTAGGGAGTCCCTCCGAGACATATGCACAAATTGCAAGATGCATGCTCACTTGCTTGCATAGTGACCGCCGAATTGTCACCATTCTGCAGCGGGATGACCTCTGGTGCTACCGGCACAAAATGGGGGTCTTTTTTACACCCACTGAGAGGGAGGACAAACTTACCTACTACGTAGACATCCTACGAAGTTTGTTTGCCAATGCCTATCTGTGCATTGTCCATCCTCTCGCAGGTCTTACTCGGGGGGCCCTTTGCGCTCACCATCCACTGCCATGGCTGCTGGGGAGGGGTGGGGTTTCAGGAGCAGTACCAGCTCCATCAGTAGCAGCCTGAGTCTACAATCGCTGATGAGTAGCTGTCACGATGCCGGCTGGCAGGAGGTGGATCCTCTGTGCCAGAGAGGGATAGCGAGGACCGTGCTAGTGGACCGGTTCTAAGACACTACTGGTTTTCACCAGAGCCCGCCGCAAAGCGGGATGGTCTTGCTGCGGCGGTAGTGACCAGGTCGTATCCACTAGCAACGGCTCACCTCTCTGGCTGCTGAAGATGCTGAAGATAGGCGAGGTACAAGGGAGTAGGCAGAAGCAAGGTCGGACGTAGCAGAAGGTCGAGGCAGGCAGCAAGGATCGTAGTCAGGGGCAACGGCAGGAGGTCAGGAACTCGGGCTAGGAACAGACAAGGGAACGCTTTCACTAGGCACTAAGGCAACAAGATCCGGCCAGGGAGTGCAGGGGAAGTGAGGTAATATAGGGAAGTACACAGGTGATCACACTAACAGGTAATTGGGAAGATTGGGCCAGGCACCAACATTGGTGCACTGGCCCTTTAAATTGCAGAGACCCGGCGCGCGCGCGCCCTAGGGAGCGGGGCCGCGCGCGCCGGGACAGGACCGACGGAGAGCGAGTCAGGTACGGGGACCGGGGTGCGCATCGCGAGCGGGCGCCACCCGCATCGCGAATCGCATCCCGGCTGGAGGCGGGACCGCAGCGCACCCGGTCAGTGGATCTGACCGGGGCGCTGCAGCAACGAGGATGAGGCGAGCGCTCCGGGGAGGAACGGGGACCCGGAGCGCTCGGCGTAACAGTACCCCCCCCCTTGGGTCTCCCCCTCTTCTTGGGGCCAAAGAACCTGAGGGGAAAAAAAAAGTCAATTTTTCCGTGATGAGGTCCGATGCACATTAGGAGGGGTTCTGTGCGGAAACGCATGAGACAGTCCAATCTTTTATTGTTAATACAATAGATGTAGAGGGGTCTGGCGAGACTGGTCACAGGGACGTAGAACCTGTTGATAAGAGAGGCCAAAAAAAATTTTCCTGCAGATCCGGAATCCAAGGAGACCATAGTAGAGAAGGAGAAGGTAGAGGCAGATATCCGCACAGGCACAGTAAGGCGTGGAGAAGCAGAGTTGACATCAAGAACTGTGTCACCTTTGTGCGGAGTCAGCGTACGTCTTTCCAGGCGGGGAGGACGGATAGGACAATCCTTCAGGAAGTGTTCGGTACCGGCATAGTACAGGCAAAGATTCTCCATGCGGCGTCGTGTCCTCTCTTGAGGTGTCAAGCGAGACCGGTCAACTTGCATAGCCTCCGCGGCGGGAAGCACAGGAACGGATTGCAGAGGACCAGAGGAGAGAGGAGCCGGGGAGAAAAAACGCTTCGTGCGAACAAAGTCCATATCCAGGCGGAGCTCCAGACGCCATCCGGAAGAACGCATGTCAATGCGAGTGGCAAGATGAATGAGTTCATGTAGGTCAGCAGGAGTCTCTCGTGCGGCCAGAACATCTTTAATGTTGCTGGATAGGCCTTTTTTAAAGGTCGCGCAGAGAACCTCACTATTCCAGGACAACTCGTAAGCAAGAGCACGGAACTGAATGGCGTACTCGCCAATGGAAGAAACACCCTGTTCCAGGTTCAGCAGGGCAATCTCGGCAGAAGAAGCTCGGGCAGGCTCCTCGAAGACACCACGGACCTCAGCGAAGAAGGACTGGACTGTGGCTGTGGCAGAATCATTGCGGTCCCCATCAAACTTGTCCGGCAGGGACAAGCAGGGGTTAGGAACGGCCGGTTGCTGCGGAGGAGTTGCAGGAGCCGGCGGAGGAGATGGTTGTTGCAGCTGTAGCTGTGACTGAAGTTGCTGTATCTGCGGCAGCAGCTGCTGTGACTGAAGTTGCTGTATCTGCGGCAGCAGCTGCTGTAACTGTGACTGAAGACGCTGTGTCTCGGAGATCAAGTATGCCAGCTGTTGATCTCGTTGGGCGATCTTTACGCCAAATTTGTCCGGCAGGGACAAGCAGGGGTTAGGAACGGCCGGTTGCTGCGGAGGAGTTGCAAGAGCCGGCGGAGGAGATGGTAGTTGCAGCTGTAGCTGTTGCTGTATCTGCAGCTGCTGTATCTGTGACTGAATACGCAGTGCCTCGGAAGTCAAGTATGCCAGCTGTTGATCTCGTTGGGCGATCTTTAGGGCTAGCTGGGCGACCAGTGTAGGATCTTCAGCGGGATCCATGGCCGGATCTACTGTCACGATGCCGGCTGGCAGGAGGTGGATCCTCTGTGCCAGAGAGGGATAGCGAGGACCGTGCTAGTGGACCGGTTCTAAGACACTACTGGTTTTCACCAGAGCCCGCCGCAAAGCGGGATGGTCTTGCTGCGGCGGTAGTGACCAGGTCGTATCCACTAGCAACGGCTCACCTCTCTGGCTGCTGAAGATGCTGAAGATAGGCGAGGTACAAGGGAGTAGGCAGAAGCAAGGTCGGACGTAGCAGAAGGTCGAGGCAGGCAGCAAGGATCGTAGTCAGGGGCAACGGCAGGAGGTCAGGAACTCGGGCTAGGAACAGACAAGGGAACGCTTTCACTAGGCACTAAGGCAACAAGATCCGGCAAGGGAGTGCAGGGGAAGTGAGGTAATATAGGGAAGTACACAGGTGATCACACTAACAGGTAATTGGGAAGATTGGGCCAGGCACCAACATTGGTGCACTGGCCCTTTAAATTGCAGAGACCCGGCGCGCGCGCGCCCTAGGGAGCGGGGCCGCGCGCGCCGGGACAGGACCGACGGAGAGCGAGTCAGGTACGGGGACCGGGGTGCGCATCGCGAGCGGGCGCCACCCGCATCGCGAATCGCATCCCGGCTGGAGGCGGGACCGCAGCGCACCCGGTCAGTGGATCTGACCGGGGCGCTGCAGCAACGAGGATGAGGCGAGCGCTCCGGGGAGGAACGGGGACCCGGAGCGCTCGGCGTAACAGTAGCTTTCTTTACCCGCATAGTGGAGCAACTCTTCACAGCAGCAGGTAGACCTGGAGCAGAACCTGAACCAGCAGGTGGTGGCATACCTTGACATGACCCTGCCAACATACTTTAAAGATCCGCTGGACTTCTGGGCAGCCAAACTTGATCCGCTGGACTTCTGGCAGCTAGCAGAGTTTGCCCTGGAAAAGCTGTCCTGCCCGGCCAATAGTGTGCCATCAGAGTGGGTGTTTAGTGTGGCGGGGGGCCATAGTTTCCCCAAGGAGAACTCGTCTGTCCATGAAAAATATGGAGAGAATGACCTTTGTGAAGATGAATCATGCATGGATCAGCCAGGATTTCCACCCACCACTGCCTGATGCATCAGAGTAGATTGACCATGGTGCCACACCAACACTTCACAAATATGGATAGTGCAAAACATATTTAAGGTGCTGCTGCTCAGTTACAGAAATTTCTCTGCATCAGACTTCAGATATATATTGAGAATATGGATTAGCTAAAACTTAACTTTTCTTATGATAAAATATATAGAACCCAATTTTTTTATATATATAAGAAAAGTAAAGGTGTGCAAAAGACACCATGCGCGACCTACACGACTGTTACGCCGAGCGCTCCGGGTCCCTGCTCCTCCCCGGAGCGCTCACGGCATCTCTCTCCCTGCAGCGCCCCGGTCAGACCCGCTGACCGGGAGCGCTGCACTGACATTGCCGGCGGGGATGCGATTCGCATAGCGGGACGCGCCCGCCCGCGAATCGCATCCCAAGTCACTTACCCGTCCCGGTCCCTGGCTGTCATGTGCTGGCGCGCGCGGCTCCGCTCTCTAGGGCGCGCACGCGTCAGCTCTCTGAGACTTAAAGGGCCAGTGCACCAATGATTGGTGCCTGGCCCAATTAGCTTAATTAGCTTCCACCTGCTCCCTGGCTATATCTACTCACTTCCCCTGCACTCCCTTGTCGGATCTTGTTGCCTTGTGCCAGTGAAAGCGTTTAGTGTTGTCCAAGCCTGTGTTACCTGATCTCCTGCTATCCATATTGACTACGAACCTTGCCGCCTGCCCTGACCTTCTGCTACGTCTGACCTTGCCTCTGCCTAGTCCTTCTGTCCCACGCCTTCTCAGCAGTCAGCGAGGTTGAGCCGTTGCTAGTGGATACGACCTGGTTGCTACTGCCGCAGCAAGACCATCCCGCTTTGCGGCGGGCTCTGGTGAACACCAGTAGCCTCTTAGAACCGGTCCACCAGCACGGTCCACGCCAATCCCTCGCTGACACAGTGGATCCACAACCTGTAAGCCGAATCGTGACAACCACATTGTATTGATGTGATGCACAGACCTCTAAAAGGTGGAAGGGAACAACATATGGTCCATTGTAACCGGTGGGCGTAAAAACTTCCCCTGTAAGGCCCTACTCTCCCAATATTAATTCCCTTCTTGGCAAGTGTTACTCTGGATGAAGCAGTGAGCGAAACGTCGGGTCCAGCGTGTGGCTAAGTAGGCTTTTGTGTCCCATAGAGGATTTATGTTTATTTCATTATTCTGTCACTATATTGCTTATTTTGCAATTTTTGTCACTATTCTGGGTAGTTATATTTTGTTTACTTGTGGTTTAGGCCACAAACCTTGAGGATGGATCATAACATGTCTTCTCTTGCACTTTGTATTTTATATAATTTATCTTAGCCACCACTTTTAATTTTGGTCCACTGTGGACATTATTACACTGTCTGGGATTTAAACACCATTTAGTCTTTTTATGCTTTTATTTGTACCATTAAAATATATTCTTGATCTGCAAACATATGTGTTCTACTTGTGAATTGGTACATATATTTTATCCTAAGAATATTATTAAAAGTTAAGTTTTACGTAATGCATATCCTCAATACTTACTTGTGCACACTTTTACAAAAGGGACCTTTTTCTTCTGCCTACCTGCCTCAGTTGCTATTCTGATCCTGCCACCAGCCTGATGCCACACATCTAATGCCAAGTTCTTCTTTTTTCACCTACCTTCGTCACCGGGTACTGGTATTGCCACCCACCGCCCCAGTCTGTCACCAGGTCACTTTCAGGACTCCTGATGCTGCTGATGCGACCTCCAGGCTGTCTCATTCTGCCACCATATGTTCTCGTCATGCTGATGCCAGCTCCAGGCTTTCTCATTCTGCCACCATATGTTCTCCCCATGCTGATGCCAGCTCCAGGCTGTCTCATACTGCCACCATATGTTCTCCTCAAGCTGATGACAGCTCCCGGCTGTCTCATTCTGCCACCATATGTTCTCTTCATGCTGATGCCAACTTCAGGCTGTTTCATACTGCCACCATATGTTCTCCTCATGCTGATGCCAGCTCCAGGCTGTCTCATTCAGCCACCATATGTTCTCCTTATGCTGATGCCACCTCCAGGCTGTCTCATTCTGCCACCATATGTTCTCCTCATGCTGATGCTGGCTCCAGGCTGTCTCATTCTGCCACTATATGTTCTCCTCATGCTGATGCATTCACTTCCAGGCAGTGGAAGAGGGAGGTGGTGTCTGGTAACTATAAAAGAAAGTATACTAAGCGATTGTCTGAGATAGTGATTGTGTGTAAGTATAAAAGTGAGAGGGACTTATAATTAAGGGAATACTGTAAGAAGTATTATGAGCATTGTTAAGTGCATTTCTTTGAGTTTTTTTTCTCTTTCTCTGGTAAGGATACAGGTGGAGTAGTTAATTAATTAGCAGCTGATAAATTGCAGCTGTTTGCAGCCAGCTAGCCTTTTGCATTCACTTCCAGGCAGTGGAAGAGAGAGGTGGTGTCTGGTAACTATAAAAGAAAGTATACTAAGTGATTGTCTGAGCTAGGGATTTTGTGTCTGTATACAGGTGCGGGAAGTATACAAGTGAGTGTAAGTATAAAAGTGAGAGGGACTTAAAATTAAAGGACTATAAATTCAGGGAGTTTAATAGAAATATTTGATGTTTTTTTTTTTTTTTTTTGTACTGTTCATTTTTGCAATCCTCAAATCTAGTATGGCCTCCATGTTGGAAGAGGCAGTCCAGTGTGCATCTTGCATAATGTATGCAATCCTTGAACAGCAGTTTGAGGGTCCATATTATTGTTCGAGATGTGTGCGAGTTGTTCATTTGGAATCCCAGATCCTGGATCTAGAGGAGCAACTAGCAACACTGAGATGCATTGACAACTTGGAGAGGAGTCTCCTGCTCACTGAGCAAGTACTCTGTCTGAAGGCCGCACTGTGGGAGGATATGTGGGAGGGAATCTTGTGGAGTCATTATGGGTAGAAATATATGGAGATAAAAAAAAAAATTCTGATAGGGGTTTGCTATAAGCCACCAAACATAATGGAAGAGGCAGAACATCAATTACTGAGGCAGATAAACAAAGCAGCAAATCAGAATGAGGTGATAATAATAGGGGACTTTAACTATCCTTATATAAACTGGGAGACTGAGACCTGTGAATATTATAAAGGAAACAGGTTTCTGACTATAGCTAAAGACAATTATGTGTCCCAAATGGTGCAGGGCCAGACCAGAGGGGGTGCCCTACTGGACTTAATATTAACCAACAGACCTGACAGAGTAACTAATGTGCAAGTAGAAGGACACCTAGGAAATAGTGATTAAAATATAATACATTATAACTTGTTTTGCAATAAGGGAACTCTCGAGGGGCCAAAAAAACAACAAACTTTAGGAAAGCAAAGTTTGATCACCTCAGAGAAGCCCTTAACAATATAAATTGGGACGATGTCCTCAAAAACAAGAATACTGACACTAAATGGGAGACTTTTAAAAATATCTTAAATTCTCACTGTAAGATGTATATTCATTATGGAAATAAAATGCCCAGAAATAAAAGAAAACCAATATGGATTAATAAAATTGTTAAAGGGGCAATAAACGACAAAAATAAAGCATTTCAGCTGCTAAAACAGGACGGCAGTGAACAAGCATTAAAAAGCTATAGAGAAAAATGTAAAATATGTATAAAACAGATAAAACTCGCAAAAATAGAGACAGAAAGACTCATTGCCAAAGAGAGTAAAACTAGCCCCAAAATGTTCTTTAACTATGTAAATAGCAAAAAGGTTAAAAATGAACGTGTTGGCTCTTTAAAAAACAATAAAAAAGAAATTATAAACGGGGATTAGGAAAAAGGAAATGTATTAAACAAATTCTTCTCCACTATATTCACCAAGGAAAATGAAATGCCAGGTGAAATACAGCAAGGTAAAGTAAACTCCCCAGTACAGGTCACCTGTCTAACCCAGGAAGAAGTACAGTGCCCCCTACAAAAAATCAACATAGACAAATTGCCTCGTCCAGATGGTATTGACCCCCGTGTTCTAAAGGAATTAAGTAATGTAATAGACAGACCCCTATTTCTAATATTCAGGGACTCTATACTGACAGGGAAAGTTCCCCAGGACTGGCGCATAGCAAATGTGGTGCCAATATTTAAAAAGGGGTCAAAATGTGACCTTGGGAATTATAGGCCTGTTAGCTTAAACTCTGTTGTACCTAAATAGTTTGAGGGTTTTCTAAGAGATGCTATTTTGGAGTATCTTGATAAAAATAAATATATGACTCCATATCAGCATGGGTTTATGAGGGATCGGTCCTTTCAAACTAACCTGATCAGCTTTTATGAGGAGTGAGCTCTAGACTGGACCAGGGGAAATCGCTGGATGTCGTATATCCAGATTTTTTTAAAGCATTTGATACTGTGCCACACAAAAGGTTGGTGTATAATATGAGAATGCTTTGACTGGGGGAAAATGTGTGCAAGTGGGTATGTAAGGGACTCAGTGATAGTAAACAGAGGGTGGTTATTAATGGTACTTATTCTGATTGGGTGACTGTTACTAGTGGGGTACCACAGGGATCAATCTTGGGTCCTGTCCGATTTAATATATTTATTAATGACCTTGTAGAGGAGTTGAATAGTTAAGTAGCAATCTTTGTAGATGATACTAAACTCTGTAAAGCGGTAAACACTATTGAGGACAGTGCACTATTACAAATGGATCCGGATAGGTTGGAGGTTTCGGCTGGGAAGTGGCAGATGAGGTTCAACACTGATAAATGTAAGGTTATGCACATGGGGAAGAAAAATTCGGTCTGGGATTATGTATTAAATGCGAGCACACTTGGAAGGACAGACATGTAAAAGGACTTGGGAGTCTTAGTTAATAGTAAATTTAGTTGTAGTGACCAGTGTCAAGCAGCTGCTGCCAAGGCAAATAAAATCATGGGGTGCATCAATAGGGGCATAGATGCCCACAACAAGGAAATAATTCTACCGCTGTACAAATCACTAGTCAGACCACACATAGAATACTGTGTACAGTAGTGGGCACCAGTGTACAAGAAATATATTATGGAGCTGGAGAGAGTTCAAAGACGGGCAAACAGAGTAAGACGGGGAATAGGAGGACTACAGTACCCAGAAAGATTAGCAGAATTAGGCTTATTTGGTTTAGAAAAAGAAGGCTTAGGGGCGACCTAATATCTATGTATAAATATATCAGGGGACAGTATAGAGATCTCTATAATGATCTATTTATACCCTGGACTGTATCTATAACAAGGGGGCATCCTCTACATTTAGAGGAAATAAGGTTTCTACACCAGCACAGACGGGGATTTTTTACTGTAAGAGCAGTGAGACTGTGGAACTCTCTGCCTGAGGAAGTGGTCACGGTGAACTTGGTAAAAGAATTTAAAAGGGGTCTGGATGCATTTTTGGAGAATAATAATTACAGATTGTGGATTGTAGATCTATAGGGACAGGAGGTTGATTCAGGGATCTATTCTGATTTCCATATTTGGAGTCGGGAAGGAATTTTTACCTCGAGTATGAGTTTTTTTTTGCCTTCCTCTGGATCAACTCAGTAGGGACTCAGGGTTATAGGTTGAACTTGATGGATTTTGGTCTTTTTTCAACCTTATAAACTATGTTACTATGATGCCAGCTCCAGGCTGTCTCTTACTGCCACCAAATGTTCTCCTCATGCTTCAGACACCTCCAGGCGGTGTCATTCAGCCACTATATGGTCACCTCATGCTGCCACCTCCTCCAGGCTGTGTCATTCAGCCACTATATAGTCTCTTCTTGCTGCCGCCAACTCCAGGCTTTGACATTCACCCACTATATGGTCTCCTCTTGCTTTTGCCACCTCCAGGCTGTGTCATTCAGCCACTATATGGTCTCCTCTTGCTGCTGCCAACTCGAGGCTGTGTCATCCAGTCACTATATGGTCTCCTCATGCTTTCGCCACCTCAAGGCTGTGTCATTCAGCCACTATATGTTCTCCTCTTGCTGCCACCAACTCCAGGCTGTGCCATTCAGCCACTATATGGTCTCCTCATGCTTCTGCCACCTCCAGGCTGTGTCATTCAGCATCTATATGGTCTCCGCATGCTGCCACCACCTCCAGGCTGTGTCATTCAGCCACTATATAGTCTCTTCTTGCTGCTGCCATCTCCATGCTGTGCCACTCAGCCGCTATATGGTCTACTCATGCTTCCGCCACCTCCAAGCTGTGTCATTCAGCCACTATATGTTCTCCTCTTGCTGCCGCCACCTCCACGTTGTGTCATTCAGCCACTATATGGTCTCCTGCTGCTGCTGCCAACTCGAGGCTGTGTCATCCAGTCACTATATGGTCTCCTCATGCTTTCGCCACCTCAAGGCTGTGTCATTCAGCCACTATATGTTCTCCTCTTGCTGCCACCAACTCCAGGCTGTGCCATTCAGCCACTATATGGTCTCATCATGCTTCTGCCACCTCCAGGCTGTGTCATTCAGCTACTATATGGTCTCCTCATGCTGCCACCACCTCCAGGCTGTGTCATTCAGCCACTATATAGTCTCTTCTTGCTGCTGCCATCTCCATGCTGTGCCACTCAGCCACTATATGGTCTCCTCATGCGGTCACCACCTCCAGGCTATGTAATTCAGCCATCTGCGACAGTGATTCTAATAGCCGCCTCTAGCCGTATCTGCATGTCATACTGAATAACAGTTTTATTTCACTAACACAACACACACCCTATGCGTGTTATGGCAAGGCAAATGGTTCTACACCCCTATTGAGGCTCTCTGTAGGCCAGAAATAGCTGTTTTTAATAGCAATTCCCTGCGAATAAATTCAGACCGAACCAAAGTTTTTTCGGAAAATTTGCTTCATCAAAATTTTCAAAAGATTTTCTCACCTCTACTATCTATCTATCTATCTATCTGTCTGTCTGTCTGTCTGTCTGTCTGTCTGTCTATCTATTTATCTATCTTTGTGTCTCACATCTATCTATATATCTCTCTCAACTATCTATCTATCGCAGTAACCTGATAACATCTTATTAATATTTTAACACTATTGGAAGCACTGTAAAAACACTTCTATACAAATTTTGCCTCGGCAGGTGTTTTTCCCTGTACTCTCCAGGGCCTCAGTGTTTACTGACCATGTAATGAACATGGCGATTTGCCGCAGTTACTGACCCTTACTGACACATTTCCTGCTCTGGCAGAGAAAAGAAAAAAATTTTAGTTGGTATTTTACTAGAGAAACAGGTGTCATCAGTACCAACATTTAATTTATTATAACGTCTACACAGTCTTCCCATGGGAATACACATTTTACCTCTTAGCTGCTAATTTATGTCATCCTACAACTATTCTGACTCTCTGTGTTTTGTTTGTTAAGTAGTAGTAAAGATTTATCGACTGTTTTCTGTCAGTTCATTTTTTATTCACTCAGGAAAGTGAATAATTTATATTCAAGTAACTTTCTGAGCGAAACTGAGGATTTTAACCCCTTAAGGACTCAGCCCATTTGGACCTTAAGGACTCAGACAATTTTATTTTTACGTTTTAATTTTTTCCTCCTCCCCTTCAAAAAATCATAACTCTTTTATATTTTCATCCACAGACTAGTATGAGGGCTTGTTTTTTGCGCGACCAGTTGTCCGCTGTAATGCCATCACTCACTTTATCATAAAATGTATGGTGCAACCAAAAATTTGTGTGGGGAAATTAAAAAGAAAACTGCAATTTTGCAAATTTTGGAAGGTTTTGTTTTCACGCTGTACAATTTATGTAAAAATGACATAAGTGTTTTTTATTCTCTGGGTCAATACGATTAAAATGATACCCATGAGGGGGGGCGTGTCCGGCTATGGAGTGAGTCAGAGGCAGGAGAGCTGAGCTCCGTCTCTCTGGCCTCTACAAACGGGGAATCCACCGCCTTTTATGAGCACTAGGCGTCCAGGAAAGAGGGGGCACTCCGCAGGGACACCCAGGCACTTAGGGGTCCCCATCAAAAACTTTTTCAGTCCCCTGAGCGAGCTCTCGGAGCCGCCGAAGACACTGGCGGGTCAGTCCAAAATGGCGCGGAAGCAGCCGCCACCATCTACTCCCGCCTCCTCAACGTCGACAACGAGACAACGTGCCACGGGTATCTCCACGGCAGCACAGAGGACCCCGCTACCGGCGCTACCCCACTTACCCACTGGGGCCCACAGAGCCGCGGCCGCACCGAACCTACTCCTCACCAGCGAGGAGACTGCACGTCCGCCGCCTCCACACGCAATGAGCGCAGCGCGAACAGGAGCGCAGCGCCCCACAGAGACACCAGGGGATGGTGACTGCCTAACGATCCCCAGTGCACAAGAGAACGGACGGGACCGACAGCGGCTCTCCGGAGAGGCCTCGGACCCATCCGTCTTCCCGATGGAGGTGAGTGCTGAGGGGGGCATAGCTGAGCCATCACACCGGCCCCTGACTCCACTGACCCCACCTGCACAGAAGCCCCACGTGGATCGATCATTCACACCCAGCACCCCGTCCATGTTTGGGAGTCAGGGGGGACCCCCCTCGTCCACCTCCCAGCTGTACCCTCCTGAAGGGGGATTGTTGCAGGGACTAAGATATTTGCCTGAGCCGCCGGTGGGGCCATGTGAAGCTGCCCGAGAACCCTGTACCCGACCGCCCACACATCTGTCTCCCTACCCTGCTTGACATATGGATTATGCAAACGGGGGTCTGACCCCCCAAGTGTGGCCGCAAGGGGATCCACGATCAGCGGGGACTCATGCTCCCATAGTGACTAATGACTCTCAAGGAAGTGATTACATTGCATCCTCCCTCCCCCCACCCGCTCAAGCTGTGGCACTTTTAAAGGGGCACCCCGAACTGCAAGCTTTATTGGCGCTGCTCCCTACCAAGTCTGAGATGTCCGCCATGGCCTCTGATCTTAAGTTTGCCTGGAGTCAGGACTTGCAACCTGTTAAGCGCGATGTAGCAGACTTACAGGAAAGGGTGTGTGTTTTGGAGGACTTTCGTGAATCTGTCTCCATGAAAGAGATGCAAACGGCCTTGAACGCTCAAACGTCCACCCACCACGCCCTAGCTGACCACCTGGACGACATTGAAAACAGAAACCGCAGGAACAATGTTCGTATACGTGGCCTCCCAGAAGCCACAAGGGCTCCTGACCTACACACTACCATCACTGGTGTTTTCAACCTGATTCTAGGACGCCCCCCTGAAACCCACATAGAGCTTGACAGGGTGCACGTGCATTGAGAGCACCCAGCACGGATCCATCTCGCCCCGTGATGTCATTTGCCGTATACATAAATATACCGTGAAGGAACAACTTATGCAAAAGGTGCGCCAACTGGGAGATGTGGACTTTGACGGGGCTACTCTCCAAATTTACCCTGATCTATCTCGGCGTACACTTCGCCAAAGAGCCTTACTGCAGCCATTACTACGTATGCTACAGGAACGCAATGTCCAGTACAGATGGGGCTTCCCGTTTGCCCTACATGTCTCCTCTGGCTCCACCACTGCTACTCTGCGCCACCCAGGAGACCTACAGGCCTTCCTCGATACCCTGGGCCTGCCACAGCTGTCGCTCCCGGATTGGATTGCCTTCTTGAGGGACCCATATGCCCCTCCACCAGTGCTACGAGCGTCGCAAAGAACCCCTACTCGCAGACGGACAGCCGGAGAACCTCTACCCCAGAGACAAAGACGACGAATGAATGGACCGGAGGATCATGGCATAGAGCCCTGACCGGCTCTGAATGACTGTTACAGTCCCTCACCCTAGTCTTGACTGCCTCTCCTTCCACCCCAACGCTCTAAGTCCCTGACACCTGCCATGGACTCAACTGATCTACAATCTGGACTGAGACTATACGATTACTGACCCCCCCCCCACTCCCCCAAATACCCCTCCCTCCCCCCCGATCCCCCCCCCCGATCCCCCCTGATGCCCCCTAGTGCTCATCGCCCTTGTTTCTAGCACGTCCCCACACCTCTGTTATGTTAATGCCGCTAGTTTAGCTTCTGTCTACTATAGGCCTTGGGCAGACGGACTGGCTCTGCTCGTGTGTTTGATTGTCCCTTAACGTATATTGTTATCTGGAGGGACTTTTTGGCAGAAGATCTGTTCTGCGGTTAGAAATTTTTTGCAAGTGTTCTTGCTTTTTATTTTTTCATTTCTCTATCTCTTCTTACCCTTCCTTTTTGCCTTCTCACTAACCTCTTCTCCTATTGTGTGTGTTTCTCTCCCCCTCACTAGATTTCGGATCTCTCTGCCGACCCGCGTACTCCAAGCCTCTCCGACAGGACTCCTCCGTCTTTAACATCATGACGGACGTAAAGGTAACCACATTGAATGTGCAGGGCTTTAACATCCCAGAGAAACGGTCCAAAATCCTTTACCACTTACACAAACTGCATACTAAAATCTTATGCATACAGGAAACGCATTTCAAGACAGGACACACACCGGAGCGTCTCGGCCGCTATTTCACCACCTGGTTCCATAGCACAAATTCTGAATCACGCTATAAGGGGGTCTCGATTGGATTCCATCGTACCCTACCATTCAGCGTTTTGGAGGTTAAATCCGATCCGGATGCCCGCTTTCTGTTTGTTAAGGGCACGATTTTAGACCAGGTGGTGACTGTGGCGACAATATACGCGCCAAATAGTTTACAGATACAATTCTTATTGAAGACTCTGGAGGACCTGACCTCATTCGCACAGGGCATGCTCATTCTGGGGGGTGACCATTGTTGGATACCTCCGCACAGCACTCCACTGTTTCGTACTGTCAGCTCAGCAAACTTAAGAAACTCTTACATTCCTTGCAGCTGTGTGACGTGTGGAGACTCCAACATGCCAACGATAGGGACTACACGTTCTACTCTAGCCCCCATAACTCCTACAGCCGACTGGACTATATTTTTTTACCCCATTTTTATCTATCTCGTCTATCCTCTTCCCACATAGGTAACATATTTCTGTCCGACCACGCCCCGGTCCACTGTACGGTTTTGATACCCTCCCTCAGTAGACCCCAGTATAACTGGAGACTGAATGAGTCTCTACTGTTGGACTCACTATGCCTGACCGACCTTAAGTCCACCGTAGCCCATTTCTTGACTGACCATGTAGGAGATGAAACGCCGCTTCCCACTCAGTGGGAGGCGCTTAAATGCGTACTGAGGGGGGTATTGATCAGGCATGGCTCTTGCCTTAAGAAAGCGAAGTCAGACAAGCTGAAGCTACTACTCGACTCTCTAGCGACTCTTGAGGCCCAACACAAACGATCCCGGCAGGAATCGTCTTTACGAGCCCTGATCAAAACCCGACATGACATCTGTACACTTCTGAACGACAGTTACAAGTACTACCAACAACATTGCTATAAGGCGTTTTACGAATGGGGTAACAAACCTGGGAAATATTTGGCTAGGGCGCTGCGCGACAGGAGAGAGGCGTTGTACGTCCCCTCTATCACAACTCCCCAAGGGGTAGGACATTTCTCACGAGAGAAATTTTGACTGCTTTTGAAAGATATTACACTGATTTGTACAACATTCCCTCTCCATCCCCGACCTACCCCTCCTCCTCTCCCCCCCTCTCCCTGACCGACTATTTGACCAGCACAGCCCTTCCTAGACTGACAGACATTGAGTCCTTGGAGGCACCGTTCACGGAGGAAGAGATAGCCGCCGCCATATCCAATTTGCCGGCTGGTAAAAGTCCAGGTCCTGACGGTTATACCGCCAAGTTCTACAAGACACTGAAGGGAGACCTGTTCCTGATGCTGTGTGGTGCCTTCAACGACATTTCCAAAGACTCCACTTTCCCCCCTGATTCGCTGACTGCACACATAACCGTGATACCCAAAGAGGGTAGGGACCCGAACCTATGTGCTAGCTACCGCCCCATCTCCCTACTTAACGTAGATACCAAGCTATTCGCTAAGTTACTGGCAGACCGCTTGGCCGCTGTTTTTGGACCCCTGATTAGTGTTGCTCACGAATATTCGCAATGCGAATTTTATTTGCGAATATCGCATATTCGCGAATTCGCAAATATTCGCGAATATAGCACTATATATTCATAATTACGAATATTCTTCTTTTTTTTATTTTTTTTTTATCACAGTACACATCACAGTGATCATCTCTCTCTGCTTCCAGCTTGTGTGGTGTAAAGAAGGCTCTAATACTACTGTGTGAAACTGGCGTGCGAATTTTCGCATATACGAAAATTTACATATGCAAATTTTCGCATATGCGAATTTTCGTTTCATGCTAATTTTTGTCTATGCTAATTTTCGTATAACCCAATTTTTCGCATATGCGAAAAAAAGCCAATATTACGAATATGCGAATTTAGCGAATATATGACGAATATTCATCCATATATTCGCGAATATTCGCGAATTCGAATATGGCCTATGCCGCTCAACACTACCCCTGATCCACCCTGACCAATCTGGCTTTATCAAGACTAGAGAAACGCGTGATAACACCATACGAGCTTTCTCCATCATCCATCTGGCTAGAACCAACTGTCAGCCATTGATGTTGCTGTCGCTCGATGCTGAGAAGACATTTGACAGGGTGGATTGGGGGTTCATAAAGGCTACCCTCTCGCAGATCGGTCTGGGCCCTGCTATGTTAGGCCGCATTTCTGCACTATACACTGACCCTCAGGCGAGAGTTAGGATTAATGGCTCCCTCTCTTCCCCTATACAGATTCGGAATGGGACGAGACGGGGGTGTCCGCTCTCCCCCCTGCTGTATGTATGTATGGAACACTTACTTAACGCACTCAGATCTGACCAGGCTATCTCTGGATTTCAGCGGGGTGGGGAGCGACATGTCTGCTCAGAATTTGCAGATGATCTGCTTTTGTATGTAACGTCGCCACAGTCCTCTCTTCCTGCCCATACTACGGGCCATTGTATTGTACTCCCATTTTAGTAACCACAAAATTAACTTTTCCAAAAGTGTGGCCCTCAATGTCACGCTCCCGGAGGTAGTGGTGGATCAACTTAAACTTAATCACCCTTTCCGATGGAACTCAGTCTCGATCAAATACCTTGGGGTTCAGGTTCCTTCAAACCTTTCCGATAGCTTTGCCCTAAACTTCCAACCCCTATTGTTATCCATCGATAGGGACCTACGTAAATGGACTAGGGGGACTTTCTCATGGTTGGGGAGAACGAACATTCTAAAAATGAACGTGCTCCCAAGGCTGCTCTACTTATTCCAGACGGTCCCGATAGCACTTCCACTCTCCTTCTTTAAAAAATTGGACAGCTTGTTCCGAGCGTTCATTTGGGCTGGTAGACCGTCGAGGATAGCCAAACAGATCTTGGTCAGGCGTAAGCAAGCGGGGGGCCTGGCGGTCCCGGACTGCAAAGCCTATTATATCGCGGCTACACTGGTAAGACTTTTGGATTTCTTCCATGGCCGAACCTCCAAGAGATGGGTGGGGGTGGAGATAGCAGTGAGTGGCCTCATCACCTCCTTCCCGTGGTTACCCCGTAGTGCTATCCAGCAGAGAGTTTTGGGGGACTTGCCTTGGGTGGCTAAGGAACTGATCACGGCGTATCGTCGATACATTGCGGGACGTGGATTGATTGGCCCTAATGGACCACTGACGCCTGTCCTAGGTAACCCACTTTTTGAACCCGGCCTACGCTGCAATGAGTTTTTGGGGAGATCGCGGTACGTGCTTCTCCCTTTGAGCTCCTTCCTAAACGGTACCCTGATAAGACCTTACGCAGACTTAATACCCACTATCCTCCACACGCCTCATACATATATGCAATACTTGCAACTGGACCATTTCATTAAGACAACAGGACAGACTCTACAATTGGCCAGATCACTATCACCCCTAGAGAAGATGTGCACTTCTGGCTCCGCTCCGGCCCAAATGATCCCAAAGCTCTGCTGCTATCCATTCTACCGGTTTCCAGACAAATACCCTCTAAGAGATTAGCACACTTCCTATTGATGGCTGCCCGGACGGTTATACCCAGACGCTGGAGGAGTCCCCTCCCTCCGACCATCTCGGAATGGTACAAGGAAGTTCTTTTCCTGTGCCGGATGGAAGAGTTGATGGCAGACTCTCATGGTAGACAGGAAAGATACATTTCAATTTGGCGACCCTGGCTGGCCTTCATTGACTCTCCACTCTACACAGCTGGGGATAGCCCATGAGACGTGAACCTACTTTACTTGGCAGACGGAGGTTTCCTTGGGAGAATGAGGCTGGAGTTGCGAGGCTGAGTCAACTAGATCCGTTTGTGGTGAGTGTACTACTCTCTTTAACCATACTCTCGCAGTCTGAGTGCCCTCTCCCCACTAGCCCCCGGCTTTGCTACCTCTCCCGCCCCTCCCCCCCCCCCACTCACACCCACTCTTCCTCTTGTCCCTCCCCTCCCTCTCTTTTTCTTTCTCTCCTTCTTACTTCTCTTGCCTCACCTTCTTTTACTGACATTTTTTATATATATTTTTTTTGTTTACTTTTCTCTTTGATACTATTGTGTTCTATGGATCTGTTAGTTGTGATGTCTGCACTACCAATGTAGAAAATGCATACATTGAGACTGGAGTTTTTTTTTTTGTAGATGGTCCACATCCCTGCCATTTCAGTGTTCTATATACTGCTAGATTTACGTTGATTGTGGTTAGCTCTAGCTAAACTTACCTACGTTGTTACGCTTTCAGTGATATGTGTCTCATGCAGACCCTTATTGTTTATTACTGTATTAATAAATATTTCCTTCGAATAAAAAAAAAAAAAAATGATACCCATGATTATACACTTTTATATTACTGTTGCGCTTAAAAAAAATCACAAACTTTTTAACCAAATTAGTACGTTTAAAATCCCCCTAATTTGCAGACCTATAACTTTTTCATTTTTCCGTATAAGCGGAGGTATGAGGGCAAATTTTTTGCGCCGTGATCTGTACTTTTTATTTATACCATATTTGCTTATACAAAACTTTTATACATTTTTCTTGGAATAAAATGTTATAAAAAAGCAGCTATTTTGTACTTTTTTTTTTACGTTCACACCGTTCACCGTACGGGATCATTTACATTTTATTTTAATAGCTCGGATATTTACGCATGCGGCGATAACAAATATGTATTTTTTACACTTTTGGGGGTAAAATAGGGAAAATGGGACAATTTATGTTTTATTGGGGGAGGGGGTTTTTCAAATTTTTTTTACTTTCTTTTTTTTACTTTCTTTTTTTTACTTTTTTTACTTTTATTTTTACACTTTAATTGTCTCCATAGGGGACTATTTAAAGCAATCACTCGGTTGCTAATCGTGTTCAGTGCTATGTATAGGACATAGCACTGATCAGGGTTATCGGTGATCTTCTGCTCTGGTCTGCGGGAAGGCAGATCACACCAGAAGACTCCCGGAAGGCAGTGGAGCCAGGTGAGGGGACCTCTGTCTGCCGTGCAGGATGATTGGATCGCCGCGGCAGCGCTGTAGGGGATCAGATCATCCTGTTAAGTGACTGCGATGCTGCAGATGCCGTGATCGGTATTGATCACGGCATCTGAGGGGTTAATGGTGGACATCCGCGGGATTGTGGGTGTCCGCCATTACCGGCAGGTCCCTGGCTGCGATGCACAGCTGGGACCTGCCGCGCATGATGCCGGCATCGCTCCGATGCCCGCGGTTATGCTCAGGACGTAAATGTAAGTCCTGGTGGGTTAAGTACCACGTCACCAGGACGTACATTTACGTCCTGCGTTGTTAAGGGGTTAAATAGTGTAACCTTACTAGTAAATGACTGACTGCAAAAAAAAAAAAAAAAATGTTTATTTGAAAGCATTAGATGTTTTACTTGCAGATTATCTAAAGTCACCTTCAGAGCAAACATCAATATGAGCCCCAGCAGAGGTAGGTTTGACTACAATTGTGGTGATTTTTTTCCTTTGGAATCTACTTTAGTCAGTCCATAAAACATGAGTTTTTATATAGTTTGATAGTCTGGGGGGACCTTTTCTTTCTTGCTTCACTTTTCCAAATATTTAGGTGTTTTACTATCTAGTTGACTATTTGTTGTATCCGCTAAATAGTCAGATGAGCGTGTACTTTACTAGAAAAGAAGTGTGAATGATAGGCTGAAGGGGGGGGGGGGAGGTGTTTGAATATGCACTTCATAATCATACAGGAGTAGGTTCCAGAGCAGGGCCGCCCTTCTAAGGTCATCTACTTTGCCTAGGAATAGGGGTAGTGTTATGATTCGGCTAGCCGGATGTGGATCCACTGTGTCAGCGAAGGATTGGCGTGGACCGCGTCGGTGGACCGGTTCTAGGGTTGCTACTGGTTTTCACCAGAGCCCGCCGCAAAGCGGGATGGTCTTGCTGCGGCGGTAGCAACCAGGTCGTATCCACCGGCAACGGCTCAACCTCGCTGACTGCTGAGAAGGCGTGGGACAGAAGGACTAGACAGAGGCAAGGTCAGACGTAGCAGAAGGTTGGGGCAGGCGGCAAGGTTCGTAGTCAATGAGGATAGCAGAAGATCTGGAACACAGGCTTTGGACAACACTAACGCTTTCTCTGGCACAAGGCAACAAGATCCGGCAAGGAAGTGCAGGGGAAGTGAGGTAATATACACAGGGAGCAGGTGGAATCCAATTAGACTGATTGGGCCAGGCACCAATCACTGGGGCACTGGCCCTTTAAATCTTAGAGAGCTGGCGCGCGCGCGCGCCCTAGAGAGCGGAGCCGCGCGCGCCAGAACATGACAGCCGGGGAGCGGGACGAGTAAGTGGCTTGGGATGCGATTCGCGAGCGGGCGGGTCTGACCGGGGCGCTGCAGAAAGGAGAACGCCGCGAGCGCTCCGGGGAGGAGCAGGGACCCGGAGCGCTCGGCGTAACAGGTAGCAGATAGATATAAAGATTTATGGTTCAACAGGTAGGAGCTGTTCACCACAAGGCCCTTCCATCTTTTCTAGACCCTACCCCCCTTCCTCCCTTTTCCTTCTCCTGCCCTGTAGGGATTGACTATATGGTATAATATTGTATTTAACAACATTGTTGATTACTGGTTTTGTCCTCATTGGCATAATATATTATGGTGGTAGTTTCCAGTATATTAGGAATGCAGTTCTATTGAGAATGTTGCAGCCTTTTTAATATTTTGGAATCTTCTGTTAGCTTCTTGGTGTATCTTGTTTTAGGACAAATAAAAAAAAGTTAGGTTTTAGTGTTTTTTCTGTGATATTTTTTCATGGACACACTAGAATGATATATTTGGTTTGCAGTGATTTCTAATATTCCCACTCATCTGACTATTCACTTAAAAGTACAGAGAGTCAACAAAAGAGTAAAACCCCCATATCTTTGAAACAAATTGGAATAGGAAGAAAGTAAAAACATGGTGTCAATTTGGGCACCAATGGCTATAAAAAATTGTACAAAAACCCAATTAATAAAAAAAAAAAATTGCTATTGCCCTCCTTATGATAAATAAAAAATCTTTCTTATGTACTTTGTTTAAAAAAAATAGGTTTTCTATGTTTTATTTGTGTTTAAAAAAGATGCCTGTTACGCCGAGCGCTCCGGGTCCCCGCTCCTCCCCGGAGCGCTCGCTACACTCTCGCTCCCGCAGCGCCCCGGTCAGATCCACTGACCGGGTGCGCTGCGATACCGCCTCCAGCCGGGATGCGATTCGCGATGCGGGTGGCGCCCGCTCGCGATGCGCACCCCGGCCCCCGTACCTGACTCGCTCTCCGTCGGTCCTGTCCCGGCGCGCGCGGCCCCGCTCCCTAGGGCGCGCGCGCGCCGGGTCTCTGCGATTTAAAGGGCCACTGCGCCGCTGATTGGCGCAGTGGTTCTAATCAGTGTGTTCACCTGTGCACTCCCTATGTATACCTCACTTCCCCTGCACTCCCTCGTCGGATCTTGTTGCCATTGTGCCAGTGAAAGCGTTCCTTGTGTGTTCCTAGCCTGTGTTCCAGACCTCCTGCCGTTGCCCCTGACTACGATCCTTGCTGCCTGCCCCGACCTTCTGCTACGTCCGACCTTGCTTCTGTCTACTCCCTTGTACCGCGCCTATCTTCAGCAGTCAGAGAGGTTGAGCCGTTGCTAGTGGATACGACCTGGTCACTACCGCCGCAGCAAGACCATCCCGCTTTGCGGCGGGCTCTGGTGAACACCAGTAGTGACTTAGAACCGGTCCACTAGCACGGTCCACGCCAATCCCTCTCTGGCACAGAGGATCCACCTCCTGCCAGCCGGCATCGTGACAGTAGATCCGGCCATGACCCTGTGGTTCCCCCTGTAACCGGTCTCCCTAAGGCCTATATGGACTTTGCTGATGTGTTTTGCAAAAAACAAGCTGAGACTCTTCCTCCTCACAGGCCTTATGACTGTCCTATTGACCTCCTCCCGGGCACTACTCCACCCCGGGGCAGAATTTATCCTCTGTCCGCCCCAGAGACTCTTGCTATGTCTGAGTACATCCAGGAAAATTTAAAAAAGGGCTTTATCCACAAATCCTCCTCTCCTGCCGGAGCTGGATTTTTCTTTGTGTCCAAAAAAGATGGCTCCCTATGTCCTTGCATTGACTACCGCGGTCTTAATAAAATCACGGTAAAGAACCGCTATCCTCTACCTCTTATCTCTGAACTCTTTGATCGCCTCCAAGGTGCCCACATCTTTACCAAACTGGACTTAAGAGGTGCTTATAATCTCATCCGCATCAGGGAGGGGGATGAATGGAAAACGGCATTTAACACTAGAGATGGACACTTTGAGTATCTGGTCATGCCCTTTGGCCTGTGCAACGCCCCTGCCGTCTTCCAAGACTTTGTTAATGAAATTTTTCGTGATCTCTTATATTCCTGTGTTGTTGTGTATCTGGACGATATTCTGATTTTTTCTGCCAACCTAGAAGAACACCGCCAGCATGTCCGCATGGTTCTTCAGAGACTTCGTGACAATCAACTTTATGCCAAAATTGAGAAATGTCTGTTTGAATGTCAATCTCTTCCTTTCCTAGGATACTTGGTCTCTGGCCAGGGACTACAAATGGATCCAGACAAACTCTCTGCCGTCTTAGATTGGCCACGCCCCTCCGGACTCCATGCTATCCAACGTTTTTTGGGGTTCGCCAATTATTACAGACAATTTATTCCACATTTTTCCACCATTGTGGCTCCTATCGTGGCTTTAACCAAGAAGAATGCCAATCCTAAGTCATGGCCTCCTCAAGCGGAAGACGCCTTTAAACGGCTCAAGTCTGCCTTTTCTTCTGCTCCCGTGCTCTCCAGTCCTGACCCATCTAAACCCTTCCTATTGGAGGTTGATGCCTCCTCAGTAGGAGCTGGAGCGGTCCTTCTACAAAAAAATTCTTCCGGGCATGCTGTTACTTGTGGTTTTTTTTCTAGGACCTTCTCTCCGGCGGAGAGGAACTACTCCATCGGGGATCGAGAGCTTCTGGCCATTAAATTAGCACTTGAGGAATGGAGGCATCTGCTGGAGGGATCAAAATTTCCAATTATTATTTACACCGATCACAAGAATCTCTCCTATCTCCAGTCTGCCCAACGGCTGAATCCTCGCCAGGCCAGGTGGTCTCTGTTCTTTGCCCGGTTTAATTTTGAAATTCACTTTCGCCCTGCCGATAAGAACATTAGGGCCGATGCTCTCTCTCGTTCCTCGGAGGCCTCGGAAGTAGAGCTCTCTCCGCAACACATTATTCCTCCGGATTGCCTGATCTCCACTTCTCCAGCCTCCATCAGGCAAACTCCTCCAGGGAAGACCTTCGTCTCTCCACGCCAACGCCTCGGAATCCTCAAATGGGGTCACTCCTCCCATCTCGCAGGCCATGCGGGCATCAAGAAATCCGTGCAACTCATCTCTCGTTTCTATTGGTGGCCGACTCTGGAGACGGATGTTGTTGATTTTGTGCGGGCCTGCACTGTCTGTGCCCGGGATAAGACTCCTCGCCAGAAGCCTGCTGGTCTTCTTCATCCTCTGCCTGTCCCCGAACAGCCTTGGTCTCTGATTGGTATGGACTTTATTACAGACTTACCCCCATCCCGTGGCAACACTGTTGTTTGGGTGGTCGTTGATCGATTTTCCAAGATGGCACATTTTATTCCCCTTCCTGGTCTTCCTTCTGCGCCTCAGTTGGCAAAACAATTTTTTGTACACATTTTTCGTCTTCACGGGTTGCCCACGCAGATCGTCTCGGATAGAGGCGTCCAATTCGTGTCAAAATTCTGGAGGGCTCTCTGTAAACAACTCAAGATTAAATTGAACTTTTCTTCTGCTTATCATCCTCAATCCAATGGGCAAGTAGAAAGAATTAACCAAGTCCTGGGTGATTATTTACGACATTTTGTTTCTTCCCGCCAGGATGACTGGGCAGATCTTCTACCATGGGCCGAATTCTCGTACAACTTCAGAGTCTCTGAATCTTCTTCCAAATCCCCATTTTTCGTGGTGTACGGCCGTCACCCTCTTCCCCCCCTCCCTACTCCCTTGCCCTCTGGTTTGCCCGCTGTGGATGAAATAACTCGTGATCTTTCCACCATATGGAAAGAGACCCAAAATTCTCTCTTACAGGCTTCATCACGCATGAAGAAGTTTGCTGATAAGAAAAGAAGAGCTCCCCCCATTTTTTCTCCCGGAGACAAGGTATGGCTCTCCGCTAAATATGTCCGCTTCCGTGTTCCCAGCTACAAATTGGGACCACGCTATCTTGGTCCTTTCAAAATTTTGTGCCAGATTAATCCTGTCTCTTATAAACTTCTTCTTCCTCCTTCTCTTCGTATTCCTAATGCCTTTCACGTTTCTCTTCTTAAACCACTCATCATCAACCGTTTCTCTCCTAAACTTATCTCTCCCACTCCTGTCTCCGGTTCTTCGGACATCTTTCCTGTAAAGGAGATACTGGCCTCCAAAAAAGTCAGAGGAAAAACCTTTTTTTTTGGTTGACTGGGAGGGCTGTGGCCCTGAAGAGAGATCCTGGGAACCTGAGGACAATATCCTAGATAAAAGTCTGGTCCTCAGGTTCTCAGGCTCCAAGAAGAGGGGGAGACCCAAGGGGGGGGGTACTGTTACGCCGAGCGCTCCGGGTCCCCGCTCCTCCCCGGAGCGCTCGCTACACTCTCGCTCCCGCAGCGCCCCGGTCAGATCCACTGACCGGGTGCGCTGCTATACCGCCTCCAGCCGGGATGCGATTCGCGATGCGGGTGGCGCCCGCTCGCGATGCGCACCCCGGCCCCCGTACCTGACTCGCTCTCCGTCGGTCCTGTCCCGGCGCGCGCGGCCCCGCTCCCTAGGGCGCGCGCGCGCCGGGTCTCTGCGATTTAAAGGGCCACTGCGCCGCTGATTGGCGCAGTGGTTCTAATCAGTGTGTTCACCTGTGCACTCCCTATGTATACCTCACTTCCCCTGCACTCCCTCGCCGGATCTTGTTGCCATTGTGCCAGTGAAAGCGTTCCTTGTGTGTTCCTAGCCTGTGTTCCAGACCTCCTGCCGTTGCCCCTGACTACGATCCTTGCTGCCTGCCCCGACCTTCTGCTACGTCCGACCTTGCTTCTGTCTACTCCCTTGTACCGCGCCTATCTTCAGCAGTCAGAGAGGTTGAGCCGTTGCTAGTGGATACGACTTGGTCACTACCGCCGCAGCAAGACCATCCCGCTTTGCGGCGGGCTCTGGTGAACACCAGTAGTGACTTAGAACCGGTCCACTAGCACGGTCCACGCCAATCCCTCTCTGGCACAGAGGATCCACCTCCTGCCAGCCGGCATCGTGACAATGCCTCTAGCTCATCTCATGCTGAACTGCTCTGGGCTGCCTGTACCAGAGTGAGGGAGAAAGTTCTCCCCTGTATGGCTTCAGATGATGTCACGCCTGCTGAGGAATGCCCCTTCCCAGTCTGTGAACCTGACTGAGCAGAAAATACAGAGCAATATCAAGGTAGAAAACTAAAAAAATATAAAAATAAAGGGCTGGAGATTTGAGGGAAGGGTGCTCATGTACATATCTGGACGACCTGTAGGTTCATAACTCCTTTTCAGCATGATGTTAACCAGCTGTTTTTGAAAGTAAAAGAAGACTACACTAGGTGGACTCCATCCTTAGCATCCTTTATCCATATTACCAGGTTCTACCTCTTCCCAAAAGAAAGCGATCTTAAGATGTGTAGACCAAATGATATGTCCCAGACAATGGAGGTCCACTGTGGCTCTGATTCTTTTGAGTGTTTTGCAGAAATCAATGAAATACAGCATATGCCTCAGGTTTACACAGGACATTTCATGATGTTTGCAACTCTGGTGTTCAAAGAATCCTCAGCCGTTATTGGTTTTCAAACATGAACTCTTTGGTCTCCCAGGTCTGCACAACCAGTTAAAATTTCTGCAATAATCCTTTACTACCCTTTTTTTTTTCTTTTTTTCTTCTTGCCTCCACCACCTTCTCCCTCTCCCCATCAATTATGCTTTTCTACTTTGACCCTTTCACACCATATATTCTATTGGGCAGATTTATCAATGCATTTAGAGCTTCTTCTTTTAGCTTACTCTGGGCACACAAAATGTCACTTTGGGCCTAAGCACTTTTTTTTGTGACTTTTGTGGGTACGCATTAAGTAGCAAATAGCCTACTTTCAGTTTTCAATTTATAGTTGTCAATTTATGAAGTAGTTGTCAATTTATGAAGTGGAAATGTTACACGTAGGCATAGACCTGGCTTACAAAACTGCCTTTGAGAGCACTTTTTAGAAAGTCGCACAAAAAGTCGCAGTTGTGCTGTGTGCCTTTTTTGTGCAAAAAATTGCAGGGGAGAGGAGGAATCATAAAATATAATGTTTTGAAGTGATTCATTGTTTTTGCTTAAGTGCACCAAGTTTATCAACCCCCCCCCCCCCAATAGTATGATAAATATATTGCACGTAAGCAAAACCAAAGCAAAAAACTTGCCTACATCTTATCACCAATTCAAAGAAAAAGACTACCCTACTAGTCACAAAAACAAATGTCCTTATTTCATATGCACAAAGCTCCAAATTTATAAAAAGTCATAGGAAACTTTAGTAAAATATAGAAGATACAAACACGGAGGGAACATAGAATTGCAAGGAGGGATATTAAACTCATACACTTACTTTTACTTCTTACTTTTTATCAGCCATTTTTTCTAAATGATGTCACTATGTAACATTGTAATTATATAAGATTACAGTTATAAATACATTTATATTTTTAATAGGCAATTTGTATTTAGAAACATTAATATTCTTTCCAACACCCAGATTTTTGGCTTTCCTATGACACTTGTTTAGTTCTTTTATGTTGGATACTGTATAAAGTTTTCCAAGTTTTCTCGTTCCTGTAATTTATGATGTATTTTGAAACATGATAGAAAACACTTGTTCGTCGCTCAAAGTTCTTCATATTCCTTTACCTCTTACTCCGCAAGATAAAGTGCCAGTTCTTCTTTTACGAGCAACAGCCCAGACAGTTGCCATATAACTCTATGTTTTAGTACATGCCAAAGTACACAAGCATTAAATTGGACTATTGTCCAAACATTTCCTCTTATTGGAATCAAAGAACCGAACATGCTTTGATCCTGTAAAAAGTCACAAAATAATAGAGTACACAATATTATTTTGACATAGAAAGAAATTATAAAAGGGCAATAAACATATTTAAGCCTCTCTATAAAATGTGATAAGGATCCAGTCTTATTTGATAGGAGCGCACTCGACACAATGGTAGACAATTTCACCTAGGCAATGTACCAAAACGTTAAAGCAATAAACATGTGCAGCCAGGCTTTATAAGTGATCCAAACATAACATCCCAGGATAGGTATGCTTAAAATAGTTCCCTTAAACACCCTACTTTGATAGTGGTCCAATATGGGAAAATGGTTGACTCCTGCATAATCTTCACTACAGATCTGGCGGGCCACATGATTTATTTTAAATGGGCACTGTTAGATACAAAAACTTTTGATATGTTGTAAAGCATGCAAAACCAATAGGTTTTGCAATTGCTTTCATTAGAAAAGTTTCTATATTTCATACTGAAAAAGCCAGTCAAACAACTGCCCCCCCCTGCCTGCTTGGACACATACTAGTCCTGCTGTGTCCATGCGTCATCACCTATGTCATGTACACACTTCCTTGATTGACAGGTGTGAGCGCAGGGCTCACAGCTGGAGGAAAAATCCTCCCACTGTCCCGCTACTGTCAGTGAGGACAAGCTGGGAGTTGTAGTTTTGCTAATGCTAGGGGAGATGTGAGCAGACAGCATACTGAGGGAGGGGGCGGAGATCTGCACAGTGAGGCCACACCCCCTCCCTTTGAGAGAAGTTCAGACTAGTGAGCTAAATTAAATGTGTAATAAAAAAAAAATAAAGGTACTAGACACATAAAAATTAAATTTAGATGGTCAGGATTAGGTACTGAGTGATATATTTAAAAAAAATTGTTGGATCTGACGGGTACGCTTTAACTCCTCAAACTGATATTTTGGCCATGGGTTCCTAAAAGCAAACACAGTTACCTAGTTCAAACCAATATAGGGAACTTTACAATATATCTTATTAAAGAAAAAAATGCCTTTTTTCCACTTATCAGGTTCCTTTTCTCCTCCCCCTCTATGGTAAAGAAGTTGACCAGGCAAATATTCTAAGGGAGGGGATGATTTAAAAAAAAAAAAAAACACACTGCTGTGCGGTGCTTCAGGTTGCAAGAACACAATGTCACATACCTGCTCAGCCAATAAGTGGCTAAAGCAGAACATTGCTGCAGCTTCTGAATGTCTCAGTGGGCATGTGACCTCACTATACCAAATTCAGAAGTGCTGCGCAGCAGGGACCAAAGTTGCATTGTACCAGTAACGGGAGCAATAAAGGTAAGTGTACATATAAAAAACAGTTTGCCAGAGCAACCTTTTCATTTCTTCATTCTCTCTAAAAGCATATGTGTAACGCCGAGCGCTCCGGGTCCCGCCGTCCCTCCGGAGCACTCGTGGCATTCTGCTGTCAGCAGCGCTCCGGTCTCTGTCTCCGACCGTGAGCGCTGCTGTGTCCGTGCCGGTGGGGACGCGATCCGCGTGGCAGATTATGTCCGCTCGTGGATCGCGCCCCGCTCCACTCACCCTCCTCCAGTGTTGGTCTCATCTTAGAAAGCCGGCGCGCGCGCGCCCTAGGGAGCGGGGCCGCGCGCGCCGGCTTTCTAAGATTTAAAGGGCCAGTGCGCCGTTAATTGGTGCCTGGCCCAATCAGTGTAATCACCACCAAACACTACATAAACCCACTTCCCCTTCCTGTCCACGCTGGATCTTGTTGCCTTGTGCCCAGAGAAAGCATTTTGTGTGTTCCCTTGCCTGTGTATCCAGATCTTCTGCCATTGCCCCTGACTACAAACCTTGCCGCCTGCCCTGACATTCTGCTACGTCTGACCTCGCCTCTGTCTAGTCCTTGTGTACCGTGCCAGTCTCAGCCGCCAGAGAGGTCAAGTCGCTACTGAGGGGCACGACCTGGTAGTTACCGCTGCAGCAAGTCCATCCCGCTTTGCAGCAGGCTCTGGTGAACACCAGTAACTACTTAGAGCCGATCCCCCAGTACGACCCGCGCCATCGCCTCTCTGGTCCAGAGGATCCACCTCCAGTGTCCTCACCAGCCGCCAGCCCGGATCGTGACAATATGTAGAATGAGGTAGCTGAAAAGTGGTACAGAGGAAATGAGAGACATACAGAAAACCTGCTGAAAGCTTTAGTAAGTGTTGTATATCACTTCAGTGCTTAATTCACAGCTTACAATGCACTGCTCTATAATGTTATCTGCTGTATGCTACTGCTTCTGTGTAATTGTGGTAATATCTACCCACTAGCTCAGTGACAACTGAAAATTACTAATGGAGCCTGCAGATAAAAAATGCTACACAGACATAACAGCTTATTCTGAAAGGATACCTGAAATTACAGATGTGCTTTAAGTTATACCTGTACTTTGGGCAATCTATTTTACTCAAGACTTATTTTGTTGTCAACTTTTGACCTACTTTACAGCATAGTCTCATGGTGACAAGTTTATTTTTAACCAAAAACCCTGTTCAGAGATACACCATTTATATTTGTGTTGCTTTTGGTGTTTCTTAATAACATTCTGGAACTTAAAGAGCATTAAGAAGTCTGAAACATAAGGGGACAGCCTTAAAGGGGTACTCTAGCGCCAAACATCTTATCCCCTAGCAAAAGGATAGGATATAAGATGTTAGATCACAGGGATCCTGCCGCTGGGGGCCCCCACAATCTCTCCTGCAGCAGCCTCATTTTTTAGCTGCACAGAACGAGGATCGCTCTGTGGCTGATGACCGGCAGTGCAGGGGACGGAGTATTGTGATGTCACAGCCCTGCTCCTTTGTGACATCATGCCCCAACCCCTCAATGCAAGTCTATGAGAGGGGGCGTGCACAGATCTCCAGTGGCAGGATCCCTGCGGTCTAACATCTTATCCCCTATCTTTTGATAGGGGATAAGATGTTTAGCGCCGTAGTACCCCCTTAAAGGCAGCTGTACTGGTGGCCATGAAGTTCACCAAGTATTTTCAGTAACCTATTGATAAGAAACAACTTGACTCAATTGTATCAGCTTGATAGATGAAAACTAGTTAAAGGGGTACTCCGCCCCTAGACATCTTATCCCCTATCTAAAGGGACCCCCGGAATCTTGGCTGCAGTACCATGCTGTCATTACTGCACAGAGCAAACTCGCTCTGTGCGTAATGATGGGCAATACAGGGTCCTGAGCATTGTGATGTTGGCCGTCACACCCCCTCCCATAGACTTGCATTAAGGGGGCGGACCGTGACGTCACGGGGTGCTGCATCCAAGATCCAGGGGGTCCCCAGCAGCGGGACCCTGGTGATCAGACATCTTATCCCCTATCCTTTGGATAGGGGATAAGATGTCTAGGGGCAGAGTACCCCTTTAAACAATCTACATTTACTTGTAAATTTTTAAAAAAAATTTACGTCATGACATTTACCTTTATAATATTGTTGTCCTTCCTTTATGCTGAACTTGTAAGGATTTATTCATGAATCACCCTATAGTTCCCAGGCTTGTAAAATTTTAAACAAAGAACTTTAAGCAATTCCGGAAGAATTCTCCCCTAAACATGTTTGGGCATCAAACCCTTTAGACTTTAACAGTCACCTCTGTGTCCACAGAAATATGAGTAACATCTTGTGTGTGTTTGAGTATTTATTCTGTCTGTATAATTTACTAGCAATGGGGACATAGATAAGTACATCCATGTCTGCTTCCTATCAGTCTGACAGGCCAGAGTCTCTACAGAATTTATTAATCATATTTTGTTTTGTATGAGAGTTAATTCTTAACTTGTATCTGTTCTTTTTTTTTTTTTTTTTTTACAATAAATAAGATAAAATGTTACAAGGGGTTGGCCACTTTAAGTATAACTTAAACAATTGTGTGGGAAAAATGACACAATTGTATATGTATATTTTTTTGAAAATAGTATAGGAAACCAGACAATGAACAGTGTGTTTAAAGCATACCTGTCATATCTCACATAAAAATTATATGTTACTCAATTACCTAATCCTGATCATGTACATATAATCTTCTTGTCTAGCACCTATATTTCTCTCATACATACTTTTTTTTTTCTGTTGCTCACTTGCTTTGTCATTCTGTGCTTTGGAGGGGGCATGTCTTCACTCTGGATAACTCAGCTTACTCCCTGAATGCTGAGTCTCTTCATTCAATCAATGCAGACTGCTCTTTAACCCCTCCTTTCTGGTGCAGTCTGATAGGACAGGAGTGAACACCCTTTATTACTTGATTTTGTCCATGCCTGTGCTTCAGCTTGGACAAAGATGATGCTGCAGCTAGACAGGATTGGGTCCTAGATGGTACGGGGTGTTTTTTTTTATAAGTCATGATTTCTATAAAAAGGAAATAACATTTTCTTATGAAGTATATTAGGAAGACTAATGTTTTGCCAAGATGAACAACATATAAAAAGTTGTGGTATTTGCCCATTTAAGTGGAGGAGGCTGACAGATGTGTGTCACGGACGTCTATTTGTGTTTTATAGATCGGAGAACCATGAGATTTGTACATGAGGTTAGAAGTCTTGCATTGTTCGTTACTGATCAGCAGTAGGGCCGCGGATGGAACCTTTATTATCCCCCACCTAAACCATTGTTGTGTGGGAGTTTACACAATCACCTGCGGTAAGCACAATTTTGCTTACCGGGGCCATCCACTAGTGGTGTTTCACTATGGAGTGCATTCTTGTGTTTTATTTTTCATAAAGCAAGAGTGACATTGACATTTTAATCTTTCTTTTTAGTTACCTGTTCCTACCTTTTGCTAACATTGTCCATGCTTGATAAATAAGTGTTGATTGAGAAGATTGAGAAGAAAAGGAAAGTTACAGCCTAGAGACATACTCAATGGTGTCTTCGCTTCATGCCAAATGGATGACAAATTAATAGGGCAGGCTGGTGGGTACATTGGACAGTGTCCTGCTCACAACAGTTATAATAGGACTGCATTGGAGGCACACTTTCTCTCTAGTTCCACAAATTGGCTGTAATTTTATCAAACATTCTGGAATGAAGAATTGTCTGGATCTCACCCCTGCATGCAGAATATGACCAGGACATTGCTATGTATATATGCCTGGAATTCTGTTTTGTTTGAGTTTTGTCAGTAATGTCGAGGAGGAGAATATATTGAAAGCAGATCAAACCTTGTACATAATCACTGGCATTATTAATATCTCATAACATTCTCATCCAAGACTCCTAGGGCATCAGTTTGCTTGAAAGACCTAGTTTATACATGTAAATAGAAAAAATATTAATTACATGTTACATATTTTTAACCCAAAACTATTTGTATATATTGGATTAGATCCAAAAATGATACATGTAAAAGTGTAAATAAAATGTAAAAAATCTGTTCTAAGATATCATATGAGAAAAGTGAAGCTACAATTCTTGTATGTTGTTTTTCTATGGCTAATGCACTTTAGAAGCCCCTGTATATCATTTTCAGGAGGACATATAGTCTGATGGCATCTCTCTAGTAGTGTAGGCTGCTTGCCCATATTTGCCTCTGTCATCCCGGGCCCTTGATATTTTATCAGGTATGTTTCATTAGCATTGACAATATCTGACCCCGCTGCAATAACAATTTTCAAAAGTTAGACATGTCGCAACTAAGACAGTGTTTCAGAGCAGATGCCAACATGGAGCGTAAGTATTGAGATCCTGTCTACATATGGAGTTCATCTTCTGACAATCTGAACTTGATCAGATAGAGACAAAGTGTTAAAAGCTTCTTGGACATGTTCTAAGAGAATAAAAGGCTGCTAAATGGTTTCATTACAAACAGACATTAAAAAAACACATGAAAAACCATTATATGTGGTGTAAACCAAATCTGTAAAAAGGCTGGGGGTTACCGAGAAGCCAGCTTGGCCTAGACACGTGGAAAATTAAGCCTGCCTTCACGGCATCATTCATGTTACATATTTTATCTGGCTGATTTTCAAGTTTGGTCTAAATTTAGAATTTTGTCTCATGTTGATCTTTCTATATGTAATATCACATGTATAGGTTGGGACTTAAGACTAATATGAAATATATAGTTGGTAATATAAACACTATTACATGTAATAAAGATGTCTGCCATCTGCAAAGAACATTTTACTTGGACTTTAGAATACTGAGATATAGAAATGTTTTATTATGACAATAAATTATTCTACAGTATATCAGTGTATACAGCAAAAAGATAGAATTACCTGGCCATAGTATTAAAGTGCTGTGAGATAGGGAAATAAGACTGTGAAGCTATCGGGAACTATAACTAACAAGATTGGTGACAATCTCTGTACAATACTGTAGTATATTTGGACAGATGAGACACCAATGAGACACCACTTTGGTCAAAGCTTAGCTAAGTGGGCAGGTCCAGCTGAGATGACTTGAATAAAAAACAGGAACAAGTGGTGGAGAGTAGGAGAGTGGAGGATGACACACCGGTGGTGTGGGGGATCAGGGGAAGTGAGTATGACTTAGTTATCTATTTTTATTTTTTATTAAAAATTAATTTTTTATTGAAAAAATATGTATTATACTGAATAACATCTACAGATTTCAAATGTCCATACTTGTATATGTTACTAAACATAAAAACTAAAACATGTTCATACATCCTTACTTTTTCACATCACTGTGGCTTTTACTTGCAACAATGCATTTTTCCAAAGTGACAAACCTTTTAATTTTTCTTCATTGATATACCACAGTGGTCTCCAAACGGTGGCCCTCCAGATGTTGCAAAACTACAACTCCTGGCATACCATCAATGCATGGATTCAAGAAATCACTCCAGATATCTCTACTTCAGTTAAGAATGCAGTTTACATATTGAACAGATTGTATCCTCTTGACAATTCAATGTTATATTTCTTTTAGTGAAAGTGAAATTCCCTGAACAAGCCAGGCAGCTCACAATATTTTCAGTGGCATAGTTGCCACGTTATCCCACAATTGTCTTGTCTTCCTAGGGGATCGTGGGTAGTCGGCGTGCCGCAGACTGAAAGTTAATCTAAATATTTTTCCTCAGTCAATGAGTGGGTGATCTACACCTCTGCAGGAATCTTATGTAATGTAATGTGGCTTAGAAAGGAAGAAAAACAGAATAAGTCAGACAGAAAAACAACCATACGCTGTTAGGAGAGGCATGGGTAAGTTCCTCGATCTATGTAATGCTAACTTGCTGTTTTGCCACGTTTGCAGTTTTCTAGCTACCACAAGACTGGTAAAGGTTTGATAATAGGAAGTGATATTCTCTTCTCCGTATATTTAGAACAGGGAGAACGGACAGTAAAGGAATAGAGACTGCATCTAAAGTAATCTACGAAGATCTGAATCCTGTTGAACCACGCTACACCTATAAAATGCAAAATCAGTATCCAATACATACATTCTTTTAAAGGAGTACTCTGGTGCAGAGTACTCCTGCTCCGTCCTGCCCAGGCTGCAAAAAAATGAAAATAAACCATCTCTCACCTTCCTGGGTTCCCACGGAGCACCACTACAGCTGATCGGTCCTCCGGTCCATCTTCTTCATACTTCCGTGTGAACGAAGCGTCACATGGTGCTCAGCCTATTATGGGCCGAGGCAGAACATCGCGGCGGCCGGCGATAGGCTGAGCACCATGTGACGCTTCGTTCACACTGAAGTATGAAGAAGATGGACCGGAGGACCGATCAGCTGTAATGGTGCTCCACGGGAACCCAGGAAGGTGAGAGATGGTTTATTTAAATTTTTTTTTGCAGCCCGGGCAGGACAGAGCAGGAGTACTCTGCATCAGAGTACTCCTTCAACTTGTCTAATTATGCAGCTTTTTAACTTTGCCACAGTTGCCTTAGTGCCCCGGTATTGCTACTCCAGTCCTCCAGTGCGGTCTTCTTCCTGGTTGCTGGTGGTCAATGGTTCACACTGCGGCTCCACTTCAGTTTTCACCTCATGCAGCAAAAAAGCTAGAATCAGTCCTATCTGAGGGGCCCCAAGGTATCTCATACACATAAGGAAACATGGCACATAACATAAGGAAACATGGCACATGGTAGACCAGGGGACCCTTTTAACAGATTTTGTGTTGGGGCTCAGGAGCTACAAGTTCCACCTCTGCCTCTGAATCATGACATCGGCAAATATATGATGTTTTAAAGGGGTACTCCAGTGGATAAAATTTTTTTTAAATCAACTGGTGAGAGAAAGTTAAACAGATTTGTACATTACTTCTATTTAAAAATCTAAGTCCTACCAGTACTTATCAGCTGCTGTATGCTCCACAGGAAGTTCTTTTCTTTTTTAATTTATTTTCTGTCTGACCACAGTGCTCTCTGCTGACACCTCTGTCCATATTAGAAACTGTCTAGAGCAGGAACAAATCACCATAGAAAACCTCTCCTGCTCCGGACAGTTCCTGACATGGACAGAGGTGTCAGCAGAGAGAACTGTGGCCAGACAGGAGAGAAAACTCAACTTTCTCTGTAGTATACAGCAGGTGATAAGTACTGGAAGGATTAAGATTTTTAAGGCCGGACTAAGTGCATGTGCACGAACTCAACCGGTTAATCGCCTCCTGAGCTTCCCTCACTCTCTCCTGCCCCATGGTCGGACCTCGTGTCGTTTAGCAGCTAGCGTCTCACTGTGAGTTGCCGGACCCCTTTTCTTTGTTACTGATACTTTATAAATCTGTTTAAGTTGGCACAAGGTGATTTGAAAAAAATTGTTTTCCACCGAAGTACCCCTTTAAAGGGTACCTTTCACTTAAAAATAAACTCCTGACATGTTATAGTAACAAATCAGAAGCTGGTACCCCTACCAAATGCTGAAATGAATGGGCAGATGTACTCTGCTAAGGTCCTGGGATGCAAATGTGGTACAATACTTTGTTGAGATGAGGAAACCTGTGCATATTCATGAGTGTCAGAGGAAATGCAGATAAAGTAAGGTCCAGCTGTTCACTCTTTTGCCCTAAGCCTCAAAGCAGCTGCCTAGGTTGCTTTTCTCAATAACATAAGTATATATGCATACCTATTATTTTTTTAAACTTTCATACAAGTTTTAATTTGGGGACATTTGGATACTGATACCCCCACCGATTGCTAAAACAAAGAGGCAGAAGGCCTCTTATCATTGGTTTCTGCTTAGCTGTCATCAGCAAGCCAATTATGTTGTGTATGGATTCAAAGAAAGTGAAATAGACTATCTGTGAATCCATACACTGATCATTTGGCTCCCCAAGGAACACCAAGTGGAGCCAATCAGAAAAGAAGGAGCACAGCGGTCAGTGTTCATGATTAAAGTGTAAGTCCTGTGTTGGTCTCCTGCCCATTCGGTAAAGATCTGTGCAATGAGACGCATCTCATGCTGGGCGGTACAGTTGGATAAGCAACCATACCAGTGAATTCTGTGCATGAGCCCTTTTCTAATGTACCGGAATCATACACAGAACTTGCTGTCCATTGAAAGAAAATGAAATAGACAATCCATGAATCCATACACTGCTCACTTGGCTCCCCAAGGAAAGCCAAGCAGAGCTGATCAGAAAAGAAGGAGCACAATTAAAGGAGTACTTTTTTTTCGTCTTTAAAAAAAATAAAATTTACTATTTTGTCAGGTAAAAAAATAAACATTTATTTACCTCCAGACGCTCCCCCAGTTCCTCAGTTGTCCCACCGTAGTCCCTGGGGAAGTTTCAGATATTAAAAGGGAGTACAAATAAAGATTATCCATGGAAATTCATGACCGGTGCTGTAAATTTTTTGCTGGCCGCAGTGGTGTCCCATCTCCACTGCCTGGGCGGAAATATGACTAATTGAGCCATGGCACCAGGGAAAAGACCAGGGCCAGAGCTTAACCCCCCCCCCCCCCCTATTTGGGAATACTCCTTTAAAGTCCACCATTGGTCTTTTGTGTCTCTCTGCACTGATCTTTGCAGAACTGGCGTGAGATCAGCACTGGACTTACATTTTAAAGGGGTTGTGTGCTGCCCTAGTTTTCGGAGCTCCGCTCACAGCTTCCGGAAGTCCATTACTCAGAACGCTGTGTGCAGGCGTCCGTGTTTGCGGCCGCTGGGCGTGACGTCACGCCCGGCCCCTCGCCCGCCCCCTCGTGACGTTTCGCTCGCCCCCTCATGATGTCATGCCCGACCCCTCTACCAAAGTCTATGGGAAGGGGGCGTGACAGCGGTCGCGCCCCCTTCCCATAGACTTTCGTTGAGGGGGCGGGCGTGACGTCACGCCCAGCGGCTGAAGCCTGCACACAGCGTTCGAAATAATGGACTTCCGGACGCTGTGAGCGGAGCAAACTAGGGCAGTGCACAACCCCTTTAACCCCTTAAGGACTCAGCCCATTTGGACCTTAAGGACTCAGACAATTTTATTTTTACGTTTTTGTTTTTTCCTCCTCCCCTTCAAAAAATCATAACTCTTTTATATTTTCATCCACAGACTAGTATGAGGGCTTGTTTTTTGCGCGACCAGTTGTCTGTTGTAATGCCATCACTCACTTTACCATAAAATGTATGGTGCAACCAAAAAAATACTATTTGTGTGGGGAAATTAAAAAGAAAACCACAATTTTGCAAATTTTGGAAGATTTTGTTTTCACGCTGTACAATTTATGGTAAAAATTACATGTGTTTTTTATTCTCTGGGTCAATACTATTAAAATGATACCCATGAATATACCCTTTTCTATTACTGTTGTGCTTAAAACAAATCGCAAACTTTTTAACCAAATTAGTACGTTTAAAATCCCCCTATTTTGAAGACCTATAACTTTTTAATTTTTCCGTATAAGCGGTAGTATGAGGTCTCATTTTTTGCGCCGTGATCTGTAATTTTTATTAATACCATATTTGCTTATACAAAACTTTTATTACATTTTTTATTAATTTTTTTGAGAATAAAATGTTATAAAAAAAAGCAGCTATTTTGGCCTTTTTTTTTTTTACGTTCACGCCGTTCACCGTACATGATCATTTACATTTTATTTTAATAGTTCGGATATTTACGCACACGGCGATACCAAATATGTATATAAAATATTTTTTTTACACTTTTTGGGGGTAAAATAGGGAAAATGGGACAATTTACGTTTTTATTGGGGGAGGGGATTTTTCTAAATTTTGTTACTTTATTATTTTTTTTACTTTTTTTACTTTTATTTTTTCACTTTAATAGTCCCCATAGGAGACTATTTACAGCAATCACTCCATTGCTAATCCTGTTCAGTGTTATGTATAGGAAATAGCACTGATCAGGGATCTTCTGCTCTGGTCTGCGGGAAGGCAGAGCAGAAGACTCCCGGAAGGCAGCGGAGCCAGGTGAGGGGACCTCCGTCTGCCGTGCAGGATGATCGGATCGCCGCGGCAGCGCTGCGGGCGATCCAATCATCCTGTTAAGTGACCGCGATGCTGCAGATGCCGTGATCTGTATTGATCACGGCATCTGAGGTGTTAATGGCGGACATCCGCGGGATCGCGGGTGTCCGCCATTACCGGCGGGTCCCTGGCTGTGGATCCACAGCCGGGACCTGCCGTGCATGATGCCGGCATCGCTCCAATGCCCGCGGTTATGCTCAGGACGTAAATGTACGTCCTGGTGCATTAAGTACCACGTCACCAGGACGTACATTTACGTCCTGCGACGTTAAGGGGTTAAGAGTGGGAACACTCTCAAAATGGATCGGTGAAGTTGTTGATATTAGAATGAAGTACAAATAGAAAAAGATGAAAACTCATAACGGGTGCTGGAAATTTTTCTATATTTAAGTTTTTATCTCCGCCTATGGTCTATGGAACTTGTATCTATGAGTTTGTATCCTTAAAGGGGTACTCCGCTGGAAAACATTTTTTACATCAACTGATGCCAGAAAGTTAAACAAATTTGCAAATTACTTTTGCTTATGCTTTTGAATTTTTTTTCTGTCTGACCACAGTGCTCTCTGCTGACACCTCGATATGGACAGAAGTGTTAGCAAAGAGCACTGTGCTCTGACATAAAGGAAATTCAAAGAGAAAAAAAAACTCCTCTGGAGCATACAGCAGCTGATAAGTACTGGAAGGAATAAGATTTTTAAATAGAAGTAGTTTACAAATCTGTATAACTTTCTGGCACCAGATGATTTAAATTAAAAAAATTTTTTCCAGTGAAGTACCCTTTAATGTTGAAGTATGCTGTGTCCCACAAAAATAGGGCTACCTATAGTATATAACAGCCATGTGACAATGTGACAATAGACAATAAGGGCATTCATATTTTATATTTATATTCCCATCATACACATAATATCTGATGTAACAGTAAAGGACTCTCTATTTTATGAAATGCAAGACTTTACAAGCTACATTTTCCATGTCTTACACTTCATCATGCTGACTCCGCTTTGCCAGTGACCGGGTGGATGTTAGCCAATAGCCTTCACTTTGAACACTGCCAATTGTTTTACTTCACACAGATAATCTGATAGACTTTCTTTAAACAATTTTATAGTTTATTCTATTCCACCTATTTCATTAAATGACTATCTCACTGTTTATATTAGGAAGACCTCTTAGAATTATAACAGATTTTCCACTGATTGTATGAAATATACTTTAAAGCTTTCTGCTCAAAGACAGAGTAGAAAACAGTCTTGTTAATATATACATACTTATTCTACTGACTCTTGAGGTATACAGTAAAGATTTTGAGAAGTGGAGATGGATATACAGTGGATGGTAGTGCAACCCTGGTCTCCTAATGTGGACCTCCAAGAGTTGCAAAATTACAACTCCCAACATGCCCGGACAGCCGTTTGGAGACTATTGGGTTAAAGAAACCTAGAAATGAATGATAAGAGGATTTTTGTACCAAAACAGTCTTGTTGATATCCTGCATCCTGATCTCTACCTGATATATAACCATTTCAGCTTGTATGAGGATAAAAGGGTACTCCATTGGCCAGCATTGGGAACATTTAGTAGAGGTAGGAGGAGTCAGCACTCGTCTAAGTAGCGTGGTGCACGCAGATCGGGAAACATATGCAGTAGGTAGAAGAAATCCTGGCACTCACAGGTAGATGCTGAATCACCTTAAGTGTTTATTAGCATAATCATGCATACAGCATAGTAGCGACACACAGGATGTGTTTCCGCCACCTCATAACCTTCATCAACTGATCTACCTGTACAATAAAGGCGGCAGGTATATAGGGAGAGGAAGCCATCCCCTTCTGGGTGATAGGTGAAAACACCTGTCAAAAACTGGAAGGTATCTTCACTTTACAATAACCAAGGTGAGGGCATAAATAACCATAACCAAAATACAAATATATATAGCACAACCAAAGATTACTAAAGTAGAGCAACATCTCAAGGCAGAGATGCACATAACTATATAGTATACGACCTGAACTGAGGCTATATAGAGATTCATATGGAACCATTCTGACCGTGCTCTATACTTGTAGAAGTGGGTTGACAGTAGAGATGTGCAAACTTTAGAAAAATTTAATTTGGCCGATTCGCTGTATTTTACGGAAAAAAAATTGTTTCGGGTCAAATTTATTCGCGGTTAAAGGAGACCTCCAGAATAAGAAAATTATATAAAATCTACACTAGTGTTGAGCGGCATAGGCCATATTCGAATTCGCGAATATTCGCGAATATATGGACGAATAATCGTCATATATTCGCGAATATTCGCATATTCGTTATATTCTCGTTTTATTTTCGCGTATGCGAAAATACACGCATGCAAAAATTAGCATATGTGGAAATTCGCATATGCGAAAATTAGCATATGTGAATTTTCGCATATGCGAATTTTCGCACGCCAGTCTCACAGTAGTATTACAGCCTTCTTTACACCACACAAGCTGGAAGCAGAGAGGGGTGATCACTGTGATGTGTACTGTGAAGAAAAAAAAAAAAAAAAAAAACGAATATTCGTAATTACGAATATATAGCGCTATATTCGCGAAATTCGCGAATTCGCGAATATGCGATATTCGCGAATAATATTCGAATTGCGAATATTCGCGAGCAACACTAATCTACACCATCATTAAAAGTTATATAAGTTTTCAATGCACTTACATTAACTTTACTGCTTGCTTTCTCCTGTACCATGCTCTTTTCTCCCCTACAGGAAGTAGTATAGGGGCATGCGAACTTCGATTTTCGACCAAAATACATTCCTATTACGGCGGCCATCTTGTGGTCGAATTCTAGTCATTCCCAGCATGCTGTGGGCCTGATCTCTGGCTCCTGTCCCTGAACACTGCCACTCCCATCTAATACATATTCATATTTGCCCAGCCGTCATTGGCTGAGCACTTCGTTCCCCCTGACCCCCTGTCCAATGGCTGTGGCGCCGCAGCGCAGCCGCACAAGGAACACTGGTCTTACGTCAGTGTAAGAGCAGTGAGCCAATCTGGTTTCTCCCCAGACGCATGTGCTCTGTAAGCAAGCTGCTCCCAAACTTCTCAGACCTCTCCCGGAGCTTTGCACCTGCGCAATGCATTCAGTACAGAACGCTGTACAGAACGGGGGAGGGTGTATGTTACAGCGGTTTTAAAGTGAGCAAGAGCAGGAGGGTGGTGAAATTCTTACAGGAAGCTAATGCAGGGAATGATGGGACGTGGCGGCCATATTGATGACGTAACAGGCACTTTCGGAGGCGATTCTGAAAGAACGTCTGGACCGATTTTCGCAATATGAAGCTTCATGGAGAGGTAAGAGCAATATCTTTAATATGAGAGAATTTTTTTTTTTTTTTCCAGAACGGAGTTATCCTTTAATCTATATTTAAAAAAATGGCTATTTCTGGCCTACAGAGAGCCTCAATAGGGGTGTAGAACACTTTGCTTTGTTCTAACTCGCAAGTAGTGAAATAATACTGTTATTCAGTATGACATTAGACATTAGAATATTAGAATCACTGCCGCAGAGCGGCACAATGACAGAGCCTGGAGGTGGCATCAGTATGAGGCGACCCCTGGAATGCGTGCCACTCATGGCACGCAGGGTGCATTTGAGTGGCACGTGAGTGCCAATCTGCAGGTAGTCCCGGGACACTGTCACTTTATGCGTCTGCTAAAAGATCTGGCCAGGGACGGAAGATGTATCCCTCCCCCTCCCTCTCCCTGCCCGGTTATTGCTGTGCTGCTCTGCGAACAAATTTAGAGAGAGAGAATGTTCTCTCTTTTCCTTCTCTGTCACCTTTCAGCTGCCGTGCTCCGCTGTCTGTTGGCAGCATGAAGGGGGAGGGGAATCGCTCTGAGCTCTGTACCGGCCGCAGTGAGGTGTCTGAAGGAGGTCAAGGGTTACTGCTATAGAACAGTAAGTCGTCTGTGTGTTTCTGTGGAATACATTTTGCTCAGCTCTTGGCTCTGAAAGCAGCTTTCCTGCCCCAGAGACAGGCTCTGGTCTGGTCAATCTATAGATCCCCATAACTGTGTTATCTACAGATTCCTCCATAACAGTGTTCATTCACAGCTCCCCCATAACAGTGTTCATTCACAGCTCCCCCATAAGTGTGTCATTCACAGCTCCCCCATAAGTGTGTCATTCATAGCTCCCCCATAAGTGTATCATTCACAGTTCCCCCATAAGTGTGTCATTCAAAGCTCCCCCATAACAGTGTTCATTCACAGCTCCCCCATAAGTGTATCATTCACAGCTCCCCCATAACAGTGTGTCATTCACAGCTCCCCCATAAGTGTGTCATTCACAGATCCCCATAACAGTGTTCATTCACAGCACCCCATAACAGTGTTCATTCACAGCTCCCCATAACAGTGTTCATTCACAGCTCCCCCATAAGTGTGTCATTCACATCTCCCCATAAGTGTGTCATCCACAGCTCCCCCATAAGTGTGTCATTTACAGCTCCCCATAACGGTGTTCATTCACAGCTTCCCCATATGTGTGTGATTCACAGATCCCCCATAGGTGTGTCATTCACAGACCCCCCATAAATGTTTCATTCACAGATCCCCCTATAAGTGTGTTATCTAAGGAACCCCCATAACATTGTATGACTTGCATATCCCATCATCTTAAGATCCCCCATAAATGCGTCATCCAGAGATTATTCCATAAGTGTGTCATCTACAGATCCCCCTATAAAAGTATATCATCCCGATAACAGTCATCTACAGATTATGCATGGCAGTGATTCTGGGGTCTGATTCTGGGGTTTATATTATGCGCGGGGGGGGGGGGGGGGGTGATACTGGGGTCTGTATTATGGTGGGGTCTGATTCTGGGGTCTGTATTATGGTGGGGTCTGATTCTGGGGTACTGTATTATGGTGGGGTCTGATTCTGGGGTCTCAATTAAAATGCTTATCCATGCTAAACAAATACTTTTGGCTGTCGTAGGCAATCCCCTCTCTTTGTATTGTCCTTAAAGCAGGGACAATATATTGGAATCATTCAGGAAAAAAAACACTTCCCCTGTGACAAGCCACACCCCCACAACCCCCCACAATCCACACCCATAATAAAGTCACACCCATATTTCTGGCACACAGAGTGACTTCAAAATTTTTTTGGGGCACAGCACTACCAAAAGATTGCCTATCCCTGATATAGTGGCAGAATGACACAGGGTGGAGGTGTTGGCAACATGAAGATACCATATAGTGGCTGAATGACACAGTGTGGAGGTGATGGCAGCATGAGGAAACTATATAGTGGCTGAATGACACAGTGTGGAGGTGTTGGCAGCATGAGGAGACCATATAGTTGCTGAATGACACAGCCTGGAGCTGGCAGCAGCATGAGTAGACACTAGGGCTGCACAATCCCTAAGATTAAAAGCTGAATTTTGAAATTTAAATTGAAGATTTAAATTGAAGATCTAGTGCTACCATAAAAATGTTTAGGCCCTGGCCCAGCAGCACCAGTAAACCATATATTGGCTGAATGACACAGCCTGGAGGTGGCTGAATCATGAGGAGAGCCTATAGTGGCTGAATGGCACAGCCTAGAGGTGGCTGAAGCATGAGGAAACCATATAGTGGCTGAATGGCACAACCTGGAGTTGGCGGTAGCTTGAGGAGACCATATAGTGTTTGAATGGCACAGCCTGCAGTTGGCTGAAGCATAAGGAGACCATATACTGGCTGGATGACACAGCATTGAGGTGTTGGCAGCATGAGGAGACCATATAGTTGCTGAATGGCACAGCCTGGAGCTGGCAGCAGCATGAGTAGGCACTAGGGCTTCACAATCCCTAAGATTAAAAGATGAATTTTGAGGAGATAATATCTGCCATATATGCAGAGGTCTCTTAATTGACTGGGTTTGTGAATTTTTAGCAAAGCTAGTATAAACAAGTAATCTACACACTCCACTGTACACTTTTATATGCCCTTGATGTTTATGTGATTAATGTTTTCATTTGTACATTCTTGTACTTTTGATTTTCCTTCATATCAACATCTATGTCATTCTAGGGAATCTATGGTTGGTTCTATATTATATATTTTTATTTTTTCCCCTTTGTTTAAATTTCCCTGTATCCTTTTATTATTAAAATAAAAATTTTGTATTAAACTAATAAAAAAAGATGAATTTTGAAATTTTAATTGAAGATTGATGGTAGCTACTGATACCATAAATTTTTTTTAGGCTGAGGCCCAGCAGCATCGGTAAACCATATATTGGCTGAATGACACAGCCTGGAGGTGGCTGAATCATGAGGAGACTATATAGTGGCAGAATGGCACAGCCTGGAGGTGGCTGAAGCATGAGGAGACCATATGGTGGCTGAATGGCACAGCTCGGAGTTGGCTAAAGCATGAGGAGGCCATTGAAATTTAAGATTTTTAAATTGAAATGGAGGATTTTGAAATAGAAATTTGAACTCTCAAGTTTAAGTGTCCCGGGCCCCGGCGTGTGAGTACAAAGGACCAAATATAACAGGAAGTCACATGGCAGCACAATGACAGAGCCAGGTGGTGGCATCAGTATGAGGAGACCAGATAGTGACTGAATGACTGCCTGGAGTTTTTTGCAGCATGGGGAGAGCATATAGTATCTGAATGGCACAGCCTGGAGGTGGCAGCAGCATGAGTAGACACTAGGGCTTCACAATCCCTAAGATTACAGCGTGGACTCGGTAAGTCAACATAAGGAGACCATTTGGTGGCACAATGACAGCGTTGAGGCGGTAGCATCAGCATGAGGAGACCATAGAGCAGCACAATGAGAGAGCCTGGAGGTGGCAGCATCAGCATGAGGAGACCATAGAGCAGTTGAATTATAGAGCTTTGAGGTGGCAGCATGACTGCCTGGAGTTTTGAGTACAAAGGACCAAATATAACAGGAAGTCACATGGCAGCACAATGACAGAGCCTGGCGGTGGCATCAGTATGAGGAGACCAGATAGTGACTGAATGATTGCCTGGAGTTTATTGCAGCATCGGGAGAGCATATAGTATCTGAATGGCACAGCCTGGAGGGGGCAGCAGCATGAGTAGACACTAGGGCTTCACAATCCCTAAGATTACAGCATGGACTCGGTATAGTCAACATAAGGAGATCATATGGTGGCACAATGAGAGAGTGGAGGTGGTAGCATTAGCATGAGGAGACCATAGAGCAGCACAATGACAGAGCCTTGAGGTGGCAGCAGCAGCATGAGAGCAATGCCAACTGAGGGTTGAGTCTGAGGAACCCACCCATTGTTGACTGGGGGTGTCGGATGTCACTTGTGATAAAGTGCATGACCGAGTGAACCGATCAATCACGGCTGCTGGGTTGCTGGTCGAGACACGACTGCTAGCTGACACCAGGAGCTCAGACCTCTCGTTGAGACTCTGGTTGCCACACGCCCCTACTCTGCTGCGACCTCTGCCTATGCTGAATTTAGGCCTCTGCCACTCCACTCTGCACTTCCTGGCAAAACTCTGCCTGACATACTTATTGCGTATATGAGGGGAGTACAATACACTTCACAACACTTAAAACAGTATTTGTCTAGAACAGCAGCAGGTGTGTACTATTGGCTGTCCTTTCACAGAATATAGGCCCTTGACAGATTAACAGGTACAAAATAGCATACTACTTAGATGTAGGTATGTGGTATGAGGGCAGAAACATGCGCTACAGTACACTTAAACTAGTATATGAGTACAACACCAGCCGGTGAGAACTTTTGCCTGGAATTTCACAGAATGTTGGCCCTTGACAGATTAACAGGTACAAAATAGTGCACTACTTAGATGTACGTATGTGGTATGCAATTATGAGGGCAGAAAAATGCGCTATAGTATGCTTAAAAACACATATTTTTGTAAAACACCAGCCGGTGATTGCTTTTCCCTGGCCTTTCACAGTATCTAGGCCCTTGATAGTTTAACAGGTAAAAAATAGTACACTACTTAGATGTAGGTATGTGGAATGCACTTATAGGGGCCGAAAAAATATGCGACAGTATGCTTAAAAATACATATTTAAGTAAAACATCAGCTGGTAATTACTGTTATGATTCGGCTAGCTGGATGTGGATCCTCTGTGTCAGCGAGGGATTGGCGTGGACCGTGTCGGTGGACCGGTTCTAGGGTTGCTACTGGTTTTCACCAGAGCCTGCCGCAAAGCGGGATGGTCTTGCTGCGGCGGTAGCAACCAGGTCGTATCCACCGGCAACGGCTCAACCTCGCTGACTGCTGAGAAGGCGTAGGACAGAAGGACTAGGCAGAAGCAAGGTCAGACGTAGCAGAAGGTCGGGGCAGGCGGCAAGGTTCGTAGTCAATAATAATAGCAGGAGATCAGGAACACAGTAATGGTAAACACAGTAGAAGCTTTCTCTAGGCACTAAGGCAACAAGATCCGGCAAGAAAGTGCAGGGGAAGAGAGGTTATATGGACAGGGAGCAGGTGGAAGCTAATAGGCTGATTGGGCCAGGCACCAATCATTGGTGCACTGGCCCTTTAAATCTCAGAGAGCTGGCACGCGCGCGCCCTAGAGAGTGGAGCCGCGTGTGCCAGAACATGATAGCCGGGGACCGGGACGGTTAAGTGGCTTGGGATGCGATTCGCGAGCGGGCGCGTCCCGCTATGCGAATCGCATCCCCATCATGAATGTCAGTGCAGCGCTCCCGGTCAGCGGGCCCGACCGGGGCGCTGCATAGAGGAGAACGCCGCGAGCGCTCTGGGGAGGAGCAGGGACCCGGAGCGCTCGGCGTAACAATTACTTTTGCCTTGACTTTCACAGTATCTAGGCCTTTCACAGATTAACAGGTGCAAAACAGTGTACTACTTAGATGTACGTATGTGGTATGCACTTATGAGGGCAGAAAATGCGCTACTGTACACTTCAAAAATTATTTGAGTAAAATACCAGCCGATGATTACTTTTGGCTGTCCTTTCACTGTATGTAGGCCCTTGACAGATTAACAGGTACAAAATAGTACACCACTTAGATGTAGGTATGTGGTATGCACTTATGGGGGCAGAAAAATGCACTACAGTATGCTAAAAAAAAAATGCCCACAACACCAGCAGTACACAACAGTGCTGCAGACACAGTCACCCAAAATTGCAAAAAGATTCTCTCTCAAATACTATTAGGAATGGACTGCTGGGTATAGATTATACCGTCTACAGACTAGTATAACGAGCAGACCAGTTGTTGTGGAACAAAGACACAGATTTGTCCTAAATAATTATTTCTCCCCCCTCTGAAAACCTTTAGAATAAATTTCTGTGCAAAAATGCTGTGCTCTGTGTCCAACAGAAGGCTGAAATGACTAAGAGGTGAAACGCTGCTGCAAAAAGCTTTTTTGTGTAACACACACACACCGCAATGTCAGTCCTTTCTATCTGCAGTGTAATGAATGAAATGACAAGCCAGAAAATGGCTGCCGAATATTAGAGAGGAGCGAATCGAAGCTGACAAACCCGAATTCGTTATGAATTTCATGAAATATTAGATTTGCAATGAATGCGAATATCGCTGCGATTCTATCACGCGAATCGCTTCATTAAACTCCATTTCCTGCGGTCCAGGCTCCAGGGCATCTAAAATGGCGGATCCACATGTCAGTACATGGGGCAAGGAATGCTGGGAAGGTGGGAAGGCAAGGCGGGAAGAGAAGTAGGTGGGATGACCCTGAATCACATGCAGGATGCAGCCTATAAGCAGCCAGTCACCCCTGTGATGTCACAGCCCTATATAATCGGGAGTCATTTTGCGGCTCGTCATATCATTCATTACACTGCATAGAGATAGGATGGACATCGTTGTGTGTGTTAAACTGAAAAGCTTATTCCAGCAGCATTTCACATCCTAGTCACATTAGCGTTCTGGTGGAAAGAGAGCAGTGTTTTTTTTCACTGAAAAGGATTTTTACCGCAGCCATTAACCTCCCAGTTACTTTCTTCAGCATTGTATTAAAGAGAGGGGCAGATAGCTGTGTGTTGTTTCATACATTTCAACAAGCTGCCTCAACTTCAGAAACCTTAGCAGAGGAGGCAGGAAGAATTTTTCAGCGCAATTCTGTGCCTTTGTTCCACAACAACTCATATGCTGGTTATTCTAGTCTTTATTTAGTATAATACCCAGCAGTCCATTCCTAATAGTCTTTGACAGAGTGAAATTTTGTGTTTAATACACAGCTTTTTTTCTGCTGCAGCACTGTTGTGTTCTGCTGGTGTTGTGCAAAAATTTTTATTTTTTAAGCATACTGTACCGCATTTTTCTGCTCTCATAAGTGCATACCACATACTTACATCTAAGTAGTGTACTATTTTGTACCTGTTAATCTGTCAAGGGCCTAGATACTGTGAAAGACCAGGTCTAAGTAATCACCAGCTGGTGATTTTCTAAAATACATTTTTTAAGCGTACTGTACCGCATTCTTCTGCCCTCATAAATGCATACCACATACCTACATCTAAGTGGTGTACTATTTTGTGCCTGTTAATCTGTCAAGGGCCTACATACTGTGAAAGGACAGCCAAAAGTAATCACTGGCTGTTGATGTACTCCAATACGTTTATTAAGCGTACAGTAGCACATTTTTCTACCCTCATAAGTGCATACCACATACCTACATCTAAGTAGTGTACTTTTTTGTACCTGTTAATCTGTCAAGGGCATAGACACTGTGAAAGTCAAGGCAAAAGTACACACCTGTTGCTTTCCTAGACAAATACTGTTTTAATTGTAGTGAAGCGTATTGTACTCCCTTCATATATGCACTAAGTATTTCAGGCAGAGAAGTGCCAGGACGTGCATAGAGGAGTGCAAGAGGCCTAAATTCATCAGGCAGAGGTCGCAGCAGACTAGGAACGAGTTGCCTGAACTCCCGGTATCAGCTAGCAGTTGTGTCTTGACCAGCAACCTATCTGCCGTCATCGATTGGTTAACACGGTCCTCCACATCTGATACCCCCAGTACACAGACGGTGGGTTCCTCAGACACAACCCTCAGTTGGTATGGCTCCGAAGCAGTCCTTGTCCTCCCGTTGCCTCTGTCCTATGCTGTTCCCTCCCCTACAGATGTATCTTATACTGTGGGTTCAGCTCCATTATTCACTGAGGACGATCTAATAGAGGACAGTCAACAGCTACTGGCCAGCCAACAAGTGGAGGAGACATCCACCACTTCCTCCGCTAGGCGGGCAAGTAGTTATGAGGAGAGTGATGTGGGAGGCGGTGTTGCAAGGGTTCAGGGTCCAGTTTGTCCTGGAAAAGCTGTCCAGCCCGGCCAGTAGTGTGCCATTAGAGCAGGTGTTTAGTGCGGCGAGGGCCATTGTCACCCCAAGGAGAACTAGTCTGTCAGTGAAAAATGTGGAGAGACTGACCTTTGTGAAGATAAATCAGGCATGGATAAGCCAGGATTACCAACCACCAATGCCTGATGCATGAGAATAAATTACTCATGGTGCCACACCAACACTTCACAAATATGGATAGTGCCAAACAGATTTAAGGCGCTGCTCCTCCGTTACAAACATTCCTCTGCATCAGACTTTTTTCACCCACCTTCGTCACCGGGTACAGGTATTGCCACCCACCACACCACTCTGTCAACGGGTCACTTTCAGGACTGATGCTGCTGCTGCCACCTCCAGGCTGTCTCATTCAGACACTATATGGTCTCTTCTCATGCTTCTTCCAACTCCAGGCTGTGCCATTCAGCCACTATATGGTCTCCTCATGCTTCAGCCAAATCCAGGTTGTGCCATTCAGGCACTATATGGTCCCCCCAAAATCTTAAATTTAAATTTCAGAATTCAACTTTTAATCTCAGGGATTGTGAATCCCTAGTGTCTACTCATGCTACTGCAAACTCCTGGCTGTGCCATTCAAACACTATATAGTCTCCTCATGCTTCAGCCAACTCCAGGCTGTGCCATTCAGCCAATATAGGGTTTAGTGATGCTGCTAGGCCTGAGTCTGGGACAAAAATGTTTGTTATGGTAGCACTAGCTACCCAAGTCTTCAATTTCAATTTCAGAATTCATCTTTTAACCTAGGGATTGTGAAGCCCTAGTGTCTACTCATGCTGCTGCCAACTCCAGGCTGTGCCATTCAGCCAATATATGGTCTCCTCATGCTACCCACACTTCCATGCTGTGTCATTCAGCCACTATATGGTCTCTTTATGCGGCCAACGCCTCCACACTGTGTCATTAAGCCACTATATGGTCTCTTCATTCTTCAGCCACATCCAAGCTGTGTCATTCAGCCACTATGCCTGTAATCTGCATGTCATTCTGAATAACAGTATTATTTCACTACCCCCAGCACACTCCATATACGTATTAGAACAAAGTAAAGTGTTCTACACCCCTATTGAGGTGCTCTGTAGTCCAGAAATAAGATAATATAGATTTGCAGCGAATAAATTCGGATCAAAAACATTTTTCAAAAAAATTCGGCGAATCGGCCAAATCAAATTTTTCAAAAGTTTGCTCATCTCTACCGAATATATCGGGCTGTGACATCACCGGAGTGATGCTTCCTTTTAACCCCTTAAGGACCAAGGGCGTACAGGTATGCCTTTGCTCCCTGGTACTTAAGGACCAAGGGCGTACCTGTACGCCAGTGGGAATTTCGGTCCCCGCCGCGCGCCGGGCGGGGACCGGGCCGGGGTGACTGCTGATATCTATCAGCAGGCACCCCGCGCAAATGCCCATGTTAGACCCCCCCATGTCGGCGATCGGCGCAAATCGCAAGGGAATTCACACTTGCATTTTGCGCCGATTCCGGGTCATTCCGGGTCTTTGGTGACCCGGAATAGAAGGGGGATCGCGGGTGTCCTAGACACCCACAATCCCCCTGTAGCGATAGGAGTGAGGTGGCAGGGTTGCCACCCCTCCTATCTCTGCTATTGGTGGTCTAGACGCGACCACCAATAGCAGATCGGGGGCGGAGGGGTTTACTTTCGGTTTCCCCGTTCTGCCCACCCACAATAGGCGGGGCAGGACGGGGAAACCAACAGGGACCGGCGCCGAAGATCCACTTACCCATCGGTGACGGCAGCGGGCGACGATCAGCGGCGGCAGCGGGTGACGATCGGCGTAAGAAGAGGACCGCGACGCAGCTCCCTGGATCCAACGGAAGCCGGTGAGTTACTTAGCAACATCTGGAGGGCTACAGTCTGAGACCACTATAGTGGTCTCTAAACTGTAACCCTCCAGATGTTGCAAAACTACAACTCCCAGCATGCCCAGAGAGCTGTTTAGACTTGCTGGGAGTTGCAGTTTTGCAACAGCTGGAGGTCTACAGTTTGAGACCACTGCAAAGTGATCTCTATACTGTGCACCTCCAGATCTTGCAAAACTACAACTCCCAGCATGCCCAGACAGCAGAAAGTTAGAAAAATGCAAAATTTTCAAATTTTTCATCAAATTTGGGGATTTTTCACCAAGAAATGATGCAAGTTACCACAAAATTTTACCACTATGTTAAAGTAGAATATGCCACGAAAAAACATTCTCGGAATCAGATTGATAACTAAAAGCATTCCAGAGTTATTAATGTTTAAAGTGAGAGTGGTCAGATGTGCAAATAACGCTCTGGTCCTAAGGTGCAAAATGGCCTGGGTTAAGCAGTAGTTTTTTAATGTTACTTCCCCAGCGTGGTCTTTCTACATGATCTATAACCTTTAACCTTAATTGTGAGATGTTATGGCTCATTCTTTCAAAATGGTACCAAATAGGAAAAAGTAGGTTTTTGCAGCAGATTGTGGATTTGTGTCGGTTTATGCGGTCTCCTACATGCTGTATGGTTTCACCAATGTATAGGAGACCGCATGGACACTTGATGGAGTACACCACATTCTTCCAGTCACATGTGAAAAGGGTCTTGATCTTAATATTTTCACCACTCTGGGGATGTTGAAGGGTGTCACCCTTAATTATATGACTGCATTGGGCACAATGGTGGCATGGATAAGTCCCATTCTTTCTACTCTGAAGAAAGGTCTGTCATATGGTAGTGTAGAGCCAATGTCTGCCCTGACGAGTTTGTCACGTAGATTGGGTGCCCTTTTAGTACAGATAAGTGGGGGATATTTAAACTCATCAATTTTAGGAAAGGACCTATTCAGGGGGATACCAATACTTCTTAACCACCTTATCTATTTTGTAGAAAAGGGTATGGAAGTTCCTGATGAATGGAATCTGTGGTGTGTCAGAGGGCGTTCTAGTGGAGGGGGCTCTCGCTTTTTCTAACACTCTTGCTGTGTACCCCCGTTCCCTTAATTTATTTTCCAGGTCATTGAGTCTTATCTCCCTTTTGCTTGGATCACTTACGATTCTCTCGATCCTCTGTCGTTGAGCTCTCGAAAGTGATAGTTTAACAGCTCTGGGATGAGAGCTGGAAAAGTGCAGCAGACTATTACGGTCAATGGATTTTCTATAAAGGTCTGTCTCTAGAACTCCATTTTCATTTTTAAGAACTAGGGTGTCTAAGAAGCTGATGTTGGTCTGACTGCCCGACATGGTAAATTGTAATTCACTACTAATGCTGTTCATATACTGTACACATTTGTGCAAGACTGTGAGTGGCCCCTCCCATACACAGAAAATGTCGCCTATGTATCTTTTCCAGCAGATAACATGTCTGCGGAAAAGATCATTTTTGTAAATGTGGGTCTCTTCAATGTGTGCCATGTATCCATTTGTTTGGGGAGGGGCCATGTGCGCCCCCATTGCCAATCCATGTTGCTGCAGGTAGAAAGTGTCCCCACTCATGGAGTAATTTTCAAACAATACTAGTCTGAGTAGTCCCATTAGGAACTCTTTTTGTTTGTCACCATAAGTGCTCTTACCTAGTAACCATTCTGTGGATTCAATACCCCTCTCGTGTTCGATGGATGTGTAGAGGCTGAAAACATCGATGGTGACAAGCCATGTGTCACCTGAGACTTCAATATATTGAGAAAATGAGAGGTGTCCAATAAAAAATCCTCAGTATTTTTCATCAATGGAGTAAGGCATTTCTCAAGGGTTATAGATAGGGGTGAAAGTACTGAGTCCACAGATGCCACGATAGGTCTACCTGGGGGGGTTGGTCGGATCCTTATGGACCTTAGGGAGTATATAAAAAACAGACGTATCGAGAAATAATCGAGAAATTATTGTTAAGGAAGGTATGCATTTTAGTGTCAATTACTCCTTGTTTTTAAGGCTGCATTGAGAAAAGTTACAACCTTATGTTTAATCTCCGGTAAGGGATCCCTTGTAAGCTTTTTATATGTCACAGTGTCCGAAAGTTGCCTTTCTATCTCACGTTTACACATGGGAGTGTCCATCACTACCAGTGAGCACCCCTTATCCGCAGGCTTCATCGTGATATTTTTATCCCTGGACAATGTATTAATTGCTGAAGATTCACTGGTAGTGAGATTCCGGAACACATTAAAGTGACCCTGCTTTATCCCATTATCTATGGTCTCAACTTAACTTTTAAAGGGGTACTCCGGTGGAAAACTTTTTTTTTTTTTTAAATCAACTGGTGCCAGAAAATTAAACAGATTTGTAAATTACTTCTATTAAAAAATCGTAATCCTTACAGTACTTCTTAGCTGCTAAATACTACAGAGGAAATTATTTTCTTTTTGAAACACAGTGCTCTCTGCTGAATCACGAGCACAGTGCTCTCTGCAGACATCTCTGTCAGAATTTCCTCTATAGTATTCAGCAGCTAATGAGTACTGAAAGGATTAAGATTTTTTTTATAGAAGTAATTTACAAATCTGTTTATCTTTCTGGCACCAGTTGATAAAAAAAAAAAAAAGTTTTCCACCGGAGTACCCCTTTAACCCCTTAATGATCAAGCCCATTTTCACCTCAAGGACCAGGCCAATTTTATTTTTGCGTTTTCGTTTTTTCCTCCTCGCCTTCTAAAATCCATAACTCCTTTATATTTCCATGTACAGACCCATATAAGGGCTTGTTTTTGTGCGTGACCAATTGTACTTTGAAATGAAACCTCTCATTTTACCATAAAATGTACGGCGAACCCCCCAAAAAAATTTTTAGGGAGGAAATTTTAATGAAAACCAAAATTTTGCACATTTTGGAGGGTTTTGTTGTCACACTGTACACTTTACGGTACAAATGATAGGTGTTCTTTATTCTGTGGATCAATACAATTAAAATGTTACCCATGGCTAGATTCTTTTATATTTTTGTACCGCTTAAAAAAAATCTAAAACTTTTTGTACAAAATCAGTAATCTAAAATCGCCCTATTTTGACCACCTATAACTTTTTCATTTTTCCGTATATAGGGCGGTATGAGGGCCCATTTTTTGCGCCGTCCTCTGTACTTTTTTTTAGATACCACATTTGTATATATAAAACTTTTAGATAATTTGTATTAATTTTTTTTTAATTAAATGTGATAAAAAAAGCAGGATTTGTGGACTTTTTAAATTTTTTACGTTTACGCCATTCACCGTACGGGATCATTAACATTATATTTTGATAGTTCGGACATTTACGCATGCGGCGATACCAAATATGTTTAATTAAAAAAAAAAAGCTTTTTGGGGGTAAAATGGGAAAAACTGACAATTTTCATTTTTATTGAGGGAGGGGATTTTTCACTTCTTTTTTTTTACTTTTTATTTTTACATTTTTCAACTTTTTTCTACACTTTTTATGTCCCCATAGGGGACTATCTATAGCATTCGTTTGATTGCTAATACTGTGCAGTGCTATGCATAGGACACAGCACTGCTCAGTATTATAGGTGATCTTCTGCTCTGGTCTGCTCGATAGCAGACCAGAGCAGAAGACCCCGGGAGACAGCCGGAGCTAGGTAAGGGGACCTCCGGCTGTCATGCTGGACGAGCGGATCCCCACGGCAGCGCTGGGGGCGATCCGATCATCCAATCAAAGTGCCGCAATGCCGCAGATGCCGTGATCTGTATTGATCGCGGCATCGGAGGGGTTAATGGCGGACATCCGCACGATAGCAATGTCGGCCATTATCGGCGGGTCCCCGGCTGCTGCTAGCAGCCGGAACCTGCCATGTATGACGCAAGCACCCTTCCGTTGCTCGCGGTTATACACAGGACGTAAATGTACATCCTGGTGCGGGAAGTCCCGCCAAACCAGGACGTACATTTACGTCCGTGGTCGTTAAGGGGGTAACTAAGTGAATAAAAGTTTCAGCCTGGTGATTAGACTTCGTGGGGTTAAATTTACTTCTGAGTTTTAAACCCACAGAGTTCAAAGTAAAAGCATCACATACATCAAAATTCTCGGAGACACTATTGATACGTTTCTGACTAATATGTGAAGGGAGAGTGTCTTTCTCAGCAAAGAACGCTTTTAGCCTGATAATCCGGAAGAAGCATTCCATGTCCATGGTGAATGAATCAAATTCATTCACGGGGCTAAAGGACAAACCTTTTTGTAAGACACTCATTTCTGCAGATGAAAGACATCTCAAAGAGATGTTCACTAGTGTTGCTCGCAAATATTCGCAATGCGAATTTTATTCGCGAATATCGCATATTCGCAAATTTGTGAGTATTCGCTATATATATATTCACTATATATCCGCAATTACGAATATTTGTTTTTTTTTCACAGTACACATCACAGTAATCATCCCTCTCTGCTTCCAGCTTGTGTGGTGTAAAGAAGGCTCTAACTACTGTGTGAGATTGGCGTACGGATTTTCGCATATGCAAAAATTTACATATGCTAATTTTTCGCATTTGCGAATTGTCGCGAATGCTAACTTTCGCATATGCAAATTTTTCCATATGCAGATTTTCGCATGTGCGAATTTTTGCATATGCTAATTTCCGCATGAGCGAATTTACGCATATGCGGAAATAAACCACGAATATTATGAATATGCAAATTTAGCTAATATATGATGAATATTCGTCCATATATTCGTGAAATATCGCAAATTTGAATATGGCCTATGCCGCTCAACACTAATGTTCATTACTATAGATTGTCCTGTACCTGCGACAGGGGGATCACCGTGCCTTCCGGATCTCTGATGATGGCAGCCCGCTCTCCGCCTTCGTCTCTGCGACGTCCTTGCCTCGGTTTTGGAAAAGGGCGTCAGCTCTGATGTTGTGACGTCGATTGCTCGCTGCCAGAACTTTATGGAGAGTAAGGGCTGCTGGTGAATTGCCCATAGCCTCGGCGCTGCTAAGAGGATGTATCCCGCTGTCACTTTCTCAATATATTGAAGGACATTCATGATGTCTCAGGTGACACATGGCTTGTCACCATCGATGTTATCAGCCTCTACACATCCATCGAACATGAGAGAGGTATTGAATCCACGGAAGGGCTACTAGGTCAGAGCATTCATGGTGACAAACAAAAAGAGTTCCTAATGGGTCTACTCAGACTAGTATTGTTAGAAAATTACTTCATGTATGGTGACACTTTCTATCTGCAGCAACGTGGATGGGCAATGGGGGGCGAACGTGGCCCCTCCCTACGCCTATGGGTACATGGCACACTTTGAAGAGACCCACATTTACACAAATTATCTTTTCCTCAGACATGTTATCTGCTGGAAATGATACATAGGCGACATGTTCTGCATATGGGAGGGACCACTCCCAGTCTTGCACAAATTCGTACAGTATATGAACAATATTAGGAGTGAATTACAATTTACCCTGTCTTGCAGTCAGACCAATATCAGCTTTCTAGACACCCTAGTTCTTAAAAATGAGAATGGAGGTCTAGAGACAGACCTCTACAGAAAAGCCATTGACAGTAATAGTCTTCTGCACATTACCAACTCTCACCCAAGAGCTATTAAACTATCACTTCCAAAAGCTCAACGACAGAGGATCGAGAGAATCGTAAGTGATCCAAGCAAAAGGGAGACAAGACTCAATGACTTGGAAAAAATAAATTAAGGGAACGGGGGTACCCAGAGAGAGTGTTGGAAAAAGCTAGAGCCCCCTCTGCTAGAACCCCCTTGGACACACCACGGATTCCATTCGTCAGGCACTTCCATCCCCTTTCCTATAAAATAGATAACGTGGTTAAGAAGTACTGGGATCTCCTGAAGAGGTCATTTCCTAAAATTGATGAGTTTAAATATCCACCACTCATCTGTAATAAAAGGGCACCCACTCTACGTGACAAACTCGCCAAGGCAGACATTGGCTCTACACTCAATACCATACGCCAGACCTTCCTCCAGAGCAGAAAGAATGGGACTTATCCATGCCACCATTGTGCCCAATGGAGTCATATAATTAGGGGTGACACCCTTCAACATCCCCAGAGTGGTAAAGATATTAAGATCTTGAAGAATGTGGTGTACTCAATTAACAACTTAAATAATAACTCTGGGAGGCTTTTACCGATTATTCTGATTCCGAGATTGTTTTTTTCGAGACATATTCTACTTTAACATAGTGGTAAATTTTCATCGTTAAATGCATCTTTTCTTGGTGAAAAATCCCCAAATTTCATGAAAATTTAGCATTTTTCTAAATTTGAAACTCTCTGCTTGTAAGCAAAATGGATATTCCAAATAAATTTTACATTGATTCATAAATACAATATGTCTACTTTATATTTGCCTCATGAAGTTGACATGTTTTTACTTTTGGAAGATATCTACTTTTGGAAGATATTAGTGTTGCTCGCGAATATTCGCAATGCGAATTTTATTCGTGAATATCGCATATTCGCGAATTTGCGAATATTCTCGAATATAGCACTATATATTCGTAATTACGAATATTCGTTTTTTTTCCCTTTTCACAGTACACATCACAGCGATCACCCCTCTCTGCTTCCCTCTCTAATACTACTGTGTGAGACTGGCGTGCAAATTTTCGCTTATGCGAAAATTTGCATATGCAAATTTTCACATATGCGAATTTTTGCTTATGCTAATTTTTGTATGTGCTAATTTTCGCATATGCTAATTTTCGCATACGCAAATGTTCGCGTATGCGAAAAAAAATGCGGATATTACGAATATGCAAATTTAGCGAATATATGACGAATATTCGTCCATATATTCGCGAAATATCGCGAATTCGAATATGGCCAGTGCCGCTCAACACCAATATTAGAGGGCTTCAAAGTATAGCAGCAATTTTCAAAATTTTCACGAAAATTTCAAAATCTGAATTTTTCAGGGACCAGTTTAGTTTAAAGTGGATTTAAGGGGCCTTTCAGAAAGTTTGTTAACCCTTCAGGTGTTTCACAAGAATAGCAGCAAAATGAAGGAGAAAAATCTAAATCAGCATTTTCTAACATGTTCTTGTAGCCCAATTTTTTTCATTTTAAAAGTGGTACTAGGTGAAAAATAGGAATTTCTCTTGAGTATGGAAATAGCTCTGATGTTGACATAAAGTACACTGCGGACTCACAACATGGCTCAAGAGGGAAAGAGCAACTGTGGGATTTTTGAAAACAAAATTAGCAGTCATGGTTTTTGGGGGCCATGTTGCATTTAGGAAGCCCCCATGGTGCCAGAACAGCAAAATAATCCCCACATGACATACTATTTTGGAAACTTCACCCCTAAAGGAACGTAACAAGGGGTATAGTGAACCTTAACACTTCACAGATGTTTGATGACTTTGCGTTGAATTTGGACGTGAAAATGGAAAATTAGATTTTTAACACAAAAATGATGGTGTTACCCATAGTTTTTCTTTTTCAAAAGGTGTAATAGGTGAAAATGGAACCCAAAATGTGAAGCCCAATTTCTCCCGAATAAGAAAACGCCCCATATGTGGAGGTCAAGTGCTCTGCTGGCACAATACAATGCTTAGCAGAGAAGGAGCTAAATTTGGCTTATTGAAAGAGAATTTTGCTGAAATGGTTTGGGGGGGGGGGGGGGGGGGATGTTGCATATAGAAAATCCCCAGGGTGCCAGAACAAAAAAAAAAAAAAAAAAAACACATGGCATACTATTTTGGAAACTACACCCCTCAAGGAATGTAACAAGGGGTATAGTGAGCCTTAACACCTCACAGGTGTTTGACGACTTTGCGTTGAAGTTGGATGTGAAAATGGAAAATTAGATTTTTAACACTAAAATTTGCAAAATTTGCAAAATTTGGCATTTTGAAAGATAATTTTGCTAAAATGGTTTTTGGGGGGCATGTTGCACACAGAAAGTACCCAGGGTGCCAGAACAGCAAAAAAAAACAAAAAAAAAACATGCCATATTATTTTGGAAACTACACCCCTCAAGGAATGTAACAAGGGGTATAGTGAGCCTTAACACCTCACAGGTGTTTGACGACTTTGCGTTGAAGTTGGATGTTAAAATGGAAAATTAGATTTTTTACACTAAAATGATGATGTTACCCAACATTTTTCTTTTTCACAAGGGGTAATAGGAGAAAATGGACCCCAAAAGTATAAGCCCAATTTTTCCCCATTAAGAAAACGCCCCATATGTGGACGTTAAATCCTCTGCTGGCGTACTTAAGGTCTCAGAACAGAAGGAGCACCATTGGACTTTTGGAGAGAGAATTTTGCTGAAATTGAAGTCGGGGACCATGTGCATTTACAAACCTCTCATAGTGCCAAAATAGCAGAAACCCCCCACATGTGACCCCATTTTGGAAACTATACCCCTCACAGAATTTAATAAAGGGTGCAGTGAGCATTTACACCCCACTGGTGTTTGACAGATCTTTGGAACAATGGGCTGTGCAAATGAAAAATTACATTTTTCATTTTCATGGACCATTGTTCCAAAAATCTGTTAGACACCTGTGGGGTGTAAATGCTCACTTCACCCCTTATTACATTCCTTGAGGAGTGTAGTTTCCAAAATGGGGTCACATGTGGGGGGTCCACTGTTCTGGCACCATGGGGGGCTTTGTAAACACACATGGCCTTCAATTCCAGACACATTCTCTTTCCAAAAGCCCAATGGCGCTCCTTTTCTTCTGAGCATTATAGTTCGCCCGTAGAGGACTTTACATCCACATATGGGGCATTTCCATACTCAGAAGAAATGGGGTTACAAATTTTGGAGGACTTTTTTCCTATTACCCCTTGTGAAAATGAAAAATTTTGGATATCACCAGGATTTTAGTGAAAAAAATAAAAAAAAATTCATTTTCACGTCCAACTTTAACAAAAATTCTTCAAACACCTGTGGGGTGTTAAGGCTCACTATACCCCTTTTTATGTTCCGAGGGGCATGTAGTTTCCAAAACTGGGTCACATGTGGGTGTTTTTTTTTTAGCATTTATGTCAGAACTGCTGTAACGATCAGTCAGCTCAAATGTACATGGCGCTCCCACTCCTGAGCCTTGCTGCATTGCCTTGCAATTGCATTTTACGTTCACATATGGGTTATTTCTGTACTCAGAAGAAATTGTGTTACATATTTTGGGGGTCTTTTTTTCTTTTCACTTCTTGTGAAAATGAAAAGTATGGGGCAACACAAGCATGCTAGTGTAGAAAAAAAATTTTTTTTTTACAATAACATGCTGGTGTAGACCCCAACTTTATCTTTTCATAAGGGGTAAAAGGAGGAAAAGCCTGCCAAAATTTGTTAGGCTATTTCTCTCGAGTACGGAAATACCTTGAAATACGACAGGACTCCAAATTGAGAGAGCACCATGCGCATTTGAGGCCTAAATTAGGGATTTGCATAGGGACAGACCCAGATGCAAGAATTAGACTTGAATCCGATACCAAAATTACCCTACGGCAGTGTTTTCCAAACAGGGTGCCTCCAGCTGTTGCAAAACTCCCAGCATGCCTGGACAGTCAATGGCTGTCCGGCAACACTGGGAGTTGTTGTTTTGCAACAGCGAGAGGTACCAGACGTTTTTCATTTTTACTGGGGGCTAAGGGGGTAAATGTGTAGGGGTATGTGTATATGTAGTGTTTTAGCCTTTATTTTGTGTTACTGTAGTGTAGTGTAGTGTTTTTAGGGTACATTCAAACGGGCGGGGGTTCACAGTGAGTTTCCTGCTGGGAGTTTGAGCTGCAGCGGAAAATTTGCTGCATCTCAAACTTGCAGCAAGAAACTCACTGTAAACCCGCCCTTGTGATTGTCATGTGGTGTCCCAGTACCGTATTGTATACCTTACCTAGCGTAGAGGTCCCCAAAGTCAGAGTAACTACGTTCAGGTAGGGTTCCTCAGTTGGGACAGCCCCTAGTTGCCTCTCCTCAAGTTCATCTCTAATGCTAATATATGTAGATATTTAATAATTTTATATATATATATATATATATATATTATAGCTTACCTTGTTCAGCCTCGCAGGACCTTCAGTCATGTGACCATGCTAATAACCTCTATGGTATGTTGTAGGACCTTTGGAGGTCCTTGGGTCACGTGTTACCCACAAATCTCTGTAATGGTAATTGACATCATTATGGACCAATTAGCGTTAGTCCAGCCCCTGCCCATATAAGGGAGCTGCGTCCAATTATCGCTCTCTTGGGTTGCTGCTCTTGTGGATACCGGACTAACAGGACGGTGCTACGCAACTTTCAAAGACACGCTAGGCCTCGAAAACCTGCCGGCCTCAGCTGAACCAAAATCGAGAGTTCAAATCTAACTCCCTGCTAAAGCTAGCGTGACTACTGGACCGCAACTAACTCCCCTAAATCCAGTGGAAAAACACACAGTACTAAAAGACTCTTAATGCTAAAGTCCCAACCATTGTCAATCTCCAAGGAAAGTCGTTGTTATGCTTAGAGACTGTTATGTTATTGAAGCTGGCAGAAAACCTTCAGAAAAAGTTAATACTGTTTCAGAAAACTCTCCGGTTGTGGACAATCTATTATTATATACCTCCCTATCGCTATTGGGAAGGGTGGCGGTAGGACAAGCGTTACTGAGGACCCCGACCCTGGTGTCACGAATAGCAAGGGTTAACAAGCACCCTTTAATAACAGCACAGCTACACTCCCCATACCCTACATCCCCCAGGCTATTACAGTCACATGGGGGGGGGGGAGGCGGGCAAACCTCCAGCTGTTGCAAAACTATAACATCCAGCATGCTCTTTGGCTCTCCGTGCATGCTGGAGGCACACTGGTTGCAAAACACTGAGTTAGGTAATAAACTCTCAGTGTTTTGCAACCAGTGTGCCTTCAGCTGTTGCAAAAATTACAACTCCCAGCATGCACGGACAGCAGAAGGACATGCTGGGGCTTGTAGTTATGCAACAGCTGGATGCATACTAGTACAACTTCCAGCATGCCCTTTAGCTGTCCATGCATGCTGGGAGTTGTAGTTATGCAACAGCTGGAGGCACACTGCTTACAATACACTGAGAGTTTGTTACTTAACTCAGTGTTTCCAACCGGTGTGCCTCCAGCTGTTGCAAAACTACAACTCCCAGCATGCATGGTCTGTCAGTTTTGCAACAGCTAGAGGCACACGGATTGAGAAACACTGAGTTAGGAAACAGACAATGTTTGTGTGGTGGTGTCCAAACTGTAGCCCTACAGATTTTGCAAAATTATAACTCTAAGCATCCCCAGACTGCCCAGGCATGCTGGGAGTTGTAGTTCGGGGCAACATCTAAAGGGCCACAAGTTGCCAAACTTCAACTCCAAGCATGCCTGGGCTGGTCGATGGTCCCGTGGACTCCGGTAACCGCTGCCATCTTCCCCCCCCCCCCCCCCCCGCTCTGCCCGACATCCAGGGGCGGGCAGAGCGGGGATTTCAACAGTAACCCCCCGTCCCCAACTGCCATTGGTCGGTTATTCCTAACTGACCAGTGGCAGAGGATGGGGGAAGTGGCATCACTGCCACCTCGCCCCTATTCCATATGTCTCTGACATCTCCGATCATCCCTATTTTCCATGCTATCGGGTGTACCAGAGACTCGATCAGCCCGGAATTGCCGCAAATAGAATGGGCCATAACATCTCACAATTAAGGTTTCAGGTTATAGATCATCTAGAAAGACCACACAAGGGATGAAACATTAAAAAACTACTACTTAAAAAGGAAGCATTTTAGATCAACAGTCTCAATACTATACAACCCAGAGGTCTGAACCGAGACTATGAATTAAGCCAGATCTTGTGAACATGCCATCTTTGGTTACCAAATTTTAACTGCTTTTTAAATTTCCTTTTAGATTCACCATTGAGATCACTGTTATCCCACTTCTACAAGTATAGAGCACGGTCAGAATGGTTCCTCATGAATCTCTATATAGCCTCAGTTCAGGTCGTATACTATATAGTTATATGCAGCTCTGCCTTGAGATATTGCTCTACTTTAGTAATCTTTCGTTTTTTTAATTTTTTTAATTATTTTGGGTTATGGTTATTTATGCCCTCACCTTGGTTATTGTAAAGTGAAGATACCTTCCGGTTTTTGACAGGTATTTTCACCTATCACCTGGAAGGGGATGGCTTCCTCTCCCTATATACCTGCCGCCTTTATTGTACAGGTAAATCAGTTGATGAAGACCAACAAGGTGTCCTGTGTGTCGCTACTATGCTGAGTAAACTAAAAGCTAATAAACACTTAAGGTGATTCAGCATCTTCCTTTGAGTGCCAGGATTTCTTCTACCTACTGCTTGGGAACATTTAGTTCTGAACGCTGGGTGCGTGCTTTGTGCGTGCGTGCCTCCCTTAGACTTGCATTGAGGGTGACGATGGGTCGCGGCCAACCCCCTCAGCACGCACACAGTGTTCAGAACTAAATGTTCCCAATGCTGGCCAGTGGAGTACCCCTTTAAACCCTTTCACTTGTTTTCGATTGCAGGTAGAGCGGGTGCCATACAGCCGGATTGAGGTTTATGGTAAAGCAGGAAGAGGAAATATTCTGAAAATAATTGAATTCTTTATATGTTCTCACTGTTTTGGTAGCTATCGATGCCTGTGGAGCAGTGCGCAACATCACTATGCTGATCCGTATACATCTGACATCTGATATTGGTATCGCTGACTCCCAGGAGTTACGGGCAGAGCGTTCGCTGCGATGCGGTGTAATCCACTCGCAGGAGAACTCTCCCAATGCACTATTCTCGTGGACATCTCATGATGTCCTTCTGTTGATCGACAGCTCTGACATCAGGTGCTGGGCGGCCCTCTCAGCCACAGTGCGATCGTGGTCATCTTGCGATGCCCACAAATTTGCGCATTGTGGCTGTGTTTTGTTACCTGGCGCCTTTTTTTGTTACCCCTGGTCTTTGCTAATAGAGTGGACTCCTCACGATACCAGGGCTTTGGCCACGGAGCCTAGCCAGATCACATGGTCTGACTCCCTGTCAAGGATTTTCCGTCTCTTTACATAAATAGAAGCCACACACCCACATTCATTACGCCCCGGAAGAAGCCTTCAGTATTGAAACTTCGGGTGACGGGGGTTCCGTCTCTTTAGGCTGGGTTCACACCACGTTTCATTAAATACGGTTCCCGTATACGGCTGGGAGGATGGGGGGCGGGGCTTAATCGTGGCGCCCGCACGGAGTAAACCGCAGCCTCCGATCGGCTTCGTTTTCGGCCGTATGCGCTTTCCCGACCGTAGGCAAAAACGTGGTCAACCACGTTTTTGGCTGCGGTCGGGAAACCGCATACGGCCGAAAACGAAGCCGACCGGAGGCTGCGGTTCACTCCGGTCGGCTCATAGACATGCATTAAATACGGTTCCCGAATATGGCTGAGTGCGGGTGCCGCGATTAGGCCGCCGCCCAGCCTCCTCCCAGCCGTATACTGGAACCATAGTTAACAAAACGTGGTGTGAACCCAGCCTTACTTAGTCCACTTGGTGAATATTTTTGCATTCTTAGTTACTAGTTGGCTCCTTGCTTTTGGTATTTTACTTATATTTTTGGTAACTACTAGTATACATATGTAGATTGATCACTGCTTTAGGGTTTTTATTTTCCCAAGCTCACTTTATGTATTATTTGGGCTTTTTCTATGTGGTTCCTCTTTTCTCACACTTTTCTTTATAGTCATACTGCACCAGTGAAGCACATTGAGACTACACCAGACCTCCCTTTCTTGCCGTTGTGGTACGGAGTTATATCTCTGTTTACATATATATGATGTTTTTTAAATGATTTTAGATATATGTAATGTTTTGCATTTATGTATTAATAAAATGTGATATATTTTGATATAATTTGATCTACCTATGCTTTTTTCTTGGTGTATCAGTTTTGGTAACTATTAGATAGAATGGTGAATATTCTCTGGGGGTAGTAATTACTCACATATTCGCTGTCTCTGCCCTACCGCTCCCTATTTTTATTACTCCTTTTGCTAAAAGAAATTGAAGCTAGCCCAAAACACCCCCCCCATCTATTATCAATTCCCATCTATTATCAATTTATCAATTGTTTCATACTAAATTGAATTTCTAAAGATTGGGGGGCTTCTTGCAATTTTACAGGCATCTGTAAAGTGATCTGAAGGCTAGGGGATAATTGTGAGATCACTGTCCCTCCCTAATCTCTAGGATTGTGCCCCACTGTACTCAGCTACCTCCATAGACAATAAATAGAGTTTGCTCCAACTCTCATGACCTGTCACTGTCTGTAATGCTCTATTGTTTGACTTAAATAATGGGTCCAGAAAAGTTAGTATAGCATGTGGCATGGTGTAAAGCATAGGGACACCTGTGCTGTTTGTTGTACTGTCACACTATGTATGGTGATTGTATTAATTTATTGTGTGCTGCTTCCTAGCCTGCACTGCGTTGCTGTGCATTGTATGTGTGTTCATGACGACTGATTGCTAATAAAGTTATTTTCAATAAAAAAAATAATAGAGTAGTAGTGTGTGTGCTGACCCGCCACTTCATTTAAAAACAAAAAAGTTGAGATGCTGTTTTGGAAATCGCAAGAGCGATCATTGGTTGGAGCCCCCCAGCAATCCCATACTTACCCCCTAACCTGTGGATACAGGATAAGTTAATATAAAATGGAATACCTCTTTAATAGCATTTTAAGAAGATGCTACTTAATAACCTTGAAGTTTTAGTGCAGTGAAATATAACTCATCCCCTATCCAAAGGATGGGGGATAAGTTATACATCGCGGGGCGTCCGTCTGCTGGGACCACCGCTATCTCCTGAACGGGCCCTGGTAGTCTGCCGGAAGTGGCCGTTCGGGCCCCCCGGAGGAAGTCGTGGCTGACACGCCACCTCCATGTATGTCTATTTGATACATGGAGGGGGCTTGTCAGCCGCTGTTCCGTGCAGGAGTCGGCACAACCCCTTCCAGCAGACTGTCGGGGCCCCGTTCAGGAGATCCTGGGATGTCCCAGCGGTCAGACCCCCGCGATGTATAACTCATCCCTTCTCCTTTGGATAGGGGATAAGTTATATTTTACTACAAAACTGCTTTAATAAGATACAGTTTACTATATATTATCCAAACATTTTCTGTGGTGCCCTATGCTTTTGGTGTACCGTGCCACATAAACTATGTACAACACAAGCAGGGACTACTATCAAAGATAGGAGTCTCTGCTTTTGTCCACACTGAAACTGCATTTTCTCAATGGTAGTGACGTGACCATGTTAACGAGTTTATAGAGAAAGTAACAGTTAGGGGTGAGCAGGGTATGTCTCACTGCTTAGTACATACAGAAGCAGGGACTCCTTTTTTTAGTTTTTGAAAATCCAGATTATCAATTCACTCACCTCTATAAATAACTCTTTATGTTTTAAACAACCCCCTACCCAATTCATGGCCCAAGATAATTTCTCAGGGACTATATTAGGAATACTGTATTGACCCTGTAGTATTATCAACTAGTAAATGTATGCTTGTGTATGGTGTATGCCATTTATATAATGCTTGTGGTACAATGTTTTATTTGGTCATACAATCTCGTCTTAAATACTGACTCAATGCTGACCTCAACCACATGCAGAACACTGAAGACGTGAACACAAAGTCTTGCATAACCAGAAGCACAGCTGGGAAATCCTAGCATCAACACACATTGATAGGTAGCAAAGTTATTCGAATTGTCAAGGTAAAAAGTCACAGTTACTTATATGTACATGGTAAGTTCCCTAAAAGGTAATGTAATGTCTGTCATACTCCTGGACATTGCTTTCATTTCCTGCCCAAACACTACGTCTGTTGTAATAGTGAGATAGTGAGTGTTGCAATTGTGTAGGTGTGCTCTGATAAAATATATGTGTTGGTAAAGCGAAGCTTAATGTACCATCTATACCACTCAGTTCTTCAAAACCACATCTAAACAACTCTGCATAAATGTCAACTCGGGTAGATCTTACATCTGAATATGATTTTAGCCCATAAATAGATCCAAGTGGAAAAGGAAAATTTTATGAGAAGAACATGTAGGGATTTGTATGATTAACCATATTATATTTCCATTTTCTACTTAAAAATTATAATTTTTGTTCCTATTAAAGCTTAAATTGATACTGGAGTTTTTTGTAGAATTTTTTTTAAACTCTTTTCAGTCCTACTTTTCGAGAAACATCTGTACTAGTTAGTCACCATGGGGTCTTCATAACACTTCATGTTGCAGTAATTATCATAGTAAATAATACATAACCAATTAAATTAAATTTCTGATTAGAGATGAGCGAATCAAAGCTGACGAACCCGAATTCATTTAGAATTTCAGGAAATATTCGATTTGCAACGATTCTATCATGCAAATCACTTGATTGAACTTCATTTTGCAGCGTTTCAGGCTCCAGGGCATCTAAAATGGCGGATCCACATGTGAGTACATGAGGCAAGGGATGCTGGGAAGGCGGGAAGGGAAGTAGGCGGTATGACCCTGAATCACATGCAGGATGCAGCCTATCAGCAGCCAGTCACCCCTGTGATGTCACAGCCCTATATAATCGGCAGCTATATTGCAGCCAGCCACTTCATTCATTACACTGCAGAGAGATAGGACAGACAGCCTGTGTGTGTGTGTTATAGTGCTCGCGAATATTTGCAATGCAAATTTTATTCGTGAATATTGCATATTCGCTAATTCGTGAATATTCGCGAATATAACACTATATATTCGCAATTACAAATATTTGGTTTCTTTATTTTTTTCAACAGTACATATCACAGTGATCATCCCTCTCTGCTTCCGGCTTGTGTGTTGTAAAGAAGGCTCTAATACTACTGTGTGAGACTGGCGTGCGCATTTTCGTGTATGCAAAAATTAGCATATGCAAATGTTCTTATATGCGAAAATTTTTATATGCTAATTTTATATATGCTAATTTTCACATATGTGAATTTTCGCAAATGCGAAAATAAATTGCCAATAATACTAATATGCGAATTTAGCGAATATATGACGAATATTCGTCCATATATTCACAAAATATCGCAAATTCGAATATGGCCTATGTCACTCAACACTAGTGTGTTACAGCACAGAAAAGCGCAGTCAGTCCAGCAGTGTTTAACATCCTCCTAGTCACATCAGCGTTCTCGTGGACGGAGGACATTTTTTTTTTTTCACAGAAAAGGATTTTTACTGCAGCTGCAGGCATTAACCTCCCAGTCACTTTCTTTAGCATAGTATTACATATTACAGAGAGGGGCACATAGCTGTGTGTTGCCTCATGCATTTCAACAAGCTGCCTCAACTTCATAAACCTTAGCAGAGGAGGCAGGAATAATTTTTCTGCGCAATTCAGTGTATTTGTTCCACAAAATATTATCTACTGGTTATACTAGTCTGTAGATGGTAAAATACCCAGCAGTCCATTCCTAATTGTCTGTTACAGAGTGAAATTTTGTGTTTAGTACACAGCTTTTTTTGGCTGCAGCACTGTTGTGTACTGCTGGTGTTTAACAAAAATATATATTTTTTAAGGGTACTGTAGCACATTTTCTGCCCTCATCAGTGCATACTACATACCTACATCTAAGTAGTGAATTATTTTGCACCTGTTAATCTGTCAAGGGCCTACATATTGTGAAAGGACTGCCAAAAGCTATCACCGGCTGGTGTTGTAAAAAAAACTTAGAGCTTTTAGGCTCATTGTAGAGCATTTTTCGGCCCTCATAAGTGCATACTTACATGTAAATAGTGTACTATTTTTTACCTGTTAATCTGTCAAGGGCCTAGATACTGTGAAAGGACAGCCAAATGTGCACACCAGCTGCTGTTCTAGACAAATACTGTTTTAAGTGTAGTGAAGCGTATTGTACTCCCCTCATATACACACTAGGTATGTCTGGCAGAGAAGTGCCAGGACGTGCACATAGGAGTGGCAGAGACCTAAATCCTTCAGGCAGAGGTCACAGCAGACTAGGGGCGAGTGGCAACAGGAGTCACAGCAAGAGGCCGGAGCTCCCTTTATCAGCTAGCAGTCGTGTCTCGACCAGCAACCCATCTGCCATCGTCGATTGGTTAACACGGTCATCCACTTTATCACAAGTGACATCTGACACCCCCAGTCAACAGTTAGTGGGTTCCGGGAGCAGTCCTTGTCCTCCTATTGCCTCTGTCCTATGCTGTTCCCTCTCCTACAGAAGTATCCTATGCTGTGGGTTCAGCTCCAGTATTCACTGTGGACGATCTAATAGAGAACAGTTAGCAGCTGCTGCCCAGCCAAGAAGTGGAGGAGACATCCGCTGCTTCACTCTGCTAGGCGTGACGTGGGAGGCGGTGTTGCCATAGTTCAGGGTTCTGAAGCAGACACTGTTGAGGAACCTGAGGAGGACATCAGTGGCGTGCAGACACTTGTTGATGATGATGAAGCCGATCGCAATTGGGAGCCGGGTGCAGAAGGGGCTTCATCATCATCAGGAGAAGAGAGTTGCAGGTTGCCCGTGATGCAGCAGCTGAGCCAGCAAGGCAGTAGGATGGTTGGCAGTCAGCGTGGTGGCAGAAGGGGAAATTCTGGAGCCAAACATGCCTGGGGGAGACCACCTGCTTACCAGCCTACCTTCCCGGGAGGTAGGGAAACAGGGGTTCCTGGAGACGACGGCAGTAGCAGTTAATTAGTGCGGACTGTTGGTGGGAAAATCAGCTCCTCAGCGGTGAGGCAGTTTTTCATCAAGCATCCAGAGGAGGTTCACATGCAAGTTATGTCAGCAAAAGGGGAAGCGTGGCCAGGGTCCTAATGTTGGCACCACAGCCTTGCATCAACATGTGCTTCACCACCATAAAGCGGCCTGGGAGAACCTTGGCTCCGATGTAGTGGTCCAGCCTGCTGCATCACCCAGTGGCACACCGCTCCCTCTTTCAGACAGCCAAGGCTCCACCACCTCAGCCGAAGGGAGCTGTGTGTCATACCCTCTTTCTGTTGCTACAGATGCTGATGCTTCTCCCACTTTGTCAGCCATTCCACCAACAATCCATCCGCAAAGCCATGTCCAAGAGTATGTGCCCACTCATCCAATGGCGCAGAAGCTGAATGTGCTCCTGTCTAAGTTGCTGGTGCTGCAGTCCCTCCCTTTTCAAGTGGTGGACTCTGCACCTTTCAGAGAACTGATGGCTTGTGCCGAGCCGAGGTGGAGAGTGCCAAGCCGTAATTTCCTTGTGAAGAAGGTAGTACTAGCCCTGCACAATTTTGTGCAAGAGAAGGAGGGCCAGTCCTTGAGCCTGTTGGTGTGTACCAAAGTGCACGGCAGCGCCGACGTCTGGAGCTTTAACTGCGGTCAGGGACAATACATGTCCTTTACAGCTCACTGGGTGAATGTGGTTCCTGCACAGCCACAACCCCAACTTGGACAGGTCACGCCGCTTCCTCGTCCACGCTGTCAGCCTGTTGGTCCTGTGACAGTGTGCGACTCCGCCTCCTCATCCTCCACCGTGTCCTCAGCCTCCACTGCCCAGCCAAATCTCAGTGGCCCTTCAGCATACCATGAGTGAAGGGCACGGCGGTGTCACGCTGTTCTTCACATGGTTTGCCTTGGCGAAAAGAGTCATGCAGGGGAGGAACTGCTAAAAGTCATTCGTATAGAAATCGGAGCATGGATTACTCCACGAAAATTGGAAATGGGAATCATGGTGGCCGACAACGGGAAGAACTTATTGGCCGCGCTGCGACAAGGAAGGGTGAGCCATGCGCCCTGCATGGCACACGTGTTAAATTTGGTTGTCAAGCAGTTCCTGAAGTGTTCCCATCCTAACAATGGGAAGGAAACTTTGCATGCACTTTAGCCACTCCTACACTGCAAAGCACACCCTCCTTCATCTGCAGCGTCAGAATGGTATCTCCAAACATAGTCTGATTTGTCACGTTGCCACACTTTGGAATTCCACCCTCCATATGTTGGAACGACTGTACGAACAAAGAAAAGCCATCATCGATTTCTTGATGATCCAAGCGGATAGGGGTACTCTCTCCTGTTTTCTCCTGTAGCTTCAATGTGAACCAGTGGCAGCTCATACGTGACACCTACCGTTTGCTCAGGCCCTGTGAGGAAGCCACATTTTACGTAAGTCACCAGGATTACAGGATGAACAATGTCATTCCACTGCTTCATTTTCTACAAGTGTTGGAAACGATGGCTGGTCAGGGCAATGGAGGCATTGCGACTACATCTCACGGCCACATGAGCTCTTTGGGGGCTGAACTGGAGGAGGATTAGGGGCACAGTGGAGCACAGTTTAGGTTTCATGAGATGAGCGGTGAAACCTAGTCATCAGACAGGAGAGGAGAAGCATGATCAACTAGAGGAGTTATGAGGAAGGCAAGACAGAGTACCCAGACACACCGTGGCAGTATGCAGTGGAGATCCGAGTCACTTGCACAAATGGCACAATGCATGCTCAGTTGCTTGCGTAGTGACCGCCGAATTGTTTACAATCGGCAGCGGGGTGACTTCTGTCTTTCCACCTTATTGGACCCTTGCTACCTGCACAAAATAGGGGCCTTTTTTACACCCACTGAGAGGGAGGACAAACTAGTATTGATAAGCGGCATATGCCATATTCGAATTTGAGATATTTTGCAAATATGAGGACGAATATTCGTCCCATATTTATGAAATTCGAATATTCATTATATTCATGACGTTTTTTTGAATTGCGAAATTTTGCTATTGCGAAAGCGAAATTAATAGCTAAATTTTGCTCGTCTGCGCATGCACGCTATAACATCATGCGAGGGACGTTGCTAGGGACATTGCTAAGCTCTGACAACTGTGCTTGCAGAACTCTCATTGGCTCACAGGCATAAGTAGGGTGGAATTTCCACGAATATTCGCATTGCGAATATTTGAATTGTGAATATTCGCAATGCGAATATTCGCATGCATAAACCTTTCGCCTCACAGTCTCATCCCTGGGTCTTTAATGAAATGATGCAAGCATTGCATTTATCAGTCGAAGGAGATCCCTACAATGTGCTCAGTTTTTAAAACAGTTTGAAAAAAAGATGAATATTCGTAATAGCGAATTTTAATTGTGAAATTCGTAATATTCGCGAATTTGCGAATATGCGATATTCGCGACGAATATTCGAATTGCGAATATTCGTGTGCAACACTACTACAGAGAGATCCTCTATAGTCAGTTGGCTGATGCCTATCGGCGCCATCGTCTATCCACTTGTAGGTCTTACTCGGAGGGCCCTCTGCGCTCATTTTCCACTGCCATGGCTGCTGAGGAGGGATGGGGTGGCAGGAGCAGTACCAGCTCCATCGGCAGCAGCCTGAGTCTACAGTGGCTGATGAGTACCTTTCTTCACCCGCATAGTGAAGCAACTCATCAGCAGCAGGTAGACATGGAGCAGGACGTTAACCAGCAGGTGGTGGCATACCTTGACATGGCCATGCCAACAAACCCTGAAGATCCGCTGGACTTCTGGGCAGCCTAAATTGATTTATGGCTGCAACTAGCAGAGATTGCCATGGAAAAGCTGTCCTGCCCGGCCAGTAGTGTGCCATCAGAGTGGGTGTTTAGTGTGGCAGGGGCCATAGTCACCCCAAGGAGAACTCGTCTGGCCACAAAAATGTGGAGAGACTTACCTTTGTGAAGATGAATCAGGCATGGATCAGCCAGGATTTCCACCCACCAATGCCAGATGCCTCAGAGTAGATTGACCATGGTGCTACACCAACACTTCACAAATATGGATAGTGCCAAACAGATTTAAGGCACTGCTCCCCAGTTAAAAACATTCCAGCCACCTTCATCACTGGTTAATGATATTGCCACCCACCGCACCACTCTGTCACCTGGTCACTTTCAGGACTCCTGATGCAGCTGCTATCACCTTCAGGCTGTTTCATTCAGCCACTATTTTGTCTCCTTATGCTTCTGCCAACTCCAGGCTGTGCCATTTAGCCACTATATGGTCTCCTCATGCTTCGGCCACCTCCAGGCTGTACCCTTCAGACACTATATGTGCTCATTATTCTTTCCCCACCTCCAGGCTGCGTCATTCAGCCAATATATTGTTTTCTGATGCTGCTGGGACTGTCTTGGGTATTACCTACAATTTCTTATGGTAGCACTAGCAGACATGCATGCTCAATAGAGATTACAACATTGATCTTTTAATGTTAGGGGTTGTGAAGCCCTCTAATGTACACATCCTGCTGCCTGATCCAGGCTGTGTGTTTCAGGAACTACTTGCTTACTGATGCTGCTGGGCCTGTGCCTAAAAATGTTTGATGTTAGCACTAGCTAACATGCATCTTCTATACAGATTTCAACAACATTAACATTTTAATGTTAGGGGTTGTGAAGCCCTCTTGTAAACTCATGCTGATGCCTGCTCCAGGCTGTGTGTTTCAGGAACTACTGTGCTTAGTGATGCTGATGGGCTTGGGCCTTAAATTCTTTGATGATAGCATGAGGTAACATAGCTCTTCAATAGAGATCTCAACATTGATCTTTCAACCTTAGGGGTTATGAAACCTGCATGAGTACTGCTGCTGCCTGCTCCTGACTGTGTCTTTCAGGAACTACTTGGCTTATTGATGCTGCTGGGCTTGGGCCTTACATTTTTGGATGTTGGCACTAGTTTACATACATGCTTAATTGATATTTCAACATTGATCTTTCAATGTAAAGGGTTCTGAAACCCTCTTCTGTGCTGCTGATGCCTGCTCCTGACTGTGTGTTTCAGGAACTACTTGGCTTACTGATGCTGCTGGGCTTGGGCCTTAAATTTTGGGATGTTAGCACTAGCTTACATACATGCTTAATTGAGATTTCAACATTGATATTTCAATGTAAGGGTTATAAAAACCCTCTTCTGTACTGCTGATGCCTGCTCCTCACTGTGTGTTTCAGGAACTACTTAGCTTACTGATGCTGCTGGGCTTGGGCCTCAAATTTTTGGATTGTGGGCACTAGCTTACATACATGCTTAATTGAGATTTCAACATTGATCTTTTAATGTAAGGGGTTATGAAAACTCTTCTGTACTGCTGATGTCTGCTCCTGACTGTGTGTTTCAGGAACTACTTGGCTAAATGATGCTGCTGGTCTTGGGCCTTACATTTTGGGATGGTAGCACTAGCTTACATGCATCTTCAATAGAGATTTCAACATTCACCTTTTAATGTTAGGGGTTGTGAACCCCTCTTGTTTACTCATGCTGCTGCCTGCTCCTGTCAGTGTCATTCAGCAACTGCATGGTTTAGTGATGCTGCTGGGCCTAGGACACTACCTATATATGTTTATGGTAGCACTAGGTACCATACATCTTCAATGGAAATTTCAAAACTCATCTTTTATTCTTAGAGATTGTGAGGCCCTATTGTCTCCTCATCTGCCGTCAACTCCAGGCTGTGCCATTCAGGCACTATAGAGTCTCCTCCTACTGATGCAACCTCCAGGCTCTGTCATTGTGCTTCCATGTAACATGTGAGTCCTAGTTAGATTTGGTCCTTTGTACCCACACGCATGGGCCTGGGACAATAAAACTTGGGAAAAAAGTTCAATTTCAAAACCCTCAATTTAAATTTCAAAATCTTAAATTTAAATTTCAAAATTATACATTTCAATGGTCTCCTCATGCTTCTGCCAACTCCAGGCTGTGTCATTCAGCCAATATATGGTTTACTGATGCTGCTGGGCCTGGGTCTGGGCCTAAAAAATTTTATGCTAGCACTAGCTACCCTAAATCTCCAGTTAAAATTTCAAACTTCGTCTGTTTTTTCTTCAGTATTGCGAAGCTCTGGCGTCTCCTCATGCTTCAGCCAACTCCAGGCTGTCTCATTCAGCCAATATATGGTTTACTGATGCTGCTGGGCCTGGGAATGAAAACTTTTGTTATGGTAGCACTAGTTACCCAAAATCTTCAGTTTAAATTTCAAATTTCGTCTTTTTTTCTTAGGGATTGTGAAGGCCTAGTGTCTACTATTGCCACCCACCGCACCACTCTGTCACCTGGTCACTTTCAGGACTCCTGATGCAGCTGCTATCACCTTCAGGCTGTTTCATTCAGCCACTATTTTGTCTCCTTATGCTTCTGCCAACTCCTGGCTGTGCCATTCAGACACTATATGGTCTCCTCATGCTTCATCCAACTCCAGGCTGTGTAATTCAGGCAATATATGGTTTACTGATGCTGCTGGGCTGGGTCTGGGAATAACATTTTTGTTATGGAAGCTACTAGCTACCCAAAATCTTCGGTTTAACCCCTTAAGGACCCAGCCATTTTACACCTTAGGACCCGGCCATTTTTTGCACATCTGACCACTGTCCCTTTAAACATTAATAACTCTGGAATGCTTTTAGTTATCATTCTGATTCCGAGATTGTTTTTTCGTGACATATTCTACTTTAACATAGTGGTAACATTTTGTGGTAACTTGCATCCTTTCTTGGTGAAAAATCCCAAAATTTGATGAAAAATTTGAAAATTTTGCATTTTTCTAACTTTGAAGCTTTCTGCTTGTAAGGAAATGGATATTCCAAATATTTATTTTATTTTATTCACATATACAATATGTCTATTTTATGTTTGCATCATAAAATTGACGTGTTTTTACTTTTGGAAGACACCAGAGGGCTTCAAAGTTCAGCAGCAATTTTCCAATTTTTTACAAAATTTTCAAACTCACTATTTTTCAGGGACCAGTTCAGGTTTGAAGTGGATTTGAAGGGTCTTCATCTAAGAAATACCCCACAAATGACCCCATTATAAAAACTGTACCCCCCAAAGTATTCAAAATGACATTCAGTCAGCGTTTTAACCCTTTAGGTGTTTCACAGGAATAGCAGCAATGTGAAGGAGAAAATTCACAATCTTCATTTTTTACACTTGTATTTTCTTGTAGACCCAATTTTTAAATTTTTACAAGTGGTAAAAGGAGAAAATTTATACTTGTATTTGTAGCCCAATTTCTCTTGAGTAAGCACATACCTCATATGTCTATGTTAAGTGTTCGGCGGGCGCAGTAGAGGGCTCAGAAGCGAAGGAGCGACAAGGGGATTTTGGAGAGTACGTTTTTCAGAAATGGTTTTTGGGGGGCATGTTGCATTTAGGAAGCCCCTATGGTGCCAGAACAGCAAAAAAAAAACACATGGCATACCATTTTGAAAACTAGACCCCTTGAGGAACGTAACAAGGAATTAAGTGAGCCTTAATACCCCACAGGTGTTTCACGACTTTTGCATATGTAAAAAAAAATAAAAAAATTTCACTAAAATGTGTGTTTCCCCCCAAATTTCACATTTTTGCAAGGGTTAATAGCAGAAAATACCCCCAAAATTTGTAACCCCATCTCTTCTGAGTATGAAGGTACCCCATAAGTTGACCTGAAGTGCACTACGGGCGAACTACAATGCTCAGAAGAGAAGGAGTCATATTTGGCTTTTTGAGAGCAAATTTAGCTCGGGGGCATGTCGCATTTAGGAAGCCCCTATGGTGCCAGGACAGAAAAATAACCCCCACATGGCATACCATTTTGGAAACTAGACCCCTTGAGGAACGTAACAAGGGGTACAGTGAGCATTTACCCCCCACTGGTGTCTGTCAGATCTTTGGAACAGTGGGCTGTACAACATTTTTTATTTGCACAGCCCATTGTTCCAAAGATTTGTCAGACACCAGTGGGGTGTAAATTCTCACTGCACCCCTCATTACATTCCGTGAGGGGTTTAGTTTCCGAAATGGGGTCACATGTGGGGTTTTGTTTTTTTTGCGTTTGTCAAAACCGCTGTAACAATCAGCCACCCCTGTGCATATCACTTCAAATGTGCATGGTGCACTCTCCCTTCTGGGCCTTGTTGTGCGCCCCCAGAGCACTTTACGCCCACATATGGGGTATTTCCGTAGTCAGGAGAAACTGCATTACAAATTTTGGGGGGCTTTTTTCCCTTTTACCTCTTGTCAAAATGAAAAGTAAAGGGCAACACCAGCATGTTAGTGTAAATTTTTTTTTTTTACACCAACATGCTGGTGTAAACCCCAACTTCCCCTTTTCATAAGGGGTGAAAGGAGAAGATACTCCCCAAAATTTGTTAGGCAATTTCTCCCGAGTACGGCAATACCCCATATGTGGCCCTAAACTGTTGCCTTTAAATATGACAGGGCTCCAAAGAGAGACGCCATGCACATTTGAGGCCTGAATTATAGATTTGCATAGGGGTGGACATAGGGGTATTCTACGCCAGCGATTCCCAAACAGGGTGCCTCCAGCTGTTGCAAAACTCCCAGCATGCTTGGACAGTTAATGGCTATCCGGCAATACTGGGAGTTGTTGTTTTGCAACAGCTGGAGGCTCCGTTTTGGAAACAGTGGCGTACCAGACGTTTTTCATTTTTATTGGGGAGGGGGGCTGTGTAGGGGTATGTGTATATGTAGTGTTTTTTACTTTTTATTTTATTTTGTGGTAGTGTAGTGTTTTTAGGATACAGTCACGGGGGCAGGGGATTACAGCGAGTTTCCCGCTGCGAGTTTGAGCTGCCGCGCAAAATTTGCTGCATCGCAAACTTGCAGCCTGATACTCACTGTAAGCCCCCTGCCCATGTGAATGTACCCTGTACATTCACAGGGGGGGGGACCTCCAGCTTTTGCAAAACTACAACTCCCAGCATGCACAGTCTATCAGTGCATGCTGGCAGTTATAGTTTTGCAAAAGCTGGAGGCACACGGGTTGGGAAACACTGAGTTAGGAAACAGACAATGTTTCCCAACCAGTGTGCCTCCAGTTGTTGCAAAACCGCAACTCCCAGCATGCCCAGGCAGCTGAAGGGCATATTGGGAGTAGTGGTTACGCAACAGCTGGAGGAGAACAGTTTGGGGACCACTGTGTAGTGGTGTCCCAGCCGCAGCCCTCCAGATGTTGCAAAACTACAACTCCCAGTATGCCAAAACTGTCCAGGCATGCTGGGAGTTGTAGTTCTGCAACATCTGAAGGGCCAAATGTTACAGAACTACAACTCCCAGCATGCCTGGACAGTAAGGGCATGCTGAGGATGTGTAGTTTTGCAACACCTGGAAGGGCACAGTGGTCTCCAAACTGTGGACCTCCAGTTGTTGCAAAACTGCAACTCCCAGCATGCCCAGACGCCAAGGGCTGTCTGGGCATGCTGGGAGTTGTAGTTTACAGGGTCCCATTACAGCAATGCATGTCGCTTTACGGCGACGTGCATTGCTGTAAAGGGCCCGACCGCGGCTGAAGATGAACTCACCTGTCGCCGCCGCTGCCGTCTCCGCCGCCGGGATCCGGGTCTTCAGGGACGAGGTAAGTACCGGGGCCGGGCCCCAGCACTCCCCCGTCCCCCGCCGCGTCCTCCGGTCTTCCTCCCGTCCTCTCCGGACTTCAAGGGGCCGGGCAGGACGGGAGGAAGTAACCGCCCCCCCCCCCCCCGCGCGATTGGTCGGTTAACTAACCGACGGATCGCAGGGGATCGGAGGAGGTGGCAGGCTTGCCACCTCACTCCTAGGCTCCAGCATGGTCCTGGCTGTCTGTGACAGCCGGGATTATGCAAAATTACCGGGCGGTCGGGTCCCAGAGACCCGATCAGCCCGGTATCGCTGCAGATCGCAAGGGCGATTTCCCTTGCGATTTGCGGCGATCGCCGACATGGGGGGCCTACATGTCCCCCCTCGGCGTTTGCACTGGATGCCTGCTGAAGCATTTCAGCAGGCATCCGCTTCCGATCTCTGCCCGGGGCGCGGCAGAGACCGGAGAAACACCAGGACGTACTAGTACGTCCTGGGTCCTTAAAGCCCAGGGTGCCAGGACGTTCTAGTACGTCCTGGGTCCTTAAGGGGTTAAATTTCAGAATTCATCTTTTAATCTTAGGGATTGTGAAGGCCTAGTGCAGGGGTAAGCTACCTTTGGGGAGTGCTGTGCCCCAATTTTTTTTGAAGATGCTTTGTGTGCCAGAAACATGGGTGTGGCTTGTTGTGGGTGTGGCTTGTTGTGGGTGTGGCTTTCTGTGGGTGTGTGGCTTCTCACAGGGTGGGTTTCTTACAGAATTGTCCCTATATATTGTTCTCACTGTAAGGATCTTACAGTGAGAACAACGATTTTAACTCAGAACTGTATAATACAAACATCAGAATCTGTCCACACCACAATACAGACCCCAGAATCACCACCTGCCAGAAAACAGACCCCAGAATCAGACCCCACTATAATACAGACCCCAGAATCAGACTCCACCATAATACAGACCCCAGAATCAGTCCCCACCATAATACAGACCCCAGAATTAGACCTCCACCATAATACAGACCCCAGAATCCCCACCATAATACAGACCCCAGAATCACGACCCACCATAATACAGACCCCAGAATCACCAACCACCATAATACAGACCCCAGAATCACCACCCACCATAATACACAACCCAAAATCACCACCCATCATAATGCAGACCCCAGAATCACCACCCACATAATATAAACCCCAGAATCACTGCACACCATAATACAGACCACAGTATCACCGCCCACCATATACAGACCCCAGAATCAGACCCCACCATAATACAGACCCCAGAATCAGTCCCCACCAAAATAAAGACCCCAGAATCACCACCCACTATATGCAGACCCCAGATTCAGACTCCATCATAATAAAGACCCCATAATAAGTCCCCACCATAATACACACCCCAGAATCACCACCCACCATAATACACAACCCCCATTCACCACCCACCATAATACATACCCCAGAATCACCACCCACCATAATATAAACCCCAGAATTACTGCCCACCATAACACAGACCCCAGTATCCCCACCTGCCATATCAGACCCCACCATAATACACACCCCAGAATCAAACCCCACCATAATTCAGAACCCAGAATCAGACCCCACCATAATACAGACCCCAGAATCATACCCCACCATAAAACAGACCCCAGAATCAGACCCCACCATAATACAGACCCCAGAATCACCACCTACCATAATACAGACCCCAAAACCAGACCCCACCATAATATAGACCCCAGAATAAGACCCCACCATAATACCCCACCTAATCAAACCCCATCATAATACAGACCCCAGAATCACCACCCACCATAATACAGACCCCAGAATCACCACCCACCATAATAAAGACCCCAGAATCACCACCCACCATAATACAGACCCTGTAATCCCCACCCACCATAATAAAGACCCCATAATCAGACCCCATCATAATATAAACCCCAGAATCACCACCCACCATAATACAGACCCCAGAATCCCCACCCACCATAATGCAGACCCCAGAATCACCTCCCACCATAATACAGACCCCCTCACATAATACAGACAGACTGCAGTCGTGTTGCGCAAGAATATACATACAGTTACATTAACTGACTCACATCATCTTCTTTCATTTTGTTCTCCATCTGGCTCAGACCGACATGACAACTTCTTACAGCCAAAACCCATAACTGCAGCATCTGCAAGACAAACATCTTAGTTTCTGCATTTTTCCAGTGCATTCCCCAGAGGTGAAGAATTCAGTGGAGTTTATTCAATTCCAAACAGTGTAACACAGCAGGCTGCGTTTCAGTGACCTGTCTTCGCTTTTGTCAAGCACTAGAAGCAACGAATCGTAGCCTGCTCTGCAACACTGTTTGGAATGATAAACTCTACTGAATTGCACTTTATACTTTGGTGTGCTGCGATTTTCCTTGGATATAGGTAGCTAGCTAGGTTGGTAGGCAGCCAATTAGGTAGGTAGCTATGTAGATATGGAGGTTCATACGTAGGTAGCAAGGTAGCTAAGTAGGTAGCCAGGTAGGTAAGTGGGTGGCTATGTATGAAGGTAGGTAGCTGCGTAGCTAGCGAGCTAGGTAATTAGGGTGCTATGTAGGTAAGTAGCTATGTAGGTAGGTAGCCAGGAGGCTAAGTAAGTGGGTAGGTAGCCAGGGAAGTAATAAGGTTGGAAGCCAGGTAGGGAAGTAGCCAGGCAGGTTAATAGGTAGGGTTAAGGTAGAGAAATAGCCTGGCAGGTAACTAGGTAGGTAACCAGGTAGGGAAAAAGCCAGGCAGGTAACTAGGTAGGTTGTCAGGTAGGGAAGTAGCCAGGCAGGTAACTAGGTAGGTTGCCAGGTAGGGAAATAGCCAAAAAGGTAACTAGGTAGGTTGCCAGGTATGGAAGTAGCCAAGCAGGTAATTGGCTAGGTAGCCAGGTAAGGCTCACCTGCACACACACCCCTCACCTCCTCCACATCATCACCCCCCTCTCAGCTGCACCCCCCCCCTCAACTCCTCCACATCATCACCCCCACTCACCTCCTCCACATCATCACCACCCTCTCACCTGCACACACACCCTCACCTCCTCCACATCATCACCCCCTTCTCACCTCCTCCACATCATCACTCACCTCGTCCACATCATCACCACCCTCTCACCTGCACACACACCCTCACCTCCTCCACATCATCACCCTCCCTCTCACCTCCTCCACATCATCACGCCCTCTCACCTCCTCCACATCATCCCCCCCTCACCTCCTCCCCATCATCACCCCCTCTCACCTCTTCCACATCATTACCCCCTCTCACCTCTTAGACATCATCACCCCCCTCTCACCTCCTCCACATCATAGCCCCCCTCTCACCTCCTCCACATCATCAACCTCCTCACCTCCTCCACATCATCACCCCCCTCTCACCTCTTCCACATCATCACCCCCCCTCACCTCCTCCACATCATCACCCCCTTCTCACCTCCTCCACATCATCCCCCCTTCACCTCCTCCCCATCATAACTCCCCCTCTCACCTCTTCCACATCATTAACCCCCTCTCACCTCTTCCACATCATCACCCCCCTGTTGCCTCCTCCACATAATCATCCCCACTCTCACCTCTTCCACATCATCACCCCCCTCTCACCTCTTCCACATCATCACCCTCCTCTCACCTCTTCTACATCATCACCCCCTCTCACCTCCTCCACATCATCAACCCCCTCTCACCTCTTCCCCATCATCACCCCCCTCTCACCTCCTCCACATAATCACCCCCCTCACCTCTTCCACATCATTCATCACCCCCCTCTCACCTCTTCCACATCATCACTCCCCCCCCCCTCAACTCTTCCACACCATCACCCCCCTCACCTCTTCCACATCATCACCCCCCCTCACCTCTTCCACATCATCACCCCCCCATCACCTCTTCCACATCATCACCCCCCCTCTTCCACATCATCACCCCCCTCTTCCACATCATCACCTCCCCTTCCACATCATCACCCCCTCTTCCTTATCATCAACCCCCTTCCACATAATCACCCCCCCCCTCTGCCACATCATCATCCCCCCTCTTCCACATCACTCTCCCCCCTTCCACATCATCATCACCCCCCTTCTCACCTCTTCCACATCATCACTCCCCCCGCTCAACTCTTTCACATCATCACCCCCTCACATCTTCCACATCATCACCCCCCTCACCTCTTCCACATCATCACCCCCCCTCTTCCACATCATCACCCCCTCTTCCACATCATCACCCCCCTTCCACATCATCACCCCCTCTTCCTTATCATCAACCCCCTTCCACATAATCACCCCCCTCTGCCACATCATCATCCCCCCTCTTCCACATCACTCTCCCCCCTTCCATATCATCATCACCCCCCCTCACCTCTTCCACATCATCACCCCACATTCTCCCCTCTTCCACATCACTCTCCCCCTTCCATATCATCATCACCCCCCCTCACCTCTTCCACATCATCACCCCACATTCTCACCTCTTCCACATCATCAGCCCCTTCCTCACCTCCTTCACATCATCACCCCCCTCTCACCTCTTCTACATCATCACCCCCCCTCTCACCTCCTCCACATAATCACCCCCCCTCACCTCTTCCACATCATTCTTCACCCCCCTCTCACCTCTTCCACATCATCACCCCCCATTCTCACCTCTTCCACATCATCACCCCCCATTCTCACCTCTTCCACATCATCATCACCCCCTACTCCTACTCCTATACTTGAGTATATGAGTGGGCTTTCTTGTGTGGAAACTCATGAGCAATTCCACAAATCCTAAATTTCCACTTGATGACCCTCCTGTTAAATTTCCGGATTCCCTTCGCTATGGGATTGGTACAATCCAGGTTTCATAGTTCACAGTGCAATTCTTTAACTTGTTGGGCCATTCCCTGAACTCAAGAAAGGTCTACAGGAATAAGAAAAGACAGAGAAAAAGGCAGAATAAAAGTAAAATACCTAAAAGCATGACACCAGGACTGGATATTTTTTAGAAATATAACTCTACTTGGTTGTCATGAATTTCATACTCTGATTCAATACTACCATTCTGATGCTGACACTGATTTATGCATGCAATTGTTTTTAAATGGGAGTTTTAGTGGGACTTGAAACTGTTTGTGGGTGGTGACAAGCGGTTCTACCTTCCCTTCCTTCTCTTTCTGTTTTTTTTTTGCCAATTTAACCTGATTGAATATATAACTTTAAAGGGGTACTCCACCCCTAAGCATCCTATTCCCAATCTAAAAGATAGGGAATAAGTTGTCTGATTGCGGGGGTCTGGCAGCTGGGACCCTCACGATCTCTGTGCAGCACCCAGCTTTCGTTCAGAACACTTGGTGCGGACAGCGGGGGTTGTGATGCCACCACACCCCCTCCCATAGACTTGCCTTGAGGGGGTGTGATGTGACGTCACAAGGGGGTGTGGCCCTGATGTCACAACCCCGCCCCCTGCTCCAAGTGTTTGGAACAAAATGTACACCTTTAAAGGGGTATTCTGGGCAAAAACATTGTATTCCCTATCCAGAGGATAGGGGATAAGAGGTCTGATCACAGGGGTCCTGCTGCTGGGACCAACCCCCCCCCCCCCCCGTGCGCGCGATCTCCCTGGAGCATCCTGATTCTATGTGGGAGCTGCGTCTCTAGTTTTGGAAACCTCCGGCCATCACGGCCCCTCTAATAGACATGAATGGAGGAAGCGTGGTGTCACGTCCCCAGTCCCGGAAACCCGCAGGTTTCCAAAACTGGAGATGCAGCTCCCACATAGAATGCGGGTGCTGCAGGGAGATCGTGGGGGGTCCCAGCGGTGGACCCCCCATGATCAGACGTCTTATCCCCTATCCTTTGGATAGGGGATAAAATGTTTTTGCCCGGAATACCCCTTTAATGATGCATATGCCAAAAGCCATTGCTGAAACGCATTGCATTTAAAACTTATAATAATAACAGAAAAAATATATACTGTATATAGCTGCTATAGCATTATTCAGAGATTGCTTTTTTGGAGAGCAGTGATAGTTCTGTCAATGATTCCAAAGGAATGTTTCTCAGTTTGGATATTGTGCTAGGATACAAAATATGGTGTTGATCCCACCAACCAAATGTTCTTCACATCAGTAGGGACTGCCTAGTTTGTCTAAATTGTCATACATGACTATCGGCTAGCACTTTGCTCCAAATGATTTCAGACGGCTATCAGTATTATCCTGTTTACCTAATGACAAATTTTTCGAGTGATTAATTTTCTTTTTGGAGCAGTTCATGTAGACGCTAGATAAACTAACCCTTTCACTGACACTTGCGAATGGCGGATAACAATTAAGTGTGACAGATAGCTGCTAAGTCTAAGAAGCAGCGTTTCTGTTATATAGCGAACGTCCAGATAACTGTGAGAATCTGATAACATTATGACTGAAATCGTGTGCAGACATACCAGATTGCTGCATACCAGACATTTCTTTACAAAAAAGATCAACACGCTCTATTTATGTATTCAAAGGAAAATATCATCAGTTTCTTTAAAAAAATATTTGGTATTTTCTTTTACTAAATTTCAACTCCATTTACAGTCAAATGGACATGTGAGATCTACCGTCTGAGACATTTTTATTTTAGACAGCATTATCTTACTTTAATATGACAGTCTAATAATAGCATACATGTACCTTCCTCAGAAGTGGCATTTCTTAGCTTTTTCCTATGTGACATGTCTAAAATAATTTTATTCTCCTGATTATATTGTCCTAATATACTACAGCATTCTTGACCTGTGCCCCCTTATACACACTAATGCTCTTATTTGGTCTGGAGTAGTTCTGACCATATATGCACGGGGCCCATCAGGAATTTCTGTGTCACTCAGCACCAATATTTTGTTGCATATATAATATTCATCAACCTGGCTAATGTTTTCACAGAAAATTGCCTATAGAAGGAAAAATGGCACTTTTTGAAACAATATTGTGAATTTTGTAAGAGAGGTCATACGAATATTGTCTCTTTGCATAGCTGTATCTTATGACATAGTTTTTCCATTTTACCAAGAAAACTAATCTAGAGTTTATCCCCATCCCCACCCCCATCCCCATCCCAGCAAAGTAGACATCAGAATTGTCACACAGTGCTGGCCTAAAAAAAAGACAAAGCCTTGTTGAGTTTTCCAGATAATATATTCTAGGCATTCTTTTGTACAGGTAGAAACCAGAACCAGGCCTCCGAGGAGCCCTGAGATGACATTCTTTAAGTTGTACATGATTTTTGGGAAGATTTCCCCTCAGTCACTTGCCCGATCTAATTCTGTCATTCTAACACTTATTTAAAACCCTTCTGATTCCCTGCAATGGTAGCAACAGGTGATCAGACAGGTAAGTAATGTTTTTCCCCTTTAACTCTTCCGTAAAAAAAAAAAATACTGCTCTTAAGCCCCATTGTATATGATAGGGAAACACGGCTACTCATGTCCTTTGAAGTGAAAGGTGCAGTACATCATACACCCTATGCACCAATCATGCAAAGATTTGTTTTGGCACTGCTATACCTCTTAACAGCATACACACCTGAGCTTGTTCCAGCAAGATGATAACTCCACTGCTTCTTATGGGGGTGCTCACTAATGTAGAAGTTCTTATGGGGGGTGCTCACTAATGTAGAAGTTCTTATGGGGGTGCTCACTAATGTAGAAGTTTTTATGAGGGTGCTCACTGATGTAGAAGATCTTATGGGGGTGCTCACTAATGTAGAAGTTCTTATGGGGGTGCTCACTAATTTAGAAGTTCTTATGGGGGTGCTCACTAATGTAGAAGTTCTTATGGGGGTGCTCACTAATGTAGAAGTTCTTATGGGGGTACTCACTAATGTAGAAGTTCTTATGGGGGTGCTCACTAATGTGGAATGTAAGTTTTATTAATTCAAAAAATCAACAATAAAGAAGGCATTGTGGCACTCCAGTAATGCAAAATACGGTACAAAAGTGCAGTGGGGAGATAAAAACAGAGGCGGGAACAATACCTGGCTATGATAGCTATTTCTACGTCAGTACACGCTTCTTCGGGCCGCTGGCCTACAAAAGTGTGTATTGACGCAAGAAACAGCTGTTGCTACCAGTTATAGCTCCTGCATTTTTTTTTATCCCCCTGCTACATCCTATGGACTGGTGTCCTATTTTCAGAAGACAGTAGCCATACTTTTTACAGTATGTACAACCCCTTTAGGTCTTACATACTTGATACACTGGTCTAATATTTTGTGTTTCCATATAAAAAGAGGGAACTCTTCTATCCAGATTTTGTTTGATCTGTCCTTGTTCAATCTTTTGCTTTCCATCCAATAGCTTTCCTTGTAAAAATATTATGTTTGTAATGGCATTATTATTTTTTAATGCAATATCTACAGTTCAGAAAGTTTCCCTTTTCAGTCTATACATCAGATATTAAATCCACAATGTGCTGATGTAAGCTACACGAGTCTCACATGATGCTTCCATTACCTCTGTGCATTACCTCTTCATTGTCAATATCAGCTTATTTCCTTTTTGCTTTCAGAACTCTTAATCGTCTTTGACACGTCTCCCTATCTGCACCCAGCCTGACTCATACATCAGACTCTTCCCCACCTTTCAGAGCCTTAAATGTTCCCTGAAATCACACCCCTTTAAGGAATTTTAACTGACACCCCTTGACTTTTACACCACCCAAGGCTAATTGGGACCACCCGGGCGTCTTCATACAATTCTTTAATACTATAATTTTACTCTAACATGTCATTTTCTGTGAAAGTAGAGGTCTACAGTATGGGGCATTAAAAAAGTTAGAACATGGCCTGGGGCTCCAAGAAGTTTAATGGGGTTTTCCCATTGTTAGAAGTTATCCCCTTTCCACAGTACACGGGCTAAATATCTGATCATGGGGGGTCTGAATACTGTGACCTTTACTATCTCAAGAACGGGTAGCCAAGTCATTAGTCAGAACGAGACAGTGGTGCGCAAGCATGACTGAAACTCTATTCATTCTCCATAGAGCTACTGGAGATAACCAAAGGCAACTCTAACTAACTAACTAACTAATTAACTAACTAGCGCTAATTATGACAGCTGTCATGGACAATTAATGTGGTGGTCAGTCAGGCATGCATATCTTCGGTCCATTCTGAAAGAAGACTTGTGTCCATGTTCTCAAGATCATGGAGAAGTTCTACTGCTGGGATCAGACTGTTATCCCCTGTCCTGTGGGTAGGACATAGCTTCTAATGGTGAAACAACCTCTTTAACCCTTTAAGGACCAGGCCTATTTTGGCCTTAAGGACCTGACCAATTTTATTTTTGCATTTTCGTTTTTTCCTCCTCGCTTTCTAAAATCATAACTCTTTTATATTTCCATCCACAGACCCATATGAGGGCTTGCTTATTGCGTCACCAATTGTACTTTGTAATGAAATCACTTATTTTACCATAAAATGTACGGCACAACCAAACAAATATTATTTATGTGGGAAAATTGAAAAGAAAATCGCAATTTAGCAAATTTTGGAAGGTTTTGTTTTCACGCTGTACACCTTATGGTTAAAATGACATGTTTTCTTCATTCTGTGGGCCAATACGATTAAAATGATACCCATTTATATGCTTTTCTATAATTGTACTGCTTTAAAAAAATCTCAAACCATTTTACCAAAATTTTTCCGTATATGGGGAGGTATGAGGGCAAATTTTTTGTGCCATGATCTGTAGTTTTTATCAGGACCACTTTTGCCTAGGTTTTACTTTTGATACATTTAAAAAAAAAAATAATAAAATGTGACAAAAAAGCAGCAATTTGGGCCTTTTTTTTTTCTTTTTACATTTACGCCGTTCCCCGTACGGGATAATTAACAATATATTTTAATATTTCAGTCTTTTACACATGCGGCGATACCAAATATTTGTATTATATATATATATATATATATATATATATATATATATATATGTAACATATATATGTATTAATTATATTTTTTTTAAAAATTTTGGGGGTAAAATGGGAAAAACACATTTTACCTTTTAATTGGGGGAGGGGATTTTTCACATTTTTTTACTTTTTCATTTTATATTTTGTAACTTATTTTTTACACTTTAATAGTCCATAGGGGACTATTTATAGCAATCATTTGATTGCTAATACTGTTCAGTGCTATGCAGAGCATAGCACTGATCAGTGTTATCGGTGATCTGCTCTGGTCTGCTCGATCTCAGACGAGAGCAGAAGACCCCGGGAGAAAGCAGGAGCCAGATGAGGGGACGTCCGGCTGCCATGCTGGACGATCGGATCCCCGCGGCAGCGATCCGATCATCCATTTAAAGTACCGCACAGCTGCAGATGATCATGATCTGTATTGATCACGGCATCTGAGGGGTTAATGCTGGAAATCCATGTGGATGTCCGCCATTACCTGCGGGTCCCTGCCGCGTATGACCTCCAAAGCCATATATGTTCCAAAGCTATATGTTTTTGTGAAAAGGTTAAATAAAAAATGTAAATAAGCCAAACAACTTTCAGCATAAGCATATCATGTGGATCCCTTACTGACATTCATACTTCTTCCATCATGTATGTTTGTAACCCAAGATTGTAAAATATAATGGTCCTTTTTATATAAATGACCATTTTACAGCGGGAAATTCCACTGATAGTTATCTGTTACATTAATGAATGTTTTAGCACCCAAAGTTATGTTGCTGCTTAGATAGGAAATTTACACTGAGTGTATTACTCCACAATTGTAATTTATAGTTAATCTCCAGCACTGAGAATAAATTCTCACACCCACACTACAAGTTTTCCCAGTGTACTAATAGCCCACACACTTTCAGCTGGTAATCCACATCAAGCAATGCATTCAAAGATTGGCTTTACTTACATAAAGTCTCAATTTAGTGGATTACAATGAACTACTGCAGTTCACTGACTCATTCAGAGGGAATGAACAAAGAACAAGTTAAGTTTTATTAACATTTCAATTGTCTCGCCGAACTGTGTATTTAATATTAGAATTTGTATGCTGAATACATGTGGGCATTAAATATGTTAAATACAGAATGTAGTGACCATATCGGTAGTACTGCTGCAGTTTTCAACATCAATCTCTATGGGCATGAAATACTACATTGTTACAGTCTGTGAGCTAGGTTAGTCAGTATTATTAAATGTGTTCTTTGAGAGCAAACTAAGAACATATATAATGCCTAAAATATAAGTGTGTGAGATATGTTTCTTAGATTAATGTTAACATGTCCAGTAGTGACCTCTGCAGCAGCAGCAGCAGCAGCAGTGGGGAGGGCATTATAGAGCAGTACTAAGCAGTTTAAGCTGTGAATTGAGCACTCGGGTAAATTATAACACTTACTGGAGTTTTCAGCAGCTTCACATTGTGTCTCTCACTCCCTCACCCTCAACCCTCACCATAGAGCTCCATAAGCAATTGGAAACCAAATACTTTTGAGAGCTCATCCACCTCAAGACTGATTATAGCTGTTTTTTTAGAGGGAGGGGGAAATTAGCTTCTTATTTAGTTACTGAAGAGGTGTTTTTCTCTAATAATATATGTTACAAATACAATGTATTAAGTAAAAGCATTTTGGGTAGTCTATCTATCTATATAAATCAGAAAAGTAAAGTACTCCAATATCAGGTTCGTCTGTCCTTTTGACCATTAAGTTTGATGTTAAAAAACCTAAAAAGGATCTTCCTCTATTTCTCTAAACTAGATCAGTCTGGCCCATGAGATATTTAGGGCATCCATCAATGGACCTGGATTCTGACAAAATAACAGGCCTCATAAATCCAGCAGAAAAGAACCTCACTTTAAGTATGTTATGGCAAAAACAATGTTTCATAAACAATGACACTTACGTGTCCAGTATAAATTGAGGGTACTTCCTCATAATAATAAAGTGCCTAAGGCACCCCATTCTATCATTCCCTTCATTTTATTAGAGTATGCTCCCATTTTTATCTTCACGTTCTTTAATGAAAAACTAGGACCTCAGTGATGCTAAGGAAAGGGTGGGGTTTTCAAGTGCCTTGTAAACAGAAGATAGAAAATAGATGCAGATTATTTTAGTAAGTAGGATATAAGTCAAGGTTCACATGTTTTAAATAATAAAGCATAACTAGGAAGTGGTTGTTTATTGTGAATAATGGAGCTTTCCACTAGAAGAACATGGCTTCCTACTGACGTGACGCGAGGGTCATAAAAATAGGAAGACTATTTTAAACATCTGGCAACTATCTCACAATGTGTATGGCAGAAGAGTCAGTTCAAGAGTCAATTCTTTGTCTATAAATCTGAGACTAAATTTAGGGACACTTAGGGAATACGTAAAGATTCACCACTGTCTGTAACTTGGTAAACAAACTGGCGATTTGTTCTAGATTGTTAAAAAATACATGAAATGAAATGACTGTACATCCCTGATGATTTCTCATCCATTAAGAATAATTGTTCCCATAGGGATATATAGAATATAGATCGTATTTATGTGTGTATAGCTGTAATAATGAATAATATATATGGCTTTGAAGTAAGAAAGACATGGAAGTGAAATTGAACTTGAGAGAATGGTTGTCTAGATGATAAAAGCTTTGATAGTCGACATCAATCAATAAAAGTACATATATGCCAGTCCTTTTGTTTTAGGCTATATACACATGAATTTGTTTATTTTATGACAAGCCATGTATTGATGGTCCTTTGGTCTCCATTTTTCTGACATTTCACTTAAACATGTTATAACAAGGCCCAGTCAAACATTTAAAAGGAAAGCTTTTTCATGTATTTAAAGAGCCATATCAATTTTTATATAAAAATAATATTTTGATGAAGAATAAATAAATAAATACAATAGATTGGAATTATTTAAAGTGTTCTAAAACACAGCATACAGGTAGAATACATTTTCTCAGAATGCTCTATCAATAACAATGTAACAATTTATAGAGAAGCTAACCAAAGGCAATAAAAACCAATATAACTGTATTCCCTGTCGTTTCTTTGCATGATGGTCAATTCCACAAATAAGTGAAGAATTAATGTCTTTGTAGGTAAAACATAATTACTTAAGTGTTTACTCCGGAGGAAAAAAATTTAAGTGATCAATTCAACTGGTGCCAGAAAGTTAAACAGATTTGTAATTTGTTTCTATTTAAAAAATCTTAATCCTTCCAGTACTTATCAGCTGCTGTATACTCCAGAGGAAGTTGTATAGTTCTTTCCAGTCTGACCATAGTGCTCTCTGCTGCCTCCTATGTCCATGTAAGGAACTGTCTGGAGCAGAAGAGGGATTTGCTCCTGCTCTGGACAGTTCGTGAAACAGACAGAGGTGTCAGAACAGAGACATGTGCTCAGACAGAAAAGAACTACACAACATCCCCTGGAGCATACAGCAGCTGATAAGTACTGGAAGGCCTCAGATTGTTAAATAGAAGTAATTTACAAATCTGTATAACTTTACGACAGTTGATTTGAAAAATGTTTTTTTCCTTTGGAGTACTCCTTTAACCTTAGATCTTGGGCTGTCTTCTGACATTATTATTATTAGTTATTATTAGTATTATTTACTATTTATTACTACATGATGATATTGAGGTTTGGGGGCTAAATTCTCTTTTAACACTCTACCTTCTATTATATTGATGCTCTTATTTTTTACACATGGCAAATGTATCCTGTTTATTTGGATATTCAGACTCATTTCTGGTGTGCGATTCAGCTTGTAGAAGTTATGCTGGTCCTTGCTTTGCACCTAGGTGCAGTTTTGAGGAGGAAGAGTTGCTCTATGGAAAGGGAAGTCTATGACCAGGTTGTCTACGTATTTCTTTATTATAATTACAGTCACTATAAGCCTTCATTTACAATCCCTTCTGTTTTTTTGTCTTGGCTGATGAGTAAATTGTTGTTTATGAACTACAGACTACAACAAACAGCCAAAAGGTTTCTGACTGACAAATAAAAAATACACAGGACATGATAGAGACCTGTCATTGACAACCAATATGTTTATGGGCTGTTTCATGCTGAAAGGAGACAAAAACAATGGTCCATCTTTAGGTATCATTTTTGAGCAGACTTTTACTTCCAAGTATAAAACAACTTCTGACTACAAGGTGAGCAGTTAAAGGACAACTGCAGCACTAGCAAATTAGGGCCCAAATGTAATAATATCACAAGTATCACAAGTTATATAAGTTTCTAAATGGGATCCATTACCTGACTGGTCCCGTTTCTCCGCTATGCCACCACCGGAAGTCATCTCCTGGTCCCCTAACGTGCGTAGTATCGACCTATTATTCTCTATGGAGCCACCATCTTGATCGACGCTACGTCACAAATGCCCATAATGCGCCAGGGGATTGCTTCGCTCCCCCTGCCGCTCGTCGTGCCGGCCCCTCTCCTCCCATCTTATAAATATTCATAATGTTTTATGCGCTAGGCCCTGATTGGCTGAGCGCACAGTAGGGGCCGCAGCCTATCAGTACAGGCTGCGAGTGCCTGCGCATGAAGCACTTGTTCCCCGCAGCTAACAGCTATCAGATGAGGTAAACTTTTTTTTTTATGTATGAGCGCTGCAGATGTCCTTTAAGATCACTGTTTGCATGGTTTTCTTCTCCCATATACCTTCAATAACTGTTGGCTTAACATTTGTTCACCCGATAGTTATTTCTCCCATTCGCCCCATACACATAAATATTTGCTTTTGCCGAACATTCATATGTTGTAAAATTGGGAGAGGTGAGTCCGTATCGGACAGCAGTGGCAGTGGCTTCATCTTTAATCTATATATATATAAAACTCAATGTGTGTATGTGTGTATTATCCAGCATCACTTCCAAACAACTAAAGATATTAAAATGAAACTTGGTACAGAGTCAGGGCTTTTGTTTAAAGTCCCATACAAGTCTAAGGGAAATATACACTGCTCAAAAAAAATAAAGGGGACACTTAAACAACACAATGTAGCTCAAAGTCAATCACACTTCTGTGAAATCACACTGTCCACTCAGGAAGCAACACTGATTGACAATCAATTTCACATGCTGTTGTGCAAATGGAACGGACAACAGGTGAAAATTATAGGCAATTAGCAAGACACCCCCAATAAAGGAGTGGTTCTGCAGGTGGTGACCACAGACCACTTCTCAGTTCCTATGCTTCGGGCTGTTGTTTTGTTCACTTTTGAATGCTGTCAGTGCTTTCACTCTAATGGTAGCATGAGACGGAGTTTACAACCCACTCAAATGGCTCAGGTAGTACAGCTCTTCCAGGATAGCACATCAATGTGAGATGTGGCAAGAAGGTTTGCTGTGTCTGTCAGCGTAGTGTCCAGAGCATGGAGGCGCTACCAGGAGACAGGCCAGTACATCGGGAGATGTGGAGGAGGCTGTAGGAGGGCAACAACCCAGCAGCAGGACTGCTACCTCTGCCTTTGTGCAAGGAGGAGCAGGAGGAGCACTGCCAGAGCCCTTCAAAATGACCTCCATTCAATGTGTCCATTCAAACGGTCAGAAACAGACTCCATGAGGGTGGTATGAGGGCCCGACATCCACAGGTGGGGTTTGTGTTTACAGCCCAACACCGTGAAGGACGTTTTAAATTTGCCAGAGAACACCAAGATTGGAAAATTCGCCACTGGCACCCTGTGCTCTTCACACATGAAAGCAAGTTCACACTGAGCACATGTGGAGACGGCATGGAGAATGTTCTGCTGCCTGCAACATCCTCCAGCATGATCGATTAGGTGGTGGGTCAGTAATGGTGTGGGGTGGCATTTCGTTGGGGGGCCGCACAGCCCTCTATGTGCTTGCCAGCGGTAGCCTGACTGCCATTAGGTACCGAGATGAAATCCTCAGACCCCTTGTGAGACCATATGCTGGTGCGGTTGGCCCTAGGTTCCTCCTAATGCCAGACAATGCTAGACCTTATGTGGCTGAAGTGTGTTAGCAGTTCCTGCAAGAGAAAGGTATTGATGCTATGGACTGGCCCGCCCGCTCTCCAGACCTGAATCCGATTGAGCATATCTGAGACATCATGTCTCGCTCCATCCACCAACGCCACATTGCACCACAGACTGTCCAGGAGTTGGCGGATTCTTTAGTCCAGGTCTGGGAGACCATCCGCCACTTTATCAGGAGTATGCCACACACACTCATTTTGACTTGTTTTAAGGACATGACATCAAAGTTGGATCAGACTGTAGTGTTATTTTCCACTTTGATTTTGAGTGTGACTCCATATCCAGACCTCCATGGGTTGATAAATTTGATTTGCATTGATCATTTTTGTGTGATTTTGTTGTCAGCACATTCAACTATGTAAAGACGAAAGTATTTCATACGATTAGTTCATTCATTCAGATCCAGGACATGTTATCTTAGTGTTCCCGTTATTTTTTTCAGCAGTGTATGTTACTGCATAACTTCCAAACAGCTGGAGATATTTCTTCATAATACTCGGTCACATGTTACTTATATGTCCACTAAAAATAACCTACCTACCCTCATTTGCGAGGGTCGGGGTTTTTGTTTAAAGTACAATGCAAATCTATGAGAAATGTATGTTCCAGCATAACTTCCATACGGCTGGAGATATTTCGATAATACTTGGTTACATGTTACTTATATGTCAAATAAAAATATATAATAGTTAAATTAACCCCTAACCTACCCCCATATGTGAAGTATGGGGTTTTTGTTTCGAGTCCCATGCAAGTATATAGGACTTCTGGCACCATACTCCACAAGATCCACTCTGCATCTCCTGGTGAATGTGTCAGTCTGACTGGCAAGCCACACCCTCCTCACATTCCATGCCCCATCTTGAAAAGACTCACCTACCCTTTAAGCCACACCATTTTTATTTTCAGCTTACAATATCTTTACCACAACGCAGCCCCACCTGAGGACGGGATATGAGTAATTACATATGAATTTGGGATATGAGGTTGGGATATGAGGACGGGATATGGGGTCGGGATATGAGGTCGGGATATGAGGATGGGATATGAGGTCGGGATATGAGGACGAGATATGAGGTTGGGATATGGGGATGGGATATGGGGATGGGATATGAGGATGGGATATGGGGATGGGGACAGGATATGAGGATGGGATATCAGGTCGGAATATGAGGAGGGGATTTGGGGTCGGGAAATGAGAAGAGGACATGGGGTCAGGATTTAAGGATGGGATATGAGGACAAAAGCTTCCTCCTTTGTTGCTTTTCCTCTACCACAAGGATAAGGTAGGAAAATCGGGGCAGCGTTGGGTACTCAGCTAGTAAAACAATAGAGTCAGGCAACTGAAATTCAACAAGCCTTAACCCTCTCTCTCAGGAACAGCGTTGGTTGGGAAGAGTTAGAATGCAACTTTTCACTAAATTGTATTGGGACCTAAGGTTCTTTAAAGTCTAAAAAAAAAATGGACAAATACCTGACAGTCAATAGGTTTCTTTTGGTATTGACTCTAGTGTGTGAGAACAATTGGAGGCCGGAGATGATCAATATTTATGGAATAAGGCTCGGCTATAAAATAATTAGAAATAGATCAATAGATAACATTTTGTTTAGGTACATGACCTATTTCTTCTGTAGTAAATTTTAGTATTCTCCATGAAATATCAATTCTAGAGCATTTTTCTTAGACACTTACATTGTTCTATTGCTCTGTTATTCATACTAAGTCAACTGGGTGTTTATATTTTACTTGTCAATAGGATAATAAAATCTAACACTTTTAGCATCAATTGGATAGTGTCAGAGTTTGTAGGAATGTGTCCATTGACAAGGGTAATATAAACATACATTTCATATATTTCCAGGAAGAATAATAGAAGAATGGCACAAGGCATAATTAACTTAAATAGACATGTTAAAAGAGATAATAGGTCCTCTTTATAATTAGCCAAATCTCTCCTTCCTATAACACATTTTTCTTTAAATATTTCCTAATCCCATTGCATTCCAAATGGCCCCGGCTAACAGGTTCAAAGAACGAGATGCCATAAATTATCTATTTATTAAAATTTCTGGATGTCAGCTTCCTTTGGGATTTCTGTGATTCATAAAAAATACCCTTAGGTTCTAGTTAGCTATAATCTTACAACCTCTTAAACAATGGAAGAGTTTCCGCCTGTAAAGAATAGATGAAGCCACATCGCACATCTGAATTTCCCCTCCCTCGGGGACTGAGGAAGGTGGAAAGGCGAGTTATATCTAGTTTTTATAATAACATTCAGAGGAAAGGAGCTGTACTTTTTCACAGATTATTTTCAGCCCGTATTAATGAATTGGCCTGTCAGCTCTTGAAATGGAGTCGAGTGCAGCCGGTTCTGTGCCAGTAAATGTCTCACCTCAAAACTCTATGTTAGAATATATGAAATTATGCACATTGTGGCCAAGGGAGCTTCTAAAAGGTGGTCTCGCCTGTAATCAGACCCTGATGATAGGCTTTGGCAGCTAGTAGGGATTGAGCCCAGGCAGTCATCTCAGCTATTTAAATAAGTCACTAGTGATTAGAAGTTACCAGCTTGGTTTGTTTTATTTTATTTACTTAAGGGTCAGGTGGTCAGACGCAGTTTTCGGACCCTACCAGGAAAAACAAACCAACTCCTAAGAGTATCAACCTCCCAAACGACCAATTTAACTAATACTCTCGAAAGAAGGCCTCAGACTCGTGTTTAATGGATAGAATTGGGCAGAAGCCAACATATTTCTCTTTTTTTTTCTTTTCTGGGAATGAGAAATAACAGTAGCTCACTTAGAAAGTCCAGGGAAGCAGTAATAAAGCGGTGGGTTTGTAAAGAAATAAAAATGCTAATCGCAACTATTAAAGGTGAGTGGGCAATCGAAAAACTCTACTTACTCCTCATCTTAATGGAGTATCCAGTAAATGTGCCACAATTACATTTTTAAATATTCTTGGTGTCTTAAATGTTAATCTTTTTGTATACTGGGGAAAAATCTATCTGCGTATATATATATATATATATATATATATATATATATATATATATATAAACAGGAGAATGCAGCAGCACACTGCTAGAATAAAGATACAGATAAAACATGAAGTCCTATACAGCTATAGTGCAAAAAATGAAAAAGTGAGATACTTAGCTCACAATTTGGTGGCCAAACAGTTTGGACCATCCCACAACGGTAAGGTGACCTCATTGGGGTGGACCCTACACTGTGAATATGCCTCTATGTAATCAGTTTAACAGGCATTGCAAGGTCTGAGACGTCCAGCACCTTATACACACCTAATAGAAGTGGGTGGGGTACAGGAGCCAACATGAAGGCAGCCACTCCCCCATATGTATAACACAAACAAGGATAAGTTGGCCAGCACTACTGATACCAAAACTACTGCATGGACCTGGCATACAGGTATATATATATATATATATATATATATATATATATATATATATATATAAAACTATATATAGTTGTCTTTATTTGCAGTACCAAAAAGTATTTTATATTACCAAAGCAAACAGGAAATAAGGGGATGAGTGATAAAGAAACATCCTGGGTGGTAGCCATAGAAGTCTATGGCACATTGTATTTCTCTCAGTCTATGTCATGCACTGATATTATAAGAAGGCGTAAAGTTTATCCGTGAGGAGGGCACCAAAATGTGTGTGGAATCTTATAGACCATGCAAGCTCCACTGGGAAAAAATATGCAGTCTAGCCCACCTTCAGAAGGTTGCTGGTGCCACACATTAAAATGTTTGAGTGTTAAAGAACCTTCTGCTGGGGGAAGAAGAAAACACTGTGGACATAACAGAAAAATGCAATATTAGAAGTGACGTAGTGAGCTTAATCTCCGGTGCCAACTATTAGAAGTAGCATCCCTGCAAGTCAGTGCTCAGCCCTGTAAACAGCCCTGAAACATAACGTAGATTTATTAGTTAATCCGGACTCTCCGACAGGAAACGTACTCTTCTGTACGCAGTTCTTATCCTTTCTTAGTACACAGCAAATAGCTGGCCTTTGTTATATTTCATAGCGCCTAGCATTGACCTCCAATAGACCACATATCAGCTACTGTGCCTGCCTCCCAGCTAGTAAGACCCATAGATGGCGCTATTTATGGTCAAATAGGTGAACTGTGTTTGTATGTGGCACTGTATAAAACTTCTGTAGATGGAAATTTTTGAGGATATTGACTGCTACATTTGAGGACACATGGAAAGATTTATCAAAACCTATGCAGAAGAAAAGTTGATCAGTTGCCCTTAGCAACCGATCAGATTGCTTCTTTTATATTTCAGAAACCTTTAGAAAAATGTAAGAATCAATCTGATTGGTTAATATGGGCGACAGGTCAATGCTCCCTCTGCGCAGTTTTTGATAAATCTCCTAATAATGTAATGTGAGGGGGGGGGGGGCTATGTTTTCACTATATGTAACCATTTGCAAGTTGGTGAATAGTATTTTATTTGAATGGCATGCTATGTGGAGGTTATAGTATACACTACTGTTGACTCCGTTTGGGGGGCATGATTGTTGACACCATTTAGGTGGCATTGTTGCTGCCTCTATTATGAAGGGCACTGTAATGCACACCTCTACAGGACTCCATTTTGTAGTGATCAGTGATTCACAAGAACTTTTGTCCTTGCAGAGCATATTATGAGGAATACTTTATTATTACCTATAAATATTTAATGTAAATTGTATGTGCATTACATGACACACAGTAAAAGTCAGACAATGCAGGACCCAAAAAAAAGAATAGGCAACATTTTGAAACCTTTATTCTAGAGCAAATCTTATTTTTGACAATGTTTCTGGCCTGCCACTTAGGCCCAGCCATTCTTGGAGTATAATGCAGATAGTACCTTCCCATCCTTGCAGTAAGAATTTAATGGCAAGAACTTAAAGCTATCTGTTTTGATATATTGATGACATTGGTTGTGATTTCTCTTCAGGATCTCCTCCCAGAGTAGTCTACAATAAAACTTATTCCTGCAGTCACCAGTGATAAAATCTTTTTAGTACGTTGTAAGGTTTTCTACAACTCACCAGTAGTGTTGAAAGCATCCAGGTACCAAGGGTCCTTGCAGCAATGTCCACTGTGGTTCAGGACATGTGGCTTATCTTAGACTTGGATTTTGGGGTCTAGTTTTTGATTAATGATGCAAGTGGGACAATCATTTACTTTTCCTGTTCACTCTTCCTGTAAACACTTAGGAATGTCAACCTTTACTATACAGGTATTATTCATCTATGATGGATCTTTCATTGGGTCCTTTTCGAATCATATTTGAGCATTTGTAATTGTCACACGGTTATTATTCTTACCTCTGGTGTTAGACTTCAACAGGTAATAACAAATTAGAATGCTGTAGTCTGGAAAATGTCCTGTAGCTTGCTTAAGACATGCAGTGACAGCATATTACTATCAAACAAAACCCCTCTTAATAGGTGACTATGCTGTGGCAATTTGAGATTTTTGTTGACCTTAACCCCTTAAAGGGATACTCCCGTGGAAAACTTTTTTTTTTTAAATCAACTGGTGCCAGAAAGTTAAACAGATTTGTAAATTACTTCTTTTAAAAAATCTTAATCTTTCCAGTACATTTTAGGGGCTTTATACTACAGAGAAAATGCTTAACTTTTTAGATTTCTCTGATGTCATGACCACAGTGCTCTCTGCTGACCTCTGCTATCCATTTTAGGAACTGTCCAGAGCAGGACAAAATCCCCATAGCAAACATATGCTGCTCTGGACAGTTCCTGAAATGGACAGAGATGTCAGCAGAGAGCACTGTGGTCATCACATCAGAAAAATCTAAAAAGTAAAGCATTTCCTCTGTAGTATATAGCCCCTAAAAAGTACTGGAAGGATTAAGATTTTTTAATAGAAATAATTTACAAATCTGTTTAACTTTCTTGTACCAATTGATTTTTTAAAAAAAAAGTTTTCCACCGGAGTACCCCTTTAAGGACCAAGCCCATTTTCACCTTAAGGACCAGAGCGTTTTTTGCACATCTGACCACTGTCACTTTAAGCATTAATAACTATGGAATACTTTTACTATTTATTCTGATTCCGAGATAGTTTTTTCGTTACATATTCTACTTTATGTCAGTGGTAAATTTTTGTCAATAATTTCTTGGTGAAAAAGTCCATAATTTGATGAAAAATTAGATTTTTTTTTACTTTGAAACTCCCTGCTTATAAGGAAAATAGACATACCAAATACATTTTATGTTGATTCACATATACAAATTTTTCACAACATTTTCAAAATCAGAATTTTTCAGGGTCCAGTTCAGTTTTGAAGTGGATTTGAAGGGCCTTCATATTAGGAATACCCCATAAATGACCCCATTATGAAAACTGCACCCCTCAAAGTATTCAAAATGACATTCAGAAAGTGTGTTAACCCTTTAGGTGTTTCACAGTAATAGCAGCAAAGTGAAGGAGAAAATTCTATCTTAATCTTAATTTTTTACACTCGCATGTTCTTGTAGACCCAGTTTTTGAAATTTTACAAGGGGTAAAATGAGAAAATGCCCCCCAAAAATTGTAACCCAATTTCTTTCAAGTAAGGAAATACCTTATATGTGTAAGTAAAGTGTTTAGCGGGTGCAGTAGAGGGCTCAGAAGGGAAAGAGCGACAATGGGATTTTGGAGAGTGAGTGTTTCTGAAATGGTTTTTGGGGGGCATGTGACATTTAGGAAGCCCCTATGGTGCCAGAACAGCAAAAAAAAGCATACTATTTCGGAAACTACACCCCTCAAGGAACTTAAACTTTTCGTTAAAGTCGGATGTGCAAATGATATTTTTTTCACTAAAATGCTGGTTTCCCCCGAAATTTTACATTTTTACAAGGGGTAATAGGAAAAAATTCCCCCCAAAATTTGTAACTCCATCTCTTCTGAGTATGGAAATACTCCATGTGTGGACGTCAAGTGCCCTGCGGGCGAACTACAATGCTCAGAAGAGAAGAAGTCACATTTGGCTTTTGGAAAGCAAATTTTGCTGAAATGGTTTTTGGGGAGCATGTCGCATTTAGGAAGCCCCTATGGGGCCACAACAGAAAAAAAACCGCACATGGCATGCAATTTTAGAAACTACACCCCTCGAGGAACATAACAAGGGGTACAGCCCTAACACCCCACAGGTGTTTGACAAATTTGTGCAAAAATTTTTCATTTTCACAAGGGGTAATAGGAAAAAAAGCCTCCCCAAATTTGTAACCCCATTTCTTCTGAGTAAGAAAATACTCCATATGTGGATATGAAGTGCTCTGTGGGCGAACTACAGGGCTCAGAAGAGAAGGAGCGCCATCGAGCTTTTGGAGAGAGAATTTGGTTGGAATAGAAGTCGGGGGCCATGTGCATTTACAAAGCCCCCGTGGTGCCAGAACAGTGTACCCCCCACATGTGACCCCATTTTGGAAACTACACCCCTCACAGAATTTAATAAGGGGTGCAGTGAGCATTTACAATCCACTGGCATTTGACAGATCTTTGGAACACTGGGCTGTGCAAATGAAAAATAAAATTTTTCATTTTCACGGACCACTGTTCCAAAAATCTGTAAGACACCTGTGGGGTGTAAATACTCACTGTACCCCTTAATGGGGTCACATGTGGGGGGGGGGGGTCCACTGTTCTGGCACTATGGGGGCTTTGTAAACGCACATGGCCTTCAATTTCGGACACACTCTCTCTCCAAAAGCCCAATGGCGCACCTTCTGTATTGTAGTTCGCCCACAGAGCACTTTACATCCACATATGGGGTATGTTCTTACTCAGAAGAAATGGGGCTACAAATTTTGGGGGGCTTTTTTCCTCTTCTCCCTTGTGAAAATGAAAAATATAGGATAACACCAGCATTTTAGTGAAAAAAATTTTTTTTTTTCATTTTCACATTCAACTTTACCAAAAATTTGTTAAACATCTGTGTGGTGTTAAGGCTCACTATACCCCTTGTTACATTCCGTGAGGGGTGTAGTTTCCAAAATGGGGTCATATGTGGGTATTTATTGTTTTGCCTTTATGTCAGAACCACTGTAAAATCAGCCACCCCTGTGCAAATCACCAATTTAGACCACAAATGTACATAGTGCGCTCTCACTTCTGAGCAATGTTGTGCACCCGCAGATCACTTTACACCCACAAATGAGGTATTTCCGTACTCAGGAGAAATTGTGTTTCAAATTTTGTGGGTCTTTTTTTAATTTTACGCTTGGGACTATTAAAAGTATGGGGCAACACCAGCATGTTAGTGTAAAAACTTTTATTTTTTTACACCAACATGCTGGTGTAGACCCCAACTTTACCTTTTCATAAGGGGTAAAAGGAGAAAAAGCCCCCAAAATTTGTAACACAATTTCTCCCGAGTATGGAAATATCCCATATGTGGCCCTAAACTGTTACCTTGAAATACTAGAGGGCTCCAAAGGGAGAGAGCGCCATGCGCATTTGAGGCCTAAATTGGGGATTTGCATCAGCCACCAAAATACCCTACGGCAGTGTTTCCCAAACAGGGTGTCTTCAGCTGTTTCAAAACTCCCAGCATGCCTTGACAGTCAGTGGCTGTCCGGCAATACTGGTAGTTGTTGTTTTTCAATAGCTGGAGGCTCCGTTTTGGAAACAGTGCCGTACAAGATGTTTTAATTTTTTTTATTGGGGGGAGGGGGGCTGTGTAAGGGTATATGTATATGTAGTGTTTTACTTTTTATTTTGTGTTAGTGTAGTGTAGTGTTTTTAGGGTACATTCACACGGGCTGGGGTTTACAGTGAGTTTGAGCTGGGAGTTTGATCTGTGGCGGAAAATTTGACGCATCTCAAACTTGCATTAGAAAACTCACTGTAAACCCCCTCCCGTGTGAAAGCAAGAGCAGTAGCTGAATGGGCCTCACCTCCTGCTGTATCCTGCAGCCGGGACCGCTGTCGCTGCTGCCACCACTCCTGCTGGCACTCCTGATGCTCCCTTCCGACGCAGACGCTCCTGAGGGGACCCTTGCCGGGCCAGGGAGAGGTAGGAGGTCCTCACCCGCCCGGATCGCCGCCCGGATCGCCGCCCATCAGGGTAGTGATTGGTCGGTAGTACCGACCGATCAATCACTTGATCGCGATGTGGCACCCGTGCCACTTCACTCATGATGGGTAAGGGTGAATGGGGCTGTCTCAGACAGCCCCATTCACCCTTTTTTTACCGGGTCACCAGTTCAACAGAGACTCAATTGACCAGGAATCGCCACAAATCGCCGGTCTGAATTGATTGATTTTTTGCAGGCCCCCCCAGGCATTTGCAGGGGATGCCTGCGGAATGATTTCAGCAGGCATCCCGCTCCGTTCCCCGCCCGACACGCGGTGGGGAACAAAATTCCCATGGCCGTACAGGTACACCCTGTGTCCTTAACTACCAGGATGTCAGGGTGTACCAGTGCACCCTGTGCCCTTCAGGGGTTAATGTCTTAGGAAGCTTTATCTTTGTGCAGCAAATCTTTACGTTTTACTTTACTTTCATTACATAAAAAATAAAAAAGTTATATGGAAATTTTAATTGTACCTGTCATTATATAAAACGTTTTAAATAATGTAGAAAATAACATTATATGTATACTTGTAAAATACATTATTTAAAAAAATTGTATATTTTTGTCCCTGCAGCTATAGTCTGTGTGTCTCTGTGAGGAAATACAGGAAATGTGGGTGAGCAAGGAGGGCTCTGTGCACTAAGGACAAGCAGGGCTCTGCACACTGAGGACAAGCAGGGCTCTGTACACTGAGGACAAGCAGGGCTCTGTACACTGAGGACAAGCGGGCTCTGTACACTGAGGACAAGCAGGGCTCTGCACGCTGAGAACAAGCAGGGCTCTGTACACTAAGGATAAGTAGGGCTCTGTGCACTGAAGACAAGCAGGGCTCTGTACACTGAGGACAAGCAGGGCTCTGTACACTGAGGACAAGCAGGGCTCTGTACACTGAAGACAACCAGGGATCTGTGCCCTGAGGACAAGCAGGGCTCTGTACACTGAGGACAAGAAGGACTTTGTACACTGAGGACAAGCAGGGCTCTGTACACTGAGGACAAGCAGGGCTCAGTACACCGAGGACAAGCAGGGCTCTGTACACTGTAAACAATAAGTCATATTCTTCTGATGACAAATCTGTTAGCTTCTTAGGAAGTGAAACACATTCAAAAGGCACAAAACTAGCTTAATGGCTTCTTCAAGAAATAGGAGAAATCTGCAGCTAGAGAAATTAGGCTGTTGGGAAAACCAATACATTGCCAAACTATAAACCATTATTTACAGCTATGTTTAGTCTATAGAATTTAGGCTAAAGACTGCTGAAGACCAGGCATTGGCACTGAAATATTCATATTCTTTCAAAAAAAATTTGATATTAGACAAAAAGGAAATTGGGTGACCATGTTGTCCCTTTTTATTTTAAAATAGAATTATTTTACTTTACTACTGCATATAATGTAGGTTCATGTTAGTAGGTAAAAAATTGGGTGCTGATTATTTTGGTTCAAATGATTAGTTTAATAATAATATTTTGGTATCCTGCAGCAGATGCGGCTCTCTTATTAGGCCTTGCGCTAAAAGGGTCCTTGCGGCCGCCTAAATTGTGTAATTAGAGCAGTGATCCCCAACCGGGGTGCCGTGGGATTTTGCTGTCAAATTAATTTCTTTTTTTTAAATTTCCCTCCCCAGCACCGCAGGGGGGAGGGAAGTTTGTGTGCACTGTGCGTGTGCCTGAAGCTGTATCTCAGATAGAGGAGCAGTGTGCTTACAGGACCTGCGATCAGTCACATGGAGGATGAGTCACATGATCTGGGGCTGCTGCTCTAGGCCCCAGGGTCCCCCTACGTCCGGTGTAGTGACCCGTGCCCCAGCGTCCCCCTCCCCCCTGCGGTGCAGAGAATAAGTGCCCTGCCGGAGCCCTGAGTCAGTGCCCTGCTGGAGCTTTGAGTCGGGCCCTGCCGGAGCCCTGAGTAGGTGCCCTGCCGGAGCCCTGAGTCGGTGCCCTGCCGGAGCCTTGAGTCGGTGCCCTGCCAGAGCCCTGAGTAGGTGCCCTGCCGGAGCCTTGAGTCGGTGCCCTGCCGGAGCCCTGAGTAGGTGCCCTGCCGGAGCCTTGTGTTGGTGCCCTGCCAGAGAGGGGAAGAAAAATGGCTTGCTTAAGGTACTGTACCATGTCCACCCCCCCCCTCTCACCCATGTCCATCCCCTCCTCACCCATGTCCACCCCCCCTCTCACCTATGTCCATCCCCCCTCACCCATGTTTATCCTCCTATCATCCATGTTCACCTTGCCCACCCCCTGTCCATCCCTGTCACCCATGTTCAACCCCCAGTCTACCCCCTGTCACCCATGTTCACCCCCTTGTCCACACCCCAGTCTACCTCCCCAGTCTACCCCCTGTCACCCACGTCCACCTCCTATTCACCACTCTGTCCCTTTGTCAACCCTCTTTTTTTCCCCCTTTTCATCCTTGTCAACCCTCCTGTCATCCCTGTTTACCCCCATATCTCCCATGTCCACCCTCCTGTCATCCATGTCCACCTTGGCCACCCCTCTGTCACCCCTGTCCATCCCCCTGTCACCCATGTTCACCCCCGTCCACCCCCTATTCACCCCTCTGTCACCCCAGTCCACCCTTCTTTGTCCCTCCTGTCCACCCCTCTTTTAACAGCTTGTCACCCTTGTCCACCCCTCTGACCCAGTCTCAAATGTCCACCCCTCTGTCATCCCTGTCCATCCCCGTGTCACCCACCCCTCTGACCACATCCTTGTCACTCATGTTTACCCCTCTGTCCCTTTGTCACCCCTGTTACCAACTTGTCACCCCTGTCACCCCCGACGCCCCCCTGTCACCCATGTACATTCTTCTACACCCCTCTTTCACTCATGTACACCCCTTTACACCCCTCTGCCACCCTTGTACACCCCTCTACACCCCTCTGTCATCCATGTACAACCCTCTGTCACCCATGTATACCTCTTAACACTCCTCTGCCACCCATGTACACCCCTTTACACCCCTCTGCCACCCATGTACACCCATTTACACCCCTCTGTCACCCATGTACACCCTTTTACACCCCTCTGCCACCCATGTACACCCTTCTTTCACCCATGTACACTCCTGCACACCCCTCTACACCCCTCTGCCACCCATGTACACTCCTCTACACCCCTCTGTCACCCATGTTCACTCCTCTACACCCCTCTGCCACCCATGCACACTCTTCTACACCTTTCTGCCACCCATGTACACTCCTCTACACCCCTTTGCCACCGATGTACACTCCTCTACACCCCTCTGCCACAACTGTAAACCCCTCTATCACCCCTCTGCCACCACTGTAAACCCCTCTATGACCCATGAACAGCCCTCTGTCACCCCCGTACACTCCTCTACACATCTGTCTCCCATGTACACCCCTCTATTACCCCTTTACATCTATATGCCCCTGTATTCCTCTTCACTTATGTTAGGTTATGATATATATTAAAGTTTGCCTTAAAAATATGCAATTTATTCAGTTAATTTTAATATCGCCTGCTTACTTTTTTTTTCTTATTTTTATTGTGCTTGGGGGGCCTCAGATTTATTTTCACCTAAGGCCTCAAAAAGTCTAGAGCCACCTCTGTCCTGCAGCCAACACTAGGGGGAGCTTAGGTGCTTATTGAAGACTGACTCAAAGTCATACTGTCATTTAAAGGGTATCTGTCATTAGCCTTACCCGCTCTTACTTATTGTTATAGTCGTGTAGTGTGGGTGATGCTGATGACAACTGTACTTACCGTCCAGATATCCGTGGCTCTGTTCTATGGGTATTCCCATTTTTCTTAATATGCTAATACAGGAGATTGGTACACAGGGTGAGGGGTGGAGGGCTGTGTTGTTTGAAAGTACTGGTTGCACGGAGACATCCAGCTGGAATCTTGGTAGGAAATATGTCCTCCCCTGTGCTGAGCCTTCTATGCTGCAGAATGGAGCCCCATTCTGCAGCTACACCCTTCTCCTCCGCTGTGAAATCTTTCACTTCATGTCTCCTTTGTCCGTCTGTGCATGTGGAATAGAGGAGTGTAGCAGAGTGGAGCTCTATTCTGCAGCATAGGAGAATCAGCACATGAGAGGAAACATCTCCTATAAACATTCTACCCAGATATCACTGTGCACCTGTGTCATGAAAACACCCCTCGTGCACCAAGCACCTGCATAAGCATATTGAGAAAAAGAGGACTATCAGCAGAATGGATGCACAGATTTGGGAACGGTAAGTACTATTGTCATCACAGTCACCTGCACTAAAAGCCTATACCAATAGGTTAGTGCAGGTGATGCTGGTGACAGATCCCCTTTTGACATGTCCCACAGACATGTGAAAATCGTTGATCCATTGGGGGTCTCATCTAGATATAGCCAGGACAAGAGCATGGCTGTGCACTTCACTCTCTGGCTGTCTGCCCAGTCTGACCCTTTGCAGAAGACAGGCTCCATAGACTTACAATACACGTTAAAACCTGAAAAATTAGAATATCGTGCATAAATACATTTATTTCAGTAATGCAACTCGTCTGGACGGAAGCATGAAGTGCTCCAAAATCTCCTGGTAGACAGATGCGTTGACCCTGGACTCTGGACCAGCCGATGACATGGCTCACCAAATCATATAATACGCTGCTCAAAAAAATAAAGGGAACACTTAATCAACACAATGTAACTCCAAGTCAATCACACTTCTGTGAAAACATACTGTCCACTCAGGAAGCAACACTGATTGACAATCAATTACACATGCTGTTGTGCAAATGGAACAGACAGCAGGTGGAAATTATAGGCAATTAGCAAGACACCCCGAATAAAGGAGTGGTTCTGCAGGTGGTGACCACAGACCCCTTTTTAGTTCCTATGCTTCCTGGCTGATGTATTGGTCACTTTTGAATGCTGGCGGTGCTTTCACTCTAGTAGTAGCATGGGAAGGAGTCTACAATCCACACAAGTGGCTCAGGTAGGGCAGCTCATCCAGGATGGCACATCAATGCGAGCTGTGGCAAGAAGGTTTGCAGTGTCTGTCAGCATAGTTTCCAGAGCATGGCGGCACTACCAGGAGACAGGGCAGTACATCAGGAGATGTGGAGAAGGCCATAGGAGGGCAACAACCAAGCAGCAGGACTGCTACCTCTGCCTTTGTGCAAGGAGGAGCAGGAAGAGCACTGCCAGAGTCCTGCAAAATGACCTCCAGCAGCCCACAAATGGGCATGCGTCCACTCAAACGGTCAGGGTGGTATGAGGGCCTAACATCCACAGGTGTGGGTTGTGCTTACAGCCCAACACCCTGCAAGACGTTTGGCATTTGCCAGAGAACACAAAGATTGGCAAAATTGCCACTGGCGCCCTGTGCTCTTCACAGATGAAAGCAGGTTCACACTGAGCACATGTGACAGACATGACAGAGTCTGGAGACACTGTGGAGAACATTTTGCCTGCAACATCCTCCAGCAAGACCGTTTTGGTGGTGGGTCAGTAATGGTGTGGTGTGGCATTTCTTTGGGGGGCCCCACAGCCCTCCATGTGCTTGCCAGAGGTAGTCTGACTGCCATTAGGTACCAAGATGAGATCCTCAGACCCGTTGTGAGACCATATGCTGGTGCGGTTGGCTCTGGGTTCCTCCTAATGCAAGACACCCTCAAAATCAAAATGGAAAACCACACTACCGACTGATCCAACTTTGATGTAATGTCCTTAAGGGTACGTTCCCACGTGGCGTATTTTGCTGCGTATTTGCTGCGTATTTGGTGCTGCGTATTTTCCTACCCATTGACTTCAACAGAGAAAATAAAATACGCAGCAGCAAATACGCAGCAAATACGCAGCAAAATAAACTAAAACAAGTCAAAATGAGGCTCAGTAGTGTGTGTGGCCTCCATGTGCCTGTATGACCTCCCTGCAATGCCCGGGCATGCTCGTAGTAGCGTAGTCAAGCGTAGCTGAAGGTCAAGGCAGGCGGCAAAGGTTCGGAGTCTATTAACATAACGGAAAGTCTTTAAACATGGGTAAGGCTAACAGGCTATAAGGGTCTCAGGCTCGGGGCATTGAAGATCTGTCAGGGAAGTGTGGGAGTTGCAGGGACTTATAATGTGGTGTCAGGTGAAAACACTAATTATGGGCGCATTGGCCCTTTAAATTTCAGAGCTCTGGCGCGCGCCCTAGGGTGCTCAGAGGCAGAGGAGCGAGGTGAGTGCCAGGCTGGGATTCGCATGTGGGTGTGTCCCGCGATGCGTATTCCAGCCCCGCCAGCAGACAGGGATACACCGGGACACTGTACTCACGGTTGGAGCGCAGAGCGTAACACAGATGTGCTCAATCGGATTCAGGTCTGGGGAACGGGCAGGCCATTTTATAGCATCAATGCCTTCCTCTTGCAGGAACTACTGACACACTCCTGCCACATGAGGCCTAGCATTGGTGACTCCATATCTAGACCTCCATGGGTTGATAAATATGATTTCCCTTGATAATTTTTGTGTGATTTTGTTGTCAGCACATTCAACTATGTAAAGACGAAAGTATTTCATGCGATTAGTTCATTCATTCAGATCTAGGACGTGTTATCTTAATGTTCCCTTTTTTTTTTTTGAGCAGTGTATATTGGGGATTTGGGGTTTTCATGAGCTGTAAGCCACAATCATCACAATTATGACAAATCACGGCTTGAACTATCTTGCTTTGCATGTAGTGAGTCTCTCTCATACATTAGTTTCACCTTTTAAGTTGTATTACAAAATTATAATCTCAATTCACAAAAAAACCCTCTTTCTAAAATTCCCAAACTACAAAAAGCAAGGAAAAAAGAGGAAAAAAATCTATAATAAATTAATTAATAAATAGTATTTATCCCAGAGTCAAATTAGATCTACAACAGTTACTGCAAAATCCCTATAAATGTGTGCATATTGTGTGCACTTTAATTATCACAGAGAAAAAGTATATATATATATATATATATATATATATATATATATATATATATATAGTGCTCCATTTTCAACAGTACCAGAATATGAAGAAGCCATTTGGTTACTCACCCAAATAAAATTCTCTTTTTCTACCTTTTGCTACAAAATGTCAAATTATCAGATTTTTTGGGATTATTGAATGACATGTTGCAATAAATTTGTCTGTATATTCTACCTACAGAATATAATAAGAGGCATAAAATATACCTCTGTGTATTCTTTATTTGTATGGTTAATCCCCTTTAATACCTAAAAAATATTTTAAAGTTTATACAGAAGTTATGATAATTCCCATCAAAGATAATACAAATAAAAGCCCATTATGACAGGGCTCTCTTTTAGTCAAGAGGAACAGATAGACAAGCCTTAAATGCCAGGTTATTCTTCACATGGCAGTTCTCTTTGAATAGAATAGGCATTGTATAAAACTAATCCTGATGAAACCTCCCTTGAGAACGCACAATTTCCCTTTCTAAAGTGTGGAATCCAGTCTGCACTTACAAAATGTCTCATAGCAAGGCCCTTTTATGTTTGTGTAAATCTGCCATTTGCTTCTGGATACTCTAAGCTCAACCTTTTGAAAGGTAATGGTAATCTCGGTTTCACAGAGGATAATGATTCCACCCACAAAGAATCTGTTTGATCTCACTTTTATATATTTATCTGCCTTCTGCCACTCCAATTCACACTCCAAACTGTTTGCTTCTAATTTTCTACATAGATAAAATGGACTGGTCAACTTCCTGCACTCACGTTTTTCTTATAAACTTTAGTAAGTGCTTCCTGTTTCATCCAGATGAGGCCTTTACCATAGATCCTTGTCTTGCATTCCTTCACTGTCTCTAGTTTGATCAACAGGCACGCAACCAGTTACCTGCGGAGCCGTGAGGTCTTTGCCATTAATTCATATCTCTACTGAGCCAGAATAAGAAATTATATCTGAGCTGAGAAATGCAATGGGTGAAGTCAACAGCTTTCACTCCTCCAGTGATGTCATCCCAGATACATTCCAATTTGTTGAGCATCAAATAACTACACTGGTATGAGTACATGAAGGATCAACCCTGTCTTAGAGAGCAAAAACAGTTACCTAAGGTGGGAGCAATTATTTTGCTTTGTGAGGACTTCCTGAGTATAGCAGCATTAACTTGTCTTACCTAGGAGATGAATCATAATGTTCCTATGTCATATGTATCACTCATCATAGTGCTGAGTAACATGGGACATGTATCATCAAAAGATAACTGCAGGCGGTTCTAGGTTTTAGTTTAATTTTAAATAATGTTCTCATATTGAATGGTTTAACTAGTAATAAGCAAATCGAATCTGATGAATCCGAATTTGTTACGAATATCAGGAAAAATTTGCTTAGCAACAAATCTGAATATCGCCGCGATTCAATCACATGAATTGCTTCTTTAAACTCCATTTTGTGGGTTCCAGGCTCCAGGGCATCTAAGATGGCTGATCCACATGTGAAGACATGGGGCAAGGAACTCTGGGAAGGAGGGAAGACGGGTTGGCGGGATGACCCTGAATCACATGCAGCATGCAGCCTATTAGCAGCCAGCCACCCCTGTATAATTGGCACCCATCTTGTGGCCAGTCACTTCAGTGTTTTATTGCAGAGAGAGAGAGGGACAGAGAGCAGTGTGTGTTGCACAGAAAAGTATTTTTACAGCAGTGATTAACCTCAAGCCCAAATTTAGCCTAGAAGCAATGATAGGGAAGGGAGAGAGGTTGAGAGAGAAAGTGCTATTTTGGGTGTACTACACAGCGACTGTGTGCTGCAGCACTGGTGTGTACAACAACTGAAAAGCTAATAGTAGCCAGCCAGTTAGGATGAGCAGAGCACTAAAAGCCATAATCACCTGCTATTAGTGCCTAATACAGGTTGCGTAGCGGAGCGTATTGTCCTCTATTAAGCATAACCTGTGTGTACATAGGTGGTGTACCATTTTTGTTCCTTAAGTCTTAAGGGCCTAGTTACTGAGAAATGCCAGCCAAAAGTACACACCTGCTGCTGTTCTAGACAAATACTGTTTTAAGTGTAGTGGTCCGGTGGGAAAACCACATATGGGGCAAAAATGAGCCAACCTGAGTCAGCGTTTCACTCCGGTCAGCTCATTGAAATGAATTACACACGGGCGACATACGGCAGGGATACAGGCGCACCCGGTTTTATCTCCCCCCCAGCCATATGCGGTCCTGTATGTCTGAAAACGTGGTGTGAACCCAGCCTTAGCCAAGTGTCTGGAGTTATCCTTTCTGCATGCCACACTACAGGATCTGCCTACAGGATCATGCCACACTACTGCATGCCACACTTTCCCTTGCTTATGTTTTCCAAATTGCTCCAAAGTAATACACTAAATGTTATCAATAGCTTTTACAGTTAGAAGTGGATTTTGCTGGCACTGAAATTATTCAGTTATGATGAGGAATCGGATATGAGCCCTTGAGGACATGAGTTGGAATGTATTTCATATACTATATCAATCTGACTCATGGCTTCCTTTCCACCTGCCACCTATAGCAAAAGCAATTGTTTATTCATGAATAAACAATGACTGTATCTAATAACTTTTTCCTGTATTTTAGCTTGATATGTAATAAGGATTTACAGTGACAAGTTTAATCTCACAGCTTCATCTAATGCATAATATTTGAAGTTGATAAGGAATATTAACTTTATAATAATTATAGGGAAAAGGACATAGGGATAAGTAAAGTTTATGCAGACCATAGTATGTATGACATCTACTGATTGTTTTTCTTGTATGTGTTCAGTATTATATGTGGATGATACACATTACAAAGTAGTCATGAATAATTATGTAATTTAAGTTAAATGCATGACTGGCCTTTAAAATGTTAATATTTAAACATATCAAACAAAGAGACAGAATGTCGGCAACTCACCAGTTTTCATCTTCATATCTTGTCTTTATTAACCTCTTGGGGACCTGTACCTGTACGCCCTTAGCCCCCTCCCTTTCTATAACACGGGGCCACACCGTGGCTCTGCGTCATAGCGGGTCGGGCAAAGGCCGGGACCCGTGGCGAATAGCGTGCGGCACTGATCGCAGTGACGCGCGCTATTAACCCTTTAGCTGCGGCATTCAAAGCTGACCGCCGCGGCTTAAGCGAAACTAAAATGCTCCCGGCAACTCAGTCGGGCTGATTGGGACCATTGCAATGAAATTGCGAAGTCCCGATCAGCTAGGACGCAGCAGGAGGGTGACTTACCTGCCTCCTGCATGTCCAATCAACGAATAACTGCTCTGTGCCTGAGATCCAGGCAGGAGCAGTCAAGCGCCAAAAACACTGATCAATGCAAAGCTATGGCTTTGCAGTGATCAGTGTAAAAGATCAGTGTGTGCAGTGTCATAGCCCCCTATGGGAGCTATAACACTGCAAAAAAAAAATTTGAAAAACAGTTAATAAAAATAATTTAACATATGTGGTATCGCCGAATGAGGAAATGTCAAAATTATAAAAATATATCATTAATTAAACCGCATGGTAAATGGCGTATGGGCAAAAAAATCCAAAATAGCGTATTTTTTTATCACTTTTTATATCATGAAAAAATTTATAAAAATGGTACCACAAAAAACTTCAAATCATGAGCCCTCATACTGCCTCATACGGAGCCCCATAAAAGTTATAGGCGTCAGAAAAGGACAATTTTAATCATTTAAATTTTCGTGCACATAGTTGATTTTTTCCAGAATTACGACAAAATCAACCCTAAATAAGTAGGATATCATTTTGAATGTATGGACCTACAGGATAAAGATAAGGTGTCATTTTTACCGAAAAATGTACTACGTAGAAACGGAAGCCTCCAAAATTTACAAAATGCTGTTTTTTCTTCAATTTTGTCACTCAATTATTTTTTTTACCGTTTTGCCATAGATTTATGGGTAAAATGACTGATTTTATTACAAATTAGAATTGATGGTGCAAAAAAAAGCCATCATATGGATTTTTAGGTGCAAAATTTAAAGGGTTATGATTTTTAGAAGGTGAGGAGTAAAAATGAAAGTGCAAAAATGGAAAAACCCTTGGTCCCCAAGGGGTTAATATATACTCACATAGGACATAACAGGAGAGGGACAGTAGGGGGGGGGGGGTAGAGCAAGCAACGGTAGCTGTTTCGCACAGACTGGTGCTTCAAAAAAAAATTACTAAAAAGAGAAGTTCATTGGATTATTAAAACTAATGCAATAGGCCCTTTGGGCTTGAACGATAAAGTGGACATGGCAGTGTGTCTATAGTACAAGTGATCTCCTCTCCTTGTCCTTTTTTAACCACGTGATAGGGTGTGAACTCTAGGTGATTGGTTGTCCTATTCACTTACCTGTATATGTGTACCTGAAATTCAGAAGAAAATATAGGCCAGATGAAGCACTAGTGTGTGTGAAACGGCTACTGTTGCCTGCTGTACCCCCCCCCCTACTGTCCCTCTCCTGTAACGTCCTATGTGAGTATTTATTAATAAAGACAAGATATGAAGATGAAAACTGGTGAGTTGCCGACATTCTGTCTCTTCGTTTGATATTTTTGGATATTTGCCTAATCGAGTCAGGGCACCACCACACTCTTCACCGCAGCAATCTTCACCTCTAATACCCGTCTAAAGTGTGCTTATATTTGCCTTGCAGTGCCGGACTGGGTCTGACAAGGGAGGGAGTGTAGTGGTTCTGTCTAAGACTTATTATTGTGAAGAAGCCGAGAGGCATTTATCTGACAGAACCACCTACACCCCACTCACTGCAGACCCCAAATTTAAAATCCTCTCTAATTTAAAATCATTTCTCAGAAGTTTTGTATCTAAAGGAATTTTATCCAGGAAAAAAGCCGAGAAATTAAATCCAGAAATGCCAGCACCAGTAAGATGTTATCAACTACTGAAGGTGCATAAGTCACTGAGCCAGCCCCCGGGCAGACCTATTGTCCCGGGCGTTGGCTCAGTGACCGAGCACCTATCACACTATGTGGACTGGTTACTTTGACCATTGTTACCAGCTATCTCATCGTACATCAAAGACACCCAACATTTATTACATACAGTGATATGCATTGGCAAAGTGACTGGAAATTGTGTGCTGTAGATGTAGTCAGCCTGTACACCCGCATCCCCCATGATGCGGGTGTACAGGCAGTGAGGGAATTTTTTATTAACTACTGATAAAACTTACTTCATTAACTTCCTCCGTAAAGCATTACGGTTCATTTTAACCAACAGTATCTTCACATACCAGGACAGATGGTATAGGCAGGACACTGGGACCCCTATGGGTCCTGTACATATGCTAAACTGTTCCTGGCTATGTTTGAACATCACCATATTTATTCTACCACTAATCCATATTTGCCGTATATCAAAACCTATGTTAGATTTGTGGATTATGGACTGTTCATGTGGTCCGGAACAGAACAGCTCTTTGAGGAATTTGTAAATTATTTGAATAATTGTAACACAATGAATATGGCCTTTACATATCAATTTTGAGATCAAAACCGAATGACCATGGATTCAGGAGTTTGTCTGGTGCAGAGAGAAACCATCAAGCAGCCAAGTAAAATCAATGGATTTATTAAATGCAACGTGTTTCGCTGCGCATGCGCAGCTTCATCAGGCATAACAAGAGAAGGCTGGTAACAGATATATATACCTCCAGGAATTAACCGATATATATATATATATATATATATATGATATATATCTGTTACCAGACTTCTCTTGTTATGCCTGATGAAGCTGCGCATGTGCAGCGAAACGCGTTGCATTTAATAAATCCATTGATTTTACTTGGCTGCCTGATGGTTCCTCTCTGCGCCAGACAAACTCCTGAATCCATGGTCATTCGGTTTTGATTTTACTTTTACCCAGGAGGGCTGCAGTGGACCTTCTTCTACATTTCTTCTGCATTTTACCTTGTTGTGTGTGGGCGCACAACCAACTTTGGTAAGCGGCTTGGGAATTACCGTCCCCTACCCCCACTAACAAGATCTGCTAATCCCGCACATGAGGCGCCTTCCTCCCTCTCTCTAGATATCAATTTTGAGGAGATACACTTGATTTTCTCGATGTGAGACTAAAAATAGAAAACGATACATTGATTAGTGAGGGATACAGAAAAACTATAGCTAAAAACACTTTGTTGCATTGTAATAGTTCCCATCCATTTACAGTGAAAAATTAAATCCCTTACGGGCAATTCACTAGATTAAAACTAAATAATATGCGCGACGAAACTTAGTAAATAGACTAAAAGAATGGCAATATCCACTAAAGCTAATTCAAGAAGGTAGAAAAAGAGCACATAAACTAGATAAAGTTACTTATACCTAAAAATAAGAAAAAAGGAGAGAGAAGATTTGCTTTCACTTTTGAAAATACACCTATGAATAAAATAATAGAACGAGCTATTCATAGAAATTGGTATGTAATAGAAGTAGATGAAGATGTTACAACTATTGCAAAAAGGAAACCTCTTATAGCATATAGAAGAAATAAAACAATAGGTGATATACTTAAAAATAATAAGAATAAAAATCAGAAACCTATGTGGTTAGATTCCTTTATACCTAAAGGCAACTTTCAGTGCAAAAATTAAGATTTTTGCAAATACAACATGAGCGTGAAATCTTTACGAATAGGCCCAATAACACATACTGTAAAATAATTAATTACTTGCCGTTCTAAAAACATTGTTTATGCTATATTTTGTCCTTGTGGATTCTATTACAAAGGAAAGACGATAAGACAGTTATTCATACGAATTAGAGAACATTTTTATTATTTTCGTACTAAGAAGGGAGCTCCTCATCTTACATCCCATGTAATCGAATGCCACAATGGAAACCCAGAAACATTAAAATTCTTGAGACTTGAACAAGTTCTGCCATCTACGGGAATAAGATCTGATAAAAAATTACTAAAAAGAGAAGTTCATTGGATTATTAAAACGAATGCAACAGGCCCTTTGGGCTTGAACGATAAAGTGGACATGGCAGTGTGTCTATAGTACAAGTGATCTCCTCTCCTTGTCCTTTTTTAACCACGTGATACGGTGTGAACTCTAGGTGACTGGTTGTCCTATTCACTTACCTATATATGTGTGCCTGCAATTCAGAAGAACCTAGAGGCCAGATGAAGCACTAGTCTCTGCGAAATGGCTACCGTTGCCTGCTGTACCCCCCCCCCTATTGTCCCTCTCCTGTAACATCCTTTGTGAGTATGTATTAATAAAGACAAGATATGAAGATGAAAACTGATGAGTTGCTGACATTCTGTCTCTTCGTTTGATATGTTTGGATATTTGCCTAATCAAGTCAGAGCACCACCACACTCTTCACCGCAATCTTCACCTCTAATACCTATCTAGAGTGTGCTTATATTTGCCTTGCAGTGCCGGACGCATACCTTTTGCTATATAATGTTAATATTTGGGTCACCATAAGACAACCTTAAGTCATGTTGTCACTCCTACTTCACTTCCACAAGGGAATACATTTTTTTGCAAATTTGTTGAACCTTCTGACCACTTTGCCTATTTGTATTGCCTACTTTCTGTTCCTAGCAGATAAGTGACAGTAAATGTTGCTCTGCAGTTTGGTCCATATTCCCATCCTGATGCACTATGTTAGGGGATAGAAAGCATGGTGCACCATAGACCAGGACTCTGTGTACAATGGTGATATAGCAGATGACTCAACATGATTGTTAGGAGTATTGTTTCTTTTGACTCACATTGACTCACTTTGTTCACACATTAGCATTTATATCCAATGTCTATTTTCACAGCAGAAATCTGAGACCGACTCTCGCATTTCTGCTGTGGATTTTGCTACAGGTGTGCAGCACATTCGCAGTATATTCCCATAACCATTTGCCTCATTGTCATTCTACAGAGCTAAACTTTCATCTTAAACAATTAACCTGTTACTGTAGGCTTTTCTCCATGCTGCAGACAAATATTCATGTGAAGATTTTTTTTTAGCATGTCAACATAAGTGTGTAGATGTCAATAACATGCCTTGTCATCTAATTTGAAATGAAAATCGGTGTCACACCTGACACATGCCATCTTAGACTAGACTTCCAGATCTTGTCTGTTGCTAAAACCCCAAAATTGTCTTCCTTTATCATCAATGACTTTCCCCCAAGAACATGCCATCTTGTAGGGGTTAAATGTGAAGAACATGAGCTTAGACTTCCTAAGTCAGTGACCTTACAGACACGGAGGTTCAACATCCCTATATATCATGGAGACTCTTTGGATGATAATAGATTAGTCCCAAACTTACATGGTACAATTATTATTTCCTATAGGCTAAATAAATAATGCATCAAAGATTTAAATAAATATATATAGTATTGTTTTCATTTACAAATGAAATATTACAAAGTTTGTTTCTTGGTATGCAGTCGCATATAGTTATACATAAATTGATGCCCGGGATCTTCTAACATTAAGTTGCTAAGCCTCACAGGAAGGGTGGGAGTGTATACCAAATACAGAAAGCAGACTTTTGGTAAATCTCTGAAAAATTTGAACTGAAGCTCTCCTACCAGTGCAAGGCACACAAGTGTACTCCAAGATTCTCAAGAGACATTAAAGCCTAAATAAAGCATATCAACTTTAGAACAAAAGAAGATCACATACACCCACCCATTCATTTTTTCATTTTGCATAAATGATTTTTTTTTTTGTGAGTTTATAGAATTATAACTTTTCTAAGACAAAAAAAAAAAAAACCTTACACAGTGTACCATAATTAGTTATTGTTATTCCCTATTTCTGAGATTACAAAGGGGCTTTAACCTGGGCTTCCAACTATATCTGTTTTGTGGGTCTTAAATGAATGGTTAAAAATAAGAAAAATGATCTTTCACTTTGCTCCCAGTTGAGCCACCACCATGATGACCATGGAGGCCAATAACATGTGGAAGAGGATTATATAATATATATATTACATTGAGGATTAAATATTATCTATGTCCTAAGGACATGTCAAAAGTTTTAATCAATCGGGGTGTGTCACACACTTTTCTCCCTGTTCTGTGTCTGTGACCAAGACAGCCCATAGATTTTTGCAACTATCTCGGTCTTGTGACACAGAGCTGGGAGAAAACACGCCTAGTGTGCACTTCTCCTGGCTTATTCTCCTGATCGGTCTGGGGCTGAACTCCTACTGATCAAAGACTTTTAAAGTGTCTCTATGACGTAGCATTTTGCTAATTTAACCTGTCCAGGACGCCGGGCGCATGCATACGCCCTGCATCCCGAGTCCTTAAGGACTGAGGGCGTATGGATACGCCCGTGGGAATTCCGGTCCCCGCCGCTTGCCGGTTGGGGACTGGATCGGGATGCCTGCTGAAATCATTCAGCAGGCACCCAGGCACATCACCCAGGGGGGTCCTGAGACCCCCCAGTGTCGGCGATCGCAGAAAATCGCATGTCAATTCAGACATGCGATTTTCTGCTATTCCGGGCTGATCAGGTCTCTGGTGACCCGATCACCCGGAAAATAGTGATGGTCGGAGCTGTCAGGGAAAACCCCGATCATCTTGAGGGCTAGGAGTGAGGTCGCAGAGCTGCGATCTCCTCCTATCCCCTGCCATTGGTCAGAACTGATTCTGACCAAGTCGCAGAACAGGACAGTGGGTTGCCATGGCAACCCCCATTCTGCCCACCCCTGGATGTCGAGGGGATCGTGGGAAGAAGTTTGAGGCCGGTACCTGCAGGAGAAGATGCCTGGGGACCCCGGATCTTCGATCTTTACTGTGGCAACCACTAGGAAGGCCAAACTGCAACTCCCAGCATGCCCATACAGCCAAAGGCTGTCTGGGCATGCTGGGAGTTGTAGTTTTGCAACCTCTGGAGGGTCACAGTTTGGAGACCAATGTTACAGTGGTGCCCAAACGGTGGCCCTCCAGATGTTGCCAAACTACAACTCTCAGCATGCCTGGACTGCCCAGGCATGCTGGGAGTTGTAGTTCTGTAACATCTGTCACTTCAGATTTAGCAATTTTCATGAATGAAGCCCTCTAATTTTTTCAAAAAGCAAAAATATGTCCATTTTATGAAGCCAACATAAAGTGGACATATTGTATTTGTGAATAAAAATAAAATGTATTGTGAATATCCATTTCCCTTACAAGTAGAGAGTTTCAAAGTTAGAAAAATGCAAAATTTTCATGAAATTTGGGGATTTTTCACCAAAAATGGATGCAAGTAACGCCGAAAATTTACCACCAAAATAAAGTAGAATATGTCAAGAGAAAACAATCTCAGAATCAGAATATTCGGTAAAAGCGTTTTCGCGTTATTAATTCGTAAAGCGACGGTGGTCAGAATTGCGAAAAAGGGCTCAGTCCTTAAGGTGAAAAAGGGCTGCGTCCTTAAGGGGTTAACCCCTTAAGGATTAAGGGTTTTTCCATTTTTGCACTTTCGTTTTTCTTCCTTACCTTTATAATATTTTGCACAGAAACATCCATATGATGGCTTATTTTTTGGGCCCCCTATTCTACTGTGTAATAACATCAATCATTTAACCCAAAAATCTACGGTGAAACGGAAAAAGAAATAATTGTGCGACAAATGTGAAAAAAAACAAAAAACACCACTTTGTAACTTTTGGGGGCTTCCGTTTCTACGCAGTACATTTTTAGGTAAAAATTACACCTCTTTATTCTGTAGGTCCATTCGATTAAAATGATACCCTACTTATATAGGTTTGATTTTGTCGTACTTCTGGAAAAAATCATAACTACACGCACGAAAATGTACACGTTTAAAATTGTCATCTCCTGACCCCATAACTTTTTTATTTTTCCGCGTATGGGCAGTATGGGTGCTAATTTCTTGATCTGAAGTTTTTTGTGGTATCATTTTTGTATTGATTGGACTTTTTGATCACTTTCTATTAATTTTTTCATGATAAAAAGTGACCAAAAATAAGCTATTTTGGACTTTGGAATTTTTTTTTGCGGACGCCATTGACCGTCCGGTTTAATTAACAATATATTTTTATAATTCGGACATTTCCACATGCAGCCATGCCACATATGTTTATTTTTATTTACACAGTTTTTTTTTTATGGGAAAAGGGGGATTATTTTTGCAGTGTTATAGCCCACTCTAGTGGCTATAATACTGCACTAACTGATCTTTTACATTGATCAATGGTTTCTCATAGGAAACCATTGATCAATGATTCTACCAGTTGACTGCTCATGCCTGGATCTCAGTCACTGAGCAGTCATTCGGCGATCGGCGACACAGTAGGCAGGTAGTGACTTTCCTTGTGTCTGCCGGTTGTTCAGGATGCCGCGATGTCGCTGCAGCGGTCCCGAACAGCCCACTGAGCTAACCAGCAGTACTTTACTTTCACTTTGAACCACGATCAGTGCCGCGCGCTATTAGCAACGGGCCCGGACGTTGTTAGAGGCCGCGCCTGACTCTGTGGCCCCGCATTAAGGGGTTAAAGATGTTTGCATGTATTATCTTTCAAAGTTTTATTTAACCCCTTAAGGACAAAGCCCATTTTGACCTTAAAGGGGTACTCCGCCCCTAGACATCTTATTCCCTATCCAAAGGATAGGGGATAAGATGTCAGATCACAGGGGTCCCGCAGGTGGGGACTTCCGCAATCACGGCTGCAGCACCCTTCTGTCATCACGGCAACTCGCTCTGTGCATAATGATGGGCAATACAGGGGCCGGAGCATTGTGACGTCACAGCTCTGCCCCTTCCTGATGTCACGGCCCGCCCCCTTAATGAAAGTCTATGGGAGGGGGCGTGACAGCTGCCACGCTCCCTCCCATAGACTTGTGTTGACAGGGCAGAACATGATGTCATGAGGGGGTGGAGCTGTGACATCACAATTAATATTTGTGGGAGGAAATTTATAAGAACATTTTTGGGGGTTTGATTTTTACACAGAGCACTTTATGGTAAAAATAATACAGTACATTATCTTTTCTCTGTAGGTTAATGCGATTAAAATGATATAAATTTAAATAGTTTTTCTGTTATTGTACTAAAAAAAAATGCAAATTTTGTTTTAACAAAATTCACATGCATAAAATTGTCCTTTTCTGACCCCTATAATTTTTTTTTATTTTCTGTATACGGGGATGTATGATGACTAATTTTTTTTGTGACATTATCTGTAGTTTTCATCTGTACCATTTTTGCTTTGATGGAACATTTTGATCACTTATTATCATTTTTTTGTGATATAAGATGTAATAAAAATCTGTATTTTTGGTGTTTAATATTTTACACCGTTTAACATGCGATATCATAAACATTATATTTTAATATTTTGGACATTTACGCACACGACGATACCAAATAAGTCAACTATTTTTTTTTTTTTTTTTTTTTTGGTAAAATGGGAAAATAAGGGGGGGATAATTTTTAATTAGGGGAGGGAGTTTTATATAATTTTAGAAACTTTAATTTAAAAAAAATTTTTTTTACACCTTTAAGTCCACATAGGGGACTTTGATATGCAATCATTAGATTAAATTTTATTGTGCCATAGGCATACAGTGTGATCCACTGATGCCATTGGTGATCCACTGATGCCATTGCCTGGCTAAGTCAGGCTACATCATTGAATCTGCATTCGGTGGCAGGAGGCAGGTAAGAGGACCCTCCTCTGCCGTTTTAACTCACGGAACCCCCTTGATCACATTATGGTTGTTCTGTGATCCCCTCTGAGTTACCAGAGATTTTTAGTTTCATTTTAGATGCCGTGATTGGCACTGTGTCTAAAAGGTTAATGACTGTGTCTAAAATGTTACTGTGTCTAAAAGGTTAATGATCACTGTGTCTAAAAGGTTAATGACCGGCAGTGGAGGGATCACTGCTGCCTGTCATTAACAGTGAGTTTCCGGCTACTGATAGTAGCTGACACTCGCTTCAAAGCCGCATACAGGTACACCCTTGGTCAGCGCATACAGGTACACCCTTGGTCCCTTGGTCCTGCCGGATGACTGGTGATGCAGAGCGGAACCATGTGACGACACGGTCACGCCCCGCTCTTGAAGTCATGGCCATGACGGCTGTCACACCCCATCTCATAGAATTGCATTGAGGGGGTGTGGCCATAACATCACGAGCGGGTTGCGACCGTGATGTCACGAGCCTCCGGGGCTACACCCGACATTCAAAGAGATCGCGGGGGTCCCCAGTGACAGGACCCCCGCGGTCTGATATCTTATCCCCTATCCTTTAAAGCTAAAAATCAAATATTACAAATTATGAAATTGCTATATAAATTATAAAAGTCTATAAATAGGTTTGCACATTTTGCACACAGTACCAATATGTACGTGGAAGGGGAATCATATTACAAAACAACTGAACTAAAAGAGAATATTCACTGCTCCTGTTATAGATATATCATGGAATGGTATAGTGTTATATCTATATATATATATATATATATATATATATATAGATATAGATATATATATATATATATATATATATATATATATATATATAAAAGAGAAGGTCTGACTCACTGACTCATCAATGCCCAGCCTAAACCCTTGGACCTAGAAAGATGAATTTTTTCACAGGTGTTGTTTTTAAGATGTAGCCGAGGAATAAGAAAGGATTTTTCAAAATTCAACCCTTAAGGGGGTGAAAAAGGGGTTTTTGTTTAACCCCTTGGGGATGGAGCCCATTATGACCCTAAGGACGGGAGCATTTTTTGCAACTCTGACCACTGTCACTTTAAGCATTAATAACTCTGGGATGCTTTTACTTATAAATTTGATTCTGAGATTGTTTTTTCGTGACATGTTCTAATTTATGTTAGTGGTAAATTTTTATCGATACTTGCATCATTTCTTGGTGAAAAATGCCAAAATTTCATGAAAAATTAGAAAATTTAGCATTTTTCTAACTTTGAAGCTCTCTGCTTATAAGGAATATGGATATTCCAAATAAATTATGTATTGATTCACATATACAATATGTCTACTTTATGTTTGCATCATAAAGTTGACATGTTTTTACTTTTGGAAAACATCAGAGGACTTCAAAGTTCAGCAGCAATTTTCCAATTTTTGGCAAAATTTTCAAAATCAAAATTTTTCAGGGACCAGTTCAGGTTTGAAGTGGATTTGAAGGGTCTTCTGGTTAGAAATACCCCATAAATGACCCCATTATAAAAACTGCACCCCTCAAAGTATTCAAAATGGCATTCAGTAAGTGTGTTAACCCTTTAGGTGTTTCACAGGAATAGCAGCAAAGTGAAGGAGAAAATTCTAAATCTTCATTTTTTACACTCGCATGTTCTTGTAGACCCAGTTTTTGAATTTTTACAAGGGGTAAAAGGGAAAAAAATCCTCTCAAAATTTGTAACCCAGTTTCTCTCGAGTAACAAAATACCTCATATGTGTATGTCAAGTATTCGGTGGGTACACTAGAGAACTCAGAAGCGAAGGAGCAACAATGGGATTTAGGAGAGTGAGTTTTTCTGAAATGGTTTTTGTGGGGCATGTCACATTAAGGAAGCCCCTATAGTGCCAGGACAGCAACCCCCCCCCACATCACACACTATTATGGAAACTACACCCCTCAAGGAACTTAACAAGGGGTACAGTGAGCCTTAACACCCCACAGGTGTTTGACAACTTTTTGTTAAAGTCGGATGTGTAAATGAAAATACATTTTTTTTCACTAAAATGCTGTTTTTTCCCCAAATTTTACTTTTTTACAAGGGGTAATAGGAGAAAATGCCCCCCAAAATTTGTAACCCCATTTCTTGTACCCTATGTTTGGACGTCAAGTGCACTGCGAGCGAACATTGAGCTTTTAGAGAGATAATTTGTTTGGAATGGAAGTCGGGGTGCCATGTGCATTTACAAAGCCCCCCATGGTGCCAGAACAGTGGACCCCCCACATGTGACCCCCATTTTGGAAACTACACGTAATGTAATAAGGGGTACAGTGAGCATTTATACCCTACTGGCGTTTGACAGATCTTTGGAACAGTGGGCTGAGCAAACAAAAAAATTACATTTTTCATTTTCACTGACCACTGTTCCAAAAATCTGTCAGACACCTGTGGGGCGTAAATGCTCACTGTAGCCCTTATTACATTACGTGAGGGGCGTAGTTTCCAAAATGGGGTCACATGTGGGTATTTATTTTTTTGGGGGTTTATGTCAGAACCGCTGTAAAATCAGCCACCCCTGTGCAAATCACCAATTTAGGCCTCAAATGTACATGGTGCGCTCTCACTCCTGAGACTTGTTGTGCGCCCGCAGAGCATTTTACACCCACATATGGGGTATTTCCGTACTCAAGAGAAATTGCGTTACAAATTTTGGGGGTCTTTTTTTCCTTTTACCTCTTGTGAAAATAAAAAGTAAAGGGCACCACCAGCATGTTAGTGTAAAAAAATTTTTTTTACACTAACAGGCTGGTGTAGACCCCAACTTTTCTTTTTCATAAGGGGTAAAAGGAGAAAAAGCCCCCCAAAATTTGTAGTGCAATTTCTCTCGAGTACGGAAATACTCCATATGTGGCCCTAAACTGTTTCCTTGAAATACAACAGGGCTCCGAAGTGAGAGAGCACCATACACATTTGAGGACTAAATTAGGGATTGCATAGGGGTGGACATAGGGGTATTCTACGCCAGTGATTCCCAAACAGGGTGCCTCCAGCTGTTGCTAAACTCCCAGCATGCCTGGACAGTCAGTGGCTGTCCAGAAATGCGTGGTTTTGTTGTTTTGCAAGAGCTGGAGGCTCCGTTTTGGAAACACTGCTGTACAATATGTTTTTCATTTTTATTGGGGGGGACAGTGTAAGGGGGTGTATATGTAGTGTTTTACTCTTTATTAGGTGTTAGTGTAGTGTAGTGTTTTTAGGGTACATTCGCACTGGTGGGTTACAGTGAGTTTCCCGCTAGGAATTTGCGCTACGGCGAAAAATTTGCCGCAGCTCATACTTGAAGCAGGAAACTTACTGTAAACCGGCCAGTGTGAATGTACCCTGTACGTTCACATGGGGCGGGGGGGGGGGGGGGGGGGCAAACCTCCAGCTGTTTCAAAACTACAACTCCCAGCATGTACTGACAGACCGTGCATGCTGGGAGTTGTAGTTTTGCAACAGCTGGAGGCACACTGGTTGGAAAACCTTCAGTTAGGTTCTGTTACCTAACTCAGTATTTTCCAACCAGTGTGCCTCCAGCTGTTGCAAAACTACAACTCCCAGCATGCACGGTCTGTCAGTACATGCTGGGAGTTGTAGCTTTGCAACAGCTGGAGGCACATTGGTTGTAAAACCTTCTGTTATGTTCTGTTACCCAGCTCAGTATTTTCCAACCAGTGTGCCTCCAGCTGTTGTAAAACTACAACTCCCAGCATGCACGGTCTGTCAGTACATGCTGGGAGTTGTAGTTTTGCAACAGCTGGAGGCACACTGGTTGGAAAACCTTCAGTTAGGTTCTGTTACCTAACTCAGTATTTTCCAACCAGTGTGCCTCCAGCTGTTGCAAAACTACAATTCCCAGCATGTACTGATCACAGAAGGGCATGCTGGGAGATGTAGTTATGCAACAGCTGGAGGTACGCAACTACAACTCCCAGCTGTTTGCTGTTTGGGCATGCTGCGATTTGCAGTTTTGCAACATCTGGAGTGCTACAATTTAGAGATAACTGAACAGTGTTCTCCAAACTGTGGACCTCCAGATGTTGCAAAACTACAACTCCCAGCATGCCCAGACAGCAAACAGCTGTGTGGGCATGCTAGGAGTTGTGGTTTTGCAAGATCTAGAGGGCAGTATAGAGATCACTGTGCAGTGGTCTCTAAACTGTAGACCTCCAGCTGTTGCAAAACTACAAATTCCAGCATGCCCAAACAGCAAACAGCTGTCTGGGCATGCTGGGAGTTGTAGTTTTGCAACATCTGGAGGGCTACAGTCTAGAGACCACTATAGTGGTCTCAGACTGTAGCCCTCTAGATGTTGCTAGGCAACTCACCGGCTTCCATCGCATCCAGGGAGCCGTCCTCTTCTGCCGCCCGCCGCCCGCAGATCTCCGTCGCCGCCTGCCGATCACCGTCGCTCCGCAGCCTCCGGATGGGTAAGTGATCTTCGGCGCCGCTCCTCTTCGTTTTCCCCGTTCTGGCCCGCCTATTGTGAATGGGCAGGACGGGGAGAACTAAAGAAACCCCCCCCCCCCCGCCTCCTATCTGCTATTGGTGGTCGCGTCTAGACCACCAATAGCAGGGATAGGCGGGGTGGCATCCGTGCCACCTCACTCCTATCTCTTCAGGGGGATTGTGGGTGTCTTAGACACCCGCGATCCCCTTATATTCCGGATCACCGGGTCACCATAGACCCGTAATGACCCAGAATTGGCGCAAATCGCAAATGTGAATTCACTTGCGATTTGCGCCGATCGCCGACATGGGGGGGTCTAATGACCCCCCCCTGGGCATTTGCACAGGGTGCCTGCTGATAGATATTAGCAGTCACCCCGGTCCGGTCCCAGCCCGGTGCGCGGCAGGAACCGAAATTCCCACGGGCGTACCAGGACGTACCAGGACGCAAGGGCGTATGCATACGCCCTTCGTCCCCAACAGTTTAAAGTCCCATACAAGTCTATGGGAAATATATGTTACTGTATAACTTCCAAACGACTGGAGATATTTCGATAATACTTGGTCACATCTTACTTATATGTCCACTTAGGATCTTTAATTTAACCCTTAACTACCCCCATTTGTGAGGGTCGGGATTTTTGTTTAAAGTCCCATGCAAATCTACAGGAAATGTATGTAGAGGACAAGATGTAAAGATGGGACATAAGGACGGGATATGAGGACAGCATATAACGACTGGATATGAGGACGGGATATGAGGTCGGGATATGAGGACGGGATATGAGGACAGGATATGAGGACAGGATACGAGGTCAGGATAGGAGGACAGGATACAAGGAAGGGATACGAGGATGGAATAGGAGGATGGGATAGGAGGTTGGGATAGGAGATCAGGATAGGAGGTCGGGATATGAGGACAGGATATGAGGTCGGGATATGAGGACGGGATATGAGGTTGGGATATGAGGAAGGGATATGAGGACAGGATAGGAGGTCGAGATAGGAGGACGAGATAGGAGGTCGGGATAGGAGGTCGAGATAGGAGGTTGGGAAAGGAGGTCGGGATAGGAGGTTGGGATAAGAGGATGGGATAGGAGGACAGGATAGGAGGTCGGGATATGAGGAAGGGATAGGAGGTCGAGATATGAGGACGGGATATGAGGACGGGATATGAGGTTGAGATAGGAGGATGGGATAGGAGGACGGGATATGAGGTCAATATAGGAGGTCGGGATAGAAGGTTGGGATAGGCGGTCAGGATAGGAGGTTGGGATAAGAGGATGGGATATAAGGACAGGATAGGAGGTCGGGATATGAGGAAGGGATAGGAGGTCAAGATATGAGGTCAAGATATGAGAACGGGATATGAGGACGGTATATGAGGACGGGATATGAGGTTGGGATATGGGGACGGGATATGGGGACGGTATATGAGGACGGGATATGAGGATGGGATTTGAGGTCGAGATAGGAGGACGGGTTAGGAGGTTGTGATATAAGAACGGGATAGAAGGTCGAGATAGGAGGTCGGCATATGAAGACGGGATAGGAGGTCGGGATAGGAGGTCAGGATAGGAGGTCAGGATATGAGGACAGGATATGAGGTCGAGATATGAGGACAGGATATGGGGACGGGATATAGGGTTGGGATATGACAACAATATGTGAGGATGGGATATGAAGTCAAAAGCTTCCTCCTTTGTTGATTTTCCTCCCCAACAAGGATTAGGAAGGAAAAACCGGGCAACGCCGAGTACTCAGCTAGTCAGTTATGTATTAGCTGGAGTGCTTAAATGTAGTGCACATGATCTGCAAGTTTATAAAGAATATGGTGATATTTCAGAGAAATATGTAACGTATTGTTATTAATATGATAATACTCAGCATGTAACAGCTTTCAAAATATTATGTTAAATATCCTATGAACTGGCATGTTTCAACACTATCATTATCAATTTAGGAGTGGCTCTTAATCCTGACATAGAATTTCTTGCTTGAGTATAACCTGGTAGAAAGCACAAATGTTATTCACAATTATATAACTGTTAAAGTATTAACCCACAATTGAAGAAGCGTCCTAAAAATGCTATGGATTTATCAGGTTTCTCCGGAAGAGAAAATTATTTCTTCAGGGTTGGCACTTGAATTGTGTTGTCCTTGAGAATGGTGTGTCCTCCACCAGCCTGACTTTTGTGATACAAACAGAGGCACACATACATGAACACAATGTTTACATAAAAACTACAGAAAAAATTACTTGCTATACCACTCCTAACCACATGGTGTGCTGCTAAGAATGCACATGCACATATTTCTGCTCTTTACAATAAAAAGATTTTATATATATATATATATATATATATATATATATATATATATATATAGTCCATAAGAAGCAGCACATCCAGTTTAGGTGAGGTGGGTGCAGGCGCAAGTGGACCTCGGGGCTCTGGTTCCTCTTGATAGGTAAAGTATTACGGCAGCACACCAAAGTAGTGAATCAATATTGTGTTATTGTTACGCCGAGCGCTCCGGGTCCCCGCTCCTCCCCGGAGCGCTCGCTTCACTCTCCCCGCGGCAGCGCTCCGGTCACGTCCTCTGACCCGGGGCGCTGCGATTCCGCTGCCAGCCGGGATGCGATTCGCGATGCGGGTAGCGCCCGCTCGCGATGCGCACCCCGGCTCCCCTACCTGACTCGCTCTCCGTCTGTTCTGTCCCGGCGCGCGCGGCCCCGCTCCCTAGGGCGCGCGCGCGCCGGGTCTCTGCGATTTAAAGGGCCACTGCGCCGCTGATTGGCGCAGTGGTTCCAATTAGTGTGTTCACCTGTGCACTTCCCTATATCACCTCACTTCCCCTGCACTCCCTTGCCGGATCTTGTTGCCTTAGTGCCTAGTGAAAGCGTTCCCTTGTCTGTTCCTAGCCCGTGTTTCTGACCTCCTGCCGTTGCCCCTGACTACGATCCTTGCTGCCTGCCTCGACCTTCTGCTACGTCCGACCTTGCTTCTGCCTACTCCCTTGTACCTCGCCTATCTTTAGTATCTTCAGCAGTCAGAGAGGTGAGCCGTTGCTAGTGGATACGACCTGGTCACTACCGCCGCAGCAAGACCATCCCGCTTTGCGGCGGGCTCTGGTGAAAACCTGTAGTGGCTTAGAACCGGTCCACTAGCGCGGTCCTCGCCATCCCTCTCTGGCACAGAGGATCCACCTCCTGCCAGCCGGCATCGTGACAGTAGATCCGGCCATGGATCCCGCTGAAGATCCTACACTGGTCGCCCAGCTAGCCCTAAAGATCGCCCAACGAGATCAACAGCTGGCATACTTGACCTCCGAGGCACTGCGTATTCAGTCACAGATACAGCAGCTGCAGATACAGCAACAGCTACAGCTGCAACTACCATCTCCTCCGCCGGCTCCTGCAACTCCTCCGCAGCAACCGGCCGTTCCTAACCCCTGCTTGTCCCTGCCGGACAAATTTGGCGTAAAGATCGCCCAACGAGATCAACAGCTGGCATACTTGATCTCCGAGACACAGCGTCTTCAGTCACAGTTACAGCAGCTGCTGCCGCAGATACAGCAACTTCAGTCACAGCAGCTGCTGCCGCAGATACAGCAACTTCAGTCACAGCTACAGCTGCAACAACCATCTCCTCCGCCGGCTCCTGCAACTCCTCCGCAGCAACCGGCCGTTCCTAACCCCTGCTTGTCCCTGCCGGACAAGTTTGATGGGGACCGCAATGATTCTGCCACAGCCACAGTCCAGTCCTTCTTCGCTGAGGTCCGTGGTGTCTTCGAGGAGCCTGCCCGAGCTTCTTCTGCCGAGATTGCCCTGCTGAACCTGGAACAGGGTGTTTCTTCCATTGGCGAGTACGCCATTCAGTTCCGTGCTCTTGCTTACGAGTTGTCCTGGAATAGTGAGGTTCTCTGCGCGACCTTTAAAAAAGGCCTATCCAGCAACATTAAAGATGTTCTGGCCGCACGAGAGACTCCTGCTGACCTACATGAACTCATTCATCTTGCCACTCGCATTGACATGCGTTCTTCCGGATGGCGTCTGGAGCTCCGCCTGGATATGGACTTTGTTCGCACGAAGCGTTTTTTCTCCCCGGCTCCTCTCTCCTCTGGTCCTCTGCAATCCGTTCCTGTGCTTCCCGCCGCGGAGGCTATGCAAGTTGACCGGTCTCGCTTGACACCTCAAGAGAGGACACGACGCCGCATGGAGAATCTTTGCCTGTACTATGCCGGTACCGAACACTTCCTGAAGGATTGTCCTATCCGTCCTCCCCGCCTGGAAAGACGTACGCTGACTCCGCACAAAGGTGACACAGTTCTTGATGTCAACTCTGCTTCTCCACGCCTTACTGTGCCTGTGCGGATATCTGCCTCTACCTTCTCCTTCTCTACTTTGGTCTCCTTGGATTCCGGATCTGCAGGAAAATTTTTTTTGGCCTCTCTTATCAACAGGTTCTACGTCCCTGTGACCAGTCTCGCCAGACCCCTCTACATCTATTGTATTAACAATAAAAGATTGGACTGTCTCATGCGTTTCCGCACAGAACCCCTCCTAATGTGCATCGGACCTCATCACGGAAAAATTGACTTTTTTTTCCTCAGGTTCTTTGGCCCCAAGAAGAGGGGGAGACCCAAGGGGGGGGGGTACTGTTACGCCGAGCGCTCCGGGTCCCCGCTCCTCCCCGGAGCGCTCGCTTCACTCTCCCCGCGGCAGCGCTCCGGTCACGTCCTCTGACCCGGGGCGCTGCGATTCCGCTGCCAGCCGGGATGCGATTCGCGATGCGGGTAGCGCCCGCTCGCGATGCGCACCCCGGCTCCCCTACCTGACTCGCTCTCCGTCTGTTCTGTCCCGGCGCGCGCGGCCCCGCTCCCTAGGGCGCGCGCGCGCCGGGTCTCTGCGATTTAAAGGGCCACTGCGCCGCTGATTGGCGCAGTGGTTCCAATTAGTGTGTTCACCTGTGCACTTCCCTATATCACCTCACTTCCCCTGCACTCCCTTGCCGGATCTTGTTGCCTTAGTGCCTAGTGAAAGCGTTCCCTTGTCTGTTCCTAGCCCGTGTTTCTGACCTCCTGCCGTTGCCCCTGACTACGATCCTTGCTGCCTGCCTCGACCTTCTGCTACGTCCGACCTTGCTTCTGCCTACTCCCTTGTACCTCGCCTATCTTTAGTATCTTCAGCAGTCAGAGAGGTGAGCCGTTGCTAGTGGATACGACCTGGTCACTACCGCCGCAGCAAGACCATCCCGCTTTGCGGCGGGCTCTGGTGAAAACCTGTAGTGGCTTAGAACCGGTCCACTAGCGCGGTCCTCGCCATCCCTCTCTGGCACAGAGGATCCACCTCCTGCCAGCCGGCATCGTGACAGTTATTTTACTCCAGGGATATAGAGACAACGTTTCAGCGGTCTCTCACTTGAAAATGGCGGTGAGAGACCGCTGAAACGTTGTCTCTATATCCCTGGAATAAAATAACACAATATTGATTCACTACTTTGGTGTGCTGCCGTTATACTTTATATATATATATGTATATATATATATATATATATATATATATATATATATATGTATATATATATATATATATATATATATATATATATATATATATATATATATACCCAATGTATACCCAATATGTGTCCATCCCACAAAATGTCAGCCTGGATCCAAGAATTTTTGGAATTTTTTTTTAGATAATGTACAGGAAAGACAAGCAAAAGCAGCCACTGAAAAATTGCTTTTTCATTGATTGAAATGACCTTCAGAATGCTTCTGTAGGTGTTACTGTGCTTTCCCCAAGATGTGTATGTTCTTATCTGCAGTCTGCTAGTCACCAGCTAGACTGGATAATCTAAAAACAAACCACAAACAATAGAACTTCCATAAATCACAATGGTGAAGTGGACACAAAAGGAACCAGTCACCTGTTTGTTGTGCAATGCAAATTTTATTTGCGAATATCGCACATTCGTGAATTTTTTTTTCACAGTACACATCACAGTGATCATCCCTCTCTGCTTCCAGCTTGTGTGGTGTAAAGAAGGCTCTAATACTACTGTGTGAGACTGGCATGCGAATTTTCGCATATGCAAATGTTGTATATGCTAATTTTTGCATATGCAAATTTTCACATATGCAAAAATAAAACGCAAATATTACAAATATGCAAATTTAGCGAATCTATGATGAATATTCATCCATATATTCGCAAAATTTCGCAAATTTGAATATACCGCTCAACACTAGTGGTAAAGGTGTGAGTTGTGTGTGGAGAAGATCCAAGGAAAGGCCCAGATCAAATTTTCTTTATCCGGTCATTCCACAAGGATCACCCGCACAGTGGAAGTTCATGCCTTGGCGGAGGAGGCTACAAGAGGAACCCTAGCTACCAGGATTAATCTTCAAGTATCTCTAGTCAGTATCAATTTATTGGGTGAAAGCACCACAAGTCCCAGCAAGGCAACAGGGCTCCTATGGGTTTACACTGCATCCTCTTACTCTGCACCAGACAGTCTGTGTAATACCATCTGCACCCTGCTAAGTAAAGACAGTTATCCGTAACCTGACATCGGTGGGTTCCTTTACTCCCCGTGTCTGGCCCAGGAGATGTTGCCTCCAACCTCGGACTGTGTATAGGCTAACGGTGCCCTGGCGTCACAAAGGGATCAGGTATTTCCCTACACCACCCGTGGTATCACAGATATATGAATGTTGTAGTCAGAAACTTTGGTCAGGGTTGGCACAAGGAGAGTTTTCAGAATGGGAAAAGCCTGAGGATTTTTTGCAATAACATAGTAACCTTGCTAAGCATCAGAACCATGAATATCACTACATATATCCGGAAGACAGTCTGAGGAGAAGACAGGAGCAAGCTCAGAAACAAATATGAGATCACAATCAAAAACAGCACAAAAGCAGTGAAAAGGTGTAAGAACCAGAAAAGGAATGTACTTTAAGGAGAGTATTTGGAATGGAAAAGCCAAAGGATATAACAATGGCATAGTAACTAAACAGAACTACAGATATCAGGAAGACAGTCTAAGTTGAGGTTATCAAAACCAACACAAAATCAGTGAAAAGGAATATGAATGAAAAGAAAAGGAATGTAGTAGGTATGTTCCTCGATAAACAGGGCAGGAATGGTAGGACACTTTCCCCTGAAATGGGCAGTTGGGCCCGATATCTATGTTTGGTTGCCAGATGTTATGGTTACCTGATGTCATTGTGCATCTGGAATATCAGGGGCACAACCTGAGCCAGCAGGGCGACGGGAAGAGCAAAACGTAGATCAGGAGCAGAGGGCCTAGCAACCAGATGAGGCCATTGGCAGTAACTGTGAGTGTTGGCCAAAATGTGGCCTTCGAATAGGAGAGGAAGTAACAGTAAGACACATCCCCATTTTAGCTCCCATAATATGACCACAGTTCTTGGACTTTCTTTGATTCAATTGAGCCAAATACAGGTGACCAAAGGGATCTAGATTTATTTAAAGCAGGTTTCTCACAATACTATGCTTTCTGGTGTATGCAAAGCATAATATAGAGACAAATCTGGTGCCGTATTGGTGCAAATGGCACACATAGTAATTGATTTGTATTTATGAGGGAATGCTCCCCCCTGCCTCCTTCTTCCCCTATTAGCAGTGATTTACGGCAATAGCTCTAAATAACGTGTGTGTGTTTTGGGGCAGAGGAGTGCTCCAAAAAATCGAAATTATTTATTCTGTAAAAGCCACTCACTCAATCCATGCTATTTTAAAGCATTTTCTTTGAACATTTTCTTTATATGAACATAGAAAGTACAAAAGGTTAATGGTAATTTAATACAGCTACCAATGATGTCAGATGTATGATGTTGTATGAACATGGTATGATCTCTTTCAGCAACATCCTGGAGGGAGAAAATGATTAATTCCATGATTCATCTTGTGTAATTCTGCTAACTCTACATTCCACACGTTGAACAAACCAGTTTCACGTGTACATTTCCATTGGGTTTTGGGAAATTGTTATAGTTCAACACCTACTAGATGTTCACTGGTGTATAGGAGCTGACAGTGAGTTCAGATCTACTGATCTGAATGGTTCATAATGTTTTAAATTGTCAAAAATTCCTTTCTTTTTCATCTAAACGCATTTAATAAATGCCAAGGAGGCTGTATAGCTACGTGAATCTCATAAACCATCTAAATGTATTGGAACTTTCAATTTTCTTGTTGTTCAGCCATCTTGAAACGAAATTGAGATAGAAAATGTAGTGGATGGCTTGATGCAATGAACCCACTGATTTTAGGGCTTGTTTTGGTGTGTTTTTAGCCCCTTTTTGTGCTTTTTTTTTATGTGCCATATTTTTTTTGCCATTTTTGAGTTCTAGCAAAAGCTGTAAAGCAAAAACGGCTGTTTGCGATTAAGATGTACTATGGTCAAAAATATGTCCGCAAATATCTGCCAAAATATGACTAAATTTTGAGCCATAAATAAATGAAAATAGGTGATATTTTTCCAATTGCATTCTATAATTTTTTTTATTAATATTATCATTTTTGTTATTATTATGGTTTTACAGCAATTTAACAGCCCAAAAATTGTAAAAACACAGAATTTCCTACATTCAAAATCCAAGAAGCTGGTGTTATTATAATAGGTTAATATTATTTACAGTTGCGGCATGCTGTGGAGACTCAATTTGGCACATTGCATGTTTCTGCTGATTTTTTTAAGGTGGAGCAGCCTCTGGGCACCACAGACCATTCCAAAGAGGCCTACTCACTGTTACAAACAATTGGACCCAGCCCATTTGCTAACGGTGGGTGGAGGATGTGCCTAGTTTTACCCCTGATCAATGGAAGGAGAAAACATATTAAAAAAGTGTTGTTAGTGTCAGTGATTTATTGATTTAATCTAGGTTTCTTGGAGCTCTTGCATCAGATGCCTACTTACTTACTGTACTCGGGTGAGGTGGGTATCCTCTGTTATGGAAGTATGTGCTAGTTGCTCAATTCTTGCAAGCAATCATACAGTTTCTGCATGACCACCGAACTTCCCCTTATGCTAAACCCCAGGTTTCCTTACTTAGGCTCACTAATGATGCTGTCAAGATTGACAAAAAATGTGGACGCCGTGTCTTCTCTTGGACGTCTTGGTTAGTGACACCTACTCAATAGGCAGCCCTGATTCCTTAAAGGGGTACTCCAGTGGAATTTTTTTTTCTAAAGTCAACTGGTGTCAGAAAGTTAAAGGGATTTGTAAATGTCTTTTATTTAATAAATCTTAATCCTTCCAGTACTTATTAGCTGCTAAATACTACAGAGGAAATTATTTTCTTTTTGGAACACAGAGCTCTCTGCTGACATCACGTCATGAGCACAGTGCTCTCTGCTGACATCTCTGTCCATTTTAAGAACTGTCGGAGTAGGTGTGTCACGATGCCGGCTGGCAGGTAGTGGATCCTCTGTGCCAGAGAGGGATGGCGAGGACCGCGCTAGTGGACCGGTTCTAAGCCACTACAGGTTTTCACCAGAGCCCGCCGCAAAGCGGGATGGTCTTGCTGCGGCGGTAGTGACCAGGTCGTATCCACTAGCAACGGCTCACCTCTCTGGCTGCTGAAGATAGGCGAGGTACAAGGGAGTAGGCAGAAGCAAGGTCGGACGTAGCAGAAGGTCGGGGGCAGGCGGCAAGATTCGTAGTCAGGGGAGATAGCAGGAGTTCTGGTACACTGGCTTTAAACACACAAAACGCTTTCACTAGGCACAAGGGCAACAAGATCCGGCAAGGGAGTGCAAGGGAGGAGACTAGATATAGCCAGGGAACAGGTGGGAGCCAATTAAGCTAATTGGGCCAGGCACCAATCATTGGTGCACTGGCCCTTTAAATCTCAGGGAGCTGGCGCGCGCGCGCCCTAGAGAGCGGAGCCGCGCGCGCCAGCAGATGACAGCAGGAGACGGGAACGGGTAAGTGACCTGGGATGCGATTCGCGAGCGGGCGCGTCCCGCTGTGCGAATCGCATCCCCAACGGCCATGACAGGGCAGCGCTCCCGGTCAGCGGGACCGACCGGGGCGCTGCGGAGAGAGAGACGCCGTACGCGCTCCGGGGAGGAGCGGGGACCCGGAGCGCTAGGCGTAACAGTACCCCCCCCCTTAGGTCTCCCCTTCTCTTTGTCTGGTAACTGCCTCCCCTGGGATGAGGACACCGGGAAAGGATGGAGGGATTCCTCAACAGCAGGCGGAACAGCAGGAGTAGGGATGGGGAGGGAGGGCAGAGGGCGAGACTTGGCACGGGGCAGTGTGACACCAGGACGAGGGCCATGAGGGGACACAGAGGTTTGCCTGATGGGACTGGGAGGGGGGGAGAGGTATTTCTTGTGGCAGGCAGAGTCCTTAATGACCTTAGGGGGACCGGATACAGGAGGAACCACAGGGTCACGGCAGGGAGTACTGGGGACCGGTTGAAGGCAGTCCTTGGAACAAGAGGGACCCCAACTCTTGATCTCCCCAGTGGACCAATCCAGGGTTGGGGAATGGTGTTGAAGCCAGGGTAGTCCAAGGAGAACTTCAGAAGTGCAATTAGGAAGGACAAAAAATACAATTTCCTCGTGATGAGGTCCGATGCACATTAGGAGGGGCTCCGTGCGATAACGCACGGTGCAGTCCAATCTGGCTCCGTTGACCGCGGAAATGTGGAGTGGCTTGACAAGACGGGTCACCGGAATGCGGAATTTATTCACTAAGGACTCCCGAATAAAATTCCCAGAAGCTCCAGAGTCCAGGCAGGCCACGGCTGAGAGGGGAGAGCTGGCTGACGTAGAAATCCGAACAGGCACCGTGAGACGTGGAGAAGTCGACTTAGCATCAAGAGACGCCACACCCACGAGAGCTGGGTGCGAGCGTGCGTTTCCCAGACGTGGAGGACGGATTGGGCACTCCACCAAAAAATGTTCAGTACTGGCACAGTACAGACAAAGATTCTCTACCTTACGGCGATTCCTCTCTTCCAGGGTCAGGCGAGACCGATCCACTTGCATGGCCTCCTCGGCGGGAGGCCTAGGCGCAGATTGCAGTGGAGACTGTGGGAGAGGTGTCCAGAGATCTAAGTCTTTTTCCTGGCGGAGCTCTTGATGCCTCTCAGAAAAACGCATGTCAATGCGAGTGGCTAGATGAATGAGTTCATGCAGGTTAGCAGGAGTCTCTCGTGCGGCCAGAACATCTTTAATGTTGCTGGATAGGCCTTTTTTAAAGGTCGCGCAGAGAGCCTCATTATTCCAGGAAAGTTCAGAAGCAAGGGTACGGAATTGTATGGCGTACTCGCCAACGGAAGAATTACCCTGGACGAGGTTCAGCAGGGCAGTCTCAGCAGAAGAGGCTCGGGCAGGTTCCTCAAAGAAACTTCGAATTTCCGAGAAGAAGGAGTGTACAGAGGCGGTGACGGGGTCATTGCGGTCCCAGAGCGGTGTGGCCCATGACAGGGCTTTTCCAGACAGAAGGCTGACTACGAAAGCCACCTTAGACCTTTCAGTGGGAAACTGGTCCGACATCATCTCCAAGTGCAATGAACATTGCGAAAGAAAGCCACGGCAAAACTTAGAGTCCCCATTAAATTTGTCCGGCAAGGACAGGCGGAGGCTAGGAGTGGCCACTCGCTGCGGAGGAGGTGCAGGAGCTGGCGGAGGAGATGATTGCTGATGAAGTTGCGACTGAAGTTGGTGCACAATGGTGGACACTTCCGACAGCTGGTGGGTTAGATGGGCGATCTGTCGGGCTTGCTGGGCGACCACCGTGGTGATATCAGAGGCAACTGGCAGGGGAACCTCAGCGGGATCCATGGCCGGATCTACTGTCACGATGCCGGCTGGCAGGTAGTGGATCCTCTGTGCCAGAGAGGGATGGCGAGGACCGCGCTAGTGGACCGGTTCTAAGCCACTACAGGTTTTCACCAGAGCCCGCCGCAAAGCGGGATGGTCTTGCTGCGGCGGTAGTGACCAGGTCGTATCCACTAGCAACGGCTCACCTCTCTGGCTGCTGAAGATAGGCGAGGTACAAGGGAGTAGGCAGAAGCAAGGTCGGACGTAGCAGAAGGTCGGGGGCAGGCGGCAAGATTCGTAGTCAGGGGAGATAGCAGGAGTTCTGGTACACTGGCTTTAAACACACAAAACGCTTTCACTAGGCACAAGGGCAACAAGATCCGGCAAGGGAGTGCAAGGGAGGAGACTAGATATAGCCAGGGAACAGGTGGGAGCCAATTAAGCTAATTGGGCCAGGCACCAATCATTGGTGCACTGGCCCTTTAAATCTCAGGGAGCTGGCGCGCGCGCGCCCTAGAGAGCGGAGCCGCGCGCGCCAGCAGATGACAGCAGGAGACGGGAACGGGTAAGTGACCTGGGATGCGATTCGCGAGCGGGCGCGTCCCGCTGTGCGAATCGCATCCCCAACGGCCATGACAGGGCAGCGCTCCCGGTCAGCGGGACCGACCGGGGCGCTGCGGAGAGAGAGACGCCGTACGCGCTCCGGGGAGGAGCGGGGACCCGGAGCGCTAGGCGTAACAAGGTGAATATCCCAATAGCAAACATATGCTGCTCTGGACAATTCCTAAAATGGACAGAGATGTCAGCAGAGAGCACTGTGCTTGTGATTCAGCAGAGAGCACTGTGTTCCAAAAATAAAATAATTTCCTCTGTAGTATTTAGCAGCAGTACTGGAAGGATTAAGATTTTTAAATAGAAGTAATTTACAATTCTGTTTAACTTTCTGACACCAGTTGATTAAAAAAAAAAAAAAAGTTTTCCACCGGAGTACCCCTTTAATGTAGCCATATTTACTCTTCACTCTGGGAAATGGAAGAGGGCATTTTCATGGATGATTAGTTGTATGTGTGCTTGTGTCTTTTTGCAGTGGGCACTTGTATTGAACACAGAGGTGAGTAGAGTTAATGTGTCCCATTTGGGTCCCATCCAAAGAGAGGTCACCTCCAGGTGATGGATGGGGGACACTTTTTAATCATAAAGTGCGCTAAGAGCCTATATTTTTGGTCTAGAGTTCTGCTGCAACCTTCCTTTTGTATATATATATATATATATATATATATATATATATATATATATATACAGTTTTGCTCATAAGTTTACATACCCTTGCAGAATTTATGATTTCTTAACCATTGTCCAGAGAATATGAATGATAACACAAAAGCTTTTCTTTCACTCATGGTTAGTGGTTGGCTGAAGCCATTTATTGTAAAACAACTGTGTTTGCTCTTTTTAAATAATAATCACAACACAATCAACCCAAATGACCCTGAACATAAGTTTACATACCCCAGTTCTTAATACCATGTATTTCCCCCTTTAACATCAATGACAGCTTGAAGTCTTTTGTGGTAGTTGTGGATGAGGCTCTTTATCTTCTCAAATGATAAAGCTGCCCATTCTTCCTGGCAAAAAGCCTCCAGTTCCCCTAAATTTTTGGGCTGTCTAGCATGAACTGCACATTTTAGGTCTCACCAGAGTGGATCAATGATATTCAGGTCTGGAGACTGAGATGGCCACTCCAGAACATTCACTTTATTTTGATGTTGCCAATGACAGGTCAAATTGGCCTTGTGTTTTTGATCATTGTCATGTTGGAATGTCCAAGTACGTCCCAAGGCCTATGATGAAAGGTACACATGCATTCCTACTGTGAAACATGGTGGTGGATCGCTGATGTTTTGGGGATGTGTGCGGCACAGGAAATTCAGTCAGAATTGATCGCAATATGAAAGCTGGCAGATAATTTGTACTCATCATTCAGGAAGCTGCGCATGGGACGTACTTGGACATTCCAACATGACAATGATCCAAAACACAAGGCCAAGTTGACCTGTCATTGGCTACAGCAAAATAAAGTGAAGGTTCTGCAGTGGCCATCTCAGTCTTCAGACCTGAATATCATTGAACTACTGTGGGGAGTCTTCAATCCTGCAATTCATGCAAGACAGCACAAGAATTTAGTGGGACTGGAGGCTTTACCAGGAAGAATGGGCAGCTTTACCATCTGAGAAGCTAAAGAGCCTCATCCACAACTACCACAAAAGACTTCAAGCTGTCATTGATGTTAAAGGGGGTAAAACACTGTATAGGAACTGGGGTATGTAAACTTTTGATCAGGGTCATTTGGGTAGTTTGTGTTGTGATTATGATTTAAAAAGAGTAAACACAGTTGTTTGACATACAAATGGGTCCTGTATACAAGGCTATAAATTTAAACTCTTAGCCCATAAGCAATGTATATAAGACCTTAGTGGATCAAGAAGAGTTGGTGATATCACAGTTCATGTTACATGCCACTAAATTGTTTGCATTTTCAGGGCAGTAAGGAAATTCATAATTTGCTGTGAAAATTATTTTTTTTAAAAATGAAAAAAAAAATAAAATAAATGAAGATCCCCTATAAAACAATAGCTGTACTTTTAGGCCATGAAGGTCCATTGCTGTAAGGACCCATTTGAGTGCCATTCCTTTTCATTGTCTTTATTGATGTCTGACAATTGAGCAGAATGACCACAGCCTATTGAACGCCTCTACAGACACAAGTGTGTGGGCCAAGGTGACTGACTGACAGGAAGATAAAGGGGAGAAAATGTAGTGTAGAGCCCAGGGAGAACCAAAGGAGCGGGACAGCAAGGACTGACAGGAGTGGGAAAAAAATCCTTGTCCTGGCAGCAACAAGTGACATTACATATAGTGCAATAATCCAGAAATGGCCCTGATAAATTCTACGACTCCTTCTCAGTTAAACCAATATTAAACAAGCCAGAGTCTGGCAAGTGGCACTGCCTTGATAAGATATTCTGAAACTTTCTCACAAAATGTTCTCATTCCTGACTGGCACTCGAGTGAATTACAGGGGATGAATCAGAGTCTAATTCTTCCATGTGAACATGTGATGACTGGGTTACTCCAGGCTCCAGCCAAATCTGACAGCATCATCCAGCCAGTTGTGGGAATTCTCTTCCCCTCCAGTATCTTAGATACTTAATTTTTTTTTTTTTTTTAACTTATCTTGTCTCACAGACCCAGTACATTAAGGGAATTATTGCATAAAACATGATAGCCGGGCCATGCCAAGAATCCACAAGTTTTCCATGTGAACCAATAATAAAATGTAATTATAATTCAGTTTGGACTTCTGGACTTGTTTTGATATCTGTTAATCATATTGTGAAACTATTAATGGAATGAAAGATATTTAACATTTTGTGTAAAACAATACTACTGGTATGTCCAATTGTTCCATTGCAATAAAAGAACAAGAGGTGCTTCCTTGTGTGATATCATCCAAAAGCTAATAGCAAATTGAAAAGGTGGGCCAAGATCAGACTCACCAGAGGTGGTTGTGCTAATGCCGGCAAAACGCGTAGACAAGGGCATGAATACAAGGCTGTAGCTGCCTCCTCCAACACACTGGGCTGTATGTTACGTAAAATCCAAATCTACAACTGTACCACCAAGGAAGATAATGGAGCACTGCCCACGACTTCTTGAATAATAGTATTTATTTAAAAAGGATTATAAAAACGTGCAACGCATTTCAAAGCCTGATCGGCTTCTTTCTCAAGTACTTGAAAAAGAAGACGGTCTGGCTTTGAAATACATTGTACGTTTTTATAATCCTTTTTAAATATATACTATTATTCAAGAAGTCGTGGGCAGTGCTCCATTATCTTCCTTGGTGGTACCATTGTGGATTTCAATTGTTCCATTGGTAGCTTTTCATGGCAGGTGGAACTTTTTTTTTACTCATTTAATACACTTTGCAATTGTTCTTTAGATCAATTCCCTGTTTTGGCTTTAAAAACACAAAGTATCAATTGGTCATGTGACCATGTTTTCAATACCATAATCACAAGTGACACTTTATTACATGTTTAACATGGAGTACTGTTAGAATATTGCCACGCATTTAAGCCACGCATTTCAGTTATGCAAAATAAACACATACATTTGGAAGAAGGGCCCAATGTGTGTCTAGTTAACTACCATTAAACCTAATGGGCTCAATGTCTGCATGACACAGTATATGACAGCAACCCTTGACGGGGTTATATGAGCTTTCACAAAGAGTGAACAACTCTAAGGGGGATGACCAGGCAAATCCCAAAAAGGCTCTTGGTTTTGCCAGCAAAAGAACAATATGAAGCATAAGGGTCAAACTGTTCTGATTGCTCAACAAAGGCTTCTTAAATTGGCAATCGCCCACCAAAATATAGGCCGGCATTTATCATTGTAGGTGTAAGTGAAGCATTTTTCTACACCTTTTTTGTGTGCTGGTAATGTGTAGGAGAACCACATTTGTTAAATAGTCGCAGAGCATTTGATCCATTTTGTCACATTTTCTGAAATTTCTCTCTTCTCTCGTCACATACAAAAAAAGCTATGCTAAGTCTGGGCTGGTGCAGTTTTAGAGACTTTTCAGTGACTTTGCGCCTTTTTACAAAAATGCGCAGTTCATAAAACCCTCCCATATCATGTGTATTGCCAAAATCAGTGGATTGCAACTCAAAATCAGCTGAAATGTGTAAACCAAAAGACACAAATAAACCCTGCTTACGCCTTTTTTGTGCCATTTCTAGACACAAAAAAAAACTGTCTAAAGACAATGATAAATGTCAGCCATAGGGCATATATTCCAATGTAGAAATCCATAATTCAACACATACTACTGTAACCTAAAGTTAAAAACACAGTATTTAACCTCACCAGTATTCTTTTCATCGGATGTACACTACATAGAGTACTGAAAGAAAACCATGTCTCGTGTTGGGGAAGAATAGTATGCACAAATAGTAATGGCTTTGTTAAACAACTGTGGCATGTATGGCTCATATACAGTATTATATACTATATACATAATTGGAGGAAGGACAGAGACCCAAAGACCTAACTGAATGCCTTTTAATGAAAGTACCACTGACAACATCATTGGTTGGTTAGCAAAGTGTTCTCTTTAACTCTTTACCAATATGTAGCATGTTGCATTCCCATATTATTAACAATAGGGGCATTGACATGCATGTCTGCTGTATAGACAGCTGCAAAGTGTCTGACAATTTTGATTGTACTTAAAGGGGTTCTCCGGTGGAATTTTTTTTTTTTAAATCAACTGGTGGTAAAAAGTTAAATGGATTTGTAAATGATTTCTATTTAAAAATCTCAATCCTTCCAGTACTTACCAGCTGCTGTATGCTCCACAGGAAATTGTATAGTTATTTTCTGTCTGACCACAGTGCTCTCTGCTGACACCTCTGTCTGTATCAGGAACTGTCCGGAGCAGGAGAGGTTTGCTATAGGAATTTACTCCTGCTGTGGACAGTTCCTGACAGGGACAGAGATGTCAGCAGAGAGCACTTCCTGTGGAACACAGCAGCTGTTGGGTGTGTCTGACTTCCAGAGAGAGAGGATTGAAGCAGTGTTTCCTACAGCCTTTTCCCCAGGAGGGTGGAGCTTCCTTGGGAGAGCCTCCTGCTATGGAGCCCCAGACTTCCACCCCTCGAACTAGGCCGGAGGAGGGTGGGAGTGAGAGAGCTACGGCCGATTCCCAGGACAGGGTGAGAAGATCCAGCAGGCTCCGCAGTAATGTGGAGCCCACTCCCCCGTCCTTCGCTGGAAACCGCAAGGCGTCCGGTAAGAAGCTTATGGTTATGTCTTCGGGGACTGTGTCTGATACTATGGAACCCCAGCAATGGGGGGTGAAGGGTCCCAGGGAGTCGCTAGCTACTTTCGGTTCCCGCATGCAGGCAAATCTTGTAGAATATGAGCAGCTGGGGAAAAAGCTGAAAATCATAAGGGAAGACCTGAAGTTTGCTCGCTACCAAACAGATAACTCTGCCAAGGCTATGAGGGCTAAGTTTGCTTCCAGGGTGTGTGAGCTGAAGGCAGAGGAGCAGGAGGTGGTGAGAGCCCGAATGCTGATTGTAGAGGGAGCAGGCATGTTTAAAGAAAAATTAAAGAATGAAGACCGCTATAAAACCATGCGGACCCCTGTGAAGGAGGAAGAGGATAGTCAGGGGGAGGAAGAGTGCTTGTGTGTCACGGAGGAGAAGATGGAGGAAGGTGGTGAGGGAGATGGCGGCAGTGAGGGTGATGAGAGTGAGGGGGATGTGTGTGATACCCCGTGTACCCCTAAGACCTCTGTCACCCCGAGTGCGGATTACATCAACCCTGCCCAAGTCGCCCTACCAGCCACCTCTGAGGAAAGTGACAGTAATGATGGCGGTGACAGTGGACTGGTCTGTGGGGGGCTCCTAGTGATGCCATAGTGATGCAGGAGTCACCCACCCTTCTGGAAAATTTCAGTTTTGGCCAGGACCTGGGCTCTGAGGAGAGGAAGAGGAAGAAGAAGAAGAAGAAGAAGAAGAAAAAGGCTGAGGAGCAGATAAAGTTTGTTTTCTCTCCTATCCAGCAGTCTGGGCCACCTGAAAAGTTGGTTCAGGCTGCTGGGCCCCCCACCCTGCCAGATCCCGCTTCTGCTGTGGAACGGGACCAGCACAGGGGGGTACAGTGCTGCATCGAACATGGCCGCGGGTGCTACAGTCACGCGTCCTGCTGGTAGGGAAGAGCAGGACAGGCTAATAGTGGGCAATAGTTATGCGGCAGTTTGCAAGGGGAGCGGTTCCCCGAGTATTGTGGGCAATGTTACTAGCCCTGCGGGGCACTTCCCTGAGAGGGGGGGGGGAGTGTCCAGGCGCCTGAGGTGTGTGGTGAGATCTTCTGCTTGGGGGGCGGTCCCCTGGGCGCTGCTAGTAGTGTCGGTGCTGCGGGGCACTCCCCTGAGAGGGGGGGGAGCGTCCAGGTGTCAGAACCTGCTGCTGAGCCTGTGCGGTTGGGCACAGTGTGTGGCGCAGGCACTGCAGGGATCTCCCCTGTGAGAGAGGGGAGTCCCTGCACATCAGTGGCAGGAGGAGTGGTGGAGGTGCGCCTGGAGGGGCAGCCTCAGCTTCGGGAGGTGATGTCGGCGGTGACATCTCGAATGGAGGAGGAGTCAGCGTCACCGACAATGGCAGCCGCCGGTGACCTGAGAATGTACAAAAAGGCCAAGCTAAAGCCTGTCCAGGCCAGCCCAGAGGTAGTGGGTGAAGCAGCTGCTGATCCCAAAAATACTGTCAATAAAAGCAATGTTAATACAAGGTGTGTGAAAGATGGGAGTGGTAGTGCTGTGGATGAGAGGGGTGTATGTGGCAGTGGTAGTGGTGCAGATGGGATGAGTGGTAGTGGTGCAGATGGGAGGAGTGGTAGTGGTGTGAATGAGAGTGGTGATAGTGGAGTGAATGAGAGGAGTGGTAGTGGTGCAGATGGGAGGAGTGGTAGTGGTGTGAATGAGAGTGGTGATAGTGGAGTGAATGAGAGGAGTGGTAGTGGTGCAGATGGGAGGAGTGGTAGTGGAGTGATCGGGAGGAGTGGCAGTGAAGTGATTAAGAGTGGTGATAGTGGAGTGAATAGGAGGGGTGGTAGTGGTGTAAATGAGAGGAGTGGTAGTGGTGCAGATGGGAGGAGTGGTAGTGGTGTGAATGAGAGTGGTGATAGTGGAGTGAATGAGAGGAGTGGTAGTGGTGCAGATGGGAGGAGTGGTAGTGGAGTGATCGGGAGGAGTGGCAGTGAAGTGATTTAGAGTGGTGATAGTGGAGTGAATAGGAGGGGTGGTAGTGGTGTAAATGAGAGGAGTGGTAGTGGTGCATATGGGAGGAGTAGTGGTGTGAATGAGAGTAGTAGTAGTAGTGGTGTGGATGGTAGGAATAAGAGTGGCTTTTGTGGCAGTACAGGTGGCCTAGGCGGGGATGTAGGGACGGTGTCTGGTCCGGCTGCCCCCCCGGTCGTCAGGAGTTATGCAAGTGTGGCGGCTGGGGGTTCAGTAGGATCTTTACCTCCTGCATCTGGTGAAGGTCAGTTGCAACGGCGTCTCCTGGAGGCACTAAAGACAGTAGAAAGGACGCTCCAGGTAGAGGGAAAGGAGATGGACCTGTCTTTTTGGGTGGAGAGACATGGTCTGGGTGCGTTCCGAGAGAGGAATGGGGAGACCGTATGGTCCCTCCAGACACACGGGCAGGAGGTAGGTCGCAGGAATGTGGCCCGTTTGGTCTGGAAAGGCGAAGATGCGTGCCCCCAAAGGGGCAAGGTGGTGGAGCTTCTTTTCCAGATGGGTTTCAGGGCTGGGGACATCTTTGCCCTGATTCACCCCTTCGGCTCCTCCGAGTTTGACGTCAGCTTTGTTAGGCCGGAAGGACTAGATCTCTTTTGGTCTAATTATGAGCTGATGAAAAACGAGCCCGGATGGCGAGATTTCGCTGTAAAAGCGGTATCTCGCCAGAGTATGGTAAAGAAAGTGACCGTTTTGACCCGTAACGAGTCACTTTCTTGTTATGACATTATGACCTGGCTGGGCAGGTACGGGGAGGTGACGGACGTCCCCCGGAAGAACTTTGACGAGCACAATATATGGTCTGGGGCCTGGACGTTTTCCGTTCGTCTCAGGCGTTCAGGGAACACGGTCACCCACATCCCTTCGGCCGCCTTTCTGGGACGCGACAGGATTCAGATCTTCTACCAGGGGCAGCCGAGGCTGTGTCACAGGTGTGGTGACCCAAACCACTTTAGTGCCAACTGCACTCAGCAGATATGCGCCCTCTGCTGTGGGGTGGGTCATCTGGCGGCCACCTGTGGGCAGATTCGGTGTAACTTGTGTGGTGACTTAGGTCACCCGTTCAGCCGATGTCCACGCTCGTTCTCCAACACTGTGACCGCCCCAGCTGGGGAGGGGACTAGTGGAGGAGAGGGGGCACCAAAGCCAGTGAAGGAAAAACATAAGACCCCCTCTATGCGGAGGCGAGAGGAGAAGCGCAGGTTGGAGAGGGCCCTTGAGAATGCCCAGGTGCCAGGGGTAGCTCGGGGTCCCACTCCAGACACTGGCTCAGAAGGAGGTCAGAATAACTCTGAGGCTTTGGGTGGGGCCGAACTGGATGACGAGATAGGGAGACTGCGTAGGGAAGAAGGTCAAGATGCTCCTTCCTCCAGTCATGCCTCTGAATCCGAAACTGTGGATGAGGAGGAGAAGGAGGGGCAGACAGTAAATGGTGTCCAGGAAAAGAAGAAGAGGAGGAAGAAGGGTAAGAGTAAGGCAGCGCCGTCCTCCTCTTCAGTTGTAGCCTCAGACCATAGAAGGAACAATTCAGTCTCTGACCCTCTGATCGTCCTTTCAAATCGATATGAGGCCCTTGGGGATACCATCTCCCCTCCTCTTCTCGAGGGTCCGGAGGCAGTGCGGCCTCCAGGAGGTGCCGAGCCTCCTTCCTCTGGGGCAGTTTCCTCAGGGGGAGAGGTAACACCAGATGCTGGAGGTAAAGATCCTGGGATGGATATATCCCTGAGTTTAAAAAGAGGCAAAGGGTCTTCCTCCGATTCAGATGGGGGTGGAGGGAAGGAGAGTAGAAGGTTTAAAGGGTGAGGCCATCTAACTCAATCACCCAGGATGGCGGCACTCACCCCACTGACACTGGCATCTATTAACTGTGCCAGCATAAAGTCTGATACGGCTAGATTCGCAGCCTTTGATTTTCTCGGCCGTGTTGAAGCCGACATTTTGTATCTGCAAGAGACCAGGTTGTCAGATCTAGCCTCCCTGGTAAAAGCCAGAAGAGAGTGGAGGCGCGGTCCCTCCCACTGGTCTCTTGCGGCTGAGCCGTATAGTGGGGTGGCGGTCCTTTTTACTGCTCCTGTTGAATGCAGACGGGTTATTGAGTTAGAAATGGGGAGGTGCCTGATCTTAGATGTCTTCATGAAGGGACAAGAGCTCCGACTCATTAACATCTACGCCCCACAAACTAAGCGGGGCCGTAAAGATCTCTTTATGAGGATTAAGCCCTTTCTTTTTACGAGTCGGCAAGTGATCTTTGGAGGGGACTTCAATAATGTCACGAGGTCCCAAGATAGGAGAGGCTCCAATGGTCCGCTGACTTGCGATAGTGTGGCACTGATTAGCATAGCTAGAGAAGCTCGCCTAGAGGACGCCCACATCCGGAGTCCCTCAGGCCACACGGGTTTCACCTATCATCAAGGTAGTCGCAGGTCTAGGATAGATAGGTTTTATTTAAAGGAGGAAGCCGTCTCTTCCGCAGTGTCCGTGGTTGAGGTGGAGTTCTCCGACCACTGTATGATTTTGTTTTCCCTGAATGTTTCAGAGACCCCCCGGATGGGAAAAGGTTATTGGAAGCTGAATTCGTCCCTCCTGGAGGAAGCGGAGATAAGACAGTCCTTTGAGGATTTTCTTCAGAGTCAGGTACCTTTACTGGGCCTATGTAGTAGTAAGTCAGAGTGGTGGGAGATATTCAAGAAGCGGGTTGCAGGGTTCTTCCGCCAGCTCTCGAGCCTCAGGTCCCTGAACAGGTATCGCCTGTATCAGGGTCTGAGGAGGAAACTCGAGCTCCTTGTCTCGACTGAAGGTAGCCGAGAAGATATCTCCAGAGTGAAATCCTTGCTGATGAGGTGTCAGTACGATAGGCACGCATCTTTGGTTTTTGAGAGGGATTTCGGGAAGTACCGCTCGCCCGACCCTTACAGAAACTGTAAGATGTCAGTGAGTAGTAAAGTCATTTCAGGACTGATTGATAGTACAGGATCTCTGAATCGGTCCAGATCAGGGATCTTGGAGGTCGTCAGATCCTTCTACTCGCACCTCTTGGGGAGGAAGGATCTAGATCGAGACAAGATGTCGGCTTTCCTGGCTGAAACCATTCCTGAGCCAGGGGTAGACCCCTCTCTTGATGTTTTGGCAGAAGGAATCAGGGAAGAGGAAGTGAGACTGGCGATCGAGGGGCTCGCCCCTAAGAAGTCGCCAGGTCCGGATGGCTTAATATCCGAGTGGTACAGGACCTTTAAGGAGTCTTTAGCTCCCCTCTTGACTGAGGTATTCAATGAGTGTCTCTCCTCGGGCACTCTGCCGAAGTCAACGAGGAGGTCAGCCCTGATTCTTCTATCAAAGGGTAAAGATCCCAGCCGTATTGAGAATTGGAGGCCCATAGCTCTTCTCAATACGGACAGGAAGCTTCTGGCCAAGATACTGTTTAATCGGCTGGTGAAGTTTGCACCCCGGCTCCTTTCAGGAGCTCAGCACTGCTCTGTTCCAGGCCGAAGCACCTTAAGAGCGGTCCTTAGTGTCAGGGAGGCAGTGGAGAGGAGTAGTGCGGGTTTCTGGAAGGGGTACTTGCTGTCCCTGGATCAGGCCAAAGCGTTTGATCGGGTGAACCACGAGTACCTCTGGTCCGTCCTCCTGAGATATGGCTTACCGAGTACTCTTGTGAATTGGCTTAAGATCTTGTATGCAGGGGCAGAGAGTTTCCCACTGGTGAACGGTTGGTCTGGCCGCTCTTTTGAGGTGGGGTCCGGAGTCCGTCAGGGTTGTCCTTTGAGCCCGCTGTTATACGTGTTCGCAATCGATCCCTTCGTCCGGAGGGTAGATTGTGGGCCGTTGGTGGGAGTCGGGATGAACCTGGCAGAGCTGGATGTCGCCCAGAGAGTGGTGGCGTACGCTGACGATGTCACCATTTTCGTGTCCTCGCGAGAGGAGGTCGATGTGGTGATGTCGGAAGTGGACCGCTACTTGGAGGCATTCGGGTCTAAGATCAACCGGGATAAGTGTGAGAGTCTCTGGCTGGGAGGGGGAGATCCCACGTTTGATCTCCCGGACACCCTTCCAGGGCCCCAAGAGTCAGCAAAAGTGTTGGGCATCATATTCGGCCAGGATGATTATCCCACCAAAAACTGGGATGGTAAGCTCCAGGATGCCACTCAGAAGGTGGACCAGTGGAAGGGTTGGTCTATGACCCTCAGGGAAAGGGTACACCTGATCAAATCGTACCTGCTCCCCTTGTTTATCTATCTGGGCAGCGTATGTATCCTGCCAGAGGCTTACTACACTAGGGTCTACAGCCTGTTTTTCCAACTGTTATGGGGGAACAGGATGAACCTAGTCAAGAGGGAGGTTACGTACCGCACGAGGAGACTAGGGGGTTTATCTATGGTAAACTCTGTGGTGTTCTTAACCAACACCTTCTTGAAAGCTAACATCTCAAACCTCTGGTCAGAGAGGGCTTCTCCGTGGGTACTCTTCTGTAGGGAATGGTTTCGGCCTTTCTTCCAGGAATGGGAGACAGGAGGGCAAGTGAAGGACCTCCGTACGCCCCATGGATATCTTCCGGCTTACGCTACCCCGACTCTGAAGGCGATACGTCGGTGGGGTCTGGGAGTGTGGGAGATCAGGACCCAGTCAAGGCAGTTCCTTGACAAACGGGTTCTGTTGACCCACTTCCAGAAGCCTCTGGCGCTCAGGGACTGCCCAGGTCGGGATCTGAGGGTGGGGTTGTACCTTTTAAACATGAAAAGGATCCCCCAGAAGTTTTGGGACTTGGCCTGGCGCTGCTTTCAGGGGAAGCTATATGTGAGGGAAAATTTGAAGTGTAGGAACTCTGATGACCGGGGATGTCCCCGAGAAGAGTGTGGGGACACGCTGGAAAGCATGGACCATTTCCTGCTTCATTGTCCCTTTAATATAGGAGTTTACAACAGGGTGGGCGCTTCCATCGGCTGGAGTCAACTTGCCGGCCTTACCTATCAGGAGTGGGCTTATGGGGCATTCAGGAACCTGGGTGGCCGAGATCGGGGCACTTTATTCTTAGTCAGTTTAGTGGTTAGGTACTACACGTGGAATGCACGGTGTTTAGTGTCGACCCAACAGAAAATCCTCTCCGAGGTGGAGGTCTGTAGGAACATCACCGGTGACCTTGGGAAGATCAGGTCTTTGGAGCATGGCAGTCTTGGTACCAGTAGGGCTTCTCTCCTATGGAGAGGGTTTTCCTTTGATGTGCCCTAGGTACTAGACCTTTTAGGTAGAGTACCTTTATTTTGGTTAGGGACAGTGTCAGAGGGACAGAGATAGGATGAGAACAGGGTTAGTTTGAATGAAGGGATAGGATTAGGGAGAATTGTAGGGGGAGTTAGGGAAAGAGTGTAAAATTATTTTGAATGTATCAAGTCTGCCATCCTTCTCCCTGGTGGTGGGCTGATGCATGTGCACGCTAGTTTTTTGTTTTGTTTTTAAGCTGATATGGTATGAAGGGCTTACAAGCGACCAAACTTGGGCCTAAAGTGGGTTGTGGTTCAGTGTGTATAAGTTTGTGTATAAGTTGGTTGGGAGGAGTGCTAGGTGGGGAGGGTGTGCTTGTGGGTGGTGGTGTTCATCTTTGGGGGACCTGACATGGGTCAGTTAAGGACTGGACTTTGTGAACTGTAAGAACGGTATGGACTCTGACCCATGTACAGGAGGGGTGGTGTGGGTGAGGGTACAGTTTTAGTGTAGGGTTTTTCCTAGGGTTTTCTATTGATTTTGTAGGGGTTTTCTGTAGTGCATATATTTTGTTTATATTATATTTTATTTATATAGTATATTTAGTAATTTTGTATATTGTGTATATTGTGTTATATCTATATTGTTTCATATTGTTTCAGCGTTATGGTAGCCGGACCAGTTGCTGTGTTGATATGTGGTTTATTTAGTTTATTTCAGTTATTTGGTCTGTTTTATGTTTTCTTTGGTATTTTCATTAGTACCGGATAGAGGATCCAGTTAATTTGGACGTTTTGTAAGTGAATGTATGTGTGATATGATTATTTTGATGATTATTATTATTATTATTACTATTATAGTTTTTGTTTGTATGTATGTATATGTATATATATATATATATATATATATATATATATATGTGTATGTATATGTATATATATGTATATGTATAAAGATTAAAAAAATATAAAAAATGTAAAGGAAAGAAAAAATATGCTTGCTACGTTTCTGTTTAGTTTTCTTGTTGCGTGTTCCCAAGTATGGATGGTTTTGAGTTATAGTCGGATAATGATAACTTTTATGTTTATATTTTGACAAGCCAAGTTGTGCTATTTTATTTGTTTATTTATTTTTCTTATGTTCATTTTCGGTAAGTGTGTGAGTGTTTGATTAGATATTTTGGGCATACTTTAATATCTTAGTATTTTAGTATCTCAGTAAAGCTGGGCTGGCCGGTTAGGCAGGGTTTTGTTTATGAGGTTTTGTTTTTGGTTCTAGAGTATTTCTTATTTATGTTATAGCTGGTTAAGCTTGCTTTGTGTTTTGTATTTGATAAGTTTTGTATTTTTCTAATAAAAAGAGTGTCAGCAGAGAGCACTGAGATCAGGAGAAAAAAACAATATAACTTTCTCGGAAGCACACAGCAGCTGATAAGTACTAAGGAAGGATTAAGAGGTTTAAATAGAAGTAATTTACAAATCTGTTTGACTTTTTGGAAAAAAAAACTTTATTTTATGCCTCTTTTTATTTTATGCCTCCAGTTAAAATCTTATCAGGACATCTTCCAGATATATATGCTAATTGAAGGCTGCAACAGATAACTGACAAAGGCCTTGATCACCCATAGACTAATATGGGATCCAGAAAACAGATATATTGTGAGCATTTGCATGACATTTCCATTAAATTGGGCTATTATAGCCTATGGGTGATGGATGCCACTGTTAGGCATCCGTTCTACACATCCATCACCCATAGGCTATAATGGCATAAAAGGACTGCACTGCCCTGCATTGAAAGATAGTGGGTAGTGGTTAATGGGTTAACAATTGCATCATGAAAACTATTGAAAATCTCATGACGTATCTGTTTAATGGCTGCCTGTGCATTGGCATTTTTTTTACAGGATCCTATTGGATGGAATAGCATAGTCTACAACGTTATTCAACACTTCTTTTTTTGCTGTATACTAGTAGATACCCACTAGATTGAACTCAAAAGGGCACTATTTTAGTCATTGTCAGACAATTGATCCTTATGGAGATGTTTAGGGTGTAAGTTGTAAGCTGTCTCAATATGCATGTTAACGTTGGCGAAAAACATGATGTCAACATTCTCAACATTGAGTATACAGCTTGAAGCTGCGGGTGTATAAGATAACCACAATGTATAGGACCCATATACATTACACAATATTTGAGATAGCTACATCCAGATTATATCTTATTTTTAAACCCCCATGATGACCCATTATGGATACTGATACATATACGATAGTCATGAATAAGGCTTGTTTTCCTTTACTACATGCATTGATAATATGGATAATATCCTTTGTATAGTCTAATCTCTTACACATCGGGTCAAGCCTGATGAGCCTGGATTTCTCTAGCACATAGCAGCAGCAGGAAATAGTGATAGACTTTTCACAGATGTTTGCATTCACTTTCTCTGCGCCATCGCAAAAAGATTGTTTGTAATAGATTGTATCAGTTGACATGATTAGAGATGAGCGAAACAAATCTGACAAAGTCGAATTCGTTCCAAATTTCATGAAAAAATCGATTCGGACCGAATCAGAACTTCGACACAATTCGAAATAACAAATTTCTTCATTAGTGCCACTCCTGCAATCGTCCTATATAATGTATAGATGTGAGCGGCTTTCTCCTGCGCTCGCATCTCTGCACTAGATAGGACGATCTTAGCGGGTGTCAGGAGTGATACCTGCTGTGTGTCCATAACTGCAGGTACTACTGCTCCCAACATGGGGCACACACATACTGTAGTACCTGCATTAATAGACAAATTGCAGAAAGTGTCACTTCTGACACCTGATGCGATTGTCCTGTGTAATGTATAGATGCGGGCGGATGCCCGCTCTTCTCTGGTCCCACTGCAGTATGAGTATATGCCGTATATATACCTATTATTCATATTTCCTGCAGAGAGCTGTGAGTGGCTGGAACCATATGGCCAATCACAGCTCTCTGTGGGAAATATGACTAAGTGATGTAAATTCTATTCACATCACTGGCCGGCCGGAGTATAGTGCAGAGATGGAAGCACAAGAGAAAGCTGCTCCATCTCTGCAATAGAAAGGACAATCGAATCGGGTGTCAGAAGTGATACCTGCTGTGATCTGTCTACAGCTCCCATCATGGAACAGTCTGTTCCATGCTGGGAGTAGAAGTACTACCTAAAAAATGTCTTAAAAAAAGTGAAACACGTACACACACACTTTATTAAACACAATATTAAAATACATTACTAATAAAAAAAATGAATTCTAAAAAATATATTATTTTTACATTTAAATGGCCCCTTTCTACATTTTTATTATTGACGGCTAAATTTTTAGGTCCCTGCCCGCCCACATAAATTGATCCCTGTTTAAAAATTAACGTTAACTTTTTTTTTTTTTGGTGGCTTTATAATTTATTTATTTTTTAATTACATTTTAAGTTGCTTTCACACCATGAATATTCATCCGTACAGAGATGAGCAGCAGAGAATAGACATGTCCCAGCAGTGTGCTGATTGCACTAGGAGCAGGGCAGCAGCGGGGACATGTCGGGCGGTGAATGAATGAAATCTACATGCGGGACATGTCGGCTTCATTCATTCACTGCCGCCGGGACATTTTTTAGGTAGTACTTCTACTCCCAGCATGGAACAGACTGTTCCATGATGGGAGCTGTAGACAGATCACAGCAGGTATCACTCCTGACACCCAATGCGATTGTCCTTTCTATTGCATAGATGGAGCAGCTTTCTCTTGCTCTCGCATCTCTGCACTATACGCCGGCCGGCCAGTGATGTGAATAGAAGTCACATCACTTATTCATATTTCCTGCAGAGATCTGTGATTGGCCAGATGGTTCTGGCCACTCACAGCTCTCTGCTGGAAATATGAATAATAGGTGTATATATGGCATATCCTCATACTACAGTGGGACAAGAGAAGAGCGGCTGCCCGCATCTATACATTATACAGGACGATCGCATCGGGTGTCAGAAGTGACACCTGCTGCAATCTGTCTATTAATGCATATACTACAGCTCCCAGCATGGAGCAGAGTGCGCTCCATGTTGGGAGCAGTAGTACCTGCAGTTAAGTACAGATTACAGCAGGTATCACTCCTGACACCCAATGCGATCGTCCTATCTAAATGCAAGAAAGCTGCCCGAATCTATACATTATACAGGACGATCGCAACTGGTTCAGGAGTTACACTCGGGTTGATCTGTCTATTAGCACAGGTATGTTCCATGCTGGAATTAGTAGTACTACCTAACAAATGTAAAACATTGAGAAGAAAAAGTGAAACACACACACACATACACTTTATTAAACACATTATTAAAATACATTACTAATAAAAATTTGCAGAGAATTTATTCGGATCGAATCAATTTTTTTTTATTCAGAGAATCGTCCGAATCGAATTTTTCAAAAAATTCACTCAACTCTTGTTATGACCATAGTTACCTATAATTCTTATAAATGTCCCGTTGTACTGTATTTGTTTAGAAGCCGATTCTGCTGCCTATCATTGTTGTATCATATGACATAGTGGAGATGTGTTTGTGATCCCAAAGGGTTAATATCTCAATTCAATTTTGACAATGTAGAAAAGACTAGCTTGTGTTACACATTTAAGCCTGTACAATTTATCACACATTTTAATTTGGTCTGCGCTGAAGCATTTCACACCATAGTTACCGATCCCAGCGCTCCAATTTTTCCCTTTGATAAATTTGGCACTGTTTACTCACCCTTATGCGCTTAGGCTGAAGCACACTTCATACTAGGCTCATATTTGGTGTGAAGGATTGGAAACAGGATATACAAAGCAATCCAAAAAGAAGAGGATTTTCATTTTATGTCTTAACACTTTCCAGTCTGCTTCTGGCCTCTTTCCCAGGGTCACTCCCACACATGGGCACAGGATGCGAAAGTTTTGCAAGTTACGGTATGATTGCCAAGAGACAGGAGTCTACAATTACTGGGTCCAATGCCAATGACATTTTTTGGCTAACAAATTCGGATTAGGCCCTGCATGGGCTGAGCTGGGGAATACCAACCATGGCTCCATAGACAACAACCGCAGAAGTAAAAATTTTTTCTTTAATAGAAAAATTAACTAACTTTCCGACATAAATTAAAACGAATGTCTTCCTCGTACGTGTCCATAAATCCTTTGAGCGAACAGAGTATTAAGGTTTTTTTTTTTTTTCAGTGTTTTTCATCTGGTATGCCTTTTGTGTATTGGTTTCATTGTGGGCTTTTTAGAGCTGAACAGAAGGCAGACAGGCTGTCTGTTTTGTACTGCTGACTCTTTATTGAACATCGAGAGTTTGCCAAAAAAATAGTGAACCCTCTGCATGTGTGTTTCTTTGCTAATGTAGCATTTACTTTATTCCTTTATAAAGAAATACGGTCTTGGCGGGGGCTTGTTAATAAGTCTTGTATATACGTTGTGCAGATATTCTATCATGGAATTGTTTCCATTTTTAATTTGCTTAAATGGTATTTTTAAATTATATCTAATTGGAACACAATGATGTTAAATGATGTGGATTACAGTAACCTGTACCATAAAATATAGCAAGGCCGCCCCCTCCCTCCTCCTTAATACCAAAAAGAGAAATATACAAGTTAAAAGCAAATAAAGTAGAATCGTAGACCCCCATACAGGCTATGGTAACCAAGAGGAATTCAGAAATGCCTGTTCAGAAACAATGTATGTAAAAAAGAAAGCCTCAGTCAAATGCTGTCGAATAATGTGGGCAAGCAGCCAAGTCTTTTGACATGGGGACCGGGGCCAAGATTGTGGTCAATGGAGCCAGCATCGCTCTTTAAGATGATTTATTTATAAAATCATTTCTATTACTCAGCCAAGATTTCTTTCCCTGGGGAGATTTAAACTAGACAAGATTTTTTTCAAATTTTTACAAAGTACATTTTATCACTAAACCACGAAATTTTTATATATATATATACACAAAAAAAAAAAAAAAAAAAATATATATATATATATATATATATATATATATATATATACACACATATATACATATTTTAGTAGAGGATTTTGTTAAAAATATTCAGGTTTCTTCTACTGAAGTATTCACATAAACAATAAACAAATTAATTAATACTTCGTAGTATCTATTACAAATATTATGTAACCTATAGCAACTACCTGTTTTTTGTTTTTTTATATATATATTATAGGAAGTGTCTCTTAGTTTTTAATGACATATTACACAATATACTGGAATATTCGGATGTTGCAGAGCTAACTGTGTCATATATATCATTTTTTTTGTATCCCTGATTTTAAAATAAATAGGAATTTATCTTGAGAGTTAAAGGGGTACTCCGGTGCTTAGACATCTTATCCCTTATCCAAAGGATAGGAGATAAGATGCCTGACCGCGGGAGTCCCGCCGCTGGGGACCCCCGTGATGTTGCACACGGCATCCCGTTTGTAATCAGTCCCCGGAGCGTGTTCGCTCCGGGTCTGATTATGGGTGATTACAGGGCGGGCGGCGTGTGACGTCACGCCTACGCCCCCGTGTCACATTACGCTCCGCCCCTCAATGCAAGCCTACAGGAGGGGGCGTGATAGCTGTCATGCCCCCTCCCATAGGCTTGCATTGAGGGGCGGAGCGTGATGTCACACGGGGGCGCAGGCGTGACGTCACACGCCGCCCGCCCTGTGATCGCCTGTAATCAGACCCAGAGCGAACACGCTCTGGGGACTGATTACAAACGGGGTGCCGTGTGCAAGATCACTGGGGTCCCCAGCGGCGGGACTCCTGCAGTCAGGCATCTTATCCCCTATCCTTTGGATAGGGGATAAGATGTCTAAGCACCGGAGTACCCCTTTAATGGAATGCACAAAAAAAAATAACATTTTATGATACGGATAAGATGTGCCAAACAATGAGCTCTACCGTATCTGTTCTGATCTTATATAACAAATTTATTATTGAAAAAAGCTTACATTATAGGTTAGAATAATCTGATAATACAGCAGGGGAGCATAAGAAATATCAAATTCTTCTCTGTTGTCCTGTGAGTCGGCAAAAAGAAAACAGTCCTCCATTTAGAGAAGCCTGTATTTTGGCTAAGGAGCAGTAGAAAAAAAGGTTTAGTTACTTGCTGAAGTCTTGTTGAGGAGCTGTATGCAATTTTAATAGAAGGTGTTTTATGTGTTTTTTCCCTATTACAACCCGTTCTCTACAGACCGCTGCATATCTGGCTCCTAGAGCCCCAATTTGATAACAATTCCGATTGGCTGCTACAATGCTGGTTGTCTGCTCCCCCTGGCCTGGTGCTATCCCTGACGTGCATGGCTGACAGGTTTCCTTTGTTCCCCATCAGGCCACCATGCTCCCCCTTTCTCTTTGGCTGCTTCTGCTGCTGGCTTAGTCCATATGGTGTGTACATGCTCCTTGCTTCTTAGGGTCTATTCACACGGCAGAATTCCCTCAAGCAGAATTCTGCTTGAGGAATTCCTCCTCAAATGAAAGCCAAATACACTTCTATACGAGTCCACACTCCCATTCACACTTCTGCAGAATTTCCGCTTGGATTCAGCACCAATTCAGCACAAAATTCACACAAGCAGAAGCGGAATTGGGGCGGATGAGCAGAAATTTTGCAGTGTGAATAGACCCTTAAAGGGTCAGCGAGTGCCCCCAAATGCCCAGCGAATCTCTGTATATTACCAGGTTAATTAGACTGCTTTACAGTCGGCACCCCACCTAGTTTACTAATGCCCTACAAAGCTGTTACTATGTATTAGCCCAGCTTATTACCTGACTTTGTTTATGCCCACTGTCCTGTGCTCTGCTGCATAACCAAGTTTAACCTTGGAATTCCAAAAACAAAAAGAAATGCCATAACTCACCCAAAAATCCTTTGTCTTCTTTATTTTGTGGAAAGGTACAAAAAGTTCAGGTCTGTTAGCTCTCTCCATATGCCAATGGCTGGGACTCTCAGTGATCAGAAATGATAGCAGGCGACAGCTGTTTTGTGCTGTGATTGAGCTTCTACAGACCTCCAGACCTACAGTGGTCTGTAGATGGATAATCATATGGTGAAACAGCTGTCACCTGCTACCACTGCTAAGAGAGAGCTAATGTACATAAACTTTATTATATTTTAAATAAATAATAATAAGAATTTTCTGTGAGTTTAGCTTTTCTTCTTTGTTTGTTGGATTTGAACCTATTGTATTGCTTACCTAAGCTTACCACTGCTATTTCTTATTTAAGTTCTACTTTTCTACTCACCTCCTGACCTGCAATACCCCACATGGCTTGAACATTTAGAGCATTTCTGGCTGCTTTTTCTTTTCGCACATCAAGTTTAACCTTGTCTTGTTCCTGCTGCTTGACCTGTGCTACCTATCCTGACCTATTGCCTTTCCTGGCTATGTAAAAACTCTGCCAGCCCCAGACACCAAAGTGAGAGCTATTAGTGCACTCCGGATCATCTGTGGAAGTCCAGGGAAGACCAACTGGGGCAAAGCCTGTGGGAAGGTTGGAAATGGTAGTTCCTTGCCAATCACGATTGTCAGGCATGAGGGCTCCACAGAGTGATCCCAGCTTTCCCTGGCTTATGATAGGCTAAGCAAAATGAAGAGGGAGCTGCAAAGTAAGGCTTGATAGAATTGGCTTCCCAGGGTATGCACTAATGGTGTCTGGCCTCATGGTATGGGAAGTTTCCGTGCTAGTGAGGTGCAAGAATATGGCCAAATACTTGAGCAGCTGAGCAACAAAACAGTCTTTAACTCTTCCACAGAAGTGGAGGCCCAGTCTCTCTATACAATCAAATTAAAATGTTTGGAACAGGTGTTATCTGCTTGAGTTAAAAGTAGAACGTCAGGGTATCTGGAGCTTGAAATTTTCTGCTTGGCCTGTGTGTGGGTGGTTATTAGTCTTTTAGGGGGAGATTTATCAAAACCTGTGCAGAGGAAAAGTGGTGCAGATGCTCATAAAGAGGCCAGGGAAAAACGAAAGAAGCAATCTGATTGGTTGCTGTGGGCAACTGCACCTCTCTTCCTCTAGACATGTTTTGATAAATCTCCCCCCATTCACATTACTCTGTTTATGTTTGTTTTCATTGATATGTGTTACTTCCTCTCTTTTCTAGTATTCAATTACATCTTTATAAAATTTAAAAATAACCTTAAATGTGACCATGTAAATGAGTCTTCAAATGGACAATTCTTATTGGGAGGTATAAACACAACTTTCAAACTCATATTGGGTCCCAGTCAAGCTCCGTCTTTAATTTTCAGTTGTCCATGAGCTAGTGAGAGGAGCCTAGCCTCTATTATTTCTCTCATACACTGCACACATAGAGGAGACGATCCTGCTCCCCTGTATCTCCACAGTATACCCCCAGCAACACTAGCAGCAACATGGAGGACAGTATAGAGAAGTTCTGAGCAGTCAAAGCTGTAAATCAGGCCCTGTTATGAGTTCTATGCTCGCAGTAAGCATGTGTAGTCTGTGCAGTTTTCTGTCTTCCTTCAGCCACTCCCCCCTTCGCTTTGCCATAGACTTGTATGGGCAGCATATAACTTTATCTAATAGTGAGCTGCTAGTCTATCTTGTAAAGACAATAATAACTTGAGCTGAGTAAATAATGATTATGGGAGAAAGGGGAAGGATAAATAAGAACCTGATAAAGGGGAGAAAAAGTTAGATATTTTATAAAGTTTTTTTTTTCATATTTACTTGTATTATTTATTCATGCAATGTTTGTTGAAATGACAGTGACCATTTCAGTGTGATGCCATGGAAATGTCTATAGGGCTGGCGAGCAGCACATTTGTATACAGAAAGCTTTAATAGTTACTACAGTATATTCAAAATCTCCCAGAAATATTCTCTGCTCCTAATGCTTATATGTCTACATTAACAATGCATTGAGTATAGGGAGATTAATACTTCTGTTTATTTTTCAGTCACTCTTGGTCATAGGGAAAGCTAGTGTGACTGGAATTTACATTACCGTATTTATCGGCGTATAACACGCACTTTTTAGGCTAAAATTTTTTGCCTAAAGTCTATGTACACCCCTAGGAAAGGCAGGGGGAGAGAGGCCGTTGCTGCCCGCTTCTCTCCCCCTGCCTTTTCTGGGGTCTAGAGCCCTGCTGCCAGCCCTTCTCTCCCCCTAGCTATCGGCGCCGCTGCCCATTCTGTCCCCCTGACTATCGGTGCCGGCGCCGATAGCCAGGGGGAGAGAAGCGGCGCCAACAGCAAGGAGGAGAGAAGGGGCAGCGGCACCCATTGCCGGCGCCACTGCCCCATTGCCTCCCCCCATCCCCGGTGGCATAATTACCTGGGTCGGGTCCGCTCTGCTGCAGGCCTCCGGCGTGCGTCCCCTGCTTCGTTGCTATGCACGGCGCGGCGCACTGACATCATGCGCCGCGCCGTGCAGCGCATATCAACGATGCAGGGGACGCACGCCGGAGGCCTGCAGCAGCGCGGACCCGGCCCAGGTAATTATGCCACCGGGGATGGGGGGAGGCAAAGGGGCAGCGGCGCCGGCAGCTGCCCCTTCTCTCCCCCTGGCTGTCAGCGCCGCTTCTCTCCCCCTGGCTATCGGCGCCGGCACCAATAATCAGGGAGAGAGAGCGGGCAGCGGCGCCGATAGCCAGCGGGAGAGAAGGGCCGGCAGCAGGGCTCTAGAACCCAGGAAAGGCAGGGGGAGAGAAGCGGGCAGCGACGGCCTCTCTCCCCCTGCCTTTCCTGGGGGTATATCGGGGTATACACGCGCACACACGCCCCCTCATTTTACCATGGATATTCGGGTAAAAAACTTTTTTTACCCAAATATCCTTGGTAAAATGAGGGTGCGTGTTATAGGCCGGTGCGTGGTATACCCCGATAAATACGGTAATTTATTTGCTAAGTTAAAGGGGTACTCCCATGGAAAACTTTTTTTTTTAAATCAACTGGTGCCAGAAAGTTAAACAGATTTGTAAATCACTTCTATTAAAAAATCTTAATCCTTCCAGTACTTTTTAGGGGCTGTATACTAAAGAGAAATCCAAAAAAGAAATGCATTTCCTCTGATGTCATAACCACAGTGCTCTCTGCTCTCAAGTACTGGAAGGATTAAGATTTTTTTATAGAAGTGATTTACAAATCTGTTTAACTTTCTGGCACCAGTTGATTTTTTTTTAAACTTTTCCACGGGAGTACCCCTTTAAGCTTGAAATAGCACTATTTTATAACCCTTAACCCCTTAAGGCCAATTTTTTTTTTTTTTTGCACTTTGGTTTTTTTTCTCTTCATCTTCTAAAAACCATAACGCTTTCAATTTTCCACTTACAGACCCATATAATGGCTTGTTTTTTGTAGCACCAACTGTACTTTGTAACTACATCACTTATTTTACCACCAAATTTACAGCAAAATAAAGCAAATTTTGGGGGCTTCCGTTTCAACGCAGTCCACTTTCTGGTACAAATGAGATGTTATGTCTATTCTCTAGGTTGATATGAGAGGGGGGGGGGTGACGGATTTCTAGCCCCCTCCCATAGACTCCCTCCCATAGGGATGTTAAGTTGTCTAGCAGAACACACATTTATACACTTAAATCCACAATATACACACACTATTTATACACTTACTACCCACTCTTTACACATCCCCCCATCCCCTATAACTTGCATTCATCTATGTATTTATATTTTACTCAACACAATTTTCCACATTTATTTCCACTTTTTAATTCATGTCATTATCCCTATTTACTATTGAAATAAACATACACTAATAAATAATGGAGGGTACGGATGTATATTACTACAATCATTCATATATTTATATTAGGAATAATCTTCCAATACACTATAGATATGTACAGAAATCATAAATTAAATCACATAAGTCTTACTGAAATTACACTAACATCTATGTATGTATTCCATTCATTGTCTACTCTTTCCACTTCTTCCATGAATCCCATTTTTTGTTAATTGGATGTGACATCACAAAAAAGGAGGAGTGATGGATATATAAACCACCAAATGATCTCCAAGAGCATTACATTTATTTTTTGCTGCTGAAGAAAGGTCCTAAGGAGGACCTGAAACGAGTCCAGCTTCTATCATTTATTCCAAGTGCCACATCACCTTTAATCAAAGAATACAGCTTTCTCAAAAAAAGATTCATCACCTCTGTCAATCAACCCCTGACAGTAGGTGCTACTCCCCACCACGAGGAGACCAACACCCAGCATTACTGCTAGCAGGACAACAGCTGCAATACTCATATACAGAGCCCACTTCTATCGCTGCATATCTGAGGCTGCTGAGCCTCCAGCAGCGCATCCTCCATCCAGGGACCATGACCCGTCTGACGACCAGCGCTATCTGCATAAGGTACTCACTCTGACTCTAGATATAAGCGCTTCTTTCTACATCATAATATCGCCGCATATAGGAGATGACAGTGTCTCCAGCGGCGATTCCTCTGCATAGAGGATCGTCATTTGCCATATAAGTGCTGACTTTCACTTCCACTTGTACTTCTATTGCCGCTTCATATATAGGAGATGGCAGTGTCTCCAGCTGCGAGCCCTCTACATAGAGTATCGGAACTTATTGTAACTAACGCTGTTTTTCATTAATTTGTTATATTGCCGCTGCACAATTAGGAGACGGCAGTGTCTCCAGCTGTGGGCCCTCTGCCTAGAGGATTGAAATCTGCTACAAAAGTGTTCAATAAATGATTCAATTGCCATTCATCTTTGCTGTATTCTATTCAAGACTTTAACCACTTTCCTTTTCTAACTGGATACAAATATTTGTGAAAATAGCAACTCAAACTGTTATCACTGCTTTTCACAAATCACCAGTTTCAATTATTTCTATAGATATGTGGACACTTATTTATTGTTTTTAATATATTATTGTTTTTAATATTGTAACATTATATATATTATTAAATTGCCAAGGATTATAAATATTAAATTTATTAATTTTACTGTGGGATTGTTACGCCGAGCGCTCACGGTGTCTTTCTCCCTGCAGCGCCCCGGTCAGACCCGCTGACCGGGAGCGCTGCACTGACATTGCCGGCGGGGATGCGATTCACATAGCGGGACGCGCCCGCTCGCGAATCGCATCCCAAGTCACTTACCCGTCCCGGTCCCCGGCTGTCATCTCTCTGAGACTTAAAGGGCCAGTGCACCAATGATTGGTGCCTGGCCCAATTAGCCTAATTAGCTTCCACCTGCTCCCTGGCTATATCAACTCACTTCCCCTGCACTCCCTTGCCGGATCTTGTTGCCTTGTGCCAGTGAAAGCGTTTAGTGTTGTCCAAGCCTGTGTTACCTGATCTCCTGCTATCCATATTGACTACGAACCTTGCCGCCTGCCCCGACCTTCTGCTACGTCTGACCTTGCCTCTGCCTAGTCCTTCTGTCCCACGCCTTCTCAGCAGTCAGCGAGGTTGAGCCGTTGCTAGTGGATACGACCTGGTTGCTACCGCCGCAGCAAGACCATCCCGCTTTGCGGCGGGCTCTGGTGAACACCAGTAGCCTCTTAGAACCGGTCCACCGGCACGGTCCACGCCAATCCCTCGCTGACACAGTGGATCCACAACCAGCTAGCCGAATCGTGACAGGGATCACAAGGGCCCTGTGATCCGCAGTACATTATACCTGTATGTACAATTTTATATCATATATTTAATAAACATTTTAATTTAAATCCTATATTCAAGACTCTGAGCCCCAATTTCTATATATTATATTTTAATAGTTCGGACATTTACGCATGCAGTTATACCAGATATGTTTATATTTATTTTTGTTTACAGAATTTTTTTATGGGAAAATCACATTTGTTAACTTTTTTTTAACTTGTTTTTATACAGTTTTTTTTGTCCCTACAGGAGACTATAACATGCAATCTTCAGATTACAAACACCGATAAGTGCTGTTCCATAGACTCTCCATTGCTCCAGCCTGCAATAGCTGGCTGAAGCATAGGAGCACCGATCAGACAGCAGGGAAGGAGGTAAGAGACTTCACCTATGTCTGTACAGCTTATCAGGACATCACGGTTTCCCCGTGATGGTCCCGATCAGCTCAGCTAAGCTGCCGGGAATAGATTTCGGCACTTTTGGACTTTGATGGCGGCGTCTTAAGAGTTGATGCTAGACATTGGCCTGAACGGCGATGTCTGGCATTAGCCACGGGCCTGGCTGCTGATAGCAGCCGAGACCGTGCGGGTATGATGCAAACTCAGTTCCTGAGCTTGCTTCATAATCCTGCCGTGCCACAGTGCCGTTTATAAACACTTTCTGCAGCAAGGAGTTAAACCAAACATGGCATACAGGTACGCCCTTGCCTCCTGGAAAATATTGCACCCGGATAAATATTGCACCCGGATCTGTACCTCCTGGACAATTAAGTGTCTATGAAGCAAGTGCAGGAGCTACGCTTAATAGGTGGGGAGTGATGGCTACTATCAGTAGCCTGACACTTACCGCTTATGATGATGACCCTGTTGCTGCCTGTCTTTAACCCTAAAAAAATAAAATACAGTTAAGGTAGCTTGATGGTGCTTATCTAACCCCATAGCACAATTGTGGTGGTCTGATATCTTAAAATGGCTGCTGGAGGTATCTTTCCTATTCTCCTGCCATCCTATAATACAACCTTGCTCTTCAGTAGATTTCCAATCTCCTTGAACAATGCAATGCAAAAACTGTATTGTACAGTAAATGCAGTCTAATGATTGCATATCATAGTCCCATATGGGAGCTTAAAAAGTATAAAATAAATATTTAAAAAATGTTTTAAAATTTATATAAAATCATTTCACCTAATAATAAATTAAAACCAACCACCATTTCTCCTTTCACAAAAAATAAATAAATAAATGAACACTTGATATCTTCGCATGTGGAATTGTCTGAACTATTAAAATAATGTTTATGATCCTGCACAGTGAACAGTGTTAATGTAAAAAAGAGGAAATGCAAATTTTTGGTCACATTATATATCTGCACATGTCAGGAACTGTCCAGAGCAGGAGAGGTTTGCTATGAGGATTTGCTCCTGCTTTGGACAGTTCCTGACATGGACAGAGGTGTCAGTAGAGAGCACTGTGGTTGTCAGCAGAGAGCACTGTGGTCAGACTGGAAATAAAAAAAAATAATAATAATAAATTAAAAAAAAAAGAAAAGAACTTCATCTGGAGCATACAGCAGCTGATAAATACTGGAAGGATTACAATTCTTAAATAGAAGTAATTTACAAATCTTTTAAAATTTCTGGCACCAGTTGATAAAAAGAAAAAAAAATTGTTTTACACCAGAGTACCCCATTAAAGCTACTGTTCAATACCTCAGGTAGATACTGGTGTACATTTTGCTGTGTCCCAATTTTGACTATGGCATGCAGCCAAACAGTATCAACCAGCCTCACTAAGGGATTGCATTACCTTCAGATTTATTCTAAAACCAGCATGAAGGTTAGTGTGTGAAAGGGTTCTGTAAATAGGAATGACTCCAAAATCTTTTGAAAACAGAGTTCAGTTTAGGTTTAAAGGGAACTTGTCACTAGTTTTGTGCTACCAAACTGCGGGCAGCATAAAACTGGTACAGTCATTGCCAGTCCTGAACACAATGATTTACGGACCTGGGTAATTAGACATTGGGACAGGTCCTGTGGCTGCTCCCCACCTGGCAAGCTTGAGTGATGCAACTCTCCCTATATACTGCTAGGGAGGGACGTGTCTCTGAAGCCAGCCAGGCATGGATCAGCCATTGGGACCCTTCCTTGGTGACTACTTGCCTGGGTCCCAGCGGCTGATCCTTACCCGGCCAGCTTGAACTCCCCATATGTATTTGCGTAATGTAATGATTTATTCTAGTTTGCCATATATGATTTTTTTTCCTTATGTTCCATCCCTAATAGCTTTCTCTATCATTCTCACGAGTACTACCATTTCTATAGACTCTAGCCAGCGACTGAGACTCCTTTACTGAAACCAGTAGATTGGCTCATAAGGAGCTCAGTTTTGTACTGAGACTACAATGCGTGGGATACCAGCACATGCATTGTTAGACCCAATGATTGAATGAGGGTATGGCCATGAGGTGAAAGCTATTAACCAATAGGTTATCGGGAGTGACAACTTCTACTTATGTCCCACACATACCCAGTAGATTTGTTTGCAAACTGGGGGAGCAGAATAGACACTGAAATAACAACTGATATTTACTACTGGGAGAAACAATCGGTTCTATTGAACTGTTTTATTGATGCTTAGATTTTATATTTTACTGCACTGACCGCTTTGGTTCTTGTATTTATAAGTCTATAAACAATGTTTTCTATGATATAAAAGACCATGTCTGAAACACTTTGCTTCTTAACCAATGACAGCTAAGTAAAGGTGTCATCATTTATGTACATATTATACCCCTATGTATATGCACATTATTCAATTGCTTTACTATGCTTGACATAGGCTAGCATATAGTTGTAACAATGCTATAACTAGAGATAAGTGAATCGAATCTTTACAACCAATCAGACACAATTCTATCATGCGAATCGTTTCATTAAACTCCCTTTAGTGTAGTCCAGGCTCCAGGGCATCTAAAATGGCAGATCCCCATGTGAGGACATGGGGCAAGGAATCCTGGGAAGGCAGGAACAGGGTAGGCGGGATGACCCACAATCACATGCAGGAAGCAGCCTATTAGCATCCAGTCACCCCTGTGATATCACAGCCCTATATAATCGGCAGCCATATTCTGGCTAGTCACTTCTTCCTTTCATTGCAGAGAGATAGGATGGACAGCCTGTGTGTGTGTATTACACAGACAAGCTTTTTCCAGCAGCATTCTGTTGGACAGAGAGCAGTGCATTTTTCACAGAAAATTATTTTTACTACAGCAATTAACCTCCCAGTCACTTTATACAGCAGTGTATTACAGAAAGGGGCAGAGAGCTGTGTGCTGCCTCATACATTTGAACAAGCTGGCTCAGCTGTAGAAATGTTAGGAGAGGAGGGAGGAATACGTTTTTAGGGCAACTCTGAGTCTTTGTTCCACAACAAATGGTCTGCTTGTTATGCTAGTCTGTAAACTGTATAATACATACCCAACAGTCCATTCCTAATAGTCTTTGTGAGAGAAAGTGCAATTTTGTGTTTATTACACAGCGACTGTGTGCTGCAGCACTGTTTTGTACTGCTGGTGTTGTGCACAAATACTTATTTAAGCATACTGTAGCACAATTTTCTGTCCTCATAAGTGCATACCGACATCTAAGTGGTGTACTATTTTGTACCTGTTAAACTCTCAAGGGCCTAGATACTGTGAAAGTCCAGGCAAAAGTGTTTTACTCAAATACTTTTTTAAGTGTACTGTAGCACATTTTTCTGCCCTTATAAGTGGATACCACATACCTACATCTAAGAAGTGAACTATTTTATACCTGTTAATCTGTCAAGGGCCTACATACTGTGAAAGGCCAGGCAAAAGTACTCACTGGCTGGTGTTGTACTCAAATACTTTTTTAAGCATACTGTAGCACATTTTTGTGCCCTCATAAGGGCATACCACATACCTACATTTAAGTAGTGTACTATTTTGTACCTGTTAACCACCATATGGTCTCCTCATGCTGACACTGTCACCTCCAGGCTCTGTCATTGTGCCACCATATGGTCTCCTCATGCTGATGCTGCCACCTCCAGGCTCTCTCATTGTGCTGCTCTATGGTCTCCTCATGCTGATGCTACCAGCTTCAGGCTCTGTCATTGTGCCGTCATATGGTCTCCTCATGCTGATGCTACCACCTCCAGGCTCTCTCATTGTGCTGCCATGGATACTGCTAAACATAATTAAGGTGCTGGTCCCCATTTACAGAAATTCCTCTGCATTAGACCACAAGTAAGTATTGGGGATAAGCATTAGCTAAAACGTAACTTTTCTTACGATAAAATATATGGACCCCAAATTTTTTTTGAAATCTAACAAAAAGAAAGGTGTGCAAAAAACACCATGTGCCACCTACACTACCAAGTATTGATGCGATGCAAAGACCTCTAAAAGGTGGAAGGGAACAACATATAGTCCATTGTACCAGGTGGGGGTAAAAACTTCCCCTGTAAGGCCCTACTCGCACTATTAATTCCCTTATTGGCAAGTGTTACTCGTCCTAAAAAGGGGGGCCCCGTACAGGAACCTCTCCCTATTCTCACCTAAAAACCCTGGGAAATGGCAGTGTTTTAGGTGGAAATAGAGAGAGGTTCCTGTGTGGGGCCGCCCTTTTTAGGACGAGTAACACTTGCCAATAAGGGAATTAATAGTGTGAGAGTAGGGCCTTACAGGGGAAGTTTTTACCCCCACCTGTTACAATGCACCATATGTTGTTTCCTTCCACCTTTTAGAGGTCTTTGCATCACATGAACACTTGGTGGTGTAGGTGGTACATGGTGTTTTTTGCACACCTTTCCTTTTGTTCGTTTTCAGATAAAATTGGGGTCCATATATTTTATCCTAGAATAATGTTAAAAGTTAAGTTTTACGTAATGCATATCCTCAATACTTACTTGTGCTCACCAACACTTTGACAAAAAAGACTGTTTTCTTCTGCCTACCTGCCTCAGCTACTATTCTGATCCTGCAACCTGCTTGATGCCACACATCTGATGCCAAGTTCTCTTTTTTTCACCCACCTTCGTCACCGGGTACTGGAATTAACGCCCACCACCCCACTCTACCAAAGTGTACCAAAGTGCATGGCAGCGCCGACGTCTGGAGCTGTAGCTATGGTCAAGGACAATACATGTCCTTTACGGCCCACTGGATGAATGTGGTTCCTGCACAGCCACAACAGCAACTTGGACAGGTCCCGCCGCTTCCGCCTCTACACCCTCACACCGTTGGTCCTGCGACAGTGTGTGACTCTGCCTCCTCATCCTCCACCGTGTCCCATAGTCACCCCAAGAAGAACTCGTCTGTCCACGAAAAATGTGGAGAGACTGACCTTTGTGAAGATGAATCAGGCATGGATCAGCCAGGATTTTCACCAACCAATGCCTGATGCATCAGAGTAGATTGACCATGGTGCCACACCAACACACAAATGTGGATAGTGCCAAACAGATTTAAGGCGCTGCTCCCCAGTTCCTCTGTATCAGACCTTTTTTCACCCACCTTCGTCAATGGGTACTGGTATTGCACCCCACCGCACCACTCTGTCACCGGGTCACTTTCAGGACTCCTATTGCTGCTACCTCCAGGCTGTCTCATTCTGCCACCATATTTTCTCCTCATGCTGCTGCCGACTCCACACTGTGCCATTCAGCCACTATATGTTCTCCTCATGCTTCTGCCACCTCCAGGCTGTGCCATTCAGCCACTATATCATCTCATCATGCTGCCCCACCTACACGCTGTGTCATTCAGCCACTATATGTTCTCCTCATTCTGCCGCCAACTCCAGGCTCTGCCATTCAACCACTATATGGTCTCCTCCTGCTGCCGCCAGCTCCAGGCTGTGTCATTCAGCCATTATAGGGTTTACTGATGTTGCTGGGCCTGGGACATTACCTAAAAAATGTTATGGTAGCACTAGCTACAATAAATCTTCAATTTAAATTTGAAAATTCATCTTTTAATCTTAGGGATTGTGAAGCCCTATTGTCTCCTCATGCTGCCGTCAGCTCACGGCTGTGTCATTCAGCCACTATATGGTTTACTGATGTTGCTGGGCCTGGGACATTACCTAAAAAAAATTTTGGTAGCACTAGCTACCATAAATCTTCAATTAAAATTTGAAAATTCATCTTTTAATCTTAGCGATTGTGAAGCCCTATATTCTCCTCTTGGTGCCACCAATTCCAAGCTGTGTCATTCTGCCAGATTATGGTCTCCTCATGCTGCTGCCACCTCTAGGCTTTGTCATTGTGCCACCACGTGACTCCTTGTTAGATTGTGTTTTGTGGTCCTATAGTATTAGTTCAAAGTAAACACCGGGACATTAAACTTGGAAATCTCATATAAATCTTAAATAATAAAAAAAAAATGATGTACTCTTTTCAAGACTGAGGCCCTATGGTCGTCAATGTCATATTACATGTGGAATTATCACAAGAATCCAATGAAACAGCTTGGAGCGATAACAATGAACCATCACTGATTAAATGAAACATTCGCACTTTCACAGTCAGGGGGCGCTGAGAGGCAGGGGCTTGAACAGGTGGTATCTCGCTCGACGGAGGACCGCCAGCTTGATGCTCACCAAAATGGGTAATCAAAAAATGTAAATAAATTCCAATTAAATTAAATAAAAATGTGGTGTCCCAGTACCGCATTCTATACAGTACTTGTTTATTTATGGGTCCCCATAGCCAGAGTCCCTAGGACTTAGGGATCCCTCTTAGCCAGGCTACCCCTGGTCGCCTCTATTCTAGTGTATAAATCTCTAATTTATCCATAGGTTAAAGTAAATAGGAAAGTATATGTAAATAAATGGTTAATTACTTGTTTCCATGGCGTCGCAGGGCCTTCGGGTCATGTGATGCATTCCAAGCCTCCCTCTGGATGCGTTCCAGGCCTCACTTTGGTATTTCTAGCCTCGTTTTGGTTTTATTATGTGTATAGGACCTGTATAGGAAGTCAGATGATCACCCAGAAGCCTGTGTGACGATGAGTGACAGCTGACCTTGGACCTATCAAATTAGGCTCCACCCCCTGTCCATATAAGGGACGCAGCAGCCATTTTAGTTCTCTTGTTCCTGGGCAAGCAAGCAAGACCTGCGTAGCAGTTATCGCAGTGAGTTAGGCCTGAGCCTTGCGGCGACGGCTGAACGGTCTAATTATAGAATGTGTCAATTTCCGGACACTCTGCAGCATCACCGGACCTAATGATTCCCCTAAATCCGGACGGATCTGCAGATCTCCCTAAATTCAGAAACTTTATATCTAGCTCAAGTTCCGCTACAACTGTCAGTCACTAAGGAACCTAAGGACTGTTTGTATGAGACTGTTACTGTGCCGTGGATATTGCAAGCACTTCAGTAAAAAGTTATTCCAGTTCAAGTTCAATCTCTTTGTGGACCTTCAGTTATTTTATGCACCTATCGTTACTGGGAAGGGTGGCGATAGGCCGGACCATTGATTCAGCATACCAGCCCTCAGCCTGGCGTCACAAACTCTAGGGTTAACATTAACCCCTTCTATACCTATACAATACCACCACAAAAATCACATAAAAAATATGCGACATCCAGATGCTCTGCGGCAGTGATTCTAATACTGATGCCTGTAATCTGCATGCCATACTGAATAACAGTATTATTTCACTAACACAGCACACTCCCTATGCTTGTTAGGACAAGGGAAAGTGTTCTACACCCCTATTGAGCCTCTCTGTAGGCCAGAAATAGCTGTTTTTAATAGTGATTTGCCGCAAATAAATTCAGTCTGAACCAAATTTGTTTGGAAAAGTCGGCGAATCAGCCACATTTTTCACTCATCTCTAGCTATGACTCCCCAGGGGTGTGGACCCACTGTGCCACAAGAGGCAGCTAGCAAGGCAGAAGGGGGTAAACTGACACTAAAGATAGCGTCAGACACAGCAGAGCTGATTTAGGTATTTATTAGAAGAACAGGTACTGTGACAACAGGTAGCCAAGATGGCTACAGGTACAGGCTGGCTGGAAAAATAGCCAACAGGAATCGTGGTAGACAGTTTTAGTTCATGAACAGGTGAGACAGGTCCGGTTTCAGGCGATGAGACAAAGGCAAAGTCCAGTATACCGGCAGGATCAGGAAAAAGAGACCTTAGCAATACTGGATACCTAACATTGCTGAGGCCTGGAACAGCAGGTGTGGCAGACTTAAATATGCAATACCTGGCTTTGATTGGATGGGAATCTATTAGGGAGTGCACGCTGGCTCACCGCGGCCCCTATTGGACAGAGTGGAACACCAGGAAATACAGTAGACCCATGGCACAGAGAATGTCGACTGATGCTGGTAAGAACCAAGACACATGGTACGCTGGTAGTTTCCAACCAGAAGCAATCCAGTTGCATTCGGGGAACCAATAAAAAAAAAAAACTTTTGATTGGATCCAGAGGCTCCATTTGGTGCTGTGACCTTGTACTTTTTGCTTGGTGTTTCTGTAATAAGAAGAAAGGATCATAAGATTACATAGTTATATAGCTCATAAGTTCACTGATGACCCAGTCATAAGACAACTGGTCACTGTACACCTATGTTAAAAAGACAGGATGTACTAGCATAAAACAGAATGTTTACTACTTATAAAGTACCCCACAAACACAGATCAGAAAAATCTGAAAATCCTATCCTATAAAGGAGCGAAAAGACCATGTACTCAGGGACACCTCTCCATGCCAACCATTCTTGGCCAAATCACGCCCAATTGGGTACGGAAACAAAACACACTTGAAACCCTGGTGTACTGTATGCTCTACAATCCTGTAGATTTGTTTGCAGCAATGTTTTGTATTTAATCATCGAGAAACATCCAGTCTCCAGGGATCTCTGTTCAAGGAAGTGGAAAGGACTAAGCAAAAATTCTCCTACGATGTCCCCTAGACAACCCTGAAGGTATATGTAGTGAGGCTGGTGCTTCTCGCACGAGGTCTATCAGGGCATCTGCCCTAAAAAGGGGGACCCCTGCCCCAATCTACCCCTTTGATTCTCACTATTACCCCCTAAGCTATTACCCTATGCATTTGCTCCACTACCACAGATTACCAGGGGTCTAGAATAATGGGGTCAGGATATGTCAAAAATAGGTCACAGGAAATGTAAAGGTTTATATTTAACCAGTGATCTCCAGGATGAGGCAGACCACCAGATGTGCAAAGTACAGAAGGACTAGGGTAGTGGTCAATAAGTTTGTGGTCCAGCTCCCACAGTTCCTTGTTGGTGTGTACAGGTAGGGTAATCAGTCCCACAGTGGTAGGTAGTGCCCTAACTTAATACGGTGTGGTGATCATTAAGTAAATACATAGATTTACGAGTGGCATGCATAAGCCCAGATGCCATTGTTACTTCTGGAGGTGTACGTCACATCTAGGGATTTTCAAATGTTCCATAGTCTCACTGCTCTTACAGTAAAGTATCCGGTCTGTGATGATGGTGAAACCTTCTATTCTCTAGTCATATAGGCAATTCAATTGTCATGGTTACAAGTCTAGGAGTAAAAGATCACTGGGAATTCCTCTGTACTGTCCATTTATTTATTTGCATATTGTAATGGGATCGCTCCAATCCAATAAATAACAACATTAAAGTGAGAAGTCAGAAGTGATTAATCCAACTTCTCATGGACAATGCCAGGAAAGAAAGTCATAACATACCATATTGATTCGCCATCTATGGTGGGACAGATGAGAAGAATTTTACAACGGGGCCTCACAGGTACTTATGTTACCTTGTTACAGCTCATTCACAATGATTAAGAGCAACTAAACTATAACAAACAGACAATTATTATACGTTTTTGTCACATATATGCTAAGCCTGGTGCTCTGTCATAAATTTACAATGTAACCGGAGAATCAGTTTACTCTTGAAGCTATACAATGCATAGAATACTAGATGCCCCATGAGTGCAAGTAAAAACCTTGCCATCATGGGAAGTTACCATTCCTGTCTTACGCGTGACTTGGCTGCATGTCCTCTTAATTCATCGGCAAAATGTATTAGTATATTAATTAAAAGCATATCCACATTCCCCCCGAGCTCCTTCATTAAATTCCTTCTTAACCTTTTAATATGTTTGCATGCAGAAAGTACGGAAACAGGAATTACAGACCGACAGGAAAATAGCAACAAAGTAAAAAATTATTATCTTAAGGGGAAATAATAAAGGGATGAAAGAGTATTTCTGTACTGAGTATGGTCCAAAATCTATTTGTTAGGCAAATGAAACAACTATTGACTCCAAACAATGCATTCATTTCCTTACATCATTCAGAGACTCTAAACTTCACAGTCAATTCATTGTTTTAATATGAAAGTGTTTCCAATTTGCTTCCAGACTAAATAGATTAGTCATTTTTAATGTTATTTTATATGTTTTATTAGTTCATTTACAATGTTACACAACATTTCTGAAGCACAAGGGAGATCAGTTAAGGGGGTTTATGGCCAAAACCGAGTTTGTATGGTTGAAGGATGAGGACAGGCTTTGAATAAAGATGAAGCTATAGGGGGGGGGGGTGCAGAGGTAACAGCCATGGATGGAACCTAAGGGGGCCTGAAGGCCCCTATGCCCTATTGGAAGATATCAGCAATAAAAAAGGCACATAGTAGATAGGTAACATGATTACTTACGATACACAAAATGTTGTTGTTTTTGTTTAATGTTTAAAACCTAATAAAAATAATTCCACAGAGTATATTGGGATCCTGGTAACAAATGTTGCATTAGATTCTTTAAGTCATGCCTCTGGCTGTGAAATATATCATTCAACTTTTAAGACAATATTTGTGTCTGGGATTTCCTGGACCCCCAAGCCATTATACATTAAGTAAATTATTGCATCTACAGTCCTTTTCATCAACTGCAAACTTTAGAATTTTCTATTCTGACGCTTTGCCATCTTCCTTAGTCTGCCCCTATGTGTTCCTTTTATAACTTCCCAATTTCATACACATCTGACTAGGAGCAACATACAGCTACAGCCCAATACCATGTTTTATCTTTTTATCTTGAAGAAGGTTGATATTTTTTTTCTAGTGTTTTATTTGACAACTCTTGTTGAGGGTCATCTCTTATTTCAATTAGCCATGTCCACAACCATGTAAATGCTGCTGGCCTTTAATTCTAGAGTGCATGGCAAAAGTTTTGATGTGTGTGCGTGGGGGGGAGGGAATGGTCGGGGATCTGGGTGTTTAGACCACCGCCAAATGCTAGAATGAGTGAGTAGAAGTGTGTGCTAAGAGTGTTCACTTCCTGAAAGACAGAGCATGGGCCCATCTATCTATTGAAGTTTGTCTTCTGTCCCACTCATTCTAATGATTGGTTGGGGTATCAACACAAAAGCCCAGACTGATCAAAACTTTTAACACATCTCTAGAACAATGTCCTTTCTGAGGTAATTATTGGGCAGGTCCTGCACTAAGGACTTAACTTGGAAGCAGAAAGAAGACATGAGATTGGGGGATGGGGGATGGAAAAGCCGATGAGTAGCTGAGGGGGGGCCAGTTGAGGACCTAAAGTAGGAAAGTTTGGCTTTTTGTCTATTTTATATGGCCCCAGCAACACATTTTTTTTTCTTTAATCCTGGAATACTCCTTTAAATCTGTCCCTGAGCTACTTATGGTAATTTCTATGCTAAAAGCATAGAGGGCATTGCCTAAGTAAAAAAAAAAAAAAAAACTCACCAATAAATTTGCAATTTCCCATACATCTAGCTGTTAAAAATGCTAACTTTCCAAGATAATCAGTTTTGGATCAGCTATTGCTTTTTTCCTCCAAGACCAACCATTATATATAATAGCAGAAACATTTAAATTGTAGTTAACAATGTTCGATGGGCTAAAAATTTTATAGAAAACTTAGGGCAACTAAATACTTTCTTTCGTATGGATGCAGTAAAATTTGTTACCTTTTTCTTGGTGCTAAAACTGTTTATTGCTGTGTAACTTATTGGTAGTATTCCTTGCTATTGAATATAATTTATCAGGACAAAAGCCATATATATATATATATATATATATATATATATATATATATACAATAGAGACTCACATTACAACACTTAAATAGTCCAAAAGGGTATCATGAAAATGGAATTACCTGTTGAATGCCTTATCTATGTCCCACAATCATAGGGGTCTCAGAGCAGAAGACACTCGTTTAAAGGGGTACTTCACTGGCCAGCATTTGGAACATTTAGTTCCGAACGCTGTGTGCATACTGCGGGGGTTGGCCATGCCCCCTCCATGACAGCTGCCACGCTCCCTCCCATAGACTTGCATTGAGGAGATGTGGCTGACCCCCGCAGTGAGCACACAGTGTTCGGAACTAAATGTTCTGAATGCTGGCCAGTGGTGTACCCCTTTAAATCTGCTGCTTGGAGGTACGAGCTGCCCAATGCCAGAGTGGTCGTCACTCTGTGACATGGCTGGGCTAGCCAATTAAGAGGTGGGAGCACTGGGCAGGGGCTCCCACCTCTTAATTGGCTAGCCCAGCCATGTCACAGGATAATGAACGCTCGTGCATTGGACAGGAACAATAGTCATGGATGACGAAGGACTCTGCCAGGGGCGCCTAGTGGAGATTTGAGGCGGTTCTAAACATATGACATGTATGTAGGACAGGTATGTATGGATCTATTACATGGACAACCATTAATTTTATTGTAATGCTATGTCCTATCACGGCTGAAAATTAAAATCTTCTGCAAGGGAAAACACATCTTTGTTTTAAATAGAATATGTAATCAGAAAATTATTTATTGTTTAAATCAAGCTTTTATGTGAAACATGTATTTTAAGAACTTTTGCTGAATTGTTTTCTACAATCTATTTTACTATTTATATTTTAAATCTGAAATCTTTTGAGTTTTCATTCTGACCACAATATAGCCTAACACTTCCTGTTCTGCTGAGAAAACTTTTCAGCAGTCTTATGAAAACACCGAACGTAGCAATGAAAGTGCCACCTCTGTAAAGACAATGGAAGATCCAGCATTCAAAACAAAATAAAAAAATGGTTATGGTCACAGCTCCCTCCTCCCCCTTTCTGTTCAGTAACCTGTCTAGGTCACCAGGCATGCCTAGAAAACTTTCCTTCAGAAGTCAATGAGTCAGCTTGAGACTATTGCTTTCCAGGCAACATGGCTGATCATATAATGTACAAAAATTTTTATAAAAACATCTACAAATTGAAAATGGAAACAAAATAGGAATAAAAAAGCTATTGCAATTTCTGGCTTTAAACATGATTTTTAATATTTGATTCCTTATGCCAAATAAATAACTTTTGTAATTGGCTTCCATAAAAAAAACTAAAAAAACTGTTATGTTAGTTTTTGTGCTGTATATTTCTGCCCACCAGGGGTCTCCCTTCCTGGCCAGAACACATTTCGTCTGATCAGAATCTCAGATTTTGGTCTCCTGCTTGTAATGGCAGGAGGCCAAACTCAGGAAGTGTTTATCTGCACTGAGCTTGATTGACAGCTGCAAAGAGCCTCACTGACAGCTGCACAGACTAAACTGCACAGACTAAAAGCTGCAAAGAGCCTCACTGAAAGATACATAGACTGGAAGCTGCTGCACAGAGCCTAAGGCTTTCATCACAGCGCTGCAACCATGTGAGGGAAGAAGTGGTCCCCCAGCAGGCATGACATCACTGAAGCCTGCTGGGGGACCACTTCTGCCCTCACATGGTTGCAGCGCTGTGATGAAGGCCTAGGCTCTGTGCAGCAGCTTTCAGTCTGTGTATCTCCCACTTTCTCCTGCTGAGCAACAGAGCTCTTTAAAGCTCTGATTTTTTTTAAGGGTGGGAGGAGTGTTAGGAATAGTTAGGGAACATAGCCTGAGTTTGTTTAGAAAAGTTTATTTGGTGACAGGTACTCTTTAATGATATAAAAAAAATATCAAGGGGACTGTTCCCTTTAAAAGAGGCTGATTATGTGAGATAAATAACCAATGACTACACCATGGTCCACTTGATGGCAACATAACATGTAATGAGATCAGTATTAAATTGAGATGAAATGGAGTGATACCATTAAACAAAACTGACATTCACTTAAAGGTTAAGGGTCAGTTCATCCAAGAAGTCTCCTTATGCTTTGTTATTATTTGATGCATAAAAAAATAACTTTTCCTGATAATCTTCGGGAAACATATTTCTGTATCCACCCTTTGAAACAGCGCACCCATGCCTACTTTTAACAACACAACAGACCTAATAAGGTGCAAATTTTCTATAAAAAGACAGAAACAATACACACATAGAAATATGAGGAAGAAATTACACCCATTAAATACATCCAGACTGATGAATGATATGATGGCTGGCTATTGAAGCTGGAAATTTTACACATGATTGAAGCTTTATTTAGTCTAATGAAATGTGCTTCCTGAATATTGCTGTGGAGTAGATGCGTGACCTAGAGCACAAAAGGAGCGATTATGTGATTACGCTGAGATCATTCTCATTTTAAGTCATTGTGATATCATTTTAATTGTTTTAATTAACAGCATCAAGTGAAATACTCCCAAACTTCTTCCATTTTAAAGTGACCTTTTCATATCCTTAATCCAACATGACGGACTTAAGAGGAGTATATTACATTTTTATTGCTTATTGGTATTGTGTTATACTAAGAGGTATGAGATTTAATGCAATATTATAACCCAGGAAAACTAACTATAGCATAATAATACACCCATAATGGTTTCTGAATAAAATAAAAAAAAATTGTATAGTAATGCACCATAGAGACATATAATATATACATTTAAATACAGTGACCCCCAACCTACGATGGCCCCAACAAATACGATAATTTCAACATGCGATGGCCTCTCAGAGGCCATCGCATGTTGAAGGCAGCATCAACATACGATGCTTTTGTATGTTGGGGCTATTGCATAAACAGCTATCCGGCAGCGCAGACTGCTTCAGCTGCTGCCAAATAACCGTTTATGGTGCCCCGTGTGCTGTCGTGATGATCACTCACCTGTCATCGGGGCTCCGGAGCATCCTCTTCGGGATCCCCTGCTTCACCGGGGCTCTCCTTCATCGTCATCACATCGCCGTGCACGCCGTCCCGTCATCCAATAGGAGCGGCGTGTGTAGTGACGTGATGGTGGCGACGGAGAGCGAGGATCCCGGGGAAGCAGAGACGTCCGAAGCATCGGGGACACCCCGGGGACGTGGCTACAGCGATGGAGGGCGACATCCAGGGCAGCAGTGACGAGCGGTGACGGTCCAGAGCAGCAGGGACAGGTGAGTATAACTTCCTATTCTTTCCATTGCACAGATCCCTCAACATACGATGGTTTCAACAAACGATGGTTAATTTGGAACGGATTACCATCGTATGTTGAGGGACCACTGTGTATCCAATACATTTTAATTACAGATTCCTATTGCACGATCAGATGATATTGTGGGATGAAATATATTAATGATTATTAAAGGAGTATTCTGGCATTTAAGAACTCATCCCCTATGTATAGCCTAAGTGATAAGTGTCTGATCTTCAGAACAGGGCCCGAATCTCCCCACTGCATAGAGTGTGGGGCTGGCATGCACTCCATGGGAGCACCGGAGATACACAAAACTGTACTTGAGTATGTCTGACGCTTCCATAGAGAATGCATTGTGTGCGTTGGGACCCCATACTATGAGTCTTTAGTTACTTTCTTTTATTTACTTAAAGGGGTATCCAAAGAATAGGGGATAAGATGTCTGATCACAGGGAGGCCACCGCTGGGACCCCCCGTGATCTCCGTGCAGCACCCGCATTCTATGTGGGGCTGCTTCTCCAGTCTCGGAAACTTCTGTGTTTCTGGGACTGGAGAAGTGATGCCATGTCATGCCCCCTTGTGATGTTGTGTTGCGCTACGCTCCCTCCATTCATGTCCAAAGGATAGGGGATAAGATATATTTGGCCGGAATACCCCTTTAACCCCTTAACGATGCAGGACGTTTCGCCGGCTCCCACGATATAACATGGGGTCACGCAGGGACCCCGCATCATATCGCGTCGGTCCCGGTGGCTAACGATAGCCAGGACCTGTGGATAATACCGGACATCACCGATCACGGGATGAACGGGATTAACCTTTCAGATGCAGCAATCAACTTTGATCGCCGCGTCTAAATAAAAGAAAAAAAAAAGCATTCCTAGCAGCTCAGTTGGGATGATCGGGACCACCATGGTGAAACCGCGGTGTCCCAATGAGCTGTTAGGACACGAGGAGGGCCCCTACCTGCCTCCGCGTCCGATCGTCAATTCACTGCTCCGTGCCAGAGATCCAGGCAGGAGCAGTGGAACGCCGATAACACTAATCAATGCAATGCTATGGCATAGTATTGATCAGTGTCTGCAATCAAAGTACTGCATGTTATAGTCCCCTATGGGGGCTATAACATTGCAAAAAAAAAGTGTAAAAAAATTGTTAATTAATGTGATTTAACCCCTTCCCTAATAAAAGTTTGAATCACCCCCCTTTTCCCATAAAAAAGGATGTAAATAAAAATAAATGTAAACATGTGTTGTATCGCTGCATGCATAAATGTCATAAAAATAAAAATGTACCATTAATTAAACCGCAAGGTCAATGGAGTACATGTAAAAAAAATTCCAAAGTCTAAAATAGCGTATTTTGATCACTTTTTATACCATAAAAAATGAATAAAAAGCTCTGAAAAAGTCTGATCAAAACAAAAATGGTACTGATAAAAACTTTAGATCACTGTGCAAAAAATGAGCCCTCAAATATCTCTGTATGTGGAAAAATAAAAATGTTATAAGAGTTAGAAGAGGACATTTTTAAACGTATACATTTTCGTGCATGTAGTTATCATTTTTTCCAAAAGTAAAACAAAATCAAACCTATATAAGTAGGGTATCATTTTAATTGTATGGACCTACAGAATAAAGATCAGTTGTCATTTTGACCGAAAAATGCACTACGTAGAAGCAAAAGCCCCCAAAAGTTACAAAATGAATTTTTTTTTCAATTTTGTCCCACAAATATTTTGTGGCACAAAAAACCAGCCATCATATGGGTCTGTAAGTGCAAAATTGAAAGGGTTATGATTTCTAAAAAGTAAGGAGGAAAAAACGAAAGGGCAAAAATGCAAAAAAAGCTGAGCCCTTAAAGGGTTAAGGGACTCCTTTTCTGAAAACCACTAACCCAGTGTTTGCAAGGTGCCATTAGATTTAAAGTCCCATCAAAGTCTAAGGGCACACTATTACATTTTTCAACATTTTTATAGATATTCAGATACGAAAACTTTTGTTATGTTTTCACAGCATGTCAGAGATTTGTAAAAATTGGAAAAGCACTTTACCATTTGTTTTGGCAATGTTGGAAGTCCATGTCCTACATGTTGGAAGCAAAAGGAGAGTTTCTGGAAAGTTTGGAGGATTTTTTTGATTCTGTGAAATGTTTGTAGAATTCATATTTGGTGTAAAAGATTCTAGGCTTCCAGTAGAACTTTGCATAAAACTTTATTTCTTCCCTAGTGTGCCTGTAAACCTCAGCGCTTTGTTGGCTCCATTCCCTGCAAGCAATAATACCTGTCATGGGTCCATCTCTAAATCATGCTGACGGAAAACAGAAAGAGTTCACCTGATTTCTGGATACCATCTTTCCCTAATTCATCATTGACTATGAGAAATCTGTTTCTATTACAACAAATTGGGATACATTTTCTACATGCTCTCAAAGTATAAATGTAATTGATTCATTAGCAGCAACAAAGTGTTGGAAGACTTCACTATGATACGAACAAAGGGTCTGAGATTTTCTGCAAAGAAATAATTATATCCGAGGAGTATAACAGCTTTATAAAATACTTAATGGAAGCAAGTTCTCCTAGCAGAGCTGATGGGTTATAGGAATTTGCTATTTAAAAAAAAAATTCTAATTTTAGATTCTTTGAGTCATATTCAGTAATCTTAAATTTCCATCTTAATTGCCATCACAAATGCTGGACCCCTCAATGGCTGCAGACATCTCCCTTCCCTACCCTCTCCTGTCTTGACCGTTCAGCTTAAAATTACAGGGTCAGGAACATTGTTTTAGAGGAAAGTCAGAGCCTCACTTGGCCTAGGGGGAAAGAGGGGAATAAAGGAAGCACTTTATAAGGTGGTACTAGCAGAGCGCGCTTAAGCTGCTCTGTGAAAGACTCACATTTAGATGCTGCAGGCTACCCTCAACCCACAGGTACCATAGCATCTGCAGGAGGCCCTTTTACCCTGTTTTTCCACCCCACACTGTATAACCTCTGACCCTGCCCTTTTCACCGCTTCTCTTTCTCCTCTGTCCCAACTGCAGAGAGAAAGGAAACAGCACGAGGGTCAGTAGGGAGAGAGTATGGATTCTGCAAACAAGTGCAGTGGAACAGGCCCCTGAGATATTTAGTTTAGGACCATGCCTCTAATGGCAGTACTGTCCTGATTCTGGCCCAGCTGAGCGGGCCCCATTAATTTAAACAAAAAAAAATAAAATTTAATGAACATGATGGCGTCAGGCCCCCTCTCTTGCCCTGGTCCTCATGCAGTGCCCGAGTGCCCGACCTGTCAGTCCACCCCTGGATGTAAGAGTGTTAGATGGGACACCATAGAGAAGAATGTTGCAGTAATAAAAGTGGGAGATGATGAGGGCATGCAGGAGAATTTTTAAAAGTTTGTTGCTTCCCAATCGCCTCTAAATAAAAAGTATCATTATTATAGGCTATATACATACCAGAATATTTTAGATGTTAAAGGAAAGTCAAGTGAACAGCATACAAAGTCCATAGAAATGTGCAGATGCTATCCTTGGTAAAATTGAAACCTAGGACCCTGGTGCAGCAAGAAAACAGTGCTAACCACAGAGCTGCCACACATCTACCATCTCTAGTTCTTGTACTTGTGATCTAAATGACTAAAACACTGCTAAATAAATAACACATTGCAAGTTAAGATCGGGAACTGAAAATCAATTGGTTTTCTATTTGTAAGAAAGGAATGATACAGTATTTTTTAGCACACACAAAATAATGTAACTTTAACCGCTATTAGGTCAGTGGACTGTGGAATTCTAACAATGACATGTGGTTTCTGTTTTCTTAAACAATGTAATAGCATGAGTTATGTATGTAAGGAACTGAGATGTGTGTGATGTAATACAAAGCTGAGTAACTGAGTAAGTATAAAACGGAACATGATCTTTCTTTTGTCTAGAATAGATATCAAACCGATATGTTCTTTCAATTTAAAGAGAACAAGATACCAAAAATGTATCCATAAATGTGTTTGAAAGTGAAACTCCTGACAGGTCTGTTTTAGTAAGTACTTGTATTCCCCATAAAATATACATTTTGGAGTATTTTCTTCTTTAAATTCCACATTGTGTCGTTCCTCTGATATTTCTCTTGGAAATGTAGGAATATATCGACAACTGGGTGTTTAGGTTGTAGGTGTTCATTGCCAACATTGCCAGACTGTGTAGGGGCACATTGATTTCATATAAGAAATGGTAACACTCCTGGTTACTTACTGTTACTTAAAAAAGCGTTAAAAAAAAAACTGGAATAATTTTAATTTTTTCCCTAAGTCTAGATATTACTTATATTGCCCCTCTCAACATCCATCTAATGTTTTCTAGTGCTGGTGATCACGAGTCTCATAATAGTAAGTGGGCCATGTCAACTTAGGTGGGGCTTAGCAAAATTGGGGTAAGGCCTCACACACTTGTCGCATATACCTGTAGAAATAATTTGCGTTGGAGACACTAAGCCCCACTCATTTTTAACGTTTGCATGGGTAGCTTAGGATGGGTTCATATATGTCCGGAGTCCAGCATAGTTTACCACCGGCGTGCACTGGAGGGAAACTGATCCTAGAACTGATCCCATTTATTTGAATTGGACAGTTTACAATCATCCAGCACCTCCATTTTGATGCTGGATGGTTGGACACACTGGAGAGCACGGAACAGGGGAATGCAGCTTGCATTCTCCTGTCAGGCAGATGCCTTACAACTGATGATAACTGATGCAAGTTGTCATTAGTTATGGCATCAGTTGCATAGAGATCTAGGCTGAGTTCACCTATGCCGGATGCCAGACTTATGTGAACCCAGCCTTAAAACCCCCCAAAAGGTTTGTGCAATAATGTGAGACTTTTTACGAATGATAGCAGGCACAGAGCTGGATGCATGGGCAGCCACAGAAGCTTGGGGCGCTTAATAAATCTAGTGCTGCTGGCAGGGGTTGGCTTTTACATAAAACCAGCAAACAAAACGCCAACCTTAGTAAATCCCCCAACATGTTTTCAAATGAAATTGTGTGAAAAAATGCTACTGTATCTCAATATTGGCTTTATGTATTTTCTATCACGTCCCCTTATTTATTTATTTTTTATTCTCTTTCAGAATGTCGTTCTAATGTGTCACTGCTGCTGGTTTGGTCACATATGCTCAGTAGTTAAGTCCCACTAGCTGGATCTGGTTGTACATGGACAGTAGAAGAGGTAAGTACTGTTACTTACCAGGGGCCTGACGAAGCACCTAACGGTGCGATATGGTCCGTGGCCCGACATCTTAACCCATTTACATCTACTGACTCCCTGCTCGACCACTGACTTGCCGTGGTCTGAGAAGCTCCGTTGCAATCAGCTGACCGGATGAGTGCTCTGTTACTCTTTTTACTGTGAAGCCATTATCTGCCTTATTTTCTAAACATGCAGCACTGCCAGCAGCCAAACATAGTGACAGTGCCAGACTCTGTACTCTATTGTGACAATTTAAATAAAAAAAGAAACACAGTAAATTGGAAAAAAAATAAAGAACAACAAATATGAAAAAGAGTAACCTGGACAGCCAGCAGACAGACATCTATGTTTTCAAAAAATATAGGGAGATTTGAGGAAAGACTTTGCAGTCCTTTTGGCAGCAGGTGGCAGGATACAGTGACTCACAGTATAGTGCTACAGCTAGTCGGAGAAAACCGTAGAGAAGCCTGGTGTTACATAATAAGTTTGTGGTTTGTTTAACTAATGTCTATACTGTGGCAATGTGACTGTGCTATGTATGTTGGTTTGTGGTTCATGGCATTCCACAAAGTATAAAAAATCTTGCAATAGTGAATGGCAGGTTACGCTAAGGAACATGGTTCCATTTGAGGTACACCAAAATCATAACATTTATATATACAGTCTGTATTATTTGTTGCAGGGGTTGGCTACTCAGACGTGCAGTTTGGAAGCTCATGTGCCCAGGAGCCCCTTTATTGCATATTATTAACGGTTTATTTTCCTTCTTAGCCACCATGGCCCGATGCCCCTCTTTAGTTATGTCCACGTAGTCTCTAACATACAATATTAGGTTTTGACTAGCTGTTTGCTTCACACACAGTTTTCAAAATTTTTTATCAAATGACCGTGACCTGCACCGTGTATGCACGCCACCTAGCTTTTCCAGTTTCCTGAAGAGCTCCAATGTTGCAAAGTGATAATTAACTGACTGGCAGGCAGGTGCAAAGAAAAGTTAGTTCAAAGGCCGGAACAGGGGACGTGGTGGGCTGGGGGAGAGAAGAATTATTGCTGGCTGAGAGAAGAATGAGGAGGGGAGAGAAGACATCAGTAATGAGCAAGAAGAAGGCATGGCAGTGCTAAAGTGCAGTGAGGACAAGGAGCCTATCACTGCTTTGACTACGGGAGACTGAGAAAGCTGGGTGGCATACTCTTTAGGAGACTTGGAAAGCTGGGTGGCATGCAATTTGCATGCCATCCAGCTTTCCCAGTGTCCTGAAGAGCATGCTGGGAGCTGTAGTTTTGCAACAGCAGAAGGAACACTGTTTGGAAAACGCTGAGCTACAAAGTAAAATAATGTGATGTGTTTGAAAGGGTTGAAGCAGCAGAACCGCGGTTCAAGCTGGCACTTGTCAGTTGTGTATAACTTTTCACAACATGTCATCATTATAAATAATTACCGCCCGCATCTTCCACCTATAATAAACGCACTGTGGAGAAGCACATGCAGGTCAGGGAATGAACTGCTGCATGTGGATTATTTTATCTAGAACTTTAGTTACAAGCCATTTGTTTTAGTGCCAAAGGATAAAATTATAATTGTTTTGTAAAAACATGATGGCACCTTGGATCATTTTAATTGGTGTCAACATTATGGAAGGAAATAATAACATACAACTTGTTTCCTGTGTCGATTTTGTATCTTTGTCTTTTCCTACCAGCTTTCATCATTTGTACTTTGCATTCACAGGATAAAAAGTCTTCCTAGTCGCGCACACACAGCTAATAGGTTTGGTATGATGTATCACTATAGAATGGTCAGTGTCACATTACAAGAGAGATATCCGTGCTACTGCTTACAGGTAATTGCCTGAACCCGTGAAAAATCATATACCTACCATATACTATTCATAATACTGGTATACTGATATGTGGTAGAAGAGCTTTATTTAGGTAGAGCCCTGATAGTGAGATTGTTGTGGGTGGGAGCGGGCAGTCTAAGAACATACAGCGGGTCCTGCAAAATCCGGCGCAGTGCCGCAAACCTCTAAAATTCCACAGGGGGCTGATGAAATGATGAAAGGGGTTATAAAGCGGCACAAGGAAGTGATGAAATGCCTCAGGGGGTGATGAAATGGAATGGGGATAATGAAATACAACGGGGGTGGGGGTGGGAGGTACTATCTTAAAAAGCTGACAAAATGCTTGTGGAACCTGGCAGGATTGGACACGTTATCGGGAGTGGGTGAAAGTGGAACCTTAAGGGAGCAGTCGGCAATGTTCTGAAATCCAGTGAGAGTGGAATTAAAGGAGATACATCATGCAAAAAACGTATCCCCTATCCAAAGGACCCCAGTGATCTCTTGCACCTGGCCCCGGGTTTTTCTGGGAAGGGGGCATGTTGACTCCTGGAAGTGGCGACTGACACCCTCCTTCATGTAGTTCTATGGAAGAGCCATTCGGCTATTCCATATAGATACATGGAGGGGGGTGTCAGCTGCTGCCTCGTGCAGACCTCCCATGATCTAGAACTTATCTCCTATCCATTGGATAGGGGATAAGTTTTCTTGCATGATACTTCTACTTTGCGGAAACAGTCCCGCTACTGAACCTAGGTAGGATTGCTGCCTCTGCACCGTTTATAAGTATGCCTGTGCCATGTTTGCTGCCATATGATGCCAACATAAGGCACCACATTTCTGTGTGATTCAGCCCTGAAACTCCTATAGAAGTCAATAGGGCTTCAGGGCGCCCCCCCCCCCCACCCCCCCCACACACACACACTGACCGCAGTTCAGACAAAGCAAAGGCACAATGCTTCATACGGGCAAATCTTTTGCGTGTGACTATACCCTTATACAATTTTAATCTATTGTACTTTGGTGGTGGTTCTGTGATAAGTGCCCAATCTCTGTATTATCTTAGGAGTCAATGATCTATAATAAATACTAATCTGAAGTAACAATACTTATAGCAATTCCATGATTGAAATTACAACAGAGCATGTAACCCACTTTATGCTCTAATAAGTCTATGGTGTTCAGCACCTTGTTCAGGACATTTACAAGAAGTATGTTGTGACCAATATTGCTCAAGAAGCACTGGGGAAAACGTGTATTTTTCTGATTAAAAAATATTTTAGAACTGAAAAGCTTCGGAATACAAATCAAGTGATCAATGCAATTCATTTCTAAGAGACTGTGGAGTGATCTGAATCTAATTTACTTTATTATTTTTATTGTATATAGCAGAAGCAGTTTCCTGTAAACAACACAATATTATCATATCCAAGTAGTCACATGACCTTATAAACCTTATACTATGTTTTGTTCAAAGTACATTTTTTTTATATGATATTTTTGTAAACTGAAACATATTACAATATATTACAAGTTGTAATTGTTTTCTTTTTATGTATTTGAAACATGAATATACCCAGTAAACAGTTGTGTTTCTCTGCCTTCTTCAGATCAGGTGGACGATTAACAATGGTTACTAGAGTTCTTTCCTACTTAGTGCTACAATAGACAAATACAAAAAAATTGTGCTAACAAGAGTATGAGACAAAGGGTAGTATTTCCACCATGCCATGTAATTGTAGACAGTAAGTAATCTGGCTCAACGTCATATTGTCGGACTCTATTTCCTCCTCCTGAGAAAACCTCAAACAAGTCAACCAGTCTACAAGAACCTTATAATCTTCCAAAACCTCATAACCCCTGATAGACAGTGAAAACTTTTGCTTCTGCTAATAGTACCACGAGGCACCTGGCTACTACCTCCTGTATTAGATCTGCCACCAACATTTTTACTTTCAGAGGACATGGCAGGAATGCTCTATCCTCTACCCCATACAACGATTCCTTTACCAGACGTATTTTTATGTTTTTAGGGTGATATATCACTCACCTACTTTCAATCTCAACGCTTGAGATATTATACGTTTAAAGGGGTACTACGGTGCTTACACATCTTATCCCCTATCCAAAGGATAGGGGATAAGATGCCTGATCGCGGGAGTCCCGCAGCTGGGGACGCCCGTAATCATGCACGCGGCACCTCGTTAGTAATCAGTCCCCGGAGCGTGGTCTGATTACGGTCGACCGCAGGGCCGGCGGCGTGTGACGTCACGCCCCTGCCCACGTGTGACGTCACGCTCCGCCCCTCAATGCAAGCCTATGGGAGAGGGCGTGATAGCTATCACGCCCCTCCCATAGACTTGCATTGAGGGGCGGAGCGTGACGTCACACGGGAGCGTGACGTCACACGCTGTCGATCCTGCGGTCGACCTTAATCAAACCCGGAGCGAACACGCTCCGGGGACTGATTACTAACGGGGTGCCGCGTGCATGATCGTGGGTGTCCCCAGCTGCGAGACTCCCGCGATCAGGCATCTTATCCCCTATCCTTTGGATAGGGGATAAGATGTGTAAGTACCAGAGTACCCCTTTAACTCAACCCAGGAAATACATATAACTTGGTCGAAAATATGTATTCCACATTCACAATGCTTTAAATGCATATTTATGTTAAAATACAGGTCAGCGCTTTGCTTTGCTCAGCTTGTAAGGTATTGTAGTGCAATAGCTTTTATGGTCTTGTTCACTGCTGGCTGGGATTTGTAGTGCACCAACTGGACACAGCAGTGCAGGTGACAGGAGGTCTCTGTCTGTGGTCAGGCCACTGATCAATGCTTTGCTCTGCTTGTAATGGGATAGCTTTTATGGGCTTGTTTACTGCTGGCTGAGATTTTTAGTGCATCAACTGGACACAGTACCACAGGTGCCCGGAAGTCTGATGTCAGCCCACTGATGAATACTTTGCTCACCTTGCTTTGAAACTCTGGAATCAGTAGTTTTTTTGTTCCTTCCCTCAAACCTCTTAAACCCACCCAACTGACCAGCTGAAAGCAACCCCATGTGTTCCTCATTCCCTCTGCTATTATTAATTATACGAGAGCTGAGATTTTTGTTGGACTTAATAATCATTAGAAGATGGAAAATCCACTAAGATACCAGGGAAGCAATACCACTGGGGAGAATGTAAAGAGAAAATGGTCCTAAAAGTCCTACTGGTCCTTTTACAGTTTTGTATTATTTTAAAGGTGGTACTTTTTAGAATGTTTTGGCACCTTCCATGAAGTCTGTGTGGACAATAGAGATGAGTAAGTAGAGTCCGACAAACCAAGTCTTGCTTAAAACTTTGGTGTGACAGCGGCTTGCAGAACTTTCGAACATTGCCAGGCTTTGAAGTTCTGCAAGCCGCTGTCACCAAATATTGACCAAAAGACCAGTTACAAATGTTTGTAGCTATTTTTTGGTCAATATTTGGTAGTTGATCTAGCTATTAGGACAGTGGTGTACAATTTTGTCAGTGATAGTGTCACTGTCACCCCAAAGTTATGAGCAAGACTGGGTTTGTTGGACTCGGCTCGCTCATTTCTACTGACCACACAGAATTCATGAAAGGTGCAAGAAGAGTCTTCATTATCTGCAAAGTACCACCTGTATAATAATGCAATACTGTAGTAGGACCAGTAGGACTTTTAGGACCATTTGTTCTTTACATTCTCCCCAGTGACATTGCTTTGCTTGTTGCTTAGTGGAGACCCTTGGTCTTCCATCTTCTAATGATCATTCAGTCCCATAAAATCTCAGCACACATATTATTCTTGTAACTCTTCCCAGGTTATCCTAAGTTGATTTTACAACTTCATCATAGCATCATTGTCATCCTGTTTAGCTGAATCTGATCAAACTCAGAACTGAACCCGTCCCTTTGTCTGCAGTTTGCGTAACATGAGTCTGTGTGTGGTCAGACTTACACCATCCATCACCATGTCACCATCATCCTCTGTTTCCCAATCCTTATCTTTTGCTGAGAGAAGTCACCACAAGTGGAAGCTAGATGTAGGTCTCAAAACATTTCCAAGTTTCTAATGTGTGTTGTAGAAACTAACATCTAGTCTATGTGATATCCTTAATAATAAAAAAAAAAAATAATTAAAAAATACGAAGAACTGAATGAGAGAAGCCTCAGGGAGCTATATTAGTTAATAATATGTGCTGAATGTCCGTTTAAAGTGCGTTGCTTAGATACAATAGAGCCTCAGTAATACCTCATTGGCCTCTGTTTTAACCTTTTCACATTACTAAACATATCTGTCAGCTTTAATTCATGAGATTGCCTGAGGCAGAGTGTTTGGTGTAGTAAGTACCATGAGAGAGAGGGGGGAGCCGGCACGAAGCTAAAAGTTCAGAAAAGATGATAAAATCTTACCGTCAAGTCATAAAGTAAGTGTGTAGTAGCCAGAGGATTAAATAGATCCAGCTTATCCTGTCAGAAATAAGGCATTTCTCCCCAATAACATCCATAGTTGTGATGATGATGAACATTTATAAAATTTGAAGGAAAAAAAAGCAATTATGTATTTTAATTATTCTTCTATTCTTCACTGTGTTGAATAAAACTTATATTTTAGTTTTACTTCCAATAAAAAACTTTATGGCATTCTAGGCTCAGACAACCAATGCGTTTCGGGCATGCAAGCTCTTCCTCATTGTTACCAATACTATGTCATCACATCATTAAAAACAATATTCAGCCAATGCAAAATGATGTCACTTGACAATCTGTTGTAAGACCAGAACCGGAACTTCTATAGATCCTAATAACTATTGAACCATGGGATTTAGTTTCACAGGTAACCTGATACATAAGGCATTGTTGTCTAAGAAAAATAGAATTAAAGGCCGTATTTACATTAGTTTAACGCTGATGCATTCTTGCACCTATTATATGGAAGTAAATCCCTGTACAACAATGGGCCTTATGACCCAAAATTGCCAGGCAAAAAACTATTTCCTATTTCAGCTTATCAGTTCTGTAAATGTTACAATTTTCTTAAGAATAATTATTTAAATAAAAACAATTATCGTAATAATTACTACATGGTTGTTATTTACGGTAATTATTAAAATAATTAATAATACTTATTTTTTTTTTTTTTTTTAGCTTTTTGATCTATGCTTTATTAAGAATGATTAGATATCTGCAATTTATATGTTGCTGATTTTATTATAGAGCATTTTTACCAGTAAAATAATTTAAACAATAATATAAAGCTTGGCATATTAATAATGAAAACTTACAATATCATGATTGTACTGGCCCCTCTCTACCCTTTGGTTTCTTCAGGGTCTCATAAAATTAGGGTTAACTAATACAATGAACCCTAAAGTTTTACACAAGACAGCTCAATTTGGGAATAACTTTTAGGTCAATTACTTTCTACTAATGTTTACTTTTTAATCATTCATAGATAATCTACATTATTGATAATAAGTCAATAATATATGCAAATATAACAATGTGCTTGATACAGGTGATACTGGGTCTTAAAGGGGTACTCCAGTGGAAAACTTTTTTTTATTTTTTTAAATCAACTGGTGCCACAAAGTTAAACAGATTTGTAAATGACTTCTATAAAAAATCTTAATCTTTCTAGTACTTATTAGCTGCTGAATACTACAGAGGAAATTATTTTCCTTTTGGAACACAGAGCTGTCTGCTGACATCATGACCACAGTGCTCTCTGCTGACATCTCTGTCCATTTTAGGAACTGTCCAGAGCAGCATATGTTTTCTATGGGGATTTTCTCCTACTCTGGACAGTTCTTAAAATGGACAGAGATGTCAGCAGAGAGCACTGTGGTCATGATGTCAGCAGAGAGCTCTGTGTTCCAAAAAGAAAATAATTTCCTCTGTAGTATTCAGCAGCTAATAAGTACTGGAAGGATTAACATTTTTTTTAATAGAAGTCATTTGCAAATCTGTTTAACTTTCTGGCACCAGTTGATAACAATTTTTTTTCCACCGGAGTACCACTTTAAGGACCCAGGGCATACCTGTACACCTGTGGGAATTCCAGTCCCCGCCGTGCGGGGACCGGACTGGGATGCCTTCTGAAATTAGGAGAACCTCCCCATAGCAAACCTATGCTGCTCTGGACAGTTCCTAATATGGGCATCAGTTGTCAGCAGAGAGCACTGTGGACAAGAAAAAAATGTATTCAAAAAGAATAGAATTGCCTCTGTAGCATGCAGCTGCTTAAAAGTACTGGAAGGGTAAAGCTTTTTTTAATAGAAGTAATTTACAAATCTGTTTAACTTTCTGGCACCAGTTGATTTAAAAAAAAAAAAAATCCACCGGAGTACCCCTTTAAGGGGAAAATGGGCTGGGTCCTTAAGGGGTTAATAATAGGCTAACAAACTGCACTACTAAATAGTTATTATACTGACAATATGGACCCTGACAATAGCCTGAGCACATGTGTAGCTTCAGTCTTCTTTATCCTTCTGGTAATAGGAAGCATATACCTCTCTGCTTCACTAATAAAAGTAGGAGGAAAGTATCTTGACAATGGCTGGCACCTTCCTGACATACACATCCCTTCACACGCCGGCATAATGCAAGCCTGCCTGCTTTGAAGATATGAAAATATGGTGTTCCTGCCTTATCTTTCAGTAGATACAGATCCTTATCACAGTCATAACACCACCATCCAGTCAAGTTAAGTAGGGACCGCTTAAACTTTACTGACTCAGCCTTCGCTCTGTGCAGTCGTCATTTACAATCCAAATATTACTGCTTTAGAAATAATCACTTACATAATGCAGCACTAATATTTATTAGCTTTTTATTTTACACACTACTGCTTTTTACCGTATTTTTCGCCGTCTAAGACGCACTTTTTCTTCCCCAAAACTGGGGGGAAAAAGTCGGTGCGTCTTATATGGCGAATACACCCCTATAGCGGCGGTCCCTGGGGCCATCAACGGCCGGGACCTGCGGCTAATACAGGACATCACCCATCGCAGTGATGCCCTGTATTAACCCTTCAGATGCGGCGATCAAAGCTGACCGCCGCGTCTGAAGGGAAAGTGACACTAACCCGGCTGTTCAGTCGGGCTGTTCGGGACCGCCGCGATTTTTACCGCGGCGGTCCCGAACAGCCCGACTGAATAGCCAGGTTAGTGCTTACAGGACACCGGGAGGGACCTTATCTGCCTCCTCGGTGTCTTCTCCGTTCAGGGATCCCCTGCATGGCTTGCGCTCTCCTTCCTCGTCATCACGTCGTCGCGTATGTGCGTCGGCGTGCGTAACGACGTGATGGCGGCGACGGAGAGCGAGGATACCCGGCCAGCAGCAGAGACGTTCAGCAGCAGGGGACACGGCGACAGCGATGGAGCGACATCCAGGGCAGCGGTGACAGGTCCGGAGCGGCGGGGACACGTGAGTATTACCTCCTATGCAGTGGTCTTCAATCTGCGGACCTCCAGATGTTGCAAAACTACAACTCCCAGCATGCCCGGACAGCCAACGGCTGTCCGGGCATGCTGGGAGTTGTAGTTTTGCAACATTTGGAGGTCCGCAGGTTGAAGACCACTATTGGGTTCAAAATTTTAAATTTTTTAGATTTTGCACCTAAAAATAGGGTGCGTCTTATACGCCAGTGCGTCCTATAGGGCGAAAAATACGGTATTTCACACACACACACACACACACAAATATATAATTTATTTTATTTTTATAAAAAATTTTAGTAGATTGAGGCACAAAGACATTTAGTATGCTAATGGAAACTTTTTGTAAATTCAGCACAGAGGTCATAGGTTCAAGTCTGGCTAAAGCACCAATTGTATGGCATTTGTATGTCCTTTTGTGTCTACTTGTGTTTCCTCTGGGTTCTATGGTTTCCACCCACAGTTAAAAAAATCTGAGGTTAATATGCTTGTCACTATGTGTGTGTGTGTGTGTGTGTGTGTGTTTGTGTGTATTTGTGTTTTTGCCAGGGAAAATTGATTGCAAACTATTTAGACTAAGGAATGATAGAAGTAATTTGACATGGTAATAGATTGTCATCCGACAGGTCCTATTGTGGAGATCACCGCATGTAAGCAGGAGTCATTCCAAGTCACCAGCATAATAATGAGTGGCTTAGGATACTGGCATAGGAACAGAGATTGTAAGTCTCCTCTGTCACATAGGAATATATCAGTATTATCAATAGAACATGATAGACAGATTAATTACTAGGGCCAATGAATTTACACTTCTTTCCTCTTGTCAGGTACTGCATATAATGCTTTTACTTGCAATAAAATCAGATCTTATGTAGCGATAAGCAGATCTCTTGATTTCAGATCTGATTACAGAAATCTGCTAGATTTGGTTTGGATTCAGATCCCAATATGGAGTCAGAAGTGTCCCAATTGCCCATGCAAAGTAGATAAAGAAGCAGGGACTCCTTAGTGTACAGTTTGCTAAGGGTGTGTTCACATGGCCAAAAGATTCACTGCCTTTAATGCAGAAAACTCCTTAATGTGCACACTAAAGACAGCACATTATCACCTTATAAATCCTTGCTCCTATTGATTTCAAGAAGAGCCAGGGAAACGCATAAAAGAAAAGTGACATGTCACTTTTTTTCCGTGTGGTGAAGCTCCATTGAATTTTCCAGCTCTTCGTCTGGCTGCATCTTTTTCCCATGTGACCATAACCTAAGACATAAATTTTGTTCAACAAAGCTTGCTGAATGGAATTGCAGAATTGTGTCTGGAATTCCTGTGGGATTGCATCAGAATTTCTGTCATTTTAGAACACAGAATTCCACCGAAATTCAAGCCCCATTGATTTCGATGAGATTCTGCCACGGGATTCTGCAAAATATAACACTGGTCTTTATTTTCAGAATTCTTAAAGTGTAATTTCTGCAGCAGAATGTTTGAATGGGACTGCAGAATCCCATTGAAATCAATGGGCAGCAAATTACTGCGGAATTTCAGCAGAATTCCACACAGAAAATCATTGTGTGAACATGGCCTAAGAGGCTGGGTAGACCACCTGATCCAGCGAATATAGTGAGTATAAACTGCAATATATACAGCATCACCACATGCTTATGGGCCACTTGGTGTACAAGAGCAGGGACAAGACAAATTGCAAAAAAGTTCTAACAAATCTAAAATTTCGGTTTAATTTGGCTCTAAATTCAATTCTTGCCAAATCAGTTCACTCATTTCTAATCTTACCATAATTTTAGGAGATAAACCAAACTTTAAAGTTACAATTGTGTGCAATTTCAATGTTTTCCTATTAACGAAAAAGTTGTATCGACATAGTATGAATTCTAACATGAATTCCAGCCATGTCATAATTCTTGCAATTACCATAAGTCATAATTCCTTCTACCATAGGGAACCATTGAGGTTGCATGAGGTGCTTCCTGAGCCTACCCGCTGAACGTTTACTGCTTTTTAGAATAATGTTCTTCTAGCAAGTTATTCAATCGGGTGAGTGCATTCCCCTGTGAATGATCCTCCGTTTGTGCCTCAGTCTCTCCAATGTATAAGACACGTTACACACTGTGCGGTGCCGGACAAACTTTTCATTCTACCGAGTGACTTTGAGTCACAATAATGTCTCTATTTTACTGCATCTCAAGGATGACCAAAAGTCATCATTTAAGGTATATAAAGCCAAGGCAAATAAAAAGAAATGCTTCCATTATGCCTATCGTCATTCATATTTTTCAGATTATTTTGGTGTAGGCAGTTTCTGGAAAATAAAGAATTATCAAGGTCAAGTTGATTTTAAGCAGATTATAATATGGACATGAACAAAGTAGCTAAATGGAGACAGGAAGGCTTAGCGTTGACATAATAGATGAAACCTCTGTCAGCAATATAGTTGTATCTAAATGCTGTATCTGCCTGTAATCCTTCCCATTGCCTCAGCCCCAGAAGCCATTGGTAATGATATAGGAAGAGAGTAGGCATGAGGACATTCACACGCCTAATTGTACTGACAGCCCTGGGGACATTGTTTATTTATTCATTGTTTGGTGCTGAACAGAGCTGAAAGATATTGCTGCTGTAACCCGTGCTAATATAGACCTGCACAGTGTATGGCTCCAGGCGACATAGAGCAGGTCAAAGCTTCCCATGTACCCTCATTTTACTGTCTGCCCTGCAGGGATATGCAGTGACCTCAGACCCGTGAGAACTGATAGCAGAGATAGCTGGTTGAAAGTTTTCATCCAACTATTATGTAATGTTTCAACAATTTTATTTGGGGCATTGGGGCATTGGGGCATGTGACTCTTTTTAATGCATGACTCCATAGTGAGAATATTAGGATGGAATGGGAAACGTTTTGTTCAATTCTGACCAGTATATCTTTAGTCGTTATGTGTAGTGTGGAGCGGCATAGGCTATATTTGCGATATTTCGCGAATACAGTATATGAACGAATATTCGTCATATATTCGCTAAATTCACATATTCGTAATATTCACATTTTTTCACATATGCGAATATTCGCATATACGAAAATTTGCATATGTGAAAATGTATGGCAAGTAACTTTATAGCAAGTACACCAGTGTAACTTGATAGAAGCAGCAGAAGGGAGGGATCAATATTCGCGAATATTCGCATATGCGAATATTCGCCCGGCGGTCTCACATAGTTATGATGAGTGCCTTCTTTAGACCACACAAGCTTGAAGCAGAGAGGGATGATCACTGTAATGTGTAGTGTGAAAAAAAAATTGCAAATATTCGTAATTTTGAATATATAGTGCTGTATTCGCGAATATTCGCGAATTTGTGAATATACGATATTCACAAATAAAATTAGAATTGCGAATATTCGCGGGCAACACTAGTTATGTGTTCTTTCCATGCCAAGATCTGAAAGCAATCGACTAGCCCTATGTTGGCTACTTCTTTTTGCTAAAAGACTCTAAAAACCAAAATGCAAGGGTTTGGATGCACAAGCTACTGGCTGTATTGCACCAGTTGGCCATACAGATGTTGGCCTGGCTTACTTTAAAAGGCTTTGGCACTGTAGGGATCATCATTACACTCCAGAGCATTACAGGATTGTATGAAAGGTTTGGAAAAAGATTATCTTTTTATTAACTGTTCTATAAAGTAAACCAACCCCTTCCCAGAGGATAGACCATTTATTTCTTCTGACTGGATCCCTCTTGTACCCCTGAGTAGTATATATTTATTTTCTTTTGCTTATATAGCATCAACCCATTCTGCATTGTAGTAGAGAGACTCTCCCAATGTTTCCTTCTTCAGACTTAGAAAAAAATATATATGGCACTTTAGAACTGTATGGTAAGACTAATGTTTGTTATTTTTGTAGAATAAGCCCAACTTTATTCAAATACAATAACCCTTTCGGGGTGGACCCCATCCGGACAAATAAACCCTATACCTTGAGACTCTTTAATAAGTAACTTTTATTATTATAATTCTTAAAAAGGGATTCTATCCCTTTGTACACACACTTCTGTTAAAAAAACAGTGGTCACTCTTGTATATCCTCTCCTCCTAGTGGCCTATGCTTCCACTAAATTTGTGATTTCCACAAATCGTATCCCATAGTGTATGTATATATATATATATATATATATATATATATATGTGTGTGTGTGTGTGTGTGTGTATATCCTTATTATTTTTCTTTTTAGACTACTGTCTCTCAGCATTATATGAGATAATCTGTTTATAGTTTAAGGGGTCATACTCTGCCCAGAATTGGTAGTCTCTTACTCCATCTATAATTCTGGGTCTCTCCTGCTAATATGGGTAATTCCTATAGATACTAGTGGTGTTATAATCACTTATTTTACGTACAGGGTGATCACTGTTGTTAAACCATCAGCCAGACTTTGTGAAGGGTTTGTGAGGCTTGTACCTAAAATAAATGATAATAATACCACTAGTATATATAGGAATTATCTGCGTTAGAAGGGGAGACACAGAATAAAAGATGGTGTGAGAGACCATTAGACACTTAGGGCAGGGTTACATGGGTGGCGGATCAGCAGTGTATTTGACGCTGCGGATGCGCCTAATGGCAGTTACAAGATAGACTGTACAGCGAGTTCCCAGCTGTGGCGGGGTAGTTCTGAGTGTCTGCTTGGAGCGGTGGATTTCTACAGTGGTAATCCACCACTACAAGCGGACACACAGACCCACCAGCTACCCAGGTGCAGCCGGTGGGGATAGAATCTCTTTTCAAGAATTATAATAATGGGATTCTGCTCTCCAATTCACACTTCTGAATTTCCACTTGCGGAATTCCGCTAGCGGAATTCCGCAAGTGGAAATTCTGAAGTGTGAATGGGAGTGCGGAATCCCATATAAGTATATGAGCTTTAATCTGAGGTGGAATTCGGCAAGCGGAAATTCTGCTGTATGAATAGACCCTTAGCGATCAAATGATTAGCATAGGAAAAGATCAGCTAAGTGCATTTCCTCACTGCATAAAGTACATTCACAATAGTTACTATAGTTTCTAGTGCAACAAGTTTTGAGGTTTTATCCATCTTTTATGTTGAGTGTCCCTAACAATTTAATCTCCTCATTTCAGAAACAAGCACACTAGGCCAGTTTTATAGGAAGTCTATCAGTTTTCTATGCAAAAAAGGGGTTTATATCACATACAATAATCAGTAAAAACATGTAAATCGAAAAAATAACATTATAATCAAAAAAGAACATTATACATGGTTCTTGCTACATTGTTTTTACAAACCATCAGCACAATTGAAGAAAAATGTGTTTTATTAATTATTGTAAACATACGTACCATCCTCATATACTAAAGGGATGTGCGGCCAAAAATTACAAATGAAGAATTACCACTCATTTTCTTGCAGCTGTTCAGTGGACTACAGACCCTAACTGGGAAAGGTCTCGTATTAACAATATTTGAGATGGAAAATATAACCTACTAGCTAGGTCATTGCCAAGGAAATATAGTAAACATTTAGTCCCGGTGGAAACTGGTGAGCGATTCATATTGTCCCTGTGTGTTTAAAACACTGGATTGTGCGGCTCAAGCGTTCGGTCCTGCCAGCTGTATGTATAAATGAGCTATGCAGCTCATACCTTACCAGCCATCTATGTAACTCTGTACAAACAGAGCACTGGAAGTACTTCACAAGAGGAAACTACAGAATAGAAATAGGTAGAAGCTATCAGCAACACGTCATGCTTTTTAACCCCTTCTTGTTGCAACCATTTTTGTGTCTTTGTATGCAACACAAAAAGAGAAACACAGCCGCACATCCACCATTTGTAATTTGATCTACTAGCTTCTCAGCATAATTTGAAAAACTAACAGGTTGTTAGTATACATTTTGATCAAAAAGTACAAGCCCACTCGCCACGTCAAGGCTACCTCGTTAGAGTGGGTCCCTAAACTGACACTGGCATAGCGCCCGGCGGCGACCACTGCCTCCGAAACCCCATGCCCAACGGGGGGAGTGACCCAGTGGCCAGGCAGCCCCACTACTGCCCGACCAAGTCCCTGGCTCTGGGCCACTCCACCCCACAGACAAAGCATCACAGAAGCAATGGCCGCCACAGAGAACCACACCAGCATGAAACCTACCATGTGCTCACTGCCAGAGTGCTGGGAGAATGGTAGGAGGAAACCCTTATGCAGTTTCCTGCTAATTAAAAATGCCTGGGCCAAATGGGTGGAGTTGAGTGCTGGCTGTGGAAGAGGGGAGAGACTACAAATGTGCAACACAAAAAGAGAAACACAGCCGCACATCCACCATTTGTAATTTGATCTACTAGCTTCTCAGCATGATTTCAAAAACTAACAGGTTGTTAGTATACATTTTGATCAAAAAGTACAAGCCCACTCGCCACGTCAAGGCCACTTCTTTAGAGTGGGTCCCTAACCTGACACTGGCATAGCGCCCGGCGGCGACCACTGCCTCAGAGACCCCATCCCATGCCCAATGGGAGGAGTGACCCAGTTGCCAGGCAGCCCCACTACTGCCCGACCAAGCCCCTGGCTCTGGGCCACTCCACCCCACAGACAAAGCATCACAGAAACAAAGGCTGCCACAGAGAACCACACCAGCATGAAACCTACCATGTGCTCACTGCCAGAGGGCTGGGAGAGTGGTAGGAGGAAACCCTTATGCAGTTTCCTGCTAATTAAAAACGCCTGGGCCAAATGGGTGGAGTGGCGAGTGGGCATGTACTTTTTGATCAAAATGTATACTAACAACCTGTTAGTTTTTGAAATTATGCTGCAAAGCAAGTAGATCAAATTACAAATGGTGGATGTGCGGCTGTGTTTCTCTCTTTGTGTTGTACATTTTTGTGCCTTTGTTGTTAGTTTTTTCCTTCTCACGTTCTAAGATCTATACATTTCTATTTTTCCATTAAGAGCCCTCTGGCTGTGAGCACATGTTAGGTTTCATACTGGTGTGGTTCTCTGTGGCGGCCATTGTTTCTGTGATGCTTTGTCTGTGGGGTGGAGTGGCCCAGAGCCAGGGGCTTGGTCGGGCAGTAGTGATGCTGCCTGGCCACTGGGTTGCTCCCCCATTGGGCATGGGGTCTCGGAGGCAGTGGTCGCCGCCGGGGGCTACGCCAGTGTCAGGTTAAGGACCCACTCTAACGAGGTGGCCTTGACGTGGGAGTGGGCATGTACTTTTTGATCAAAATGTATACTAACAACCTGTTAGTTTTTGAAATAATGCTGAGAAGCAAGTAGATCAAATTACAAATGATGGATGTGCGGCTGTGTTTCTCTCTTTGTGTTGTACATTTGTAGTCTCTCCCTTCTTCCATAGCCTGCACTCCACTCCACCCATTTGGCCCAGGCATTTTTAATGAGCAGGAAACTGCATAAGGGGTTCCTCCTACCATTCTCCCAGCCCTCTGGCAGTGAGCACATGTTAGGTTTCATACTGGTGTGGTTCTCTGTGGTGGCCATTGTTTCTGTGATGCTTTGTCTGTTGGGTGGAGTGGCCCAGAGCCAGGGGCTTGGTCGGGCAGTAGTGGGGCTGCCTGGCCACTGGGTCACTCCCCCCATTGGGCATAGGGTCTCGGAGGCAGTGGTCGCCGCTGGGGGCTACGCCAGTGTCAGGTTTAGGACCCACTCTAACGAGGTGGCCTTGACGTGGCGAGTGGGCATGTACTTTTTGATCAAAATGTATGCTAACAACCTGTTAGTTTTTGAAATTATGCTGAGAAGCAAATAGATCATATTACAAATGGTGGATGTGCGGCTGTGTTTCTCTCTTTGTGTTGTACATTTTTGTGTCTTTGTTGTTAGTTTTTTCCTTCTCACGTTCTAAGATCTATACATTTCTATTTTTCAATTAAAGAGCCATATAGGGTTTTTTTGGCATGACAAGTTTAACTTACCGTATATACTCGAGTATAAGCCGACCCGAGTATAAGCCGAGACCCCTAATTTCAACCCAAAATCCCAGGAAAAGTTATTGACTCGAGTATAAGCCTAGGGTGGGAAATACCTCATCCCCCCCTGTCATCATCCAGACCCGTCATTAACATCCTCATCATCCCCTTGTCATCATCCCACACATCCCCTTATCATCCCACACATCCCCCCTTCATCATCCCCTTGTCATCATCCCACACATCCCCTTATCATCCCACACATCCCCCCTTCATCATCCCCTTGTCATCATCCCACACATCCCCCCTTCATCATCCCCTTGTCATCATCCCACACATCCCCTTATCCCACACATCCCCCCTTCATCATCCCCTTGTCATCATCCCACACATCCCCTTATCCCACACATCCCCCCTTCATCATCCCCTTGTCATCATCCCACACATCCCCCCTTCATCATCCCCTTGTCATCATCCCACACATCCCCTTATCATCCCACACATCCCCCCTTCATCATCCCCTTGTCATCATCCCACACATCCCCCCTTCATCATCCCCTTGTCATCATCCCACACATCCCCTTATCATCCCACACATCCCCCCTTCATCATCCCCTTGTAATCATCCCACACCCCCACACCCCCCCCCCCTTCATCATCCTCTTCTCATCATTCGCCCTCAGTGGTCTTCAACCTGCGGACCTCCAGAGGTTTCAAAACTACAACTCCCAGCAAGCCCGGGCAGCCATCGGCTGTCCGGGCTTGCTGGGAGTTGTAGTTTTGAAACCTCCGGAGGTCCGCAGGTTGAAGACCACTGCGGCCTTCAACATGCGGACCTCCAGAGGTTTCAAAACTACAACTCCCAGCAAGCCCGGGCAGCCATCGGCTGTCCGGGCTTGCTGGGAGTTGTAGTTTTGAAACCTCCGGAGGTCCGCAGGTTGAAGACCACTGCGGCCTTCAACATCATCCAGCCCCCTCTCACCCCCTTTAGTTCTGAGTACTCACCTCCGCTCGGCGCTGGTCCGGTCCTGCAGGGCTGTCCGGTAAGGAGGTGGTCCGGTGAGGAGGTGGTCCGGGCTGCTATCTTCACCGGGGGCGCCTCTTCTCCGCGCTTCCGGCCCGGAATAGAGCCGTTGCCTAGACAACGACGCATCTGCATCGTTGTCAAGGCAACGTGACTATTCTGAGGCCGGGCCCGAAGCGCTTAGAAGAGGCCTCCCCGGTGAAGATAGCAGCCCGGACCACCTCCTCACCGGACCACCTCCTTACCGGACAGCCCTGCAGGACCGGACCAGCGCCGAGCGGAGGTGAGTACTCAGAACTAAAGGGGGTGAGAGGGGGCTGGATGATGTTGAAGGCCGCAGTGGTCTTCAACCTGCGGACCTCCGGAGGTTTCAAAACTACAACTCCCAGCAAGCCCGGACAGCCGATGGCTGCCCTGGCTTGCTGGGAGTTGTAGTTTTGAAACCTCTGGAAGTCCGCAGGTTGAAGACCACTGCGGGTGGGGGAGTTCACTCGAGTATAAGCCAAGGGGGGTGTTTTCAGCACGAAAAATCGTGCTGAAAAACTCGGCTTATACTCGAGTATATACGGTACCTTTATTTTACCATATAATGTGTTGCAAAACACATGTATTGGCTGATCATAGCTGCTTAGCTCACGGTTCATGGACAGTAGGAGCTTTTTTTATTGGCTAGTCTCTTTTTAAGATCCATGATGTTTGCAGTGTGGTGTGGATTATAGTGTGCTTTGTGAATTTAAATCCATTGGGGGATAAATTTCCTGAATTTTGCACCACTTTATTTACTTTAGCTGCGCCACATTTGCTTAAAATGTGGTGCACACTATTAGCGCCACATACTGTATTCAGATATTTAGCACTTGATTTAGTGCCCTGTTAGACAATTGTTTTTAAAAGGGGCGTGGTTAAGCACTTTGTGCTATTAGCACCCTATTTTCAAAGGTTTAGCTCCACTTTCTGGTGCACAAAGTGTTGCAGCTAATATCAAGTATACCTGGCTAAATAATTTGCTATTTGTGCTATTTGCTCCAAATGTTCAAAAGCCCAAGCACACTTCTGAAAATGAGGCACAGTTAACACTCTTTGAGGTGCAAAATAAAGAGCCTTTGAAATACCCTGTTCTGGCCTAGATTTTTTTCTAGTCAGTATAGTTGTTTTTTGGTCCATTCTTGTGTTTGGTCCATTTTTTGGTCCATTCTTTTTTTTTTTTTTTGCTATTTGGGTTCAGTAGGGTTTTCATTAGGGATGTTTGTAGGGACAGTTAGGTCATTAATATCAAGTTTTAGAGCGAGTGTGCAGGTAAAGTTTTAAGGAAAGATTCAGGGAAAGCTTGTTAGGATTTATTTTTGTAGCGTGTTTCTGTTCATCATCCATCGGCTTCAATTCCTGACTACCATCTTCATCATTGTTTGTGCTGCAGTTTCTGTCATCTATTGGTGAGTTCCTATTCATTTTATAATTTACCTGCTTGCATTGACATTTGCTTTCATAAATTTGCTCTTGCCACTATTTGGTGGTTACAGTTTGGCCTTACTACAATTCATGGGATGTCAAAGTTGACCAGCCAGTCTTAGCAGAATGCTGATACTATGCTTGTTGAATTTTATGAATGGTGTTCTAACACGGCCTATCGTAACATGCTAACATGTGAACTATTGGAAAGACGCCATTTACAGTATCAGACATGAATTCTCTACTGATGATTTTGAACCTTGTTTAACCCCTTAACGACGAATGAATGTAAATGTACGTCCTGGTGAGGTGGTACTACGCACCAGGACGTACATTTACATCCTATGCATAACCGCGAGCATTTTTCTAACTTTGAAGCTTTCTGCTTGTAAGGAAAATGGATATTACGAATACATTTTTTTTGTTCACATATACAATATGTCTACTTTATTTTTGCATCATAAAATTTTACTTTTGGAAGACACCAGAGGGCTTCAAAGTTCAGCAGCAATTTTCCAATTTTTCACAAAATTTTCAAACTCTGTATTTTTCAGGGACCAGTTCAAGTTTGAAGTGGATTTGAAGGGTCGTCATATTAGAAATACCCCATAAATGACCCCATTATAAAAACTACACCCCCCCAAAGTATTCAAAATGACATTCAGTCAGCGTTTTAACCCTTTAGGTGTTTCACACGAATAGCAGCAAAGTGAAGGAGAAAATTCACAATCTTCATTTTTTACACTCACATGTTCTTGTAGACCCAATTTTTGAATTTTTACAAGGGGTAAAAGGAGAAAATTTTTACTTGTATTTGTAGCCCAATTTCTAGTAAGCACATACCTCATATGTCTATGTAAAGTGTTTGGCGGGCGTAGTAGAGGGCTCAGAATGGAAGGAGCGACAAGGGGATTTAAGGAGAGTACGTTTTTCTGAAACGGTTTTTGGGGGGCATGTTGCATTTAGGAAGCCCTTATGGTGCCAGAACAGCAAAAAAAAACACATGGCATACCATTTTGGAAACTAGACCCCTCGGGGAACGTAACAAGGGGTAAAGTGAGCCTTTATACCCCACAGGTGTTTCACGGCTTTTGCAAATGTAAAAAAAATATATATAATTTTTACCTAAAATGCTTGTTTTCCCAAAAATTTTACATTTTTAAAAAGGGTAATAGCAGAAAATACCCCTAAAAATTTGAAGCCCAATTTCTCCCGATTCAGAAAACACCCCATATGGGGGTGAAAAGTGCTCTGCTGGCGCACTACAGGTCTCGGAAGAGAAGGAGTCACATTTGGCTTTTTGAAAGATAATTTTGCTCTGGGGGCATGCCGCATTTAGGAAGCCCCTATGGTGCCAGGACAGCAAAAAAAAAACCCACATGGCATACCATTTTGGAAACTAGACCCCTCGGGGAATGTAACAAGGGGTTAAGTGAACCTTTATACCCCACAGGTGTTTCACGACTTTTGCATATGTAAAAAAATAATAATTTTTTTTAACCTAAAATGCTTGTTTTCCCAAAAATTTTACATTTTTAAAAAGGGTAAAAGCAGAAAATACCCCCCAAAATTTGTAACACAATTTCTCTCGAGTACGGCGATACCCCATATATGACCCTAAACTGTTGCCTTGAAATACGACAGGGCTCCAAAGTGAGAGCGCCATGCGCATTTGAGGCCTAAATTAGGGACTTGCATAGGGGTGGACATAGGGGAATTCTACGCCAGTGATTCCCAAACAGGGTGCCTCCAGCTGTTGCAAAACTCCTAGCATGCCTGGACAGTCAACGGCTGTCCGACAATACTGGGAGTTGTTGTTTTGCAACAGCTGGAGGCTACCTTTTGGAAACAGTGGAGTACCAGACGTTTTTCATTTTTATTGGGGAGGGGAGGGGGGTTGTATAGGGGTATGTGTATATGTAGTGTTTTTTACTTTTTATTTTATTTTTTGTTAGTGTAGTGTAGTGTTTTTAGGGTACAGTCGCCTGGGCGGGGGGTTCACAGTAGTTTCTCGCTGGCAGTTTGAGCTGCGACAGAAAATTTGCCGCAGCTCAAACTTGCAGCCAGATACTTGCTGAAAACCTCCGCCCATGTGAGTGTACCCTGTACATTCACATTGGGGGGGGGGGGGGGGGGGGACGGACATCCAGCTGTTGCAAAACTACAACTCCCAGCATGCGCTGACAGACTGTACATGCTGAGAGTTTTAGTTTTGCAACAGCTGTAGGCACACTGGTTATGTATCACTGAGTTTGTGACCTAACTCGGTGTTTCACAACCAGTGTGCCTCCAGCTGTTGCAAAACTACAACTCCCAGCATGTACGGTGCATGGTGTACATTGACTGCTGAGAGTTGGAGTTTGCAACAGCTGGAGGCACACCGGTCGTGAAACAATGAGTTAGGTAAAAAAAAAAAAAAAACTCTAAGTTTCACAACCAGTGTGCCTTCAGCTGTTGCAAAACTACAACTCTCAGCAGTCACCGACAGCCAACGGGCATGCTGGGAGTTGTAGTTATGCAACCAGCAGATGCACCACTACAACTCCCAGCATGCACTTTAGCTGTTTGTGCAAGATGGGAGTTGTAGTTATACAACAGCTGAAGGTACACTTTTCCATCGAAAAAATGTGCCTCCAGCTGTTGCAAAACCATAAGTCCCAGCATGCCCATAAGGGAATGCTGGGAGTTGTGGTGGTCTGCCTCCTGCTGTTGCATAACTACAGCTCCCAGCATGCCCTTTTTGCATGCTGGGAACTGTTGCTAAGCAACAGCAGGAGGCTGTCACTTACCTCCAACGATCCACGCCGCGCAGGTCAGTCCCTCGTCGTCGCCGCCGCTGCTCCTGGGGCCCCGATCCCAACATTCACGCTGGGGATTGGGGTCCCCAGCACCCGGGGTGCACGTCCCGCACCCGCTCACGTTCTCCGGAAGAGGGGCAGAGCGGGTGCGGGAGTGACACCCGCAGCAAGCGCCCTGATTGGTCGGACGGTAATCCGGCCGACGAATCACGGCGATCGTGAGGTGGCACCAGTGCCACCTCACCCCTGCAGGCTCTGGCTGTTCGGGGCCGTCAAAACGGCCCCGAACAGCCAGTAATTCCGGGTCACCGGGTCACTGGAGACCCGATTGACCCGGAATCGCCACAGATCGCTGGACTGAATTGTCCAGCGATCTGTAGCGATCGGCGACATGGGGGGGCATAATGACCCCCCTGGGCGATATGCCGGGATGCCTGCTGAACGTTTTCAGCAGGCATCCGGATCCGGTCCCCAACCGGCTAGCGGTATTCCCATGGGCGTATGGATACACCCTCGGTCCTTAAGGACTCGGAATGCAGGGCGTATCCATACGCCCTATGTCCTGAAGAGGTTAACATAGCAAATTCCAAGTCAAATACACAGATACTTAAAAATGCTTGCATGCACTTTTATATGGTTATATGTAATATGAACATGAAACAGTGCCTTAGATTAGGCAAAAGAGGGTGGTCAAACAGAAAAGTAGCATTTTAGTAACATTTTATCACTTACATCATTTATATAGGTTTTATGTTTTTTTTTTAATTCTTGCATAAGACATCACTTTTGTATGACACTTAATCTCCTGAAAATAAACATATGTTGGCTCATGTTGTACCACTGATAAAAAGTAACAAAGTAAATCAAGAATGCACAATACATTAAGCATAAATAGATTTCCCAAATTCGCTTTTACTGTCAGATAAAAAGCAAATGTTAAACAGACACAGCATAAAGTCATACATTCAGCCTTAGTAAAAGCTTAAGCAAAAGCTTGAAATGAAAGTTCATTTCAAATGTGGTTATATCCCCACAGTCTTTTTAAAGTAATTTTTTTTTACACCATACACCTTAAATGGGTAATGTAGTTTTCATTTATAGAGTAATGAAAAAGGACGAACACAATAGAACAACATAAAGGCAAAAACACTAACAAATCAACTACATCATAACCACTTGTAGAGGTAGCAACCTGGTTCCTGGTTGAGCGGTAAATGGGAAGGTAACACAGTAAAATACACACTCACTGGTTGTTGCAGGACACATAAAGTTCTCTCCCAATTTGATCCTTGGATCCCTCCATTATCACAATAGGGCAAGGCCATCTTGCTCCATGAACTGAAGTGGACATGTAGATGGCAGAAACCATTGGAGTTGAATGGCACATCAACTAAATGTGAGAAACTATCCTTTTCTTTACAACAGGATAGCGATCTTAGAGATGTGGGCCCTACCAGGTTTACCTATCAAGGCACGAAATGTAAAAGTCTGATCAGCCAGTGTGACAGAGAGAAAAACAGACTCTGGGGATTTCAAAACTTTTTCCAAAGAGAGTACTACTACATGGAGCCTACTACACCAGCACCAACCATCTAGTTCTGTTCATAAGAAGCAACTACCTCTTCTCAAGTCCTGCAGGAACGCCTGGGAACTGAGTTCCTGCACGTTTTCCACAGCAGGAACATCATTCCCATTAGCAAGAGTCCTACAGGACCAGCCCTTGAGTGGAAATCTTGGGTGAGTTCCCACACTTTTTTTTCCAGGACTTGACCCCTGCTCATTGGGCTGCTTATAGGTATAGGCCTTTAGTACGTAATAGAAAAAATTGCCGTGGATCTGGTTGTACACCCTACTTATCAATATATGGGTTGTTAACCATTTTAATAGTATTAGCATTACTATTCTATACACCATATAAGTAGGAGTCAAAAACCTACAAGTGGATAATCTATATATATTTAAAACTCAATGGCCCCGATTTATCAATCTATCTGAGACAGAAACTGGAGTGATTTTTCCAAGCAACCAATCACAGCTGTTTTATATTTTAGGGAGCTCTGGTAAAATGAAAGCTGAGCAGTGATTGGTTGCTTGGGAAAATCACTCCAGTTTCTGTCTCAGACAGATTGATAAATCAGGTCCAGTGTGTCTGTGTGTATGTGTGTATATATGTGTGTGTGTGTGTGTGTGTATGTACCACAATCACGTCCAAACGGCTAAAGATACTAACATGAAACTTGGTACACATGTTACTTATATGTCAACAACAGTGGAATATGAAAAACAAAAAGAGATAAAGCGCCCGTCTATGTGCCATAAATCCAACCAACAAGAGGGTGTAATAACACAAATAGAGTGTGCTCACTAGGTGATGTTATGCTAAGAGCATAACATCTACAGTAACTTCGGGGGCCCAGCTGATGTGGGTAACGAGTCACGGTGTGCTGCCTGGATCCTCCCGTCCAGCTGGACGTTCTGTAAGGAGTATTCAGTGATGAAAAAGAAGCGATCCTGTTGCGGCGCTCGCCCGTGTGGCAGGAATGGAGTTCAAAAGCCGATGGTAAGTAAAGGCATACTTTATTCAGAATCAATTCGGACTACGTGTTACGAAGGGACACGCTCCCCTCTTCCTCAGGTCCAATCCTTAGAGGACTAGTGGGCCGGGCTGTGATTTAAATACGGGAAAAGCCCGCGATAATTGGAGAATCATATAATCAAACTTAATATTCAGAAACACTTACATACAGAATGTAGGTCATAGATGCATGTAATACATGAAAGATTTTATTTTTTTTCCTATGGAAAGGGGATATGGACTCCATCTCCACCTTAGTGCAACAGATCAATGGGAATACTTGGGGTATTCAACTGACCCCTAACATTTCCAACACATCAATAGAGTTCCTAGATCTGCTGATAACCCATACCGAGAGGCAGATAATTACGTCCACGTATTTCAAACCGGTGGATTCTAATAGCTATGTCCCATTCCACAGTGGCCATCTTAAAAAATGGAAACATAACATCCCCTATGGGCAATTCCGCAGAATCTGTAAAAACTGCGTTGTGGATGAAACGTTCAAGGAACAGGCTGGAACTCTGAGAAGCCGCTTCTTAGAGAAAGGTTACCCTGAGCAATTGATCAGGGATGCCTATCACAAAACTCTACAAATGACTCACGATGACTGCCTACCTTCTCATTCAGCAATAACCTCATCCCAGGTGGATTGCCCGACATCTACACTGGTACAACCAGGTAACCCCTCCAGTGACCCCTTGTATGAAGGGAACAATGGAACCATAGCAGCATCCAATACCTCCAACAGGAGAAGAACAAAGAAAACCAACAAGGGGAATCAAACCCTGAATTTTATTTCTACTTACTCTGGAGGCCACAGATTGGTGCAGCAAATCATAAAAAAGCATTGGAATGTTCTGAGGTCACTAGTACAGCGACAGGGGCCACCTTCCCTCTCAAATCTTATATGAATTGTCAATCCACGCATATTATCTATTTGATCACCTGTATTTGCAAAAAACAGTACATTGGCCGGATGACACAGCCCCTGCATCTACGTCTCAACCAACATAGGGCAAATATTAAAAAAGGATTTCTCCTACATAGCCTGTCTCGACACATCAGTATTCATCATAAGGATGTTCAAAATCCAATTTCCATCATACCAATCGAACAAATCCCGGCTACCACCAATAACAGTTCTGCTGTATCAAATAAAAAGGAAAATTTGGGATTTATACCTTACAGACACTTAACCCTATGGGTCTTAATGAAGCGACAGAGGTGATATGCTGAAAATCTTGTTACTCACAGCCTCTGGGGCCTTGTATTCCTAAATTACCTTTATCATGATAATTCTATTGTCTTGAATTGAATGCATTGGGCCTGTCTACGGTCCATCCTAGTGGATTATATATCCAAAATATGTATGTGAGGGGGCTTGGTCAGGTCTCATTTTGTGCGGCTCTGTCTGGCGCCCATCATCCGGGGATTGGCCCGGCGTCCAGCTGCTCAGCTTTGCGGCTGTCCATTTGTCTCTTGTTCCACACTATTGAGACTGCCAGTGTTTATAGGCGTTCCCTGATTATCCCTGACCGATCATATGTATGCCTTTCAAGACTTATCGAACTAGAAGTTTTTATTTTCTATTGTTTGATAATTTTAATGAGTTTTTTTTACTAATTTTTCATGTATGACATGCATCTATGACCTACATTCTGTATGTAAGTGTTTCTGAATATTAAGTTTGATTATATGATTTTCCGATCTTCGCGGGCTTTTCCCGTATTTAAATCACAGCCCGGCCCACTAGTCCTCTAAGGATTGGACCTGTGGAAGAGGGGATGTCCCTTCGTAACGCGTAGTCCGAATTGATTCTGAATAAAGTATGCCTTTACTTACCATCGGCTTTTGAACTCCATTCCTGCCACACGGGCAAGCGCCGCAACAAGATCGCTTCTTTTTCATCACTGAATATGTCAACAACAAACATAGGATAGGTAATTTAACCCTTACTCACCCCCATTTGCCAGGGTCGGGGGTTTTGTTTAAAGTCCCATACAAGTCCATGGGAAATATATGTTACTGTATAACTTCCAAACGGCTGGAGATATTTTGATAATACTTGGTCACAATTTATTTATATGTCCACTCAAAATACAGGGTAGTTAATTTAACCCTTAACTACCCCCATTTGTGAGGGTTGGGGTTTTTGTCCCATGCAAATCAATGGGAAATGTATGTTCCCACATAACTTTGGTACGGCTGGAGTTATTTCAATACCTGGTACACATATTACAGGTCGGGATATGAGGACGGGATGGGAGGTCAGGATAGGAGGTCGGGATAGGAGGTTGGGATAGGAGGTCGAGATAGGAGGACGAGAGACGAGGACGGGATATGAGGATGGGATAGGAGGAAAGGATAGGCGGACGGGATAGGTAGGTCGGGATAGGAGGCCGGGATAGGAGGATAGGATAGGAGGACTGGATAGGAGGACTGGATAGGAGGAAAGGATAGGCGGAAGGGATAGGAGGACGGGATAGGAGGATAGGATAGGAGGACTGGATAGGAGGACGGGATAGGAGGACAGGATAGGAGGTCGGGATAGGAGGTCAGGGTATGAGGACGGGATATGGGGTTGGTATATGACAACAATATATGAGGACGGGATATGAAGTCAAAAGCTTCCTCTGTTGATTTTCCTCCACAACAAGGATTAGGAAGGAAAAACTGGGCAAAGCCGGGTACTAGTTTATGATATAATACATTCTAGAATATTTTACATGCCAGTCCAAATATTTCTGGTCACAATACTCTATACTTTACTTGCACAAATTTGTTCAAAAGGGTATAGTCAGATCTATTAAACTAAGCACCAAGCCTTTTCTCCACGTTTCCCAAAGCTCTATCTTAACAAATGACCTTTATCCCTTCCCAGACACGTAACAATGTGGCCTATTTCCCAAATCCATTTTTCAGACACTGTGCTGCTGATTCTGAAAAGTTGCTCTCTTAACCTCATGTCCCCAAATGCCACCCAGTCTCTTCTATGTATCTTGTCTGCTTGTAGGATTTTACGCAACTTGTACTTAGACTTGAAAACACTACTGCTTTTATCTACAAGAATTCTATGAGACAAATGTTTGTCACTTAGTCAAAGAACATTTATTTCATTTTAAAGAAATCAGGGCTTATAAAAAGATCACTAGAGGTCCCCATACCATCCAGAACAAAATCCTATCCAGTCCAGTTTGTCCAAGCAGAAGCACAAGCATGAATAAAGTCTATTAAGTGTAAGCAGGACTAGCATTGTGCTCACTCCTGTCCTATCAGACTGCTGCATGAAACCAGAGAGGAGGGGGTTACAGAGTAGCCTTCAGTGATAGGATAAAGAGACCCAGCACAGTACAGCAGTCTCAGAGAGCATGGTGGGTGAGGAAAGAGACAGATATACCCCCTCCAGAGCACAGCTGGTCAACTATGATGTAAGATCTTACAGTATATCTTTTAAATTTTAAGGTATAAAAGAATATAGGAATAAAAAATATAATGCAGGTTACAGAACAGTTTTAAAGGGATTATCCAGGACTAAATACTTCTTATATTGCCCAAACCCATCATTTTAATACAAATAAATGAACCTTATAACTATCAATTATTTTCAGAAAAATTTAGTCCCCTCTGTTGGCCCAGCATTATTGCTGACATGCGGCTTACTAACTGGGAATAGATATATGATATTGCAGCAGCAAAATTTTTACCCCAAACTAAAAAGGTAATATCCTTGTATTGGGTGACCACCTATGGTGCATCCATATTTCTTACTGGACATACTGAATTGTACTTTATTATAATTTTTGTACTTCCGAGTTTGCCCTTAGGTTTAAACTGAGCAGCTTAAAAATTGCTTGGCGAATGTATGAATGTAAATGAATGTAAAACAGATGGATGTAGTTGTCTGACAACTGTGTATTGCCAATGCTCAATACAGTGTAGATTCAATGTAGTACAAATCAATGGCAACTAGCCAATATGCAATGGAGATCTACTGCAAGCTGCATGAAAACCAGCTGTTTGCTTAGGCCCCGGCTAAGGAGCTTTTATAGTAGTTGGCTCTAATACAGTGAGTGCTTGCTCCTTCACTTAAAGGTAGGCATTCCAATGTAAAACGCTGTATTTCTGCATTTTATGGGCTATCATGTGATATTCAAGTTTTATATTACACAATAGAAAGAGAGACAGACACACATAGATAGATAGATATGAGATAGATATTAGATAGATATAGATAGATATGAGATAAATATTAGATAGATAGATAGATAGATAGAGATAGATAGATAGATATAAATAGTAGCTACATATAGATAAATAAATAAGAGGTATTGTTCTTTACTCATTTAACACAATCAACTTCCATGAATTGCAGGTAACTAAAAATGTTTTCTTTTTAGAAAATCCCAGGAAACCACATTAAGGCTGGGTTCACACCACATTTTTCAAGTATGTTTCCCATATACGTTTTCATTATTGAAAACCGTATACATAGACAAATAATTGAACCGTATTGAAAACCATATACATAGACAAATAATTGAACTGTATTGAAAACCATATACATAGATAAATAATTGAAAACTGTATGCAACCAGACATCTGGTTGCATACGGTTTGCTTGCAATACGTTTTTTTTCCTGTACTCAAAACTGTGGTTGACCACGGTTTTTTCTCCGTTTTAAAAGCCGTACTGCAACCGCATACGTTTTTTTTTAACATGGAACTCAATGGGAAACACACACACATGTATACGGTTCCATGATGGGGTGCATCAATAGGGGCATAGATGCCCATGACAAGGAAATAATTCTTCCACTGTACAAATCACTAGTCAGACCACACATAGAAGACTGTGTACAGTACTGGGCACCGGTGTAAAAGAAAGTTATAGGGGAGCTGGAGAGGGTTCATAGACGGGCAACCAGAGTAATACGGGGAATGGGAGGACTACAGTACCCAGAAAGATTATCAGAATTAGGGTTATTTAGTTTAGAAAAAAGAAGGCTTAGGGGAGACCTAATAACTATGTATAAATATATCAGGGGACCATACAGAGATCTCTCCCATGATCTATTTATACCCAGGACTGTATCTATAACAAAGGGGCATCCTCCACGTTTAGAGGAAAGAAGGTTTCTACACCAGCACAGACAGGGGTTCTTTACTGTAAGAGCAGTGAGACTGTGGAATTCTCTGCCTGAGGAGGTGGTCATGGGGAACTCTGTAAAAGAATTCAAAAGGGTTCTGGATGCATTTTTGGAGAATAATAACATCACTGGTTATGTATACTAGATTTATAGGGACAGAACGTTGATCCAGGGATTTATTCTGACTGCCTTATTTGGAGTCGGGAAGGAATTTTGACCTCTAGTATGAGGGTTTTTTGCCTTCCTCTGGATCAACTCAGTAGGGACTCATTGGGGTCATAGGTTGAACTTGATGGACTCTGGTCTTTTTTCAACCTTATGAACTATGTTACTTTGCACATGCGCATTTGCATCCTAAAGTCCCCACCCAACACCCCATTAAAAATGGACAACATTTTCAAAAATGTATGTTTTTTTTTTTAATAAAAACGGACAGAACTGTATGCACTTTTACTAACAGTATACGGTTGAAAAGCGCATAGGGTTTACTTTTTCCCATACGGTTCCATCCATTTTTTACCATACGGTTTTCTTTAGAAAAACTGATTGAAAACAGTATGGCAAAAGGCGTCATGTGAACCCAGCCTGAGCTAGGACATAGTGGGTGAAGAAGTAAAAGACCCGTGCTTCAGGCGCTGTTCAGAGTTTCATTAGTAGAATGAATAATCAAATGCAGGTATATCATTTAAAGTGCCATTTGGGCACTATGTTTATTTGGAAATCACCAATGACGCGTTTCGGAGGTTAGACCCTCCTTCCTCAGATTGGCATCTTTGGTGATTTCCAAATATACATAGTGCCCAAATGGCACTTTAAATTATATACCAGGCATTTGATTATTCATTCTACTAATGAAACTCTGAACAGCGCCTGAAACACGGGTCTTTTACTTCTTCACCCACTCCATTGAACAGGATCGGATTGTCCATACCGATGACCCTTTGGGCTTTGCAGTTCCTTCTGGCTACAAACATACCCCTTTTAGGGGTGAAAAGCGCTGATTTTCTACCATAAGGTGAACGGCCAATCGAAAGGCTGGCACAGTCCACCCTCTTCCCCACCTGGTACCTTGGGTAATACACGAGGCGCAGTCCCTCTTTTTTTTTTCCTTTTATTAGGTTGAACTAGGAGATAGGCTTTTGAAAGACAAATGCTTAAAAATAGATTTCACATTGTGTTTAAGCCTACCTGATGTACATTTCTGACATACTGTATATGATGGATGAAACTTTAGGGTCCTTTATTAAAAAGAAACCCATAAACCATGCAGTATAAATTTTTTAATGATTTCAGCATAGAAGTCTACCCTTTTCCGTCCATCAAATGCTAATGTTTATGTGTCCTCCATGTAGTGGGACAAAAGAGACAAAAGTGTAGAGGCATATATGCCATTCAAGCTTCACTTTCTGGGAAGAAATGCAAAGCAGCTCTTGCATCACCTTTTCCAGGTAGCATATCCTTAACGTCAATGTCTTACTCCAACAAAGAGTCTTGGAACCTGACTGGAAATGTATGCCAAGCAAAATGTCTCTCCAGAAGTAAAGACTGTGAACAGCTGTTTCAAGGGAATTGTCCCTTGTCAGTAAACATCAGGGTGCTAGCTGGCTAATGAGAGGCCTGTTGTTGTGGGACCAAATTGGTAATGTCTTTATGACACTCTTCTTTAGGCCACTCACTAGCCACCCAGCACACCCTGCCCTGTACTGATGAAAGACAACATCCTTGATATAGCTGTCTACATTCTTTCCTTCTGTAAATATCTTTATCTTGGTATACATTCCCAGTCATGTCTTAAGACTCCTAGTTGAAGTGAAACATTGAATTTAAGGAAAAGAAAAGGTGGTGTGAGAGCTGTTTTGCATTTTCATTCTTTCATGTAAAGATAATGCTCACCTGTGCTTCCGTGCATGTAGAGATATCTAAGCAGCAGACTAGGCAATCATATTGGACTATTGGGCCAGGAATGGAACTTGCACAAGCTTGTTTGCGTAACAGCAAAGCTACGGCAAAAAAAAATGTGTTATAACCAGTCCCAAATAATATAAAAATGGGTTCCTTTGTTAAATGCACATCAAAAACATCTTGGAAGCACAAAAACAAATGCCATAATTTTTCAAACAACAAGGTTTTCAGGAAGAAGTTTTTTAGTAAGACCTTGTTTTTTTAAAGGGGTACTCCAGTGCTTACACATCTTATCCCCTATCCAAAGGATAGGGGATAAGATGCCTGATCGCGGGAGTCCCGCAGCTGGGGATGCCTGTGATCATGCACGCGGCACCCCGTTTGTAATCAGACCCCGTCACGCTCCGCCCCTCAATGCAAGCCTACGGGAGGGGGCGTGATAGCTATCTCCCGTAGGCTTGCATTGAGGGGCGGAGCGTGACGTCACACGGGGGCGGGGCGTGACATCACATGCCGCCGGCCCTGTGGTCGACCGTAATCAGACCCGGAGCGAACACGCTCCGGGGTCTGATTACAAACGGGGTGCCGCGTGCATGAACACGGGCGTCCCCAGCTGCGGGACCCCCGTGATCAGGCACCTTTGGATAGGGGATAAGATGTGTAAGCACCAGAGTACCCCTTTAACTAGAAATATTTTTTTTCCAATGTGCAACAGGTTCTAAAGGAACCTGTTTTTTTTTTTTATATTTTTTTTTTGAACCAGTGTTTTTCTTTCCAGGACACACTTTTGTCCACAAATCCACTTAACCTACATGTTGAGACCTGTTCTGGAATCCAAAAATCTTTTGTTATGAAGGATGGAGTTCTAGATGAGGGAAGGATTGGAGGCAAGAAACAAGTCTTGTATGTATGAGTGTGAGGACTGGTGGTGATACGCCTGGTAAAAAAGAGACTATGTTAGAGGTTGATAGGTAGATAGAATAGAACAGAATAGATACTTTCCCATGACTGACAGTTGGGGCTCCAGCCCGGTGAAACTAAATACTACAATAATGTAGAATTTAGGTCAGTGGAAAGAGAACAAGCAAGGATCCAGAATTTGAACACTGGCCATTTCAGTCTGTAATTGAATAGACTCGGGCCATTCATGTGTTAATGTGTAGTACAAAAAAGGTGCGTGTTCCAGGTGAGTTTAAGATTACGTGAAACTGTTTGTTGTAGTTGGGTAAATGTAATCATTTCCACCTGAACTCCCTCACTGTCAGCTGGCCCGGCTCAGTGTTGACTGTGCGTATCACTTTGCTGCACAGAAATCTGTTCCTGTGCTGAAAGACAAGACCAGGACAATGTATAACAGAGCAGAGGATATTGTGTGGGGCCAATTATCACATAAGTGGTTCTCACGGATTAGTCTGGCACTGTGTGCCAGGTTATGCATTAACTTCTTTCTGTGCACTTTACCCAATTGCTAAAAATTTACAAGTGGTGGCTTTGTCAATTGTTCTTTCTGCTGATCATTGGACAGATGATGGCTCCTGGCATTTTGGATATTTCTAACTTTTAAAAACAGTTTGGTCCAACTATGGACTGTTGTGTCTCCTGTCATAAAGATTATAGTTGTAGCTCGTAAAATCTTTACATGGGTAAAGTGTAATATAAAAATTTAATTTTTTATATATGAAATTTCCTAGGATGGGTTTCAAAACTTTGTTTTGCTCAGATGACAGAACATTTCAGTATGTCCAAAATTTTGCATAGAGTAATATTTCAATATACGGGAGCCAAAGCTTTATGGTTTTACAGTCACTTTGCCTTAAATCCACTGCACGGACATCAAATTTCAGCCATAACTAGAGGGAACATTTTGCATATTGTATTATTGTTGAGTTAAATGTGTACAAATTCACTCTTGTTCTGAAGGAAGAAAACTGTCTTATACTAGCCAAAATAGAGCCTCTTATAAAAGACAGTAAAATATCTATAGACAGCTGTTTCCCATTTCTTGTTCCTGGTCATACAGAGCTGGGTGCTGGTTTTCTAGTGACATTTCAAAAGGTCTTCATAGACTTTAGTAAAAATTCAGTCAACCCTGCCAATTTTGGGGAGACCTTCTGACTCTCTAATGATTATGGGAGCCACGTGATGGTGTTGGGAGGAGGGAAGGGTCAGTCATGTTGGGTTTTTTGGGAGATAAGCCATCAACGAGCTGTCTAGCAGCTGCGTACCTCACCTCCCTTCTTCACAACACATGAATGTTTGGCAAATCCAAATGTTTATGTGTATGGGGTGATCGAGAGAGACAACTGTTCGTTCGGGCCACAGCTATTGAGGGTGCATGGGCACCTTAAACACCGCTTGGGGAAGTGGGGGCTATTTTTGTGTCTAATGGAATTTTTTCATTCATACTGGATTTAAGTTAAAAACCTATCTATACACCCACAAATAAAATTGATGGTTCATGGAGATTTAGTTATGTCCCATAAAAGTCTAAGCAGATTTTATCAGCCCTCAAGAGAAACGTTTTAGATGTATCCAGGGGGCATATTTTTATTCTTCAAAATAGGGAGGGATCCAAGGGATCTGAGCAACCCTATAAGTGTTTCCAGGACTTTATTGGAAGTTTCCAAACGAAACAGACCATAGAAATATACTTATATGTATGTACATGTTCATATAACATATCAATTGAACAAATGCCATAATAGCCCATGGGTGCTGGATGTCTATAAAACCAAATGATCAAAGGGGTAAGGTTTCTCCTTGAGGAGAACACCATAAAGGTGTGTGAAGACTTATAGTCTGTTAATTCTCCAGCATAAGTGGCCTATGTCTCCACACACCTTTGTGTTGCTACAACACAGGCCTCTCTGCAGTCAACCAGAACACTGCTCTGTACTTTTAAGGAGTAAGAACACCAAAACAGCTATCTACACAGGGGTCTCTTCTACTTCTGGAACAATTTTCCGTCTTGGCCTAAATTCCAATTCATGTTCTAAGGCTTCCTAAAAGAGCATAAACATTGGTAAGGGAAAGCTAACTTCAAAAATGACATCAGAAAGCTGTTTTGTAATACCAAATGTTGTCAATGAAAACCTAAATTTAGCATATATACTCAACTGAGAACAAAAATCAGTGGACAAAGCCTAATCTTTTGGCATGAAAATCATCTGCACATAAGACCCCTTATAGCTGAAGGTGGGGTTACATGTAATAATATATTTTTATTTATGACCCATCTATTAATAATGTTTATTCCAGGGAAGAGAATTATCAAGGATTCGGAGATTACCCGCAGTAATGCTCAACAAGCTGTAGTAAATTGATTTATGTGAACTGTGGCTATGTCTTGAGTCCCCATGAATGTGGGATAAATCCTATGGCTTTGAATGAATACTGGCTGTTTTACTTTACTATTTATTTCCTGTGCATCCACCCATAAAATAGATCATCCCCAAGTTGTTAGAGTTTAAGTAAGCATAAACTTTGGCCCAAAAGTTACAGTCATCATTTCCTCAAAGTTAGCAGCACTAAACCAGAATATAGTTTTATTTGGCTAACCCCAAAGTAGGATGTGGCTGCCAATCTCCAAAGCCACAAGATCGGATTTCATTCAGACACCCCCAGCGCTATGTTTTGTCTTCTACAGGAAATACACCGCTCTGTGTACCATCCATCTGTTATATAAACATCTGTGACTATGACAACAGGAATATGTAATCTAGTAGAATATTGCACAGTGAAGGTACCTTATTTTCTCAAAGGGGTTTTCCAATGTTATATAAATAAAGCCTTTTACTGTATAACAATAATGCAACTTTTTACATCAGCTGTCGTACAATTCCTATCTATTATCAGCAGCTCGGTTTGTTGTCAGTATTAAGAAGCCTCATATATTAGTATACATCCAGAAGTTGACTACTTGTCCTGATCATGTCCAAAGGACATGAATACAAGACTTTTTACAAAAGAACACTGGTGTGAACAGAAAAAAAATGATGTTCCTATATCATATATTTTATTGATAACATATTCCTATCCTAGAGATGGGATCTCAATTTGTTGGGAGGATGGAGGTCCTTGGCTTATTTTCCACCAGCTAAGATGTCTACATCCAGCCAAAGATTAAAAAATGAGGTAAGCATGCATGTTTATGGTTCTTGTTAGGGGTTTATCCACTGACAAAAAAAATGTCGTCTTGGTCATCCCAGCTGTTTGATGGTTGGGAGGCTGAAAACAGGCGAAACACGTACTAAATTCGTGCAACTCCCATTGTCATTAATAGAAGTTGTATGGCAATTATTACATTTACATATTGTGGTAACATAATAAATAGTGCTGTACAGAGATTGGCATTAATTCCAATTCCCTTTGGGGCTCCCAATTTAAACTATCATAATGTTTTGGAGGAAACTCACACAAACATAAGGAGATGCAGATATAGTCTGACACTGTAAGACAAAAGTCTAACTATTAAGCCACCATGCTGCCCTAACATACAGGTGTGTTTCTTTTCAAATCATGTCCAATCATCTTAATTTACCACAGGGACTCCAGTGGAGGTGTATAAACATCTCAGAGAGGATCAAGGAAAATGGAAAGCCCCCATAACTAAATTTCAAGCATCAAAGCAAAAAATCTTAATTTTATTGTCATTGCGAAATGTTAGTTTTCTCTTTTTAACACATTTGCCAAAATGTCAAAACCTTTTTGTTTTCAGAGAAAAAGTGAAAGGTTTCCAAATCTTCCGAATGCATTGTATATGTGCTAAAATATTGCCATATCTCGTCTAAAACTGCCCTGAGGACTAATACAAATATCTAATGAGATAAATTCTTTAAATATTTGTAATGTGAGTAGAAACATTTCACCACTGTCAAGCTTCTAGGAATGGAGGGGAAAAAATCAATTCATTCGCCATCTGGACATTGTATCAGCCCCTTACAAAGTGATAGCATATGGGACAATCCGGTTCATCGGTTATTTATAAGCATATTGTCAGTTGTGGATTAGTGACACCTTCCCTGATCCGACCACACTCATAGCCCGGGCTAATAAAGTCTTGTCATGTTGACCCTCGATTCCTACAAGCTATGGCCTCCTATCTAAAAAGCAACCATCCATAGAATAATGGACAGATGATAGAGTTGGTGCCTCCACTTAATGTCCAGCCCTATATTCACAATCTAGTTGTTATTTGTCCCTGCTCAACGGTTCAGTGTTGATCATAAGAAACAATTACTTTTATTGCGGACAGCTCCATGAATAACATGAAAAACTGCTCACTTAGCTGGAAAACCCCTTGACAGAAGGTGCAGCAACCGGTCAGATTAAAACTATTTTCTAACAATTTAGGGGAGTTCCATAGGGGTAACAATGTCAACCTAAATGATCTCTAAAGTGACTTCTTTAAACTCAATTAAAGGGGCCGGTGCGGTCTCCAATTTGCATTCATTGGTATCCACCTTCCCCTTTCTGAATAATACATTCAAACCTGCTCAGGGGCTTATTCCATTCAATGAAATCCCAATGAGAAGCGGATCATTCAACTGATGCTCCACATAACAAAAGATTTCCAAAAATGTTATGGCCTAGGAAGAAGCTTTTGCATTGAAACCATCTGGTGCACTGCAATGGCATTGGGATGGACAATAGGGCCCTATATAACCTTGTCAGGCAAAAATAATAGGGTTAAGGCCGGGATTTGTATTTTTTCACAACAGTATCACCCCCTCATTTCATCGCACATCTGCACATCCCATTGAGTGACACAGGGCTGTGAGTTAGTGACCAGACTTAATGAAGCCTACATAATACTTTGTGAATGGGAGCAACATTTCATGTAGGGTGTGAAAATAAAAGGGGCCGCAAATTAGACTTTTCATAAGAAGCAGAGATTGATGGCAATCTCATGCCAACAAGGTTTCTTCCAAAATTGGAAAAGCGTGAAAGAATTAGGCAGATCAACAGCTGGGTATATTCTAAGTAAGGTCTGCTTTTGGGCAGGCGTGCTTCTGGAGGCCATCGGGGCTCATTGTACTGTAATCCTCCTTTTCACTAAGTATTACAATTGAATCAACTTGATTTCTATGGCACAGTCAATAGAGGGTCATTAAAAGCCCTTTAAGAAGCCAGAGAATAGACCACATGGTACTTATAAAGCGTGCTAATGAAAAAGAGAAAATTGCTGAAAAAATACAGGTTTGTGTTTTCCAATAGAAGAGGATAAATGTCAGCTAATGTTAAAAGAATAATGATAAAATACAAACATTCAGGCTTTTATTTTGTTGTTTTCACTTTCACTGGAAGAATGGAGGATAATACTTGTAGGCAAATCCTATTTAGTGAGGCAGAGAAACAGAGCATCCTTTTCTATAGACTTCTAGTAGGGTCTACGCTATTATACATTCCTTGAAAACATAATATATTATATATATATATATATATATATATATATATATATATATGTTTATTATTGGAATTCCTTTAATGTTACGTTATTGGGATTCCTTTAATGTTACGTTATGTTTCATTCAATAATCCACAAAGTCTGATCATTCGTTCCAGGACAAAACTGAAATATAATATAGAATTTTACAAAGCCAGAAATTAAGCAGATTAGGATTGAGCAGATAGAACTGATTAGAAAATCCCTGTAATATAAAAATTAAAGTAGCAGATTTCTGTTAAGGTGCATTACTTTCCCCAAAAATCCTATACTCTTAATTTTATAACAGATGAAAGGGTGATGATTTATCTCATATCCATCTATCTATATCTATCTATCTCATATCTAGCAGAGGAGGAGCACTCCTCTATGATGATGTACAAGGTGTCACGATGCCGGCTGGCAGGTAGTGGATCCTCTGTGCCAGAGAGGGATTGGCGTGGACCGTGCTAGAGGATCGGTTCTAAGTCACTACTGGTTTTCACCAGAGCCCGCCGCAAAGCGGGATGGTCTTGCTGCGGCGGTAGTGACCAGGTCGTATCCCCTAGCAACGGCTCAACCTCTCTGGCTGCTGAAGATAGGCGCGGTACAAGGGAGTAGACAGAAGCAAGGTCGGACGTAGCAGAAGGTCGGGGCAGGCAGCAAGGATCGTAGTCAGGGGCAACGGCAGGAGGTCTGGAACACAGGCTAGGAACACACAAGGAAACGCTTTCACTGGCACTAAGGCAACAAGATCCGGCGAGGGAGTGAAGGGGAAGTGAGGTGATATAGGGAAGTGCACAGGTGTAACACTAATTGGAACCACTGCGCCAATCAGCGGCGCAGTGGCCCTTTAAATCGCAAAGACCCGGCGCGCGCGCGCCCTAGGGAGCGGGGCCGCGCGCGCCGGGACAGAACTGACGGAGAGCGAGTCAGGTACGGGAGCCGGGGTGCGCATCGCGAGCGGGCGCTACCCGCATCGCGAATCGCATCCCGGCCAGAGGCGGTATCGCAGCGCCCCGGGTCCGTGGAACCGACCGGAGCGCTGCAGTGAGAGGAGTGTAGCGAGCGCTCCGGGGAGGAGCGGGGACCCGGAGCGCTCGGCGTAACAGTACCCCCCCCCCCTTGGGTCTCCCCCTCTTCTTGGAGCCTGAGAACCTGAGGACCAGACTTTTGTCCAGGATATTGTCCTCAGGTTCCCAGGACCTCTCTTCTGGACCACAACCCTCCCAATCCACTAAAAAGAAGGTTTTCCCTCTGACCTTTTTAGATGCTAAAATTTCTTTGACGGAGAAGATGTCCGAGGAGCCGGAGACAGGAGTGGGGGGAACAGATTTGGGAGAGAAACGGTTAATGATAAGTGGTTTAAGAAGAGAAACATGAAAGGCATTAGGAATACGAAGAGAAGGAGGAAGAAGAAGTTTGTAAGAGACAGGATTAATCTGGCGCAAAATTTTGAAAGGACCAAGATAGCGTGGTCCCAACTTATAGCTAGGGACACGGAAGCGGACATATTTGGCGGAGAGCCATACCTTGTCTCCAGGGGAAAAAATGGGAGGAGCTCTTCTTTTCTTATCCGCGAATCTCTTCATGCGTGAAGAAGCCTGTAAGAGAGAATTTTGGGTCTCTCTCCATATGATGGAAAGATCACGAGAAATTTCATCCACAGCGGGCAGACCAGAGGGCAAGGGGGTAGGGAGGGGGGGAAGAGGGTGACGGCCGTACACCACGAAAAACGGGGATTTGGAGGAAGATTCAGAGATTCTGAAATTATACGAGAATTCGGCCCAAGGTAGAAGATCTGCCCAGTCATCCTGGCGGGAGGAAACAAAATGTCGTAAATAGTCACCCAAGATCTGGTTAATTCTTTCTACTTGTCCATTGGATTGAGGATGGTATGCAGAAGAAAAATTTAATTTAATCTTGAGTTGTTTACAGAGAGCCCTCCAGAATTTAGACACAAATTGGACGCCTCTATCCGAGACGATCTGCGTAGGCAACCCGTGAAGACGAAAAATGTGTACAAAAAATTGTTTAGCCAACTGAGGCGCTGAAGGAAGACCAGGAAGAGGGATGAAATGTGCCATTTTGGAGAATCGATCAACGACCACCCAAATAACAGTGTTGCCATGGGATGGGGGTAAGTCAGTAATAAAATCCATACCAATCAGAGACCAAGGTTGTTCGGGAACAGGCAGAGGAAGAAGAAAACCAGCGGGCTTCTGGCGAGGAGTCTTATCCCGGGCACAGATAGTGCAGGCTCGCACAAAGTCCACCACATCAGTCTCTAGAGTCGGCCACCAATAGAAGCGAGAGATGAGTTGCACAGATTTCTTGATGCCCGCATGACCTGCGAGATGGGAGGAGTGACCCCATTTGAGGATTCCGAGGCGTTGGCGTGGAGAAACAAAGGTCTTTCCTGGAGGAGTTTGCCTGATGGAGGCTGGAGAAGTGGAAATCAGGCAGTCAGGAGGAATGATGTGTTGAGGAGAGAGTTCAATTTCAGAAGCATCTGAGGAACGAGAGAGAGCATCGGCCCTAATGTTCTTATCAGCAGGCCGAAAGTGAATTTCAAAATTAAATCGGGCAAAGAACAGAGACCACCTGGCCTGACGAGGATTCAGCCGTTGGGCAGACTCGAGGTATGAGAGGTTCTTGTGATCGGTGTAAATAATAACTGGAAATCTTGATCCCTCCAGCAGATGCCTCCATTCCTCAAGTGCTAATTTAATGGCTAGAAGCTCTCGATCCCCGATGGAGTAGTTCCTCTCCGCCGGAGAGAAGGTCCTAGAAAAAAAACCACAAGTAACAGCATGCCCGGAAGAGTTTTTTTGTAGAAGGACAGCTCCAGCTCCCACTGAGGAGGCATCAACCTCCAATAGGAAGGGTTTAGATGGGTCAGGTCTGGAGAGCACGGGAGCCGAAGAGAAGGCAGACTTAAGTCGTTTAAAGGCGTCTTCCGCTTGAGGAGGCCAAGACTTGGGATCGGCATTTTTTTTGGTTAAAGCCACAATAGGAGCCACAATGGTAGAAAAATGTGGAATAAATTGCCTGTAATAATTGGCGAACCCCAAAAAACGTTGGATGGCACGGAGTCCGGAGGGGCGTGGCCAATCTAAGACGGCAGAGAGTTTATCCGGATCCATTTGTAGTCCCTGGCCAGAGACCAAGTATCCTAGAAAAGGAAGAGATTGGCATTCAAACAGACATTTCTCAATTTTAGCATAGAGTTGATTGTCACGAAGTCTCTGAAGAACCATACGGACATGCTGGCGGTGTTCTTCTAGATTGGCCGAAAAAATTAGGATATCATCAAGATATACAACAACACAGGAGTATAACAGATCACGAAAAATTTCATTAACAAAGTCTTGGAAGACAGCAGGGGCGTTGCACAGGCCAAAGGGCATGACCAGATACTCAAAGTGTCCATCTCTGGTGTTAAATGCTGTTTTCCACTCATCCCCCTCTCTGATGCGGATGAGGTTATAGGCGCCTCTTAAGTCCAATTTAGTAAAGATGTGGGCACCTTGGAGGCGATCAAAGAGTTCAGAGATGAGGGGTAAGGGGTAGCGGTTCTTAACCGTGATTTTATTAAGTCCGCGGTAGTCAATGCAAGGACGTAGAGAGCCATCTTTTTTGGACACAAAGAAAAATCCGGCTCCGGCAGGAGAGGAGGATTTACGGATAAAACCCTTTTTTAGATTCTCCTGGACGTATTCAGACATGGCAAGAGTCTCTGGGGCAGAGAGAGGATAAATTCTGCCCCGGGGTGGAGTAGTGCCCGGGAGGAGGTCGATAGGACAATCATAAGGCCTGTGAGGAGGTAGAGTCTCCGCTTGTTTTTTGCAGAAAACATCCGCGAAGTCCATATAGGCCTTAGGGAGACCGGTTACTGGAGGAAGCACAGAGTTACGGCAAGGGTTACTGGGAACCGGTTTTAGACAGTCCTTGGAACAAGAGGGCCCCCAACTCTTGATCTCCCCAGTGGACCAATCCAGGGTTGGGGCATGAAGTTGAAGCCAGGGAAGTCCAAGGAGAATTTCCGAGGTGCAATTGGGGAGGACCAAAAGTTCAATCCTCTCGTGATGAGATCCGATGCTCATTAGAAGGGGCTCCGTGCGGAAACGTATGGAACAGTCCAATCTTTCATTGTTTATACAATTGATGTAAAGGGGTCTGGTGAGACTGGTCACTGGGATGTTGAACCTGTTGACGAGAGAGGCCAAAATAAAATTTCCTGCAGATCCAGAGTCCAAGAAGGCCACAGAAGAGAAGGAGAAGGCAGAGGCAGACATCCGCACAGGCACAGTAAGACGTGGAGAAGCAGAGTGGACATCAAGGATTGTCTCACCTTTGTGCGGAGTCAGGGTACGTCTTTCCAGGCGGGGAGGGCGGATAGGACAATCCCTCAGGAAGTGTTCGGTACTAGCACAGTACAGGCAGAGGTTCTCCATGCGGCGTCGTGTCCTCTCTTGAGATGTCAGGCGAGACCGGTCGACCTGCATAGCCTCCACGGCGGGAGGCACAGGAACAGATTGCAGGGAACCAGAGGAGAGAGGAGCCGAGGAGAAGAAACGCCTCGTGCGAACAGAGTCCATATCTTGGCGGAGCTCCTGACGCCTTTCGGAAAAACGCATGTCAATGCGAGTGGCTAGGTGAATAAGTTCATGAAGATTAGCAGGCATTTCTCGTGCGGCCAGAACATCTTTAATGTTGCTGGATAGGCCTTTTTTAAAGGTCGCGCAGAGGGCCTCATCGTTCCAGGATAATTCAGAAGCAAGAGTACGGAATTGTACGGCATACTCGCCAACGGAAGAATTACCCTGGACCAGGTTCAACAGGGCAGTCTCAGCAGAAGAGGCTCGGGCAGGTTCCTCAAAGACACTTCGAATTTCCGAGAAGAAGGAGTGTACAGAGGCAGTGACGGGGTCATTGCGGTCCCAGAGCGGTGTGGCCCAAGCCAGGGCTTTTCCAGACAGCAGGCTGACTACGAAAGCCACCTTAGACCTTTCAGTGGGGAACTGGTCCGACATCATCTCCAAGTGTAATGAACATTGGGAAAGGAAGCCACGGCAAAGCTTAGAGTCCCCATCAAATTTATCCGGCAAGGATAGTCGTAGTCCAGAAGCGGCCACTCGCTGCGGAGGAGGTACAGGAGCTGGCGGAGGAGATGGTTGCTGGAGCTGTGGTAGTAACTGTTGTAGCATAACAGTCAGTTGAGACAGCTGTTGGCCTTGTTGCGCAATCTGTTGTGACTGCTGGGCGACCACCGTGGTGAGGTCAGCGACAACTGGCAGAGGAACTTCAGCGGGATCCATGGCCGGATCTACTGTCACGATGCCGGCTGGCAGGTAGTGGATCCTCTGTGCCAGAGAGGGATTGGCGTGGACCGTGCTAGAGGATCGGTTCTAAGTCACTACTGGTTTTCACCAGAGCCCGCCGCAAAGCGGGATGGTCTTGCTGCGGCGGTAGTGACCAGGTCGTATCCCCTAGCAACGGCTCAACCTCTCTGGCTGCTGAAGATAGGCGCGGTACAAGGGAGTAGACAGAAGCAAGGTCGGACGTAGCAGAAGGTCGGGGCAGGCAGCAAGGATCGTAGTCAGGGGCAACGGCAGGAGGTCTGGAACACAGGCTAGGAACACACAAGGAAACGCTTTCACTGGCACTAAGGCAACAAGATCCGGCGAGGGAGTGAAGGGGAAGTGAGGTGATATAGGGAAGTGCACAGGTGTAACACTAATTGGAACCACTGCGCCAATCAGCGGCGCAGTGGCCCTTTAAATCGCAAAGACCCGGCGCGCGCGCGCCCTAGGGAGCGGGGCCGCGCGCGCCGGGACAGAACTGACGGAGAGCGAGTCAGGTACGGGAGCCGGGGTGCGCATCGCGAGCGGGCGCTACCCGCATCGCGAATCGCATCCCGGCCAGAGGCGGTATCGCAGCGCCCCGGGTCCGTGGAACCGACCGGAGCGCTGCAGTGAGAGGAGTGTAGCGAGCGCTCCGGGGAGGAGCGGGGACCCGGAGCGCTCGGCGTAACACAAGGGTTCCCCCTGTTTTTGATCCGGGTCAGGGATCCCAATAGTTACGAATAGAAGAGCAGTAGCACTCCAGTCAGGTGAAAAAAGTGTTGTCTTTATTCACTCCTTAGTGAGCTACGTTTCGGCAACCTTACGCTGCCATTGTCAAGCACAAACTGGTGCGGGAGGAGGGTAATTAAGGTCACGCAGGACCAACCCACTAATTAACATAATTGATACAAGAAAACAAACAGTGCTATACATAAAAGAAGTGCACGATCATGAAGTCAGCATCAATAGCGTAATGCAGCAGGCTAGTGTACAGCATTATCTTAGTGAACATCATACATATCAACAATGTACATAGTGAAAAGTGATCTTGTGAGCAAGTGTTGTACAAAATTACATTACAGAAGTGGGCGGGAGGGCACCGTCACTCACCTGGCAGTCAGCTCCGGGATATGCAGAGAGAGAACGCAACTTGCCGGCATGCTTCCGGTTAGCGGGGCATCTGCCAAAAGTGATGTATGTAAACAACATCATGTGAAAATCATATGCTTAGTATCACGGAGACCAGAAATGCTGTTCCCGGAGCATGCTCACACCGTCCTTCCGAGGTGGTTAGCGCCATCTTGCTTGAGGTAATCCCATCGGCTCTAGTGGGTGTAGTACCACAATCTCCTGTTAGGTATGTCACGCACAATGCAGTCACGGGGTACAGTGGAAACCACCGCACACACGTGGTGCAGAAACTAGGGAAGTCCTGACCGACCACCTAAGTGGTAAATCTAGAGTCCCACAGTCCCACGGTGCTCACCTGTCACTGGAGAAGTACTGGATCCCTGAGCGGAGATAGGAACCTGGGAACATTAGTAGCAATATGGTCGTGGATACATGGGGCAATGCAGAAAAAATAAATAAAAAATGAATAAAAGAAGCGTGTTTCTCAAAGAAGGGGGGGGTTGCCAGACCTGCCCGTTGAGTCGTGAGTGTGTAGTTCATCCCATTCGGCCACTTCTAGAAAAAATTAAAAGAGACAAATATTAATAAAAATAATGATAGTAACAACAACCAATTCTACACAGATCGAGGTAAACATCACATAAAATATGCCAATGTTTTCTCATTATGTTGGAGACTTTGTCTGACACCCCAGAAAAGGTAGAAACAAAAGTGATCCTATTCTGTTACTGTCTAGGCATCTGGGTACTCAGCAAAGTCTCCCTGTCCATGGTCATTACTTGATGTTTGCTGTTGGTGACCCGCTTGTGTGGGTAACCCCTACCGAGAAAATTCTGTACCATGGAATCAAGAGCGGTTTCGACCTTTGTCTCTGAGCTGATGATCCATTTGGCTCGAATCATTTGGCTCAGTGGCAGAGATCGAACCATACTCCGGGGGGGATAACTGTCGAACTGTAAAATGGAGTTACAATCTGTAGACTTAACAAACTTGTCTGATTCAAGGTGGTTCCCAATAATGGCGATCCTGGTATCAAGAAACTGTATTTCTGTTTTGGATGAGGTGAGTGTAAATTCTAAGTCAGGGGTCATGGAGTTAAGAAAAGCCTGAAAAGATGTGATCTGGGCTTCAGTGCGGTTGTTGTCATGGATCATTCACAGTACTTGAGAGAGGCTACCAGACAGCTCAATAACACTACTACATACCAGCAACTTTCCACTGATCCAAAATGGAATCTAGTATGAGAAAAATAGAGCAGAGCTTCCTCTAAGGACAGTATGTCTGTATAGTGTACACAGAAAAATGAATACACACCACGAGGATGTGTACTAACCTGAGGGGGTTGTGTGCCAGACACAACCACCACGAAGTGTAGTTCAGTAATTATGACGGAGCTCCCTCCCGGGAGTTCGGCTGGGATAACCCCCTACCGACTTGTAGACATGTGTAATACAAAGGTATCTTTATTGCCCAATACACTTAAACGCGTTTCGAGGCTTCTTGCCTCTTTTTCAATAAGACATAGGCTTCATGACATGTGTGGTATAAAGCAAACTTTTAAAATGAGAAAAACCGCAAAATTCTCGGGTTCCTCTCCGCCCACTTATGACGTGCGCACACTGGTGACGTGATCTACATGGTCACAACGTTGCTATTCATTCATACATTTGTAGTGTAAACATCCTGTGCACGTGATGTAAACATCGCGCACCGGGCATTTAAAACAAGATTTGTTCCAAAAGGAACACATAAAATCAATGAATAAAATCAAAAACAATATGAACAAAAGGTGACAAGCAGGTAAGTGCATGAACATATATAAAAAAGAAAGCAATAATAAAAAAAAGAGGAAAATCCACCCATGAGATCTCATAACAAGGGTATTCGAGACCTAAAAAACAGACGTTCTTTCCACAATAGCATCTATAAAAATAAAAAAAAAATAACCCTGGAATAGGAACAAAACTGAAAAACATGGCTGAAACAAGAATCAAACACAATTCCAAGCACCATTCCAAACACCACACCAAAACAGTGCATAAAAATAACACACCCGACAAACAATCAGATGAAACAAGTGAACACATCATAAGAGAATATCTCCTCCTGAGCAAAAAACTATTTTCTACTCAGGGTACCCCACATACCAGCAATATCAAATCCCCACTTCCTTTCACACAGGAGCAGGATATAGAAGAGACCGATGATGCACCCCAAGCTCTCACAGCCAGCCAGAATTTGGATCAGGCTATTGGAATACTTGAAAATGGATCACCTGATCTGAAAGCTCTACTCCAACAAGCACGTGAATTGTCATCTTTAGCTTTACCACCTACATCGTTTGGAGGAGAGGTGCATGAAATAATAGACACAACTACTCCAACGAAAAATTACAATCTCACCCTGAACCTGGCTACTAATACTGATACTATAGACAATGGACTATCCCAGGAAGTAAAGGAGAAGGGCATGAGTGATATAAGAGAACCAGCCACACCAACAAGTGCAAATAGATGCTCCCCAGCTTTTTTAGAGCTCCCCCTGGTCCTCACTCCCTCCCCAGTACATCATGGCAGGGTGGAGTCTCTCACCACGCTCATAACCGAATATTACAGCCCAGCCAGGATGAAAAGAAAACTACCGGAAGGAGAAGGAACAAGAGAGGAAGCCGAGGAAAAGGAAGGAGGAAGCGAACAGGAGAAACAACAACGAAAGAAGAACAAAAAACTACAATAAGGATCTTCAACCTTTCCAGTCACATTTTATCCGAAACTGAAAGAGAAGTACTAAATAAAGGCCTATCATTTTGTCCCACAAAGAAAATAGATGAATTTAAACTTTTTGTGGACCTGAACGCATTCATTAGAAAACTCACCCTGAACCGTCATTTTGGTATAATGGAAAACAAAAAAAAACTCTAAGAGAAACAGATGCTACAAATGTACTGGACCCCCCAGCAATATCCAGTGGTTTAAAACCAAAATCCACTTTTTACCCCACACATCACAAAAGAGAATTTATAGAAACCTTCTATGCCCTAGTTGCCGAAGAGTTTCGCTCTATAAACAAAAAGTGTAATATTAAACACAACCTCACTAAACAACAGAACACAGCTATGAAAGAACTAGCTGATAATAGAACGATTGTAATCTGCAGCACGGATAAAGGTGGAGGAGTAGTTATTCAGGACAGATCTGTCTATTTAATTTAAGCATTAAATATTATATCAGACCCAGGATACTATCAAGAACTTCCTGCAGACCCCACAATAGAATTCCAGAAGAAATGCTAACATCTTGTGGACAGAGCGTATGACATCTGAGTTTTGGACAAAAAAGAGAGGGACTTTTTAAAAGTCAAAAACCCTCGAGTTCTTATATTTTACCACCTTCCTAAACTACATAAAGACCCTGTCAACCCACCCGGACGCCCCATCATCTCCGGAGTAAATTCTATTACCAGTAATCTATCCAATTATGTAGATATCATGCTACAGAAATATGTAATAAATTTACCCTCTTACTTGAAAGACACTCCCACTCCCACTCCCAGATTAATCTACTGAAACCTATACCATGGCAACCCAGTTATAAATGGGCAACCCTGGATGTATCTGCATTATATTCTAACATTCCCCACAAAATGGGAATTGAGGTTATATAATCCATATTATCTAAGGATACCACAATGCCTCCGGAACAGAAAAAATTCATTACTGACAGTATTGCCCACATTCTATCTCACAATTACTTTAGCTTTTAACAGAAGACCTACCTACAAGTTACTGGGACCGCGATGGGGACTCGCTTCGCGCCTTCATTCACTAACCTTTACATGGGTGACTTTGAAAATAAATACATCTACAACACCCACCCCTGGAGGAATCACATCATCTTATATAAACGCTATATTGACGACCTCATCTTCATCTGGGACAGAACCGAGGAAAACTTCAATCTTTTCACTGAATATCTCAATGGTAATGACTACAACCTCAAGCTCACAGGGAAATGTGAAAAGGACCATATAGAATATTTGGATGTGGTCCTTATGTCAGAAGGATCGAAAATCACCAACAAGGTCTACTTTAAATCAGTTGACTGTAACAGCCTTCTTGACTACAACAGCTGCCACTTCCATAACTGGAAGAAAAGCGTACCATACGGCCAGTTCCATAGGGTCCACCACAACTGCACCAACATATCTGATTTTAAATCACAAAGCAAAGTAATAGAAAAAGACTAAAAGAAAAAAGCTATCCAAAAAGCATTGTAAAAGCGGCCTACAAAAGAACCTTATCTACTCGAATGAATGGCCGCCCACAGAAGGAACCCGATGATAACTGCCCAGACTATAAATTTAACTTCATCTTGGATTACTCTGCTGGATTCAAAACTATTGTCAATATAGTAAGGGCCCATTGCAAAATTCTGCAGCAGGATCCAATTCTTAAAAATACTTTGCCGTAGAAACCTAATTTTACATATAGGAGGGCCTCTACAATAAAGAATAATATTGCACCAAGCAAATTAAAGAAGCCGAAAAAGAATGGGACCACTAAGACTATCGGAACTACAAAAGGATGCTTTAGATGCGGCATAAAAACCTGTAAATTATGTGCAAACATCAATCATGCATCTACCACATTCACCAGCAATCAGACAGGGGAGTCCTTCCCTATAAAATCCTGTATGGACTGTGGGTCCACTCATATCATCTACCTCATTGAATGCACCTGCCGTTTGCAATATATTGGTTGAACATCCCAACTACTTAGAAGCCGCTTTAATGGACATAGGTATAACATTAGTCATAAATTCCTGAAACACAGCATTTCAAGAAACGTGATGGAATCGCACGAAAGTAATTTTAAAGATTTCAAAGTCACCGCATTAGAGCAAATTCCAGAAGATTCAGAAGATCAATTTAGAAGCCTATGCAAGAGGGAATCATATTTGATTTACAGGATGAATACTCTTTACCCTCTAGGACTTAACGAATGCCTAGAAAATTTATAAATTAGCCAAATTTGGCGCTTACATTATAAATACCATGGTCGAATACTAGTACTATCTAAACATCACTTAGGACATAATATGAGCCCCTCTGAAATATATATACACTGATAGAAGATAAAATACATATACTTTTAGCCGAAGTTGAATGGGTTTTTCATCATCAACCCACATACAAACTTCGATACATGCCTATAAAAACACCCTCATCAAGTTGTACCAATGTATATATGTATATACATATATGTGTACATGTATACATAATGTATAACATTTAGGCCAATCAAACACCTTATTATAATAATATAATATAATATTAGTTATAATTATCACCTTTCCACCTTCTAGTCATTTCAAATGACATCATTGGTTGGTACTAAAATACTCACCCTCGGTGTAGTTCATATCCTTCTGGCCTTCATTTATTTTCATCCTGGCAATATGATAATTATGGTAGTCAATTATACTCACTAAGATATTAAGCCTGAAATACATGGTTTTGACATTTAAACACCCATTTTTTATGTTATTTACATGGTTGTAGCCATCACATACCTCCATCTAGGCATCTGGGCCATCACTTTATCTGTTTGTATGAGCCATCTGTTAGTGGCTATAATAATACTCATTCCCTCATTTATGAATTGACCCCGGTGGCACATCCCATTGCTCCTTCAAAAGTACAGGCGCCGTGCCATGTGCACAATTATGCGCAGGGTCATACTGCCCTATATCCTATATCCCCGTACCCCTTATATTATCGGGCTGCCGGTCAGTTTGCACCACACTAGGGCGCTGACCCACGCAATGTTCTTCTTTAAGTAGAGGCATGCACTGCTAGTGAAAGCACGGCGCTATCCTGCTTTATACATACCTTCACCCGTATCCTTAGATCACCACGCTGTCGGTTAATCTCTATTTAAGGCGTTGCTCCTATGTAACACTATTGCTACATTATAGCTACAATCATATACAGATACACTTTTATGAATGACCTGTATCTTTTTAGTCGCAGTGTTCCACTATGGGTATGCAGACACGGCGCTTTCACTATGAGTATTACTAACAATTACGTGCCGGCATTTCAGTTTATGTCTATAATGTAGGATGGAACAGTGCTCTTTTAATATTGCTTTTTAATACTGCTTTTTTTTAATTTTTTTATTATTGCTTTCTTTTTTATATATGTTCATGCACTTACCTGCTTGTCACCTTTTGTTCATAGTGTTTTTGATTTTATTCATTGATTTTATGTGTTCCTTTTAGAACAAATCTTGTTTTAAATGCCCGGTGCGCGATGTTTACATCACGTGTACAGGATGTTTACACTACAAATGTATTAATGAATAGTAACGTTGTGACCATGTAGATCACGTCACCAGTGTGCGCACGTCACAAGTGGGCGGAGAGGAACCCGAGAATTTCGCGTTTTTTCTCATTTTAAAAGTTTGCTTTATACCACACATGTCATCAAGCCTATGTCTTATTGAAAAAGAGGCAAGAAGCCTCGAAACGTGTTTAAGTGTATTGGGCAATAAAGATACCTTTGCATTACGCTCCTTTCATCTTTGTACGGCATGCGTCGAAGATCCCGGACCTTTTCCATTACTCCAGACACTGATCCAAAATGGGAGTTTGGTCGTGAGATCGAACAAGTAGTCTCACTAGCGCCTGAAAAAGGCCTGATCGACAAACCTTTGTCTAATTACCTCATAGTGCAACATCCCGTCACATCGTTTCAGTATGAGAATCACTCACTAGTCACATATCCATCTTTCTCGATAACATCATTTGACCATATGTATACAATGCCTGTTCATACATCAGGGATACAGGTGACTTCCTGAACAAGATTAAAGACCTTACTATCCCAGAAGGCACCATTTTGGCTTCACTTGATGTCAGCAGCCTGTACACCTCCATACCTCATGATGGGGATGTACAGGCAGTGAGATCCATTATTCACACTGACTTCCCTTTGGAAAAAACGAACCTAATCATTACATTACTACAGCTGGTTTTGACAAAGTATTACTTTACCTTTAAAGGGGTACTCCCGTGGAAAACTTTTTTTTTTTAATCAACTGGTGCCAGAAACTGTTGTCCATTTTAGGAACTGTCCAGAGCAGCATATGTTTGCTATGGGGATTTTTTCCTTCTCTGGACAGTTCCTAAAATGGACAGCAGAGGTCAGCAGAGAGCACTGTGGTCATGACATCAGAGGAAATGCATTTCTTTTTTGTATTTCTCTTTAGTATACAGCCCCTAAAAAGTACTGGAAGGATTAAGATTTTTTAATAGAAGTGATTTACAAATCTGTTTAACTTTCTGGCACCAGTTGATTTAAAAAAAAAAGTTTTCCACGGGAGTACCCCTTTAATGACACCTATTACATACAATTAATTGGCACTGCTATGGGGACAAATGTGGTGCCCACTTACACCAACCTGTATGTCGCCCATCTAGAGGAAACATCCATCTATGTATCTCCACACTTCAGGCATGTCCTGAGGTGATGGAGATTCATAAATGACATCTTGTTGATTTAGCCTGGCACTGAAGCCCAGCTCACATCTTTTCAGGCTTTTCTTAACTCCATGACCTGTGGCTTACAATTTACCCTCACCTAATCCAAAACAGAAATACAGTTTCTTCATACCAGAATCACCATTGTTGGGAACCACCTTGAATCAGACAATTTTGTTAAGTCTACAGATTGTAACTCCATTTTACGGTTCAACAGTTATCACCCCAGGAGTATGGTTCCATTTTTGCCACTGAGCCAAATGATCCGAGCCAAACGGATCATCAGCTCAGAGACAAAGGTCGAAACCACTCTTGATTACATGGTACAGAATTTTCTCAGTAGGGGTTGCCCACACAATCTGGTCACCAACCTCAAACATCAAGTAATGGCCATGAACAGGGAGACTTTGCTGAGTATTTAGATGTCTAGACAGTCTCAGAATAGGATGGCTTTCATTTCTACCTTTTCTGGGGTATCCGACAAAGTCTCCAACATAATGAGAAAACATTGGCATATTTTACATGATGTGACCGACAACATACCTGAGTTGATTAACCCTTCCATCATGGTGTACAGACGTTCCACCAACCTTCATGATAAAATAGTCAAATCAGACATTGCTATTACCAAATCTACACGGAGACACCTCTCAATTGCTAACAAAGGTTCTCTTCCATGCAGAACGTGTGCCAATTGTCCTTACATGCTAAAGGGGAACTCCTTTATTCACCGTCACCGCCAAGATTTACGCCAACAAGCAATACCTCATGTGTACTATACCCTTTGTAATATATGTTCCACATTGCTCTGCCTTTTACTCTGTGTTGGTAAGACTACCTTGGAAGCCAAGATTAGGATCACCCAACATAGGGCAAACTTGTCCTGCCTGTACCCAAACATTTTTTGGAACACAAACATTGTGAGAAGGATTCATCCTACTGGATCATGTCCCCACAAATAAACGGGATGGCAATCGTGCAGCCATACTAAAAAGGAAAGAACTCTAGTGGATTTATGAACTCAACTTACTGAAACCTTCTGGACTCATGAAATATGTAACTCATGAAATATTTAATGTACGCTAACATGAGATATGACCAGTATGCTGTACAGTGGACCCTCAACATATGATATTAATTGGTTCCAGGAGAACCATCATATGTTGAAACCATCATATGTCGAGTACATATGTCTATGTAAAAATGGTAATTGGTTCTGGGGCCTCGGAACCATTGTATGTTGAATACATATCTCTATGGGAAACTGCTAATTGGTTGTGGGATGACCATTGTATGTGGAGTGTATGGGGAGTGTTTAACAAACCAGGGTGCCTCCAGCTGTTGCACAACTTCAACTCCCAGCATGCATGTAGAGCCATTGACTGTCTGGGCATGCTGAGAGTTATAGTTTTGCAACAGCTGGAGGCACACTGATAGGGAAACATTGATGTATGGGGTGTGTAGTGTGTATATGTATTGTATGTGATGTGTGACATCGCATACAGGACTGTACAGTTCTTTAAATACCTTCAGGGGGGACAGAATGTCCTCCATTACCATCCTGCCGACTACAGCTTTATAGGAAAGGAAGGGGAGGGCAGCCAGCAGCTCATTGGATGCCTGCAGCAAGATGGCTGCACTGGGGGGCGGGGCTTACACGGAGCTCACAGTGGAAGCCTGCGTGAGTTAGCAGGATAGCATGTGAGTAACAGGAGGCAGAACGGGGCACACGGGGCACATTAAACAACTATCTGTCAGTTGCTGAAGTTGTCAGCGCTGTCAGACAGCTGTTTGTATGATGGCCCCGACACACAGCAGCATCATATGTCAATGCTGCCTTCAACATACGATGGGCTCTGAGAGGCCATCATATGTTGAAATGATCATATGTCGGGACCATCATAAGTCGGGGGGTCACTGTATTACCCTGATCTGTGTACGATTGGTTGTTGTCACTATCATTATTTTTATTAATATTTGTTTCTTTCTCCTTTTTTCCAGAAGTGGGTGAATGGGTTGAACTACACACTCACAAGTCAACGGGCAGATCTGCCCACCCCCCCCTTCTTTGAGAAACGCACTTCTTTTATTCATTTTTTCTGCATTGCCTCATGCATCCATGACCATATTGCCACTAATGTTCCCAGATTCCTATCTTGACCCTCGGCTCCATTCTGGGATCCAGTACTTCTTCAGTGACAGGTGAGCAGCGTGGGACTCTAGACTTACCACTTAGGTGGTCAGTCAGGATTTCCCTAGTTTCTGCACTAGTGTTGAGCGGCATAGGCCATATTCGAATTCGCGATATTTCGCGAATATATGGACAAATATTCGTCATATATTCGCTAAATTCGCATATTCGTAATATTCGCGTTTTATTTTCGCATATGCGAAAATTTGCATATGCGAAAATTCTCGTATGCGAAAATTAGCATAAACCAAAATTAGCATAAGCGAAAATTCGCAAATGCAAAAATTTGCATATGCAGTTTCGCATATGCGAAAATTCGCACGCCTGTCTCACACAGTAGTATTAGAGCCTTCTTTACACCACACAAGCTGGAAGCAGAGAGGGATGATCACTGTGATGTTTACTGTGAAAAAAAAAAAACTAAAAAAAACGAATATTCGTAATTACGAATATATAGTGCTATATTCGCGAATATTAGCGAGCAACACTATTCTGCACCACTGGTGTGTGGAGGTTTCCACTGTACCCCGTGTCTACATTGTGCGTGATATACCTAACAGGAGATTGCGGTACTACACCCACTAGAGCCAATGGGATTACTTCAAGCAAGATGGCGCTAACCACCTCGGAAGGATGGTGTGAGCATTCGCCAGGAACAGCATTTCTGGTCTCCGTGACACTAAATTTATGATTCTTACGTGACGTTGTTTACATACATCACATCCGGCAGATGCCACACTAACCAGAAGTATGCCGGCAAGTTGCATTCTCTCTCTGCATATCCCGGAGCTGACTGCCAGGTGAGTGACTGTGCCCTCCCGCCCACTTTTGCAATGTAATTTTGTACAACACTTGCTCACAAGATCACTTTTCACTATGTACTGTACATTGTTGATATGTATGATGTTCACTAAGATAATGCTGTACACTAGCCTGCTGCATTACGCTATTGATGCTTGACTTCATGATCCTGCACTTCTTTTCTTTTATGAATAGCACTGTTTGTTTATTTGTATCAATTATGTTTATTAGTGGGTTGGTCCTACATGACCTTAAATACCCTTCTCCCGCACCAGTTTGTGCTTGACAATGGCAGCATAAGGTTGCCGAAATGTAGCTCACTAAGGAGTGAATAAAGACAACACTTTTTTCACCTGACTGGAGTGCCACTGCTCTCCTATTCGTATGTATCTTTATATCTATTTATCTATCTATTTCTAGCTAATTATTTATCTATTAATTCATCTAGCTAAATGAAAAATAACTGCAACACTCCCATATAGTGAAAAAAGATGTGTAGCATTTACTCCATCTGATATTAGCAAATCTGATATCTAACCTATTTATCTCTCTCTCTCTCTCTCTCTCTCTCTCTCTCTCTCCATATTGGCCATATTGGAATTCGCGAATATTCGCGAATATATGGACGAATATTCGTCATATATTCGCGAATATTCGCATATTCGTAATATTCTCGTTTTATTTTCGCATATGTGAAAATTCGCGAATGCGAAAATTAACATATGCGAAAATTAGCATATGCAAAAATTAGCATATGCGAAAATTCGCACACCGGTCTCACACAGTAGTATTAGAGCCTTCTTTACACCACACAAGCTGGAAGCAGAGAGGGAGGATCACTGTGATGTGTACTGTGAAAAAAAAAAATGAATATTCGTAATTACGAATATATAGTGGTATATTCGCGAATATTCGCGAATTCGCGAATATGCGATATTCGCGAATAAAATTCGCATTGCGAATATTCGCAAACAACACTACTCTCTATCTTTCTATCTATCTCTTTAGATAGAAAGACAGGTAGTCTGTCTATGATCTGTCTATCTATATCTAGCTTCCTTTAATATAATACAATGTTGCAGTACTCCAAGAGATTAAGGTGACACGTGCTTAGTCTCCGATATTCAGCAGTGTTTCAACCCACATTAGGGTTTTAATCTGCAACATTTTAATCTATCTATCTCTGTCCATTGTATCTATCTTAAATCTGTTAATTATACTTTCTAAAATAGAAAGTAATTTCTCCTCTTTGTTTAGACATGAAGTTGTGCCTTTGGTATTTTAAGTGTTACACAGTAGTTACATTCTTATCAGTGGCATTCTACAAGGCACCTCGGGGTCAGTTCACACTGGTACGGTGTCCCTTATTTGTACATCCAAATGGTGACAAATTGCAGCATTTTAACAGCATATCTGTGGTGCTGAACACCACTTTCCTGGCCTGTCTATTACCATTGAGCTGATAATGAGGTCTAATATAAAGCCTTCATTCACTGCTTCACAACAAAGACTTGACAGTGATGGATTCCAAGCAGAAACACTGAAAACAATCTAAATGGCCATGGTCTTAATCGATGCTTTGTCACTGTCACCATTCTCCTAATCACAGCTTTGTTTCTCTTCCTTGTATACTCCATCATTATCTGTGTGAGCATCCAATAGATAAACCAATGAATAATTTCCTATCTGTGCCCCACTAAGAGAATAAGAGAATAGAAGACTCTTCTACTGTCAATGGATAGATGGAAAGATAGATAGATATATATATGAGATAGATAGATAGATAGATAGACATGGGGTAGATGGAGAGATAGATAGGAGAAGAAAGATAGAAAGAAAGAAAGGTTTAATTTAATTCTACTTGTAAAAATCTAGTGTTCCTTAGAATATTTTACAATGGGATACAGAAATGATTTCTGTGCACTGAACTTTCACCACCTCATTTTGATCCTGACCTGGTACTTTATACTTAAAGGAGTATATGAAAATTTATATCCCATCCTAAGGACGGGATAAGTTTTAGATTGCGGGGGTCTGACTGTTGGTCCCCGGCTTTCCGGCCAAATAGCGTACCGCACAAAGCATCGGCCGACACGCCCGCTTAATGCAGCTTTATGGCAGACATGGAGATTGCCAAATGCTGCGCTCCAGCTCTCCCATAGAGTTGTATTGAGGGGGCATGTTAGCTGCCGATTCATGCGGTGGTCGAATGCACCCACTTCCTGGGAACTGCCGGGGCCTCCTATAGGAGATCTCTGGGGGGATAGGGGATAAGTTTTCATATCCAGGAGAACTCCCTTAGTAACACATTAAAGATTAAACTGACTATTTTGCATCTATTGAGCTTTATACAGTCCAGTATAAATGCTGCTTTCCAATGATAAAAAAGTGGGTTTAATCTTCCTGCAATATTCTATAGAAACGATTAGGGATGAGCAAATCAAATCTACCAAATCCAAATTCGTTTAGAATTTCAGGAAAAATTTTCTATGTAATGAATCCGAATATCACTGCGATTCAATCGCAAGTACCACTTCGTTAAACTCCATTTAGTGCGGTCCAGGCTCCAAGGCATCTAAGATGGAGGCTCTACATGTCAGGACATGGGGCAAGGAACGATGGGAAGGCGGGAACGCGGGATGACCCTGAATCCCATGCAGCATGCAGCCTATCAGCAGCCAGCCACCCCTGTGATGTCACAGCCCTATATAATTGGCAGCCATCTTGCAGCCAGGCACATCAGTGTTCTATTGCAGAGAGAGAGAGGGACAGAGATCAGTGTGTGTTGCACAGAAAAGCATTTTTACAGCAGCAATTCACCTCAAGGCTTTTAAAAATTGAAATAAATTTGAATTAAATAAAAATTTAATTAAAAAAATCTCTTGAATTGTGATGCCATATGGTCTCCCAACTCTTCTGACACATCCAGACACTCTGAGGCAGCAAATCTAATAGCAATGCCTGTAATCTGCATGTCATACTGAATAACAGTATTATTTCACTACCCCAGCACACTCCCTATGCGTGTTACGGCAAGGCAAAATGTTCTACACACCTATCGAGGCTCTCTGTAGCTGAGAAATAGTGTTTTTTAATAGCAATTCACCACAAATAAATTTGGACCAAACCAATTTTTTTCAGAAAATTTGTCGAATAGAATTTTTCTAAAATTAGCTCATCTCTAGAAATGATACCATCCTCTTCTGGCTATCACCATTTTGTAGAAGTGCAATGTCCGTCCATTGTCCTTTGTAAGGCAAATCTGGAAGAAGCAAAGAGAATTGTGTTACAAGGTGACAGATGTGGGGGATTGTGGCAGATGTGAAGGACTGGAGTTGGGGAGAGAATAGTAACATTCCAAGAAGGAAACAATTGAGGAATCCCCATATCATTTCAGGCAACCCACCATTAGAAATATTGTAACATTTACTGAAATTATAGTATATTTATAGAAAGAGAAACATTCAAAATGTTTCTCTGTATGTGAGATCTGATATCAGGTCAGGTATCATTTATCCAGAAACCACAGTTAGGTTATTTTGTATACTTGTCAGCATGACATTATTCTAGATTCATAATAGACAAGAGCCCCAGTTCCCAAGGGCATGAAACCCTCTCCATTAACATGCTTCATATTTAATTTCAGATTCAGAATTTCTCAGTGGTATATGTATCATGTCTTGTATGAGCGACATATACTGTACAGTGAAACTGGACATACCATCTCCATGTCTATTGTATGCTGTATATTGTATTTGTAGATTGTACACAAAATGAGAAACTGAATAGGAAAATGTAGACTGGCTACTCAACATTCTGAAAATTTCTTGGGTTGTTGTAGGTTAGAAAAATGTGTCTGCTTTTTTTTTCTTTTTCCCAGGAACAACACCACTCTTGTTCAGTACCTGATATTGCTGCTCAATTTTATTACAGTGAAAGGGACTGAATTGCAATAACAGACATCCTTGTAGAAAACAGCCATGTTTTCTAATCCCATACGACCCCTCTAAACTGAGCCTCTAGAGACATTACCCTATTTCTACTGGTTTATTCACTTTTCAGTTTCATCTAGATCCATCCAGGAAATGTGGCGTCTTAGTAGAAAGCCATGTATTTCCGAGCAGATTCCTCAGAAATAATGAATGTTCATTCTTTTGGTGGAGTTTGGGACCCAGAAGTTCCACAGGAATTTTGAAATGTGAATGGTGCTGTAATGACCTGTCTGTGTTTAAACCCAAGGGTTAAAATTTATTGGGTTCTGGGTTGGTTTGATTGCTGTCGCTACGCCCTAGCCAATCTGGAGCTGTGGACAGCTGACCAATGCTCTGTTTTTGGCTGATTCCTACACTGCCAGTGAAAGGTATTACTTTTGTAGCTAGCATTCTGTTTGTTACTCAGGTTTCTGGTTTTGATCTTTGGCTTGGCTTTTGACTCTCCTGATATTTGCCTTGATACTTGTCATCTCGTGGTATAGAGTTTGGCTTGTCGACACTGCTTGACTGTGTGTTTGTCTTTAGTGTTTTTTGTTAGTTTGTCTATTTAGTGTTGTCTATTCCTACTATTCCCTGACCTTGTACAGTATTGTAGTTTGTTGTTTTGACCCTGGAGCCCCTGCATGTAGACAGGAAGGGACCGTCTTCATGGTTGTGGATCAGTTATTAAGGACGGATTCACAACAGGAAGGGAAAGAAGATGTGCGCGAGTTCAGGGCTTCAACTTCTCCCTGCCCAACGTGACAGTTGCAGCAGAATCCCAAACAATGGAGGGTTGGTGCACCGTGATTTCGGAGCGGAATTCTGATCGGAAAATATATAGTGTGAATGGACCCCTTATACTGCTGACAGTTCTTGAACATTCACCATGGCTGATTTTGCTACTTTATTACTATTTTTCTTCATTGCAATATGGACTGATACTCTGAGAATGTTTCACTTTTGGATTTCATAGACACATGTAATGGTATGAATCTTATGATTTAAGAGAATTGTTTTTACAGGATACCATAGCCTGAATGACTACTCTTGAATTGATGATCGATACCACTACTGATATGATAAACTCTACTCCTTGGTTTTTTTTTTAGGCTACAAAGCAGAGAAAGCATGAGTTGGATGTTGGCACGGATGGTGAAACAATGGCTTTGACCCCTTATGCAGGACACCACTGGTATCCATTGGCATTCGGCCAAGAAAGGATGCTGATACAGTGGGGCAAAAAAGTATTTAGTCAGCCACAAATTGTGCAAGTTCTCCCACTTAAAAAGATGAGAAAGGTGTTATGACTGACAGCGGGGACAGGGAGAGTGAGCCCTAAACTGACCCTAAAGACACTCTCCCTGTGTACTTGCCCATCCAGCCTAAGCGATGGATAGACAACTTGGAGCCGATCCCTCCCTGCGCTACAGTGCAGTGGCGTAAAAACAAATAATATACATAGTCGGTCACAGGCCAGAAACAGAAACGGAAAACTACTAGACAACCAGATAAACTGTCACGATTCGGCTTACAGGTAGTGGATCCTCTGTGTCAGCGAGGGATTGGCGTGGACCGTGCTGGTGGACCGGTTCTAAGAGGCTACTGGTGTTCACCAGAGCCCGCCGCAAAGCGGGATGGTCTTGCTGCGGCAGTAGCAACCAGGTCGTATCCACTAGCAACGGCTCAACCTCGCTGACTGCTGAGAAGGCGTGGGACAGAAGGACTAGGCAGAGGCAAGGTCAGACGTAGCAGAAGGTCGGGGCAGGCGGCAAGGTTCGTAGTCAAGATGGATAGCAGGAGTTCAGGTAACACAGGCTTTGGACAACACTAAACGCTTTCACTGGCACAAAGCAACAAGATCCGGCAAGGGAGTGCAGGGGAAGTGATCAGATATAGCCAGGGAGCAGGTGGAAGCCAATTAAGCTAATTGGGCCAGGCACCAATCATTGGTGCACTGGCCCTTTAAGTCTCAGAGAGCTGGCGCGCGCGCGCCCTAGAGAGCGGAGCCGTGCGCGCCAGCACATGACAGGAGGGGCCCGGGACGGGTAAGTGACTTGGGATGCGATTCGCGAGCGGGCGCGTCCCGCTGTGCGAATCGCATCCCCGACGGCCATGTCAGTGCAGCGCTCCCGGTCAGCGGGACTGACCGGGGCGCTGCAGGGAGAGAGATGCCGTGAGCGCTCCGGGGAGGAGCGGGGACCCGGAGCGCTAGGCGTAACAGTACCCCCCCCTTAGGTCTCCCCCTTTTTTTGTCCGACAACTGCTTTACCTGGGACGAGGACACCGGGAGTGAATGGAGGGTTTCCTCAAAGGCAGGCAGTACAGCAGGAGTGGAAATGGGGAGGGAGGGCAGAGGGTGAAGCTTGGCACGGGGCAGGGTGACACAAGGACGGGGGCCATGAGGAGGCACTGAGGCTTGCCTGAAGGGACTGGGAGGGGGGGAGAGGCATCTCTTGTGGCAAGCAGAGTCCCAGTTCTTGATCTCCCCGGTGGTCCAGTCAAGGGTGGGAGAATGAAGCCGGAGCCATGGCAGACCGAGGAGGACCTCAGAGGTACAGTTGGGAATGACGAAGAACTCAATCCTTTCGTGGTGGGGTCCAATGCACATTAAGAGGGGTTTTGTGCGGTAACGCACGGTGCAATCCAATCTGACTCCGTTGACCGCGGAAATGTAGAGCGGCTTGACGAGACGGGTCACCGGGATGCAGAATTTATTCACCAAAGACTCCAAAATAAAATTCCCAGAGGCACCAGAGTCCAAGCAGGCCACGGCTGAGAGGGAGGAGTTGGCTGAAGGAGAAATCCGCACGGGCACCGTGAGACGTGGAGAAGCAGACTTTGAACCAAGAGACGCCACACCCACATGAGCTGGGTGCGTGCGTGCGTTTCCCAGACGTGGAGGACGAATAGGGCAATCCACCAAGAAATGCTCGGTACTGGCACAGTACAGACAAAGATTTTCTTCCCTACGGCGATTCCTCTCTTCCTGGGTCAGGCGAGACCGATCCACTTGCATGGCCTCCTCGGCGGGAGGCCCAGGCATAGACTGCAAAGGATGCTGTGGGAGAGGTGCCCAGAGATCTAAGTCTTTTTCCTGGCGGAGCTTCTGATGTCTCTCAGAAAAACGCATGTCAATGCGGGTGGCCAAATGGATAAGTTCTTGCAGGTTGGCAGGAATCTCTCTTGCGGCCAGCACATCCTTGATGCTACTGGATAGGCCTTTTTTAAAGGTCGCGCAGAGAGCCTCATTATTCCATGATAATTCGGAAGCAAGAGTACGAAATTGGATGGCGTACTCGCCCACTGAAGAATTACCCTGGACCAGGTTCAGCAGGGCAGTCTCGGCAGAAGAAGCTCGGGCTGGTTCCTCGAAGACACTCCGGACTTCAGCAAAGAAGGACTGGACTGTGGCTGTGGCAGGATCATTGCGGTCCCAGAGCGGTGTGGCCCAAGACAAGGCCTTTCCTGAAAGAAGGCTCACTACGAACGCCACCTTAGACCGTTCTGTAGGAAACAAGTCCGACAACATCTCCATATGCAGGGAACATTGAGACAAAAATCCACGGCAGAGTCTAGAGTCCCCATCAAATTTGTCCGGCAGGGACAAGCGGAGGCTAGGAGCGGCCACTCGCTGCGGAGGAGGTGCAGGAGCTGGCGGAGGAGATGGTTGCTGCTGTAGCAGAGGCAGAAGTTGCTGTAACGTGGCGGTCAACTGCGACAGCTGCTGTCCTTGTAGGGCAATTTGCTGCGATTGCTGAGCGACCACCGTGGTAAGGTCAGCGAGACTTGGCAGCGGCACCTCAGCGGGATCCATGGCCGGATCTACTGTCACGATTCGGCTTACAGGTAGTGGATCCTCTGTGTCAGCGAGGGATTGGCGTGGACCGTGCTGGTGGACCGGTTCTAAGAGGCTACTGGTGTTCACCAGAGCCCGCCGCAAAGCGGGATGGTCTTGCTGCGGCAGTAGCAACCAGGTCGTATCCACTAGCAACGGCTCAACCTCGCTGACTGCTGAGAAGGCGTGGGACAGAAGGACTAGGCAGAGGCAAGGTCAGACGTAGCAGAAGGTCGGGGTAGGCGGCAAGGTTCGTAGTCAAGATGGATAGCAGGAGTTCAGGTAACACAGGCTTTGGACAACGCTAAACTCTTTCACTGGCACAAGGCAACAAGATCCGGCAAGGGAGTGCAGGGGAAGTGATCAGATATAGCCAGGGAGCAGGTGGAAGCCAATTAAGCTAATTGGGCCAGGCACCAATCATTGGTGCACTGGCCCTTTAAGTCTCAGAGAGCTGGCGCGCGCGCGCCCTAGAGAGCGGAGCCGCGCGCGCCAGCACATGACAGGAGGGGCCCGGGACGGGTAAGTGACTTGGGAATGCGATTCGCGAGCGGGCGCGTCCCGCTGTACGAATCGCATCCCCGACGGCCATGTCAGCGCAGCGCTCCCGGTCAGCGGGACTGACCGGGGCGCTGCAGGGAGAGAGACGCCGTGAGCGCTCCGGGGAGGAGCGGGGACCCGGAGCGCTAGGCGTAACATAAACCAGACAGGTTAGTATTTACAAATACTAGCATGGCAGAATATAAACAGGCAAAGTGATCAGGAATATGGGATACTGTTCAAAAACAGATATTAGTACAAAGGACAAAGATCAGATCAACCAAACCGGATATAAATATAGAACACTGTTCACACTGGACACAGATAACTAACAAACAGATTAGGTCCATAACAGAATATTAGGAAATGGATAGACTCCAGGAGCAAACAGGGATAAAAACTTAATCCCTCAGAAAAACTCTGGAGCACGGAGATATCTTGTATAAAAACTACATTTTCAGAGTCCCATTAAAAAGTCACAGGGATGTCTTGTTACAAAAACTCAGAAAACAGATACAAAAAGACTCGGAAATACAATCCTAAAAAACAACTAATGAAACACAGACTAAAATCTACTAAGCAAGACTATTTAACCATGGCTAAGAACTCAGATCATATCACAGGATAAATACAAGGTAAATGCTCAAGCAGACATAGAAGTATAATGCACAGACATCATAGCAGCATTATTGCACAAGCAGACAAATTATATTGCACTAACCAGCACAGAATGCAGGAAGATTCTGGTTAAGTAGGCAAACCTGAGTTCTCATTGATTCTGAGCATTAACTATTCCCTAACCAGAGAAATATAAGAAAAAAAACTTTTGGGAACGGCTGACATATCACTTCCATATACAGAAACCAGGGATAAAAACTAAAAACCAAAAACTTACACTTAGAGAGTGGCCATAAACCAACTACTCACTGTGTATACAAGGTGTATCTTTAAATGGGAAGTTTTTTCTTGTCCGCTAAACACTCCTTCTCTCCCAAAATGGAATATTACTGCAAAAAGAAAAATGGAGGAGCGAACACACCTTCCAACACAGCAGCTGAATAATCACTTTAAACAGTAAGTAGATGCACTTACTTCACCGAGGGGAGCAGATTGTCAGTAGTGCTCCCCTCATGCCGGCAAGCTTGTTATCCCACTTTTGTTTCTCCAGCTTTTTTTCTCAGAGTATGCTTCTCTCGTCTTTTTCTCTCTGGTCTTGCTCTGTCCACTTATGGAAATGTTTTCATGAAGACTTCACTTGTAGATTATGAATTACATTTATTGAACATAGAAACTACATAAAAACATTCTAATGAAAGTTATGGGACAGCTTTTATTTCCCATTTTTCTAAAAACGCCAAGCAGATTGAAAATATTTCACATAGGCATTGGAATATCTTAGAAAATGATCCCTTTTTGAAAGATGTTTTAGGATAAAATAATAATTAACCAAGATTTATTTTTAGAAGAGCCAGAACTATTGCACAAAAAATTGTTCCATCTTACCCATGTTTAAATAAAACCAATCAAATAATGAAGTATACTAATAAAAAACAAGAAAGGGGAGTTCATAAATGTGGTAACAAAAAATGTGTAAAAATATCAAACAAGGTGCAAAATCAGTGACTAGTAATTCCACAGGTGATGTTATTGAGATAAAAATGCATCTAGATTGTAGTTCTGAATATGTCATATATGTTTTGGAATGTTCCTGTGGAATCCAATATGTAGGGAGAACGTCTCAGTCCCTGAGAAAAAGGATTACATCCCACAGATTTAATTTTAGACATCAGTACCCTAAACATAGCGTATCCTGGCATTTTGTCATAGCTCATAATGCGGACCCTGAGTTACTAATAGTTACTCTGATAGAATAAATAGGTAAAACCCTGAGGAGTTTTGCCACATTGTGCAAGAGAGAAAGTTTCTATATATAATTGGATACTTTGTCCCCGAAAGGTTTTAATGAAATGTTAGAGCAAGTATGATTTTTATATAAATTTTTAGAGGTGTCTTTTTCTTCCATTGATAAGTCCTTTTTAGAGGTGTGTCTTTTCCATACATATGTCATTTCCGATAGCAGAGGAGTCAGTTTAAGTAGGAGCTGTATTTTTTGTATGTCATTCCCAGAGGAAGGAGGCAACTGCGCAACACGTAGAAATGTTTTTATGTAGTTTCTATATGCAATAAATGTAATTCATAATCTACAAGTGTAGTCTTCGTGAAAACTTTTCCATAAGGGCACAGAGCAAGACCAGAGAGAAAAAGACGAGAGAAGCAAACTCTGAGAAAAACAGCGGGAGAAACAAAAGTGGGATAACAAGCTTTCCGGCATGAAGGGAGCGCTACTGACAATCTGCTCCCCTCGGTAAAGTAAGTGCATCTACTTACTGTTTAAAGTGATTATTCAGCTGCTGTGTGGGAAGGTGTGTCCACTCCTCCATTTATCTTTTTTGCAGTACTATTCCCTAACCAGGAATAAATAGCAAACAAGTGTGTGAATACACACCTAAACAGAAAAATACAAAAACAAACAAACAGACATTACAAGAGGCCTGTAATTTTCATCATAGGTATACCTCAACTATGAGAGACACAGACCCCAAAGGTATAACTAATGTATTCGCAGAATATTATAATACACTACAAAATTTAAAGGATAATAAAGAAATGGACCACCCTACTCCATCCGCCATCTCGCTTTTTTTTTTTTAGAAAAATTGGAATTGCCTAAAGTTAACCCACAAAAATACCAGGAACTCTCTATCCCCATCACAGAAACAGAAGTTCAGCAAGCCATTAAACTATTAAAACAACATAAAGCCCCAGGCCCAGATGGATTGTCTAATGAGTACTACAGAATTCATAGCTCCCTGTTGATACTATACCTGACATACCTGAGTGTTCAACAGTGCTATGGTACATGGAACATTCCCTGCTGAAATGCAGAAAGCTTTATTGATAACATTACCTAAGCCGGGGAAGACCCCTTATAAACCAAGTCATTTTAGACCAATAGCACTGTTGAACACTGATTTAAAACTTTATGCCACGGTCCTAGCCCGTAGATTAAATCCAATATTATCTACATTAATATCCAACGACCAAGTGGGGTTCATAAGTGGTCGCCAGACATCAGATGGTACACGACGAATAGTGAACATAATTTCTATACTAGAAAATCGAAGAACGACTTCTCTGATCCTTACCTTGGACGCAGAGAAGGCGTTTGACAGAGTACATTGGGGGTACTTGAATCAGGTTTTGGATAAATTTGGCCTGGGAGGTTCAATTGGATTAGCAATAAGAGCCCTATATAGTCATCCCTCAGCGTGCGTCTATACAGCTGGATCAAGGTCCAGGGAATTTGGAATAGCTAATGGTACACGACAAGGATGCCCCCTGTCACCAATAATATTTGCCCTTGTAATGGAACCACTGGCCCAGAGTATCCGGAGTTCTCCGGATATATCCGGAGTAACCACAGGCAAAAGAGAACACCGCATAGGGCTATTTGCGGATGATGTTATCTTGTGTTTCACAAACCCCGAGAAATCATTATTAGGAATCTCAGTAATTTTATTAATATTATAGAGATTTGGGGCAGTGAGCTATTATAAGGTTAACGCTCTTAAATCAGCAATCTTAGATATAGCTACACACCCCTCTCTTAGAGAAACACTGGAAAAATGATATCCATATCAATGGTCTTCAGGTCAGATAACATATTTGGGCATCATACTCACCTCACCTCTTTCTGATATTATTGAAGTAAACTATAATAAAATTCTGACATCCCTATTAAGAGAAGTAGCATCCTATAAGAAACTACAATTCTCTTGGATAGGACGCATAGTGGCAGCTAAAATGATGTTACTACCAAAAATACTCTATTACTTTCGGAACGTACCAATACAAGTTCCTAAACATAAAATTAATTTAATACAAAGATCAATAATGCAGATGATATCGCAAAATAAAAAGCCTAGAGTATCAGCAGAATTACTGTACCTTCCAGTAGCCAAAGGGGGGATGGGTTGCCCAAACTTACATAAATATTACCAAGCTACCCTTTTAGAACAAATCACAGCATTGATGGCACGAAAACTCTAACAAACAATGGGTTGAAATAGAATCACATCTAGTGCCAGAATCCTCACTAAAAGAAGCACTTTGGGTATCAAGAATGGGTACAGAAAATAAGAAATCAAAATTCCCCACTATTAGGGCTACGCTATGGGCATGGAACCTTTTTAAGATAAAGACTTTATTGTTCCCTATGAATATACATAACCTCCCATTATCTACCATACAAACATTAATACCTAACTCAAATTACAGTAATTGGAGGAAACTTGGTATTGATATATATGGGAAAATATTAAGAGGTAAAGAATTAATGTCATTTGAGGAGCTAAGATCAATTTATAACTTGCCTAAAGTAGATTTCTATAAGTATTTGCAATTACGACATCTCATTTCATCTGTTGCTCACCAAAATTAAGGCCCAGTATTGCCAATAACTTACCAATTCTTTGGTTCGCAACAGATGGAAAGGGGATTATCTAAAATATATAATGCTCTGAACTCAGGACCCGATCGAATATATTATTGCAACAAATGGGAGGAGGAATTGGGACGCACTTTTTCAAACATACAATGGACCCATACATATACAATTAATAACTGAACTTTGAAATGTATAACACATCTTGAAACAGCTAGAAAGATGCTGTATAGATGGTATCTTACGCCACATAGGCTTTAAAAAATACACCCAAACCAATCAAACTTATGTTGGAGATGTAACCAACAAATAGGCACGTTATTACATGTATGGTGGGAATGTGACTTAATAAAAGAACTGTGGGCAAGAGTATATAATAAATTATGCAATTTAGTGGGACGTCCAATTCCATGGGGACCAGAAGTGGCTCTACTACATTTGTGTTTAGATGACCTCCCCACCCCTGACATCACTGTAATAGTAAATTTCCTAACAATAACTAAGAATAAAATTGCAGCTAATTGGAAAAGCTCGGAACTCCCAAGCTTAAATCTTCTACTTGATTCTATGCATAGGGTTTGTAAAATGGAACACACTATTGCGTTAATTTCCCATAAATTGTCGCGGTTTACATATTTATGGGCAATATGGTTAAAACATAAACCTATGGACTGAAATACTGGACCCCGGGACAGTTGAGTAACGACATTACTGAATCACTACTGGAAAAGAATAATATTAGAAAATGCCCGATACATACATTTAACTGTTCACTTGGTTAATTGTATTCTACCTTACGGCAATCTGTTTTAGTACTATGAGATTTGCGTACTCTCTTTTTTCTGTTTTTTTTTTTTTTGTTTGTTTTTCCTGTCTCTTTTATGTATGAGTAATACTTTGTAAGTTGGAAAATTATGAAAATAAAGAGTTAAAAAAAAAAAAAAACTATGAGAGACATAATGAGAAAAAAAAAATCCATAAAATCACATTGTCTGATTTTTCATGAATTTATTTGCAAAATTATAGTGGAAAATAAGTATTTGGTCACCTACAAACAAGCAAGATTTCTAGCTCTCACAGACCTGTAACATATGTTCTCTAATTTGGGTCTTATAAAAACGATAGCTTACCCTGCAAAAGAAGCTCTCACACAGCTTCATAAACAAAATAGTGTCAGAATATGGCAATGGAAAGCAAATTTGGATGTGTTTTATTTTTTAAAAGCAAAAAACATAACAAAACTTGTACAAAAGATTACAGTTAACATATCACTTTCACTGTAGAATCAATTCATAAAAACAACCTCCACTAAAAAAGTCATAATTACATTTTTCTCACATTCGTAAACTTTTTTTTAACATTTTCTCAATATTTTATCAATGGCGAAAATGAAAAATGTTGAATAAAAAGTAGAAAGATCATGGCTTTTAAAAAAAAAGAGGATGAAAAAAAGTAAATAAATAAAATAAAGTTTACTGCTCCCTTAAAGGGGTACGTGTTATCTACCACTAGACACATGCGCTCCCTTCATTTCTTTGGGAGCGTCGATGATGCACGAGTTCTGGACTTGGGTCTCTTTGGAGCTCCCATAGAAATCAGAGCTGAGTCCCATTCCGGAGATCATAGGGGGTCAGAGCAGTCAGACACCCTGCAATCAGCTACTTATCGCCTATCCTGTAGATTGAGGATGAGTTCATTTTGGCTGCAGTACCTCTTTAAGGGGTTTATAAAAAACTGTTGTAAAAAATTCAGTCCAAAACTTCACTGGATTTTAATCTTAATAAGATTTGGAAAAAAAAAAAGTTTGGATAAAATCCATTGGCCCATCCACTTGTTTGACAAAATACCAAAGAAACAAAAACAGGTTTAATTTCCCAAAAAACTCAATTGTGTGAAAAAACGTTTTCCCCTTTTTTTTTCTGCTATTCAATGCTGAACTCTCATGCTTGGAAATTGGAAATGTTTGCAGTTGAAGTCAATAATGAGAAGCAAAGGGAACAGCAAGACTATAACGTCTAAACTAATTAAAAGTTGATCCATTTTTAAAACACGTCCACATCTGGTTCTATTATTCTCCTTTCCTCTCCATTGACTTACAGTTGACATACGAGGGCTGTTTTACATACATCGGAGAACAATCATTAATCTCCACTGAGTGCGATCAAATCGTTCTCATGCCAAAACTCCATGTAATCTACTATTTCTCGGCATTACATCAGATGAAGTGCAAGGCAAGTTCTGTAAAGAAATGATTTGTGCAGGAAGTAAGGAAATCCCCAGCTCTCATAGTTTTACATCAGCATACAATACAGATCTTAATTGAATTACGGACCAAAAATGAAGAACACTTGGGCCTGAACACTTTACATGGCTGATCAGAATTTTCTTGTCACTTTAGTGAACTAAGATACAATGAAATAATTACATCTAATGCATTTCATAAGTTTGGATCAACTTTATACATTTGGACAGTGTAGTATGCAATTACGTCTTTAAAAACATATACTAGACAGAGTGACAAAAAAGGCCATGGGGGTGTAGCCTGGACCATCTGGTGGAAAAACAGTCTATGACGTCATATAATGCCTTATTCATCATAGTGTGCATATAGGCCATTAAAAGCCCAAAAATAAAACCTATACTTGAACTGGTCCATATATTTGGTCCATCTGTACATGGTGTAATATCCAATAATGGAGTAATATCCAGTTTGGCAATCATGTTTAATTGACTTACAAAGATAGTTAGCTATATTGGTTGTCTACTGTGGTGTAGGATGTAGTATAATGTGTTATAGAGGCATTGAGGTTGACACGATTATTTGGGTACTGTGTGTAAATTCATCTCCTGATTTTGATAGTCTTGGAGCAAGTCTCTGGCTCTGAAGTTGCTGCCAAATTGAATTAGATATCTTGCTGCCTGGATCATCATCAGAGGTATGTATTAAGGCATTGTAACTGAAACCATGAGCGAGCCATTGCTGTTGTCACTATTATTCATGCATGATACTTGTAACTACTATTGAGCAATTGTGAATGGCACTGTGGCTGGCACTAGTATTATACTAGTATCCGTCATGGTGCCACTAAGGGTGTATGGAGCAGGCTTCTGGCTTGTGCCCACTCTATTCATGGTGAGCCCCAGCTGATTTCAGTAGGTGAGGGTCATTACTAATAGCTGACAAGGTACTGCATTGATCTGTATAAGCCATCTAATGATGGCTCATATAAAGTGTCCTATGGGAACTAATAAAGTATAATAAAAAAAAAAAAACTATAGTGTTAGCCCCTATATAAATTTACCCCTTCCATAATGAAATTTTAAATCCCCCTCTTTTTCCATTTTTCAAATAAAATAGTGTAAAGCATGCGGTAATTGACATAAATGTAAAAATACCAAACACCAGAATAGTTTTTTTCTATCACATCACAATCCCAGAAAAATTGAATAAAAAGCGATCAAAACATCCAATCAACACCAAAATGGTACCAATAAAATCTACAGATCACAGTGCAAAAAATGTGCCATCAAACAGCCCCATGTATGGAAAAATAAAAAAGTTATAGGGAAGTTCTGGAAAAGTAGTATAAATTAATAAAACTATACTAATTGGGCATCGTTGTAATCATACCGACATTAAGAATCAGTTTGACTGCACAGTGAATGGTAAAAGTTTTTTTTTCTTTATTTAACCTCAGTTTTGGAGCATATTTTATGAAAAAATCAAGGTAATTATTACATGTGATTTTGCAATTTATTTTTAAATTCGCCTCACACTTTATTATTTGTGGTCGTAGCTCCTGCCCGAGAAGCGTACCTACCTACCCTACTACTGCTGAATACTAACCCCTAACTAACCAAGCAGTCTGAGGTGTGTCATAACTGTTGCATATAGAATATGCCTGGAGAAAAAAGAGGGCAAAACCCTATAATTGCATCAAAGTACATTTATTACAGAGTGTTATGAACCAATGTTTCAAAAGCATCAGCCATTTCTTTTCAATATGTAATTATTTACATCCCTACCAAGCTATTGTAACTACAGCCATGCATCTGCATGTAATTCCCTTAACCTAGGAAACCATGACAGCTGAAGGACAGCGTGGCCTCTAAAGTAGAGCTGTCCTGATGTCCCAATGGGGAATTACCTAAGCGTCGGCTAACCAACTAACTAAGCCAGCTGCCAGAGCTGACGGCTGGAGGACTTTCAACCTTCCTCTTCGTACACTCTTCAGGGTAGATTTGATGGCGTGGAATGGAATGCAAACAATGACGCCTTGTCAGAGGAAAACCACGTGATGTTATGCTGGATACCTGACAGATATATTTGATAGTATTATGCTGGATGCAAAGAAGAGTGGCAAAACCCGATAAATGCAAGTAGGAATAGAATGGCATGTGAGACATTCACTAGGTATCTAATGTAAAATCACGTAAGTATTCCAGGCTACGTGATGGTAGCTCTCTGTGAGCTGTAGACGGGAAAAGTCTCAACTGAGAACAACCCTAAGCCCGTATATGCAACTCCAAGTGCTGACAAAGTGTATACACAAAAGACTACGTGATCATCAATCTAACCCTGAGTCCGGTTACCACTGTGGAGGTGAACGGCAATGCAACCCCTTGCAGCAACATGATGATGAGACTCAACCAACATGTGACTACTATCATCGTCGATCTAAGCAAACCCAACCACCTAGAACCAAGCTATGTCCCCAATGCTAAGTAAGCATATGGACACGTGATGACGTTACCGCTGACCTGAAGTCATGTCAGGTCGCAACTGAACTGACCTATAGACATGACAGGCCGAAACATGAAAGACTCAACCAAAATCTGTGACCAACAGTATGACCGTCACCCTGAACAAAACAGGTCATAACCGTGGCAATGAACAATGGAAACATCATGCTATCCCTGTAGCATAACTCAATTGCTGAAAGAACACATACAAAGACATCATCGCCACCCTAAAGTCGTGTCAGGTTGTATCCAGACTGACCTATAGATGTGACTGGTCTAGTCCAAGTTAAAAGCTTCAACCAATGTGTGTGACTACTAGTATCAACGTCAACCTGAAGCCGAGACAGGTCGTGACCATAATTTACCTATAGGCGTAACAATACACAATGGAAAATAGCTATGTCCCTGTGCATGACCCAACAAGTGAATAACACAACGTGATGACATTGTCGCAAACCTGAAGTCGTGTCAAGTTGTATCCGGACTGACCTGCAGACGTGATTGACCTAGGCGAATTTAAAATCCTCAACCGATGTATATACAATAACTAGAAAGCACTGATGTGAGGCAATCATCTCCAATCATTTTTTTTTTATATGTGTCAGGAAAGATGAGTATATGACCGTCTATGTGTCGTAATGTTGTTGCTCTGAAGGCGTGTCAGTAACAACAAAAACAACAATTATGCAACGTACCCCCCTGCAGACGTGGCAGGAGTAATGGGTATACACCATCTATGTGTCGCAATGTTGCTCTGAAGAAGTGTCAGCAACAATAACTATGCAATGTATCCCCTGCTGACGTGGCAGGTATAATGGGTATACATCACCTATGTGTGGTGTTATTGCTCATCTGAAGGCGTGTCAGTAACAACAATTATGCGACGTACCCCTCCTGCAAACGTGGCAGGCATAACGGGTATACGCCACTTATGTGACATAATGTCGTTGCTCTGAAGACGTGTTAGTAACAACGACTATGCAATGTATACCCCTGCAGACTACGCAGGTATAGTGGGTATACACCACCTATGTGTCATGTTATTGTTGTGCTGAAGGCGTGTCAGCAACAACAATAATGCAACGGACCCCCTCTGCAGCGTGGCGGGCTTAAGGATAAACACTGCCTATGTGAAGTGTTATTGTCGTTCTGAAGACGTGTCAGTAACAACAACTACGCCATGTATCTCCCTGCCTATATACAGATGTTTACAGAATGAGTATGTGCGAAACTGTCGTAAAACAGCTATGTGTGGCTGTACCACCAAACTTGATGAACCTATACTCAAGCCAACTATATGTGCGAATGCACCACCAGTGAACGAACATGTGGCCAATCACAACCGATGACAAGGAATATGCATGCATGTAGTAACTATTAAGGCCACATACCCGCACACAGGGCCACACCCCATGCGCTGTATGAGCATGTGTGCGGCACAAACGCCGCGAGCGTGCAAACTTCATAAACACCACAAGCGCATGTACAGAACACATGTCACGAGCGCACACACAGCATGAATCCCACGAGCACATATATAATACAAAACTACAAGCATGCACGGTGTAAATCCTGCGAGCGAGTGTGCAGCACAATTCTTAGGAGTGCATGTTCAGTATGAATCCTACAAGCGTGAGAACCATATAAATCTACGAACGTGTGTACAGTATAACTCCTACAAGCATGTACACAGTATAGGGATGCATTAACCCCTTAAAGGGGTACTCAGCCCCTAGACATCTTATCCCCTATCCAAAGGATAGGGGATAAGATGTCAGATCGCCGGGGTCCCGCTGCTGGGGACCCCGGGGATCGCTGCTGCAGCACCCTGCTATCATTACTGCGCAGAGCGCAATCTCTCTGCACGTAATGACGGGCAATACAGGGGCCGGAGCATCGTTACGTCACGGCTCCGCCCCTCGTGATGTCACGGCCCGCCCCGTCAATACAAGTCTATGGGAGGGGGCGTGGCGGTCGTCACGCCCCCTGCCAAAGACTTGCATTAAGGGGACGGGCCGTGATGTCATGAGGGGCGGAGCCATGATGTCACGCTGCTCCGGCCCCTGTATCGCCCATCATTACACACAGAGCGAGCTCGCTCTGTGCAGTAATGATGGCGGGGTGCCGCAGCGGCGATCCCTGGGGTCCCCAACAGCGGGACCACAGCGATCTATCATCTTATCCCCTATCCTTTGGATAGGGGATATGATGCCAGGGGCGGAGTACCCCTTTAAGGACCAAGCGTTTTTCTATTTTTGCACTTTTTTTTCCTCCTTACCTTTTATAAATCATAACCCTTTCAATTTTGCAGCAAAAAATCCATATGAGGGCTAATTCTTTGCACCACCAACTCTACTTTGTAATGAAATCAGTCATTTTATCCCAAAATGTAAAGCAAACGAGAAAAAAATCATTGCGCGACAAAATTGAAGAAAAAACACCATTTTGTAAATTTTGGGGGCTTCCGTTTCTATGTAGTACATTTTTCGGTAAAAATTACACTTTATCTTTATTCTGTAGGTACATATGATTAAAATGATACCCTTCTTATATAGGTTTGATTTTGTCGTACTTTTGGAAAATAATTATAATTACATGCACAAAGATTATTACGGTCACGTACCGAGATGTAGGCTGTCACGAAGCTTGGACATGGATCCTCCACCTGTGTGGCTGATGACTTAGACCGTATCGGGGAGCAGAGTCTAAGGTGCCGCTGGTCTTCACCAGAGCCCGCCGCAAGGCAGGACTGGCTTGCTGTTGCAGGTGACACCCAGGTCGCTACCCCCGACACGGCTCGACCACACAGGTAACTGGGCAAGGTGAGGTACCGAAGGAGGAGGCTGTAGCGTAGTCAACGTAGTAGAAGGTCAAGGCAGGCGGCAAAGGTTCGTAGTCAAGAAACGTGGTGGGAAGGTCTGGATACACAGGTATGGCAAAACAGGCAATAGGGAATGCTTTCTCTCAGGCACTAGGCACTGAAGATCCGGCAGGGAAGTGTGGGAGGTGAAGGGACTTTATAATGTGGTATCAGGTGCAACATTAATTATGGGCGTACTGGCCCTTTAAATTTCAGAGCTCCGGTGCGCGCACGTGTCCTAGGAGATGGGGACCCACGAACCGAAGCTGAGACACAGGAAAGGATATGGCAGCAGTATATGGAAAGTGATGGGCCGGGATTCGCATGCGGCGCGTCCTGTGATACAAATCCCGGCCCTGCCGGCAGACGGGGACACAGGGACTCAGGAATTTCCTGAGAAGGCGCTGGGCCAGATAATTGTCCTGCGGCTCCTAAGACCTCTCCTCCCGACCGAATCCTTCCAAATATAACAGAAAAAAACACTTTCCTCTGACAAATTTGGAGTCCAAGATCTACTTAACAACAAAAACATCAGAAGTGCCAGAGATGGGAGATGGTGAGATGTCCTTTTGAGAAAAACGGTTGTAGATGACTGGTTTCAGGAGGGAAACATGGAAGGAATTCGGGATCCGGAGGGAAGAGAGCAGATGGAGAGAATAGGCCACAGGATTAAGTCTCGTCTTGACTTTATAGGGACCCAAATAGAGAGGACCAAGTTTATAACTGGGTATCTTGAACCTGATATATTTAGTAGATAACCAGACTTTGTCACCTGGAGAAAATTCAGGAGGAGGACACCTTCTCTTGTCCGCTTGGAATTTCATGCGAGAAGTAGCATGTAGAAGAGAGTGACGTGTCTTCTGCCAGATGGAGGAAAAACTTTGCAGTTGTTTATCAACAGCAGGAACTCCAGAAGAAGAAGAAGATAAGGGGTGAGGAGGACGAGGGTGAAGTCCATAGACCACATAAAAGGATGAAGTACCAGTGGAATCAGAATCTTTATGATTGTAGAAGAACTCTGCCCAGGGAAGCAGATCAACCCAGTCGTCTTGACGCGCAGAAATGAAATGGCGTAGATAGTCTCCCAAGATCTGATTCACCCTCTCAAACTGTTCATTAGATTGAGGGTGATAAGCTGAGGAAAAATCCAGCTTAACTTGTAGGTGTGAGCAGAGGGCCCACCAGAACTTAGACACAAATTGGACACCACAGTCAGAGACTATATGGGAAGGAAGTCCGTGTAAGCGAAAGATATGTTGAAGAAATACCTTAGCAAGCTGTGGTGCTGAAGGAATTCCGGGTAATGGTAAAAAATGAGCCATTTTAGAAAATCGATCTACTACCACTCAGATGACTGTACTGCCTCGGGAAGGTGCAAGGTCGGTAACGAAGTCCATTGAAATATTGGTCTAGGGAAGCTTAGGAACCGGTAAGGGCTGAAGAAGTCCCACTGGCTTGGAAAGAGGTGTCTTATCCCGAGCACAGACTGAGCAGGACCGGACAAAGTCAACGACATCCCGTTTTAAGGTAGGCCACCAGTATCATCTGGAGATGAGCTGTAGGGACTTACGAATACCGGGATGGCCAGCCAGAAGAGAAGAATGTCCTCATTTCAAGACTCAGAACTTCATACGGGGAGATACGTAAGTCTTTCCGGGAGGCAGATGCTGAAGACTTGCAGGTGCCACAGAGATGAGACGTTCAGGAAGAATAATATGCTGCGGAAGAGATTCATGGTCATGCACATCAGAGGACCTGGAAAGGGCGTCAGCTCGAAAATTATTTTCCGCAGGACGGAAGTGAATATAGAAGTCGAATCTGGAGAAAAATAGAGACCACTGGGCCTGCCGTGGGCTGAGTCAATGGGCTGTCTGTAGATAGAGAAAGTTTTAGTGGTCAGAATAAATAGTAACAGGATGGAGAGAGCCCTCAAGAAGGTGACGCCATTCCTCCAACAGAAACTTAACGGCCAAGAGCTCGCAATCACCAATGGCATAGTTTTTTTCCTCAGGGGAGAAGGTTTTGGAGAAAAATCTGCAGGTTAAAGTCTTCCCCTTAGTTAACTTTTGTGTTAACACTGCACCTGCTCCAACTGAAGAAGTATTCACTTCCAGGAAGAATGGCCTGTTAGGATTGGGTCTAGAAAGAACAGGAGCAGATGCAAAAGCAGACTTTAACTGTTTAAAACGCTTCTTTGGCCTCAGGAGTCCAGACTTTAGAATTAGCAGTCTTCTTGGTGAGTGCAACGATGGGGGCTACCAGAGTAGAGTAGTGAGGAATGAATTGCCGATAGTAATTGGCAAAGCCGAGGAAGCGCTGAATCGCTTTCAGACCAGTGGGTTGTGGCCAGTCCAGAATTGCGGATAACTTGTTGGAATCCATTTGAAGACCTTGACAGGTAACAATGTAGCCCAGAAAAGGGAGGCAGGTCTTTTCAAAAGTACACTTCTCTAGTTTAGCATAGAGATGGTTTTCACGGAGATGCTGTAGCACTTGGCGGAGGTGAGAGCGATGAGACTGGACATTGGGCGAGTAAATGAGTATGTCATCCAGATAGACAATGACACAGGAGTACAGAAGGTCACGGAAAATATCATTGACAAATTCCTGAAAGACGGCTGAAGCATTACAGAGTCCGAAGGGCATCACAAGATATTCAAAATGTCCATCACAAGTATTGAACACAGTCTTCCATTCGTCCCCTTCATGTATACGGATTAGATTATAAGCCCCACGACGGTGCAGTTTAGAGAAAATCTTGGCTCCTCGCAGACGATCAAATAATTCCGAGATTAAAGGAAGTGGGTAACGGTTCTTTACAGTAATTTTATTCAAACCTCTGTAGTCTATGCATGGTCGCAATGACCATGCATAGAAGAAGAAGCCAGCTCCGGCAGGGGAAGAAGACTTCCTGATAAACCCCTTCTGGAGGTTCTCCTTGATGTAATTAGACATGGACAAAGTTTCAGGAATGGGGGTGTGTGGTGCCGGGTAGCAAGTCAATTGGACAATCGTAGGGACAAAGCGGTGGTAACACTTCGCCTTGCTTTTCACAGAAGACATCAGCATAGTCATGAAGATAGGATGGCAAACCGGGCATAGGATGAGATGATCGTTCCAATTTTGAGACCCGTACTTGGATACAGTGGTTGTTGCAATGTGGACCCCAGCGAAGAACTTCTCCAGTTTTCCAATCCAGCTGAGGCGCATGTAGTTGCAACCACGGTGGGCCAAGCAAGAGAGGAGAAGTACAATGTGGGAGAACATAGAAGGACAAGTTTTCCCTATGTGAGACTCGGCCTGCATAGGCAATGGTTCTGTGCGATATAGCACGGTACAGTTCAGTCTTTCACCATTCACCGTAGAAATGTACAGGGGCTTGAACAGGCGAGACACCGGCAGACGATGCCTATGTACTAGAGAAGCATCAATACAATTTCCCGCAGAGCAATAGTCCAAAAAGGCAAAAACAGAGATGATCTCTTTGGAATGTAGGAAAAGCTGAACTTATAAGCATATTTAATTGTGGAGAGGTGGTATTCACACCTAGGGAGGCCTCTCCCACAAACCCATAGGTGCGGGCGTTTCCCTGTGACTGGGGACGCAGAAGACAGTCTTTTATGAAGTGATCCGCACTGGCTCAGTATAGGCAGAGATTCTCGGTTCGTTGGCGAGTCCTTTCCTGCGGGGTCAGACGAGACCGATCCACCTGCATAGCCTCCACTGCGGGAAGCAACGTAGAAGGTTGCGGTTGCTGCTGGAAGACAGGTGCCAGACGGGGAAAGTGCCGAGGTTGTGCAGACTTCCTTTCTTGGCGTAGTTCCTCACATTGCTCTGAGAAACGAATATCAATCCGCGATGCCAATTGTATAAGTTCATTCAGGTTAGATGGCAATTCCCGGGCAGCGAGGACATCCTTAATTTGGCTTGATAATCCTCTCTTGAAAGTAGCGCAGAGAGCTTCATTATTCCAAGACAACTCCGACGCCAGGGTCCGGAACCGGATGGCATATTTGCCACAGTGGAGTTGCCCTGGGAAAAACTCAGCAAAGCCGTCTCAGCGGAGGAAGCTCGGGCAGGTTCTTCAAAGACTGTGTGAAATTCCATCAGGAATGCCTGGAGGTTATTAGTGATAGCATCTCTGGGATCCCACAGTGGAGTAGCCCAGGCCAAGGCCCTACCAGACAGGAGACTGATGACGAAGGCTACCTTTGCTTGTTCTGGGGAGAACTGGTCCGCCATAAGTTCTATGTGCATGGAGCACTGCGTCATGATACCCCGACAGGACTTGGGATCCCCCTCAAACTTCTTAGGAAGTGACAAACGGAGGAAGCGACAGGAGAGGATACAGCAGCAGGATGTGATAAGTGACTGGCCGGGATTCGCATGCGGACACATCCCGCGATGCGAATCCCGGCCACGCCGGCAGACGGGGACACAGATACTCTGCGTTCCCGGCCAGTGCTTGCAGCCTGAGCACTGAGTGTAACAAATACATTTAAAATTGTACTCTTCTGACCCCTATAACTTTTCTATTTTTCCACGTAAAGAGTGGTATGGGGCTCATTTTTTGCACCTTGATCTGAAGTTCTGAGCAGTACCATTTTCGTTTTGATCTGACTTTTTGATCACTTTTTATTCCTTTTTTATGATATAAAAAGTGACAGAAAATACGCTATTTTGGACTTTTGAATTCTTTTGCGCATACACCATTGACTGTGCGGTTTAATTAACAATACATTTTTATAGATCGGACATTTACACACACGCCAATACCAAATATATTTTTATTATGTTTATGTATTTTTTACATGGAATTTGGGAAAAGGGGGGTGATTTAAACTTTTAATAAGGAAGGGGTTAATGTGTGTGTTTTAAAACTTTTTTTTTAACTTTTTTTTTTACACTTTTAGTCCCCTTAAGAACCACATTGATCTGTGTGCTCTGCGTTCGATTGATAAAGCCTGGTCCTACCAGGCTTTATCATTCTGAGCACCAGAGCTGGCACAGCAGCATAGGTAAGCCCTCAGGCTACCTCCACAGTGGGGGCTACCTCCACCCCACTGGGTCACCAGGGATATGATAAAGGCAACTTTAGACGCCACTGTCAGTTTTGACAGAGGTGATCTAACGGTCCCGGCAATCGCTGCATTTCAGCTACTAACGCCGACACCCGGCTACAAGAATCAGCTGGGGGCCGGCCGGTATGACACGGGCTCAAGTCGGGAGCTCACGTCATACCCTCTTAACGGCATATGGACGAGCATAGACGTCCATGGTAGTTAACAGGTTAAGTACAAAAAGGATCTGTACAAGTATTATCATCTTGATGACTGAGGCCCTGTCTGACATTTCAATGGTGAGTCTGAGCCATACATCAATTTTGATTTTGTTTAACAGGCGATGTAGGTTATGATCAGGGAAAAGAGTCGGGTCAATTCCGACTGTTATTTCAAGATAGTCAATAGTATTGTCAGGCTCTAGAACCTTCAACCCTACCCCTACACCACTACTAACCTTCTCAAAGGGCAATAGGCTCGACTTGGACCAATTTACCTTTAAGCCGGAGAGATTCCCAAAGGATTCAATTAACTGCATTTCCGAGATTTGCAGCATTAGAAGTAGATCATCTGCATAAAGAAGAAGTTTACTAGCCTTCCCATGAATGCCAAACCCCTCTATCTCTTCTATCTGCCTAATAACTACTGCAATAGGAAATTGCAGAAACAGAAGTGGGGACAGGGGGCACCCCTGCCGTCTCCAAACTAAATATTTCTGTCTTTTCCCCATTGACTAGGACCCGCGCTATAGGATGGTAATAAAGGACCCTAACCCAATCCAGGAACCTACTGCCAAGGCCAACCCTCTCCATAACTCGCCAGAGGTAGCTCCATTCCACCCTGTCGAAGGCCTTCGTGGATCTTTCAACAGGATGGAACAAAGCCCCTTCCCCGGGCATCTGAAAACAACTTAGTCTAATTATAATGAATATTACGACCGGAAACAAAACCTGTTTGGTCTGTCCCAATAATTTTACTGCAAACCCTGGCCAATCTCAGACCTTGTGGATAATTTTAATATTTTAATTTAACAGGGAAATTAGTCTATACAAAATCGATTTTAAGCGGGTCCTTACCCTTTTTTAACAGCAAAATGATATTCACATCTTGCATGGTCAATGGCAGAGACCCACAGATACAGGATTCATTAAACGTGTTTAAGAGAACCGGCAGAAGCACCTCCCCGAATTCTGCATTTACCCCAAAGGGAAGGCCATCTGACCAAGGAGCTGAGTCCTTTGATATAGTTACTAAGGCCTTTTGGATTTCCTGAATAGTAGTTGGGCTGTTTATGGCTTTAACATCTTCTGGGCCTAAACATGGTAAATCGTATTTTTGTAATTTTGTTGTTTCAGGTAATCTCTGATTCCCTGGCTCCTCAGAGGTATATAACTCCTTAAAGTGTTTTTTTTTTAAATAATTTGTTGGATCCTCTCCTGCTTATTAACGACTTCACCTTTTTCTGTGCGAAGGGCACCAATATGAACTTTATGTTGTTGGGCTTTAATGATATTGGCCAGCAGCTTACTCGGGCGACCCCCCCTTACAGAACCATCTCTGCCCCTGCAAGAAAAGCCTGTGTAGGGCCTTTAAATAAAAAAAAATTTGATAAGTTTATCTTGACATTCTTTCAATAAGTCAAAGTTTACAGACCTATGGTTCGACGCATGCTTCTCCTCAGCGTCCCTAACCCTCTGCTTTAGACCCTCTTCCTCCAGTTAAAATGGACAACCATTTTAACTGTTTGAAGTTAGCGCTCTTCCAACAACTTGAGGTTGCTTTTTATATCTAGGCCGGTAACCATGACAAAGAGGGTATCCTGTACTTCTAGAAGAAAGAAGGTTTCACCATCATCACAGACAGGGATTCTTTACTGTAAGAGCAGTGAGATTATGGAACTCTCTGCCACATGAAGTTGTAATGTCTGACTCAATAAATAAGTTCAACGGGGGCCTGGATGTTTTTCTGAAAAAATATAATATTGCAGATTATAGATACTAGATTTATGTGGATAGAACTTTGATCCAGGGATTGATTGCCATATTGGAGTCGGGAAGAAATTTTTCCTCTATCATGGGGCAATTGGCATCAGGTGCATAGGAGGATGGTTTGCCTTCTTCTGGATCAACACAGTTGGGTTTTAGGTTGAGCTTGATGAACTCTTGTCTTTTTTCAACCTTACAAACCATGTTATTGTTACTATTATTTACTTGCATGTGTCAGTGTGGCTGAGATTATTTTTGTGGCATTGTGACTGCCATTATTATGACACTGTGACTGGCGCTATTATCTAGGCATTCTGACTGACACAAAGGTTAATTCATTGGGGGGGGGGGGGGCAGCTCTACATTTGCGTTTTAGGTTTATAAAAGTTGCACATTTTTGTGCCTGGACACAGCCTGGTGAAAAATAAGGAGTGGGGTAACTGTGGACTTATTTATTACACTATACATCAGCGAGCTAGCATATATTGTGTCTGGTATTATTACTGAAGCATTATGACTGCCAGTAATATTAAGAAAGTTATAATTGCCTCTATTATTGAGGCTTTCATTATTTTTGAAGTATTGAAGGGTTACTCCATTGGGAAACAATTTTTTTCAAATCAACTGGCGCCAGAAAGTTAAACGGGTTTGCAAGTTACTTCTATTAAAAAAATGTTATCCTTCCAGGTATCAGCTGCTGTATACTACAGAGGAAGTTGAGTAGTTATTTTCTGCCTGACCACAGTGCTCTCTGCGGATACCTCTGTAGTAATTTACAAATCTGAAGTAATTTACAAATCTGGTTAAGTTTCTGGAACCAGTTTATTTAAAAAGAAATGTTTTTCCACTGGAGTACCCCTTTAAGGCTCACATCTTTATTTAACTACCAAGTATGGCTCTAGCACAGGAACCTAGCCTCAAAATGGGCCTATGGCAGTCCGGGCAAGTTGGAAGTTGTAGTTTTGCAACAGCTCAAGGAACCCTGTGTCAGAAACAATGTACTAGGGCATACAGAGAAGAGTCATACACAACCACCTGACTTAGTGTCCGCTCCTTGAGACCCCCCAATGAGAAGATTAGATATCTATGGGTATATCATTTCTGTATCATGTACAAGGTTCTTCAAAACTTTTGATGAAACTTAATGGGACATAGTGATCAGTCATGGTCATTTCTGAAAGCCCTCTATGATACAAAGTTGTAAAAGTTGTGACGTCACGCCTCTGCCCCCGTGTGACATCACGCTCCGCCCCTCAATGCAAGCCTATGGGAGGGGGCGTAACAGCTGTAACGCCCCCTCCCATAGGCTTGCATTGAGGGGCGGAGCGTGACATCACACGGGGGCGGAGGCGTGACGTCACACGCCGCCGGCCCGGTGGTCGCCTGTAATCAGACCCGGATCGTACACGCTCCGGGGACTGATTACAAACGGGGTGCCCCGTGCATGATCCCGGGGGTCCCCAGCGGCGGGACTCCTGCGATCAGGCATCTTATCCCCTATCCTTTGGATAGGGGAAAAGATGTCTAAGCACCGGAGAACCCCATTAAGGGTTGGATTTCAAAAAAGACCTTCTTATTCCTTGTCTACGTCTTAAAAACAACAACTGTGAAAAAATTCAGCTTTCTAGGTCCAAGGGTTTAGGCCGGGCGTTGATGAGTCAGTGAGTAAGGCCTTCTCTTTTTATATATATATATACAGTGGTCCCTCAAGTTACAATATTAATTGGTTCTGGGATGACCATTGTATGTTGAAACCATTGTATGTTGAACTCTGTGGAAACCTAGTAATTGGTTCTAAAGGCAACAAAATGTCATCCAAAAATAGGAAAAAGTGAGGATTAAAGAAAAATAAGTAGATAACTAATAGAGATAAAGTAAGTCCTTACATATAAAAGTAGGAAATATCTGCTGGGAGTATTAAATCACTGTCTATGTCAGTGTTTCCCAACAAGGAGCCTCCAGCTGTTGCAAAACTACAACTCCCAGCATGCCCAGACAGCCAAAGGCTGTCCGGGCATGCTGGGAGTTGTAGTTTTGCAACAGCTGGGGGCACCCTGCTTGGGAAACACTGGTCTATGTAGAGGACAGGAGCTTCTTCGGGGTCCTGTACAGAACACGCAATGTACTAAAAATAGTAATGGAGGTGCCCTCACCTGGTGTCCAAAGGAGCAGCTAACCCTGGTACAGGTAAAGTGTACAGAACATATAATACCTCCCTGTACTGTAGGGGGCGCTACCAGACACCAGTCATTGCATCCACTTCAGTAATACAGGGGTTTTACCAGTGAATGCCCATTCTGATTGGTCGGTTCTTTCAGCCATTGACACAATTCACAGATCTGGACTGTCCGTAGCATTGTATGCTGAGTCTGGTTTCAACTTACGATGGTCCAGAAAAGACTATTGTATGTTGAAACTATTGTATGTTGAGGCCATTGTAAGTTGAGGGATCACTGTATACTGTAGAATAGTTGAATTGCTTTTATAAAAGTGGGAGAAATCCAGGAGTCAGGGGCATAATGCTAAGGCCAAGTTTCCCAACCAAGGTGCCTCCAGCAGTTGCAAAACGACAACTCCCAGCATGCCCGTTGGCTGTCTGGGCATGCTGGGAGTTGTAGTTTTGCAACAGCTGGAGGCACCCTGGTTGTAAAACACTGGTCTAGGGCATACAGAGAAGAGTCATAGACAACCACCTGACACCCTATTAAGCAATGTTTACCAGCAAATGAGATTTATCTGTAGAATCTTCTGCGGGTCCTAAGTGCAAATAAAAAGTAGTGAATTGCTAGAACATAGCGATATCTCTGTGTACAATAACACGCTGATGGCTCCGGAGGAATGTATGCAGGTGTATAAGGTTTCTGTCAACTCGCCAACTACAGTAGATGGGAATTCTACCTTACCGCATCCCTGTACCATGTGCGATACTGCTACCTATTTTTCAGTGCATAAAAAGGCGATATTTTTGGGGGGACATTCACACAGGTGTACAAAATGCCCACTATGGGGGAGATTTAGCAATCCCTGTGCAAAGGAACAGTGAAGCAGTTGCCCATAGTAGCTTTTTATCATCTTTTATTTTTTAGAGGCCTATTTAAAAACAAAAGAAACAATCTGATTGGTTGCTATGGGCAATTGCACCACTGTTCCTTTGCACAAGGCTTGATAAATCTCCCTCCTATTCTACAAACCTTGTGAAGAGGAAGAGTGGCACAGTTGCCCATAGCAACCAATCAGATGGCTGCTTTCATTTTTAAAAAGTGCTCTGAAAAATGAAAAATGAAATCTAATTGGTTGCTATGGGCAACAACACCCCACTTCCTCTGCACAGGTTTGATACAAAGAGGGGGATTTATCAAGACCGGTTTCCGACATGCCCGTGTACCCTCACCGAAGCTGGTGCAGATTTTTGTTTAAATTTTCGCCTGTTTGCAAGTGAAAAGCGAAATACATTTGGCGCATCTGTGAAACTGCGTGAATGTTTCCCACTTTGTACCTTGCTCCAGCTGACTTGGCAAGCGTGGCACAAAAGGGACAAAAAGTTGCAAATTTTTTGACGTTTACGCCAGACAAAGGGATGATACATTTCCCCCAAAGTATCTAAGAGTCCTTTCACACAACGGAGTTTCCGGCCAGAAAAATTCTGCAGGCAGTAGGTGCTGGCAGAAAAAGCAGGCGCTAGGACTGCATGGAAATATGCCATCTCCAGACACCAATCCATTTCTGAGCAGATTGCACAGAAATAATCAACACATTCATTCTTCTGTGAAGTCCGGAATTTAGATGCGAAGCCTGATGTTTATGATTCTGAAATTCTGCTGTATGCAAGATGGAGCAGAATTACCTTGAAAACAATGAGGCCAGGTTCACAAGACGGAAAATCCACCTATCTGAAATAATTCTGCATCCACATTGGTTCGGTGCAGAATTCTGCAGTTTTTAAATACATGCAGAATTGGCGTGTAATTCATGCAGAATCTGTGTAGAAATTTTCGCACGAATTCCATATCTCAGTATAAAAGATATATTTTATTTAATTGAACGGTAATAGTTGGTGCGGATTAAGCACGGAATCTGCCTGCATTCGGCGCAAATTCCTCACAAATTCGGCAGAAAGTCAGCCCCATTGACTTCAGTCTTACATTTTTCTGGAATGCAGAATTTCAGCAGTGGAATTCTGCATGCGGAAATTCTGCTGTGTGAATGACATTGCGGAATCCCATTGTAGGTAATGGGCAATAAATGTCGGCAGAATTCCGAGCAGAAAACATGTGGAATTTCTGTCATGCGAGCACGGCCTGAGAGTCTGCTGCAACAGAATTTCTGAGCAGAATTTTTCTGCCAGTTTACTCTTGGAAATTCTGCCATGTGAATGGGGCCTAAGGGAGACTATTTTTGTACTCACTGGGGGAATTTACTAAGGACGGTATTTCACATGCCGAAAAATTATTCTGGCATCACTTTATTAGGAGATGCTTTTAATAAATCTAGCATACCTGTGGCTGCCCTGTGCACCTTTGACTGAAATTTGAAGGGGTACTCTGCCTCTAGGCATTTTATCACCTATTCAAAGGAGGATAGTGGAGGGGATAAGATGTCTGATAGAGGGGGTCCCGTTCAGAATGCTGGGTGCTGCTGGGAGGTCGTGGGGGTCCCAGCAGCGGGATCCCTGTTATAAAACATCTTATCCCCTATCCTTTGGACAGGGGATAAGATGCCTCGCAGCGAAGTACCCCTTTCAGCCAGCTAGGAGCTGGTGCAGATTCTGTTAATCCATACCCCTGCTTGCAGGCAAACTTTTTGGTAAATCTGGCATTTGCAGAAGGCTATGCCCCTTTCCAGCAAAGCCCTGTAAGTGCAGCATAAATACTCTAAGTGTATGTGTTTGATTTAAATGCCCCACACCATCCCCTAAGGTGTGACTGACCTATGCTGTAGGCTCTGACCAGTGTGCATAAGCCACTATGGATCTTTACTATATATCCCCGTAATTGGCTGAAAAAAATATGGTGTGTGAACATGACCTCAGAGGGGTTACTACGGGGGAAAACAATTTTTTTCAAATCAACTGGTACTAGAAAGTTCAACAGATTTGTAAATTACTTCTATTGAAAAATCTTTTCCCTTCCAGTATTTATCAGCTGCTGTTTTCTCCACAGGAAGTTGTGTAGTTCTTTTCAGTCTGACTACAATGCTCTCTGCTGACACCTCCATGTCAGAAACTGTCCGGAGCAGGAGAGGTTTGCTATGGGGATTTGCTCCTACTCTGGACAGTTCCTGATACAGGCAGAGGTGTCAGCAGAGAGCACTTTGGTCAGACTGGAAAGAACAATTCAACTTCTTCTGTAGCATACAGCAGCTGATAAGTACTGGAAGGTTTAGGATTTTTTAATTTGTAATTGTAATTTACAAATATATTTCACTTTCTGGAGCCAGTTTCCACTGAAGTACCCCTTTAAGATATGCAGAGGATAAACTCCTATTTTATAGGTTCTGGTAAGTTACAATCCAACATGCCTGAACCTTCTTATGACCTACATCTCCTCTCAAAGCCCTCATACACAGATAGCCAACCACCTGTTGAATTGCCGGGCTCAGTAGTTTATCATCTTATGTGCATGGCCAGCACTGATTACACTATTCTAGCCACAATTTCAAAACTAAATGGTCATCGCTATAGATGTTTTCCGATTTCAGTGCTGAAAATCTGTAAAACATTAAAACATAATACATTTTACAAGTACAAAGCTACAGCTACTATTGTCTGTTTTCCCAAAAGAAACAGAACCCTGCTGTGTTCAAATTTACATAATTTCTGACCAATTAGACTTCAATACAAAGGGAGACTGAGAAATATATTGGTCCCCGAGTATTAAGGCTATGTTCACACTACGGAATGTCCGCATGGAAAATCCACAGACTGAGGGTGCCAGCACAATATGCTGGCGCTAGGACCGCACAGAAATGTGCCGTCTACAGAAATAATGAACAGGTTAATTCTTTCTATGGACACGAAATTTGGAATTTCCGTGCCGGAAATATATCTGGCACAGAAATTCTGTTGTGTGCGCAGTGCAGCAGAATCCTGTTGAATTCAAGAGGACTCTGCTGCAGCCGAATTTCCGTGCAGAATTCCAAGCGATGTGAACATAACCTAAGGGTCAAGAGACCCATAATGCCCACCTGAGACTTGAACCCCTTATCAATTTAGTTATTGCTGAGAAATGAGAAAACACAGGTTAAAAAAAAAAGACTTCATAATGTCCCTCAAGATGAAAAACAAACTCCTAACAAAAGAGATATATAGGTACCAATACAGGGCTATTGGTTTGTAAGGTGTGGGGGTCCTCAGTGGGGCCTTTTCTTGGCCAGTTTAGGTCTTTAGTGTGGCCCAGATCAGCATGGGTGCTGAAGACAGCTTGTCACTGGGTTTTAAAAGTAATTTTGTCTGCAAGTTGAGGCTGTGAGGAACCTGTATCACTTAGGAGAGTTTGAATCTGAAAGGTATGCAGCTTCAAAGAGGGGACATTGTGACTTGCATGAGTAACAAAATTGTTATATACTTTGTTGTGTGGCCAGATGTTTGGGTTTTACTGCTGCTCAGACTTATCGGGGTAGATTTCTCAAATCCTGCTCAGAGGAGGAGAGGTGCAGTTGCCAATTGCAATCAATCAGATTGCCTTTTTTCATTTTCAGATGTCTTTTAAAAATGAAAGAAACAATCTGATTGGTTGCTATGCACCACTCTTTTTCTACACAGGCTTTAATAACCCTCCCCATTCTCTTTTAAATGGCAGTAAAGATATCCAGGCTTCACCCAGTATATGGCACTCAGAGTTATAAAAGACAGAACGGATGACAACTGAATAACAGTGTTACAAGCTGTATCTGAGTTTCAGCTGTAAGCTATGTTCATATGGCAGAATTTCCGAGCAGAATTCTGCAAGAATATTTTGCTCGGAAATCCGCTACAGAAGAGTCCCATTGATTTCATGGAGAACAAGGAAGGATCGTATAACCTCAGGATAGCCCTTAAAGGGGTACTCCACTGGCCACCATTCCTAAACGCTGTTAGTTCCAAACGCTGTGCACGCTCAGCGGGAGTCGGCCATGTCGCCCTCAATGCAAGGCTATGGGAGGGGGCATGGCAGCCGTCACACCCCCTCCCACAGACTTGCATTGAGGTGGCATGGCCTGATGGCATGAGGGGGTGTGGCCAACCACTGCAGCGTGTGCATGGAACATTGGCCAGTGGAGTACCCCTTTGCCTTGCAAACAGCTCTCCCAGCTGATCAGGAGGCAGTATAGGGTTGATGTCAAAGCCACTATAAAAGCCTATGCATATAGCTTCAGCAGTCTTTCTATGGATTGGCAGGTAGGAGAAGATCTCTGTCAGGGACATTGAGCAGTGAATAACACAGATAGAAGAAGGACCAGACAAATATAAGAATTGTATTAAAGCAGCAGATAGTTTTCTGCATCTGTTCTGTCAGGGCAAAATCTGCTTGAAAAGCGAATTATAGTGTAACTTTATTGTTTTAATGACTTAAATGAAAAATGACTGTAGTGCAGCATGGTGCATTTTTTACAAAAAATTTTGTTTTATTTGATTTAGAATTTGATGTAACAGAGCACAATACTAGTTAATAAAGGACTGGTTGGAAACAGGCCGACACTTTCTGGCACAATATTTGCAATTTACTAATGCAAATCTATTTATTAGGTTAAAAAAGAGACATATAAAGTGTCACTGTCATTTGAAATAAACTTTTAAAATGTTCAGACATGCAATGACTGAGACCCACTACAATAGCAAGTAATAACTTTCTGATGGATAGTGGAGGATTCTTCACTTTCCGGATGGTCGCTCCATCCAACCATTTCACTCCATAAATTTATGGAAAGAAAGGGTCGGATTTGAGTGACAGTCGTGGAGTAAGGCGTTGTGCTGCTGTGCACTTCATCCAGCTGTTACTCGCGACCACAGAAGGCCAGGAGTGAGACCTGGTGTTATCTAAACTTTAGACATGTCTGGACAACATTTTAAAAGTTTATTTAAATGACAGTAATGTGTTAAGGACAAAAGGGGGTCGAATGAACAATCCATCTCTAGAAAAAAAAGGTACATTTAGGAGGATGACAGAATCCCCAATAACAATGCCCAAGTGACTTCTATATTAGTTTCTCTTCCATCATAAAAATCAGGTCAGGAATATGCTTCATGTCTGACGATGTGACTGACCCATCCTGCCCTACAGGCTCCAGGTTTTGCTGGAAATCTGCTTTCCCCTCTGAGAGATTGGGAGGTATCTACATTTTTTAAGAGATTCACAGCCATTCCGGGTGAATTGGCAAATATGCCTAATAAGCATAATGGGAGTCTATCAATACAATGGTAGCTATTGTAAAAGTCAGCAGTTAAACATAACCTGTATAATGACGGCAGATGCTTTGGTTGTTCAATAGTGTGAAGGAAACAAGACTAGCAGTAGTTCATTTGTGGATGCAGTGACCTCTAGTGACGTAATCATATATCAGAATTGCTCCAGTAAAGGCTTCAGTGATCTTTGGATAATTGTAAATGAGCACTAGGAAAATGTTGTCAGAATATTGTTTATTTAACTAAAAAAATTGTGATTGCATCAGTTACCAACTTTACTCATAGTTATCAACTCTCTGATAATGTTCAGGATATTTTTGGAAATGGGAATTCCTCTAAATCCCTAGAAGAGCTTGCAGATCTCCCCTTATGTCCTTCATTATGTGTCAAATCTGTCAATACTCATATCTCCTCACTCCTGGAGTTCTCTACACGCTTTTATTATGTCCTGACATATAATGTCCTGGCATATAATGTAAACTGCCTCAGGGCATTGTCTGCAATGCTAGAAATGGTAAAGAGGATTACAAGCTGCGAGAAAGAGGAGAGTTGATTGTCTGAAGAGACTGGACTTGAGTCCTTTAGACATTCTGGTTGGGGTATGTACTTACTTAGGCCCGTAAGGTCTACTCCCATGTATCCCGTGCTCAATCCTGATGGCTCCTATCATGTTTCTTCTGCATCCCTCCTCCCTCTCTCTGTCAATGGTGAGGAGTAGGAGCAACTCTCAGAGGACAAGACCAATATAGCCACCGGAGGGATAGAACCAGCCCTAATACAGCCATACCTAGTGGGTGGCTATGCTTCCACTCCAGGGGGCGCCCTCATAGTAGGTGTTCAAGCACCAAGACGCATCCCAAGCAGCAGGTAGACATGCTTATACCAGGTTGCTTCCACATGTCACCCTTTAATCCAGCCAGCCTTTCCGAGACCCCTATCGGAAATACCTTTTATACCCCGAGACGGCTTGATGGACAGGCACGGGCCAATGCCCCTTCCGATGCCCCTACTATGCATGTTACTTTTAACCCGTCCCAAGCAGCTACCCTTGTATCTCAACTCCCAGACCCAGAGAAATAACCAATGCCCTTCTACCGTAGGATCAGGGAAATACAACAATCTTACTCTGCTTCATTTAAGGATCTACAGAGCCTATGTCAGATTAAGGCTGGTGATGCTTACTGGCCAATTATGGAACTGCATCTTCAGAAAGGAATTTATCCTGAGAAAACTACCTGCCAGTCGGCACCTACTTCTGCGAGCGCCTATTAAAATGAGCCCAAGACAGATTAGAAGATCAAGCAACTAGTGTCCATGATATTAGCCAAGATAAAAGTGAATCTGTTGAAAAATTCTATGCCCAACTCAAGCAACTCTTCCATGATCTTGGATTTGACTCATCCAACAAATCACATTCACAGATGTTGTCCTCTGCTTTTGTTAATGGCCTAAAGGATCCGGTAAAGAAGGGTCTTGTTCTGTCATGCCCAGAATACCGAGTGTTGACACTTGACACCCTACTCCTAGTGGCAAAAGGCTTATAATGACTGGCGATGTCCCCACCAACCGCCAGCCGCCAGGACGGCACCAACCTCTAGTCTGTTACAACTGCCACAAGCCTGGCCACTATAAACGTGACTGCAGATCCCCAAGAAGATCTGGACCCCCACAAGGTCAATACTCAGCCAATTACCAATACCGACAACCCAATGGCCCTCCTGGCACTCAAGAGCCCAGATACTTCCCAAACAAAGGGTAAAGACCTACCCAGGATCATCGGGATCTGCTACCATAGGATTTGGGCAAGCCTGTGTCTCACCTTCTATGGCAGTATCCTTAACCAACATGGATGGCCCTCTGGCTAAAGTGACACTACCCAATCAAGGGCACCCTACAACCTTTCTTATAGACACAGGTGCAGCCAGAAGTTTAATTAGGGCCCAAGACCTGCCAACTGAGTCTTTCCTCTCAAATATAGATGTTTCATTTGTAGGGGTTGATGGTGTCCCCCGAACTAATCCCCTCACAAAGCCTCTCTGCATAGCCAACTTCCCCCACCTACTGGTCAGGTTTGTAGTTTCAGACACTTGTCCACTCAACCTGTTAGGAGCTGATGTTCTCTCCAGACTCCAAGCCTCCATTAAATTTAGCAAAGATGGAACTATATCCATCTCCTACCCTCTGGAGATGGAGGATGTCTCTGCTCTATGCTCCATCCCGATCATGTTGGATCTCCATAAAACTCCCACCTTCACAATCCCATCATGTACTTGCCCGTATACCAGTCAGCCTCTGGTCAACTGGTGAAGAAGACAATAGCAAACATAAGGTCCCACCTGTCAATTTTACTTCTGCTTGACTTTTTGCTAAATGTTTCCTGGCCTGAACAGAGGAAATCTGCCTCTCCCCGAGTGAAGCCTGACAATCAAGATTGAACTTTGATATTAATGTTTCCTGAGAGACAATAATGTCAGTATGACTTCTGGGGGAAAAGTACAATGTTATAATTGCTTAACGCTTAGACGCAAACAAGTCAACTTGCGCATGATAAAACCACACAAACGTACACACACACACGTCACTAATAATAATCAATAATATGGGTGGTAATTTATTTTGATTCTGAAGTCTATATAACCTGTGGAATATACTGTAATAAATAGAGGAAGATTGCTTTACCCTGAACCGACATGTCAGTGAGTGTTATTCATTGCGATACATGCATCAACTCTAATAATCTATTTGGATGGGAACAGATATCCACTAGGCCTCTTAAGGAGATTCCACTTCACCATCACACCCCCTCCATTCATGTCAATGGGAGGAGGCATGATGGCTATGTACTAGCCGTCACCCCCCTCTCATAGACATGAATGGAGGGGCGTGGCGTGACTCCAAGCTTCCGTGTTCAGAACACCAAAAAGCCGTCTGTACCCCTGTAATCAGACATCTTATCCTCTACCCTTTGGATAGGGGATAAGATGTCTAGGGGTGGAGTACCCCTTTAACTTTAGTTGGGGCTTGTCCCATATGAATGGATGGGGCAAAAAATAAAAAAAAATTGCATAGCATTTTATGCATCACTGTTTGGAATCTCACTAGTGCATTTTCCCATAGTTACCAAGTATGATTTTACTACCAGCAGACAATTGAGGTGTCAGGATGTCATAAGCCCACCTGGATGTCTATGCTGAATCAGAGTTGCCACTGACAAATATTACAGTTCAGGCCTACTTTCCGTAAAAACACCCAATAAACACAATATAAAATCCCAGTTGAAGAAAATTGCAGATACACTGTATTCATTTAGCTGTTCCAAAACTAAACCATCAGTTTTAGTTGTAATAAATATGTTTATTACCAGGAAAAAATGTTATATAGAGCATTTCAGCTGATTTATAGAGTCACTCTAAGAAGTGTAAAGAATTGCATGGTATTTATTTATACCCTGACATCTGCATTTAATATGTGAAATTTCTATCAAAAAATCAACATTTCCATCTTATATTCTATTTCCAAGCTTTTCTCTAATAAAAACCAGTAATGCACCGTAAAAGTGTGAGCCCCATAACTTCATATTGCTACTCATGGTGGTGCAACCAGTTTTAAATCCTTAAAGCATACCGGGAAAAAAATAATGCTTATATATGTTACTCACTAGTCATGCAGATTCTTTACATATTTTTTTTACATGTCTAGCTTCTGTTTTTGGCTCACAAATTTCTATCTTCTGCTGCTCACTCATTCTGACATTCACTGCTCAGTAAGGGGCATGACTGAGGGTAGCCTGCCTCACACACCATGTATTCACTTCCTCCTTGGCTCTGCTGTACTGTGCTGGGTCTCTTCATCCAGTCACTGAAGGCTGCTATGTAACCCTCCACCTCTCTGTTTTCATGCTGCAGTCTGAATGGACAGGAGTCAGCACAGAGGAGTGCTAGTCCCATCCTCACTTACTGAACTGTTTCCTAGCCTCTGCAGAAAGTTAAATGGTCCAGTAACACAAGATTACTCACTAAGACAAGTATGACCTTCAGAAAATTAGCACACTTTTATGGCTTGAGAAGCAACATGTTTCAGTGGTATATTATAGCAGACACTCTCCAAGATCAGAAATAACACCAATTCTTCCCATTTAATCCCTTAGATATCCTAGTTAATAGCAACTGTGGCATCTACTCTGTTACCCCATCATCTGCCCTTTCCCATCAATGTGATTATAGAGTATCAATTGGTTGTCATTGCAGGTGGGGGTTAATGAAGACCCATAGGCGTGCCTTTTTTTCTTCACATTGAAGCCGCCCACAAAACAACACAAAAATGTTTTTCTCAATCAAAATGTTACACCTAACTGGTACTGCCCATCCATAGATTATATATTCATAAAAGGCCACATTATTTATCCCACATGGGGAATGCAGTAAGTAAGTAAGTAAATAAAATAAATACATATAAAAAAAAAGCATAACCAACTAACTAAATGAATAAATAAATAAATAAATAGACAAACAATCCTGAATTGGATTGTGGTGTTGAAGTTTTTTATAGTCACCCCTTTCTCCCAAAAAATGGAACTAAAAGTGTTAAAAAAAATTGCACCGTAAAATGTTACCAATGAAAATGTCAACTCATCTCCCAACAAACAAGTTCTCATACAGCAAAGAAAAAAAAAACTGAAAATGTAGCCAGCACCTAAACCCAATACACGGGTGCAAACTGCTGTGGCAAGTACAAAACATGTAAAAAAAGAAAATGGCAGCAGCACACTTGGTCAACAAAATGGAGGCTCTTAGCGCACTTTTTGATCAAAACGTGTCCCCCCATCCACCACGCGGAGGTGGCCTCTTATCGGATGGGTCCCTAAACACTCACCTACCTCAGGCTGGGTGACATGTTGGATCCACTAACGATCCAAACCACCTCCTGTGAAAATAGGGGAGGGGATGCACGGCTACAGAGGGAGCCACTCCCCTCCCCTATTTTCACAGGAGGTGGTTTGGATCGTTAGTGGATCCAACATGTCACCCAGCCTGAGGTAGGTGAGTGTTTAGGGACCCATCCGATAAGAGGCCACCTCCGCGTGGTGGATGGGGGGACACGTTTTGATCAAAAAGTGCGCTAAGAGCCTCCATTTTGTTGACCAAGTGTGCTGCTGCCATTTTCTTTTTTTACATGTTTTGTACTTGCCACAGCAGCGTGCACCCGTGTATTGAGTTTAGGTGCTGGCTACATTTTCAGGTTTTTGTTTTCTTTTCTTTTCTGTGCAAATTTGGGGGGGAGTGGCTCCCTCTGTAGCCGTGCATCCCCTCCCCTATTTTCACAGGAGGTGGTTTGGATCGTTAGTGGATCCAACATGTCACCCAGCCTGAGGTAGGTGAGTGTTTAGGGACCCATCCGATAAGAGGCCACCTCCGCGTGGTGGATGGGGGGACACGTTTTGATCAAAAAGTGCGCTAAAAGCCTCCATTTTGTTGACCAACTGTGCTGCTGCCATTTTCTTTTTTTACATGTTTTGTACTTGCCACAGCAGCGTGCACCCGTGTATTGAGTTTAGGTGCTGGCTACATTTTCAGGTTTTTGTTTTCTTTTCTTTTCTGTGCAAATTTGGGGGGGAGTGGCTCCCTCTGTAGCTGTGCATCCCCTCCCCTATTTTCACAGGAGGTGGTTTGGATCGTTAGTGGATCCAACATGTCACCCAGCCTGAGGTAGGTGAGTGTTTAGGGACCCATCCGATAAGAGGCCACCTCCGCGTGGTGGATGGGGGGACATGTTTTGATCAAAAAGTGCGCTAAGAGCCTCCATTTTGTTGACCAAGTGTGCTGCTGCCATTTTCTTTTTTTACATGTTTTGTACTTGCCACAGCAGCGTGCACCCGTGTATTGGGTTTAGGTGCTGGCTACATTTTCAGTTTTTTTTTTTTTTTTTTTCTCTTTGCTGTGCAAATTTGGGGGGAGTGGCTCCCTCTGTAGCCGTGCATCCCCTCCCCTATTTTCACAGGAGGTGGTTTGGATCGTTAGTGGATCCAACATGTCACCCAGCCTGAGGTAGGTGAGTGTTTAGGGACCCATCGGATAAGAGGCCACCTCCGCGTGGTGGATGGGGGGACACGTTTTGATCAAAAAGTGCGCTAAGAGCCTCCATTTTGTTGACCAAGTGTGCTGCTGCCATTTTCTTTTTTTACATGTTAAGTTCTCATACAGCTCATTCAATGGAAAAATAACAATGTCATGGATCAAAGGATATAGTGACACATAAAAAAAATGAAATTATTATAATGGGATTTTATTATGCAAAAGTAGTAAAATGAAAAAACATAAATGTATTGCTGTCATTATACTGACTTCTAGAATAAAGTTAGCATGTCTTTCAAGTACTGCATCCAGGGTGAATGCAGTAAAAACTAAACCCATAAAAAATCCCAAAAAATAAACTCAGTACACTATAGTGCAGATGCATATCTTTTCCATGTGTGATCACAGATACATCTACTATATATTGTGGTGGCCCAGTACAGGAGTTGCACCCCTGTACCCTAGCTGCCCTGTCCAGCAGACTCTATCCAGTGACCCCTGCACCCCCCCCCCCTGCACCTGTGCCTTGTGTATTTACTTCTATGCCTGTTATATAGTGTATTGTACATACAATGTGTTATGCCTTTAAGTAATGTTGGCATGTGATTGTGACCAGGGAAGATAGCAGTGACCATGTGACCTACAGGGTGACCTATGGGACCCCTCCTAGTCTCCCCCATATAAGCCCTGGGAGGGACTAGTCTCTTGGGGCTCTGCTCTAGTTCCTGCTGAGTGCAGTAAGGTCAAGTCCTAGGTGTGTGTCTGGAGTCCAGAGGAGGCCAAATTCTACTACACAGCCACAGGTTTTCAAGTCCATTGCCCCACACGTCAAGTCAAAGTCTGGTAAGCTACAGAAAGGGGCGTAGTCAGTCATAGTCTGTCATAGTCAAGTCAGTCCAAGTCCATTATACCAAGTCAGTGTGGCTCTGCATCAAATTGCCCAAGTCCACCGTAAGTGCCAGCAAGCCCTGTGGTCTCTGAAGTCACTGGTCACCTCTGTGGACCTAGCCAAGCTGTATAGACTGTTACATCTGTCTGACTCAGTAAAGCTGCCGTTGTTCTGTAACTTGGCGTCAAAGTAATTATTTTCAACCGTGCCTAGCCCAGGATCCAGCAGTATTCCTTTGGGTGTTGTAGAGGATAAACCACGCCCTGGCATCACAAACCAAAGGGGTTAATGCCATCTGCCCCTAGTGTAATTCCATCTACCCTACATCACATCCTCACCACTATATCAATGACAGGCCGGTGTAATAACAGGTTCCATTTCACATTTCTTTAAAGGGAATATGTCACTCAGGAATTGCATATTTAACTGCTGACATGTGCAGATAGCGTTACTTGCAATAATAGCAACGGAATCTGTATGAAGCTTCTCCCAGCAATAGTGGAATAGTTTTATTATTGGCTTTAATAGAGGAGTCAGGAGTCAAAGAGGCATGGCTTTGGTGCTGCAGTGTCCCACGTTTTTGCCTGCAGTCGTGAAACCGCATACGTCCGAAAAAGCAGCCGACCGGAGGCTGCGGTTCACTCCGGTCGGCTCATGGACATACAGTAACTACGGTTCCAGAATACGGCTGAGTGCAGGCACCGCTATTAAGCCCTGCCCACCCCTCCTCCCAGCCGTATACTGGAACCGTAATGACAAACCGTAGTGTGAACCCAGCCTAACAGATTCCCTTTAAGAAGGTCAAACTGTGAAAAACCTTTTAGCTTAGTGTAATGTGTATAACATAATTTACATTGTAACAAGCTGTCTAATCCTTTGATGCAACAGTGATTTTAGCAAAGAAATTCTTTTTTATGCTAACTTTCCACAAGCCGTACCGTTTTTATTTATCGACAGCTTGTTATTTAACCTCTTAAGGACCCAGGGCGTATGGATACGCCCTCACACCCTGGGCTTTAAGGACCCAGGGCGTATCCATACGCCTTGGCGTTTTCCGGTCCCTGCCGCGCGCCGGGCAGAGATCGGAAGCGGATCCCTGCTGAAATCCTTCAGCAGGCATCCAGGGCAAACGCCGAGGGGGGCCATGTAGGCCCCCATGTCGGCAATCGCCGCAAATCGCAAGGGAAATCGCCCTTGCGATCTGCGGCGATACCGGGCTGATCGGGTCTCTGGAACCCGACCGCCCGTTAATTTTGCATGATCCCGGCTGTCACAGACAGCCAGGACCATGCTAAAGTATAGGGGCGAGGTGGCAAGCCTGCCAACTCCTCCTATCCCCTGCGATTCTTCGGTTAGTTAACCGTCCAATCGCAGGGGGGGGGCGGTTACTTCCTCCCGCCCTGCCCGGCCCATTGAAGTCCGGAGAGGACGGGAGGAAGACCGGAGGACGCGGCGGGGGACGGGGGAGTGCTGGGGACCGGCCCCGGTACTTACCTCGTCCCTGAAGACCCGGATCCCGGCGATGAAGACGGCGGCGGCGACAGGTGAGTGGATCTTGAGCCGCGGTCGGGCCCTTTACAGCAATGCACGTCGCTGTAAAGCGACATGCATTGCTGTAACGGGACCCTGTATACTACAACTCCCAGCATGCCCAGACAGCCCTTGGCGTCTGGGCATGCTGGGAGTTGCAGTTTTGCAACATCTGGAGGTCCACAGTTTGGAGACCACTGTGCCCTTCCAGATGTTGCAAAACTACACATCCTCAGCATGCCCTAACTGTCCAGGCATGCTAGAAGTTGTAGTTCTGTAACATCTGGCCCTTCAGATGTTGCAGAACTACAACTCCCAGCATGCCTGGACAGTAAGGGCATACTGGGAGTTGTAGTTTTGCAACATCTGGAAGGGCACAGATTGGGAACCACTGTATTAGTGGTCTGCAAACTGTAGTCCTCCAGGTGTTGCAAAACTACAACTCCAAGCATGCTGGGAGTTGTAGTTCGGCAACATCTGGCTCTAAATATGTTACAGAACTACAACTCCCAGCATGCCTGAGAATGTTTGGGAGTAGTGGTTTTGCAACAACTGGAGGCACACTGGTTGGGAAACATTGTCTGTTTCCTAACTCAGTGTTTCCCAACCCGTGTGCCTCCAGCTGTTGCAAAACTATAACTACCAGCATGCACTGATAGACTGTGCATGCTGGGAGTTGTAGTTTTGCAACAGCTGGAGGTCCTCCCCCCCTGTGAATGTACAGGGTACATTCACATGGGCAGGGGCTTACAGTGAGTATCAGGCTGCAAGTTTGCGATGCAGCAAATTTTGCGCGGCAGCTCAAACTCGCAGCGGGAAACTCGCTGTAACCCCCCGTCCATGTGACTGTACCCTAAAAACACTACACTACACTAACACAAAATAAAATAAAAAGTAAAAAACACTACATATACACATACCCCTACACAGCCCCCTCCCCAATAAAAATGAAAAACGTCTGGTACGCCACTGTTTCCAAAATGGAGCCTCCAGCTGTTGCAAAACAACAATTCCCAGTATTGCTGGACAGCCGTTGACTGTCCAAACATGCTGGGAGTTTTGCAACAGCTGGAGGCACCCTGTTTGGGAATCACTGGCGTAAAATACCCCTATGTCCACCCCTATGCAAATCCCTAATTCAGGCCTCAAATGCGCATGGCGCTCTCACTTTGGAGCCCTGTCGTATTTCAAGGCAACAGTTCAGGGCCACATATGGGGTATTGCCGTACTCGGGAGAAATTGCCAAAAAAATTTTGGGGGGCTTTTTCTCCTTTCATCCCTTATGAAAAGGTGAAGTTGGGGTCTACACCAGCATGTTAGTGTAAAAAAATAAATTTTTTACACTAACATGCTGGTGTTGCCCTATACTTTTCATTTTGACAAGAGGTAAAAGGGAAAAAAGCCCCCCAAAATTTGTAATGCAATTTCTGCCGACTACGGAGATACCCCATATATGGGCGCAAAGTGCTCTGGGGGCGCACAACAAGGCCCAGAAGGGAGAGTGCACCATGTACATTTGAGGTGATTTGCACAGGGGTGGCTGATTGTTACAGCGGTTTTGACAAACGCAAAAAAAACAAAACCCCACATGTGACCCCATTTCGGAAACTACACCCCTCACGGAATGTAATGAGGGGTGCAGTGAGAATTTACACCCCACTGGTGTCTGACAGATCTTTGGAACAGTGGGCTGTGCAAATAAAAAATTTCGTACAGCCCACTGTTTCAAAGATTTGACAGACACCAGTGGGGGTAAATGCTCACTGTACCCCTTGTTATGTTCCTCAAGGGGTCTAGTTTCCAAAATGGTATGCCATGTGGGGGTTATTTTGCTCTCCTGGCACCATAGGGGCTTCCTAAATGCGACATGCCCCCTGAGCAAAATTTGCTCTCAAAAAGCCAAATATGACTCCTTCTCTTCTGAGCATTGTAGTTCGCCCGTAGTGCACTTCAGGTCAACTTATGGGGTACCTTCATACTCAGAAGAGATGGGGTTTCAAATTTTGGTGGGTATTTTTTGCTATTATACCTTGCAAAATTGTGAAATTTGGGGGGGAAACACACATTTTAGTGAAATTTTTTTTTTTTTTTTTTTACGTATGCAAAAGTCGTGAAACCCCTGTGGGGTATTAAGGCTCACTTAATTCCTTGTTATGTTCCTCAAGGGGTCTTGTTTCCAAAATGGTATGGCATGTGTTTTTTTTTTTTTTTTTTGCTGTTCTGGCACCATAGGGGCTTCCTAAATGCAACATGCCCCCTAAAAACCATTTCAGAAAAACTTACTCTCCAAAATCCCCTTGTCGCTCCTTCGGTTCTGAGCCCTCTACTGCGCCCGCCGAACACTTTACATAGACATATGAGGTATCTGCTTACTCGAGAGAAATTGGGCTACAAATATAAGTATACATTTTCTCCTTTTACCCCTTGTAAAAATTCAAAAATTGGGTCTACAAGAACATGCGAGTGTAAAAAATGAAGATTGTGATTTTTCTCCTTCACTTTCCTGCTATTCATGTGAAACACCTAAAGGGTTAAAAGGCTGACCGAATATCCTTTTGAATACTTTGGGGGTGCAGTTTTTATAATGGGGTCATTTGTGGGGTATTTCTAAGATGAAGACCCTTCAAATCCACTTCAAACCTGAACTGGTCCCTGAAAAATAGTGAGTTTGGAAATTTTGTGAAAAATTGGAAAATTGCTGCTGAACTTTGAAGCCCTCTGGTGTCTTCCAAAAGTAAAAACTTGTCAATTTTATGATGCAAACATAAAGTAGACATATTGTATATGTGAAAAAAAAATATTTTGAATATTCATTTTCCTTACAAGCAGAGAGCTTCAAAGTTAGAAAAATGGAAAATTTTCAAATTTTTCATAAAATTTTGGGATTTTTCACCAAGAAAGGATACAAGTTACCAAAAAATTTTACCACTATGTTAAAGTAGAATATGTCACGAAAAAACAATCTCGGAATCAGAATGATAACTAAAAGCATTCCAGAGTTATTAATGTTTAAAGTGACAGTGGTCAGATGTTCAAAAAATGGCCGGGTCCTAAGGTGTAAAATGGCTGGGTCCTTAAGAGGTTAAAGGGGTACTCTGGTGAAAAACTGTTTTTTTTTTCTAATCAACTGGTGGCAGAAAGTTAAACAGATTTGTAAATTGCTTCTGTTTAAAAATCTTAATCCTTCCAGTACTTATCAGCTGCTGTATGCTCCAGGGGAAGTTGTATAGTTCTTCTCTGCTGACACCTCTGTCCATGTCAGGATCTGTCCAGAGTAGGATAGGTTTGCCATAGGGATATGTTCCTGCTCTGGACAGTTCCTGACATCGACAGAGGTGGCAGCAGAGAGCACTGTAGTAAGACAGAAAAGAACGTCACAATTTCCTCTGTAGTACACAGCATCTGATAAGTACTGGAAGGATTAAGATTTTTTAAATAGCAGTAATTTACAAATCTGTATACCTTTTTGGCACCAGTTGATTTAAAAAAAATATTTTCCCCTTTAAGGGATGTACATCTCTATTTTATTATTTAAAGGGGTACTCTGGTGGAAAACTTTTGTTTTTTTAAATCAACTGGTGCCAGAAAGCTAAACAGATTTGTAAATTATTTCGATTAAAAAATCTTAATCCTTCCAGCACTTATTAGCTGCTGAATACTACAGAGGAAATTCTGTTATTTTTGGAACACAGTGCTCTCTGCTGAATCATGAGCACAGTGCTCTCTGCTGACATCTCTGTCCATTTTAGGAACTGTCCAGGGCAATATATATTTGCTATGGGAATTTTCTCCTACTCTGGACAGATCTTATAATGGACAGAGATGTCAGCAGAGAACACTGTGCTCGGGATATCAGCACTGTGAGAGCACTGTGTTCCAAAAAGAACAGAATTTCCTCTGTAGTATTCAGCAGCTATAAGTACTGGAAGGATTAAGATTTTTTAATAAAAGTAATTTACAAATCTGTTAACCTTTCTGGCACCAGTTGATTTAAAAAAAAAGTTTTCCACCGGAGTACCCCTTTAACCCCTTAAGGACTCAGGGTTTTTCCGTTTTTGCACTTTCGTTTTTTCCTCCTTACTTTTTAAAAATCCTAACCCTCTCAATTTTCCACCTAAAAATCCATATTATGGCTTATTTTTTGCATCACCAATTCTACTTTCCAGTGACATTAGTCATTTTACCCAAAAAATTCACGGCGAAACGGAAAAAAAAATCATTGTGCGACAAAATCGAAGAAAAAACGCCATTTTGTAACTTTTGGGGGCTTCCGTTTCTACGCAGTGCATATTTCGGTAAAAATTACACCTTATCATTATTCTGTAGGTCCATACGGTTAAAATGATACCCTATTTATATAGGTTTGATTTTGTAGTACTTCTGGGAAAAATCATAACTACATGCAGGAAAATTTATACGTTTAAAAATGTCCTCTTCTGACCCCTATAACTTTTTTATTTTTCCACGTACGCGGTATGAGGGCTCATTTTTTGCGCCGTGATCTGAAGTTTTTAACGTAACAATTTTTGTTTTGATCGGACTTTTTGACCAATTTTTATTCATTTTTTAATGGTATAAAAAGTGACCAAAATACGCTTTTTTGGACTTTGGAATTTTTTTGCGCGTACGCCATTGACCGTGCGGTTTAATTAATGATATATTTTTATAGTTCGGACATTTACGCATGCGGCGATACCACATATGTTTATTTATTTATTTTTTTTACACTGTTTTATTTTTTTTATGGGAAAAGGGGGGTAATTCAAACTTTTATTAGGGAAGGGGTTAAATGACCTTTATTAACACTGTTTTTTTACTTTTTTTTTGCAGTGTTATAGGTCCCATAGGGACCTATAACACTGCACACACTGATCTCCTATGCTGATCACTGGTGTGTATTAACACGCCTGTGATCAGTGTTATCGGCGCTTGACTGCTCCTGTCTGGATCTCAGGCACGGAGCAGTCATTCGTCGATCGGACACCGAGGAGGCAGGTAAGGGCCTTCCCGGTGTCCTGTAAGCTGTTCAGGACGCCGCAATTTCACCGCGGCGGTCCCGAACAGCCCGACTGACTAGCCGGGATACTTTCACTTTCGCTTTAGAAGCGACGCTTCTAAAGGGTTAATACCGCACATTGCCGCAATCGGCGATGTGTGGTATTAGCCGCGGGTCCCTGCCGTTGACGAGCGCCGGGACCGACGCGATGTGATGCGGGTCGCAGCGCGACCCCGCTTCATATCGCGGGAACCGGCGCCTGACGTAAATATACGTCCTGCGTCGTTAAGGGGTTAAGGGATGAGAGTTTACATAGCACTTTGTACCTTACAATGTGCTGAGCAATGCTTAAAGGAGTATTCTGGGATTTTTATTTTATTTGACCAAGCTGCAGGGGCTGTAAAGTTAGTGTAGTTCATAATATAGTGTCTGTACCTGTGTGTGACGGTGGTCTTGCAATTCTTCTTTTTCTCGGGTTTACCAAGTTATAGTGTGGCCTGAGACATTACATCACTAGCCTCTCTGCTTCAATGGGTGGGAGGGAGATCATTCTGCAGTGAATTGTATTTCTGCAACAATTAGAAAACACTGGTCTTTTGTATGGAATGCAACTCATCTGTGTTTCAATGGGTGGGGAGGCTGATGTGTGGGAGGGGGGAAAGAGACCTAACCCTTACAAACAAGGAACTATGGGACTAGTAGTTTAAGAAGGAAACTCCAACAGGAAATAGCCAGTTTACAAAAAGATAGCGTTATGGTAATCTCACAACATGGCCTTTTAGCCCCCAGAAAAGCACAAATCCTTCCTAAACATGTCAGTTACTGTCTGGCAGATAAGTGCAAACATCACCTTATGGTGGATAACCCCTTTAAATCATTAACCAAACTTTAACCTGTTAAGGACACAGGTCATACCTGTATGCCCTGTGCCCCCTCCCCTGCTGTGATGCGGGGTCACAAGCTGACCCCGTGTCATAGCAGGTCAGTCCTGGCGACTATCAACGACCAGGACCCTTGGCTAATACGGGACATAACCGATCATAACCTGGTGATGTCCCTTAGACTCGGCGATCAAAGTTGAACGTCGCGTCTAAAATGAAAAAAAAAAATGCTTCCTGGCAGCTCAATGGAGCTCATCAGGACCAGCGTGGTAAAACTGCAGTGTCTAAAACAGCTGTGAGGATGCGAGGAGGGTCCCTACCTTCCTCCTCGCTGTCTGATCGTTGCTAGGGCATATCATTGATTAGTGTCTGCAATCAGAAGATTGCATGTTAAAGTCCCCTATGGGGGCTATAGATGTATAAAATAAAAAGTTCATGAACGTGATTTAACCCTTTCCCTAAGAAAAGTTTGAATCACCCCCTTCTCCCATTTAAAAAAAATATGTAAAAAAAAAAAAATATAAACATATGTGGTATTGCCGCGTGTGTATATGTCCGAACTATAAAAATACAATATTAATTAAACTGCAGAGTCAATGGCGTACACGTAAAAAAAATCCAAAGTCCACAATTGCGTATTTTTGGTCACTTCGTATACCCTAAAAAAATTTATCAAAACAAATCAAAAAGTTCCTTGAAAACAATTATGGTACAGATATAAACTTCAGATCACAGCGCAAAAAAGTTCGCCCCGTATGCGGAAAAATAAAAAACTTTATAGGGGTCAGAAGAGTACATTTTTAAACATACAAATTTTCATGCAAAAGTTATAATTTTTTAGTAGTGAAACAAAATCAAACCTATATAAGTTGGGTATCATTTTAATCGTGTGGACCTACAAAATAAATATAAGGTGTCATTTTACCAAAATGTGCACTGCATAGAAACGGAAGGCCCCAAAATTTACAAATGGCTTTTCTTTTTTTTCAACTTTGTCCCACCCAAAATTTTTTTTTGTTTCTCCGTAGATTTTTTGTAAAATGACTGATGTCATTACAAAGTAAAATTGGTAGTGCCTAAAGCAAGGCCTAATATGGGTCTGTAGGTGGAAAACTGAAAGCGTTATCATTTTTAAAAGGAAAGGAGGAAAAAATGAAAGTGCAAAAATGGAAAAACAGTCCTTAAAAAGCAGCGTTACAAACACTTATCCCCTATCCTCAAGATAGGGGATAAGTGTTTGATCGCGGGGGGTCCGAACGCTGGGGCCCCCGGCGATCTCCTGTACGGGGCCGCGGCTGTCCCGTGCAGGGGGCGTGCCAGCCGCAGCATGACGTTCCGGCCGGCACGCCTCCTCCATACATCTCTATGGGAGAGGCGGGGAGGCAGCATTCGTGCCTCCCCGCATCCCCCATAGAACTGTATGGGGACGGTGAGGAGACGGGGCGTCACCGTCAACCTCTAGGTCGACGCTACGCTCCTTAGCGCTCACCATGAGCGCTTATGGTGGCGCCCCATTAGGGAGATCGCGGGGTCCCAGCGGTCGGACCCCCGCGATCAAACACTTATCCCCTATGCTGTGGATAGGGGATAAGTGTAATGCCGCTGCAGTTGTCCTTTAAGGGGTTAAACATACCATGCAAACATTTGTTCAGTTAGGGTTTTAGTACTAAGACATCCACTGATGTCAGATATAGCCAGGTGAAGCACACAGCAGCAGGATTCACTTCCTGTTCATCATAGAGAATAAATAATTATATTTTTTTCTTTTTAACTTTTTTTTTCATCAAACTTTTTTTTTACTTTTATGATAGTCCTGCTATGGTACTTGACCACTAGGGGGCCTGATCACTAGTACAATACACAGCAATATGGTACTACAGTACTATATTGTGCTGTAACTGCTATGCTAAGGTGTAACAGGAGTACTAACATGGCAGACCTAGGGGCAGTTAAATGGCTTGGATGCCAGAGTCACTATCTTCCTTCCTTCACCATTTTTTATACTAGAAACAGCACCCCTCTTGTCTATGGGTCATCCTGGTATTACAGGACCAGACTGGATTTATTTTTCTTTAAACTTTTTCTATCTCCTTTTTTTTTTTTAACATTATTTATGGGGGCTGCCATCTTGCCTGTGATGTTTTTAATAGCATTTGGTGATATGCTTTACAGCAGGACCCATAGACATGGACGACAATAGACACGACCTGTCCCATTCACATGAATTTGAACTATTACTATTAAAGGGGTATTCCAGGATTTTTTTTTATTTGACTATGCTAGAGGGGCTGTAAAGTTATTGTGGTTCATAATTTATTGTCTGTACCTATGTGTGACAGTTTTCTCACAATTCTTCTGTGATTTTCACCCCAATATTTATTTTTAACAGCATACAAAATGACTGTTGTCTCAGATTTTTCCCAGCTTGCAATGTGGCCGAGACCTGACTCACTAGTCAGCTGATGACAGGGAGCCTGTCTGCTTCAATGGGTGGAGGGATCAATCAGCAACTAATGCAACAGCTGTAGGCAACTTGATTGAAATCCACAGGTCTCAGCTCATTTATGTTTCAATGGGTGGGGTGGCTGATGTGTGGGAGGGAGGAAAATGGAATTGTGGGATTTGTAGTCAAAAAAAGAAAAGTCAAACAGGAAATAGCAGTTCACAAAAAGCTAGCCACAGTGTTATGATAATCTCACAACATAGCCATTTAGCACCAAGACAAGTGCAGATTCTTCCTAAGCATGTCTATTACTGTCTGGCAGGTATGTACTAAAATCACCTTATGGTGGATACAGGGGCGTACCTAGAGCATTTGGCACTTGGGGCGGACCCTTTGTTTGGCACCCCCCCCCCCACCCGCACCCCCCTTAATAACACCCCCTCCCTCCCCCCCTTTAATTACACCCCCTCCTCCCCTCCCCTTAATTACACCCCCTCCCTCCCCTCCCCCCCAGGGGTTGACTGACAACACTCGGGGCCCTCGGACCAAAAAAAGGCAAGGGCCCCTGCTAGGCTCTGCAGCTCGTCAATCTTTTGCCACGCCCATATTCCACCCAAATCCCACACGCACAATAAACTAAAATTTATATATGTAAGAAACACTTTAACGTAGGTAAATATCCATGACCAATAATACTGGTATACAAGGAGTAAATATATACCACCACTCAATAACTGGAAAATACCACCATACTGTACTGAATAAAACCACTATACACAGACCAGTATACTAAAAAGGATCTGTATACAAAATAAGTGATAATATACAGGACCATATGGCTGTAGATAATATAAGTAATTACAGTTACATTTTGGGACTCACAATTACGTCTTTTCTGATCAGCGGCATCCTCTTTCCTTTTATTCTCCGTCCGGAGAAGACCGCTATGTAGATCTCTTAACATCTGCAGGAAAAACATGCCAGACTCTGCATTTTTCCAGTGCCCTCCCCTCCTCTACATAATTTTTCCATCTATAGGCCCACAAACTGTAATAATGCCCTCCTTGGTGTCCTGCACAGTAAAAGGTCAGGTAGGTAGCCAGGTAAATAGGTAACTAGGTAGATAGATCAGGAAGCCAGATATGTAGGTAGGTGGCAAGTTAGGCAGGTAGGGGGCTAGCTAGGTAGTTAGGCAGCCATGTATGAAGGCCAGGTATGTACATAGTTAGGTAGCTGGGTATGTAGGTAAGCAGTTAGGCATCCAGGTATAATGTTAGGTAGCCCCCCTTCCCTGTAGGTATAGGCAGCAGAGTTAACCCCTCCCCTTCCCTGTAGGTATAGGCAGCAGGGTTAACCCCCCTTCCCCAATGGTATGTAGGTATAGGCAGCAGAGTTAGCCCCCCACCCTCCCAGCCTTTCCCATAGGTATAGGCAGCAGAGTTAACCCCCCTTCCCAATAGGTATAGGAACAGAGTTAACCCCCCTTTCTCCTTAGGTATAAGCAGCAGAGTCCCCCCCCTTTCCCCGTAGGTATAGGCAGAGTCAACTCCCCCCCCCCCCCGTTCCCCATAGGTATAGGCAGAGTTAAACCCCTTTTTTCCCATAGGTAAAGGCAGAGTTACCCCCCTCCTTTCCCCATAGGTATATGCAGAGTTCCCCCCTCTTCCCCATTGGTATAGGCAGAGTTACCCCCCCCCTTCCCCATTGGTATAGACAGAGTTACCCCCCCCATTCCCCATTGGTATAGGCAGAGTTACCCCACCCCCCCTTTCCTCCCCTTTCCCCATAGGTATATGCAGAGTTACACCCCCCCTCTTTCCCATAGGTATATGCAGAGTTACACCCCCTCTTTCCCATAGGTATATGCAGTTACACCCCCCTCTTTCCCATAGGTATATGCAGTTACACCCCCCCCTTTCCCATAGGTATATGCAGTTACACCCCCCCTTTCCCATAGGTACATGCAGTTACACCCCCCTCTTTCCCATAGGTATATGCAGTTACACCCCCCTCTTTCCCATAGGTATATGCAGTTACACCCCCCTCTTTCCCATAGGTATATGCAGTTATACCCCCCCCCTCTTTCCCATAGGTATATGCAGTTACACCCCCCCTTTCCCATAGGTACATGCAGTTACACCCCCCCTCTTTCCCATAGGTATATGCAATTACACCCCCCCTCTTTCCCATAGGTATAAGCAGTTACACCCCACCTCTTCCCCATAGGTATATGCGGAGTAACCCCCCCATAGGTATATGCAGAGTAACCCCCCCCTCTTCCCCATAGGTATATGCAGAGTAACCCCCCCCTCTTCCCCATAGGTATGTGCAGAGTGACCCCCCTCTTCCCCATAGGTATATGCAAAGTAACCCCTCCCCCATAGGTATATGCAGAGTAACCCCCCTCTTCCCCATAGGTATATGCAGAGTAACCCCCCTCTTCCCCATAGGTATATGCAGAGTAACCCCCCCCCCCTCTTCCCCAAAGGTATATGCAGCGTAACCCCCCCCCTCTTCCCCATAGGCATATGCAGAGTAACCCCCCTCTTCTCCATAGGTATATGCAGAGTAAACCCCCCTTGTCCCCATAGGTATATGCAGAGTAAGCCCCCCCTCTTCCCCATAGGTATATGCAGAGTAACCACCCCCCACCCCCACCCCATAGGTATAGGCAGAGTTGAGAGAGAGAGAAAAAAAAGGATGCTCACCTGATATCCCACGCAGCGATCTCCTCAGCTGCAGGGCACGCGTCTTCTCCCCTCCACAGTACAGGCGCCGGATGAGTGACATCACCGGCGCCTGTACTGCGTGCTGCATGGGGTGGAGGTCACGTCTCCTCTGTGTAAGCTGCAGATGCAGCTCACACAGAGGGGACGCCTTCTCCTGTATGTGCGTGTATCGCGCATATAGGAGAAGGCACCGCTGTCTACTGGGGATCAGGGACGAGTGTCCCAGATCCTCAGTAGTGGTGGTGGCGGCGGGTCAGTCCGCCCCTGGCACCCCCCTTGTGAGTGGCACCCGGGGCGGGCCGCCCCCCCTTGGTACGCCACTGGGTGGATAATCCCTTTAATCCTCTATGAACTTTTCAGAGGTCATTTTACAGGGAAGGGGAGGCTAACCTATGAGCAACAAATATCTTGTGTACCTATTTTACCTATGTTGTCTTTCACTGTAATCCTGTCTGTGTTGAGAATAAATCATACAATTCCAGTAGGAGTAGAAGAGCAATGTTAAAGGGGTACTCCAGTGAATTTTTCTTTTTAAATCAACTGGTGCCAGAAAGTTAAACAGATTTGTAAATTGCATCTATTTAAAAATCTTAATCCTTCCAGTACTTATCAGCTGCTATATAATACAGAGGTTCTTTTCTTTTTCAATTTATTTTCTGTCTGACCACAGTGCTCTCTGCTGACACCTCTGTTCATGTGAGGAACTGTCCGAGACAAGATAGGTTTGCTATGGGTATTTGCTTGTACTTTGGACAGTTCCTGACATGGACAGAGGTGTCAGCAGAGAGCACTGTGGTCAGACAGAAAGGAAATTCAAAAAAGAAAAGAACTTCCTGTGGAGCATACAGCAGCTGATAAGTACTGGAAGGATTAAGATTTTTAAATATAAATAATTTACAAATCTGTTTAACTTTCTGGCACCAGTTGATTTAAAAAAAGAAATGTTTTCCACCGCAGTACCCCTTTAAAAAGTTCTAAAAATTATGCTCCGGAATTGTTATTTCATTAAAAAAACACTTGTATCTACTAAAACAAATGTCTCAGAAGAGCTGACAGATCTTGTTCAAATGTTCCAGGTTTCCCTTTTAATGACATTTGGCTGTTTAAAGTAAATTCCCCCTTTAAATTATATGGCTGTAAAGCACAGACATGTGATGGACTGTGCAGGGACTTCTAGTGATTGTCTCAGGGTAAGAAACTGCATTTCTCTTACCGAGTTGTCCAAAAGTGAAGATCCCTGTTGATGGAGATGTAACCTTATGTGATGTCAGAGTATAATAACAATAAAAAATAATATATATAAGAGATGTGCATAGAATAGTTTGTTCATATTTTCCAATGAAGAATTGACCACAGCCCAGATGTATGAACTCCACTGTATAAACAAAGGTTAAAACTCCCACATTGACATTAACAATTTGTTATTTCTTCAGCTGGGAGGTGAGGAAAAGACAAAGACATAATGTGAGGAGATAATAAGACCAATAGTTTATTGTGTGAAGTGGCTGCTAGATAGCACGCAGAGCCAGGTGTGAGATGAAGGAGCAATAAAAAAGACATTCTAAACATTCATTTCCTGAACATGTACATTTAATAATCCAGATTTTGGAAATTGAATCTAATATCCCTTAGAGTCAGCAAAGCTGCAGTCAGTGAAGTAGAGGTGGTACAGCTCTCCAGGACCCAAACAAATAAGGGCCACAATTTCACCTGTGTGTTACTACCCACATTCATGCCAATTAACTGAAAGGGCCTTGAAGGGAACCTGTCATTACTTTCATGCTGCTTGCACCATAAGTCTTCAGGGTGGTCCCTTGTGACTTCCCCCCATTTCAGCAGCCTTGATTAATAGATGTTTCCTTATACCGAAACACTAGAGCGCTTTTAATCAAGCCTGGTGGGGCAGAGAGAAGCCACGGTGGACCACACTGGATTCAGGCAGCATAAAAATGATGGCCACATTTAAACATTCTTCTGAAAAACAGGTGGTTTTGCACATATAAGTAATTTATCATTGTCATAATTTTTGCCTCAGTCTCCGTTATTTGTAATGACAAGGTTTTGACCCTGATCCCTAATCCTCTCTTCCTTCTCGGAAGAGAGATCCTATCCATGACATGGAATCCTAAAAGGGAGCATGTGACCATTACAAAATCACTCAGTCGTCTTCATTGCCCCATTTTCAAGTAGATTGGGAGCAAAGGCAAAGACAAATAACAGTAGTAAGAAAGTGCCATACCACCTATTTTAGATTTTTTTTTTTGAAATTACCAACCACTTTAAATGAAATGATGTGCAACTGGGTTCCCAACGCAATGCCCTTAATGTTATACTCACTCCAACATTTGATCCTCCAGATGATAATGGGTTAATCAGGCGCTACACAACTTCCAAGGGATGAACAAAGGTTTATTACACACAATGCTATGTGTCGCGTTTCACGGTCATGCGACCGCTTCTTCAGGCCGCTTCCTCATGCCTGAGGAAGCAGTTCCATGACCATGAAACGTGTCACATAGAATTGTGGGTAATAAACCTTTGTTTATCCCTTGGAAGTTGTGTAGTGCCTGATTAACCCCACTACCACCTGGAGGATCAAATCTTGAAGTGTCTGCATGAATGAGCTGGCAAAGCCTGCAACCAACATCTACATTGTATCACACACTGCCCAAAGTTGTGCTTGTTCTCTCAACCTCCTTCAGTAAGCGATTTACTTTTGCACGCTTCCCGTTGTCCCACTTTATCACACTACGGAGCGCTGTGCTTTATTTCTAGCTGCTTAATGTTACATTGTCCCAGGTAGTGAACCCACAAATCTTGCATTGGTTATAGAAGGTGCATAAACATTATACCAGTGTCTATTATAAAATCAGTAGGAAATGGTACCTCATCACATGTAATAGTGAATAGAAATGTTGATTAATAGTTCAAGAGCACTAACAAATTCTCATATGGGGCCTAGATATTTCTAATGATGTCCCAATCTTTAAAAATATTTTTTTCTATTCATTCTGCATAGTATACATCTCAGATAAACTGCAAAACTTAAATTTGGCAAATCACCTCTACCATCTCTCCAAATATCTATTGAAGTACAAATGTGTCTTCCTTATCTTTACTCGTTACTCAACATATGCCAAAATCTGATCATAAAAAAACACGATTTTGCGGTCGTCTGTTGGGATATGTATATGCTATATTTGTTTATATGCATATGCTACTGGGTACACTGAGATGATGCTCTCAGCAAGATCACATGACCTCAGGTTATCCAATCATTTCTTAACATTATGTACCATACAGCTCCAAGGCCAATGAGGACACAGCATAGGGATGGGTTTAAGAGGCTAACAAAGCCCTGTGCACTGCATTCCGGTCCAAGTTTAGGAATTATGTCTCTACATAAGCACATGTAGTGGCATCTCAAGGCCTGGCTAGAAGTATTACTAGTTCACCACTGCCTGCTGCACACTGGCTACCACACCTCCCACCAGTCCACTACTGCCTGCTGTCCTGTTCGGTGGATCATTTTTTTGGTTTTTCATACAGAAGCTTTTTCTTCTTCACTATTTTGGGGCACCAATCCTGTTGCAACTCCCAAAAGAAGAAAAAAATTCCAAGAATGCTTGGAAAATTAGAAAATTTTTTGAATGCTTGGAAAAAGCCATTGTGTCTTCTACACTTGCCAGCAACAAAGCTTGTTGCAACTCCCAAAAAGGGAGAATAAAAAAATAAATAAAAATAAACATTTACAAAAGCTATATCTTCACTATCTACATGTTCATCACTATTTTAAGACATAGGGACCAATCTTATTGTAACTCCCAATAAAGGATCAGTTTTGAAATGCTTAGATAAAGCTATTGCATCTTCCTATACCTCCGTGTACATTTTTTAACCCCTTAAGGACGCAGGACGTAAATGTACGTCCTGGTGCGGTGGTACTTAACGCACCAGGACGTACATTTACGTCCTAAGCATAACCGCGGGCATCGGAGCGATGCCCGTGTCATGCGCGGCTGATCCCGGCTGCTGATCGCAGCCAGGGACCCGCCGGCAATGGCCGACGCCCGCGATCTCGCGGGCGTCCGCCATTAACCCCTCAGGTGCCGGGATCAATACAGATCCCGGCATCTGCGGCAGTGCGCGATTTGAATGAATGATCGGATCGCCCGCAGCGCTGCTGCGGGGATCCGATCATTCATAACGCCGCACGGAGGTCCCCTCTCCTTCCTCCGTGCGGCTCCCGGCGTCTCCTGCTCTGGTCTGTGATCGAGCAGACCAGAGCAGAAGATGACCGATAATACTGATCTGTTCTATGTCCTATACATAGAACAGATCAGTATTAGCAATCATGGTATTGCTATGAATAGTCCCCTATGGGGACTATTCAAGTGTAAAAAAAAATGTAAAAAAATGTAAAAGTAAAAGTAAAAAAAAAGTGAAAAATCCCCTCCCCCAATAAAAAAGTAAAACGTCCGTTTTTCCTATTTTACCTCCAAAAAGCGTAAATTTTTTTTTTATAGACATATTTTGTATCGCCGCGTGCGTAAATGTCCGAACTATTAAAATAAAATGTTAATGATCCCGTACGGTTAACGGCGTGAACGAAAAAAAAAAAAGTCCAAAATTCCTACTTTTTTAATACATTTTATTAAAAAAAAATTATAAAAAATGTATTAAAAGTTTTTTATATGCAAATGTGGTATAAAAAAAAGTACAGATCATGGCAAAAAAAATGAGCCCCCACATAAAAAAGTTATAGGTCATCAAAATAAAGGGATTATAAACGTACTAATTTGGTTAAAAAGTTTGTGATTTTTTTTAAGCGCAACAATAATATAAAAGTATGTAACAATGGGTATCATTTTAATCGTATTGACCCTCAGAATAAAGAACACACGTCATTTTTACCATAAATTGTACGGCGTGAAAACGAAACCTTCCAAAATTAGCAAAATTGCGTTTTTCGTTTTAATTTCCCCACAAAAATAGTGTTTTTTGGTTGCACCATACATTTTATGATATAATGAGTTATGTCATTACAAAGGACAACTGGTCGCGCAAAAAACAAGCCCTCATACTAGTCTGTGGATGAAAATATAAAAGAGTTATGATTTTTAGAAGGCGAGGAGGGAAAAATGAAAACGTAAAAATTTAATTGTCTGAGTCCTTAAGGCCAAAATGGGCTGAGTCCTTAAGGGGTTAAGGACTCAGCCAATTATCCCCTTAAGGACGCAGCCAGTTTTATTTTGTTTAATAACTCTTTTATATTTCCATTCTCAGACTCATATGATGGCTTGTTTTTTGCATGACCAGTTGAACTTTGTAATGACCTGACTCATTTTACCCTAAAATGTATGGTAAAACACCCCAAAAAAATTTGTGTAAGGAAATTTTACCAAAAATCATAATTTAGCAAATTTGCAGGGTTTTGTTTTCGCGCTGTACACTTTACGGTAGAAAATACATGTTTTCTTTATTCACTACGATTAAAATGGTAGCCATGGTTACATACATTTCTATTATTGTACTGCTTTTAAAAAATCTCAAACTTTTTTTTTACAAAATCAGTATGTTTAAAATTGCACTATTTTGACCACCCCTAACTTTCTTATTTTCCGTATTCAGGGATGTGTGAGGCAGTGGCGTTGCTAGGGTTGGTGTCACCCGGTGCGGTAGAAAATGGTGTCACCCCCATACCTCCCCCCTCCCCCCAGTAAGTTTTTAGCCTGTTGTGACAAACACCACTGTTGTAGCGCATTGTGAGAAATTCCAGTATAATAATCAGATATACCAGTTGCCACAGAATAGGAAAGTGTTAAGGAAGTTTTCACCATTTAAATATACAGCTCCCAGAATTACTTAAAGGGGTACTCCACTGGAAAACATTTACTTTTATATCAACTGGTGCCAGAAAGTTAAACAGATTTTTAAATTACTTCTATTTAAAATATTAATCCTTACAGTACTTATCAGCTGCTGTATGCTCCACAGGAAGTTGTGTAGTTCTTTCCAGTCTGACCACAGTGCTATTTGCTGACACCTCTGTCCATGTCAGGAACTGTCCAGAGCAGGATAGGTTTGCTATGGGGATTTGCTCCTACTATGGACAGTTCTTGACATGGACAAAGGTGTCAGCACAGAGCACTGTGGTCAGACAGAAAATAAATTAAAAAAGAAAAGAACTTCCTGTGAATCGCTTATACAGCAGCTAATAAGTACTGGAAGGATTAAGATTTTTAAATAGAAGTAATTTACAAATCTGTTTAACTTTGTAGCACCAATTGATAAAAAAAAATAATGTTTTCCAGTAGAGTACCCCTTTGAGCAGTGGTGAGGTTATGCTGGGAGTTGTAGTTTCACTCACCATAACTGTAGAACTTACAAGTGACTACAGCTCTGATAGGACATAGAGAGGAGAATGTACAATGATATCAGTGACTGCAGGTGATGTCTTCTCCATAGTCTTTCCTTATCTAATTCAGATGGTACATACCGCCAGGACTTGTTCCAGCTAAAACTTCTGTCTGCAGAATGTGACGCCCAGACGTCTCCTCACTATGTCAGCGCATTCTCATCCTCTATATGAAAACAAGTATTATTATAAACCTGCCAGACACTGTATCCTCTAAATATAATACTACTATACACTATACTCTTTGATTATAAACCTTCCATACACCATACCCACTGAATATAATACTACCACACACTGTACATTCTGAATATAATACCAACATATACTGTACACTCTGAAAATAAATCTGCCATATACTGTAACCCTGAATATAATACCGCCACACTGTACCCTCTGAATATAATACTAACACCCACTGCGCCCTCTGAATATACTACCACCCACTGCGCCCTCTGAATATAATACTACCACACACTGCGCCCCCTGAATATAAATCTGCCACATAGTGTACCCTCTGAATATAAATCTGCCATATACTGTACCCCTGAATATAAATCTGCCACATACTGTACCCCTGAATATAATACTACCACCCACTGCACCCTCTGAATATAATACTTAGAGATGAGCGAACTACAGTAAATTCGATTCGTCACGAACTTCTCGGCTCGGCAGTTGATGACTTTTCCTGCATAAATTAGTTCAGCTTTCAGGTGCTCCCGTGGGCTGGAAAAGGTGGATACAGTCCTAGGAGACTCTTACCTAGGACTGTATCCACCTTTTCCAGCCCACCGGAGCACCGGAAAGCTGAACTAATTTACGCAGGATAAGTCATCAACTGCCGAGCCGATCTCTAATAATACTACCACAAACTGCGCCCTCTGAATATAATACTACCACAAACTGCGCCCTATGAATATAATACTACCACAAACTGCGCCCTCTAAATATAATACTACCACAAACTGCGCCCTCTGAATTTAATACTACCACAAACTGCACTCTCTGTATATAATACTACCACACACTGAGCCCTCTGAATATAATACTACCACAAACTGCGCCCTATGAATAACATTGCCATACAGTGCACCCTCTGAATATAATACCACAACCGCAGTAACACCCCTCAACATCCGTTAGCTGATGCTATTACCACGGGAGGGGGGGGTATTGGTGGTGTTGCTAGTGGATGATGGGGGTGCTACTACTGGGGGGTGTTGCTGGAGGATGATGAGGGTGCTACTGGCCATCCCCCCTGGCAGTACCAACCCCATCATCCATCGGCAGGATCATCCTCCTGGCAGGAGCACCGCCATCATCCACCACTAGGATCTGCTGATGGAGGTGCTGCTGCTGGGGGGTGGGTGTTGCTGGTGGATGATGAGGGTTCTACTGCCAGGGGGGAGCATTAGGTAGGCAGCAGTTCCCCCACATTAGGTAGGTAGCAGTTTCCCCACATTAGGTAGCATCTTTTCCCCACATTAGGCAGCATAGATTCCCCACATGTGGTACCAGTTCCCCCACATTAGGTAGGTACCAGTTCCCCCACATTAGGTAGGTACCAGTTACCCCACATTAGGTAGCAATTTCCCCACATTAGGTAGCACAGATTCCCCACATTATGTAGCAGTTTCCCCACATTAGGTAGCATAGATTCCCCACATTTGGTAGCACAGATTACCCACATAAGGTAGCATAGACTCCCCACATAAGGTAGCACAGACTCCCCACATAAGGTAGCACAGACTCCCCACATTAGGTAGCATAGACTCCCCACATTAGGTAGCATAGACTCCCCACATTAGGTAGCATAGACTCCGCACACTTGGTAGTAGTTTCCCCACATTAGGCCGCAGGTTCCCCACAATGGGTCAAAGTTTCCCCACATTAGATCGCTGGTTCAACCCCCCCACCCCCACCCCCACCACAACCACACACACACACACACAAAAAAAACCACATACAACACAGAGAGACACAAACACACACACAGTCAGATAGACACACACTCACAGACAGACACACAGAGTCACACACACACAGTCACATACACACACAGTCACACACACACACAGAGTCACATATACACACAGTCACACACACACACAGAGTCACATACACACACAGTCTCACACAGTCACATACACACACAGTCTCACACACACACACACACACAGAGTCACATACACACACAGACAGAGAGACAGACACACACACTCACCCATCCAGCGCAGCGCTCCTTCTCACCTGGCGCCCTGCGAGTGACGTAACTGACGTCCTCCTGCGCGGCCATGCAGTGTGACGTCAGGCCGGCGCAGACGTGGGAGCGGAGGCCGGGCACAGTGCTTGTGACGGCAAGGGGATGTGATGACGGACGGGCGCACAGTGCAGGTGAAAGAGGGGGGGTTGCTGACGGACGGGAGGGCGCACGGCACACACAGCGCGGGGGGGGGTGCTGACGGATGGGAGGCCGGTCGGGCACAGATGGGGAGTGTCTGTGTAGCGGGGGAGGGGTGGGTGCTGCGGAGCATCTTGGTGTCACCCCATTAGGTTGGTGTCACCCGGTGCGGGCCGCAACCCCCGCACCCGGGTCGCAACGCCACTGGTGTGAGGGCTCATTTTCTGCGCCATGATCTGTAGTTTCCTTTGGTTCCAGATTTGTGTATATGTGACTTTTTGATCGCTTTTTATTAAATTCTTTTGCAGTTTGATGTGACAAAAAAGCTGAAAGGTTTGACATTTTTTTTTTTACGTTTACGCCGTTCACCGTAGGGGATCATTAACATTATAATTTTATAGTTCGGGCATTTACACACACAACGATACCAAATATGTTTATTATTTATCTTTTTTTACGATTTTATGTATTAATATGGGGGAAAAGGGTGATTTAAAACTTTATTGGGGGAGGGGATTTTTCACTTTTTGCAGACCAGTGCAGAAGACCCCGGGAGACAGACGGAGGCAGGTGAGGGGACCTCCGTCCACCATCTTGGCTGATCTGATCCCTGCGACAGTGCCGCTGGCTATCAGATCAGCCATAATAAGTACCGCACTGCCGCAGATGCCGTGATCTGTATTCATCCCCGCACCTGAGGGGTTAATGGCAGACATCAGCACGATCGCTGATGTCCGCCATTACCGGCGGGTATGCGCCTGCTGACAGCCGCCGGGAACCGCTGGGAATGAAGCGAGCGCAGCTCCTGCTCTCGTATCACAGCCGCGCCTTATATATGTACGGCGCTGTGCGCTAAGAGGTGCTATGCAGCACCGTACATTTACGGAACATGTTCTTAAGGGGTTAAAAAACAATAGGCAAATATCCAAAAATGGATATTTCATGCAGCTTCAATTTAGTGTTAAAAAACATGAAATGCACTAGTACAGTGTGTTTTTAAACATAAAGAAGCTGTTAGTTACTTTGGGTTACCGTATGCAGTTGTAACTTTTACAATAACTTAGCCTTAAAATCACTTTAAAACTATTTAAATACATTTGTAGGTGACTCTAGCAGTGCTATACATGGCTTTAGAGTGTTTCAGCAGTGTTATACAAGTGTTCTGAGGCTTATTTCATTTCCGGTTCATGGAGAATCTGTTCACCGTGAACCAAACTTTTTCGAAAAGTTTGGCGAGCCCACCAAATTTACCTTTTGAAAAGTTAGCTCAACTCCAATTTTTAGTGATGCAGTCCTCTAATTCTCAAGTAACAAAATTATATAAATTAAATATGCCTCTGTGACCACATAGTACATTTTATGAGCATTTAATGCTATTTGAGTATGTACTTATCTAGTAACATTCTCTTTGATGTCTAATTACAAAGAATACGTTTCCATGAAAATTTACATCTGAAATGAAATGCTGATTTTTGTGTTTATATTTCAATTCTGTTGACTACAAAATTCCCTTTTTCTGTCCTATCGGAACACTTCCTTATGTTATTCAAATAAAAACTCTATTTTCTAAGAGAGTACTGAAGTACATTATAATCCATTACTGACAACACTATAATTATCTCAGTCATGGAGCACTACATAACAAGTAGAGATGAGCGAATCGAAGCTGACAAATCCAAATTCATTAGAAATCTCATGAAATATTGGATTCGCAACAAATGTGAATATCGCCGCATTTCTATCGCGCAAATCGCTTCATTAAACTCCATTTACTGCGTTCCAGGCTCAAGGGCATCTAATTGGCGGATCCACATGTCAGTACATGGGGAAAGGAACTCTGGGAAGGAGGGAAGGCAAGGCGGGAAGGGAAGTAGGCATGATGACCTTGAATCACATGCAGGATGCAGCCTATCAGCAGCCAGTCACCCCTGGGATGTCACAGCCCTATATAATCAGCAGCCATTTTGCAGCTCGTCATATCATTCATTACAATGCATATAGATAGGACAGACATCGCTGTGTGTGTGTTACACAGAAAAGCTCATTCCAGCAGAGTTTCACATCCTAGTCACATCACCATTCTGGTGGACAGAGAGCAGTGTTTTTTTCACTGAAAAGGATTTTTACTGCAGCCATTAACCTCCCAGTGACTTTCTTCAGCATTGTATTACAGAGAGGGGCAGATAGCTGTGTGTTGCCTCATACGTTTCAACAAGCTGCCTTAACTTCATAAACCTTATCAGAGGAGGCTGGAATAATTTCCATCTTTGTTCCACAACAGATCATCTGCTGGTTATACTAGTCTGTAGATGGTATAATACCCAGCAGTCCATTCCTAATAGTCTTTGACAGAGTGCACTGTTGTTTACTGCTGGAGTTGTGCAAAAATATGTTTTTTTAAGCATACTGTACCGCGTTTTTCTGACCTCATAAGTGCATACCACATACCTACATCTAAGTGGTTTACTATTTTGTGCCTGTTAATCTGTCAAGTGCCTACATACTGTAAGGACAACCAATAGTAATCACCGGCTGGTGTTGTACTCAGATACTTTTTTAAGTGTACTGTAGTGCATTTTTCTGCCCTCATAAGTGCATATCACATACCTACATCTAAGTAGTGTACTATGTTGTACCTATTAATCTGTCAAGGGCCTAGATACTGTGAAAGTCCAGAAAAAAGTAATCACTGGCTGGTGTTTTACAAAAATAAAAAATGTTTGTGTACTGTACCACATTTTTATGCCCTCATTAGTGCATACCACATACATACATCTAAGTAGTGTACTATTTTGTACCTGTTAATCTGTCAAGGGCCTAGATACTGTGAATGTCAAGGCAAAAATAATCACCGGCTGTTTTTTTACTAAAATTATTTTTGAAGCATACAGGAGTGCATTTTTCTGCTTTCATAAGTGCATACCACATACCTAAATCTAAGTAGTGTACGAATTTGTACCTTTTAATCTGTCAAGGGCCTAAATACTGTGAAAGGACAGCCAAACGTAATCATCGGCTGGTGTTTTACTCCAATACGTTTATTAAGTGTACTGTAGCGCATTTTTCAGAAACGACATGGTTTAGTGATGCTGCTGGGCCTAGGATATTACTAGAGGTGCACCGAAATGGAAATTCCAGAACCGAAACGAAACCGAAATAAAAAAAAATGTCCGGCCGAAACCGATATCGAAAATGACTTCTCCCCGTCTTCTGGTAAAATGCAGCGCTCCGCTCATTAGATTAGATTAGATTCCCCCACATTAGATTGCCAGCTCCCCCACATTAGGTCGGGAGTTCCCCCACATTAGGTCAGCAGTTCCCCCACAATAGTAGGCAGCTCCCCCACAATAGTAGGCAGCTCCCCCGCAATAGTAGGCAGGTTCCCCACATTAGGTCAGCATTTCCCCCACAATAGTAGGCAGGTTCCCCACAATAGTAGGCAGCTCCCCCAAACAATATTAGGCAGCTCCCCCCCAACAATATTAGGCAGCTCCCCCCAACAATATTAGGCAGCTTCCCCCACATTAGGTCAGCAGGTCCCCAAAATAGTAGGCAGTTCCCCCACAATATTAGGCAGCTCCCGCCACATTTGTAGGCAGCTCCCCCCCCACAATATTAGGCAGCTCCCCCCCCCACAATATCAGGCAGCTCCCCCCAACAATATTAGGCAGCTCCCCCCAACAATATTAGGCAGCTCCCCCCCCCCCCCCCACAATATTAGGCAGCTCCCCCCCACAATATTAGGCAGCTCCGCCCACAATATTAGGCAGCTCCCCCCCACAATATCAGGCAGCTCCCCCCCACAATATTAGGTAGCTCCCCCCCACAATATCAGGCAGCTCCTCCCCACTATATTAGGCAGCTCCCCCCCCACAATATTAGGCAGCTCCCCCCACATTTGTAGGCAGCTCCCCCCCACATTAGGTCAGCAGTTCCCCCACAATAGTAGGCAGCTCCCCCCACCCCACAGACATACAACTTCCAGCCATATACAGTGTATGGCTGGAGGCTGTATGTCTGTACTGCTGCCCCCACAGTGTTCCGATCACTGCTCCTCCGGCCCGGGGTCACATCTACTGCTATGGCCTATGGACCATAGCAGTAGGTGTCGGGACCGGAGGAGCGGTGACCGGAACACTCAAGAAGATGACGCGGTCACTTACCAGGCCCCGGCCAGCGCGCGTTCTCCTGCGACAATCCTGCGGTCCTCCTGCGTCTCTATGGTTGTACGCACGGGACGTCAGTGATGTCCCGTGCGTACGACCATAGAGGCAGAGAAGCGAGGGACCGAAGGAGGATCGCAGGAGGACGCCGGGGAATGGTGAGTGACCGGTGGACATCCTTATGTCCCGAAAAGATTTTTCGGGACACAGGGATGTCCGGGATAGGATTAGGAATACTTCTTTTTATGTGCCTGGGCCGGCTCCCGTGTGTGGCTGCAGGCGGGGGCCGACCAGAGCATATAAAAACTAATACTGTATACTAAAAACCAGGGGGCCTCCAGCTGTTGTGAAACTACAACTCTCAGCATGCCCGGACAGACTTTGCCAGTCCGGGCATGCTGGGAGTTGTAGTTTCACAACAGCTGGATGCCCCCTGGTTTTTAGTATACAGTATTAGGTTTTATATGCGCTGGCCGGCTCCCGCCTGCAGCCACACACGGGAGCCGGCCCGGGCACATAAAAAGAAGTATTCCTATCCCGGAGAGCGCGCCCAACCCCCCCCCCCCCCCAGATGTTGCGCCCGGTGCGGCCGGCCCCCCCTGCACCCCCCTCGAGTGCCTCTGCCACTGGCAGTGTTTGTAACTTGTGCTGTGGGCGGACAGGGGAGGTGGGTCATTATCGGCACATTTTTTGTTGTTTCGGCATTTTGCCGAAATAGCTATTTTCGGCCTATATGTATCGGCCGCCGATATATCGGTGCATCCCTAGATATTACCTATATATGTTTATGGTAGCACTAGGTACCATACATCTTCAATAGAAATTTAAAAATTATCTTTTATTCTTAGAGATTGTGAGGCCATATTGTCTCCTCATCTGCCGCCAACTCCAGGCTGTGTCATTGAGCCTCTATATGGTCTCCTCATGCTTCAGCCACCTCCAGGCTGTGTCATTCAGCCAATATATGGTTTACTGATGCTGCTGGGCCTGGGCCTAAAAAATTTGTATGGTAGCAGTAGCTACCATAAATCTTCAATTTAAATTTCAAAATTCATCTTTTAATGTTAGGGATTGTGAAGCCCTAGTGTCTAGTCATGCTGCTGCCAGCTCCAGGATGTGTCATTCAGCAACTATATGGTCTCCTCATGTTGCCAACACCTCCACGCTGTGTCATTCAGCCACTATATGGTCTGTTCATGCTTCAGCCACATCCAAACTCTGTCATTCACCCATTATATTGTCTCCTCATGCTGCCAACACCTCCACGCTGTGTCATTCAGCCACTATATGGTCTCCTCATGCTTCAGCCACATCCAAGTTTTTTCATTCAGCCACTATATGGTCTCCTCATGCTGCCAACACCTCCACGTTGTGTCATTCAGCCACTATATGGTCTCCTCATGCTCCAGCCACATCCAAGTTTTTTTCATTCAGCCACTATATGGTCTCCTCATGCTGCCAACACCTTCACGCTTTGTCATTCAGCCACTATATGGTCTCCACATGCTTCAGCCACATCCAAGCTGTGTCATTCAGCCACTATATGGTCTCCTCATTCTACCAACACCTCCACACTGTGTCATTCAGCCACTATATGGTCTTCTCATGCTGCCAACACCTCCACGCTGTGTCATTTAGCCACTATATGGTCTCCTCATGCTGCCAACACCTCCACGCTGTGTCATTCAGCCACTATATGGTCTCCTCTTACTGATGCCACCTCCAGGCACTGTCATTGTGCAGCTCTGCGGCAGTGATTCTAAAAGCGATGCCTGTAATCTGCATGTCATACTGAATTACAGTATTATTTCACTACCCCAGCGCACTCCATATGCGTGTTAGAACAAAGCAAAGTGTTCTACACCCCTATTGAGGCTCTCTGTAGTCAGTAATTAGCTGTTTTTAATATAGATTCACCATGAATAAATTTGGATCTAAACACATTTTTTCAAAATATTCGGCGAATCGGCCGAATAAATTTTTTTCAAAAGTTCACTTATCTCTAATAAGAAGTGTTGTTGCAAATCTAAAAGTAATAGGTTATCTATGCCCAGAAGGCAGAGTGTGGTTACTAGGATGGCTGACACTACATGGTCTCCAAATCTTAGGACAAGATGCACAAAGTTTATTCATTGGATCTTCTGCTGCTGTAACCAAAGGTCTTCATTAAAAAGAAGCCACTCTTGTCACAGACAAGGAAGAAGAAGACATCTAAGGTGGATCTCCTCAGGTTCACAGAATGAACTTTATAATGATGGTCAAGCAACATCTCACAATTTTCTTCATTTAACCCCTTAACGACGAAGGACGTATATGTACGTCCTCTGCCGACTCCCGCGATATGCCGCGGGGTCACGCGGTGTTCCCGCGTCATATCGGGTCGGTCCCGGCAGCTATCAACGGCCGGGACCCACGGCTAATACAGGACATCACCGATCGCGGTGATGCCCTGTATTAACCCTTCAGACGCGGCGATCAAAACTGACCGCCGCGTCTGAAATGAAAGTAAAAGTAACCCGGCTGCTCAGTCGGGCTGTTTGGGACCGCTGCGGTGAAATCGCGGCATCCCGAACAGCTTACAGGACACCGGGAGGGCCCTTACCTGCCTCCTCGGTGTCCGATCGACGAATGACTACTCCGTGCCTGAGATCCAGGCAGGAGCAGTCGAGCACCGATAACACTGATCACAGGCGTGTTAATACACGCCAGTGATCAGCATGAGAGATCAGTGTGTGCAGTGTTATAGAAAGTGATCAAAAAGTCTGATCAAAACAAAAATGGTACCTATAAAAACTTCCAATCACGGCGCAAAAAATTAGTCCTCATACCGCCCTGTACGTGGAAAAATAAAAAAGTTATAGGAGTCAAAAGAGGACATTATTAAACGTGTACATTTTCCTGCATGTAGTTATGATTTTTTTCCGAAGTACGACAATATCCAACCTATATAAGTAGGGTACCATTTTAACCGTATGGACCTACAGAATAATGATCAGCTGTCATTTTTACAGAAATCTGCACTGCGTAGAAACGGAAGCCCCCCAAAATTACAAAATGGCGTTTTTTTCTTTGATTTTGTCGCACAATTATTTTTTTTCCCATTTTGCCGTGAATTTTTGGGTAAAATGACTAATGTCACTGCAAAGCAGAATTGATGATGCAAAAAATAAGCCATAATTGAAAGGGTTATGATTTTTTAAAGGTAAGGAGGAAAAAACAAAAGTGCAAAAACTGAAAAACCCTGCGTCCTTAAGGGGTTAAAGGGTTATTCCAGGATTTTCTTTATTTGACTATGCTACAGGGGCTGTAAAGTTAGTGTAGTTCATAATAAAGTGTCTGTACCTGACAGTTTTCTCACAATTATTATGTGATTTTTACCCCCAATGTATATATATATATTTTTTAAACTGTGTTTTTATTAAATACATTTCCATCAATAGAAATCCAAACACAAATATGTAACACACACAGCACAGGGGCCGAAGCCCAATGATGATCGGTGCAGTAAATGAAAAACAGGTAAATGAAATGGCCATAATAGGCTAATAAATACAAGCAAATACCAACATATTAGCAGGTACAGGTGAAAAGACCTTAAGGGCCAAAAACAAGGGAAGGGAAAGTGAGGGAAGATAAACCGGGGAGGATAAGGACCAACATAAAACAATCACACAGGGGGAAACTAAGAGGAAGAAGAAGAGAAAAGGAGGAGAGAGAAAAGAAAAAGAGAGTAAAGAATCAATGTAAGGAATCAGAGAAATGATCCCAGGGTTCCCAGTCTGAAAGTAATGAAGGGATAGAATTATTCAAGGAGGCTGTTAAGAATTCTAAAGAACGGATCTCATGTATACGGAGTAAGAGGTCTGACTCAAAAGGAGGGAGAGTCCTCTTCCAACATTTGGCAATGAGGGTTTTAGCGGCTAAGACAATGTGCATTAGGAGCTTAAATGGCTTCTTAGACATAGAGGAGTGAGAGAGATGAAGAAGGGAAATAAGAGGATCTAGGGGGACCAACACACGCAGAATATCAGATAGTAACCCCCATACTGTATTCCAATAATCCACTATAAGAGGGAAGGACCAAAAGATATGAAAGACCGTACCCAAACCTGCCCCGCAACCCAAGCACTGAGGGGGGATGTCAGGATTGAGTCTATTCAACAGTTCCGGCGTATGATAAGCAGTTTATATTGGGTCTCTTTGTAGACAGTACAGATAGATACCTTAGAGGCCCTCTCCCAAATGACCCACCACGGGGGGTATGTAATACTAGAGTTAAGAGCTGCTTTCCAGCGACCCATTTAGCTATGTGATATTGGGACACCCTCAGGAGGTTGGAGAAGCAGGTAATAAATGTCGGAGAGAAGGCCCACCACGGCACAATATCTCAAAGCCAGTAGGCAAAGAAACCAATGTGGAAACAGTCGTAGAAGACAAAAAATGCTGGAACTGCAGATAGTGAAAGCGATCAGACGAGGGGAGATCCCAACGAGCCTGGAGTTGGTCAAAGGGTAAGAGAGAACGGGAGAGAGGATCAACATCCGCCCAGCAAAAAATACCCCTTGTCCCCCACTCCCTTACCCTAGTAGAAGACAGTCCAGAAGGAAAATCAGGATGGTAAAGGAAAGACGGTAGGGTGGAGGAGGGAGAAAACTGTTTAAATTTCACAGAACAGTATCCCCAAATGTATTTAGAAAAGGCCATGGGGTCCAGTAGTGGGGATAAATAAATAGTAGATGCTGGGGGGGGGGGGGCAGAGAAGCGTATTGGGGTGGACAGGGGCTAACCTAAGCTTTTCCAGCTCCATCCAGCGGCTGTAGGCATGATAAGACGACCACACCGCAACATGGTGCAGGTAGGCAGCCCAATAGTATTTTACTATGTCCGGGACCGCCAGACCCCCAAACGACTTACCAGCCATCATTACAGACATGGGGAGTCAATGTCTCTTCCCATCCCAAATGAACTGAAAAATAGCCGTTTGAAAGAAGCGAAGAACAGATAAAGGCACACGGACCAGTAATGTTTCAAAAAAATATATAGAAGTTTCGGAAGTATAGTCATTTTCACCTCCGCAATGCGCCCAAAAAGGAAATGTACTGCGAACTCCACTTCTCCAAAAGTGCACGAAGTTCCCGAAAAAGGGGGAGATAATTAGTCGAATAGAGAGAGGAGTAATGGGAGGTAATATGAACCCCTAGATACTTGATAGCAGAGGGAGACCACTTAAAAGAATAATTGGAGAGTAGAAGAGTAGTGAGAGACGGGAAGATTCAAAGGATGCACCTCTGACTTAGAGAGATTAACCTTATAGCCAGAAACCACCCCATAGGCATGAAGAACCCTATAGAGATTAGAGAGGGAACGCAGAGGATGAGAAAATGGGCAAATCAGCATCAGCAAATAGGCAGATCTTAAACTCTCTATCATGCAGAGGAATGCCAGTGATATCCTGGTCTCTCCTAATCATGGCAGCCAAAGGCTCAATACATAAAGCAAAAACCATTGGAGACAATGGACAACCCTGACGAGTCCCATTGGACAAAGGAAAGGTAGGAGAGGGAGCATAAGGAAGTTTAAGAGAGGCAGTGGGGGAGGAGTAAAGACCCTGCAGTGCAGTCAAAAACTTACCGAACCGCTGAAGGGTAGCAAAAAGGAATGGCCACCCCAATCTATCAAAAGCCTTTTCGGCATCTAAGCTGAGAATTAACGCCTGTTCGGACCTCCGATTGATTAAGTCAACAAGATCTAAAACCCTCCTGGTGTTGTCACCACCCTGGCGGCAGGGGATAAACCCGACCTGATCCTTATGGATAAGAGACGGGAGAAATTAGCAAAGTCTGACAGCCAACACCTTAGAGAACAGCTTCAAATTTGAATTAATGAGTGCAATAGGTCGGTAACTAGAGCAATTGTGAGGATCCTTACCATGTTTAGGTATCAAAGTGATAAGAGAGTGTAAAAAGTACTGCGGGTTCACCTCCCCCTCCATAAAAGAGTTAAAGAGGGGAACAAGCTTAGGTACAGGTATAGAGGAGAAAGTCTTATAGTACAGACACGTAAAGCCATCTGGGCCAGGGGAACGACCAGCAGGAAGGGATTTAAGAACCTCCAGGAGTTCCTCCCCCATTATAGGTGCATTGAGGACTTCCAGATCGGCTCCCGACAAAGCAGGCAGGCGGCATACCGAAATATAGGAATCAAGAGCTGCCGCTCGTTCCGTCGGGTCAGACGGAAGCTGGGAGGAAGGGAGTAAAGTTTAGTATAATAGTCAAAGAGGCGAGAAATATCAACCGGATGATAATGAAGAACACCAGAAGAGTCTTTCAAAGCAGAGGGAGATTGAGCAGCTACCCGGTCACGGAGGTGCCTGGCCAACATTGTATGGGCCTTATTGCCCTTCTCATAAAAGCTCATAAAAGCTTAGCAAACAGCAATTGCCACTCGACTCTTTGGAGGGTCAGGTCACCCAACCGTGCCTGAACAGCCACCAAGCTCTGTAGAATCAATAGAGAAGGAGCAGACAGTAAGAGAGCCTCCTGGCAAGTGATCTCCACACGAAGTTCCCGGGAGCGAGTCAGAGCATCATGCTTAAGCCGTGAGCCCACGGCAATACAATGGCCTCGGACAACAGATTAGTGTGCTTCCCAAAGGACAGCCTGAGAGGAGACTGAACCCTCATTAATAGTAAAGTAGTCAGTAAGACACTTCAGTATCGACTCCCAGGAGGGCAACGATTAAAGAGGGAGTCATTTGCCAATGGCAGGTTCGGAAAGAGGAAGGGGAAGAAGAGAAGGAGAGAGGAATGGGACAGTGATCAGACCAGGAAATGGGTTCAAGAGAGGCTGCAGACAGCATGCGTATCATGGGGAGATTACCAAAGAAATAATCTATGCGCGTATGCAATTTATGGGGGTGAGAGTAAAAGCTAGAAGAGCGCTCCGTCGGGTGATTTATCTGCCACAAATCATATGACGGGGCTCGTATAAGCCATCGGAAAATGGAAGCCAAGCACAATTGGGAAGAAGTGGGAGGGGCAGCAGAGAAGGAATGGTGGTCCAGAGATGGAGAAAAAACAAGATTAAAATCCCCCCCCTAACAACCAAGCAGAGGAAGGGTACTTATGGAGCCTAGCCAGAACTCTACGTAAAAAGGGGACTTGGGAAGTATTGGGGGCATAAATATTACAGAGCAATAGCGGGACCCCACCAGAATCCCTTCCACCACTACATAGCGCCCCTGGGGATCTAGAAAGGAGGAGGAATCTCTCAACAGGCAAGACCTAGAAACTAGAATAGCTACCCCTGCTGCTTTCCTATCAGTAACAGCAGAATATGTCTGTGGGAAGAGATGATGGAGAAATTGAAAGGATCCAGAACGGTCAAAGTGCGTCTCCTGAAGGAAAACAATATAAGCACGCAGCCTGACCAACTCCTTCTGTAACAAACGCCTCTTAGAGGGGGAGTTCAGCCCTTTAACATTCAGGGAGACACACTTAACCATAATGGATAGTGAGACAAGAGAAACAGCTTATGAAGAATCATACTCACAAAGGATGACAGAAGGGTCACTGCATAGAAAGGAAAAGGCATCCAGAGAACCTGGAGCTCAGATGGAAGGAGCAGGGAGAAAAACCTGAGGAGAGGAGAGTACGAGAAAGGAAGGGGAAGAAGGAGAAACATAAGGGCAAACAAACAGACAACAAACCGACAAGACACCAAAAAACAAATAAAAACCAATAATGAGCAATAGAAGAAACCATTAACCAAGAAGCCAATGCGGAGGCCAAGACCACCAAAGCGGACCATGAGCCAAAGCATGGGCAGTCCATTGCTACGGCCACAAGAGGGGATATGGAAGGATACCACCAGAAAACAACCACCAAAAAGGTAGGCATCCGACTCCGAGGCCACAGCAAAAAATGTACAGGAGCAAAAACTATGGATGACCAAAAAATGCAATATCACTGTAATAATGGGAGCAGTCTGAGACAAGTGCAGCCGTAGGAATGGGAGAGACCCCCCCATCAGTCAGGGACTAACTAGAGAACAATAAAGTCCCAAGTTATGGGCATCACAAAAATAAATCAGAGTCTCAGTCAGCACTTTATGGGGGAACCCCCCGAGCATGTGGGGGAGGGGGACTTCCTCTGGGAACCAGACCGGCGGGCCCGGACAGGCTGCCACACAGGAGGCAGAGGAGGAGGGGAGACATCAGATCCCAATCCACCAGCTGAGGAACCGGCAGTTCCAAAGTAGAGCAGAAGGCTTGAAGGTCCGAGAAGGAGCGTAGAACAGTGGAGTGTCCATCTCTACGGGCCTGCAGCCCAAACAGAGAGGTCCATCTATATGGAATATGGTGAGTGTGGAATACCTCTAGGAGGGGTTGGAGCAGTCGCCTCTTCTAGAGAGCCAGCCAGGACAGGTCCTGATAATGTTGAATAGGGGCTCCATCGAAATCAATATGTCTTAGAGATCTAGCTTTAGCCATTATAGCCTCCTTATCTTGGAAATCATGTACGCAACAGATGACATCCCGTGGTGTGTATATAGAAGATTTAGGGCGGAGCGCCCTGTGAGCTCTGTCCAGCTTGATTTTATGAGAGGAAGGCTCACCAATTAGAATGTTAAAGATGGCTTCCAGAGTGACAAAGAGATCCTCCTCACGGGTAGCCTCTGGCAGACCTCGCACTCTGATATTATTACGCCTCCCTCTATTGTCTAGATCCTCAACATGAGCATGGAGATCTCCAAGGAAGTCCTTTTGAGAGGCAATAGTAGAGTGTGACTGTACAATATACGCCCTGGTATTATCATGAGCATCCTCCAAGCCATCCACCTGGTCAGAAACATGCTAGAGATCCTGGTTCATGGAGGAGATCTCCTCCCGACAAGCATCCCGCACTTCAGCAATAAGTGAGTGGAAGTCCTCCTTAGTTGGAATTTGAGACAAAAGCTGGCTAAGATCAGGGAGTGCAGAAGTAGGCATAGAAAGGCCCGAACAAGGTAAATCAGAGTCCGAGACAGCATCCCAGGATGCAGAGGCTTGACCTGGTCCTGCAGTCGCCACAGGCCCAGGAGGGGAATGAGCAGTCCCCGGGGGAGACAGGTGGAGGGCTCCAGAGGGCAGCATGGAGGATTGCCTAATTCTTTGTGGCTTGGGAGAGTAGAAGGGAGCCCAGCAGGCAGCCAGAGGGTCCAAGGGAGCAGGAGAGAGTGGTGGTCCCAGGGGAGCAGAATCAGGACCATTGTGAGAGGGCAGGCCAGCTGAGGGCGATGCAGAACCCCTAACTGGAGGTACATGGGAGGGGAAGGGTGAGCCGCATGGAGCAGCTATATTCAGCAGGGAGCTCACAGGAGGAGGCGGAGGCCCACCAGGGAGGCCCAAGATTAAGTGGCAGCAGGCCCACAGTGAGAGGAGGGAGAGGGTATTACTGGGGAGGGCAGCGGAGCAGCACCCTGAGAGCCAGCAGTCTAAGAGAGGGGGCCTCCAGCAACACTCACCGCCGGGAGCAGCAATGCAGGTATGTGGTCTACAGCAGGGGCAGTGACAGCAGGCAGAGGCTCCGAATCCAGCGCAGCAGCACAGCACTTGGTCCTGGACCCAGACAGGGCAGAAGAAGCAGACAGCAGCAGGTGAGAGGCCAGCTCCGGCAGTAGCGGCCACAGGTAGCCAGATCCCCCATCCGCAGTGAGGAACAGGTCCCGGAATGGGAGCGCAAGCCCAGCGCAGGGTCCTGTAATGGCGGGCGGGGAGGAAGGAGCAGAGGCCGGAGGCGGCTGTAAGTAACACTGTATGCCTGCCGAGGACGGCAAACTCAGGCGGGCGGGTGCGGAGGGGTTCCTAGCCCGATGGGAAGTCCTCCCCATTAGAGGGCAGGGTCACAAAGGTGAATTTAAGGCGATGTTGTGGCCAGCGGAGCAGGAGCATCCCTAGTGTGCGGTGATCTTAGTCAGTGCCGAGCCACGCGCCTACCCCAATTTTTAACAGCATACAAAATGACTGGTGTCTCAGATTTTTCCCAGGCAGCCGAGACCTGACCTCACTAGTCAGCTGATGACAGGAAGCCTGTCTGCTTCAATGGGTGAAGCGATTGCTTGGTGGGAGAGAGATTAATCTGTAAATAAGACAACAGCTGTAGGCACCCTGATGGAAAACCACAGGTCTTTTGAATGGATGCAGCTCATTTATGTTTCAATTGGTGGGGTGGCTAATGTGTGGGAGGGAGGAAAATGGAGTTCTGGGATTTGTAGGCAAAGAAGAAAAGTCAAACAGGAAATACCAGTTTGCAAAAAGCTAGCCACAGTGTTATGGTAATCTTATAACATAGCCATAGCCATTTAGCCCCAAGACAAGCGCAGATCCTTCCTAAGCATGTCCATTTCTGTCTGCCAGGTACAAACTAAATTCAATAACCCCTTTAATGTTTGAGGAGGAAAGTGAATCTATAGAAATTACTTCACAAGGACATGCAAGGTCAGTTTATCACTTACAGAGAGCTGAAGTAAGTTTGTTTTCATTTGTTCTCACTTTCATTCCGCGAAGTCATAGAGTTAGCTATGGGAATGGAAACATCTACACAACTGGCATCATCGATTGTCCTTCAAACCCACCAAACATTAACTTAATTCCACCAACATCTTCAGACACATGTGATAGTGGCACATACTGTCAAAATATTTCTGATGAAAAAAGTATGGACTGTACGGCTACAGTAAATAAAGATGATCCAAGTTCACTACAGCACAAGACTGTGATAGCATAGGTCATGGGAATGAAGACATGGCGCATGGTCATAAAGATGTTTTGAAAAATGGCAGCCTTTCAAAAGATGATACTGTAGATCATCTATATGATGGAAAATACAAGTTCTCAAGTTCCAACTCAATGGTTCCTCCCAATGGTAATTACAAGTTTTTTTTAAACCCTTAACGACCTCAGACGTATATTTACGTCCATGGCGGCTACTGTTATCAGAAGCACACTCAGGAGCTGAGCGTAATTCATACTCGGCAGGTCCCGATTGCTATCAGCAACCAGGACTCGCGGATAATACCGGATATCGCCGATCGGGCTGATGTCCGGTATTTACCCTTTAGACGCCGCAATCAAGCAATCAAAGTTGATTGCGCCATCTAAAGCACTAGAAAACACTGCCGGTTAGCTCAGCGGAGCTGTTCAGGACTGCCGCGGTGAAATTGCGGAGTCCCAAACAGCCAAGAGGACAGCGGGAGGGTGCTTACCTTCCTTCCAGAAGTCCGATCGTCGCTCCATTGCTCTAAGCCTGAGATCCAGGCTGGAGCAATCGAGCACAGATAACACTGATCAATAATATGATACAATGCTATGGCATAGCATTGTTCATTGTATGCAATCTAAGTATTGCATGTAAAATACTTGTAAAATACTTGTAAAAAAGTGTAAAAAAGTTTTTAAAAAAGTTAATAAATGTGATTTAACCCCTTCAGTAATAAAAGTTTGAATCACCCACCTTTTGACGTCAAATATATATATATATATATATATATATATATATATGTAAACAAAAGTAAAAATAAACATATGTGGTATCACCGCATGAGTAAATGTCCAAACCATAAAAAATATCATTTTAATTAAACCGCATGGTCAATGGCGTACACGTAAGTCCAAAATTGTGTATTTTGGTCACTTTGTATACCCTAAAAAATTGTATAAAAAGCGATTAAAAAGCCCGATCAAGACAAAAAAAGCACAAATAAAACTTCAGATCACGGTGCAAAAAATTAGCACTCATACATCTCCGTATATGGAAAAATAAAAAAGTTATAGGGGTCAGAAGATGACAATTTTAAACATACAAATTTTGGTGCATGTAGTTATAATTTCTTTTTAGTAGTAAAATAAAAGAAAACCTATATAAATTGGGTATCCTAGTAACCGTATGGACCTACAGAATAAAAATATGGTGTTATTTTTACTGAAAAGTGTAGTGCGTAGAATCGGAAACCCCCAAAATTTGCAAAATAGCGTTTTTTTTTTTTTCTATTTTGCCCAACAAATATTTTTTTTCTGCTTTCGCCATAAGTTTGGTGGTAAAACGAATTATGTCATGACAAAGTACAATTGGTGGCGCAAAAAACAAGCTCTCATATGGGTCTATAGGTACAAAATTGAAAGCGTTCTGATTTTTAGAAGGGGAAGTGGAAAATAAAAAAGTGCAAAAATTAAAAAACCTGTGGTCCTTAAGGGGTTAAAGAAGAGTTAAGAGCAGAAGCAGAATATTTAACATTATCACAACTGTGGAAAGATTTTTATTGAGGTCCTTTTTGACTTTTTTGAATTTTAGCTCAGGAAATATTTTACTGTAGTTAATAGAAATAGAAAGGCACTGATAGTAACCTATGCCATATAACAATATGCTCTCAGAAAAGGAGGCAAACTAGGCATATGTTACAAAAATTCATTCTTTATTTAAACAATTAATAAAAAATGCAAGCTAAAATCACGAGAGGCGAACTGTGGTGATCAGATAAACACAAACTGAAAGGCGGGGTGAGACTGTCCCAAATGAAAAAAAATATATAGAACATTTTTATTTTATTCAAAAAAAGAGCATATCACAAGGATTGTATCAATTATTAGGGTAACACACTCCAAAAAATGAAAATAACAAAGTGTACGGAATGGAGATGACAGTTACACTGGAGTTACATAAAAGGTTAAATATTAAGCAAGGGGAGACTGAAAACAAAAGGCAGTATACATGTATTCAAAAGTACCAGTCATGCACCCTACAGAGGAACATCTCACCTACCCCAAACGTGTTTTCACTGGTCGCTTCGTCTGGGGGCGTATCTCAAGCTAGGAAGGATGCAGTACCAATCGGAGGACGCCGTGTCTAGTTGATGAAGGTACACATCTGTCTACTGAGATCATCAATCTGCGCTCTGCCCCGGACCTGCTGGTTGATGGCGTAAATACGCCATAGGGCTAGTGCCGGAACCTCGACGGCGCTGCGGTGACGTGAACAGTCATGTGACTTCGTAACGTCACCTGGTATGGGAGATTCATATGAAAGTCTCGCGCAAGCAGTGCGCAGACCGGAAGCTGAAAGAGACGCGAGGATATGGCGCTCCACGTGACGCGCCGGTGCCGAACGTCATAGAAACTGTTGCTAAGCGCTGATAGTATAAACATAAAACATGTCATGCAGATATTAGACACCCCAGTGAAGGAAATGTGGACGTGATAGTGATGAAATGGACTTACCAGACATTAGTGACTGTGCAACCACCACTAGTGTTGAGCGGCATAGGCCATATTCGAATTCGCGAATATTCGCGAATATATGGACGAATATTCGTCATATTCGAGAATATTCGCAATATTCTCGTTTTATTTTCGCATATGCGAATATTCGCATGTGCGAAAATTAACATATGCGAAAATTTGCATATACAAAAATTAGCATATGCGAAAATTCGCACATCAGTCTCACACAGTAGTATTAGAGCCTTCTTACACCACACAAGCTGGAAGCAGAGAGGGATGATCACTGTGATGTGTACTGTGAAAAAAAAAAAACGAATATTCGTACTTACGAATATATAGCGCTATATTCGCTAATATTCACGAATTCGCGAATATGTGATATTCACGAATAAAATTTGAATTGCGAATATTCGCGAGCAACACTAACCACCACCAGGGAAAGTGAAAGCAACACACCGCAACCTGTGCAAAGAAAAAATACAATGAGAGAAGCACTGTATAAATGCTGTTGAATTAAAACTTTGCTAGTTAGTGACACATCAATAATAATAAAACTAAGTGTATATGTGTGATGTACAATATACTTTATATGCTTGGTGTGTTCTATACAACACTCCATGAGGCAGCGGAGCATATAAAAGATTGTGGCCACTGCTGAATGGCATAGGCACAGAAATGTGGTCCTCATAGGTAAAAGTGCAAATAGCGTATAAATACATTATTAGAGTGTACATAATGACCAAAGTAGAAAATAGAAAAAAGTGACTGATGTGCAGCCACATGGTTTAATGCATAAATGTGCCTCCATATGTGCTATTAAAGGGTAAAATAACGGGGATAAAAAATGAAGGGAATGTGAGTGTGAAAAAATTAAGAAAAGAAGGGGGGGTAAAAAAAAAATCCATGTAGTGCCGTGGTAGCAAAACGTGAGGTTAAAATGAAATCATGTGAGGGAATATGTGTAAAGGAAAAGATGATGAAAATGGTGGAAAAAATGATTGGTTAAAATGCAATATAATGCTACATGTATTAAAGATCAAAAAGTGATGGGTGCAACATGATGCAAATGATGATTAAAAACACACATCTCACTTGTAAACAATAACACGGAGAAATGTTCAACTATAAAGTGCATGACTGGAGCAGTGGTAAACAATATAGACTGGTTGGCAGCAACAATACTAGAGCAGCTTGACAGACGTCTTCCGGATCGGCCATAGTATCTAAAGCAGAGGAGGTAAAGGGAAAGAAAATGAAAAAAAGAAAAGAAGGAAGAAAGAAAGAAAAAAAACAGTTAAAACCTAACCAAAGATTAAAAACTTTCCCTAACTAGGGGTTAACACACTAAGACCAAGTTCTAGACACACACAGAATCTGAGGTTTATAAAAATGGGGCAAAACTAATATAATCGTTCAAGCCAGGGGGATGTAAAGTTTTGAGGCGATGGATCCACCTGATCTCAAGTTGGGCAAGTCTAGTTTTTAAGTCACCGCCTCTTGAACCCACAAATATTTGATCAATGCCTCTTACCATAAAGCCTTTCGGGTCACAGTTGTCAAGGGATTTGAAATGTTGAGGTACTGTGGTGAGTTTTGATGTGTCTGGTTCATCTTTGGCAGCTACAATACTGAGGACGTGTTCTCTCGTTCTTCTCTTCAGTTCCGTTGTGGTCATACCTACATAAATGGAACCACAAGGGCAGGTAGCATGATAGATAATACCCTCCGTGCCACATGAGATGTTATGAGTGATTTTGAAACTTCTTGTACCATCCGAATTTTTGAATTCCGTATCTCTGCAGACATTTGGGCATGCTACGCAATTTCCACAAGGGGAACATCCCCATTTGGGTTTCTTAGTGTCAAATAATGATTCACTTTTTGGTTTGTAATGGCTCCTTATCAACAGATCCTTCAAGTTGGGGGATCTGCGAAAGGTCAGAGAGGGATTTTCTGGTATGTTTCAATATCGGTTCCATTATTAGGACCTTCCAATATTTCAAGAGAATATCCCGTACTTGGGCTGTTTGGCCATGATATGTGGTAATTAGTCTCACCTGGTCATCTCTATCTTTCCTGGGTGTGGTCTGTAGCGAGCTTCGCGTTTAGCGTGCTTCGCCCGTAGGTAGGCTCTCCTTATCCAGGTGTCTTGGTAACCACGCTCCCGGAACCGTTCCCAGAGTTCCATGGCTCTCACTTCAAAATTCTCATCTGTCGAACAGATTCACCTTAATCTAAGGAATTGGCCCATTGGTATTCTTTAATAGGACTGGGTGGGTGAGACGATTGGGCATATAACAGAGTTGGTAGCAGTGGGTTTTCTAAATAAATCTGACTGTATAAAGCCAGCATTGTCCACAGAGAATGATACATCTAAAAAGTCTATATTTTGGCGACCCACTTTGTGAGTAAGCTTGATGTTCAGAGTATTCAAATTCAAATGACCCATGAATGTTTCCAACTCTTCCAATGACCCCTTCCAGATGAAGACCACATGGTCAATGTAGCGAGCCCACAACTCTACCCTGTTGATAAGAGGGGAAGGATCAGTGAGAAAAATCTCTCTCTCTCAGGCTCCTAAAAACAAGTTAGCATAAGCGGGCGCACATGCCGTGCCCATTGCGGTACCCTGCTTTTGCAGGTTGTATTTTTCTTTGAATACAAAGAAGTTGTGAGTTAGAGTGAATCTCAGCAGTTTCAAAAGAAACTCACCTCTCTTGTTTTCGATCCCGGCCATCATCAAGAATGTCTGTACTGCTCTAAGACCGTTCTCATGCCGAATGGACGTGTATAGCGATTCGACTTCACAAGTGACAATCCACATTTCGGATTCGAGGTGCTAACATTCCATCCTGCGGAGGGTGTCCATCTTGTCCTTCAAGAAAGACGTCAGGGTCTCAACAATTGGTTTGAGGTTAAAATCTAGAAACTTGCAAATTGATTCACAAAGGCTGTTCTGCCCTGACACGATTGGCCTACCTGGGGGTGTTGGCGCCTGTTTATGTACTTTGGGAAATAAATAGAAGGTCGCAATTGTAGGGTTCTATATCATTAGACAATTCTTCTGTTTGGTGGAGATGATGCCGTCAGCCACTGCCTGCAAAAGTAAAGACTAGTGTTGAGCGGCATAGGCCATATTCGAATTCGCGAATATTCGCGAATATATGGACGAATATTCGTCATATATTCGCGAATATTCGCATATTCGTAATATTCTCGTTTTATTTTCGCATATGTGAAAATTCGCATATGCGAAAATTAGCATATGTGAATTTCCGTATATGCGAAAATTCGCACAACAGTCTCACACAGTAGTGTTAGAGCCTTCTTTACACCACACAAGCTGGAAGCAGAGAGGGATGATCACTGTGATGTGTACTGTGAAAAAAATAAAATAAAATAAAAAACGAATATTCGTAATTACGAATATATAGTGCTATATTCGCAAATATTCGCGAATTCGCGAATATGCGATATTCGCGAATAAAATTCGCATTGCGAATATTCGCGAGCAACACTAGTAAAGACAACAGTTCCCCCTTAAATTTCAATAACGGATTAAAAGTTAACGGATTAAAAGTCTCCTTGTTATTGTTTACAAGTGAGATGTGTGTTTTTAATCATCATTTGCATCATGTTGCACCCATCACTTTTTGATCATTATTACATGTAGCATTATATTGCATTTTAACCAATAATTTTTTCCACCATTTTCATCATCTTTTCCTTTACACATATTCACTCACAGGATTTCATTTTTACCTCACGTTTTGCTACCACGGCACTACATGGATTTTTTTTTACTCCCCTTCTTTTCTTTATTTTTTTACACTCACATTCCCTTCAATTTTTATTCCCGTTATTTTACCCTTTAATAGCACATATGGAGGCACATTTATGCACTAACCCATGTGGCTGCACATCAGTCACTTTTTCCTATTTTCTACTTTGGTCATTATGTACACTCTAATAATGTATTTATACGCTATTTGCACTTTTACCTATGAGGACCACATTTCTGTGCCTATGCCATTCAGCAGTGGCTACAATCTTCTATATGCTCTGCTGCCTCATGGAATGTAGTATAGAATAGTGTTGAGCGGCATGGGCCATATTCGAATTCGCGAATATTCGCAAATATATGGACGAATATTCGTCATATTCGCAAATTTGTAATAGCATTGTTTTATTTTCGCATATGCGCATATTCGCGCATGCGAAAATTAGCATATGCGAAAATTTGTACATACAAAAATAACATATGCGGAAATGCGCACATGCGAAAATTAGCATATGCAAATATTCGCACATGCGAAAATTCGCACGCCAGTCTTACACAGTAGTATTAGAGCCTTCTTACACCACATAAGCTGGAAGCAGAGAGGGATGATCACTGTGATGTGTACTGGGAAAAAAAAAAAACGAATATTCGTAATTACGAATATATAGCACTATATTCGTGAATATTCGCGAATTCGTGAATATTCGCGAATTCGCGAATATACGACATTCGCGAATAAAATTCGAATTGCGAATATTCGCGAGCAACACTAGTATAGAACACACCAAGCATATAATGTATATTGTACATCACACATATACACTTAGTTTTATTATTATTGATGTGTCACTAACTAGCAAAGTTTTCATTCAACAGCATTTATACAGTGCTTCTCTCATTGTATTTTTTCTTTGCACAGGTTGCGGTGTGTTGCTTTCACTTTCCCTGGTGGTGGTTGCGCAGTCACTTATGTCTGGTAAGTCCATTTCATCACTATCACGTTCACATTTCCTTCACTGGGGTGTCTAATATCTGCATGACATGTTTTATGTTTATACTATAAGTGCTTAGCAATAGTTTCTATGACGCTCGGCACCGGCGCGTCACGTGATTCACATCACGTGGGGCGCCATATCCTCGCATCTCTTTCAGCTTCCGGTCTGCGCACTGCTCGCGCGAGACTTTCATATGAATCTCCCATACCAGGTGACGTTGCAGAGTCACATAACTGTTCACGTCACCGCAGCGCCGACGAGGTTCCGGCACTAGCCCTATGGCGTATTCACGCCATCAACCAGCGGGTCCGGGGCAGAGCGCAGATTGATGATCTCAATAGACAGATGTGTACCTTCATCAACTAGACACAGCATCCTCCATTTGGTAAGTTACGGCCATTTATACAGCATCCTTCCTAGCTTGAGACACGCCCAAGACGAAGCGACCAGCGAAAACGCGTTTGGGGTAGGTGAGATGTTCCTCTGTAGGGTGCATGACTGGTACTTTTGAATACATGTATACTGCCTTTTGTTTTCAGTCTCCCCTTGCTTAATATTTAACCTTTTATGTAACTCCAGTGTAACTGTCATCTCCATTCCGTACACTTTGTTAATTTAATTTTTTGGAGTGTGTTACCCTAATAATTGATACAATCCTTGTGATATGCTCTTTTCTTGAATAGAAATATATATATTTTTTTTTTCATTTAGGACAGTCTCACCCTGCCTTTCAGTTTGTGTTTATCTGATCACCACAGTTCGCCTCTCGTGATTTTAGCTTGCATTTTTTATTGATTGTTTAAATAAAGATTGAATTTTTGTAACATATGCCTAGTTTGCCTCCTTTTCTAAGAGTGAAATATTTTACTGTGCTATTTTACTGTGCTGAAATATCTTACATTGGTGTCAGTGGCAGTACCCTATAGAGCTTCTGCTGTTCACAATATGTCTGTGCATTGAGCAGCGATGGACAGGCATGCACATCCTTTGTTATCCTTTGCTCCACTTTGGCTTGGCACTGTTCACTGATTTACAATTTTTCTCTTTGCTTCTTTTCTGCTTGACTACTGGCATAGGAATAATACAGAATTTTAGTGTAGTATGTTATACATTGAGATTTTTGTTTTTATTTAACATTATGGAAACTTTAATGGGGTACTTGGGTGAAAAAAAAATTCTAATCAACTGGTCCCTGAAAGTTATACAGATTTGTAAATTACTTCTAAATAAAAATCTTAATCCTTCTAGTACTTATCAGCTGCTGTGTGCTCCAGAGGAAATTGTATAGTATTTTTCTGTCTGACCACAGTGCTCTCTGCTGACACCTCTATGGTTTGCTATGGAGATTTGTTCCTGCTCTGGACAGTTCCTGACATGGACAGAGGTGTCAGCAGAAAGCAATGTGGTCAGGAAAAAAGAGCAATACAACTTCCTCCGAAACATACAGCAGCTAAAAAGTACTGGAAGGATTAAGATTCTTAAATAGAAGTAATTTAACCCCTTAACGACGCAGGACGTATATTTATGTCCTCCGCCGGCTCCCGCTTTATGCCGCGGGGTCACGCGGTGTCCCCGCGTCATATCGGGTCGGTCCCGGCAGCTATCAACGGCCGGGACCCGCGGCTAATACAGGACATCACCGATCGCGGTGATGCCCTGTATTAACCCTTCAGACGCGGCGATCAAAGCTGACCGCTACGTCTGAAGTGAAAGTATCCCGGCTGGTCAGTCGGGCTGTTCTGGCCCGCTGCGGTGAAATCACGGCGTCCCGAACAGCTAACAGGACACCGGGAGGGCCCTTACCTGCCTCATCGGTGTCCGATCGTCGAATGACTGCTCCGTGCCTGAGATCCAGGCAGGAGCATTCAAGCGCCGATAACACTGATCACAGGCATGTTAATACACGCCAGTGATCATCATGAGAGATCAGTGAGTGCAGTGCAGTGTTATAGGTATAGGCGTAAAAAACTATTCTGTATACACAAACCGCAGGGCCCTACGGTTGTGTCTGCATAAAACAACTCAATTATTCCTAAATATCACTTGATATTTCCATAGACAAGAGGTATCTTCTAATTTGTCTTACATTCACTGGCATATATGAAGGATGATAATAAATCAATGAAATAGCAGAGAATATGCTAGACCATACAATGGTTGAGCAACAAAGGTTCTGTTAGTCCTATGAGCAGCAAGGTCCTGAAAATTATACAGTCCTGCAAATAATACAATGGATGAAATCCTAAAATGAAATAAAAAACGATTCAATATGTCATGCAGTGAATACCGTATTTTTCGCCATATAAGACGCTCCGACATATTAGACGCACCCAATTTTAAAGGAGGAAAATCTAGAAAAAAAAGATTCTGAACCAAATACAATATAAAGTATAGGACAGTGATCTTCAACCTGCGGACCTCCAGATGTTGCAAAACTACAACTCCCAGCATGCCCGGACAGCCATTGGCTGTCCGTGCATGCCAGGAGTTGTAGTTTTGCAACATCTGGAGGTCTGCAGGTTGATGACCACTGGTATAGGAGGTAATACTCACGTGTTCCCGCCGCTCCGGACCTGTCACCGCTCGTCACTGCTGCCCTGGATGTCGCCCTCCATCGCTGTCGCTGCATCCCCGGGGTGTCCCCATTGCACCGGAACGTTTCTGCTGCCCAGTATCCTCGCTCTCCATCGCCGCCATCACGTCGCTACATACGCCGCTCCTATTGGATGATGGAACGGCGTGCGCGACGACGTGATGACGACGAAGGAGGGGATCCCGGCACAGAGCCACAGGGACCGCTGCGATATGACAGGGTTTTTATGTGTATTTGCCGTATAAGACGCACCAACTCCCCCCCCCCCCCCCCCCCCACAGTTTTGGGGAAGAAAAGGTGCGTCTTACACGACGAAAAATACAGTATTCAGATTTGAGTGTTGCCAGTCCTATAGGAGAAAAATGTTGACGGGTTTCGCCATGAATCCTTCAAGGAAAACAATATGTGGCCGAGTCCTGCAATAGGGAAACATGTAGCAAAGTCCTGCACAGACAGTATCGCAGTTCCGTTATATATTAGCGCTGCGTCCCCAGCAAGGATGAATAGGTGCCTGTGAATGAATAGTTTCGGCACAGCGTGCCTCTCACCGCTCCCCGTTGTTCCAATAAGGTTGTTCCTCAGCTCTAGATGGAGGCCGTGATGGATTTGCGTTGTGTGCGACCGCTCTCTCCAGAAAGCTCCCCAGTGGCGTGTGACATAGGCAGTCAGCTGATTGCGGGTCAGCTGACCAAGCGATGTAGAGCGCGCGCTCTGTGTTGTTTTAAAAGTTCTTTGCTTGAATATGAATAGAAGTAATAGTATTTTTTTTGCTCAATAGTCATTTGTTGCTCAACCATTGTATGGTCTAGCATATTCTTTGCTATTTCATGGATTTATTATCATCCTTCATATATGCCAGTGAATGTAAGACAAAGTAGAAGATACTTCGTGTCTATGGAAATATCAAGTGATATTTGTGAATAATTGAGTTTTTTTATGCAGACACAACCGTAGGGCCCTGCGGTTTGTGTATATACAATTGTTTTTACACTATATATTTTAGATTAAATTGGTTTGTTTTATTATATTTGTGTGTGAATCATTATTTCTAGAAAGACCAAGCATCCAACATACAGCTATTTTGCAAGGACTGAATAATCCCTTTTTTAATAATTTACAGATCTGTTTGACTTTGTGACACCAGTTAAAAACTCCCACCGGAGTAACCCTTTAAAGGGTCTGAAACATATTAGCATTAAAACAAATTTTCCTAAATTTTATTTTTAGAGTGTAATAATATTTAATAGAATTATTATGTGTTTTTAATAGTATCTTGGTCCTTATTGTCTTAAATTATAAAAACCAAAATGCATTTTTCCTAGAACTCTAGCAAAATATTTTTACCTTATTCAATGAGGAGACATGAGATGTCGGCTTCAGTTTCTATTATTAACCTCTTTTAGCATTATAATGATAAATACCTGTTAAATTTCTTTCTTTGATCTGGCCTACATGTCACTCAACAGTCTTTTAAACTCGGGAACCCCACTCTCTTTCTTGACATTTGCCATTGTCTATCCATTGAATACTTTGCCTACCGTTTTCTAAAGCAATCCAACATACTAAGAGGCCAGATTGTAGTATCAAGTACCAGGGGCTTTAGGCTTTACACAGCTGTCTTTTACTAAAAGAAAAAAAAAATGCCATTATTTTGCAACCAAAAATTCTAATATCCAACTAAACATACCCAAGGAATACAGTATTTCCTAAAAGATTCGGTAATTGCCATATTATACTTGTCCTGTCATATTTTCTCAAACGTTCATAGTTCATGAGGAAAACACAGTTGGAAAACTGAACACATGACCATTATAATTTTCACAAAAGACTTTGCATGGTGTGATATTAGATTCCAAAAGAATGTGAAGAGAGCATCAAGCTTCTGGGCTCACGAATAATAGATGACATAGATCTGTGAAGAAGTTGCTAACAGGATAAACACCTTATAGGTTTCATTCAGGCATCTTCTTTGATGTATATTTATCTGTCCAATAATGCACAATCTGTATTGTTGCAAACATTCAGGAATGCACTGACATTAACTAGAGAAACCTAATATTCTTTCAGACCCAACACAGGTTGGTATGTTTAAATCTATGAGCTATCAAATACACAGTAATACAATACAAGGCTTTTTTTATTTATTGGTTTATAAATTTCTATTAATTATAACTATTATAACATGGAGTTTTTTTTGCCTAAATAAATATGTGCACATGTTTCTTTTTGTACATGATTTTAGTTAAAGGGGTTATCCAACATAAGGGGATTTTAAAGGAGAAGAAAACTTTTCCCCTATCCTAATGATTAGTGATGAGCAGCATTGCCCATATTCGCATTCGCGATATTTTGCGAATATATAGACAAATATTCTTCCTATATTAGCGAATTTTGCATTTTCGTTATATTCGCATAATCACGTATTTGAGGAAGATACCAGTGAGGGGGTGGGCAACTTTACTATTGGTTGCTAGGGATGTTGTTGATAACCTCTGACAAGTGTATTTGCATCATTCTAATTGGCCCACAAGTGAAAAGAAGGAATATGCGAATATTCACATATGCGGAGAAAAAAGCGAATATTCACAATTTCTAATGTATAGCGAATATATTCGCAATATTCGCAATAAAAATTAAATGAGCGAATATTCACGCCCAACACTACTAATTATAGGGGATAAGTTTCAGAACATGGGGGGGTCAACCGCGGCGATCTCCCATACGGGGCCCCGGATCTCTGGCCAGATACCGCGTGTCCACCACTGCACGAAGAGGCGGCCAACATGACCCCTCAATACAGCGCTCTGGCCATCCCATAAAGTTGTATTAAGGGGGCATGTCAGCTGCCGCTTCATGCTGTGGTCGACATGCTCCCTTCCCACGGACAGCAGGGCCCTGCACAGGGGATCACGTGGGGGCCCAGCAGTCAGACCCACCTCGATCTGAAACTTTTCCCTTATCCTAAGGATAGGGGATAACTTTTCCAGTCCTGTAGTACTCCTTTAATGATTACCTGTCAGCCATTAATGGACATGTGTACCAAAGATCTGTGCTTGTTTTGGTGGTTAAAGGGGTACTCCAGTGTAAAAAAAAAAAAAGTTTTAATCAAATGGTGCCAGCAGATTTGTAAATTACTTCTATTAAAAAATCTTAATCATTCCAGTACTTATTAGCTGCTGAATACTACAGAGGAAATTATTTTCTTTTTGGAACACAGTGCTCTCTGCTGACATCTCTGTCCATTTTAGGAACTGTCCAGAGCAGCATATGTTTTCTATGGGGATTTTCTCCTACTCTGGACAGTTCTTAAAATGGACAGTGATGTCAGCAGAGAGCTCTGTGTTGCAAAAAGAAAATAATTTCCTCGGTAGTATTCAGGCGCTAATAAGTACTTGAAGGATTAAGATTTTTTTTATAGAAGTAATTTACAAATCTGTTAAATTTTCTGGCACCAGTTGATTAAAAAAAGAAAAATATTTCCACCGGAGTACCCCTTTAAGGCCATGTCCTGTGTTCCCCATCACACTGCTGGCTTGCTTGTGGGAACTGGCTTTTTCTTGTTCCTGTGCCCTCCCTTTAACCACAACCCCTTGTTTCTAGGTAGGAGGTAACCTATTTCCCTCCAACACATCAACCCCCCCCCCCTTTTTTGCAGCACAGCTAGGCTCCCTTCCAGGCATCCTGTTCTTGAAACTACAATTCCCTGCAGCCCTGTGGAGAATGATCTCCCTCCCACTGAAGCACAGACAGGTTACCTTTCAACACCTAGTAAACTTATTTCGTATGCTACTGAAAATGAACATCCAGAACTAAGATCACATAAGAATTGCAAAACCACCCATCAAACATATGTACATACACTATATTATGAACTACACTATTTTTACAGACCCTGTTGCACAGTCAAACAAAAAAAATCCCAGATTGTATTAACCGGTTAACGACCATGGATGTCTATACTCATCCATGTGCTGTTAACCGGGCATGGGGTAGGCTCCCAACTCGTGCCCGCGTCATACCAGCTGGCCCTCAGCTGATTCCTGTAGATGGGGGCCGGTGTTAATAGCTGACATGCGGCGACCCTTTAGATCACCGCTGTCAAAGCTGACAGCGGCATCTAAAGGTGCCTTTATCCCGCCCCTGGTGGTCCAGTGGGGTGTATCCCCCCCCCTGTAGCCTGAGGGTTTACCTCTCCTGTAGTGAAGGCTCCTGCTTTCAGAATGATAAAGCCTGGCAGGCCCAGGCTTTATCAATCGAGCGCAGAGCACACAGATCAATGTGGTTTTATGGAACCACATTGATCTGTATGAGGAATCATATGATTCCTCCTAAAATTCCCCTACGGTGACTAAAAGTAAAAAAAAAAAAAAAAAAAAAAAATTAAAAGGACACATTAACTCTTTAATTAAGTTTAAATCACCCCCTTTAAATCACCCCCTTTTCACAAATTCCATATAAAAAATATATAAACATAATAAAAATAAACATATGTGGTATTGCCACGTGCGTAAATGTCCGAACTATAAAAATATATAATTAATTAAACTACGCGGTCAATGGCGTACGCGCCAAAAAATTCCAGATTCCAAAATAGCGTATTTTTGGTCACTTTTTATTCCATAAAAAATGAATAAAATGTGATCAAAAAGTCTAATCAAAACAATAATGGTACTGATAAAAACTTCAGATCACGGTGCAAAATATGAGCCCTCAAAAATTTATAGGGGTCAGAATTGGAAATTTGGAGGAATTATCTGCAGACTCAAACGCCAACTCACCAGGTTTCATGATATTTGGGGTCCCTGGTCCCAAATTGTGTCATCGCCGGAATTTCTGCACCTTTATACCTTTGCCAATTAATAGGGATTACTTTGTTCCCCTTCGTGGGCCTTTTCTTCTGCTGCGCTCAAAGGGCCCGGGGAGCCCCTGGTAGATGTCCTGCTCGCTAGGTAAGTCTCCTCTCATTTAGCCTGCTATCATCGCTTCCTTTTTTCCTGCACTCGCTTACTCCTCCCTAATTTTCTTTGCTCCGCTCTGTATTGTTTTCTTACTTCACTTCTTCCTTCCTTGTAACAGGGTGCTATCGCTATATGCTCTTCGCTTTAAAAGACAATGGCCGGTTTCTCCTTTGTTAGAAGTTTTTGACATATGTCATCTGTTATGATTATGCAATTACCATCCTTTAGTTGTGGAACCTTATCTTCTGATAGTTCTACTGGTTCTCTTCATGACTCCGCTATACTGCTTGTCAATGTTTTAGTAGGAAAATTGACTATACTGCACAAATTGTAGCAAAATGTGGAGCACTGTTATGATGCTGAAGATGTTGTACTAATAGCACTGTGTCTCTATACACCTGTTATGTTTACTAAACTTAATACATTTTACTTATAAAAATTTCCACTTCTTTTTTTTTTCAATGTATTAATTTTCCTGCATGTAGTTAGGATTTTTTCCAGAAGTACGACAAAATCAAACCTATATAAGTGGGGTATCATTTTAATTGTATGGACCTACAGAATAAAGATGAAATGTCATTTTTAACGAAAATTTTACTGCGTAGAAATGGAACCCCCAAAATTTACAAAATGGCGTTTTTCTTAAATTTTGTGGTACAATGATTTTTTTCCCATTTTGCCATCGATTTTTGGGTAAAATTACTGATGAAATTACAAAGTAGAATTGGTGGCACGAAAAATAAGCCATTATATGGATTTTTAGGTGCAAAATTGAAAGGGTTATGATTTTTAAAAGGTAAGGAGGAAAAAACCAAAGTCTATAAACAGAAAAACGCTTGGTCCTTAAGGGGTTAAGTATATCTGGGAACTCCCCATTCTCCCACAATGTGATTGCAGGTTTCTATGATTACTGTGATTACTATGGCAGATAGGGGCCCCTAGACCCACCATCTTTAGCAAGTTGTAATAATGGAGTTGTAATGTCGCAATACACTTGTAGTTTTGTAGTTCATTATAGAAGCTATTATTGTATATGTCCCAAGTAAGATTAAAATTATGACTGAAAAACTTTGAAATTTAAAAAACTTAAAATATTGTAAAACATAAAAAATATCTAATGACATGAAAAACACAATTATTTAAAAGTCAAAACACTGTCCTTTAGATTCAAAGCTCTATATTTTAAAAACTACACATGACCACCATTAAGATATATTAAAAAGTTAAACCAAATGATTGACTAAAATAAAGTTTGTCTTTAAGGTAGATAATAATTTTTTACTTCAGACTTTCTGACTTGAAAGAAATTCCTGTGAACTGTCAAGAGAGCTCAAATGGGTTAATTTATGTCTGTACTAAGAACTTCCTATTACAATATATATATATATATATATATATATATATATATATATATATATATATATATATTTAGGCTAAGTTCGCACAATTTTGGTCAGTATTTTAAGCCAAAACCAGAAGTGGATTCAACACAGAGAAAAATCTATATTGGAAAGATTTGAACCTTTTTCTGTATTTTGCACTCATGGGTGTTTGATAGAAATAATAATCATAATGCAGACTAACACTCTGTGTGAACCCTGCCTTTTAGTTAAAACCAAACTAAACAAACACATTAACAATATATGGGGATCATACTTATGTTTTTGAGATAAAGTATATGGCAATATCTAGTATTCCAGAGACATCCACTATAAGAGAGGAAAATTGGAGAAACAGCCCTTTGTGAAAGCCAAAAACATATGCCTCATGATTTCAAGGATTTGTTAAATGTCTTAAAATAAGGAGTAATGGAGATTAATGGACATATCAAGACACATAGACATTACTGACCTAATATACACCCAGATCGGATCCCTTGAGATTTTATACTGGAAAGATACAAAGGCAGTAAGAGACATAATTGTAATGCTAAATCATAATTGAAATATGAATAATAAAATTATATAATTACAGTACAAATCCTCAGGTTCCAACTTATCTTTTACCTCACATGGTTAGAACATGATGTTTACGTTATGGCAACCCCAATGAGATTCACTGATGACTTTCACGATTTGACTAACACATAATATTAATTTCGGCACTCACCCAGCATTGTCTATTAATCTTCTCTATATAGACATGTGCAGGACAGAACATACAGAAAGACAGCAGGGGCGTAACAGCCTACAGTCGTTTCGTACTTAGCAGGTATTTCTTCCCAACTTCTTCTTGGTAGAAGACCAGAAGAAGTACCTGTTCGGATTGAAATGGCTGTAGCCTGTTACGCCTATGCTGTCTTGCTGTAAGTTCTGTCCTGCACATTTCTAAATAATGAAGATCACAAGACAACCATTGGTGAGTGCCATAGTAATATTTTTCCTTGCTATTGTACATTGGATTGTCTTTTTGTTAAAGTACATGAGCATTAGCACCACTGATAGCGTTACAGCTAGCAATGTGTACTGCTATTTAACAATGATAGAGTAGAATCTATGACACAGCCAGATGCTCACTTCTACTGCAGAACATTTCACTCTCAGGATTTGTTAAATGTGTATTTTTCTGCTGCTATTGGTGACTACTCCAGAGATGCATCCTGGCAATTTCTTTTAAGAAGGCCATACCTCCTTGAGAGGTATTTTAACCCCTTAAGGACTAAACCCATTTTGACGTTAAGGACCAGGCCAATTTTATTTTAGCATTTTCGTTTTTTCCTCCTCGTTTTCTAAAAATCTTAACTCTTTTATATTTTCATCCACATACTAGTAAGGGGGATTGTTTTTTGCACGACCAGTTGTCCTGCATAATGACATCACCCATGTTACCATAAAATGCATGGCACAACCAAAAATAACTATTTGTGTGGGGAAATTAAAAAGAAAACCACATTTTTGCATATTTTGAAAGGTTTCGTTTTCGCGAACTTTTTAACCAAATTGGTAGGTTTAAAATCCTTCTATTTTGATGACCTATAACTTTTTCATTTTTCCATATAAGCGGTGGTATTAGGGCTCCATGATCTGTACTTTTTATTGATGCCACATTTGTGTATATAAAACTTTTCTAAATTTTTTAAATAAAATTTTTGCATAAAATGTGACAAAAAAGCAGAAATTGTGCGCTTTTTTTTTTTACGTTCATGCCGTTTACCATGCGGGATCAGTAACATTATATTTTAATAGTCTGGACATTTACGCACGCGGCGATACCAAATATGTGTATTATTATCTTTTTTTTACACTTTATAGGGGTAAAATGGGAAAAAAGGACACATTTTATTGGGGGAGGGAATTTTTCTCATTTTTTTATTTTCATTTTTACACTTTAATAGTCCCCATAGAGGACTATCTATAGCAATCCTTTGATTGCTAATACTGTTCAGTGCTATGCATAGGACATAGCACTGATCAGTATTATCAGTGATCTTCTGCTCTGGTCTGCTCAATCTGCCGGAGCCAGGTGAGCGGACCTCCGGCCGCCATACTGGATGATCGGATCGCTGCAGCAGCGCTGCGGGTGATCTGATCATCCATTCAAAGTACTGCACTGCTGCAGATGCTGTGATCTGTATTGATCACGGCATCTTAGGGGTTAATGGTGGACATCCGCGCGATCGCGGATGTCCGCCATTTCAGGCGGGTCCCTCGCTGCTGATAGCAGCTGGGACCTGCCGCGCATGACCTGAGCACCGCTCCGGTGCTCGCAGTCATGACGGAGCGTAAATGTACACCATGGTGCATTAAGTACCACGGCACCATGACATACGGCTCCATTGTCGTTAAGGGGTTAAATTGAAGATTAAAAAAAGATTAAGACTCTGTACCCTAGTTTAGCCATTGCTTAATCCAATAGTGACACAGTGGGTCTACACTGCATTCCTGGCCATGACAACCAAAGTCGACAGACCACTTTTTATGGCAGCTATTAGAGTGTGAACTTCCTGAAATTCATTTGGGGCAGAGTGATTCACAGCAAGTCAGACATGTATTAAATTCAGAACATAAATCATTGCTGCTTACTGTAAAGAAGCAATGACTGCAAAATGGCAGATGTCCCTGTACCTCTATCTAGTTTCAACATACATTGTATGTCTTGCTCCCGAGTGAACATTTTCTTGACCAAGTGCAGAGTGCCCAGTCCAGTGAATTTGAGTAGTTGCTGATCATCGACTATCTCCAGGCAGCACACATGTGAACCAAACAGCAATGTATGCCTTGCCACTCAATAGGTACATGAAACACTACATCAAAAACTTTTTTCTTTGACAGGAAACGCTTCTATAGTGATTTGCGCTCAGTAAATCGCAAAATAAAAAACAGATTCATAAGAATACAATTTTATTTAAAATTCAGGATGAATCCGATTCATTCCCAATGAACCTCCAAAAGTCATCGACAACAGGCATTGTCATAAAAACAGCCCCAGACCATAAATCTTTCTCTACCAAATGTTACATTGTCACTGCACATTTGGGTAGGAAGTGTTCTAATGATGTCTGCCAAAACCAGATTCATCCATCAGCCTGCCAGATGGTGAAGCATGATTAATCAGTTTAGTGAATAAATTGCCACTGCTCCACAGTCTGATGGACTTCATCCAAAGCTGGCACTAAACATGGGAGCTCGAGCTTGTGAGGGTCTACTTGGCCATCTAGTCCATGACGCTCCCAACCAACAATATTCATCTTGACATTGCTTTCAGAGAGCATTTAGAACTTGGCAGCTGATGCCTATTCCAAAGAAAGGCAATTTAATAAATGACATTCTTGAACACCTGGGGTCACGTTCTACAATCTTTTGTTTTTGGAACCTTTATACATTTAAACATATGAGGACATCAAGCAGTTATTTTCTTATTTCAGTAATGCTTCATTTATAAGGTCCCTGACCCATGTAATCCAATCCAATAACTGCTATGTGTAATGAGCTGTACTTGTACGATACACAGGTGGGAATGTCCATTTGTTGATCTCCTTATTTATGTTTCTTCCATTTAGTTACTCACTGTTCTCTGTGAGATCACAAATCTACATAATTGATGGACTTTCAGTGTATAAACACAAAGTCACCTGTGAGCCAGAACCTAAAATACCATGTTCCACTTTTATATTTCCAAGTAAAACATTCTTCTTATTGAACCATAAAACAGGTTGTTATAGCCAGAAGCAATGATATTTTGTACTGTTCTTTCTATTCTTCTAGTAAAGTCTTGTGAAAAGAGAAACTAACTCCATATAAGGATGAATGGTCATGTAATGGCTATGATGATGTACATGATCAGCTCCCATTTATGTGCCTTGAGTGATACAAATGTGCATTTCAGTCATATCTCTACTGCATGCTGGTATGAACAAAATGTATAAGGGCTCTTTTAGACTGGGCGGTTTCAGGTGAAGGGGCTGTAAAAAAAGAAAACCAGGGGTCACTTGCCTCAAAGTCCAGGTCCAGTTAGGCAGACCAATTGCAAGTTGCAGGATACCCATCTGGATCGTGTCTCAGCAAGACCAACATTGTTGCTATGTGATCCTGTGTTACAGTCTACAAGAACCACAGCTATACCCCAGAGTAAGTACACTCTGCTTTAGTGAGTACAAAATTGAAGTTGTGCTAGAGCGTCCCTGCAAATCATAGTAATATCTAGAATCAAGTAACAAGCCAGGCTATACCCTACTTAAGGACCAAGTCATGTCCTGGGATAGACCCCACTGCTGAGTCCGGAACTCCTAAAGCAACAAAGTCAAATGTCCAAGTCAAGTTGTATTACAGTCTTCAAGAACTGAGGCTATACCCCTGAGAAGACCCTGCTTTTGTGAGTACAAAATTGGAGTTGTCATAGTAATATCTAGAATTAAGTAAGAAGTCAGGCTACACCCTACATAGGGACCAAGTCATGTCCTGGGATAGACCCGACTGCTGAGTCCAGAATTCCTAAAGCAACAACGTCAAATGTCCAAGTCAAGTTGTATTACAGTCTTCAAGAACTGCAGCTATACCCCTGAGAAGACTCTGCTTTAGTGAGTACAAAATTGGAGTTGTCATAGTAATATCTAGAATCAAGTAAGAAGTCAGGCTACACCCTACATAGGGACCAAGTCTTGTCCTGGGATAGACCCGACTGCTGAGTCCAGAAATCCATAAACCAACAAATTCAAAAGTCCAAGTCAAGTTTATTTAGTCACTGATACATTGTGACGAACACCTCTTGTGAGTTGTGAAACAAACTGTTATTGCTGTTTAACATCTAAAGATTTCCAAATCATGTTCCCTCTGTCTGGTTATCCTCACTTTCAAACAACATCAAGGACATCCTGACCACCACCACCAGCACAGAGTACACTGAGACATATCCCGAGGGTCCCCACTATTGTACAAACACATGCAGCCTCACCATTGACAAAAAATCTGGGGCCAAAGCAGCACTCGCACTAGCAGTGACATAACCACCAGTGACTCCCCTGTGTAGTACAACGAGTCTCATAGTACACTTCCCCCATATCACACATCTGATTATTGCAAGCAAAGACCTTTTAAATATAATATACCTGAAAAAACAACAACAAAAAACACCAAAAAACTTTCCATGAAACAAAATGTGCATTAAAATGCTGCACAAAAAAGTCTTAAAATATTTCAACATTGCCCATAGCAACCAATCACAGCTCAGATTTAATATCTTAAATAAAAGCTGAGATATGGTTGGTTGCTATGGGCATAGCAGACACGTGCGGTGTCCCGGTACCTTATCCTATACGTTACCTGTATAGAGATCCCCATAGTCAGAGTCCCTAGGACGTCGGGGTCCCTCTTTTCTAGTCTTCCCCTTGTACCCTCTCACTTAGCCACTAGATATATAATAGTTCTATCTGATACTTATACAGTTATAAGTATAGAAAGTGTACATAGTGAATTATCTACCTGTTTGTAGCGTAACAGGACCTGCGGGTCATGTGATCGGGTAAAACTCTATGGTTTTGCTTGAGGACCTTAGGAGGTCCCAGTGAGATATGCACCCATCATGCATTGTAATGGTGAGTGACTGCAGACATGGACCAATCCAAAACGGCCCTGCCCATATAAGGGAGCCACGGCCATTAATCGCTCTCTTGTTCCTGAGCTGCCAAGCAAGCAGCATCTCTTTCTTCATGGGCTGCTGATAGAGGAGGATCTGCGCAGCTGTCTTCAGCAGTGACCAGGCCCAAACCTTGCGGCAACGGCCATCTTACAAAACTGTGAGTTATCTTAATCCCTGTTAACTTCGCGGGATCAACGGACCTAAATAGACCCCTAAATCCAGACGGATCTCTGCACAACTCCTAATTCTATTAACCCTTGGATAAGTCAACGGTCCGCAGCATCTGTCAATCATTGCTGAGCTGTATAGAGACTGTATTACTGAGACTGTTGCTGTTAATTGGATGTACCGCAAGTACTTCAGTAAAGTTTAAGCAAGTTCAAGTTCATCCCTATTGTGGACCTTCATTCATTTAAACACGCACCTATCGTTTCTGGGAAGGGTGGCGATAGGCCGAAGATTTACCACGAGTGACAGGGGTTAAATTAACCCCTCATATACCAAAGCAACACCCCCACTGTATTATATTCTCCCCTAGGGGGCTACCACTTGTTTGTTTCATGCAGATTGAGATATCTTGGTCTCACAATTACTTGTTGACATGTAAACCAATTTTGGTTATTTTGTAGCAAGCTATGAATGAGGTGCTCTGGAGCTAGCACCTTACTGCCATCTGAACTGTAATTGGCATGTGGCATTACAACTGTGTATAATTGCTGTGCCATCTCAAGTGGGCTTTATTCAGATAGCATGCTGTCAAGTTAAGTATTCAGGAAAACTACTGTGACATCACAACTCTGTTTCCATCAGGTGACTATAATGATATCACATGCAGATTGTTCAGTCAGGAACACTTCTGTGACATCATGAGTTGACTAAGGTCAAAGCCCCCCCCCCCCCCCCAATTTGGCCCTTAAAAAAATGGCTGATTTTAGAGTGCGTAAATGTGGACAAAGGCAGATAAACAACTGTGAGTTGCTAAGACCGCATACATTTCACTCTTCTAAGCTACTTGAACATTCCATCAGGTAACTTGTGTCTTATCATATACATGTTACAGTCAGGAAAGCTAGTGTGACATCACTAACGATTTCAGTGATGTCAAGTTATGAGATCACACAACCGTATTTTTGTCTGACAAGCTGCTGTGCAGGGGCACTTTTGCCATGAGGCCACTTACATCAGCAGCCTCAAGGAGCGCCTCCTAGTGTCAGAAATGGGGTGGCACCAAAGCTAATAAAAAAAAGTCCCTGTAGTTGTGGCTAACAAGGGGAAAGGGCAAAGAAACCTGCAGTTTTGGGGGAGAAGAATAGACAATACAAAACATTGCTTACATTTCAGGCTAGTCTTTTCCAGCCATCGAAACAGAGAGGGAGGGGATACTCACAGCAGGTCATGACCAGGATGCTATGTCTGCAGAGCGGCCTGTGCTGTGGGTCCCCTTTTCTCAGAATGCATGTTGGGAGTTGTAGTTTTGCAATAGCTGGACGCACCCTGGTTGGGAAACACTGAGTTAGTGTGTTGTATAAGTCCATGTGTGAGTACAAATGGAGGTGTGTGCGCATGATTCTGCTGGTGTCTTTCTATGTTACTGGAAGTGTTTCTCAACCAGTGTGCCTCCAGCTGTTGCTGTGGTGCCCCAGTACGTGAGGTGTTACCCCGTACTTTCACTGTCCTGTCAGGCAGCATCCTTAAGTGTCCCCAGGGCCCCCTGCACTAGTTTCCCCATTGTAAATATGTTGTACTGTATAAAATGTGTTATCACTTTAAGAGTTTTACCATGTGATATGTCATGTGATTGTTACCCAGGAGGTGCCAGTGGCCAGGTGATCCCAGGGGTGACCTATGGGCTCCCTGCTAGTCTTCCCCCATATAAGCCCTGGGTGGAGCTAGCTCTCTCTCTCTTTTGCACCAAGTCTTTGCTGAGGTCAGTCGTGCCTAGTGTGTGTGTCCAGAGTATTGAAGGCCTCAAGCCAAGTCCTACAGACACAGTCAAGTGCAAGTAAGCTAAACCTGCAACATTGTCCGTCATCAGTCAAGTCATGTCAGTCTCTGTCAAATTGTTAAGCAACATGGCCTGCATTAAATTGTCTAGTCCTACTACAAGTCCCAGCACGCCATTAAGGTCTCTGTGTCACTGGTCACCTCCTTGGGCCCTGGCTGAACTGTATAGACTTTACCGACTGTCTACCCTCAGTAACGCTACTGTTGTCCGTAACTTGGCATCGGAGTCTCTATTGCCTCCGTGCCTAGCTCAGGATCCAGTGGTATACCTTCGGGTGGTTATAGGCTAAACCACACCCTGGCATCACGAATACAAGTGGTTGTACAGAAGTGCTCGGCATTGCTATTTACTCCCCGACTTGTGGTGATCTTTGGCTCATTGCTCCATTATAAGTCTATGGAGCAGTAAGACAGTAGTAAAAATTGAAATGAAGGAAGTAAACTCCAGCTCGGTTCAGGAACGTGTGGCTTTATTCACATCAACGAGGCAACAGGTACAGGCAGGAAGTGACGCGTTTCGGCCAGGTGCTGGCTTTAGTAATACGACTAAGGCCAGCACCTGGACGAAACGCGTCACTTCCTCCCTGTACCTGTTGCCTCATTGATGTGAATAAAGCCACACGTTCCTGAACCGAGCTGGAGTTTACTTTCTTCATTATTATTGTTCTGGGTGAGGTCCACACCTTCTCCTTGCTCGGGATCCAGACCAGGGATAGAGCCGGAATACCTCTATTTTCACACAGTAGTAAAAATCGATATGAGCTGGGGAGTGAACATATATAGGTTCTTGTATAAAAATATTTTTCACAAGCGATGGATGTGAGTGGTAAAGCCAACACTGCCGCTGCACTGCAGTACGCATCCCTGTATATTCATACTATGTAAACTTTAGTGCACACCTGTCCTCATCTCCTCCAGGTGGAGATGAGGACAGGTTTGCACTAAAGTTTTGGAGGGTAATTGCAAGGAGCCTTTGTGGACAAAACAAAGGAAACCACATCACAGTTTCCGAAATGCATCGAAAAGCATTGTGGGACTTAGGAGCCACCGTAGTAATGTCACTACCTACCACTCGCAACATCGAGCGGCTTAAAGCCTGGACGCAGCTTGGTTGAGACGCCACCGGCCGGGGTATTCTCCCAGTGCCTTTTCCTGTACTAATGACATAGAATTAAAAACTAAGGACGGACCAGCGGAGGAACATAGAACCACCAATGGAAGATATACAGGTACCCAGCTTAACGTAGGAAAGATGGGTACACCTGTATTAGACAATAGTCATGCAAAAGCTTAATTAATAAGTACAACCTTAAATATTATTATCCGCAGTGCAAAATCATACCACACCAACTGATAGAGCACGCTGTTAGTCTGGAGTATAGCACTCGGATATCTCCAGCTCTTCCTTAGAAATGAATAGACGATGTATCATCTGCAGCATGTGATCTTTCTGAGGGTAGGGGTTTCATTTTAGAGATTGCGGGGTGGGGGTGGGGGGGGATGGGGCTTGGCCCAGCAGTTGGACTGCCCACAATCAGACATTTATCCCATATTTTGTGGATAAAGGAAATGCTGTTTAACAGACAACCCCTTTAATTATAAATAATAACCATTAAAGTTTCATTGGTGCTTTCGATATTTTATATGGCGTACCCCCAAAAATTCTGGACCCTAATGTAAAATCTCTAATAGGGCTTCCTACATGCAATTTGCCATTTATAATGCTAATGTCTTCCTAGGGTGCAGAGGGTCCTTTGGGTCCCTCAGACACTAGTTCGAAGTGTATTTTTGACATTAGCATTTCTATCACAGTCCTATTGAGTTGTGCACTCGTCTGAATAATACACATGGTGTTTCAATCTCTTTGCATGTTATAATGTTGGTATGGCTATTTCCCAGAATATTCAGTTTGTTTACTTTCCTGTTACACAAAGAACATTTCTGTGTATTTTCTTTCAGATTTATTACCATCCATAGTTTGTGTCTTTGATTTGCCATTTGCTCCCTGCTCTTCCATGTACGCTTTAGATGAGCTAATACAACTAAAATATAATGTTAAACATCATGCTCTTTAAATGACAATAAAGGTAAAACCTACAGTAATATATGAGAGAGCTGCAGGTAAAGCATTTCTTTTATATAAGGTTTTTATTGGATTTGCTCTCTTTAGCAGAAGGACAATCCTATTATCTTAAGAGTTCTATTGGAGGGATATGTTTCCATGTGTCTTGATGCTCTTCTCTAGGAGAAACATTACCTTTATGCAAGGTACAAAACCTTCTGCTTCCACTCTTGTTCATTTTGTATACACCAAGGCCATGCTCCCTAACAGCTGATCCACAAGGGTTTTAAGTGTTGGCACTCCAACAATCAGACATTGATGAACTGTCCATCACTCTAGGGCCCCCCTACACATATGTTAGTCATCTGGCAGTATTTCCCTCCGGCCAGACAGGGGAATGCATCTTGCTGTTCGGAACGCACAATTAATAAAACCTGGATCCTAAACAACTGATACACTTTGTCAGTGGCATCAGTTGCGGTGAGTTTGGGCTGGCCGGACATCAGACATATGTAAACCCAGCCTAAAAGTCCCAGTAAACCCTGATCCCTGGCAAGAATACTTAATGTGTCTCATTTTGAGTTATTATTCACAACAAGCTATAAGATTGCCCTATGCATGTCACAAGTATTTAGTGACAGTTCTTGCAGGTGGAAAACTGCCCAGGGCATTAAAATAATTCCCAGTGAAAAACCAAAGAGTAATTTTAATCTGTATTTTAAAGGAAATCTGTCATCAGTGTCACCTGCACTAACCCATTGTTACAGACAAATAGTGCAGGCCTGATCCGGGAGGGCTACTGGGTAGATCCCTGCAGTAAGAAATGCTTGTCCAAAATATCAAGCCATGCACGTGTAAGTAAACATTACTCATTACTCATTTAATCAGTTGTGGCTTAATTTTCTCACTCCAACTTGTTTCTTTGGATTCTTGTGGTAAATCCAGAGATAACATATGAGGACTAGCAATGATCGAATTTTATAAAAATTTTCATTTGTCCCACTAGCAGAATTTTCAGAAAAAATGTTGGTCAATATGATTTTATTTGGGTCGAAAACCTTTAAAAAACTGACATGAGCCAGTGGAGATCAAATGGCGGCAGAATGACACAGCCTGGAGCTGGCGGCAGCATGAGGAGACCATATAGTGGTAGAATGACAGCCTGGAAGTGGCGGCAGCATGAGGAGACCATATAGTGGCAGAATGACAGCCTGGAAGTGGCGGAAGCATGAGGAGACCATATAGTGGCAGAATAACAGCCTGGAAGTGGCAGTAGCCTGACCAAGCCATAGGGCCTCATAATTGAAAAGATTAAAGATATATTTTAAAATTTAAATTGAAGATTTTAAATAGATTAAAATAAGGTTTTTAATTTAATGTGCCAGCGGCATGAGGAGACCATATAGTGGCTGAATGACACAGCCTGGAGGAGGCGGAAGCATGAGGAGATCATATTGTTGCAGAATGACAGCATGAGAGTGGCGGCAGCATGAGGAGACCATATATTGGCAGAATGACAGCCGGGAAGGGGCAGCAGCCTGATGAGGCCATAGGGCCTCATAATTGAAAAGATTAAAGATATATTTTAAAATTTTAATTGAACATTTTAAATAGATTAACAAAAATATTTTCAACTTGGGGTTACTATGGCCCCCCCCTACACTAAAAACCCTCTCTGATGCCACACTACTGGCCAGGCAGGACAGCTTTTCCAGGGCAAACGCTTTTAGTTGCAGCCCGAATCAAGTTTGGCTGCCCAGAAGTCCAATGAATCTTCAAAGTGTGTTGGCAGGGTCATGTCAAGGTATGCCACCGTCTACCCACTGCTGATGAGTTGCTTCACTATGCCGATGAAGAAAGCTACTCATCAGTAGTGTTGAGTGTGAGTATTCGAAATGCTAATTTTTACCATGACTATTAACACTTTGCGATTTAGCGAATATTTAGAATATAGTAACATATATTTGTAATGACGAATATTCGGTTTTTTTTTGGTTGAGAATATGCAAATATTCGCAAATATCGGCACTTCCAGTCAGAGGACACTGATCCCACCTTCTTTTAGGTGAAAGATATAATCACGCATGCACACTATGCAAATTTCATTACGAATTTTCGCATGGAAAAAAAAGAGATCGAACATAGCGAATATGCGAATTTTGCGAATATAGGATGAATATTCATCCATATATTCACAAAATATTGCAAATTCGAATATGGCCCCTGCCGCTCATCACTACTCATCAGCAACTGTAGACTCAGGCTGCTGCTGATGGAGCTGGTACTGCTCCTGCCACCCCACCCCTCCCCAGCAGCCATGGCAGTGGAAGGCGAGCTCAGAGGGTCCCCCGAGTCAGACCTGCGAAAGGATGGACGATGGCTACATAGGATGTCTATGTAGTAGGTCAGTTTTTCCTCCCTCTCAGTGGCTGTAAAAAAGGCCCCCATTTTGTGCCGGCAGTGAGGGTCCAATAAGGTGGAGAGCCAGAAGTCATCCCGCTTCCAAATGGTGATAATTCCCTCCTACACCCCCTCCTCCTCCTCTTCCAGTTCAGCCCCCACAGGTCTCAAGTGGCCGTGTGATGTAGGCACCATGTCTCCAGTGCCCTGACCAGCCATCGTTTCCAACAAGTGTTGTAGTAAATGAAGCAGTGGAATGACATTGTTCATCCCATAATCCTGGCAACTGACTAATAATGTGGCTTCCCCAAAGTGCCTGAGAAAACGGCAGGTGTCACGTATGAGCTGCCACTGGTTGACATTGAAGTTACACAGGGGAGTCCCCCTATCCGCTTGGATCATCAAGAAATCAGTGATGGCTTTTCTCTGTTCCTTTCTCGGTCCAAAATATGGAGGGGGGAATTCCAATATGTGGAAACGACGCAAATCAGACTATGTTGGGGGATGCAGTCCTGATGCTGTAGCTTAAGGAGGGTGTGCTTTGCGGTGTGCGAGTGGCTGAAGTGCATGCAAAGTTTCCTTCCCATTGTTAGGATGTCTTGCAGATGGGGTAACATGTTAGGAACCACTTGACAACCAGATTGAACACGTGTGACATGCAGGGCGCATGGCTCAGGCTTCATTGTCGCAGCGCAGACAAGATGTTCTTCCCATTGTCGGTAACCATGGTTCCCATTTCCAGTTTTCGTGGCGTAAGCCATGATTCGATTTCTTGATGAATGACACAACCTGATGGAGGCGGAAGCATGAGGAGACCATATAGTGGCAGAATGACACAGCCTGGAGGTGGCACCAGCATGAGGAGACCAAAGTGTGGCAGATTGACCAAGCCTGGAGGTGGCAGCAGCCTGACAAGACGATAGAGCCTCACAATTGAAAAGATTAAAGATATATTTAAAAATTTAAATTGAAGAATTTAAATAGATTGACAAACATTTTTTGTGTAATGTGACAGCAGCATGAGAAGAGAACATGGCGGCACAATAACACAGCCTGGAGTGTGCCACACCAGCATAAGGAGACCAAAATGTGGCAGAATGACCAAGTCTAGAGGTGGCAGCAGCCTGACAAGACCATAGGGCCTCACAATTGAAAAGATTAAATGTATATTTTAAAATTTATATTGAATATTTTAAATAGTGTCGCTCACGAATATTCAAATATTCGCGAATATTGCGAATATAGCACTATATATTCGCAATTACGAATGTTTGCTTTTTTTTCACAGTACACATCACAGTGATCACTGATCCTCCCTCTCTGCTCTTCGCATATGCACATATTCGCAAATATTGCGCCCTCCCTTCTTTAAGTGTATAAGGAACTAATGGGCTAGTGCATTAACTCTGTGATTTTTTTGCCCAATGAAACCAATAGGCCCATTGTGGTCTATGGGGATCTCACGGTATGTAAAATTGTAAGATAAGCAGGAGGGACGTGGCAGTACAGGGACTCGGCAGTACAGTGTATGGGAGACATGTGCTGTGGTTTGAGTCCCGGGGTGGGACGGAGTGTTTCAGTGTTCTGGTTTAACATTTTTACTCGTGTTTGACAAATGTAGGTCAATTGGTAATTGGTAATTAAGAAAGCCTTTGAACTGTGGGAACTAGGTCAATTGGCAATTAACTGAGTGTTTGAACCGTGGGAACTAGGTTAATGAGGTACCAAATGTGGGTATTGGGGTTAATTGAAACTGGATCTAATGTGTAAGGCTGGGTATGAATGAATGGGAGGTTAAGGAACATAGGGGGAGATTCATCAAAACCAGTGTAGAGGAAGAGTGGTGCAGTTGCCCATAGCAACCAATCAGATTGCTTCTTTCATTTTTAACAAGGCCTTTGAAAAATGAAAGAAGCAATCTGATTGGTTGCTATGGGCAACTGGCCAACCTTTACTCTGCACAGGTATTGATAAATGTCCCATTTTGAGGGAGATTTATCAAAACCTGTCCAGAGGAAAAGTTTCTGAGTTGCCCATAGCAACCAATCAGATTGCTTATTTCATTTAGCAGAGGCCTTGTGAAAAATGAAAGAAGTGATCTGATTGGTTGCTATGGACAACTCAGAAGCTTTTCCAGGAAAATAAAGTTTAACCACAACACTGTAACACTCCATCCCACCCCAGGACTCGAACCACCGCACCGCACGGGTCTCCCATACACTGTACTGCCGAGACCCTCCTGCTTATCTCACAGTTTTACATACCGTGAGATCCCCATAGACTCGAACCACAATGGGCCTATTGGTTTCAATGGGCAAAAAATCAAAGAGTTAAAGCACTAGCCCATTAGTTCCCTATGAAGAAGGGAGGGCTCAATATTCGCGAATATGCGCATATGCGCAGCGATTTTCGCATATGTGCATACATTTTTGCATATGCGCATAAAAAACGAATATAACGAATATGCGAATATATGACATATTCATCCATATATTCGCGAAATATCGCAAATTTGAATATGGCCTATGCCACTCATCACTAATTTTAAATAGATTAACATAAAAATTGTTATGTAATGTATCAACAGCATGAGGAGACCATATGGTGGCACAATGACACAGCCTGGAGGTGGCGCCAGCATAAGGAGACTAAAATGTGGTAGAATGACCAAGCCTGGGGGTGGCAGCAGCCTGACAAGACCAAAGGGCCTCACAATTGAAAAGATTAAATATATATTTAAAAATTTTAATTGAAGATTTTAAATAGATTAATATAAAACTTTTTATGTAATGTGCCAGCAGCATGAGGAGACCACATGGCGGCACAATGACACATTGCCTGGTGGTGGCACCAGCATGAGGAGACCAAAATGTGGCAGAATGACAAAGCCTGGAGGTGACAGTGTAACATTCACGTTTCTGAAGACAGGAACTACGGTGTATGTGGATCCGCTGGACCTGTGTGGCAGATGGCTCGGACCGTGCCAGGGAGCGGAGTCTAAGGTACCGCTGGTCTTCACCAGAGCCCGCTGCAAAGCAGGATGGGCTTGCTGCTGCAGGCGATACCCAGGTCACAACCCCCGGCAACGGCTCGACCACACAGGCGGCTGAGGAGATGCGAAGCACAGAAGGGATGAGACAACTCGTAGTCAGGATAGCTGTAGGTCAAGGCAGGCGGCACAGTAGCGTAGTCGGGACGTAGCAGAAGTTCAGTATGCAGGCGGCAGAGAAGCAAGGTCAAGGTCACAAGAGAAGGAGATCTGGTACCCGGCAAGGCAATACAAAGGAAAGCTTTCTCTAGGGCACAAGGCAACAAATATCCAGCAGAGAACTGAGGAGGGTGGAGGAATTTATCAACAAGACACAGGTGGTTAGACTAATGAACGTACTGGCCCTTTAAATCTTAAAGCTCCGGCACGCACGCCCTAAGGGATGGGGACACACGCGCCGGAGCAGAGAGGTGGAAGCAGAGGCAGGGGAAACACCCGGAGAGTGCGTCCCGCACTGCGAGTCCCAGCCCCGTCGGCAGCAGAAGGGACCATGCGCTCACAGCCAGCGTGTGAGGCAGGAGCGCATAGCGTAACAGACAGTAGCAAGAGGAGACCATATAATGACAGAATGACAAAGCCTGGAGGTGGAGGCAGCCTGACAAGAACATAGGGCCTCACAATTGAATAAGATTAAAGATATTTTTTTAAATTGCATCTGGCCATGTTAATATCCTCCGGATACTTGATGAAAAACTGCCACACCACAGAGTAGCTGATTTTCCCCCAACAGCCCGCACTGACTGACTGCTGCCTTCTCCAGGGATCCCTGTTCCACTACCTCCTGGGAAGGACATCGAATTGCTACCACCATGCCAACTCCCAACCATGCTACCACCTTGCTGGCTCAACTGCTGCCTCACGAGCAACCTGCCATCCTCTTCTTCTGATGATGATGAGGCCCCTTCTGCACCCAGCTCCCAAGTGCGATCGGCTTCATCATGATAGAGTTGCGTCTGCATGTCACTGATGTCCTCCTCAGGTTCCTCATCAGTGTGTACTTCAGGAGCCTGAACGCTCCCAACATGACCTACTGCGCCACTCTCCTCATCACTACTTTCCCAACTTGCAGAGGAAGCGGGGGGTGTTTCCTCCACTTCTTGGCTGGGCAGTAGCTGCTGACTGTCCTCTAGTAGATCGTTCTGACTAAAAGTGGAGCTGAACTCACAGCATAGGATACTTCTATGGGGGGAGGGAACAGCATGGGACAGAGGCAATTGGAGGACAGGGACTGCTCCCAGGCTATGGCAACTGAGGGTTGTGTCTGAGGAACCCACCAACTGTTGACCGGGGTGTCAGATGTCACTTGTGATGAAGTGGATGACCAGTTAACCAGAGTTAACCAGTCAATGATGGCAGATGGGTTGCTGGTCAAGACACGACCGCTAGCTGGTACCGGGAGCTCAGGCTTCTCGCTGCGACTCCTGCTGTCGCTCACCCATAGTCTGCTGAGACCTTTGCCTGCACCTGATGAATTTAAGCCACTCCTCTGTGCATGTCCTGGCATTTTCTGCCTGACATACTTAGTGCGTATATGAGGGGAGGACAATACGCTCCACTACACTTAAAGGGTTTGTGTGCTGCCCTGCCTTTCGGAGCTCCGAGGGGCCGGGCGTGACATCACGAGGGGGCAGGCATGACGTCACGAGGGGGCGGCCGTGAACACGGAAGCCCGCACACAGCGTTCAGAGTAATGAACTTCTGGATGCTGCGAGCGGAGCTCCGAAAGGCAGGGCAGCGCACAACCCCTTTAAAACAGTATTTGTCTAGAACAGCAGCAGGTGTGTACTTTTGGCTGGCCTTTCACAGTGAGTGGATATGAGTGTTAGGCTCAGAATTTGTGTTAGGGTCCCATCCTAAATGAGGTCACCTCCGCGTGGTGCATGGGGGGGACACGTTTTGATCAAAAAGTGCGCTACGAGCCTCAATTTTTTGACCAATGTGTGCTGCTGCAATCCTCTTTTTTTGTATACCGTATATGCCGGCATATAAGACGACTGGGCGTATAAGACGACCCCCAACTTTTACAGTTAAAATATAGAGTTTGGGATATACTTGCCGTATAAGACTACCCCTCCTACCGCGATGTACAGTACCTTGTCATTCCCCCCATATTAGGTAGGCAGTATAGTTCCCCCACATTAGGTAGGCAGCATGTTCCCCCACAATAGTAGGCAGCTCTCCCACATTAGGTCAGCAGTTCCCACACATTAGGTCAGCAGTTCCCCCACATTAGGTCAGCAGCTCCCACACATTAAGTCAGCAGTTCCCCCACAATAGTAGGCAGCTCCCCCACATTAGGTTGGCAGCTCCCCCCCACAATAGTCGGCAGCTCCCCACCACAATAGTAGGCAGCTCCCCCCCCAATAGTGGGAAGCTCCCCCCCACAATAGTAGGCAGCTCCCCATCACAATAGTAGGCAGCTCCCCCCCACAATAGTCGGCAGCTCCCCCCCACAATAGTCGGCAGCTCCCCCCCCCCACAATAGTCGGCAGCTCCCCCCACAGACATACAACTTCCAGCCATATAGAGTGTTTGGCTGGAGGCTGTATGTCTGTGTACTGCCCCCCACAGTGTTCCGGTCACCACTCCTCCGGCCCGTGGTCACAATCTACTGCTATGGCCTATGGACCATAGCAGCAGTCCCGGGACCGGAGGAGTGGTGATCGGAACACTGTAGATGACACGCCACCGGTCACTCACCAGGCCCCGGCCAGCTCTCGTCCTCCTGCGCCTCTATGGTTGTACGCACGGGACGTCACTGACGTCACGTGCGTACAACCATAGAGAGGTGGAGAAGCGCAGAAGGACCGGAGGAAGACCGCAGGAGGACCGGAGGAGGACGCGTGGCGGTCGGGGAATGGTTAGTGACCCGCGGACATCCTTATGTTCCGAAAAGATTTTTCGGGACACAGGGATGTCCGGCATAGGAATACTTATGATTATCTTCCCGGCTCCTGTGTGCGGCTGCAGGCGGGGGCCGGCCAGAGCATGTAAAAACGAATTCATGTATACTAAAAACCAGGGTGCCTCCAGCTGTTGTGAAACTACAACTACCAGCATGCCCGGACAACCTTTGCCGGTCCAGGCATGCTGGGAGTTGTAGTTTCACAACAGCTGGAGGCACTCTGGTTTTTAAGTATACTGTACAGTTATTAGTTTGTACATGCTCTGGCCGGCCCCCGCCTGCAGCCGCACACAGGAGCTGGGAAGATAATCATAAGTATTCCTATGCCGGACCCCAATACCCGGCATATAAAACGGGAGGGCCGGGTAGTTTCCCCCCAGATTAGGAGCATAGTTTCCCCCCAGAATAGGAGCAAAGTTTTCCCCCAGATTAGGCAGCATAGTTGTCCCCCAGATTAGGCAGCATAGTTGTCCCCCAGATTAGGCAGCATAGTTGTCCCCCAGATTAGGAGCACAGTCTTCCCCCAGATTAGGAGCATAGTTTTCCCCCAGATTAGGAGCATAGTTTTCCCCCAGATTAGGAGCATAGTTTTCCCCCAGATTAGGCAGCATAGTTTCCCCCAGATTAGGAGCATAGTTCCCCCCAGATTAGGCAGCATAGTTGTCCCCCAGATTAGGCAGCATAGTTTTCCCCAGATTAGGAGCATAGTTGTCCCCCAGATTAGGATCATAGTTCCCCCCAGATTAGAAGCATAGTTTTCCCCCAGATTAAGATCATAGTTCCCCCCAGATTAGGAGCATAGTTGTCCCCAATATTAGGATCATAGTTCCCCCCAGATTAGGAGCATAGTTGTCCCCCATTTGAGGATCCTAGTTCCCCCCAAATTTGGAGCATCGTTTTCCCCCAGATTAGGAGCATAGTTGTCCCCCAGATTAGGATCATAGTTCCAACCCCCCCATATTAGGCAGCATAGTTGTGCCACAGATTAGGCAGCATAGTTGTCCCCCAGATTAGGCAGCATAGTTGTCCCCCAGAGTAGGAGCATAGTTGTCCCCCAGATTAGGAGCATAGTTTTCCCCCAGATTAGCATAGTTTTCCCCAAGATTAGGCAGCATAGTTGTCCCCCAGATTAGGCAGCATAGTTGTCCCCCAGATTAGGCAGCATAGTTGTCCCCCAGATTAGGCAGCATAGATGTCCCCCAGATTAGGAGCATAGTTTTCCCACATATTAGGAACATAGTTGTCCCCCAGATTAGGCAGCATAGATGTCCCCCAGATTAGGAGCATCGTTTTTCCCCATATTAGGAACATAGTTGTCCCCCAGATTAGGCAGCATAGTTTTCCCCCATATTAGGAGCATGGTTGTCCCCCAGATTAGGCCGCATAGTTTTCCCCTAGATTAGACAGCATAGATGTCCCCCAGATTAGGCAGCATGAGGCAGCATAGATATCCCCCAGATTACCACAGTTTTCCCCCAATATTTACATGAGCCAATGGGAAGAGAAGGTTATTTTTTCTGATGCCAACCCATTCCAAACACACATAAAGTGGATGGGGAGGTATATAGATGATCTCCTCCTCGTATGGAAAGGGACGGAGAGAGAATTTGTGGAGTTCATGGAGTATATAAATTGTAATAACCTCAATCTCTCCTTTACGTCCACTTTTTCTTACAACAGCATTTCCTTCCTGGACGTGTGTTTTTCTACCAAAAACAATGATGTTGTGGTGGCTCCGTACAGGAAGGAGAATGCAGGTAATTCTATACTACAAGCTAGCTCTTGTCACCCACTACATGTGTTAAATAATATCCCCTTTGGGGAGTGGTGTAGACTTAGACGCAATTGTTCAGAAGAAAGTACCTTTTTGACAGAATCAGATTTACTTTTTGACAGGCTGAGGGATAGGGGGTATAATGCTTCTGTCCTAAATAAAGCTAGAGATAGAGCAGTTGCTCTAGACAGACGTACACTTATATCTTCAAAGCCATACAGAAAGGGTACTAAAACACAGAACAATGATCAGGCTCCATACTTTATTACTCAATATAGCAGGCAATATCATAAAATAGGACAAATTATTAGAAGATACCTGCCTATATTGGAACAAGACCATATGTTCTGTGATTTGTTACAAAACAATGTTAAGATGGTGTCAAGGAGGGGACCTTTTTTGGGTACCATTCTTTCTCCCAGCATGTACAATAGCTCGAGTAAGTACAAGGGGAGTGGTGAAGGTGCATGGCTCCGACATTTTGGCAATTGGAAATGTGGTCATAACATTTGTGTCACATGCAAACATTTGCATGTAGAGAAACAGTTTCATTCATATTGTAACAATAAAACTTATGAAATGAAAGACTATATAAATTGCAACTCTAAGAATATTATCTATTTAGCTTCTTGTGAAATTTGCCATTGCCAATATGTCGGACATACCAGTAATACATTAAAAACCAGAGTACGTAGGCATATGTCAGATGCCAGAAATGCACTTTCAGTTAATATTTCATCCTTATCTAGACACTTTAAAAATATCCATAATGGAAATGTGGACTCCCTGCAGGTCATGGGAATCGAAAAAGTTAAAAGACCTGTAAGGGGAGGCAATATGAAGAGGTTATTATTGAATCGTGAATCCTATTGGATGTTTATGTTGGGGACACGGGAACCCAATGGGCTTAATTTACGTCAAGACTTCATACTAACATACTAATGTTTGTCATCATTATATTACCTCTATAGTCCCCTCCATTCCATTCCCTTAGGTACCATATTTTCCATTATACATTATACATAATTTGTACTATTTATGAAATAATTAATAAATATATATATATATCTCTTAGTATATATGGAAGATTGTATTTAGACTATTGGAAGTTAGTTGGAGATATTTTTCTACACACAATTTTGTAATTCGTATTATCATATAACTTGTACTAAGTATTAGGTGGATTCTGTGTCTGTTCCATGCTGCTTTTTATCTTTATCCTGTTTCCCTTCTGTGTCAATGATCATGTGACTAGATATTGATGTATATAAGTCCATTGTCCCACTATGTTTTTATGCCATGACTAAGGGCTCAACGGCCCAAAACGCGTAGGCGATTGTCTCCTGTACTATCTGTCATTTTGCATATTGAATAAAGCACCAAATTTTATCTGCTTCTATTGTGCCGGACCTCATCTATTGATTGTATCATACACAAAGATACACATATAAACACACACACATACACAAAGATACACATATAAACACACACAGACAACACAGACACATATCAACACACACACACTCACCCGGCTGAAGTTTAGAGCTGAGGGGAGGGGGCGGAGCAGACAGGATACACGGCCTCTCCTCCTCATCTCCCTCACCTCCTCTCCTCTGCCTTCCGAGGTTCTACGACTGCACGGCAGAGAGGAGGGGGGAGGGGAGAGAGTGCACGCTCCCTTCTTCTGCCTGTCAGCACTGTATGGGCTCTTCCTGTCACAGGCTGATGGTGCAGACCTGGGCATTGTATGGCCCGACAGTGAGCGCGGGCCGGTCAGAGCCAATCAAAGGGCCGTATGTGGCCTGCGGGCCGTACAATGCCCAGGTCTGGTCTAGAGCAAAGGTTGTGTAGCTCACTCAGCCTGAGCTGACTCGAGGTTAACTGGGTAGGTCTATATCCCACAGACCTAAAAATATGTGGAAAGTAATGTATAATAGGTATATACAGGGAACAGTCCTCTAGAGGCAGTAGAAAAAAGAAATAAAGAGGTAGAAGAGTACAAAATTACTATAACAATTAATTGTAAAATGGAATGTATAATCCTTAATAATCCTTAATAATCCCGAATTGAGGTTGGAAACATATAGGATATAAATCACATTTATTGAATTATAATGCAATATACATCTGTGCAGGGCCCTTGCACAGGATGTATTACAACTATTAAAAGATGGTACAATAAAAATATTAAAAATATAAAAATAAGATGAAAAATATATATCGATCAGCCACCTTTAAATGAATGTCAATTGTTGGAGAGGTAAAGTCTATGGTATAGATAAGGTGATGTCCGTGCAGCGGGTTAAGTTCAGTCATGATATGTAAAGTGTCAGGTTTGTTCACAGTGTTATAAGAAGTTTTCAGTAAATGCTGTACATACAGTATGGTACCTGCAGTCCGCAGTGGGGTATGACTCACGCTGTCTTGCGGTAATGATGACACTTGGAGCTGGCACAGAGTTGCGTCCGGCCCAGGGATAGTTGCTTCAACGATTCCGGCGGGGTGCAGGTGGGCACGGATCTGCGTCCGGCCGAAGCGGTTGCTAGACGGTGTGAACAGTTAAATGAACTGGCGTCCTCGTGCTGGATCGCGCGCGCGATCCCAGTGATGGTCCAAAATTGAGGGTAATGCAGCGCTGCAAAGCGCTATACCATAGGTATCAGGTAGTCATAAAGGTGCTGATAGAATGTGTGAGTGTGTATATGATGCACAAACTTTATAATATTGATGATATCAGGACAGAAGTGTGGTGGTATAAAGATATATATTATAAAAATTCAAATAGGTATATAGTGTATTACTAAAAGATAGATCAGACTAAGAACCATGTTTTACTATTTTATTTTATTTCTATTTTAATGTTTATCTTTATTTTATTTTTATTTCATTTTTATTTTTATTTAGATCTTTATTTTTATTTTCATTCATTTTCATTTTTATTTTTATTTCTATTTTCACCATTTTTATTTTTATGATTATTATTTTTTAATTTTATTTTATTTTTCATTTATTTATTTTTCATTTAATTAACTTTTTATTTCCATTCATATTTATATTGACATCTACTTTCTTATATACAAGTTGATATTCTCTCACACATCCTCATACATTTCACATTCCTACGTCTCTTACATTGTCTTATAAGTTGCATCTATTGCCATTTATAACTTCTATCATTATATTTTATAAATTTTATTCTAATCTCCTCATTTTTATTCACCATTAATACTATTATTAGTCCATTCACCTAACACTATTTCACCTTAATTCACAGATCTATCTTTTAGTAATATACTATATACCTATTTGAATTTTTATAATACATATATTTATACCACCACACTTCTGTCCTGATATCATCAATATTCTAAAGTTCGTGCACTAAAGTTCGTGCACACTCACACATACACCTTCCACATATATTATTCCAGCGCGATGTACATCACACCGCTAGACATCGCTATCTCTCAACATCATCCTTCAGGCATTTTAGATATATTTATATGTTTATATTTTTCTTTTATAATTTCACACACATATATATATATATATATATATATATATATTTATTTATTTTATTTTTTACATATTCCCTTGCTCAAAAATATGCATTATCCTTAGCCCCTTAAGGACCAGGCCATTTTACACCTTAAGGACCAGAGCGTTTTTTGCAAATCTAACCACTGTAACTTTAAACATTAATAACTCTGGAATGCTTTTACTTATCATTCTGATTCCGAGATTGTTTTTTCATGACATATTCTACTTTAACATAGTGGTAAAATTTTACGGTAACGTGCATCCTTTCTTGGTGAAAAATCCCCAAATTTGATGAAAAAAATGAAAATTTTGCATTTTTCTAACTTTGAAGCACTCTGCTTGTAAGGAAAATGGATATTCAAAATATTTTTTTTTTTGGTTCACATATACAATATGTCTACTTTATGTTTGCATCATAAAATTTATGAGTTTTTACTTTTGGAAGACACCAGAGGGCTTCAAAGTTCAGCAGCAATTTTGACATTTTCAGTGACCAGTTCAGTTTTGAAGTGGATTTGAAGGGTCTTCATCTTAGAAATACCCCACAAATGACCCCATTATAAAAACTGCAGCCCCCAAAGTATTCAAAATGACATTCAGTAAGTGTTTTAACCCTTTAGGTGTTTCACAGGAATAGCAGCAAAGTGAAGGAGAAAATTCAAAATCTTCATTTTTTACACTCGCATGTTCTTGTAGACCCAATTTTTGAATTTTTGCAAGGGGTAAAAAGGAGAAAAGTTTTACTTGTATTTGAAACCCAATTTCTCTCGAGTAAGGATTTACCTCATATGTCTATGTAAAGTGTTCGGTGAGCGCAGTAGAGGGCTCAGAAGGGAAGGAGCGACAAATGGTTTTTGGGGGGCATGTCACCTTTAGGAAGCCCCTATGGTGCCAGGACAGCAAAAAAAAAAAAAAAAAACACATGGCATACCATTTTGGAAACTAGACCCCTCGGGAACATAACAAGGGGTAAAGTGAACCTTAATACGCCACAGGTGATTCACGATTTTTCCATATGTAAAAAAAAATATTTTTTTTTTACCTAAAATGCTTGGTTTCCCAAAAATTTTACATTTTTAAAAAGGGTAATAGCAGAAAATACCCCCCAAAATTTGAAGCCCAATTTCTCCCGATTCAGAAAACACCCCATTTGGGGTGAAAATTGCTCTGCTGGCGCACTACAGGTCTCAGAAAAGAAGGAGTCACATTTGTCTTTTTGAAAGCAAATTTTGCTCTGGGGGCATGCCGCATTTAGGAAGCCCCTATGGTGCCAGAACAGCAAAAAAAAAAACACATGGCATACCATTTTGGAAACTAGACCCCTCGTGGGAACGTAACAAGGGGTAATGTGAACCTTAATATCCTACAGGTGTTTCACGACTTTTGCATATGTAAAAAAAATTTACCTAAAATGCCTGGTTTCCCAAAAATTTTACATTTTTTAAGAGGGAAATAGCAGAAAATACCCCCCAAAATTTGTAACACAATTTCTCCCGAGTACGGTGATACCCCATATGTGGCCCTAAAGTGTTGCCTTGAAATACAACCAGGCTCCAAAGAGAAAGAGCGCCATGCACATTTGAGGCCTAAATTAGGGACTTGCATAGGGGTGGACATAGGTGTATTCTACGCCAGTGATTCCCAAACAGGGTGCCTCCAGCTGTTGTAAAACTCCCAGCATGCCTGGACAGTCAGTGGCTATCTGGCAATACTGGGAGTAGTTGTTTTGCAACAGCTGGAGGCTCCGTTTTGGAAACAGTGGCGTACCAGACGTTTTTCATTTTTATTGAGGAGGGGGGCTGTATGGGTATATGTAGTGTTTTTTACTTTTTATTTTATTTTGTGTTTGTGTAATGTAGTGTTTTTAGGGTACAGTCGCACGGGCAGGGGTTCACAGTAGTTTGTCGCTGGCAGTTTGAGCTGCGGCAGAAAATTTGTCGCAGCTCAAACTTGCAGCCGGATACTTACTGTAAACCTCCGCTCATGTGAGTGTACCCTGTACATTCACATTGGGGGGGGGGGGGGAAACATCCAGCTGTTGCAAAACTACAACTCCCAGCATGTACGGTCCATCAGTGCATGCTGGGAGTTGTAGTTTTGCAACAGCTGGAGGTACACTGGTTGTGAAACACCGAGTTTGGTAACAAACCCATAAGGGAATGCTGGGAGTTCTGCCTCCTGCTGTGGCATAACTACAGCTCCCAGCATGCCCTTTTTGCATGCTGGGAGCTGTTGCTAAGCTCCAACTCCCGATCCACGCTGCAGGTCAGTCCCTCGCCGCAGCTCCTGGGGCCCCGATCCCAACATTGACGCCGGGGTCCCCAGCTCCCGGGGTCTTCTTCCCGCACCCGCTCACGTCCTCCGGAAGAGGGGTGGAGCGGGTTGCGGGAGTGACACCCGCAGCAGGTGCCCTGATTGGTCGGCCGGTAAACCGGCCAACGAGTCAGGGCGATCGTGCGGTAGCACCAGTGCCACCTCACCCCTGCTGGCTATGGCTGTTCGGGGCCTTCAGAGACGGCCCCAATCAGCCAGTAATTCCGGGTCAACTGGTCACTGGAGACCCGATTGACCCGGAATCCGCCGCAGATCGCTGGGCTTAATTGTTCAGCGATCTGCGGCCATCGCCGACATGGGGGGTCATCATGACCCCCCTGGGCGATATGCCGCGATGCCTACTAAACGATTTCAGCAGGCATCGGGCATCGGCTCCCCTCCGGCTAGCGGTGGGGGGCCGGGAATGGACAGGACATACTCCTACGTCCTCGGTCCTTAAGGAATCGGAAACGGGGGCGTAGGAGTACGTCCATTGTCCTTAAGGGGTTAAATATACTCTCTTTTGTTTCTTTCTCTTTCATCTTTTCTCTTATCTTTTTCTTTATACATGCATCTATGGATTGGTTTTCCAGGTTTTTTTGTCCCTCTTTAAACCATGACATCACAATTCTTGTACTATTTAAAACCCGAATTTTGTGTTGGCTAACCATTATGTAATTTTGGCTACTGAAGAATGAGACCTCTGTCTTGAAACGCGTATAGCCCTGTTTGCCGCTTATATCCACCTTCTATCAGCACCTTTATGACCACCTGATACCTATGGTATAGACCTTTGCAGCACTGCAGTACCCTCAGTTTTGGACCACCACTGGGATCGCACGAGGACGCCAGTTCATTTACCTGTTCACACCGTCTAGCAACCGCTTCGGCCGGACGCAGATCTGTGCCCACCTGCACCCCACCGGGATCGTTGGAGGAACTATCCCTGGGCCGGACGCAACTCTGTGCCAGCTCCAAGTGTCATCATTACCGCAAGACAGCGCAAGTCATACCCCACTGCGGACTGCAGGTACCATACTGTATGTACAGCATTTACTGAAAACTTCTTAAAACACTGTGAACAAACCTGGTACTTTACATATCATTGTTGAACTTAACCCACTGCACGGACATCACCTTATCTATACCATAGACTTTACCTCTCCAACAATTGACATTCATTTAAAGGTGGCTGATCGATATATATTTTTTTCATCTTATTTTTATTTTTATATTTTTACATTTTTAATGTTTTTATTGTACCATCTTTTAATAGTTGTAATACATCCTGTGCAAGGGCCCTGCACAGATGTATATTGCATTATGATTCAATAAATGTGATTTATATCCTATATTTTTCCAACCTCAATTCGGGATTATTAAGGATTATTAAGTATTTGTCTAGAACAAAATCAGGTGTGTACTTTTGGATAGCCTTTGACAGCCCTTAGGACTATAACATAAACAAAATGGTACACCACATAGATGAACGTACGTGGTATGCACTTATGAGGGGAGTACAATACTCTTCACTACACTTAAAACAGCATTTGTCTAGAACAGCAGCAGGTGTGTACTTTTAGCTGGCCTTTCACAGTAACTAGGCCCTTAAGACTTTAACAGGAATAAAATGGTACACCACGTAGATGTACATACGTGGTATGCACTTATGAAGGGAGTACAATACTCTCCACTACACTTAAAACAGTATTTGTCTAGAACAGCAGCAGGTGTGTACTTTTGGCTGGCCTTTCACAGTAACTAGGCCCTTAAGACTTTAGCAGGAACAAATTCGTACACCACCTTATGTACACGCAGGTTTCACTTAATGGAGGACAATACGCTCCACTACGCAACCTGTATTAGGCACTAATAACAGGTGATTATGGCTTTTAGTGCTCTGCCTTTTAGTGCTCACCCTAACTGGCTGGCTACTATTAGCTTTTCAGTTGTTGTACACACCAGTGCTGCAGCACACAGTAACTTTGTAGTACACCCAAAATTGTACTTTCTCTCTCTATCTGTCTCCCTTCCCTATCAGTGCTTCTAGGCTGGATTTGGGCTTGAGGTGAATCGCTGCTGTAAAAATGCTTTTCTGTGCAACACACACTGCTCTCTGTCCCTCTCTCTCTGCAATAAAACGCTGAAGTGACTGGCCGCAAGATAGATGCCGATTATATAGGGTTGTGACAGCACAGGAGTGGCTGGCTGCTGATAGGCTGCATGGTGCATGTGATTCAGGGTGATCCCGCCTCCTTGTCTTCCCGTCTTCCCAGAGTTCCTTGCCCCATGTCCTGACATGTGGAGCTGCCATCTTAATTCCCTGGAGCCTGGACTGCACTAAATGGAGTTTAATGAGGAGATTTGTGCAAATGGAATAGCGCCAATATTCAGATTCCTTGCAAAGCAAATTTTTACTGAAATTCGTAACAAATTCGAATTCGTCAGATTCGATTAGTTCATTCCTAGTAACTATTCCAGATCGCCCACTTTTAGGTTTATTGACACCAAAATAAAGCAAGGTATCCCTGATTGTCGGTAGATGCCTGCCTGTGTTTATTTGCACACGGAGGCATGGAAAAACAACGTGGCTTTAGTCCGACGTGCCAAAAATGATCCCTTTTTAGGAGTAGCAACATTTTCTTAGTCTAGCAAGTGAAGAAGATGGCATAGATTTTTTCAAGCATCCCAAAAATCATCCCTTTGAGAAGTAGCAACAAGTTCTTATTCTAGCAAGTGAAGAAGAGGGCATGGATTTTTCAAAGTGTTCCAAAAATTATCCCTTTTATTATGGATGATGAGTTGTGTACGTGTAGGCCTGGATGGAAGTAGGGTGAGGGTGGATTGGTTTTATTCGTAGTAGCCAGCGTACAGCAGACGGTGGTGAGGTAGAGTTATCTGTAGCCAGCAGAGAGCAGGCATTGGTGAACTAGGTATACTTCTACCCAGGCTTTGTGATACATGAGGTGCTGATAAAGAGGCCTAATTCCTAAATTTGGACCCTGTCTGTGCCTCGCTTTCTCTCTGCAGATATGGCACTGTGCCTGCTTTCCTGTAGCTGGTAACATAGGTAATAATTTCCACATGGCAGGATGTAAATAGCGTGGTATATCAACACCCGACTGTGCATCTGTTCAATAACATTTTTTTCTCAAGCCTTCAGACGCAGCATCAGTGTCACCATCATGTGCTCCTGAGCTGCTCGGACCAAAAGGTCCACTGACACCCTTCTCTTTAAACTCCACTTCATCATCCCCATCACTCTTCTCAGTTAGCAATTCTGATGTGTCATCGTGGCCTCCTTGTTCCCCCGCACCACATCCACCATGATGCCTTCCAGAATCCCCACCCCGACTACCACCTGTCCCACTAGTGCTATGCTTGGCCAATGCAGCCCCTTCTCCCACTTTAGCAACACGCTCCAAAGGCTTACTGTGACCAAACTGCTCCTCGTGGCTAGTGCTATCCTTTTGCGTAGCAGTAGAGGGGGAGAAAAGACAGAGATGAGGAAAGAGACCCTCTAGGACGGACAATTCCTTTACCAGACATATTTTCTTAAAGGAATGTTTTATCTTTTTAGGATGATTTTACACCAACCTACTTGTCACCTTTAATTTTCAATGCTTTGAACTGGGTTTATCTTACAACAAGGTAGCTATAAGGCAAGTTTAATAAAAACCAACATTTTAAAAATACAGTCGCTTTAGAAGCCTAATGTGTTTGGAATGCCCAGGTTTTTAAGTATAATGTGTGTTTGTGTGTACACAACTGAAAAATTTAAGGTGTGTTTGCAGAAAAATATGATATTCAACAAAACTGTGTTAACAGCCCAGATACATGTCAAAAGAACATGCTTTTGTGCCAGAGATGACAGCACAATGAGTACCGAAGGTGTTTGCGGGACAAAATGAAATGCACCAGGACTGTATTCACACTACAGGTAACTTATCAACACGCTTTTTCACTGGCAAAGATGAGAGCACAATGAGTACTGGCGGTGTTTGCGGAACAATACAAAATGCAACAGATCTGTATTAACACTACAGGCTACATACATGTAACTTCAACATGCTTTTTCACTGGCAGAGATGACAACACAATGAGTACTGACAGTGTTTGGGATACAGATCACGGCACTGGCTACTGTAGCTGGTTGAGGAACACTATTCAATTTAGGTATTTTCAGGTACAAGCCTTGAAAAAGGCTTTGGATTTGTGGTAGCAAAAGATGAGCCCTCCAGAGGCTGTGAGAAGGATGTCCCCTTACCTGCTGCATAGGAGCCCCTATAGGTTTCTTGCATGGGGATTGACTCCTGTTCACACACAAACAAACACACACAAGGTCTCTCTTTATAATCTGTATCTATATATCTTTCTCTCTCTCCGAATCTGTATCTTTATCTTTCTAATCACTAACTGTCCCTAGTTATGTCTCTCTCTGTTTCCCTCCTTCTCTCTCTGTCTCGCTCTGGCAGATCCTTCGGCTCTATATGCAGTGGGTGATGTCATTGCCCTCTTATCTGTGTAAAAATGCCCTCCCCCCTTGCTGTGTCCTATTGGCCTTTGTGCTGATTGACACAATAATCAGCAAAGCATATGATAGACCTGGGTTATCATGTGATGCGCTGATGTCACTGTCGTAATCTCAGCCTGTTTCTGCTGTCCTCCTAAAACATGATTTCTGTTTTTTCACCCTATTACCCAGCTCGCGCAAGCCGAACCGGTGAAAGCTCGAGTGTTCACCAAGCCGGAAAAATCCAAAAGTTCAGGTCAAATACGGGTTCACCGGATTCGGCTTGCTCATCTCTAATCATATCCTATAATATTGTACCTTTTAATGCGATAGCAACCATTTACATCATTGTGACATAAGCTTTTGATTGGATAAAACATACACCAATAAACAACCTTAAAAATATTGAGTTATTTATAGTGGAGACTGCTGGAGCATTTCCTTCAGGATGTAATATGTTACATGTAATGAATTATTTATGGTCATGTCATTGTTATTAAGTCAGATCTTTTTATAAAATAGCAAAACTGGTTCCTTTTCTTCTTTTACATACTGTATAGGTCAATATTTCTTTTTTGTTTGAAGATTAAGGCTCAATGATCTTCAATGCAAACTTAATTAAGAACGATCACTCCGGCTTATGGTTTTTGGCATTTTGAGACATTGCAACACTGCGGAACAAACACCTGTATCAAAGTAAATGTCTTCACATGTTATGTTGGGTAATACAATGTTATGTGGGTGCGGTGCTCTAAAGTCCTTGGTGGGCTGATTATATCACTTATACAGAAGACGCACTGATGTTATCTGTTATAGCTTACTGTATCATTTTATATGTAGCATGCATTCCTGACTTAAATTACTTCGTAATAGTCTGTCAACAGGAAATTAAGGTATTTTTTTGTATTTTTGCTGACACCATAGAACAATTTATACAGAGCACAGTAGATTTTAAATAGAATCACACATATTCGATCTAAAAAATGGTTCTTTTTTATTTTTTTTATTCTACCCCAAATTTTACACTTGCATTTTACTTTTAGAGATATTACCAAAATATTCCGTTTTTTTTTGTAATTTACAGTTTCTCATGCGGAAAACATTTATTTTTATTTTCCATTTCCATTCCATGCATACAAGATAGACATATAAAATAAACATTAATGCATATCACCCCTTCCTATACCCTCCCCCTTTACCTTTCCCCTCCCCTATCAACCTCCCCTGTCAACCTGGTGTCTGTCCTTTCTTTATTTCCATTTATTCCACTCTCTAATAATACTTGGGGCATTCTTTCTTCCTTTATAATATAACACTTCAAAACTTCTAACTTTTTCCACTAAGCTTTCCCATTCCTTGATCTGTGGACTACACGGTGAAAACCATTTCCTCAGAATTAATATTTTTGAGATGGCGATCGCTTTTAGAATCACTTCCCCATTTCCAGTATTCATCCCTATCCTCAGAATGACTGACTTTATATTTCGTTCTATTTTTTTACAAAAAGTTACTTCTAATTTCTTTAGAACATTCCCCAAAACAGATTGTTTTTTTCACATTCCCATAACAAGTAACATAAATCAGCATTCTCTCTTTGGCATTTTGGACATTGGGAATCTTTTCTCGGCCCCATTTTATATAAGGCCATGGGAGTATAACAGAGCCTATGAACAAGTTTTATCTGTGACACTTTACGATTATTATTAATAGAGGATTTTTACTATGTTCCCGAAAACACTTTCCCACTCAGAGTTATCAATATCCTCAATATCTTCACTGCATTTATTTTTACTTTTAAAAGGTTTATTCTTATTAATAGTTTACACATTTTCCCTAAACACTTTTTTACCCCACTGTGCTATGTCATCAAACAGTTGAAAACTTTGTGATTCTCTATCTTTAATCTAGGGTTACTTCTTTCCATGTTAAGTACATTATGTGCATTAAACAGATTTTTAAATGACTTCTATTAAAAAAATATTAATCCTTCCAGTACTTATCAGCTGTTGTATGCTCAAGAGGAAGTTCTTTTCTTTTTGAATTCATGTTCTCCCTGACCACAGTGCTCTCTTCTGACACCTCTGTCCATATCAGGAACTATCCAGAGCACATCCAGAGCTAACATCACATAAGAATTGCAAGACCATCCATCAAACACATGTACATACACTATGAACTACACTATTATTATGAACTACACTATTTTTACAGCCCCTGTTGCACGGTAAAATAAAAAAAATCCCAGATTGTATTAAGTGCGCCTGGGAACTGAACAGTAAATTTAAGTTTTGCTTTAAAGTTGATACCTGCCATCACGATAATTGATCTTGGTTGTTTAGCACCCTAAATATTGTGGTCATTATCAACTGTGGAATCTAGAACATATGACAGCATTCAGCAACCCCACTCCTCCCCATTCTCCCACAAAGTGATTGCAGATTTCTATGATTACTGTGATTACTATGGCAGATAGGGGCCCCTAGACCCCCCATATTTAGCAAGTTGTAATAATGGAGTTGTAATATCACAATACACTTGTAGTTGTGTAGTTCATTATAGAAGCCATCAAGCTTATGTGGTATATGTCCCCAGTAAGACTAAAATTATTAGTTAAAAAACTTTGAAATTTCAAAAACGTAAAAAATTGTAAAACATCAAAAATATCTAATGACATGAAAAACACAATTATTTAAAAGTCAAAACACTGTCCTTTCGATTCAAAGCTTTAATTCTTAAAAACTACACTGGAAAACATTTTTCTTTAAATCAACTGGTGCCAGAAAGTTAAACAGTTTTGTAAATGAATTCTAGTAAAAAAAATCTTAATCCTTCCAGTATTTATCAGCTGCTATTTGCTCCATAGGAAGTTCTCTTATTTTTGGATTTCCTTTCTGTTTGACCACAGTGCTCTCTGCTGACTCCTCTGTCCATTTTAGGAACTGTTCAGAGCAGGAGCAAATCCCCATAGCAAATCTATACTGCTCTGGACAGTTCCTGACTTGGACGGAGGTGTCAGCAGAGAGCACTGTGGTCAGACAGAAAATGAATAAAAAAAGAAAAGAACTTCCTGTGGATCAAATATCAGCTGATAAGTACTGGAAGGATTAAGATTTTTAAATATAAGTCATTTACAAATCTGTTTAACTTTCTGGCACCAGTTGATTAAAAAAGAAATTCACAGGCGTACCCCTTTAAATGTGACAACAAAACTGAAAAATCTAACTTTTTAAACTTGTGTCTGGAAAAGTTACTGCCAACACTTATTTTGTCTGCAGGTTCTACCAATAACAAAAAAATAATTTTTTTTATTATAGTTTTGCCATATATGTGGTATTGAAATAAACATTTATTCTATAGGAGCCATTATTTAAAGTAAAAGAAAATGTATGTTGTCTCATATATATATGCTTGCATCCCAGCTTCCATTCAAGAGCATGGTATTAATGAGAACTTCCACAGGCTAGGGGATAACAAGCTGATCGGTCTTTCCGCTGAAACCCCACTAAATTAACAAGGCACAAAGCTCTTTGTGGGGCTACTTAACATTGCTGAGTTTTTTTATTATTATTAATATTATTTTATTTATATATATATATATATATATATATATATATATATATATATATATATAATCTCTCCAAAGGAAACAGCAACAATCGCCAGTTCCAGTATAGTAGCAAACTGATATTTATTGCATCAATAACAGCAACGTTTCGGCTAAAAGTGAGCCTTGAGAAAGGCTCACTTTTAGCAGAAACGTTGCTGTTATTGATGCAATAAATATCAGTTTGCTACTATACTGGACCTGGCGATTGTTGCTGTTTCCTTTGGAGAGATTGTGAAGTGTACCCGTCCTTGGCTTTCGGGTGGATTACGGGCACATCCCCAGTGGCTCTCTCTGTGTTTATATATATATATATATATATATATATATATATATATATATATGTATAAAAAGCAAAATCATCGGTAGTTGCAGTATCTTGTAATACCTTTTTTATTGGACTAACAAGATTTTGTAGAGACAAGCTTTCGGGATTCCTCCCTTTATCAAGTCATAAGCATTTCTGAGCTCACAAGGAGAAAACACAGGTTCTATCTCACAAAATATGCAGGGGTTAAAACAACATTAGTGGAGAATGGACATTAAGTTGGGCCATAAATTGTATAGCAATAGGACGATAGATACAGATAAGGATGAGGAGGGGGGGGGGGCTGGAGAGCAGAGGTGAGAATAGTGGTTACGCTGGACAGACAATTTTACTATAGAGCCATAGACTGAAGATAAGACTAGACAGGGGAGGGGGAGCAGGGGTGTGATGGTGTTAGAGCAGGGAGAGGGTAGAGAGTTTAGCAAAGGTTATAGGAAATTTTGATAATGGGATAAGAAGCTTAAATCCACATTAAGCCCTCTGTTCTTGGAGTCATAAAGAACTATCATTTTGGCTTCAAATGTCTTTCTTTCCTGGGTGTTCTTGAAGTTTCCTTTCAGGATCTTGATTTTGAGGTCCTGTAGGGAGTGACCTGTTTGAGTGAAGTGGTGTCCAACTGGGGTGCAATAGTCCTTTTCTCTATGGTTGTTGATGGACGATCTGTGGAGGTTCATCCTTTTATTGAGTGGCTGACTGGTCTCACCAATGTAACATCCCAGGTCACACTTGGTGCATTGTATCATGTAGACTACGTTCTCTGTGGTGCAGGAGTATTGTCCCTTGATGTTGTATGTCTTGTTGTTGTGGGAGGCCTCAGAATTTGTGCAGACGTGTTGACAGAGTTTACAGCGCGGTTTGGCGCAGGGTTTGGTCCCATTGTCTGTATCTGATGTGTCTGTGGGTAGTTTCCTATTGACCAGCTTTTGTTTTAAGTTGGGTGGTTGTCTGAAGGCCAAGATGGGTGGTTCAGGAAAGATTTGCTTTAACACCTCATCTTCTGCTAGTATTGGCTGCAGGTCCTTGATGACTTGATAAAGGGAGGAATCCCGAAAGCTTGTCTCTACAAAATCTTGTTAGTCCAATAAAAAAGGTATTACAAGATACTGCAACTACCGATGATTTTGCTTTTTGCATCACTGGACTAATACGGCTACTCCTAACTTATATATATATATATATATATATATATATATATATATATATATACATATAGACATTTTTCATGTATTTTTTTGTTGTGTTTTTTTTTTCTTGAGAGAAGCCCCCCCAAAAAATAATAACCTGAAACACAGTATTTTGGACAGTGTTTTAGCCAATACCAGTAGTGGAACCAACACAGCAAAAAATTGTAATGGCGAGTGTAGTAAATATATATCAACACACAAAAAAAAAAACAGTGGAGGGGATTGGAATGTTTTTTTTTTTACTTTTTGTAATTTGCATCAAATTTTGTGAAATGGTACATTTTCCAATGAATTTCACCTTTTCTTCAAGGTGTCAGGGTAAAGTGTGTGAAGCTTAAATTGTGCAAAAGTAAAATGAAATAAAATAAAATTGTAATATGTGTAAAAAAAATCCTACTATGACCCTGCTTTTAACGAAAGTGGCTGAGGTTAGGTGGAAGGGCTGTGGTCGTTTGTGTTCCAGCACATTTATAACTCACCCAAAAGTTGGATGTAAATTATGGCAAAGATCTACTATAACTTTCATTATAGACTGTGGCAAATGGATGGATTGTGAATGTTTTAATACATTTGGGGCATCTTATTCCAGCCTGTTTTCACTTCATGTAAAATGGTTTTACAATTATAAAAAAAAACACTCTAAAAGGGGTACTCCGCTGCCCTGCTTCGGAAGCTCCGCTCCCCAGCGTCCGGAAATTTATTATTCCGAACGCTGTGTGCGGGCTTCAGTGTTAAGGGCCGCCCCTCGTGACATCACGCCCGCCCCCTCGTGACGTCACGCCCGCCCCCTCAACAAAAGTCTATGGGAAGGGGGCGTGATGGCCGTCGTGCCCCCTTCCCATAGACTTTCGTTGAGGGGGCGGACATGACATCACGAGGGGCGGCCCTGAACACGGAAGCCTGCACGCAGTGTTCGGAACAATAAACTTCCGGATGCTGGGGAGCGGAGCTTCTGAAGCAGGGCAGCGGAGTACCCCTTTAAGGATCACCCAACTACGGCTTTCAAAATGTGTCAATCAAAAAGCACTTATTACTGGAGCCTAGTGATTTCACTGGGGAGATATCTGCTAACATTCCGTAATCACCCCATGAAATGTTGGGTTCTTTTTGTTTTTAGCATAAGTTTGGGGTTACACCTGCCAAACCCCACCATCATGACATTTATGACATATATTTAATTGACATAGGTCTCTATGGTTGGAATGTTTCTAAAACTAAGAATTATTTATTCTTTCGTTGCTGCCATAGCAGTTTTTTTTTTTCTCGTAATACCAACATTTCTACAATATGTATCAAGGGACTGAACCCGGCAATGTTTATTTTGTAAATATTTCCTAATTTAGTCATCCAGCATGCACATGACCAATAGATATTCATACTTTCACATGACATTTACATTGCTGAGAAATTAAAAGGATCCAGCCATATCTATGCAGATAGCGAGTGCAGCTGTTAATGCAATGAAATACAATAAATTACATTTATCAGTCAGATCGCTTGATATAAATTCATATACCGTTCCAACAAAAATAAACTTATAAATACAACTACATGACTCTAACGCGCTGAACAGCGACATCTATATACATGGCTAAACTCTGCAATCATCTAGAACAGAGATTTAAAACCTGTTTACCATGGTGGAAGGTTTGTCCGGGTGGAACTTTATGTCTTTCTCTCCTACAAGTAACCAAATCTGACTTGTTTGCCATTGCTAGGGTAAAAGGAACTGTCTATCCATTTATTTTTATATTTAAAAGGGCCATTATGATGCCTGGTCCCCACTGTTCACTTCTTCCTGCTCTCTAACTTGACACAAGGAAGTACCCACTTAGCCAGTTACTGAGATGTCACCAAGAAGTGGTGAGCAGTGGGGACCAGGCACCATCAGAATGGTAACAGCTAGGGGATACTGGCAGGTGGCTATGGGCTTTATTTTTATTTTTAGCCTGAGCACTTTTAACCCCTTAAGGACCCATGACGTATGCATACGTCTCCACACCCTGGGCTTTAAGGACCCATGACGTATGAGTACGTCATGTTGTTTTCCGGTCCATGCCGCGCGCCGGACAGAGATCGGAAGCGGATGTCTGCTGAAATGCTTCAGCAGGCATCCAGGGCAAATGCCGAGGGGGGCCATGTAAGCCCCCTATGTCGGCGATCGTCGCAAATCGTGAGGGAAATCGCCCCTGCGATCTGCGGCGATACGCTGATCGGGTCTCTGCGACCCGACCGCCCGGTAATTTTGCATGATCCCGGTTGTCACAGACAGCCAGGACCATGCTGAAGTATAGGAGTGAGGTGGCAGGCCTGCCACCTCCTCCTATCCCCTGCGATTCTTCGGTTAGCTAACCGACCAATCACGGGGGGGGGGGTTTACTTCCTCCCGCCCTGCCCGGCCCCTGGAGGTCCGGAAAGAACGGGAGGAAGACCGGAGGACGCGGCGGGGGACGGGGGAGTGCTGGGGACCGGCCCCGGTACTTACCTCGTCAGTGAAGACCCGGATCCCGGCGGCGGAGACAGCGGCAGCGGCGACAGGTGAGTGGATCTTCGGCGGCGGCGCGGGACCTTTGCAGCAGTCCAGACCGCCGTAAAGCGATCTGGACTGCTCCATCTGGTCCCCTTACACTACAACTCCCAGCATGCCCAGACAGCCCTTGGCGTCTGGGCATGCTGGGAGTTGCAGTTTTGCAACATCTGGAGGTCCACAGTTTTGGGACCACTGTGCCCTTCCAGATGTTGCAAAACTACACATCCTCAGCATGCCCTTACTGTCCAGGCATGCTGGGAGTTGTAGTTCTGTAACATCTGGCCCTTCAGATGTTGCAGAACTACAACTCCCAGCATGCCTGGACAGTTTTGGCATACTGGGAGTTGTAGTTTTGCAACATCTGGAAGGGCACATATTGGGAACCACTGTATTAGTGGTCTGCAAACTGTAGTCCTCCAGATGTTGCAAAACTACAACTCCAAGCTGAGAGTTGTAGTTCAGCAACATCTGGCTCTAAAGATGTTGCCGAACTACTACTTCCAGCATGCCTGAGAATGTTTGGGAGTTGTGGTTTTGCAACAACTGGAGGCACACTGGTTGGGAAACATTGTCTGTTTCCTAATCAGTGTTTCCCAACCCATGTGCCTCCAGCTGTTGCAAAACTATAACTACCAGCATGCACTGATAGACTGTGCCTGCTGGGAGTTGTAGTTTTGCAACAGCTGGAGGCCCCCCCCCCTGTGAATGTACAGGGTACATTCACATGGGCAGGGGGCTTACAGTGAGTATCAGGCTGTAAGTTTGCGATGCAGCAAATTTTGCGCAGCAGCTCAAACTCGCAGCGGGAAACTCGCTGTAATCCCCCGCCCGTGTGACTGTACCCTAAAAACACTACACTACACTACACTACACTGACACAAAATAAAATAAAAAGTAAAAAACACTACATATACACATACCCCTACACAGCCCCCCTCCTCTCCCCAATAAAAATGAAAAACGTCTGGTACGCTACTGTTTCCATAATGGAGCCTCCAGCTGTTGCAAAACAACTACTCCCAGTATTACCGGACAGCCGTTGACTGTCCAAGCATGCTGGGAGTTTTGCAACAGCTGGAGGCACCCTGTTTGTGAATCACTGGCATAGAATACCCCTATGTCCACCCCTATGCAAATCCCTAATTCAGGCCTCAAATGCATGTGGCGCTCTCACTTTGGAGCCCTGTCGTATTTAAAGGCAATAGTATAGGGTCACATATGGGGTATCGCCGTACTCGGGAGAAATTGATTAACACATTTTTTTTTCTCCTTTCACCCCTTATTAAAAGGTGAAGTTGGGGTCTACACCAGCATGTTAGTGTAAAAAAATTATTTTTTTACACTAACATGCTGGTGTTGCCCTATACTTTTCATTTTGACAAGAGGTAAAAGGGAAAAAAGACCCCCAAAATTTGTAATGCAATTTCTCCCGACTACGGAGATACCCCATATGTGGGCGCAAAGTGCTCTGGGGGTGCACAACAAGGCCCAGAAGGGAGAGTGCACGATGTACATTTGAGGTGATTTGCACAGGGGTGGCTAATTGTTACAGCGGTATTGACAAACGCAAAAAAAAACAAAAAAAAACACATGTGACGCCATTTCGGAAACTACACCCCTCACGGAATGTAATGAGGGGTGCAGTGAGAATTTACCCCCCACTGGCGTCTGACAGATCTTTGCAACAGTTGACAGTGCAAATTAAAAATTTTGTACAGCACACTGTTCCAAAGATTTGACAGACACCAGTGGGGGGGGGGGGGGGGGGTAAATGTTCACTGTACCCCTTGTTACGTTCCTCAAGGGGTCTAGTTTCCAAAATGGTGTGCGATGTGGGGGTTATTTTGCTGTCCTGGCACCATAGGGGCTTCCTAAATGCGACCTGTCCCTCGAGCAAAATTTACTCTCAAAAAGCCAAAATTTTGGGGGGTATTTTATGCTATTAACCCTTGCAAAAATGTGAAATTTGGGGGGGAAACACATTTTAGTGAAAACAAAAATAGTTTTTTTTACGTATGCAAAAGTCGTGAAACCCCTGTGGGGTATTAAGGCTCACTTTATTCCTTGTTATGTTCCTCAAGGGCTCTAGTTTCCAAAATTGTAGGCCATGTGGGTATTTTTTGCTGTCCTGGCACCATAGGGGCATCCTAAATGTGACATGCCCCCGAGCAAAATTTGCTCTCAAAAAGCCAAATATGACCCCTTCTCTTCTGAACATTGTAGTTCGCCCATAGTGCACTTCAGGTCAACTTATGGGGTAACTCCATACTCAGAAGAGATGGGGTTACAAATTTGGGGGGGTATTTTCTGCTATTAATCCTTGCAAAAATGTGAAATTTGGGGCGAAACACACATTTTAGTGAATTTAAAAAATTTTTTTTTTACATATGCAAAAGTCGTGAAACACCTGTGGGGTATTAAGGCTCACTTTATTCCTTGTCTTGTTCCTCAAGGGGTCTTGTTTCCAAAATGGTATGCCATGTGTTTTTTTTTTTTTTTGCTTTTCCGGCACCATAGGGGCTTCCTAAATGCAACATGGCAAAAACCATTTCAGAAAAACATACTCTACAAAATCCCTTTGTCGCTCCTTCGCTTCTGAGCCCTCTACTGCGCCCGTCGAACACTTTACATAGACATATGAGGTATGTGCTTCCTCGAGAGAAATTTGGCTACAAATATAAGTATACATTTTCTCCTTTTACCCCTTGAAAAATTCAAAAATTGGGTCTACATGAACATGCGAGTGTAAAAAATGAAGATTGTGAATTTTCTCCTTCACTTTGCTGCTATTCCTGTGAAACACCTAAAGGGTTAAAACGCTGACTGAATGTAATTTTGAATACTTTGGGGGGTGCAGTTTTTATAATGGGGTCATTTGTTGGGTATTTCTAATATGAAAACCCTTCAAATCCACTTCAAACCTGAACTGGTCCCTGAAAAATTGTGAGTTTGGAAATTTTGTGAAAAATTGGAAAATTGCTGCTGAACTTTGAAGCCCTCTGGTGTCTTCCAAAAGTAAAAACTCATCAATTTTATGATGCAATCATAAAGTGGACATATTGTATATGTGAATTAAAAAAAATTATTCGGAATATCCATTTTCATTACAAGCAGAGAGCTTCAAAGTTAGAAAAATACTAAATTTTCACATTTTTCATCAAATTTTGGGATTTTTCTCCAAGAAAGGATGCAAGTTGCCACAAAATTTTACCACTATGTTAAAGTAGAATATGTCACGAAAAAACATTCTCGGAATCAGAATGATAACTAAAAGCATTCCAGAGTTTAATGTTTAAAGGGACAGTGGTCAGATGTGCAAAAAATGGCCGGGTCCTAAGGTGTAAAATGGCTGGGTCCTTAAGGGGTTAAACATAAAAAGAACACCCCTTTGAAACAAAACTCAAAAACGTACCTGTTCAGTTTAGTGTTTGCAGACAAATAACTGTGGCTATCTTAACGTTTTATGGAGAGGCAGATTAACAAAATAATACCTTTTTTTTTTCTCTGAGTGTGCCTTTTACTGTGTCACAGGCACTGGATACAGCAGGGCACAAAGCATGATCATGGCAGCTGTGGGGGCCTTCAGAGGATGTTCGGCTGCCAGAGAAACCCACCTGCCCTTGGCGATTGTGTAGCCAGGCTGAAGAGGGGGCAATAGAGCACCATAAATCAGTTACTTACCTATAAGATGACATGTAAGGTCTTAAATTGCCAGCAATTAAAGGACATCTGCAGTGATAAAACACTTATAAGTGATATAACACTTGATAAGTGTTTGATTGCAGGGGTCTGACTGCTGGGGCCCCCGCGATCTTCCTGCTAATGCGCGTAGCGTTGACCTTACTGAGGTCGAAGGTATGCCCCCTCCCCTTACAGCTCCATTGGAGAGGCAGGGAGGTATGAATGCTGCATCATCGCTTCTCCCATAGAACTATATGGAGGAGGCATGTCAGCCAGGGCATCATGCCGTGGCCTGCACACCTCCTGCAGGGAGAGCCATGGCCCTATACAGGAGATCACAGGGGGCCCCAGTGTTCAGACCGTCCGCGATCAAACACTTATCCCCTATCCTGTGGATAGGGGATAAGTGTTATATCACTGCAAATGTCCTTTAAGGTTTTTCAGGCCCTGGCAGTTAGTGCGGGGGCTCCTTTAATTCTGGAACAGGAGACCCGTGCTGTCAGTCTATGCTTACACCAAAAAAGGGGGGTAGCCTAGCCAAAGTACTCTTGCTTATAAAAGCACATATGGCTAGTATCTAAGGGCTTAAATGCTATTTTAATAAACTGTGAAAAGCAAAACCAGTTTTTTTTTATCAAGAAGATTTTAATTCGGTTTTTGTTATCTTCATTTGGCAGGAGTTATATAGCATGTGACAGGCAACTGAGACCTGTTGTTGTATATCCAGTAAATATCACTTGAGAACAGAATCCCAGACAGTGATCTGAGGCAGAACTGAGCTCCTCCATACCCTCCAGCTTCACCAGTAATATGAATATTTAGATTAGGGGGAAAATGAGGCTTCAGCCCATATTCAGATTACACACACAGCCCAGTCAGCAGACTTGTGAATACAAATAACAGACAATAACATCTCCAAAGCAACAAACACTACAAACCCTGCCACCCAGAATAATACAATATTACAATATATAGTTACATCCAGAAAGACATGATGAGCATTTTTCTTTATAGAGAGGAAATTCTAGCTCAAATTATCGCATACATGGCTTTAGGCAATTACTAGGGGAAAAAAATCCAGGTAAACTCTCTTAAAAATTTATTCCAGAAGCCAAAAATTGCCAATTTGTTAAATAGTTCAAGACTGGGCAATTATCACCTGTTCATGACCAGACAGATTGGGACATATAATTTCTGATAGTGTAGCAAAAGAATGTAGAGTGCGGACAGGAGCATGGACTCCTGTCAATGGCCAGCCTCCCTGCTCCCCTTCTAGGTATTGTACTAAGCAGGAATGCTGTATGGATCACTGCTCACTTAATGTACACTTACTGTACATATCCTACCCCGGTGAGTGCATACTACACTTAATGAGTAGTGATGCACACTGTACATTTGCTTGGCCGACTTCTGTGCAGTTGCAGACTCTGAAAGGTTGTTCATCAAGGGAATCTGTCAGCTCTATATCATGCATAAACTTCACGTGTCAAGAAGACCCTGCCAAGCTGCTGCATGCATGCTTCCTCCCTCCCCCATCCCTCCCTGCATGATTGATGTACAGAGCTCAGTGTTGAAAGCCAAGCAGGGAGGGAGGACATGAGGTTGAGTTGTATAAGAATGAATTAGATCTATCAATGTTTATTTTATCTGTTCTTTTATCATGAAACATAGTGGCAATGACACAGATACATGGAATTAAGCTGAATTTATGTATCATAACTGAAGTATGTGAAAGCTTTTCTTTTTAACAAGAATAGAAAATATGTATTTGTTGGATCTTTTACTTTATACATACAGCTTTAATGTTTCCATTACCTTAAAGGGGAAATTAAAAGCATAGACAGTGGTTATTTCAAAGATGTCTGATAGATATGGACCCCCTGCTACTTGGTGCCATCACCAACAAGGAGAATGGGGCGTTTCTTGTTTGGTTCTGTCTGTATCTAACATAGATTTCAATGCAGAGGGTCACATACATCTCTCCAGTGTATTTTGTCTTAGCTATCGAGAGTTATGAGACCTACTGTAGGTATACACTCACTAGTAGTCACTTTAGTAGCTACACCTGTTCAATTGCTTGTTAACACAAATAGTTAATCAGCCAATCATATGGTAGCAACTTAATGCATTTAGGCATGTAAACAGGGTCAAGACAACTTGCTGAAGTTCAAACTGATCATCAGAATGGGGAAAAAAGGGGATTTAGGTGACTTTGAACGGGGCATATTTGTTGGTGCCAGACGGGCTGGTCTGAGTATTTCAAAAACTGACAATTTTACTGGGATTTTCATGCCCAAATAATCGCTAGGTAATAGTTGTGTGAATGAAAGTGATTTTTTAGGTCCGTGGTCAGAGGAGAATGTGCAGACTGGTTTGAGATGACAATAAGAAAACGGCAACTCAAATAACCACTTGTTACAACTAGAGATGAGCGAACTTACAGTAAATTCGATTTGTCACAAACTTCTCGGCTCGGCAGTTGATGACTTATCCTGTGTAAATTAGTTCAGCCTTCAGGTGCTCCAGTGGGCTGGAAAAGGTGGATACATTCCTAGGAAAGAGTCTCCTAGGACTGTATCCACCTTTTCCAGCCCACCGGAGCACATGAAAGCTGAACTAATTTATGCAGGATAAGTCATCAACTGCCGAGCCGAGAAGTTCGTGACGAATCAAATTTACTGTAAGTTCGCTCATCTCTAGTTACAACCAAGGTGTAGACCCCTTAGTATTAATTGAACATTGTTTAATTGTGGCATGTCATAAAGCTCACATCATCTCATACATTACAATGAGGTCACTGGACTCTAATGGCCTCCACAGTTTCCAGATCTCAATCCGCTGGGATGTGTTGGAACAGAAGATTCTGATCATTGATGTGCAGCCGACAAATCTGTAGCAACTGTGTGATGTCATCATGTCCATATGGAGGAACTGTGTGATGTCATCATGTCCATATGAAGGAACTGTGTGATGTCATTTTGTCCATATTGAGGAACTGCGTGATGTCATCATGTCTATATGGAGGAACTGTGTGATGACATCATGTCTATATGGAGGAACTGTGTGATGTCATCATGTCCATATGGAGGAACTGAGTGATGTCATCATGTCTATATGGAGGAACTGTGTTATATCATCATGCTCACATGGACTAAAATATCTAATAAATGTTTCCAGCACCTTGTAGAAAATATGCCACAAAGAATGAAGGCAAAAGCAAGTCCAACCCAGTACTAGCAAGTAGTGTTGCTCGCGAATATTCGCAATTCGAATTTTAATCGCGAATATCAAAACCAGTGTAGAGGAAGAGTTGTGCAGTTGCCCATAGCAACCAATCACATTGCTTCTTTCATTTTTGAAAAGGCCTCTGAAAAATGAAGGAAGCAATCTGATTGGTTGCTATGGGCAACTCACAAACTTTTCCTCTGGACAGGTTTTGATGGAGATTCATCAAAACCAGTTTAGAGGAAGAGTTGTGCAGTTGACCATAGCAACCAATCAGATCGCTTCTTTCATTTTTGAAAAGGCCTCTGAAAAATGAAGGAAGAATCTGATTGGTTGATATGGGCAACTCAGAAACTTTCCCAGGAAAAGCAGAGTTACCCATAGCAACCAATCAGATTGCTTCTTTCATTTTGCAGAGGGCTTGTGAAAAATCAAAGAAGCATTCCGATCGGTTGCTATGGGCAACTCAGCAACTTTTCCATGAAAGTAAAGTTTAACCACAACACTGTAACACTCTGTCCCACCCCGGGACTCGAACCCATGGCAGTCTCCCATTCCACTGTGCTGCCGGAAATGGTCCTGCTTAGCTTACTGTTATACACACCTGAGATCTCCATAGACCACAATGGGCCTATTGGTTTCAATGGGCAAAAAATCACAAAGTTAATGCACGAGTCATAGTTCCCTATAGCATTAAAGAAGGGAGGGCTCAATATTTGCGAATATGCGCATACATTTTCGCATATGCGCAAATAAAAAAAAAACGAATATAACGAATATGCAAATTTCGCAAATATATGACGAATATTTGTCCATATATTCGCAAAATGTCGCAAATTCGAATATGGCCTATGCTGCTCATCACTACTAGCAAGGTGTACCTAATAAAGTGGCCAGTGAGTGGAGGACCTGCACCTAGTATAGGCCCACAAACACATAGAGCAAACATATTCAGAAACATATCTATTGTACATCCTACAAACTGAAATGGCTCTAGCCCTATTAAATTTTCATGGGGTCTACAGCGCCGGATTCTGAGGTGGCCTCACCTAGGACAGGCATGATCTTTCTCTGCCAGACACATTGTTAAAATACTTGGAGTTCTAAACCAGAATCAGAAATTTACTAGAAGGAAGGAAATGCAAACAGGAATCATAATGGAATGCAGCTGTTCTGTACTGAAGTCACTGAGATAACATGTCTCTACCTCTGACATCATTCGACTTAAATATTGCTTTTGGTGATTTTGCCAACTTTAACCACTTAAGGACTGAGTCCGCTCCCTTTCTATAACGCAGGGCCATGCCTCTAACAATGGCCGGGATCCACGCTATTAACCCTTTAGACGCGGTGTTCAAAGTTGATTGCCGCATCTAAAGTGAAAGTAAGCTACTCCTGGTTAGCTCAGTCGGTGAAATTGCGGCATCCCAAACAGCTGCAACACACAAGGAGGGCACTACCTTCCTCCTCGCTGTCCGATCGCCGAATGACTGCTCAGTGCCTAAGATCCAGGCATGAGCAGTCAAGTGGCAAAATTATTGATCAATGTCATCCTATGGGATAACAATGATCAATGTAAAAGATCAGTGTGTGCAGTGTTATAGCTACGATAAGGGAAAAAGAAAGAAACAAAGAAATAGGAGAAAAGAGGAAGGAATCTGGAAACATAGAATCCAAGAAATCAGATATGACCAAACTTATTAATCATTTCATCACCACCTACTCCACCGGTCATTCTAAAATCAGAAATATCCTCAAAAAACATTGGAGTCTTTTGAGACGTGATGCGTACCTAAAAGATATCCTACCTGTGCAACCACTAATGACCTTTAGAAGGGCTCCCTCCCTGAGAAATATGCTAGCCCCTAGCCAGCTTAAAAAACATTAAAAGAAGGCAATGAAAACCTCAGAAACGACACAGCAAAAAGGTGCCTTTAAATGTATCAGCAAAAGATGTTTATGCTGTTAAACAATAACAGATCACAACACTTTTTTCTCCAGCCATCATGCAGGAGAGAAATTTAATATCCAATTCCATCTTACCTGCCAGTCCCGGTTCGTTGTCTATTTGATCAGTTGCCACTGTGGAATGCAGTATGTCGGCCGGACCTCACAGAAGCTACATCTAAGGATAAATCAACATAGAAGTAATATCAAAAAAGGCTTTATGAAGCATAGCTTATCACGACATATTGCTTTGAAACACAAAGATGTAGAAAAACCATTTTCCATCACTCCAATTGATTTCATTCCCAGACATATCACGAATAGACTGGAAGCTCTTGCGAAAAGACAGATGTTCTGGATGTATAGGCTCAAATCTTTACAGCCCCAAGGCCTAAATGAGGCGGTGGAACTAATTCATTAAGCCTACAAACTAACTTTTACCTCTGGGTCACTGAAACCCCAAGACAGAGAGATCAACTAACAAATATATCATCCTGCATTATGTATAGAAGAAAACATCGGAAAGAGACCATTCTAACTAATGTATCACGAACACATGAATGCATCTGTAAACCCATGTGACAACCAGTTGTAATTCATGATCCCCCGAGTGATATACACCATTTCTAAACAAAGATGACCCAAAAACACCCTAAAACGCCCCCTAAATTCATTCCAACACAAGAGTTCAGATATTGAACTAAAATTTACCTAAAACTCTTACAGTTTTTTTATTCTAACAAAGATTAACATACCGATACACTGTAACGAAACCAACACTGGTAGAGCTTAACACGATTTCAGCACTCTTTTAGTGCTACCGTAATCAAGAAGCATAGATATACCATCTTAATACCATGCACCAACTTATATCCTATTAACAATCCGCACTCCTAACAGCGGTGGACAATATTAGAGTCTGACAACTAACCTTGTCCTCTATTTGGATCCGCCCCAGTGCCCATGGAACCACCGGGCAACAGAAATCCGGTGATAAATATAGAGACCAAATCACCATCTATCGGACATTTGGGGCTGACTAGTCCCCCATATCCTGTGCTACCCACCGGCCAGGGGCGTACCTAGAGCATTTGGCACCCAGGGCGGACCCTATGTTTGGCACTTCCCCTCCCCTTCCCCGTAGGTATATGTAGAGTAACCCCCCCCCTCCCCTTCCCTTCCCCATAGGTATATGTAGAGTAACCCCCCCTCCCCTTCCCCATAGGTATATGTAGAGTAACCCCTCCCCTTCCCCATAGGTATATGTAGAGTAACCCCTCCCCTTCCCCATAGGTATATGTAGAGTAACCCCCCTCCCCTTCCCCATAGGTATATGTAGAGTAACCCCCCTCCCCTTCCCCATAGGTATATGTAGAGTAAACCCCCCCTCCCCTCCCCCATAGGTATATGTAGAGTACCCCCCCCCCTCCCCTGCCCTATAGGGATATGTAGAGTAACCCCCCTCCCCTCCTTTTCCCCATAGGTATATGTAGAGTAACCCCCCCTCCCCTTCCCCATAGGTATATGTAGAGTAACCCTCCCTCCCCATAGGTATATGTAGAGTAACCCCCCCCCCCTCCCCTTCCCCATAGGTGTAAGCAGAGTTGAGAAAAATAAATAAAAAAAAGGATGCTCAGCTGATATCCCACGCAGCGATCTCCTCAGCTGCAGGGCCCGCATCTTCTCCCCTCCACAGTACAGGTGCCGATGAGTGTCGTCACCGGCACCTGTACTGCGTGCTGCGTGGGGGCGGAGGTCACGTCTCCTCTGTGTAGCTGCAGATGCGGCTCACACAGATGGGACGCCTTCTCCTGTAGGTGTGTGTATCGCGCATACAGGAGAAGGCACCCCTGTCTGCTGGGGATCTGGGACCAGTGTCCCGGATCTTCAGTAGTGGTGGCGGTGGCGGGTCAGTCCGCCCCAGGCACCCCCCTTGTGAGCGGCACCCCCCCCCCCCTTAGTACACCACTGCCACCGGCATCTGTAGTGCCGCTGAAACTCCAGCACAGTCATATCATCTCCACTCTAACTAGCGACAGGACCAGGAGTCTGACAAATAAATCTGTCTTTTCTCTTAATGAATTCCAGTGTATTTGAAACGATCGGAAAATAAAAATTTATTTAAAATATCGAGACCAAACATTTGGAATCCGGTCATCCGGATCCGGCTGGTCTCCCATCCCTGACAACACCCGTCTGTGTTTGTTGCGCTTCCTTCCCATCCAGGACACCATAGCTCTTAACTAGAAAGCCCTATCTTTGGTCTAAATAATACACCATCATGAGCTACCTATCTGGAAACAAAAATAATGTTATTTTAAAATATGAAACAATCCTTCATTTTTCTTTTTCTTCTTATTTTGTATAAGCAGATTTTTGTACATATGAATAGAAAAAATTTCCCATGTATATATGTGAAATGATCTTTTAACGCACTGTTAACGTTTCCCGTCGAAATGGTTTCTCGGGCTTTTTATGTATAAAAAGTGAGGGAGGCAATCCAAGTTTAGCATTGGATCTGACGAAGAGGAAGTCTCCGCCCCTTGAAACTCGTTATCCCTGTATATCCCTGCATGAATAAAGAATTTCTTGCTTTACCGAATACTGGACCTACGGCTATTATTCTTCACCTTGAAAAAGAGCGCTTTTGGAGCACCGTGCTTTCCGTGGATCATTGATCCCCACAATTGCTTCTATATAGCCCCCTAAGGGAGCTATAACATTGCAAAAAAAAAAAGTGAAAACAAAAAAATTAATAAAGATCATTTAACCCCTTCCCTAATAAAAGTTTGAATCATCTCCATTTTCCCATAAAAAAAAACTGTGAAAATAAAAATATGTGGTATCACCACGTGTGGAAATGTCTGAATTATAAAAATATATCATTAATTAAACTGCACGGTCAATGGCATAAGCACAAAAACAATTCCAAAGTCCAAAATATCGTATTTTTGGTCACTTTTTATATCATGAAAAAATAAATAAAAAGCAATCAAAAAGTCTGATCAATACAAAAATGGTACCGCTAAAAACTCCAGATCACAGCACAAAAAATGAGCCCTCATACCTCCCCGTATGCTGAAAAATAAAAAAGCTATAGGGGTCAGAAGAGGACAATTTTATTTGTATTAATTTTCTTGCATGTAGTTATAATTTTTTCCAGAAGTACGACAAAATTAAAACCTATATAAGTAAGGTATCATTTTAATTGTATGGACCTACAGAATAAAGAGGTGTCATTTTTACCGAAAAATGTACTGCACTTGTCCTCACTGCACAGAGCCCTGCTTGTCCTCACTGCACAGAGCCCTGCTTGACCTCAGTGTACAGAGCCCTGCTATAGCAGCATTTTTGTTACCCAAAAATATACCAATACACATTTTTAACCAATGTATATTGCAGATATACATATAATGTTATTATGTTAATTAAATAAAATGTTTTTGCAAACAAGAGGCACACTTTAATATTAAGTATTACATTTTTGATATTTAATTTTAAAATGACAAATTACAAATGTATAATTTTACTTTAGTCAATATGATTGTGTAGAGCAACAGTAAAATGAAATCATGGTGCAGCAACCAATAAAGGGGTGGCATCACTTTAGGAGCCCTCATTTATACTGAGAATGAAGGGGCCACAATACTGGTTCAGTTGTGAAGCCCATTCAAAGTTTTCAACTGTCCCCTCCCAGCAGATGAGTATTGAAGAGTACTGCAGTCATGATATCTAATGAATATGGCTGTTTTTCCCAATCAGGATGCTTCCAGCTTTTGCATAATTACAACTACCAGAAAGCCTAGACAGTCACCTAGTTTTTCACTGCACATTGTTGGTCCCTGTCTACCATCTGTGAAGACAGCGATACAGCAATGAAAATGGGCAGGTAAAAACTCTTAATGGACTCTTCAAAAAAAAAAAAAAACAGTATTGTGGCCCTTTTATTCACAGGATAAATATGGATCCTAAAAGCCAGACCCCCACTGATCAGAATGTAATGGCACCCCTTTAATAGCTTCCACATCATGTTTTATTTTACTGATAGACATGTCAAAAGTTGTTTTTAGTGACAGAGACACTTTAAGGATTTAACACAGGGGAGTCTCCCTTTCCACTTGGATCCTCAAGAAATTGGTGATCGCTTTTCTCTGTTCGTATAGTGGGTCCAACATATGGAGGGTGGAATTCCAACATGTGGAAACGTCGCAAATCAGACTATGTTTGTGGATACCTTTCTGGTGCTGCAGCTCAAGGAGGGTGTGTTTTGTGGTGTACGAGTCTCTGAAATGCATGCAAAGATTCCTTCCCATTGTTAGTATGTCTTGCAGATAGGGGGAAAACTTCAGGAACCGCTTGACAACCAGATTGAACATGTGTGCCATGCAGGGCGCATGTCTCAGGCTTCCTTGTCACAGCGCAGACAAGATGTTCTTCCCGCTGTCGGTCACCATGGTTCCCATTTCTAGTTTTCATGGAGTAAGCCATGATTCGATTTCTTGATGAATGACTTTTAGCAGTTCCTTCCCTGTGGGACTCTGTTCACCAAGGCAAACCATGTGAAGAACAGCGTGACACTGCTGTGCCCTGCACAAATGGTATGCTGGAAGGGCACTGAGACTTGCCCGTGCAGTGGAGGCTGAGGACACAGTGGAGGATGAGGAGGCAGAGTCGCACACTGTCACAGGACCAACGGTCTGAGAGCATGGAGGTGGAAGCGGCATGACCTGTCCAATTTGCTGTTGTGGCTGTGCAGGAACCACATTCACCCTGTGGGCTGTAAAGGACATGTATTGTCCTTGACTGTAGTTATAGCTCCACATGTCAGTGCTGCCGTGCAATATGGTACACACCGACAGGCTCAAGGACTGGCTCACCTTCTTTTCCTCAAAATTGTTCAGGGCTGGTACTGCCTTCTTCGCAAAAAAATGACGGCTTGGGACACTCCACCTCGGCTCGGCACAAGCCATCAGTTTTCTGAAAGGTGCAGAGTCCACCACCCTAAAAAGGAGGGACTGCAGCACCAGCAACTTGGACAGGAGCACATTCAGCTTCTGCGCCGTTGTATGAGTGGACGCATACTGTTGTCTCTTGGACATGGCTTCGCCAAAGGATTGCTGGCAGAAAAACTGACTCGATGTAGGAGGAGCAGGAGCATCTGAAGTGACAAATGATGGGTATGACACATAGCTTCCTTTGGCTGAGGTGGTGGGGCCTTGGCTGGCTGAAACAGGGAGTGGCATGCCACTGGGTGATGCAGCAGGCTGGACCATCACATAGGAGCCACGGTTCTCCCAGACCACTTTATAGTGAGGCTGAATATGTTGACGCAGGGTCGTTGGTGCCAACATTGGGACCCTGACCACGCTTCACATTCTGCCGACACATCTTGCATGTGGCCAGGTTAACATCCTCCGGATGCTTGATGAAAAACTGTCACACTGCTGAGTAGCTGATTTTCCCACCAACAGCCCGCCCTGATTGACTGCTACTGCTGCCGACTCCAGGAACCCCTGTTCCGCTACCTCCCGGGAAGGTAGGCTGCCACGAAGCAGGTGGTCTATCCTGGGCACGTTTGGCTCCAGACTTTCCACTTCTGCCATCATGCTGACTGCCAACCATGCTACCATCTTGCTGGCTCAGCTGCTGCCTCACGGGAAACCTGCAACCCTCTTCTCCTGATGATGATGAAGCCCCTTCTGCATCTGGCTACCAAGTGCGATTGGCTTCCTCATCATCGAGTTGGGTCTGCACGCCACTGATGTCCTCCTCAGGTTCCTCAACAGTGTCTGCTTCAGGAACCTTAATGCTTCGCAACACCACCTCCCACGCCACTCTCCTCATCACTACTTGCCTGCCTGGAGGAGGAATGGGCGGATGTCTCCTCTACTTCTTTGCTGGGCAGTAGCTGCTGACTGTCCACTAGTAGATCGTCCTCAATAAATAGTGGAGCTGAACTCACAGCATAAGATACATCTGTGGGGGATGGAATAGCATAGGAAAGAGACAATGGGAGGACAGGGACTGCTCCCAGGCCATGCCAACTGAGGGTTGTGTCTGAGGAACCCACCAACTGTTGACTGGGGGTGTCAGATGTCACTTGTGATGAAGTGGATGACCGTGTTAACCAATTGATGATGGCAGATGGGTTGCTGGTCGAGACACGACTGCTAGTTGATACCGGGAGCTCAGGCCTCTCGCTGCGACTCCTGTTGCCACTCGCCCCTAGTCTGCTGCGACCTCTGCCTGATGATTTTAGGCCTCTGCCACTCCTCTGTGCACGTCCTGGCATTTCTCTGCCTGGCATACTTAGTGCATATATGCTTATGCTTAACACAGTATTTGTCTACAACAACAGCAGGTATGTACTTTTGGCTGGCCTTTCACAGTATCTAGGCCCTTAAAGGGGTACTCCCCTGGAAAAAAAACAATTTTAATCAACTGTTACCAGAAAGTTAGATAGATTTGTAACTGACTTCTATTTAAAAATTGTAATCCTTCTATTACTTATCAACTGTTATGCAGCTCCAGAGGAAGGGATTTTCTTTTAGAATTTTCTTTCTGTATGACCACATTGCTCTCTGCTGACACCTCTGTCCATTTTAGGGACTGTCCAGAGTAGGAGCAAATCCCCATAGCAAACCTCTCCTGCTCTGGACAGTTCCTAAAATGGACAGAGGTGTCAGCAGAAAGCACTGTGGTAGAAAGGAAATTCTAAATGAAAAGAACTTCCTATGAAGCATACAACAGCTGATAAGTGCAGGAAGGATTATGATTTTTTTTAGTAGAAGTAATTAAAAAATCTGTTTAACTTTCTGGCACCAGTTGATTTAAAAAAATGTTTTCAAGGGGAGTACCTCTTTAACACTTTAACAGGAACAAAATGGTACACCCCTTAGATGTAGGTATGTGGTATGCACTTATGAGGGGAAGACAATGTGCTCCAGTACGCTTAAAACAGTATTTGTGTACAACACCAGCAGGTGTGTACCTTTGGCTGGCCTTTCACAGTATCTAGACCCTTATGACTTTAACAGGAAAAAAATGGTACACCACTTAGATGTACGTATGTGGTATGCACTTATAAGGGGAGGACAAGGTGCTCCAGTATGCTTAAAACAGTATTTGTGTACAACACCAGCAGGTGTGTACTTTTGGCTCGCCTTTCACAGTATCTAGGCCCTTAAGACTTTGACAGGAAAAAATGGTACACCACTTAGATGTATGTATGTGGTATGCACTTATGATGGGAGGACAAGGCACTCCAGTATGCTTAAAACAGTATTTGTGTACAACACCAGAAGGTGTGTACTTTAGGCTGGCCTTTCATAGTATCTAGGCCCTTAAGACTTTAACAGTAGCAAAATGGTACACCACTTAGATGTATGTATGTGGTATGCACTTATGAGGGGAGGACAATGTGCTTCAGTGCGCTTAAAACAGTATTTGTCTACAACACCAGCAGGTGGATACTTTTATCTGGCCTTTCACAGTACCTAGGCCCTTAAGACTTTAACCGGAATAAAATGGTACACCACTTAGATGTATGTGGTATGCACTTATGAGGGGAGGACAATGCACTCCAGTACGCTTAAACCAGTATTTGTCTACAACACCAGCAGGTGGATACTTTTGTCTGGCCTTTCACAGTACCTAGGCCCTTAAGATTTTAACAGGAATAAAATGGTACACCACTTAGATGTACGCACAGGTTACACTTAATAGTGGACAATACACTTAGTGCTCTGCTCGCCCTAACTGGCGGGCTACTATTAGCTTTTCAGTTGTTATACACACCAGTGCTGCCGCACACAGTCGCTGTGTAGTACAACCAAAATTGTTCTCTCTCTCTCAATCTCTCTCCCTTTCCTATCAGTGCATCTAGGCTGGATTTGGGCTTCAGGTGAATCACTGCTGTAAAAAAAGCTTTTCTGTGCAACACACTGCTCTCTGTCCCTCTCTGCAATAGAACGCTGATGTGACTGGGAGGTGAATTGCTGCTGTAAAAATCCTTTTCTGTGCAACACACACTGCTGTCTGTCCCTCTTTCTCTGTAATAGAACGCTGATGTGACTGGCCGCAAGATGGCTGCCAATTATATAGGGCTGTGACATCACAGGGGTAGCTGTCTGGCTGCATGCTGCATGTGATTCAGGGTCATTCCACCTACCTGCCTTCCCGCCTTGCCTTCCCAGGATTCCGTGCCCTATGTCCTCACATGTGGATTTGCCATTTTAGTTGCCCGGCCCCTGGAGCCTGGACCACAGTAAATGGAATTTAATGAAGCGATTCACCCGATCGAATCGCAGAGATTTTCGCATTCGTTACTAATCAAATTTTTCCTGAAATTCGTAACAAATTCGAATTCGTCAGATTCAATTCCGCTCATCCCTAGCCATAAATATCAGACTACAGCTTCACTCTAGTGGTAATTTGAGGTCAGTTTGTAGTTTAGGACAGACAGCTGTAATAGATGATAGTACAGTCTACTATTTGTGGGTATAGCAGATGGTCAGTTTTGGGCAGGGCCGGTTTTAGACTAAGTGTGGCCCTGGGTAAAAATTTAAAATGGGGCCCCCAGATTGTGTGACCAAAGATCACTATGTTGTGCTCCCTGAACTGTTCTGCACCTCAGCTAATGTGAGTAAATGAGAATGCACTGCAATCCCCAAATGGCTGTGACAACAACATGAGAAACGTAATAATTCCATCCAGGATGAATTTGTGGCTGCGTTAATTTGGGGGTTGCAATGTGACCCGATTTAGTGCAAATCAGCTCAGCTCCCCCTTTGCAAGAATGAAGTGCACAGACAGATGTGGAGCAACAGCAACTTGTAAGGACATACAAAGAGAAATCCAGTGCAAAACAGCATCATAAAATGTATGGTCACAGGAAACCATTGGGTCACAGAAAGCCATACATTTTATGATGCCATTTTAAGGGTTTAATAAACCACCTGAAGAGCAAGAACTGATTTGTGCTGGATTTTTCTACATGTGACCACTTTTACTTACATTAGCTGATATTTAGCACGATTCAAGAAGAACAACATGACGATCATTGACTGTGTGACCCATTTTTGCCATGTAGCCCTAACCTAATACTGTCACCTTGTTCTTTAAACAGTAATAGTAATTATACACAGATAAACAGTGATCTTCTCAATGCTACCTAATAGCGCCCACGTATACTATAATGCTATGTTCACATGACAGAATGTCCACACAAAGAATCTCAGTACGGATATTCCGCAGACTGCGCAGCACTGGCATAATATGCCAGCACTGGCATAATATGCTGCACAGGAATGTATCATCTAGTAGACAGCTTTGCATTCTGTGCAGATTCTGCACAAAGAATTAACATTTTCATTCTTTGTGCGGACACAGAAAATGAAATTTCTGTGCTGGAAACATCTGGCATGGAAATTTCACCATGTCCACAGAGCAGCAGAAAACTCTGTGCCGGATTCGAATGAGGAATCAGGCACGGAAATTCTGACGTGTGAACTTGGCCTCACAGTGATCTTCTCAGTGTTGCCTGTCAGTAATAGTGCCCACATATACTATAGCAGTGATCTTCTCAGTGCTGCCTATCAGTAATAGCACCCACATATACTATAGCAGTGATCTTCTGAGTGCTGCCTATCAGTAATACCACCCACATATACTATAGCAGTGATCTTCTTAGTGCTATCTGTCAGTAATAGTTCCCACATATACTATAACAGTGATCTTCTCAGTGCTGCCTGTCAGTAATCTTCTCAGTGCTGCCTGTCAGTAATAGTGCCCACATGTACTATAACAGTGAACTTCTCAATGCTGCCTGTCAGTAATCTTCTCAGTGCTGCCTATCAGTAATAGCACCCACATATACTATAACAGTGATCTTCTCAGTGCTGCCTATCAGTAATAGCACCCACATATACTATAACAGTGATCTTCTCAGTGCTGCCTGTCAGTAAAAGCTCATTTTATTCTTTACACCGTAATAGTTCTCCTCTGAATGCCATACACTGTAATAATGCCCCTTTTGTGCCCCTTACTGTGTAATAATGCCCACCTTCCTGCTCCTCACTATACTACAGGTCATGGCGCAAAAAATGAGCCTTCATGCAGCCCTGTATATGGAAAAATGAGAAAATTATAGGGGTCAGAAAAGGGCGATTTCAACCCCTTAATGACTGAGCCCTTTTTTGCTATTCTGACCACTGTCACTTTGGAACTCTAGGATGCTTTTACCATTTATTTTGATTCTGAGTTAGTTTTTTCGTGACATATTCTACTTTAACATAGTGGTAACTTTTCATCGTTACTTGCATCCTTTCTTGGTGAAAAATTCCAAAATTTCATGAAAAATTTTCTATTTTTGAAGCTCCCTGCTTGTAAGGAAAAAGGAAATTCCAAATAAATTATATATTGATTCACATATACAATATGTCTACTTTATGTTGGCATCATAAAGTTGCCATGTTTTTACTTTTTAAAGACATTAGTGGGCTTCAAAGTTCAGCAGCAATTTTCCAATTTTCACGAAAATTTCAAAATCAAAATTTTTCAGGGACCAGTTTAGTTTTGAAGTGGATTTGAGGGGCTTTCATGTTAGAAATACCCAATAAATTACCCCATTACTGCACCCCTCAAAGTATTCAAAATGACGTTCAGAAAGTTTTCTTAACCCTTTAGGTGTTTCACAGGAATAGCAGCAAAGTGAAGGAGAAACTTCAAAATCTTTTTACACTCGCATGTTCATGCAGAGCCATTTTTTGAATTTCTACAAAGGGTAAAAGGTGAGAAATCCCTGCAAAATTTGTAACCCCATTTCTTCCGAGTAAGGAAATACTTCATATGTGGATGTAAAGTGCTCCATGGGTGCAATAGAGCACTCAGAAGGGAAGGAGCGACAACGGAATTTTGGATAGTGAATTTTGCTGAAATGTTTTTTTGGGGGCATGTCGCATTTAGGAAGCCCCTTATGATGCCAGAACAGCAAAAAAAACAACACATGGCATAGTGTTTTGGAACACTACACCCCTCAAGGAACAGTACAGGGGTACAATCAGCCATAACACTCCACAGGTGTTTGACGACTTTTCGTTAAATTAGGATGTATAAATGAAAACATTTTTATTTCACTAAAACTGAGTTTTTTCCCCAAATTTCACATTTTTACAAGGGGTAATAGGAGAAAATGCCCCCCAAAATGTGTAACCCCATTTCTTCTGAGTATGGAAATACCCCATGTGTGGACATCAACTGCTCTGCTGCCGCACTACAATGCTTAGAAGAGAAGGAGCGCCATTGGGCTTTTGGAGAGAATTTGTTTGGAATAGAAGTCGGGGGCCATGAGCATTTACAAAGCCCCCCGTGGTTCCAGAACAGTGGACCCCCCGAAATGTGACCCCATTTTGGAAACAACACCTCTCACAGAATTTCATAAGGAGTGCAGTGAGCATTTACACCCCAATAGCATTTGACAGATCTTTGGAACAGTGGGCTGTGCAAATGAAAAATAACATACCACGGTTTTAGGTCCAGTCAGAAAACCAGATAGGGAACAAAAATGAGCCAACCGGAGTGATCTTTTGATTCCAGTCGGCTCATTGAAATTAATTAGATACAGGCCGGGTCTGGCTTGGATACAGGAGCACCTGGTTTTCGTTCCCCCCAGCCGTATCCGGTTCATCACAGGTCTGAGCAGATCAATAGTAAGTCTGAGTTTGATGTCTATGGGCTCTGTGCATACTACTGTATTTTGAGCAAATTGGAGCAAAAACACAACGATTTTACGATTTTGCACAAATTGCAGCAAAATGTAGTAGTGTTAGTATTGTCCTGAAGCTTTCAGGGGCCCCCTTTTGGATGGGGCTTTGGGCAGCTGCCCAGGTTGCCCCCCCCCCCTAACGGCGGGCCTAGTTAGGGGGTACGTTTAAAGTAGGTTACCCCTGCAATCTCCTTCCCGGCATCAAGGCTCTCTGAGCAGGGAGTACTCTCCCCCACCGCACAAAGGAAAAGCTGGAGTTACAGAACTTGGGTATCTTTGGCTTTCCTAGAGGATGGACCCCTTGCGTTCAGACACCTATCCCCTATGCTATGAATAGGGGATTAGAACGTATGCACCAGAGTTCCCCTTTCAACATGTACACTTGCTCTAGTGAGTGGCAGTGTATACAGAATTGCATACATAGCTGTTCACCCAGAAACACAAATGTACTGTATGTACACATTCTACCTATGGCTTTCTATCTCATCAAAGTTACAGAATTATTTTTTTTTCATTCAGATTTTAAAGGGATACTCCGGTGGAAAACTTTTTTTATTCAAATCAACTGGTGCCAGAAAGGAGAAATCCCCATAGCAAACCGATCCTGCTTCAGACAGTTCCTTACATGGACAGAGGTGTCAGCAGAGAGCACTATGATCAGACAGAAAATAACTATACACCTTTCTCTGTAGTATACAGCAGCTGATAAGTACTGGATGATAGAAGTAACTTAATAGAAGTAATTTACAAATCTGTTTAACTTTTTGGCACCAGTTGGTTTGAAAATAAAAATTCACTGGAGTATCCCTTTAAAGTTTGCAGCGTGTCATTTCTGTTCTAAATTTTCCTAGTGGATTAAATCCCCTCAATTTAGAGAGAGAAAACCTGCAGCAAAATCTGAATGCAAGACATGTGGGTTTTTACTGTGGATTCACCAAAGTTTTTTAAGCAAAATGAGCAGCAGAAAATTTTTACCACTTGTGGACCTTTCTGATCAACATTTAAACATTCGGTAAATTGGGTGAAACTACTTGATCACATGATTCCCATCCATCATACACAGCTCGGCTGCTGTCATCTCCCATAAACCATAGGCCCAGATAATGATTCATCAGATTGTGACAAGGCAGCGTGATCTATTAAAGGTTTCATGCTCTGGAATACCGGGCCAAAACTGCCTGAACTACTTAAAACAACGTGGGTGGTAAGCACGTCAGCTCTTGTATGTCTTACCAGAAATACTATGAGTGCAACTATTTCTTCAGACATAGTCAACAACATACAGAATAGTCACAGTCACAAGAGCTGAATGACTGTAACTGAAGACTTTTAGTTTGCTACTATGGGTGATCCACTGGCTAGGAGACTATAAAGACTCAATTTAGAATTTTTCCTTAAAATGATACCTGTCATTAGTAATATAAATAATATGTTATAGATTAAGAATTAATAATAAAAATAATTATTGAAGTCCCTTGATAAAGTCCAGCCAGACGAAACGTACGTTGGGGCAGGCAGTGTCAGCGCACCACATTGATAATAGAGAGCTATTTGCTACAAGTAGGATGGCTGTACCAGATCTTCAGTGATATAGTTACCAGCTTTATATTGATCTCCTATCTCCCCCATGCATATATTGTTATGGTTGATAATAATAATGTGATGTAAAGGTGTCTAGCTACACTGCTCCTTGCATGTTTTTAGAATCTTTCTACTTTTTCCTGTGTTTTAAACACTAATTAATAAAGTGAACAATTTTCCAGTAGTTATTGCTCTATCTTTTCTGTGTAAAAAAAAAAATGTTATAAATTAGCTTATTTAAATTACTTTTCTAATATCTTTCTTAATAAAATGTTGTAACTTCATGTGTTAAATTAACCCCTAAAAGTTTGGCCATCAGGGGTCCTCCTTCTGTTCCTACATGCAGTCCAGCTTTCAGATTGTTTCCTGTAACAGCCTGGCAGAAACAAAAGTCAGGAAATGCAGCTGGGACCTCAGTTCAGCACAGTGTAAAGAGTGTATAGTTGAGGGAGGTGTGTGCAGCCTCAGGCAATCACAGCCAATCTCACACTGAACTGCTCTAGGCTGTGTGTAGCAGAGTGAGGGAGGAAGTTCTCCCCAGCAGGGCTTCAGATGACATCATGCCTGCCAGGGAACGCCCCTTCCCAGTCTGTGGATCTCAGTGAGACTGAGCAGAAAATACAGCACAATATCAAGGTAGAAAACAAAAAAATAAAAATAAAGGAAGGTGGTGGTTTATCATGATGGGGTCAGTGAACTGGGAGGATTAAAAAAATTATCAAGTATATGACAGGTACTTTTTAAACCTCAGTAGACTTCACTCCCCCAAAAAAACATATCCATATTATAAATGTCTGGAATACAATGAAGCCCACAGGAAGTAAATAAACCTTTCCCCAATACATCTAAAAAAAAGAAAAATGAAGCAACTTTGTGAAAAGACTCAATTGGGCAGATTTGGTGCATACTGCTAGACATGTCAAACACTTATTTCTAGCTTTACACCCGAATTGGTTGACTAACTATCAATACTTCACACCAAAATTGTGATGCAATTTTGACAATTGTCTGAATTGAAGCCACCTCTCCTTCTAGCTAGTCCTTTCCCACTATGCCATGTCACTATAATTATATAATAAATGTGATTCAAGGTATGACCACCAGTTTTGAAAGCAAATTTAGCCATGATTTTGGTATATTTAGCTTAGTAAACCCCCAAATGTTTTATGATTTTCTTTCTAACTTACCAAATAAATGTTTGTAAGAACTAAGAAAAATTGGATGGGTATGTGTCAGCAGGATCAGAGTTTTCTTGTAATTTTTAACCAAAAGACAAGTGGACATCCTATTATATAACAATGTAATATTGTTCATACCTACCCTCTTATGTTATACTAGAAAACTACTAAGAAGCCTCTATCAGGAATGACAACAGAAGATGTCTGTAACTGATTCCTAAATCTTGGATTGGAGAAGTATTTACCTGCAATAAGAGGTGAATGGTTTAGTTGATAAATGTTCATTTATTAATAATGATTCTATTCTTGAAGACCACCAGCTACCACAGGGATGTCTCACCAACCAGGCAATGCTTACTGGCAAAAAAAGATTATGTAATCTCCTCCAGAAGCAAAAGTCATGTCTCTCTAGTGCCACCTATTGTAGTAAGCAAGTCAGTGTTCAAAAGAGTGCTACTGTACATACTCTTTTCCCATTCCATGGCATCAGTGTGCACAATACCTTTTCATGTCTTTATTATGCATATTCTGTAACATACGGTGACAATGACTGCAATTCTTGTACTGTAACTTTACTTTAGTCATTACCCATGTGCTATAATGTCACTGTGTGCCTCCCTGTGCTGTAACATCCCTGGCTGTGTCATCATTGTGCTATGACATCACTGTGTACTGTGACATCAATGTGGTTCTTAGTCATCATGAACTTTTACTTCTCTTAAAGGTTCTGTACCCAGGAACAGCCTATTGTACCATTCATTACTTTAAAGACCATTCCCTTGGGATCACACTGTTGGAGCAATCCAGGAGGCCTGACACCTTAAGAACTGTTTTAAGTATGATATTTGGCTAACCTGAGTAGAAACAAAAAATGGAAAAACCGGGGCAATCCCTTGTGTAGTATTTACAATTTTGGGTATAGTACACAGCGACTGTGTGCTGCAGCACTGGTGTGCACTGCTGGTGTTGTACACAAATACTGTTTTAAGCATACTTGAACGCATTGTCCTCCCCTCAAAAGTGCATACCACATACGTACATCTAAGTGGTGTACCATTTTGTTCCTGTTAAAGTCTTAAAGGGGTACTCCCTTGGAAAACTTTTTTTTTTTTTTTATCAACTGGTGCCAGAAAGTTAAACAGATTTGTAAATTACTTCTATGAAAAAATCTTAATCCTTCCAGTACTTTTTAGGGGCTATGTACTACAGAAGAAATGCTTACTTTTTAGATTTCTCTGATGTCATGACCACAGTGCTCTCTACTGACTTCTGCTGTCCATTTTAGGAACCATCCAGAGCAGGAGAAATCCCCATAGCAAAGATATGCTGCTATGGACAGTTCCTAAAATGGACAGCAGATGTCAGGAGAGAGCACTGTGGTCATGACATCAGATAAATCTAAAAAGTAAAGCATTTCCTTTTTAGTATATAGCCCCTAAAAAGTACTGGAAGGATTACGATTTTTTTTTATAGAAGTAATTTACAAATCTGTTTTAACTTTCTGGCACCAGTTGATTTAAAAAAGTTTTCCACGGGAGTACCCCTTTAAGGGCCAAGATACTGTGAAAGGCCAGCCAAAAGTATACATCGGCTGGTGTACACAAATACTGTTATAAGCGTACTGGAGCGCATTGTCCTCCCCTCATGAGTGCATACCACATACGAACATCTAAGTGGTGTACTATTTTGCTCTTGTTAAAGTCTTAAGGGCCTAGATACTGTGAAAGGCCAGCCAAAAGTACACACATGCTGGTGTTGTACACAAATACTGTTTTAAGCGTACTGGAGCGCATTGTCCTCCCCTAATGAGTGCACACTATATACATACATCTCAGTGGTGTACTATTTTGTTCCTGTTAAGGTCTTAAGGGCCTAGATACTGTTAAAGGCCAGCCAAAAGTACACACCTGCCGGTGTTGTAGACAAATACTGTTTTAAGTGTACTCGAGTGCATTGTCCTCAGAGTTTCCCTCCTTCAGGTTTATGAAATGGACTGTTGCAGAAACTTAACTTGCCCCCCTTTTAAATCCACCCTTGATGACCTTGTCCCATATAATACTACCTCTTTTTTTATAGCCCTTTTATCACAGATTTTAGTGTTTTTTTCAAGTTTGTGTTTTTTGCAGTTGTATGTTCTGTAATCAGGACTGTAGCTCTGATGAGGCGAGTGAGGCGATCGCCTCAGGGGTGCTGTTATAAGGAGGGTCCAGCACACATTACACTGAGGCATTGATTCCCAACCAGGGTGCAGGGACACTCTGGTGGGAAATATGGCTCTAACATTTTTTGATTTTTCTGCCAAGGCCTGCCCACCTGTGAGTCACAGGCGTGGAGACCAGGTGGGAGGGAATTCTGTGTGCAGTGCCGGGATGGTTGATGCTGCATCTTCAACCCTCGTGTATCCTCCCTCTCCTGTGGAGCAGCTCTGGACTCTGGATTCTCCCTGGTCCCTCAGCAGAATTATGTGGATGGAGGGAAGGAGCAGGGGCAGCACAGACAGAAGCATACTCAGCTTTGAGTAGTGCACCCCACCCTTCTTTCACTCCTCTACACCTCTCTGTCACCCCTCATAACCACTCTGTAACCCCTGGTCACCCCTCTGTTATCCAAAACACCCTTTTGTCACCCCTCTACACCCTTCTGTCATCCCTCTAAACCCCTCTGTCACCCCTATACACCCCACAGTTACCCCGTACACCCCTCTACACCCCTCTGTCACCCCTGTATGCCCCTCTGTCACCCATGTACACCCCTCTGTCACTGTGTGGGGTAATGCAGGAGGCATTGTGTGTGCTTATGGATGGGGGCATTTGAGTGAGGTTGGAAACATTGGGGGAGATTTATCAAAATCTGTGCAAAGGAAAAATTGTCCAGTTGCCCATAGCAACCAATCAGATTTCTTATTTCATTTTGCAAAGGCCTTGTTAAAAATGAAAGAAGTGATCTGATTGGTTGCTATGGGCAACTCTGCAAGTTTTCCTCTGCACAGGTTTTGAGAAATCTCCCCCCTTGTGCATTTTGGGAAGGCTGGTAGCATTGTGTTTGGAGGAAGCGGGAGTCATTTGTAGGGAAAAGGGGAGGATAATGCTGGAAAAGTGCAGAGCCTAATACTAATATGCTTGTGTTGCAGGTTCCATGATGTCCTGTGCCAGATGGGGAAGAAAAAAAAAAAAAAGAGAATGACTGTGATTATTCTTTATTTTTTTTTCCAAGGGGGGCCCCAAGCCAAAATGGCAGTTCTCACCTCAGGAGCAAAAAGAGCAAGCAACAGCTCTGTCTATAGTGCACATCATGTAACAATGTTTAGCACATCGCTGATCGCTGTTATTTTCTGTTGTCGTCTCAGGAGCAAAAAGAGCTAGCTACAGCCCTGTCTTTAATGCACATCATGTAACAATGTTTAGCACTTATCTGATCGCTGTTATTTTCTGTTCTCGTCTCAAGAGCAAAAAGAGTTAGCTACAGCTCTGTCTGTAATGCACATCATGTGACAATGTTTAGCACTTATCTGATCGCTGTTATTTTCTGTTCTCACCTCAGGAGCCAAAAGAGCTAGCTACAGCTCTGTCTGTAATGCACATCATGTAACAATGTTTAGCACTTATCTGATCGCTGTTATTTTCTGTTCTTGCCTCAGGAGCAAAAAGAGCTAGCTACCTAGCTGTAATGCACATCATGTAACACATTATAAGAGCCTTATAGTTTGCAGACGTTTTATAATTTCTGAAAAGTGACTTGTACAATTTTTAATAATATTTAACATAATTTAAATAAATAATTGCTATACATAAAAGCCAGGTAAGAAGTCCAGAATGGAAGGTAACTCTTGTCACTACATTGTCATGGCATGAAGCAGAATCCAGGAGATGCAGGGGATGGACGGAAGAACTGAATGAAAAACACTAAACTGATCAGGAACATAGGACACTGTTCACACTGGGACACAGAAACAAACTGGACACCCCATTCCAAAAAGGAGCAGACAGCATAATCAAGCCAAATAGACTACTAGCCAGCGGGCACACTCCATCGTGTGATCAGGAAAACAGGATGCTGACCTAGTAGGAAACAAATATATATAAAACATAGATAAAACTACAACCCGATGAGTCTGAATAGACTCCAGGATACCAAATGGGAATTATAACATACAAAGCACAGGTAACAAGTAAGACTAACACAGTGTGAACACAGACTAAGCAGAACGGACAAACATAATCTTAAAAACCGACAGATGAAACAGACTAAAATCTGCAATAGACAAGATAAGTAACCATGGCTAAAACTCAGATAATATAACAAGAGAAATACAAGGTGCATGCTCAAACAGACATAAAAGTGTACTGCACAAATAACCAGACCAGAAAGCAGGAGAACTCTGTTTAAAATAACCCCACCCGAGTTCTCATAGGTTCAGATCATTAACTATTCCCTATCCAGGGAGAATAGCAAACTGCTCAGAACATCCTAGTGTGTGAATACACACCTAAACAGAAAAATACAAAAACAAATAAACGAACATTAGAGTGTGAAGACGGACTAAGAAACTAGGCTTAAGCAGAACGGACATACAATAATCATAAAAACCGACAAAAAGGACTATTAACCATGGTTAAAACTCAGAAATATTACAAGATGAATAAAAGGTGCATGATAAAGCAGACATGGTCAGAAATGCACTAATCACCAGCAACTAGAGTGCAGCAGAGCTAGGGTTTTAAAGCCACACTTGAGCTGCAATAGGATTAGAACCTCTACTCTTCCAAGGCTAGGAAGAATTAGAACAAGAACTGCTCAGACATAAAAACTAATGTCTGAACAGACCCCAAGACAGAAAAACACAAAGGTATAAAAACAGACATTAAGGTACCCTCCATTTAGAGAGGGGCCACCGGACACTCTAAAAGCACAAAACAAGCAAAAAACATACCAGGAAATAATTTAACAAAAAATACCTGGGTGCCCAGGTGGCTCTACAATTGCCATCTGGATGGAGATGCTTGGCTCTTTAATGGAGATACGCCATCACAGTAGCTTTAGGACTGGCCAAAGAGGTCCTTGTATCTGGTCCACTAGAAACAGGATATCAGGAACATGGAAAGTGGCACCAAAGTGGGTAGGCTGGTGATTCTGCCATGACCGACAGGATGGACAGGGAGTGTGAGCCCTAAGCTATCCCTAATAACACTCTCCCTGCCTGCCTGCCTGCCTGCCTACTTGCCCATCTGCCTTAAACGGTGGATCGACAACCAGTCCCTACATGCAATAAAGTGCAATGGGCATAAAAACAAATACTGCACAGACAGAGACAGATATGAAACATAACGGGAAAACTACAAAATAACCAGATAAACCAGACAGAATATATAAATATACAAACAGGGCAGAATATAGTGTACTAACAAACTGTTCAGAAACCGGAATCCAGATAAACGGCAAACATGAATAAATGAATAGTGATGAGCGGCATTGCCCATATTCGAATTTGTGATATTTCGCGAATATAGGCGAATATTCGTCCTATATTCGCGAATTTCGCGTATATGTTATATTCCCATATGTGAATATTTGCATATTTGCATATTCGAGGAAGAAAACAGTGAGGGGGTGGGCAACTTTACTATTGGTTGCTAGGGATGTTGTTGATAACCTCTGAAAAGTGTATTTGCATCATTCTAATTGGCCCACAAGTGAAAAGAAGGAATATGCGAACATTCAGATATGTGAATATGCGCATATGGAATATTCACAAATACGAATATGCGCATATGGAATATTCACATATGCGAATATGCGCATATGCGGAAAAAAGTGTATATTTGTAATTTCGAATATATATAGCGAATATATTCGCAATATTCGCGAATTCGTGATATTCAGGATAACATTTTGAAATACAAATATTCGCGCCCAACACTATAAATTAAATAGATAAGGTATAGAATGAGTAAACAGCAGAAACCAGGAAATTCAGGGAATGAACAGAAGAACGAAATGTTAAACACTAAACTGATCAGGAACATAGAACACTGTTCACACTGGACTAAGATAACTAACGTAAACAGATTAAGTTCAGAGGACACAATAGACCAATGGTAAAGCACAGAGGAAACACTACATCAGTGATCATATACTCTGTGATCAGTGCATGTACTATAAACTTTAAAGATCTGCAATCATTAACTCTATGAAAACGGATACAAGAAAACCAGACTCCACAACGTGGAGGAACGCAGGTTAGGATACTAGACAGGATATATTCAAAATCAAACTCCACAATGTGGAGGGACACAGGTCAGGATTCTCACAGTGTGAACATGGACTAAGAAACAAGGCTAAAGCAGAATGGACATAGAATATTCCTAAAAAAAAAAACGACAAGTGTACTACAGACTAAAATCAATAATAATCAGGACTATTAACCATGGTTAAAGCTCAGAAATTTTACAAGATAAATACAAGGTGCATGCTAAAGCAGACATGGTCAGAATTGCACAAATCAACAGCAACCAGAGTGCAGCAGAGCTAGGGTTTTAAAGCCACACCGGAATGGCAATAGGATGAGAACCTTAACTCTTCCAAGGCTAGGAAGAATTAGAACAAGAACTGCTCTGACATAAAAACTGATGTCTGAACAGACCCGAAGAAAGAAAAACACAAATTTCCAAAAAAGACATTACACTGCTGCTGCATTTCTACTTTAAATATCAATACCACAAATGATGCACAGGACTGGTCTGCATTATTTATACTAAACAGTAAGACACATTTTGGTGCTAGCTTGCACCTTCCTCAGGTCCACCAGAATAAGCTGCTTACATGAACCTCAACAATGAGGCACATGTGAAGTATCCAGGATGCTGACCAGTTCTTTCTGGTGGACCTAAGGAAGGTGCAAGCCAGTGACAAAGTGCATTGGCCTACTGTTTGGTATAAATAAAGTAAAAATATCATGTATATCGTGTGGGGTTTAACCCCTCCCCGACTCATGGCATACATGTACGTCATGGGTCGGGTGGGCGGACGTGGTGGTAGCCCGCGGATCGGGTCCGCGTCAATACTGGGAGATGTCCACTGCTATCAGCAGCTGACATCTGCTGGTAATGAGGAACATCACTCCAATGTCCGTCATTTAACTGTTTAAATACTGTGACCTATACAGATCATGGCATTTAAACATTAAATGCCGCTATTCCCTGGTGTCTAGGGGTCCCATAGCCCCTTCCCCCCTATGGCTATGGGTGGCTAGGGAAGCCCGAGGCCTTACCTGATCCTCAGCGTCTTCCCTGGCTCTGAGATTGCTCAGGGCTCCCTTTGGCAGCCCTTAGCAATCAAGCACAGATTTCATGGATCAATGTAAGCCATCTGATGATGGCTTATGATAGGCCCCCAGGGAGGCAAAAAAGTTTGCATAAATTTAAAAAAAAAAAAATGTTTTTAAAAATATTTAAAAAAAAATCCCTCCCCTAAAAAAATTCAAATCACCCCCCTTTTCCCATAAAAAAAAAAAAAATGTACAAAAAATACACATATTTAGTATTGCCACGTGCGTAATTATCCAAACTATTAATTTATTATGTTTCTGATCCTGCACAGTGAACGGCGTAAACGCAAAAAAATTCCAAACGCCAAAATTGCTGTTTTTTGGTTACATTATGTCCCAAAAAAAAATCATAATAAAAAGTGATCAAAAAGCCAGAACTACCCAAAAGTGGTACCATTAACAACTACAGCTCATGGCGCAAAAAACAAACCTTTACACACATCCGTAGGTGGAAAAATAAAAAAAAGTTATAGGGCTGAGAACATGGTAATGAACAAGGTTTTTTTTGTATGATAAAAAATAATAATAGAAAATAAGCTCTAATACAACTTTGTCAGTCAAAAAAAAAAAAAAAAAGTTAGGGGTGTTAGAAGGTAAGAAGGGAAAAAACGTGAGCCAGAAAAACAATTAGCTGGGTCATGAAGGGGTTAATTAATATTTGATGCGGATATACAGCATCGACCCTTTTTTGTTTCTCTCCCTCCCTTTGAGCGAAGAAATTACCCCTTTTTAAAAAGGCTGACTATGTCCATCCTGGACTGATGTCGTGACATCTGGAGGTCGATGAAGAAGAGTACTAACATGTCCACAATTCCTGTGCACTGACACAACCTAACTTTTTCAGGGGAACAAATCTATGAGGGGTTATAGTTACACCTGAGAACTGGTGCCTGAGGTGGCCTAACAATTTATCCAAAGCATAAGTAGATATCAGTCCCACAAATAACATGTAAGAGGTTCTCCAGAATTGAAGCTGGAGAAGGAGCGGTCTGGCAAACAGGAGAGCAATGGAAAGAGTAGAGTGACACATAGAAAAGATGTATGTAAGAAAGTGGGAAGCAATGTGGCACAGGGAAAATCATATGTGATGATTCAGGAGACCAAAAAAATTGCCATTAGGTATCTCAATGTTGCTCACCACTGGTCTATATGTTCTTCATTGAAGAGCTAGGTGTTCTTTTCATCTTTTATAGAAACATTCCTGAAAGTTTATTGTTTTTTTCTTTTGTTACTGTTGATCTAAGTAATAAAATAATCCTCTGGCATCTCATTCAAAGCCACTTCAAAGGTCAGTAAACTCCAATGCAAAGACCTTCCATAGGAAAATTACGCAAAGTTATATGACTTAAAAGTAACACCTTAAGTGAATGATCTAGTCGCAGTCACCTAGGGACCACACTATGTAACATAATATACTTAATATGGTTCAATGCAATAACAAAGCTAAATACAATGCTCTTAAGGCTTGTCACATCCATTCTCTGCTATATTACAGATGCTGATTTACAAGGTTATCAGATATCTGCAATTGACCAGAATATACTTGATACCTTAGACGTAACCACAACTGAAGACAGAGAACAGTTATTGTCTGCCATCTATAAGGAACTCCATCCAGAAGATCTTGTCAGCCAGACTCTGGATGAACTCTTCAGTAAGGCTTATGTAGTGATTCATTGACCGTTTTCACTATTTTGTTTTTGGTTTTCTAGTTTGTAAGACATTTACAAAATATAACCATTTCCAAAACTAAGCCAATGATTTTAAGGATGTACATTTATTCTGGTGGGAACTTTAGAATAATATCCCACATTTACAGTAATAGTCTAAGGCACTTACTGTCATGGCGCAGACCCACAGCCACAGTATGAGAATTGATATCAGAACAGCTGGAAAGATTGCAAAATTGTGCCCTTTCTTTGCTGAATCATGAGCAGGCTAAATACCATTGGTATGTTTTTTATGTTATCTGAATCTCCCATGTATTTTACAGATTGAATTCTATACTTTAACATTGCCTTCCTGGAACTGGATTTAGCTGGTAGAAGGTACCAGATCACTTCTCAAGAGTAGGCATGGTGTGGGTAGCGCTGGCCCAGTGGGTCAAAAGACCCCATGTGTCAGGCAAGGCAAGTCTGGGTCCAGGCATTAGTTGTGGCAAGACAGCATAGTTGGGAAAGGCAATAAGGTTGATATAGGTGGCACAGATTTAGGGTCAACAGTCTGGGTCAAGCACAGGATAGTCAATATGGCACTGGAGAATCAAGGAGAGATGGATCCGATGGTCATGCACAAGTAAAGCACAATATTTCAGATCAGACACTTCACTAGGGATCAGCCACAATATTTGCAGTGTCCTGAGTCCCAGCTACAATATATAGGGGTTGTTATGCTTATATTTGGGGTGCTGTGAGTTGACCTGCATAACTGTTTTGTGTATTCTGAGAGAGTAAGGGTTAAATATCTGCATATTGTATTAGATGGGTGATTTGTTGGTTACATGGTACACTCTCCAGCTAAGCTGCCATGTAGAAATGTTACGCCGAGCGCTCCGGGTCCCTGCTCCTCCCCGGAGCGCTCACGGCGTTCCTCTCTCTGCAGCGCCCCGGTCAGACCTGCTGACCGGGAGCGCTGCACTGACACTGCCGGCGGGGATGCGATTCGCATAGCGGGACGCGCCCGCTCGCGAATCGCATCCCAAGTCACTCACCTGTCCCGGCCCCCGGCTGTCATGTCCTGGCGCACGCGGCTCCGCTCCTTAGGGCGCGCGCGCGCCAGCTCTCTAAGATTTAAAGGGCCAGTGCACCGATGATTGGTGCCTGGCCCAATCAGCCTAATTAGCTTCCACCTGCTCCCTGGCTATATAATCTCACTTCCCCTGCACTTCCCGGCCGGATCTTGTTGCCATTGTGCCAGTGAAAGCGTTTCCTTGTGTGTTCCTAGCCTGTGTTCCAGACCTCCTGCCTTTGCCCCTGACTACGATCCTTGCTGCCTGCCCTGACCTTCTGCTACGTCCGACCTTGCTCTTGTCTACTCCCTTGTACCGCGTTTATCTCAGCAGTCAGAGAGGTGGATATGACCTGGTTGCTACCGCCACAGCAAGACCATCCCACTTTGCGGCGGGCTCTGGTGAATACCAGTAGCAACTTAGAACCGGTCCACCGACACGGTCCACGCCAATCCCTCTCTGGCACAGGGGATCCACCTCCAGCCAGCCGAATCGTGACAAGAAACTTCCAAAAAGCCAGTGGGAAGGATTTAAAGTCTAACTCCCCAGGGGTCTGGACCAAAACAAGATCAGTTCTAGTCTGACTAAGGCCAGAGCAACATCTCTCTGAGCTGAAGTCCTGCTGGGCAGGTATACACCAAGTATAGAGGGTTTTTCCTAGGTACAGTTAAGTTCAGGCTTATCCTTAAAGGCTTTCTCCGCCTCTAGACATCGTATCCCCTATCCAAAGTATAGGAGATAAGATGTCTGATGGCGGGGGTCCCACCCCAAGCATCCAGTGCACGGAGCGAACTTCGCTCTGTGCTGGATAAAGGCGATGTGGGGAGGAGGCTCGTGACATCACATTCATGCCCCGCTTGTGATGTCACGGCCTTGCCCCCCTCAATGCACGTCTATGGGAGGAGGTGTGATGGTCATCACACCCCCTCCCATAGACTTCCATTGAGGAGCGTGACCATGAGGTCACAAGCCTCTGGTGTTGCACCTAACTCTCTAAACGAACGCTGGGTGCAGCAGGGAGATTGTGGGGGTCAGACATCTTATCCCCTATCCTTTTTATAGGGGATAAAATGTCTAGGGGCGAAGTTCCCCTTTAACTGTATCATGTTCCATACAAAGCCTGCTTTGATCAGGTCAGAAGTCCTGTACTAGTTGCAAGTTTCACCTAACCTGAGACAGATCTAGATGTGATCCATTTTTTAGTCGATCTCAATTAATTTTAAGGGAGTTTCTGTTTTTATTAAAAAAGTGGTATTGACAACAACTCACATAAAGATAAGGTGGAAATTACTAGCAGTGCCAGCCAGGAATATAGACATAGTTATGAATAGTCAGGGTCAAGGTAGGTAGAATTCTTGTGACATGGGTAACCAGGAACAGGGTCAAGGGCACTATTATTTAGTTAGGGAAAATGAGCCCCAGACAACCTTAAATATTTCGATAAAGGAAGAGAAGAGATGGGACAGACTGTACAAGAGATGAGCAGAAATTGTGTGTTGGTGTGCTATGACACCACAATTTGCTTTAACATTACATGGACAGTCATGTGCCCCGTAAGCTTTAATGGCACAACAATAGTCAGCTAGTCACTTACATTAGGGTAATTTTCCGAATGCATATGAGTTGAGAGTCAGACCCAAAAGCATGGTTTATTGTGTTTTAACACGCATACGTTTGATAAAATAACCGGAGCGTTATCACTAGTTGCCATTGAAGTCTATTGGGCCTGTGCCTGTATGTCCATGGATACACCCATGTCCCATTTTGATAGGATGCCACTGTGTCTATTCAACATAAAGGCAAATCATAGTGTGAACCCAGCCTTAGATTCCTGCTTGCCCTGTTTGTAAACACATACATTATTAAAAAACATCATCTCTTCCATTGTAAATACCAGAAATCTTGAAAGTAACTGAGTACCTGTGCATACCCTCCATACTAGTATTTCTATGCCCCCTTCCATGGTGTGATACCACTGTCAAGTGCTAAACTTTGGGCAAGATTGAATAAACAGGTGAAGGTAAACTTAGTCCTTTCCAAGATATATCTAGTAGCATATGACTCAGGGTCAACTAGAGGTTTTCTATGGAAAGTCAGTGAAAGAATTATTGACATATTTTTACTGTGCATGATTATAGTATCTCAACCCACTGTTGGGACTTCTTTTACCAGCAGATCTTCCCAGCAGTCCTGTGCCGTAACAGGGAGTTTTCGGTATTGAGCTTGGCTCACAGACTCAGCAATTTATTCCAGTGGTTTCACTCTTCTTTCTCCTGAAGCTCAGGCAATATGTTTACTGTTTATCTCTTTTGACCCTTTTCTCTCCATTATAAATTCTCTCAATAAAGTTCTCATTGCTGGCCTATGGTAAAGTAAATGTATACTGTACAATTTTATCATATCACATGTATGCAATAACATATTTATTTTTTATTTTCTTCTTTTTTATGGGCAAAGCAGGTAAGCACAAAGGCGTCATTGAATGACTGAAAATTCAGGAATCATAAAAATATGTACAGTCTAAGGCCATGTTCACATGGTGGAATGTCCATGTGGAGTTCCCGCAAAAAAAAAAAAAATTGTACAGACATTCCATTTAAATTTCAATTGGATTCTTAATATCAATAAATTGCCTTTGGTGTCTTGATCAAGCATCTTTTTACAGTTTCTTGGTATGACCTCTTATTCCCTAGATATGAGGGTTTATACACCAGGCAGATGGGTGTGAACTTAATTTTAATAATGGGAAGGACTATAAAGTGATGGGTGGGATTATACTGTCAGGGAAGTTTTACATCTAGGGATGTGTATGCCTAATTCACTGTATAATCCCACCCATCACCTAAACTCTTTCGAACCTGTTATGTTGTTTTGTTTTTTTGGCGCACCCTGTTTGCAACATGTCTGTGCCAGGGCTTACCCATCATGTGCAGGTGTGCAACATAATAGGCAGGAAAGAAAAAGAAAAACTAAATAAAATAAAACCCAACAAAAGGGGTGTGGCAACAAACTTGCATGTGAAACCAGCATATTTATTTAGGTTTCCTATTAAAAAAAAGAGGGGAAAATTTCTGACCAAAACAAAGATGGTCTAAAAATAACCCTACAACGCCACATTACCTGATCCCTTCACTTCTGCATCTTGGGAATTTTGGTTGTTTTTTATCCAAGTGATTTTGCTTGGTACTAGGGTCGCTAGTTAAAATGTGTGTACAGTTACTGGTACTCATTTGGAAGGCAATTCAGAATTATTATGTTTACTGCATGTGCCAACAAACTCACACATCAAAGCAAAGAATTAAAAAAAAATGAGAAAAAAAATACATGGATTATCAAAGCTACAACAAATACAACCCCATAGGCCTCATTAACTAAGGCTTTTCTGAATATATTTTGTAGGGTTCTTTGTGAAGCATTTATTGGGTGCCAGAATTTGCGGCAAAAAATACAAAAAAACCCTACTAACTCTCCACATTACTCTAAAGACCCAAAAAGGGGTGTGGTCATCGAGGGAATGGGTTATGTCTCCAAAAAAGCCTACATTTAAATGAGGGCTTATATCTCTTCTTGTCACATTTTGGTATATCTACATTGTATTTTATATATGTGGTTGCAATGGTTATACATAACTATTTTTATACATTTTAATTGTGCTGAAGCATGTGACCTTACCAAGATTCGGGAATCCTTGATTTATTTTGGAGGTAAAAAAAAAAAACGTATTTGGCATGTAAATAGTTGTAGCAACCTCCAAGCCACTGTACCGTTATTTGTTCTCTGTTGGGATCTTTGAGGACTATTTGGCAAATACTGTAAAACATATCTAATATGTCGAGACCCCTATTTTCCAGGAATTGATGAAGAGTACTTGAAATTGCAATTTTAGTACTGATATGCCAATTCCCAGAATGATGACCCAGAGTATAGCCGAAAGTAAAAATGATGCCCGCCCCAAACTCTATGCTCTGAATCATAATTCTGGGAATGTGATGTGTGTGGCCGTCCCTAACCTGTTACCTCAAATGTGCACCCCGCTCAGGGGTGGGGAGAGAGCACTGTGCATTAGAGGCAACTGCAAACCCCCAATGCTGTTGACTTTGTCCCATGACCCATTTTTTGGGGGGGAGAAAAAAAAGATATTATCAGGGGTATTGGAAAATAGTTTTTTTTTTTGGGGGGGGGGGGGTTGGCTTTAAAATTTTGAAGACAACCTTCTCTGGACAAGTACATTGGAGTCGAATTCTGGGGAATTAAAATCAGGGAAAAGGATAAAAATTTAGTGCTCCATGGAAGTGTGATACTCCCTGAGGCAATCCTTAATGCAGAGGCCCAGATGATCGGGGCAAGTGTCGCATTGAGTGGTGGTGTCCTTCCAAATCCCCTCTTGGGACACACTCTGCATTTTTTCTGGGATCGCCCCTTCCTTCCAGTGTGGGGGACCTCACCTGGAAAGTGTTGGCCGGGGACGATGGGGACGATCTGGGACACTGAAGGTCCAGAGGTGCTCTGACCCGCTCCTTGGCGGTCACCAAAGATGAGGGCCTTTAGAACTACCTCTTGGAACTACAGGAATGTCTCTGTGTTGCCAGCATACTGGGACAGTACAAAAGAGTGGTAAATGACAACCTGTACCATTTAGACCGCAACTTTTTTGTTCCATGCCCATGTTTTATGCATGGCATTATATGGCTTTAGGACTTCATCAGAAAGATCAACTCCCCCCATATACCGATTGTAGTCCAGAATAAAATTGGGCTTGATGACCGGTCCCTCGGTACCTCGCACAGAGACAGGGGTGTTGCCGTTCCCATGAATTGTGGACAGCATAAGGACATCCCTCTTATCCTTATACCTGACCAGCAACAGGTTTTCATGGGAAAAGGCACATTTTCTCAACCCGGGGGATAGGAATTTGGATGGGATAGGAAGGAAGGCCTCTTTACTTCTTCCGGACTGTCCCACAAGCGACCATGGATCTGGCAGCAAGGGATGTGAAGAAAGAGATATTAGTATAAAAGTTATCCATGTTTAGGTGGTAACCTTTATCTAGCAATGGGTGCAAAAGGCCCCAAATTTTCCCGCTAACACCCAGAGTGGGGGGACATTCTGGGGGTTCAATGCGGGAATCTCGTCCCTCATACACCATAAACTTGCAAGTGTACCCTGAGCTACTCTCGCAAAGTTTATACATCTTCACGCCATGTATTGCTGGAAGCTGAGTCTACCCTTAAAGCTGATGAGAGATTCATCAATAGCGACCTCCCTTCCAGGGACATAGGCCTCCCAAAATTTGGCCCCGAAGTGATTGATGACTGGCCTGATTTTATACAGGTGGTCATACGCAAAAAAAAGCCCTGCGCCAAAAAAAAAAAGTTTACCTAATCAGTGGTGTGCACACTGATTAGCGCTTAGTGGTGGAAGGGAGCACAGAAGTCAGTGGGGGTTCCGGCCACTCAGCCCAGAACAGCCCAGACCCCCACACAAAATACCCCCAAAAAAAGATTAAAAAAAAAAAACGCTTAACCCCGAAAAAATGCACCCACCTGAACCCAAATAAACCCGCTGATCAGTGATACACTGACAGCGGTGGGGCAGGCCGCACACAGAGGTATGGTCCGTCCACACAGTACAGGCCTGCTTCTGGTGGCATGGACCGCCTATTGGTGCAAAAAATAAAATAAAAAAAGCCGATATAAACCGAAAATACGCCTGCACCACACAAAAAAACGCTGATCAGTACTACGGGACTGATCAGCGGCGGGTGGGCTTTAGCTAATGGTGGTGGACCGCTCTTTTATGGCTAAGAGGACCTGGCCACACGTTTAGCAAAAAAACCAAAAAAGGTCTGCTCCCCCAAAAAAACACTGGCACAGACCGCAGAAACCCTGTAGCTAAAGGTGCTGCGGACCTGTGGACACCTACAGATGTGCAATGAAAAAAAATGTATTTTTTTTTTACCTCCTAAACTCTTTCCCTGCCTAATCTAAAACTGTCCCTAAACGCTGCTGTGCCAGGGGAGCACAGAACAATGCCAGATGGCACTTTTTGGACTGTGAGGGGGGAGATACAGGAAGGAGCTCTGCTCTGATCAGCACCAGATATAAAATGGTGCTGATCAGAGCGGAGCATTGTGCTCTTGCTCTCCTCCTCCCTCCTCATACACTGTGATTGGTGCGGTCACTACGGCTGCCCAATTACATCTGTACTGGGGGGTGTGTGCAGAGACAGAGGGATCCCAGGGTCTCTTCTCTCGTTCCTCTGCACTGAGGAGCCTCGTCAACTGTATGAAGAAATATTTAGTCTATTAAATATTATAGGATAATGCAAATACAGTGAATCTTCTCCAAAAGACCACCTTTATAAAAAAATAAAAATAAAAAACACCTTACTCAGACCATATGTTTTTTTTTTTCAAACACCATCCTGCTAGAATATTTTGTGCAATTTTGGGTTGTTATCTTAACCTCTTCAGGACATAGGGCGTATGGATACGCCCTGAATCCCGAGTCCTTAAGGACCGAGGGCGTATCCATACGCCCGTGGGAATTCCGGCCCCCACCGCTAGCCGGTTGGGGACCGGAGCCGGATGCCTGCTGAAATCGTTCAGCAGGCATCCCGGCACATCGCCCAGGGGGGTCATTATGCCCCCCCATGTCGGCGATCCCGCAGATCGCTGGACAATTCAGTCCAGCGATCTGCGGCGATTCCGGGTTAATCGGGTCTCCAGTGACCCGGTGACCCGGAACAGCCAGAGCCTGCAGGGGTGAGGTGGCACTGGTGCCACCTCACGATCGCCCTGATTCGTCGGCCGGATTACCGGCCGACCAATCAGGGCGCCTGCTGCGGGTGTCACTCCCGCACCCGCTCCGCCCCTCTTCTGGAGGACGTGAGCGGGTGCGGGACGTGCACCCCGGGTGCTGGGGACCCCGATCCCCGGCGCCCCTGTTGGGATCGGGGCCCCAGGAGCAGCTGCGGCGGCGGGACTGACCTGCAGCGTCTGGATCGTTGGAGGTGAGTGACAGCCTCCAGCTGTTGCTTAGCAACAGCTCCCAGCATGCAAAAAGGGCATGCTGGGAGCTGTAGTTATGCAACAGCAGGAGGCAGACCACCACAACTCCCAGCATTCCCTTATGGGCATGCTGGGACTTATGGTTTTGCAACAGCTGGAGGCACATTCTTTCTATGGAAAAGTGTACCTTCAGCTGTTGTCTAACTACAACTCCCAGCTTGCACAAACAGCTAAAGTGCATGCTGGGAGTTGTAGTGGTGCATCTGCTGGTTGCATAACTACAACTCCCAGCATGCCCGTTGGCTGTCGGTGACTGCTGAGAGTTGTAGTTTTGCAACAGCTGAAGGCACACTGGTTGTGAAACTCAGAGTTTTTTTTTACCTAACTCAGTGTTTCACGACCGGTGTGCCTCCAGCTGTTGCAAACTACAACTCTCAGCAGTCACCGTACACCATGCACCGTACATGCTGGGAGTTGTAGTTTTGCAACAGCTGGAGGCACACTGGTTGTGAAACACTGAGTTAGGTCACAAACTCAGTGATACATAACCAGTGTGCCTACAGTTGTTGCAAAACTGCAACTCTCAGCAGTCACCGACAGCCAACGGGCATGCTGGGAGTTGTAGTTATGCAACAGCTGGATGTCCCCCCCAATGTGAACGTACAGGGTACACTCACATGGGCGGAGGATTACAGTAAGTATCTGGCTGCAAATTTGAGCTGCCGCAAACTTTCTGCTGCAGCTCAAATTGCCAGCGAGAAACTACTGTGAACCCCCGCCCGTGCGACTGTACCCTAAAAACACTACACTACACTAACACAAAAAATAAAATAAAAAGTAAAAAACACTACGTATACACATACCCCTACACAGCCCCCCTCCCCAATAAAAATGAAAAACGTCTGGTACGCCACTGTTTCCAGAACGGAGCCTCCAGCTGTTGCAAAACAACTCCCAGTATTGTCGGACAGCCGTTGACTGTCCAGGCATGCTGGGAGTTTTGCAACAGCTGGAGGCACCCTGTTTGGGAATCACTGGCGTAGAATACCCCTATGTCCACCCCTATGCAAGTCCCTAATTTAGGCCTCAAATGCACATGGCGCTCTCTCACTTTGGAGCCCTGTCGTATTTCAAGGCAACAGTTTAGGGTCACATATGGGGTATCGCCGTACTCGGGAGAAATTGTGTTACAAATTTTGGGGGGTATTTTCTGCTTTTACCCTTTTTAAAAATGTAAAATTTTTGGGAAACCAAGCATTTTAGGTAAAAAAAAATTTTCTTTTTTACATATGCAAAAGTCGTGAAACACCTGTTGGGTATAAAGGTTCACTTAACCCCTTGTTACGTTCCCCGAGGGGTCTAGTTTCCAAAATGGTATGCCATGTGGGTTTTTTTTTTTGCGGTCCTGGCACCATAGGGGCTTCCTAAATGCGGCATGCCCCCAGAGCAAAATTTGCTTTCAAAAAGCCAAATGTGACTCCTTCTCTTCCGAGACCTGTAGTGCGCCAGCAGAGCACTTTTCACCCCCATATGGGGTGTTTTCTGAATCGGGAGAAATTGGGCTTCAAATTTTTAGGGGTATTTTCTGCTATTACCCTTTTTAAAAATAATTTTTTTTGGGGAAAACAAGCATTTTAGGTAAATTTTTTTTTTTTTTTTTACATTTGCAAAAGTCGTGAAACACCTGTGGGGTATTAAGGTTCACTTTATCTCATGTTACATTCCCCGAGGGGTCTAGTTTCCAAAATGGTATGCCATGTGTTTTTTTTTTGCTGTTCTGGCACCATAAGGGCTTCCTAAAGGTAACATGCCCCCCAAAAACCATTTCAGAAAAACGTACTCTCCAAAATCCCCTTGTCGCTCCTTCCCTTCTGAGCCCTCTACTGCGCCCGCCGAACACTTTACATAGACATAGGAGGTATGTGCTTACTCGAGAGAAATTGGGCTACAAATACAAGTAAAAATTTTGTCCTTTTACCCCTTGTAAAAATAAAAAAATTGGGTCTACAAGAACATGTGAGTATAAAAAATGAAGATTGTGAATTTTCTCCTTCACTTTGCTGCTATTCGTGTGAAACACCTAAAGGGTTAAAACGCTGACTGAATGTCATTTTGAATACTTTGGGGGGTGTAGTTTTTATAATGGGGTCATTTATGGGGTATTTCTAATATGAAGACCCTTCAAATCCACTTCAAACCTGAACTGGTCCCTGAAAAATACTGAGTTTGAAAATTTTGTGAAAAATCGGAAAATTGCTGCTGACCGTTGAAGCCCTCTGGTGTCTTCCAAAAGTAAAAACACGTCAATTTTATGATGCAAACATAAAGTAGACATATTGTATATGTGAACAAAAAAAAAATGTATTCGTAATATCCATTTTCCTTACAAGTAGAGAGCTTCAAAGTTAGAAAAATGCTAAATTTTAAAATTTTTCATCAAATTTACGGATTTTTCACCAAGAAAGGTTGCAAGTATCGACAAAAATTTACCACTATGTTAAAGTAGAATATGTCACGAAAAAACAATCTCGGAATCAGAATGATAACTAAAAGCATTCCAGAGTTATTAATGTTTAAAGTGACAGTGGTCAGATGTGCAAAAAACGCTCCGGTCCTTAAGGCCAAAATGGGCTCCGTCCTGAAGGGGTTAAAAAGGTTTTACTGTATAGGGAATTTTAACCATTATACTGTTATACCATTATATTGTATACTTTAAGTGGCAGTGCAGGGCAGCTTCAGCTCGGCTTCCACTGAAATGACTGGTAATCGAGCTGCAGTTACTCAGCACCAGCAATATTCAATGAATGTCACAGGTCTTCAGGCCCCATACACTGTATAGTGTAGGGTGCTGGCGCCCCACTCCGTTCAGTGATAGATGGCCTATCCTGTGAATTGGACATCCATCCATGGTCCTGCAAATCCCCTTTAACTTTGTACTGTAGCAACACTGTGAGCATTATCCTTGTATTATGCTTCTGTTTTATTCTCCCTCTATTGTGACATCCACATTTGTGTGAAATCAGTATGTTTATTATTATTTATTCTTAATGTTTATTATTCCTGTTCTGTGACATCACTGTAAGTGAAAAGACTTTCCAGTGTACATTCTACTGTGACTTTATGGTGTTTAAAGAGGTACTCCGCCCCTATACATGTTATTCCCTATCCAAAGCTTGGGGAGTCCGTGATCGTAAGGTCATGCCACTCCCCCTCCATTCATGTCTATGGGAGGGGGTGTGACGACTAGTACACAGCCATCACGTCTCCTCCCATAGACATGAATGGAGGGGGCATGGCGGCTGTGTTCGCCAGTCATCTAGCACTGTACGGAGTTTGCTCCAAGCACCAGATGACTGGGGTGCTGCTGAAGATCAGATATGTTATCCCTTTTCCTTTGGACCTTTACTTTTCCATTTTGTGACATCACCTTGTGCATCATCTCAGCAACATTGATCATTGTCCACCATCTCAGAGTGACATCACTGCGACTATTATTCTTTTGCTTCCACTTTACTGCTGAGACCCCCACCCATTGGAACACATAGGAAGACATGCTTCTCCCCGCAACTCTCTCTTTGTTTACTCAAGTATTGGTGGGGGTCTCATCACCCAGACCCTCGCCAATCAAAACTTTTGATACATCTCTACATAATGGGGGAGATTTATCAAAACCTATCAAGAGGAAAAGTTGCTGAGTTGCCCATCAGATCGCTTCTTTCATTTTTCAGAGGTCTTTTCAAAAATGAAAGAAATGATCTGATTGATTGCTATAGGCAACTCCGCAACTTTTCCTCCGGACGTGTTTTGATAAATCTCCCCCCTCTTAAAATGTAAAGATATTTAGGTGGGCTAAGGTTCCAGCACTTTCTCTTTAGCCGAGTGCAGTACAGACGTGACATTGTACAGTATTTTTCCTTTCTATGCTTCGGAATGCACTCACCCATCTCTATTTCATACCGATTTAAACATGTTTTTTTGTGCGTATTGTGACCTATATTATGTTTAATGGCTGAATTAAACGAGTCTTACACTGAACAACATTATTTTGGACAAATATTTTGGCAGTCGTGCCTGGGTGTGTCTGCATCAGGGTGAGGCAGATATTCAGTCCAAAAAATAGAAGTACAGATGAAACAAGCAACTTTCGCATTAACAAAATGTTAAATATACTGTATGCTGTATTTTTTCCAGATCTGTACAATAGAGATTAGGTATTAACCCTGTCATTTCCAAATGGGTTTCTGTAAATGAATCATTCCACTTACAGTACAGATTAGGGTTCTTTTTCCAGAAACTACTGCAGACATGTAGGCAGTCATAGCTATGAAGAACAGGCGGTGGTCCAAAGTCTTGTCAAAGGAACGCATGGAATTAATCCTTTCAGTGCCAGAGGTGGTTGATGACAATGTTCAGTTCGGAAGCTAAAACATTTTTCTGAAAGTGCAAGTTCACCTTTTATTAACTTGCATTAATGTAAAAGTTAATAGCATAAATAGTAATTTCCTTATATAGTTATGTTGTCATGATTGTTAAGCGTCTTAAACCACATATATAGGTTGTTATACAATTCATATGCCTAAACATTAGTCAGTTTGTCCATCAACACACCACATAAAATAAAATAGCTGTAGTCTGTTGACGGAGACTGTGGTTAAATAGAATTCTAACTTTGTTGCTCCATTAAAGGGGTACTCCAGTGTGGAATTTTTTTTAAAAATCAACTGGTGCCAGAAAGTTAAACGGTTGCCGTCTAAGGACGAGCCAGCTCATCCTGACATGGCAAGCGCTGTATGATGCGGGCTACTGACTCAAGCCCACGCCATACCGCACGGCCCCCAGCTGATTCCTGTAGCTGGGGGCTGCCATTAATAGCCGACATGCGGTGATCACCGCAGCTGGCTATTAACCCTTTAGATCGCCGCTGTCAAAGTTGACAGCGGCGTCTAAAGGGACATTTAAACCATCCCTGGTCGTCCAGTGGGGTGGATCGCCACCCCGCAACGCGATTGTGGGGGGGAACGATTCACTGTGGAGGCAGCCGGAGGGCTTACCTTTCCTCCGACAGCTGTCCCGGCTCTGTGATTGATAGAGCCTGGTTGAACCAGGCTTTATCAATCAGGCACAGAGCACAGAAGATCAATGTGGTTTTATGGAATCACATTGATCTGTATGAGGAATATACTGATTACTCCTAAAAGTGTAAAAAAAAGTTAAATAAAAAGTTTCAAAAAACACCAATTAACCCCTTTCATATTAAAAGTTTTAATCACCCCCCTTTTCCCAAATTCCATATAAAAAATATGTAAACATAATAAAAATAAACATATGTGGTATTGCCGCGTGCGTAAATGTTCAAACTATAAAAATATAATGTTAATTAAACCGCACGGTCAATGGCGTACACATTAACAAAATTCCAAAGTCCAAAATTGCATATTTTTGGTGACTTTGTATACCCTAAAAGAATGTATAAAAAGCGATCAAAAAGTCCCATCAAAACAAAAAGGGTACCGATAAAAAAAATTAAACCTATATAAATTAGGTATCCTTGTACCCGAATGAACCTACAGAATAAAGATATGGCATCATTTGTACTGAAAAGTGCACTGCCTAGAATCGGAAGCCCCCAAAAGCGACAAAATGGTGTTTTTTTTTCCAATTTTGCCCCACAAATATTTTTTTTTCTGGTTTCGCAGTAAATTTTGTGATGAAATTATTGATGTCATTATAAAGGACAATTGGTGGCACAAAAAAACAAAGCCCTGATATGGGTCTGTATGTGCAAAATTGAAAGCATTATGATTTTTAGAAGGTGATGAGGAAAAAACAAAAGTGAAAAAACGGAAAAACCCTGCATCCTTAAGGGGTTAAACAGATTTGTAAATTACTTCTTTTTATATATATATATATATATATATATATATATATATATATATATAATTGTTTATATTTCAAGTTTTTCAAAATTGTTAACAAAAAGAAGAAAAGCAAGTATGCAAAATGTTATGTCAATACAATCAACATTAAAAAGAATTACAGGAAAGAAGATGAATAGTAAAATAAAAGAAGGAAAAGAAGGAAAAAAATAAAAAAGAAAGTAATCATGTAAAAAATAAATAAAAAAAAGACATTTGTTGATAACCTTCATAGAGTCTCATAAAGTTCATAAACTTCATAAAGTTTAACAGATTTGTAAATTACTTCTATATAAAAATCTTAATCCTTCCAGTACTTATCAGCTGCTGTATGCTATAGAGGAATCTATTTTATGTCTGACTACAGTGCTCTCTGCTGACACCTCTGCCCATGTCAGGAACTGCCCAGAGCAGGTGCAAATCCCCATAGCAAGCTTCACCTGCTCTAAACAGTTCATGACATGGACAGAGGTGTCAGCAGAGAACACTTTGGAAAGACAGAAGAGAAATTCAAGAAGAAAAGAACTTCCTCTTTAGTATACAGCAGCTGATAGGTACTGGAAGGAATAAGATTTTTAAATAGAAGTAATTCACAAATCTGTTTAACTTTCTGGAACCAGTTGATTATTAGTAACCCTTTAACACCCTTGGGACTGAAACCATTTTGACCCTAAGGACCAGAGCATTTTTTGCAATTCTGACCAATGTCACTTTAAGCATTAATAACTCTGGGATGCTTGTACTTATGAATTTGATTCAGAGATTTTTTTTCGTTATATATTCTACTTTATGTAAGTGGTAAATTTTAGTTGATACTTGCATAATTTCTTGGTGAAAAATTCCAAAATTTCATGAAAAATTTGAAATGTTTGCATTTTTATAACTTTGAAGCTCTCTCCTTGTAAGGAAAATAGACATACTAAATAAATTATATATTGATTCACATATACAATGTGTCTACTTTATGTTTGCATCATAAAGTTGAGATGTTTTTACTTTTTAAAGCTTCAAAGCTCAGCAGCAATTTTCCAATTTTTCAAGTACATTTCAAAATCTGAATTTTTCAGGACCAGTTCAGTTTTGAAGTGAATTTGAGGGTCTTTATGTTAGAAGTACCCCATAATGGACCCCATTATTAAAACTGAACCCTTCATTGTATTCAAAAAGCCATTCAGAAAGTTTGTTAACCCTTTAGGTGTTTTTCACACTAACATGTTCTTGTTGACCCATATTTTAATTTTTACAATGGGTAAAAGGAGAAAAAGCCCCCCCAAAATATGAAACCAAATTTCTCTTGAGTAAGGAAATACCTTATATGTGGATGTAAAGTGCTCTGTGGGTGCACTAGAGGGCTCAGAAGAGAAGGAGTGACAACGGGATTTTGGAGAGCGAATTTTGCTGATGGTTTTGGGGGGGCATGTTGCATTTAGGAAGCCCCTATGGTGCCAGAACAGTGAAAAACTGGTATATTGTTTGGGAAACTACACCCTTCAAGGAACATAACAAGTGGCACAGTGAGCCTTAACACCCCACAGGTGTTTGCCGAATTTTCATTAAAGTTGGACGTGAAAATGAAAAATTTAATTTTTTTTCACAAAAATGCTGATGTTACCCCAGATTTTTCATTTTCACAAGGGATAATAGGTCAAAATGTCCCCCAAAATTTGAAACACCATTTCTCTCAAGTAAGGAAATATATCATATGTGGATGTAAAGTGCTCTGTGGGTGCACTAGAGGGCTCAGAAGGGAAGGAGCAAAATTGGGCTTTTGGAAAGCGAATTTTGCTGAAATGGTTTTTGCGGGGCATGTCACATTTAGGAAGCCCCCATGGTGCCAGAACAGCAAAGACCACCCCATATTGTGTACTATTTGGGAAACTACACCCCTCAAGGAATGTAACAAGGGGTACAGTGAGCCTTAACACCCCACAGGTGTTTGGCGACTTTGCGTTCAAGTTGGACATAAAAATGAAAAAAAAAAAACATTTTTCCAAAAATGCTGATGTAACCCCAAATTTTTCATTTTCACAAGGGGAAATAGGTGAAAATGTCCCCCACAATTTGAAACCCCATTTCTCTTGAGTAAGGAAATACCTCATATGTGCGCTCTCACTCCTGAGCCTTGTTGTGTGCCGTGCAGAGCATTTTACATCCACATATGGGGTATTTATGTACTTGGGAGAAATTGCGTAACAAATTTTGGGGGTCTTTATTTCCTTTTACCTTTTATGTAAATGAAAAGAATGGGGCAACACCAGCATGTTAGAATAAAAACATTTTTTTTTTACATGCTGGTGTAGACCCCAACTTTACCTTTTCATAAGGGGTAAAAGGAGAATAAGCCTCCCAAAATTTGCAGCGCAATTTCTTCCGAGTACAAAGATACCCCATGTGTTGCCCTAAACTGTTGCCTTAAAATATGACAGGGCTCTGAAGTGAGAGAGCGCCATGCACATTTGATGCCTAAATTAGGGATTTTCATAGGGGTGTACCCGGAAGCAAGTGTTACACTTGCCTCCTCCACCAAAAATACTGTACATCAGTTTTCCCAAAACAAGGTGCCTCCAGCTGTTGCAAAACTCCCAATATGCCTGGACAGTCAATGGCTGTCCGCCAACACTGGGAGTTGTTATTTTGCAACAGCTGGAGGCTCCGTTTTGGAAAAACTGATGAACAAGATGTTTTTTATTTTTATTGTGGGGTGGGGTAGTGCATATATAGTGTTTTATTCTTTATTTACGGTTAGTGTAGTGTAGTGGTCTTAGGCTACATTCACACGGGCGGAGGTTTACAGTGAGTTTCCCGCTGCAGCGGAAAATTTGCTGGATCTCAAACTTGAAGCGGGAATCTTTCTGCAAACCCCCGCTTGTGTGAATGTACCCTGGGGGGGGGGGACTACAACTTCCAGGATGCACTGAAAGACCATGCATGCAGGGAGTTGTAGTTATGCAACAGCTGGAGGCACACTGGTTGGGATTGGGAAACACTGTTAGGTAACAGACTGCTGCAGTGTTTCCCCACCACTGTCTGTTTCCTAACTCAGTGTTTCGCAACCCATGTGCCTCCAGCTGTTGTAAAACTACAACTCCCAGCAAGCATGGTCTGTCAGTGCATGCTGGGAGTTATAGTTTTGCAACAGCAGGAGGTACACAGGTTGGGAAACACTGAGTTAGGAAACAGACAATGTTTCCCAACCAGTGCATCTCCAGTTGTTGCAATACTACAACTCCCAGTATGCCAGACAGCCAAAGGGCATGTTGAGAGTTGTAGTTATGCAACAACTGGAGGAGAACAGTTAAGAGATCACTGTGTAGTGGTCTCCAAACTGTAGCCCTCCAGATGTTACAAGACTTCAACTCCAAGCATGCCCAGACTGCCCAGGCATGCTGGGAGTTGTAGTTCGGCAACATCTGAAGGGCCAGATGTTGCCGAACTACAACTTCTAGCATGCCTGGACAGTTTCGGCATGCTTTGAATTGACATCTGGAGCGCTACAGTTTGGAGACCACTGTACAGTATAGTCGTCTCCAAACTGTGCCCATCCAGATGTTGCAAAACTACAACTCCCAGCATGCTGAGACTGTCCAAGCATGCTGGGAGTTGTAGTTCTGCAACATCTGAAGGGCCAGATGTTACAGAACTAAAACTCCCAGCATGCCTGGACAGTCTGGGCATGTTGAGAGTTGTAGTTTTGCAACATCTGGAAGGACAGTGGTCTACAAACTGTGGTCCTCCAGATGTTGCAAAACTACAACTCCCAGCATGCCCATACATCCAAAGGCTGTCTGGGCATGCTGGGAGTTGTAGTTTTAAAACTCCTAGATACAGCAGTGAAGATCACTTTACGGCGATCTTCACAGCTGTGTCTGGGAAACTGCCGCCTCCACTTGCCTGCCGCCTCCTGTCAGCAGCCGGTCCCTGGTTGCCGGTCCCTGGTTCCCTGGCAACGGCCCCACACATTCCCACCATCTTTCCCCGCTCTGAACGTTCCCCACCCCCGCCCCTGCCCTGCAATTCGCCGATTTGCTGCATCGGCCAATCGCAGGGGATAGGGGGACGTGGCACCTTGCCACCTCGCTCCTATCCTTTAGGATCATTGGGATGTCTCTGACAGCTCCGATCATGCCTATTTTCCGGATTATCGGTTCATCAGAGACCCGATCAGCCCAGAATAGCCGTGAATCTCCAATCTGACTCCATTTACTTTAATGATCCGACCGGAGTCAAACGGTGACTCCGGTCGGCTCAGTTTTGACCCGTATGCGGTTTTGGACCGGACCTAAAACCGTAGTATACTACGGTTTTAGGTCCGGTCAGGAAACCGCATACGTGTCAAAACTGAGCCGAACGGAGTCACCGTTTGACTCCGGTCGGATCATTAAAGTAAATGGAGTCAAGGGCTGATCCGGCTGGGGTACGGGAGTGCCCGGTTTGCCCCTCCCCGGATCCGGCACCCGTATGTACATAACGTGGTGTGAATGCACCCTTAGCCATATTTTCATGCAGTTATGTCCCAGGCTATCATTCATATTGATTTATATTGAAACTCAAATACAATGAGACGCCACTAACACCCTCTGGCACTCATGTCGATACTAAACTACACTTTCCAGCATTTCTGGTTTTATCAAGTTAAAAGAAAAAGAAACAATGCCTGGTAATCTTACAGTGAAACTTTTCATGTACCTAACTAGGTCAATCCAACATACTTACCAGGGCCGTTAATTCTTTCTATTGGCAAGAAAGCAGAGAGATTTATCTGAGAGGTAGCAGAGACCATTAAATATTATGTGCAGAGAACATATACTGGCCGACATTTATCATTGTCTTCAGACAGTTTTTTGTGTCTAGAAAAGGCGCAAACAGGGTTTATTTGCGCCTTTTGGTTTACCCATTTCTGCTGATTTTGAGTTGCAATCCACTGATTTTGGCAATACACATGATATGGAAGGGTTTTATCAACTGTGAAAAGGCGTAAAAAGGTGCAAAGCCACTGTATAGTCTCTAAAACTACACCAGCCCAGACTTAGCTTACCGTATATACTCGAGTATAAGCCGAGTTTTCCAGCACAATTTTTCGTGCTGAAAACACCCCCCTTGGCTCATACTCGAGTGAACTCTCCGCCCTCAGTGGTCCTCAACCTGATGGCTGTCTGGGCATGCTGGGAGTTGTAGTTTTGAAACATCTGGAGGTCCGCAGGTTGAAGACCACTGCCAGGGCCTTGACGACGACGCACAGGGACGTTGACGTTGAACGTCCCTGTGCGTCGTCGTCAAGGCAACGTCATTATTCCGGGGCCGGGCACGAAGCGCGGAAAAGAGGCCCGCCCGGTGAAGATGGACAGCCCGGAACGATTATCCCGCCCCACCGGACGATCCTGCAGCACAGATGGCCCAGACCAGCTCACCCGAACGTCCCGCGGAGCGGAGGTGAGTACAAAACTAAAGGGGGGAGGGGGGGCTGGATGACGACGAAGGCCCGGGCAGTGGTCTTCAACCTGCGGACCTCCAGATGTTTCAAAACTACAACTCCCAGCATGACCGGACAGCCGATGGCTGTCCGGGCATGCTGGGAGTTGTAGTTTTGAAACTTCTGGAGGTCCGCAGGTTGAAGACCACTGTTAAATCAGACATTGACAAGCGGTGATGATGAAGGGGGTGGTGTGGGATGATGACAGGGTAATGATGAAGGGGGGGAGGATAAAGGGGGGGATGATAACAGGGTAATGATTACAGGGTAATGATGAAGGGGGGGATGATGACAGGGTAATGATGAAGGGGAGGATGATGACAGGGTAATGATTACAGGGTAATGTTGAAGGGGGGGATGATGACAGGGTAATGATGAAGGGGGGGATGATGACAGGGTAATGATGAAGGGGGGATGATGACAGTTGATGATGATGACAGGGTGATGATGATGAGGGTGTTAATGACGGGGGTCTGGATGATGACAGGGGGATGATGTATTTCCCACCCTAGGTTTATAGTCGAGTCAATAACTTTTCCTGGGTTTTTGGGGTGAAATTAGGGGCCTCGGCTTATATTCAGGTCGGCTTATACTCGAGTATATACGGTAGCTTCTTGGTGTATGTGAAGACAGAAATTTCTGAAAATATCACCTGTACAAAATGTATCAAATGCTCTGTGACCATTTAATAAATTTGATGTTCCTACACATTACCAGCACACACAAAAAAGGTGTAGAAAAATACTTCACTTACATTTATAATGATAAATGCCGGCCATTGTGCTTACAGGAGATAAACAGAACAGTATTAGCTTCAGCCAATAGCAGCAGAGCGGGAAGCGAGGTCAGATGAGTGGGTGGTCTTCTCCTGGTAAGTCAAGTGATATGCTTTATGATTGAGGTTTTAAGGACCTGTAAGGAAAAGATTACCTTATCTAAAGTTGCATTTGAGGGACAAAGGTTAAAAATAATAAGGATAAACCACCCTAATAGGGTGAAAGTAAAATAACTGTGGTCTAGTCTAAAAAGGACTTTCTGTAAAAAAGCATAGATTGCTACTTGTTAAGTGAAGCATAGACTTCTGTACCAATACAGCATCCCTATCATGTAAATACAGCTATCATTTTTTTTATTTGATTTATTTTATGTGAAAAGCCATTGGGCGGCTCTGTTACTTACTGCCTCCAGTCTCTAACTGCACTCACTCCTCTTTGCCATGTCAGGTCTCCACATTTCCAGCAGCACTGTACTGGTTCTTCTGTCCTACCTAATGCTGCTCCCCCCCTTTTCCGCCTGCCTTCTTGTTTTCTCTGCTGTAGCTTCTCCATTAAGCCTTTAAGGGCCACAGCCATTTCTACGTATTTAAAGGGCCAGCGTTCATACCTCTAAAACTTTACTACATCTCTGCCTTATTCCTGGGTATCGTTCTCATATTGCTGTGTATGAGAATCAGAACTGACTACTCCTATTTGCCTATCCCACTGGTGCCATGCACTGGTACCATCTGGTCTACTGGAACAGCTGCTACCCACATGGGGCAACACTTGTGGAGCGACGTGGTATCATCTAGCAGCAGAAGTCTAGCTTTTGCATCATGGAGCGGGATAAAAGGTGAAGATGTAGAGGTTTTTTAGACTCTGCTCCCGTGCGTTGCCAAATTAGTTTGGTAGCACAGCGGGTCCACCATCCCTTGCCAGTTACATTGTGTATATTGTTTATGTAACACTCATGGTTTAGTAGACAGGAACACTTGTGGCAGATGAGACAGACCGTACCAGGGAGCGGAGTCTAAGGTGCCGCTGGTTTTCACCAGAGCCCGCCACAAAGCGGGATAGTTTTGCTGCGGCAGGAGGCACCCAGGCCGCTACCCCTGGCACGGCTCGACCACACAGACGGCTGAGGAGATACGAGGCACAGGTAGGATATGGCAACTCGTGGTCAGGATAGCAGAAGGTCAGGGCAGGCAGTACAGATGTGCAGTCAGGGACGCAGCAGGAGGTCAGTAGGCAGACGGCAAAGGAGCAAGGTCAGGTCACAGAACTAGGGGTCAGAAACACGGCAAGGCATCTCTCAGGAACGCTTTCTCTCAGGCACTAGGGCAACAAAGATCTGGCAGGGAAGTGTAGGAGGTGGTGGAACTTATAACTGAGCCACAGGTGTTCACTTAATTATTGGGCATACTGGCCCTTTAAATTTCCAATATATATTGATAGGAGAAAAGGTAGTGAAATATACTGAAGTAGTGAAATATATGAGATATTTGTGTGGGTTCCTTGTTCATGAGCATACCTGACTTCTCAATAATATAAATATTAAAATTGTTTGTCAGTTTATTTAAAGGAGTGTCATACAGTTTGCCTTAAAATACGACGCTACGGGTTGCACAAGAAATTGTTACCCCCTTTGTCAGTGCAGAGGAGGATGTCCAGAGCCTGCAGCGAGGAGGGAGTACCAATAGAACCAATCAATAAAAAAAATGTCAGTAAACAGAAGAGAAATCTAAGAGATTTGGCAGTAAAGGCAAATACTTATTCATTATGTAATACCATCAGGGAGGCTTTTGATTGGTCCCAAATTTATGACAACAACGTTTTGTTACCGTTAAAGACAGAAAAACTCACAAGGCTCCCTGAAAAAACTTGAAACTGACAAAAGTAATAATGAATAAAAATTACTGAAAATTACCTGATGAAAGTTAGACATTGCTTTGGAATTGTGGTTCAACAGAATCATTTTAAAAAACAAAAAATAAAACTGGCCTGGACAAACATGAACCTAATATTTTGTTGCAAAACCTTCTGAGGCAATCGTTGGACATATCCCAGTATCTAGTACGCATGAGTAAGGAGGCGTTCCCCTGAAACATCGCGTCAGACCCTGATGGCTCCCGACTAGTGCAATCTAAGACCTCTGCCAGTATGGATGTATGCCTAGTTTTTACACCTATAAGCTTTGATTTTTACAGCAAAAAGATAGAATAAAGAAAAAACGAATTGAAGCTTCTAACAGTGAGTGTCTAATTATTTGAGTAAAAATGGAAATGCTATATAGCTCATGGTCTTGTCTCCTCCAAACTGTAAGTTTTAGCTCCTTCCACAGATAGGATTCAGATCAGGGCTCATAGCAGTGACTTTAGAACAGTCCATGTTTTGCTCTTAGCCATTCTTGGGCATTTTTAGCTGTGTGTTATGGGTCATTATCCTGTTGGAGGACCCATGACCTGTGACTGAGACCAGGCTTCCTGATACTGGGCAGCACATTTCTCTCCAGAATGCCTTGATAGTCTTGATATTTAATTGTACCCTGTATTGATCAAGACTCAATGTTCCTGATGCAGCAAAGCAGCCTGAATTCATAACCGAGCTTCATCCTTGCTTCATAGTAGGTACAGTGTTCTTTTCTTTGTAGGCTTCATTTTTGTGTCTGTGAACATAAAGCTGATGTGACTTGCTAAAAAGCTTCAGTCTAGTCCCATCTGTCCAAAGGACATTTTTCCAGAAGATAAATGGCATTTTTGTTAATTCTAGTCTAGTTTTTTTTTATGATTTGCTTTCAGCAGTGGTGTGCTCCTCGGCCATCTTCCATGAGATCCACTTTGGCATAAACAGCGACAGATGGTGCAATCTGACACTGATGTACTTTGACCTTGGAGATCACCTCCAATGTCTTTGGAAGTTGTTCTGGGCTCTTTCGTTACCATTCGTATTATCCATCTCTTCAATTTTCCTTAAGCGTCCACATCCAGGGCGGTTGGATACAGTCCTGAGGACCTTAAACTTGCTGTAGTCACAGGAACATCATGCTTCTTTAACCCCTTAAGGACCAGGCCATTTTATACCTTAAGGACCGGAGCGTTTTTTGCAATTCTGACCACTGTCACTTTAAACATTAATAACTCTGGAATGCTTTTAGTTATCATTCTGATTCCGAGATTGTTTTTTCGTGACATATTCTACTTTAACTTAGTGGTAAAATTTTATGGTAACTTGCATCCTTTCTTGGTGAAAAATCCCAAAATTTGATGAAAAAAATGAAAATTTTGCATTTTTCTAACTTTGAAGCTCTCTGCTTGTAAGGAAAATGGATATTCAAAATATATTTTTTTTGGGTTCACATATACAATATGTCTACTTTATGTTTGCATCATAAAATTTATGAGTTTTTACTTTTGGAAGACACCATAGGGCTTCAAAGTTCAGTAGCAATTTTGAAATTTTTCACAAAATTTTCAAACTCACTATTTTTCAGGGACCAGTTCAGTTTTGAAGTGGATTTGAAGGGTCTTCATATTAGAAATACCCCATAAAAGACCCCATTATAAAAACTACACCCCCTAAAGTATTCAAAATGACATTCAGTAAGTGTATTAACCCTTTAGGTGTTTCACAGGAATAGCAGCAAAGTGAAGGAGAAAATTCAAAATCTTCATTTTTTACACTCGCATGTTCTTGTAGACCCAATTTTTGAATTTTTGCAAGGGATAAAAAGGAGAAAATTTTTACTTGTATTTGAAACCCAATTTCTCTCGAGTAAGCACATACCTCATATGTCTATGTTAATTGTTCGGTGGGCGCAGTAGAGGGCTCAGAAGGGAAGGAGCGACAAATGGTTTTTGGGGGACATGCCGCATTTAGGAAGCCCCTATGGTGCCAGGACAGCAAAAAAAAAAAACATGGCATACCATTTTGGAAACTAGACCCCTCAGGGAACGTAACAAGGGGTAAAGTGAACCTTAATACCCTACAGGTGATTCACGACTTTTGCATATGTAAAAAAAATATATATTTTTTTTACCTAAAATGCTTGGTTTCCCAAAAATTTTACATTTTTAAAAAGGGTAATAGCAGAAAATACCCCCCAAAATTTGAAGCCCAATTTCTCCCGATACAGAAAACACCTCGCATGGGGGTGAAAAGTGCTCTGCTGGCGCACTACAGGTCTCAGAAGAGAAGGAGTCACATTTGGCTTTTTGAAAGCAAATTTTGCTCTGGGGGCATGCCGCATTTAGGAAGCCCCTATGGTGCCAGAACAGCAAAAAAAAAACACATGGCATACCATTTTGGAAACTAGACCCCTCGGGGAACGTAACAAGGGGTAACGTGAACCTTAATGCCCTACAGGTGTTTCACGACTTTTGCATATGTAAAAAAAAAATATTTTTTTTTACCTAAAATGCTTGTTTTCCCAAAATGTTTACATTTTTAAAAAGGGTAATAGCGGAAAATACCCCCCAAAATTTGAAGCCCAATTTCTCCCGATTCAGAAAACACCCCATATGGGGGTGAAAAGTGCTCTGCTGGCGCACTACAGGTCTCAGAAGAGAAGGAGTAACATTTGGCTTTTTGAAAGCAAATTTTGCTCTGGGGGCATGCCGCATTTAGGAAGCCCCTATGGTGCCAGAACAGCAAAAAAAAAACACATGGCATACCATTTTAGAAACTAGACCCCTCGGGGAACGTAACAAGGGGTAATGTGAACCTTAATACCCTACAGGTGTTTCACGACTTTTGCATATGTAAAAAAATATATATTTTTTTTACCTAAAATGCTTGGTTTCCCAAAATTTTTACAATTTTAAAAAGGGTAATAGCAGAAAATACCCCCCAAAATTTGAAGCCCAATTTCTCCCGATTCAGAAAACACCCCATATGGGTGTGAAAAGTGCTCTGCTGGCGCACTACAGGTCTCAGAAGAGAAGGAGTCACATTTGGCTTTTTGAAAGCGAATTTTGCTCTGGGGGCATGCCGCATTTAGGAAGCCCCTATGGTGCCAGGACAGCAAAAAAAAAAACACATGGCATACTATTTTGGAAACTAGACCCCTCGGGGAACGTAACAAGGGGTAATTTGAACCTTAATACCCTACAGGTGTTTCACGACTTTTGCATATGTAAAAAAATATATATTTTTTTTACCTAAAATGCTTGTTTTCCCAAAAATTTTACATTTTTTAAAAGGGTAATAGCAGAAAATACCCCCCAAAATTTGAAGCCCAATTTCTCCCGAGTACGGCGATACCCCATATGTGGCCCTAAACTGTTGCCTTGAAATACGACAGGGCTCCAAAGTGAGAGCGCCATGCGCATTTGAGGCCTAAATTAGGGACTTGCATAGGGGTGGACATAGGGGTATTCTACGCCAGTGATTCCCAAACAGGGTGCCTCCAGCTGTTGTAAAACTCCCAGCATGCCTGGACAGTCAACGGCTATCTGGCAATACTGGGAGTAGTTGTTTTGCAACAGCTGGAGGCTCCGTTTTGGAAACAGTGGCGTACCAGACGTTTTTAATTTTTATTGGGGAGGGGGGTTGTATAGGGGTATGTGTATATGTAGTGTTTTTTACTTTTTATTTTATTTTGTGTTAGTGTAGTGTAGTGTTTTTAGGGTACAGTCGCACGGGCGGGGGGTTCACAGTAGTTTCTCGCTGGCAGTTTGAGCTACGGCAGAAAATTTGACGCAGCTCAAACTTGCAGCCGGATACTTACTGTAATCCTCCGCCCATGTGAGTGTACCCTGTACGTTCACATTGGGGGGGGGGGGGGGGGGGGAATCAGTGCAAAACTACAACTCCCAGCATGAACGGTCTATCAGTGCATGCTGGGAGTTGTAGTTTTGCAACCGCTGGAGGCTCCGTTATGGAAACAGTGGCGTACCAGACGTTTTTCATTTTTATTGGGGAGGGGAGGGGGGCTGTGTAGGGGTATGTGTATATGTAGTGTTTTTTACTTTTTATTTTATTTTGCGTTAGTGTAGTGTAGTGTTTTTAGGGTACAGTCACATGGGCGGGGGGTTCACAGTAGTTTCTCGCTGGCAGTTTGAGCTGCGGCAGAAATTTTGCCGCACCTCAAACTTGCAGCCGGATACTTACTGTAATCCTCCGCCCATGTGAGTGTACCCTGTACGTTCACATTGGGGGGGGGAACATCCAGCTGTTGCAAAACTACAACTCCCAGCATGTACGGTCTATCAGTGCATGCTGGGAGTTGTAGTTTTGCAACAGCTGGAGGCACACTGGTTGTGAAACACAGAGTTTGGTAACAAACTCAGTGTTTTGCAACCAGTGTGCCTTCAGCTGTTGCAAAAGCTACAACCCCCAGCATGTACGGACAGCGGAAGGGCATGCTGGGTCTTGTAGTTATGCAACAGCCGGAGGCATACTACATTGGCTGGGGATGCTGGGGATTGTAGTTATGCAACAGCTGGAGACACACTGGTTTGCTACTTAACTCAGTGTGCCTTCAGCTGTTGCAAAACTACAACTCTCAGCAGTCACCGACAGCCAACGGGCATGCTGGGAGTTGTAGTTATGCAACCACCAGATGCACCACTACAACTCCCAGCATGCACTTTAGCTGATTGTGCAAGCTGGGAGTTGTAGTTACACAACAGCTGAAGGTACACTTTTCCATAGAAAGAATGTGCCTCCAGCTGTTGCAAAACTACAAGTCCCAGCATGCCCATAAGGGCATGCTGGGAGTTGTGGTGGTCTGCCTCCTGCTGTTGCATAACTACAGCTCCCAGCATGCCCTTTTTGCATGCTGGGAGCTGTTGCTAAGCAACAGCAGGAGGCTGTCACTCACCTCCAACGATCCTCGCTGCACCAGGTCAGTCCCTCGTCGTCTCCGCCGCCGCCGCTGCTCCTGGGGCCCCGATCCCAACAGGGGCGCCGGGGATCGGGGTCCCCAGCACCCGGGGTTCACGTCCCGCACCCGCTCACGTCCTCCGGAAGAGGGGCGGAGCGGGTTGCGGGAGTGACACCCGCAGCAGGCGCCCTGATTGGTCGGCCGGTAATCCGGCCGACAAATCAGGGCGATCGTGAGGTGGCACCAGTGCCACCTCACCCCTGCTGGCTCTGGCTGTTCGGGGCCGTCTCTGACGGCCCCGATCAGCCTGTAATTCCGGGTCACCGGGTCACTGGAGACCCGATTGACCCGGAATCCGCCGCAGATCGCTGGACTGAATTGTCCAGCGATCTGCGGCCATCGCCGACATGGGGGGTCATAATGACCCCCCTGGGCGATATGCCCCGATGCCTGCTGAACGATTTCAGCAGGCATCGGGGACCGGCTCCGCTCCAGATGGTTGCGGGGGGCCGGTAAAACACATGACGTTCTCATACGTCATGTGTCCTTAAGGACTCGGAAATGGAGACGTATGAGAACGTCATGTGTCCTTAAGGGGTTAAAGGGGTACTCCGGTGGAAAACATTTTTTTTTAATCAACTGGTGCCAGAAAGTTAAACAGATTTGTAAATCACTTCTATTAAAAAAAATATTTACCCTTCCATTCCTTTTAAGCTGCTGTATGGTACAGAAAAAAAATTCTTTTTGAATTTCTTTTTTGTCTAGTCTACAGTGCTCTCTGCTGACACCTGATGCCCATATTAGGAACTGTCCAGAGCAGGAGAAAATCCCCATGCAAACCTATGCTGCTCTGGACAGTTCCTGACACGGACAGAGGTGTCAGCAGATAGCACTGTGGACAAGACAAAAAAGAAATTCAAAAAGAAAATAATTTCCTCTTTAGCATGCAGCTGCTAAAAAGTACTGGAAGGGTAAATATTTTTTAATAGAAGTCATTTACAAATCTGTTTAACTTTCTGGCACCAGTTAATTTAAAAACAAAAATGTTTTCCACCGGAGTACCCCTTTAAGATCTCATAGCATGTTCAATGTGGTACATATCATGATACCAAACAGCACTGTAACTATTTCTTAGTCTCTAAATAGGTGACTGACTGATGACAAGTTTGGAGACAACTGTTATGCTAATTACTGGGCACACCTTAGTATAACAGTTGCCTATTGTCAAATTAGCCTACATTTTTGAATGAAACCTACAAATTTACTAATGTTTTCACATAAAATGTGGTGGATTTGAGCTCTGGAAAACCTGACAGCTCAGAGCAGGTGTAAAAAGAGCCAAACATAGGGACAATTACTAAATACAAGATACTATAGTAAATACCTTGGAAAAATACCTGTTGGAAACAAAAACCCACAAAGAAAACTACACTCCACTCTTAGTAAATGAGGCCCAAGGACTGACTTTGTCTTCATAGTAATAGAGTACTATGTTCCATTTAATACATTATCGAAATAAAAACAATTCTAATAATAATAATAACAACAATAATAATAAGTGTAACACTGGTAATTGGCAGCCTCCAGCGTGTACCACATTCCGCTGCCTACCAAGGCTGAACAGCACGCACAGCTCTCCCTCCTCGCTGCAGACTTCGGACTGTCCCCTCTGCAGTGTCTCAACCAGTGACAGTGTCTGGTGCATGTAGCAGGGGCAACACAAGGCCAGCCCCTTTAATGATTAATGTGCAGCTCTGACTATTTTCCCCCTCTAATCCCCGACTGCCATGTCCTCAAATTCTCGCCTGACCTACAAAGTGATTATCCGTGTTGAAGGTTCTGCTGTATTTCGTGTTTCCACATGTATGCCTGTTTTTTGACGACGCCTCTCCTGACCCCTTGGTACTTTCCAGACTCTCCTGGTACAGACTTTGGACTGCTGGACTACGCCTATGCCTTCTGCACCTGTGCTATTCAGCTCTGCTGTTTGAAGCTCCATTTCATCTAGCCTGTCTAATCTCTACAGGCTCTGCTGCTGTGCCAACTCAACCTAGCCTCAGCTAGCCCCACCTACCTTTATCCCAGGTGCTTTGTACCAGGATCTTCTGGCCTGCTTGGCCAGCTGCCACTTTACAGGAAGCACTCTTGCTGCAACTAAGACCAGCTTCCGCATCTGGAGCAAGATAAAGGGTAAAAACCAGGGAGATACTTAGACACCGCTCTCAAGTTTGGCCCAAAGCCAACTGGCAAAGTGGGTCCACACTCGTAGGGGCGATACAAATAGCAAAAATAATGTGCAGCCATGAGGAATCACAAATAGCAACTAGAGCATATTTTATGCATAAAAACCTTTTTCGCAATATCTGGGACAAAAAAAGAATGTGTTTATCATATGAACACATTATATAAAAAAAACATATTAGTACACTACAAATACGTGGCTTGTACTTCAAGCAGTTCATATATTTAACATTTTTCTTATTGACTGTGAGATTTGAAAACCTTGAATTGATATTTTTCCCATGAAATATTCAGCCTAATGAGTCTCCCAGAAGCATCTGATGTGATTCCTGTGCTTAGTCAGTACAAAGCTCTTCTAAATCAGGTTATGTGATCTTGATGTGTGGGCCCAAAAGTAAAAGTTCACATCTGTTGTGAGGAATCATAAATTGTTTTGGCAAAAGTCAGAGATATGGCTTAAAAATATGAGAACGGCAAGAAAATGAATATACAAAGTCAGTCTGGGACCCGCTACGATCCATCATCATTAAATGGTAGATGTAAAATAAATCAATGGTTAAACAAATATTGCAAAATAATGAGACGTATGAGCTATTGTTCCTTGAACAGGCTGAGGAGTTTCATATAAATTAATACTGTATGACCAGTATTCCTTAGTCAAACAGAATACATGGTACTAGACTTGTGCACTAGAAAAATTTTCGTTTAATTTCGTTTCGTTTTTTCGTTTTGGAAAAAAATTTCGGTTCGGCAATATTTTCGGTTTAGATTTTTCGGATACATTCGGTATTCGGGTATTCGTGTTGTTTTTTTTCGGATACATTCGGTATTCGGGTACATTCGGTAAATCTTTAGTTTTTTTGGACTTTAGCGATCCTAATAAATAATGGAGATACCTTTTTTATTAAAATTTCGCAGGGTATCATAAAAAAATCATAATAAAAAAGATACAGTGGTGATGAAAAAAATTGTATCTAATGAAATGTATCTTTTTTATTATGAAATGTTTATTCATTTTTAAACAGGGATCAATTTATGTGAGCGGGTAAAGCACTAAAAATGTAGCCGACAATAATGAAAATGTAGTGTGTGCGTGTTTTTCACTTTTTTTTTTAAACATTTTTTAGGTAGTACTACTACTCCCAGCATGGAACACACTCTTCCATGATGGGAGTAGTAGTTACCTGTACTAATTGACAGATTGCAGGGGTCCCTTGCGATCCTCTTGTATAATGTATAGATGCGCCGGCTGCTCTTCTATGGTCCCCTGCACTCACGTATATGTACACATATTCATATTTCCCGCAGAGCTGTGATTGGCCAGATGGTTCCAGCCAATCACAGCTCTCTGTGAGAAATAGGAATATGTGTATATATACGGCCGTGCAGGGGACCATAGGAGAGCGGCTGCCGCATTCATACATTATACTGGAGGATCGCAGCGGGTGTCAGGAGTGATACCCGCAGTGATCTTCCCTTTACTACAAGTACTACCACTCCCAACATGGAGTACACTCTGCTCCATGCTGGGAGCTGTAGTACCTGCATTAATAGACAGATCGCAGCGGGTGTCAGAAGTTACACTCGCTGCCATATGTCTATTAATGCAGGTACTACAGCTCCCAGCATGGAGCAGAGTGTGCTCCATGTTGGGAGTATTAGTACCTGCAGTAAGGGACAGATCCCAGGGATGTCACTCCTCCTGACACCCGCTGCGATCGTCCTTATGTGAATGTCGGGATCAGCTGTTCTCAGGGCTACAGAGCCAGGAGAACAGCTGACGCTGAGCCGTAGGTATATATCGTATATCTACTGCCCAGCAAGAACTTACAGTGAGCCTGCAATGTGTATACAGTATACACATTGCTGGCTCACTTAACCCCTTGCTGAGCTGTGCGCTATGTGCAAGCCCAGCAAGGGAAGAGTTAACTTACACTGCTGGACAGTGTAGGTTAACCCTTTGGGCAGTATACACTATATACAGCTATCTATGGATAGCTGTATACAGTGTATACAGAAGACGAAGTCCAGCTTACTTCCCTCGAGTCCCGGGCCGGGTTCGTGTAGCTCCGCCCCCTAGTGGTGACGTCATTAGGGGGCGGAGCTACAGAAGGGAACAAGGCTAGTTTATCTGAAGCTCTGTTCACATTGTACGTTTTGTATAATGTGAACAGACCCTTCTGGCAGTGTCTACCCAGACAGGGAGACTCCAGCTGTTGCTAAACTACAACTCCCAGCATGCCCAGACAGCCAAAGGCTGTCTGGGCATGCTGGGAGTTGTAGTTTTGCACCAATTGGTGGCTCCCTGTTTAGGTAGACATTGCATCATGGGTGCTCTCCCCAGCGGACAGCGCCAAAAATGTCATAACCAATTTTTTGTGTTTTTTTTTCTTCTCGTTTCAGATCCGTGTATGCAGAGGATTACTGCAGATTCGATGGATTACGGCGGATTATTTTTTTTCCCTTTAATAAAATGGTTAACGAGGGCTGTGGGGGAGTGTTTTTTTAAATAAAATAATTTTTCCAATGTGTTGTGTTTTTTTTTAATTTTTATTGAATTTTCAGGGTTAGTAGCGGAAGCTGTCTTATTGACGGAATCCATTACTAGGCCAGGGCTTAGTGCTAGCCCCAAAAACAGCTAGCGCTAACCCCCAATTATTACCCCGGTACCCACCGCCACAGGGGTGCCGGGAAGAGCCGGTACCAACAGGCCCGGAGCGTCAAAAATGGCGCTCCTGGACCTAGGCGGTAACAGGCTGGCGTTATTTAGGCTGGGGAGGGCCAGTAACAATGGTCCTCGCCCACCCTGGTAACGTCAGGCTGTTGCTGTTTGGTTGGTATTGTGCTGAGAATGAAAATACGGGGAACCCTATGCGTTTTTTTTTTTTATTTAAATAAGAAAATTAAAAAAAAAAAAAACGCATAGGGTTCCCCGTATTTTCATTCTCAGCCAGATACCAACCAAACAGCAACAGCCTGACGTTACCAGGGTGGGCGAGGACCATTGTTACTGGCCCTCCCCAGCCTAAATAACGCCAGCCTGTTACCGCCTAGGCCCAGGAGCGCCATTTTGACGCTCCGGGCCTGTTGGTACCGGCTCTTCCCGGCACCCCTGTGGCGGTGGGTACCGGGGTAATAATTGGGGGTTAGCGCTAGCTGTTTTTGGGGCTAGCACTAAGCCCTGGCCTAGTAATGGATTCCGTCAATAAGACAGCGTCCACTACTAACCTTGAAAATTCAATAAAAAAAAAAAACACAACACATTGGAAAAATTATTTTATTTAAAAAAACACTCCCCCACAGCCCTCGTTAACCATTTTATTAAAGGAAAAAATAAATAATCCGCCGTAATCCATCGAATCCGCAGTAATCCTCTGCATACACGGATCTGAAACGAGAAGAAAAAAACACAAAAAATTGGTTATGACATTTTTGGCGCTGTCCGCTGGGGAGAGCACCCATGATGCAATGTCTACCCAAACAGGGAGCCACCAATTGGTGCAAAACTATAACTCCCAGCATGCCCAGACAGCCTTTGGCTGTCTGGGCATGCTGGGAGTTGTAGTTTAGCAACAGCTGGAGTCTCCCTGTCTGGGTAGACACTGCCAGAACGGTCTGTTCTCATTATACATAACGTACAATGTGAACAGAGCTTCAGATTAATTAGCCTTGTTCCCTTCTGTAGCTCCGCCCCCTAATGACGTCATTAGGGGGCGGAGCTACACGAACCCCGCCCGGGACTCGAGGGAAGTAAGCTGGACTTCGTCTTCTGTATACACTGTATACAGCTATCTATAGATAGCTGTATATAGTGTATACCGCCCAAAGGGTTAACCTACACTGTCCAGCAGTGTAAGTTAACTCTTCCCTTGCTGGGCTTGCACATAGCGCACAGCTCAGCAAGGGGTTAAGTGAGCCAGCAATGTGTATACTGTATACACATTGCAAGCTCACTGTAAGTTCTTGCTGGGCAGTAGATATACGATGTATACCTACGGCTCAGCGTCAGCTGTTCTCCCGGCTCTGTAGCCCTGAGAACAGCTGATCCCGACATTCACATCAGGAGGATCGCAGGGGGTGTCAGGAGGAGTGACATCCCTGGGATCTGTCCCTTACTGCAGGTACTAATACTCCCAACATGGAGCACACTCTGCTCCATGCTGGGAGCTGTAGTACCTGCATTAATAGACATATGGCAGCGAGTGTAACTTCTGACACCCGCTGCGATCTGTCTATTAATACAGGTACTACAGCTCCCAGCATGGAGCAGAGTGTACTCCATGTTGGGAGTGGTAGTACTTGTAGTAAAGCGAAGATCACTGCGGGTATCACTCCTGACACCCGCTGCGATCCTCCAGTATAATGTATGAATGCGGCGGCCGCTCTCCTATGGTCCCCTGCACGGCCGTATATATACACATATTCCTATTTCTCACAGAGAGCTGTGATTGGCTGGAACCATCTGGCCAATCACAGCTCTGCGGGAAATATGAATATGTGTACATATACGTGAGTGCAGGGGACCATAGAAGAGCAGCCGGCGCATCTGTACATTATACAAGAGGATCGCAAGGGACCCCTGCGATCTGTCAATTAGTACAGGTAACTACTACTCCCATCATGGAAGAGTGTGTTCCATGCTGGGAGTAGTAGTACTACCTAAAAAATGTTTTAAAAAAAAGTGAAAAACACGCACACACTACATTTTCATTATTGTCGGCTACATTTTTAGTGCTTTACCCGCTCACATAAATTGATCCCTGTTTAAAAATGAATAAACATTTCATAATAAAAATGATACATTTAATTAGATACAATTTTTCCATCACCACTGTATCTTTTTTATTATGATTTTTTTATGATACCCTACGAAATTTTTATAAAAAAGGTATCTCCATAATTTTTTAGGATCGCTAAAGTCCAAAAAAAGAATAAAAAGATTTACCGAATGTACCCGAATACCGAATGTATCCGAAAAATCAAACTATCTATATCCTTTCTATTATATTTGTTATCAGAATGAATTCTTCACGTTCGTTTACAGATAACGAATGCATTCGTTATTTACAGCAATAGGGGTCGGGAAATAACGAATGTATTCGTTACTTTGCTATTCGTATTATCGTGGCTATTCGGGAATGTTCAAAATATGTTTTCGTGCATTCGGATCGGTCCGAATGCACGAAAATGGTAAAATTCGTTAATTTAGACATTCGTGCCGAACCGAATTGCACATGTCTACATGGTACTATTGAGCGGATATAAAAATAATGTACCTGAAGTTTGTTAAATAATAAATATGGGTGCAAGGGGGTGCAGCTCAGCAAATATTGTCTGTGTTAAAAAGCATCAAGTAAAAGGAATAGAGAAGAGTTGGAAAGGGGTGAAATGTGGGTAACCACTTTGTTAACTACAATAGGAGATGAGAAAAGTATTATTGGAAAGAATACCTTTATCTCATTAACAAGTAGAAATATGGATCTGGTCAAAGAACATATACATGATTTATTAATTCCAAGAACAGAACAAAGGATCAGGAAATATTCTTCCTATTACCTTAGTTTGTGACTGGCGCTGTCCTGGGTCCTAATCAGAAGTATCCCGACAGGTCACCAGGTTACAATACAGGCCCCAATAAAACTGTACAATACACAAATACACATACACAAATAAAATACATACTGGGTGAATTCCCACTCAGGTCTTGGACTAGACACATGCACAATTAAAATACATAAGGAAGGATCAATCTCACACTAAGGCCTATTCATGTGTCAGAACTATAATCAATTACTCTATTAGTAAGTCCCTCAAAGCGCATGCTTCATTCCATTCCTATAAACATGAAATACACATATGATAATCGTTTTCAATATTGTAATTGATTAATATACAGTGTTATCCAGAACGGGTAAAAAAAAATTAAAAAAAAGAGAAAGAAAATCATTGGAAAATTTATATAATCAATAATTACAGTACAGTAAATGTATCACAACGTATGCTAAACTGCAAGGTGTCCCAAGAAGTCAAACTCAGTTTCATGAGATTGCCTATCTTAAATAACATTGAATTCAACGTTCAAACCCCCTGGACGTAATGTTCCCGAGTCTATGTATCCACCATAATTCTCTATTTTTCAATACTCCCAAATGATCCCCACCATCTTCAATGGTGGTATGTGGTCTATTGCCATAAAGCGTAATTGTTTTTCAGTAAGTCCCATTTCAGTGTAATGTTTCGCCACTGGCAGGTCCATCCTCTTCTTTCTAATACTATGCCTATGATTGTTGATGCGTACCTTCAAGGTCCACGTGATTTGACCCACGTATAATAACTTGCAGGGACACATTAACACATAGATTACCCAATCAGAATTGCAAGTGAGAAAAAAATTAAGTTTATGAATCTGTCCAGACTATGGGTGAATGAAATTTGCACCTTTTGTCATTTGTATGCAATTAATGCAAGATAAACATGGATTTGAGCCTAATTTCAGTGTAGCATGAAAAGTTTGTCCCCCTGTGGTTTCTTTTTTAACTTCACTCCTCATAAGTTTATCCTTAAGGTTATATGATCTCCTATAGGACATTAAGGGATGCCCCAATGCCCCAATGCTTGTTCAATATTTTGGAGATGGAATTACTATGTTTGGCATATGTAGAAACAAATGGTATTCCATCTTGTCTGTTCCTGACTAAAGCCTGACTAAACCCTTTCTTTGTGTGTAGTAACCAATTTGCGTGGATATCCCTTCTCACAGAAATTGTTCTCTATTTTCTTGAATGCATTTAACAGCAGTTTGTCATCCTCAATTACCTTTCCCTCAGCAATTGGCTAAAGGACAAGGAGTTTACCATCCTTCTAGGGTGGCAATTTGCATAGTGTAATAGGGTGTTCTTGTCTGTCGGTTTTGTAAATAAACTAGTTTGTAATCTGTCTCCCATCTTCCTAACAGTCACATCTAAAAAGCTTACACTTTCCGTCAAGTACATCATGGTAAAGTTGATGTTGTTCAAAAAAACTAAAAAATCTTGTAATGCTGCGAAAGACCCAGTCCAAATGAGGAAGACGTCATCTATAAACTGCCACCTTCTTAGACAATGCCCAAAATGGTGGGATATATAGATGACGTCCTCCTATAGATAACTAACAAATGAATTTGTGTACATTGGTGCTACGTTCGTCCCCATGGCGGTTCCGACCAGCTGCAGATAAAACTTATCGTCAAACACAAAATAATTATTGGTTAGAATAAGGTGTAAAAATTTTAACATAAATTCCTGGGCTGCCATGGGGAACTGTGAAGAGGCCAATGTTGTTTGTACTGCTGCCATACCTTTTTGATGATCAATAGATGTATTCAGACTTGAAATATCAAGCGATACCAGAATGCTGTCTGTAGGGATTAGAATATTTTAAATTTTTAAAAGACACTTGTGTCACGAATGTATGACTTTGAACTAAACAAACCTCACCATCAAGTCTGCGGACAAAGGGGGTGGGGTTGTGGCGATGAACACAGAACGATACAAACAAGAGGTCTATAGACAACTTAATGATGAATGTACATATAAATTACTTCAGAAAGATCCCATAAAAAAGATCACGCAAAAATTGGTGGTTGTGGTGAAAGAAGCTTTTGTAGCAGGTATCATTGATGAACAATTGAGGGAATTTTTGGTTATTAATTATCCTAAAACACCTTTACTTTATATGTTGCCAAAAATCCATAAATCTTTGAACCAGCCCACGGGGAAGACCTATAGTGTCTGGCCGGGAAGCTGTGTTAAGCAATGCATAATTTTTTTAAGATTGTATACTTATACTGTATGTGTTTAGTTCACAGTCATACATTGGTGACACAAGTGACTTTCTTTTAAAAATTAACAATATTCTAATCCCTAAAGATAGCATTCTGGTATCGCTTGATATTTCTCACTTGCAATTCAGATTGGGTAATCTATGTGTTGATGTGTCCCTGCAAGTTATTATACGTGGGTCAAACCACGTGGAGCTTGAAGGTACGTATCAACAATCTTAGGCATAGTATTAGAAAGAAGAGGACGGATCTCCCAGTGGCGAAACATTACACTGAAATGGGACATACGGAAAAACAATTACGCTTTATGGCAATAGACCACATACCACCTTTGAAGAGAGGTGGGGATCGTTTGGGAGTATTAAAAAATAGAGAATTATGGTGGATACATAGATTGGGGAGATTATGTCCAGGGGGTTTGAACGTTGAATTCAATGTTATTTAAGATAAGCAATCTCCTGAAACTGAGTTTGACTTCTTGGGATACCTTGCAGTTTAGCATACGTTGTGATACATTTACAGTACTGTAATTATTGATTATATAAATTTTTTAATGACACCCGTTCTGGATAACACTGTATATTAATTAAATAAAATATTTAAAACAATTATCATATGTGTATTTCATGTTTATAGGAATGGTATAAAGCGTGCACTTTGAGGGACTTAATAATAGAGTCATTGATTATAGTTCTGACACATGAATAGGTATTAAATTGGTTTGGACTTCAATTATAGAATATTTAATGGTATAATTTATTTTTCATAATTTTTATATATTTTTTTGTACTCAAACAATGGTGGTCAAACACTAGGTGTGCTGCTCTATAGCGAGCACATTCTTAACTTTGCTGCAGTGGGGGGGCACTTTGTGTTTTGTGTCCTAAGGAATCCTCACCTCTAGGATGCTCTGTTTTTGGTGTTCTGACTGTGCACCCCAATGGGAATACCAGTATGTTTACACCCTTCAAACCTGGGAGCTATTCCGAGTAGACACTAAACATATTATGGTTGGACCCAATATTGGTCCTGGTTATTAAAATAAAGCAGACTGCGCTCATGTGCCCATATCCGGGTCATTGTGCAGCCACAGTGAGCTAACACCCACGCTAGCGGCAACATGAAAGACTGAGAGACTGGGTGAGCATGTTTTCTTATATACAATATATGAATTTATTGCACATGTTTGTCACAGATGTTATTAATGGAATATAATCATGTAATAGATACAATGAATGTTAGATACAGGCAATTTTTCAAGTTTTATATGTTTTTAATTCATGCAAATGCATGGAGCACTTTATACATATGTTGGAAACAAAATGAACATGTTTATATAATGGAGGAATCTCACAAATGTGTGTTTTATATGGATGTTCACTGTCATTTTTTGATGAGGGGCACTTTGTATTTTGATGAGCAATTATGTGTGTTCGGGTTGAAAATGGTCCTGTGAAAGGACAGAAAGGTTGCCATGAATTGAGCCAATACATTTTTTGATATTTTTCACTTTTGAAGAGTGCTGCAATTTTTTTTGCATATATATATATATATATATATATATATATATATATATATATATGTGTATATATAATTGTAGTAAAGCAGCAGAGTGTATTCTGCATCTGTTCTGTCAATGCAAAATCTGTTTTCATTGGAAGTTGTTCTTTCGAAACCTTAGTGTGCATACACCAGCAGAAATCTGCCTCTAAAACGGGATTTTGTGGACATTCATTTTAAAGAGCATAAAAAAAACCTGTTATTTCAGTGTGTTTTTATTTGACCCATTATTTACCACCCGTAACATCCAAATTACTTATAGCCAAAAGTGTTATAGAGGGCTTTTAGGGCTCTTAGACAGAGTTACACATTTATTATTTGGCTGCTGTGAAGTACAGATTTGGGCAGAACTTGTTCGGTCAGAACCAGAACTTTTTGGCAGAATTCGGGGAAGCAGCAGAACTGAACTTTTGAAAATTTAGCTTATCTCTAATGAGAATATGTCAGCAAAACACCACATTTTTTAAATTTTTCATCGCTTAGTTTTTAATTTTTATCCTTGGGCAAGGTTCAAGGAACACACTCATTCCTCAAATTTGACTCTACTAAACTACTGGTACATATCCTCATTATGTACCAGTAGTTAACTGGACTTTTAAAACATCCTTCTGTGTGGCTTTTCATCAAACACTCTTGCCTCCCTCCAATCTACCCTCAATTGTGCTGCCTGACTGATTGAAAACAAAGCTGTTTTTACGCAGTGCACTTTACGGTTAAAATGACATGTTCTCTTTATTCTGTGGGTCAATGCAATTAAAACCACTCACTTTTATTCCAATTTTTCTGGAATGTGATGTGACCAAAATCAGCATATATTGGACATATCCTTACATGGCGATACCTTTTTTTTTTTCTTAATTTTTTGGGGTAATATAGGAAATAGGAAAAAGAGTCAGGAAGTGACTTAAATTTTTATTGGGGAGGGGTTTATTCACATTTTAAAAAGCATTTTTTTTATTACAGACTTTACATTTTTTTTAAGTCCCCATAGTGGACTATTGTGGTACCGGGTGTGATCCAGAGAAGATGGAATTACCCTAGGGGCATTAACCCCCTGCATACGCAACACCAGGGCGTGGTTTATCCTCAATAAAACCCAAAGGTATACCGTTGGATCCTGGGCTAGACACAGGGGCAATAATGACTCTGACACCAAGTTACGGACAACAGTAGCTTTACTGAGGTTAGACAGGTGGAAAAGTCTATACAGTTCAGCAAGGCCCACGGAGGTGACCAGAGACTTCAGAGACTTTAAGGGTTTGCAGTGACTTGTAGTAGAGGTGGACAATTTAGTGCAGGCCACCTTGACTAGACAGGTGACTTTGACTTGACTGACTTGTGACTGACAAGACTGTTACTGTGGCTTACTTGCAGGTTTAGCTTGTGGCTGCAGACTGGACTTGAGGCCTCCTATGATTTTGGACACACACTTAGGCTCAACTTGACTGGACCTCAGCATGCAGAGGCTCCACCCAGGGCTTATATGGGGGAGGCTCAGGTGGGGTCCCATTGGTCACCCCTAGGTCACCTGGTCACTGATACCTCCTGGGTAACAATCACATGACAAATCACATGCTAAACAGTCTTAAAGATATAATATTCTTACATATATAACATAGGGATTGTATACAATTACAATAAACAGATGCAGTGGGGGCAGGGGACACTGCAGGAAGCTGCCTGACATGGCACAAGGGTACAGGGTAACACCTCCTGTACTGGGCCACCACACTATTATAAGTTACTGTTCAATGATATGCATTGGCATAGTACTGATCAGTGATATCGGCAAACTACTCTGGTCACCAGAATGCAGACCATAGTGGATCCATTAGAGAGATGGAGGGACCATGGGCTGCCATCTTGACTCGGATCAGATCCCCACTATCGCACTGCAGATGGTTCAATGAGTGACACAAAGCCCCATTAAAGGAAAACTGTCAGTCTGTTCACCCACATTAAACTCAATACAACAGGTTATAGTGTGGGTGAACAGGAGTCCAACGAGGGGTCACTTACTTATGTCCAGTAGGTCCTGAGATCTGTCCCCCAAAATATCCTCTGCTAAATCCTATGAATTGCGCCCAGGGGGTGGGGCTCAGCCTGCTCAATTTACATATTCATTGTTTGTGATTCCACATCCTAGTAAACTGGAGTCACTGACAATGAATATGTAAATTTAGCCAGAGGAGCCCCACCCCTTGTGCACGATTCACTGAATTTTGCAGAGAATCTTCTGGGGGACGTATCTCAGGACCAATGGACATATTTAAGTAAGTGACCCCTTGTTGGACTCCTGTTCACGCACATAACCCAGTGTATTGGGTTTAGTGTGCGTGAACAGGCTGACAGTTTTCCTTTAATGATTTAGATGCTGTGATCAGTATTGATCACAACATCTAAATGGTAGTGGTGGGCATCAGCAGGCACAGTTCCTTTGCTCACTTTATAGATTGTACACACCGCAAGGAATTTAAATGTGAACTTCCCCTCTCACTTCTCAATTAACAACTGGCTGCTCTGTGCACCGAGGCTCTATGACACACTTCTGGCTCACACAGCAGGATGATTGACAAGCCAGGAGCCTGCACAGAGTCCTGTTTATCCTACCCAAACTTCCTGTACTGTTGTCGGCAGTGGAGGGATCCCTAGTGGTAAGAAGTATGGAGCATTTTTTCATTAAAATGTACACATTTTTTAACCAAAGCATAAAACAAATATACATATATTGGTATTATCAACATTATATAAAAAGTTTGGGCAAATTACAGTGCCAGTATATGTTTAATGTATAAATCAAAAGTACTGTAGTATGCTACAAAGCTATCCCTACTGGTGGCTGCCGACAGCCAGAATGTTATTTAACTCTACCTCTATGCAAAGAATTTGGAGCTGCATATAAAAAATTTACCCAGATCACTATAAAGATATAGATATATTTAAAAAAATTATATAATTGTGAACCAATTATATAAAAAAAACACAGATATAGCATTCAAGAAAAAAAAAGCACACGTTTACAAAGTGAATATGTTTTGTATTGATACAGCTAAATAATTATATTTTGTAAATTATATTTTTGTTGAAAATTCACAAGGGATTTATAAATACCTTTGATTTAGAATAGTCAGGAAAACAAAACAAAACAAATGTTTTATGAATTTAATAATGTGAAATTTTGACTTTTGAATTCTTTATGAATGGTGCTGTAAATGGTGGACCTTCTTTATCTGTATTACTACAATCTGATAAGCTGCACCCACATGGGCCCCTTCCTTTTTTTTTCCCTTTTTTTTCTTTATACTTTGTTTCCCTACTATGTTTTTTCCCCTTTTCTTTAGTAATTTCATGTTTTTATTTCTGCTTTTTACTTTGATTCAGAATATTCCCCTGGATTTCCCAGTTTCTGGCTATGTTCTAAAAACCATGCTGATAGCTTAATTGACTTCCTATAAATATTGTCCCCAATGTGCGACATTAGATTGTGAGTCCTATTTAGTAAAAGGACTTTACGAGGAATAGTTAAATTCTTGTAACAGTGTTGTAGAGTACTGTATGCTGGCCCTATGAAGCAAAAGAAATACATTTTTTTAAACTCATTGAGATGCCATGATTTACCCCCTCCTTTTTTAATATTTTAATATTAATGTATTTTTTTTTTTTACTATTTAGTGTTTTGCATTATTTTCTAAACATTTTTGTGAAGTTTAGGGTTTGCATTCAACTGAAATTTTATAGTAAATAAAAATGAACAGCTACATTTTTTACAGTATTCCACATTTAGATACGAAAAATGTTAATAGTTAATTTATAAAAACAAGTGCCCATATTTGTGTAAATAAAGGATTCACACCTTAGATCTAAAAATTGAGTATTTTTTCCTTCTACTTGCTTGACCTGTAAGGATATATAAAATATCCCTACCTACAAACAGTTACCATATTTGTAAATGGCTTATTTTATCCATTGAAAATGTATAGCAGACATTTATTGATTGTACAGATCTTATATACTAAACCAGTAAAAACAAAAAAACTAAATTAGACTTATTTAATTTTTTTTTGCTACTGGTATTTAATTTTATTAATTTTCTAAAAGATTAAAGATTCCTCCGAGGACCCTTAACATCAAAACCAGCCCCACACTGTAAAAACAAAGACAAAGTTGACATTGTCGAGTACATTTTAATGGAACAAGAAACAAGTTAATAACCTTATGGCCCTAAGGTGAGAACAATATCTATAAACTTAAACAGACAAAGAATTCCATTTTACCCTTTGAAGGAATCCTATTCAGACTGCATACCAGCAGTTCAGACAAAACGTTAACACGACCACAACATTAAAAAGAAATCTTTTAAATAATTAAAAGTAAATGTTATTTTGAAATTATATATACATTTTTTTTTTATTTTATTATTCAGTCATGACTTAATAATTGAAATGATAATTATTTATTACAATTAAACCATAAGCCCATAGCCTAGCTCTTATGTATGAAAAATAATCGGAAAAACTAAAAAGTTAGCAAAGAAATTTTAATCAACCATCCTGCAATAATATAAATATCAAACAATAGAAAACACAGAATGTTCTGAAATAACAAACTACAAAACCACTGCTAAATCTGACATTCAAAAATGTACACAGCAGGAGAAAAAAAAAGGCAAGAGCTTCCAGAAATGCCCTAAGGGAAAATGGCATTAGGCTTAGAGATAATTATACCAATTTCTTTATTTCCAAATTTCAGATCTCATCTCAGGTATTCTATATGTTACAAAGACACAAATACATTCTACAGGGATTTTTTAAAAGATGGACCCAATTTCAAAGCAGTATATTTTGCTCATGTGACATGTTACAAAAACACATACATTTACAAATAGTTTTATGAGTTATCAAGTTTTAGTATCCATTTGGTAAATGCTCAATGTGCTCTACACCTGCTGTATAAACAATATTAAGGCAAATTAAATTTGTCCCAAACACTTTTACAAATGTCTTTTTTCAATGAGGTCATCTATGCTGTGATTTTGTATCTGAGGTCTTCCAGATCAGTCGATAATAATGGCACAAAAGCACGGTCATTGAGTGATTCCCCACAAGAAAAAGTTGCAGGGTGTAATGTCTGGGGATCAAAATTGCAGTGCCAAGTCTTGGGGTTCCATGTGATCTGTATAACTTTCAAGCAGTAAGGCTGGGTTCACACTACGTTTTTCAACTACGGTTCCTGCATACGTTTTCTATCAAGAACCGTATGGGAAAAAAACGGATGGAACAGTATGGGAAAAAGTAAACCGTATGCATTTTTAAACAGTGTACTGTTTTTAAAAGTGCAGACTGTTCCATCCGTTTTTATAAAAAAAAAAAAAACATACGTTTTTGAAAATTCTGTCCATTTTTAATGGGAGGGGTCTTTGGTGGGGACTTTAGGATGCAAATGCACATGTGCAAAGAATAAACACATACGGTTTTGCCGTATGGAACCGTAGACATGTGCATTTCCCATTGATGTCCATGTTAAAACAAAAGGTATGCTGTTGCAATACGGTTTTAAAACTGGAATCAAAACCGTGGTTGAACAAGCAAGCAAACCGTACGCAACCGTATGCATCAGGGTGCATACAGTTTGCAATGCTTTGCCTATGTATACCGTTTTCAATACCGTTCCATACGTTTTCACTAATGAAAACGTATGCGGGAACCGTAGTTGAAAAACGTAGTGTGAACCCAGCCTAAGTCAGTTAACAAATGCAGAACCTGCAGATGATCATATACAACAACCCCCAGAGAAACACAGGAATTAATTAGCAAATTAACATTTACCCAAAAGGCTCAATGTCTGGGGTACAGAAATCCCTATAATGAGATAGCCCTAAAATGCAACTTTTCTTGTATTCTGAAAACCAAGTAATAAATCAGAAGGTGCTCAAACGTGATATTAAAAATCCATGTATATATGCCTCAGATTATAATTATAGTAAGTGAGTAGAAAACTACCGGAAACATATTAGAAATAGTAGGAAAATGTACAAAAAACCCACAACTGATTTTGGGATTTCTGTACCCCACAGATATTCAGCTTGGAGAAATCTGAAAGCAGTGGAATCTATACTAACTTGTGGAAAGAACCAGCTCCACAGCATTTCTAGATATTTTTTCCATAAGGCTAGGATTCCACTGAGGTTTTTTCCCACATGCACAAATGCCAGGAAAAACTGCCAGAGAAACTGCCACAGCTTTTTCCTGTATTTTGGCAGTTTTTCTGGCATTTTTTCTGGTGTTTTTCCTGGTGTTTGAAAACAGCCAAATTTGTCCCCTGTGACAGTTTTCTCACTGTCTTTAGGTACCACTCAGTGGGTCAGATGCTGAGCGCCCGATCCACAGAGTGTAAGGAGATGAGGAGTGATGTATAGCATCACTACTCACCTCCCCGGCAGTATAGTATACAGGGGTGAATAGTGTACCCGTGTATACTATACAGGATCCAGGAAACCTGTCACCAGACAGGACTCCCTGGTCCTATAGCCCCTTTGGGCGGTATGCAGAATATACAGCTATCTATAGATAGCTGTATATAGTGTATACAGAAGACGAGGTATGCTTACCTCCCTCGCTCCCTGTCCCCACAGTGTCCGTGTAGTTCTGCCCCCTAGTGACTACATCATTATGGGCAGAGCCACAGATAGGAGCCAGGCTGGTAAGGGTGTGAGGCTCTGTTCATATTGTCCGTTTTGTATAATGTGAATATACCCTTCTGCCAGTGTCCTCCCAGACAGGGAGACTCGAGCTGTTGCTAAACTACAACTCCCAGCATACGTAGATAGCCAAAGGCAAAGGGTATGCTGGGAATTATAGTTTTGCAACAATTGGAGGCTCTCTGTTTGGGAAGACATTGCAATATGGGCGCTCTCCCCAGTGGAGAGCGTCAAAAATGTCCTAAACAATTTTTGTGTTTCTTTTTTCTTCTCCTTTCAGATCTGTGTATGCAGAGGATTACGGCGGATTCAGAAGACTACTGCGGCCGAACTGGATTTTTTTTTCATTTAATAAAATAGCTAATGAGGTAATTTTTCAATGTGTCGTGTTTTTTTTAAATTGAATTTCCAGGCTTACTGTAGTAGTGGAAGCCGTCTTATTGACAGGATCCATTACTAAGCTGGGGCTTAGCGTTAGCCCCAAAAACAGCTAGCGCTAACCCCCAAATATTACCCCACAGGGGTGGCGGGAAGAGCCGGTACCAACTGGTCCAAAGCGTCAAAAATGGCACTCCTGGGCCTAGGCGGTAACAGGCTGGCATTATTTAGGCTGGGGAGGGCCAGTAACAATGGTCCTCGCCCACCCTGGTAACGTCAGGCTGTTGCTGCTTGGTTGGTATCTGGCTGAGAATAAAAATACGGGGAATCCTATGCGTTTTTTTTTATTTATGAAAAAAATGCATAGGGTTCCCTGTATTGATATTCACAGCCAGATACCAACCAAGCAGCAACAGCCTGATGTTACCATGGTGAGCTAGGACCATTGTTATTGGCCCTACTTAGCCTAAATAACGCCAGCCTGTTACCGCCTAGGCCCAGGAGTGTCATTTTTGATGCTCTGGGCCTGTTGGTACCGGCTCTTGTGTCGGTGGGTGCCGGGGTAATAATTGAGGTTTAGCGTTAGCTGTTTTTGGGGCTAATGCTAAGCCCTGGCTTAGCAATGGATTCCGTCCATAATACAGCTGCACTACTAAGCCTGAAAATTCAATTTAAAAAAAACTTGACACATTAGAAAAATTATTTTATTTTAAAAAACACTCCCCCACAGCCCTCGTTAGCTATTTTATTAAAAAGAAAAAAAATCCAGTCCATCCGCAGTAATCCACCGAATACGCCACAATCCTCTGAATAGACGGATCTGAAACGAGAAGCAAAAAAAAAAATTGGTTAGGACATTTTGGGCGGTCTCTGCTGGGGAGAGCACCCATATTGCAATGTCTTCCCAAACAGGGAGCCTACAATTGTTGTAAAACTACAACTCCTAGCATGCCCAGACAGCCTTTGGCTGTCTGGGCATGCTGGGAGTTGTAGTTTAGCAACAGCTGGAGTCTCCCTGTCTGGGAGGACATTGGCAGAAGGGTCTGTTCACATTATACAAAACGTGCAATGTGAACAGAGCCTCACACCCTTATCAGCCTGGCTCCTGTCTGTAGCTCCACCCCCTAATGACATCATCACTAGGGGAGGAGTTAAATGGACCCAGCTGGGACTGGAGGAAGGTAAGGGGACTTCTTTGTCTTCTGCATATACTATATACAGTTATCTATAGATACGTGTAGCTGTATATAGTGTATACCGCCCAAAGGGTTCATCTACACTGTCCTGCAGTGTAAGTTAACTCTTTCCTTGCTGGGCTGGCACATAACACACAGCTCAGCAAGCGGTTAAAGGGGTATTCCATGCAAAAACTTTTTTTATATATCAACTGGCTCCGGAAAGTTAAACAGATTCTAAATTATTTCTATTAAAAAATCTTAATCCTTCCAATAGTTATTAGCTTCTGAAGTTGAGTTGTTGTTTTCTGTCTAACTGCTCTCTGATGACTCACGTCCCGGGAGCTGTGCAGTTCCTATTGGGATATTCTCCCATCATGCACAGCTCCCGGGACGTGACATCATCATTGAGTAGTTAGACAGAAAACTTCAGAAGCTAATAACTATTGGAAGGATTAAGATTTTTTAATAGAAGTAATTTACAAATCTGTTTAACTTTCCGGAGCCAGTTGATAGATATAAAAAAAGGTTTTGCCTGGAATACCCCTTTTAAGTGAGCCAGCAATGTGTATACTATATACACATTGCAGGCTCACTGTAAGTTCTTGCTGGGCAGTATATATACGATGTATATCCACTGCTCAGCATCAGCTGTTCTCCCAGCTCTGTAGCTGTGAGCACAGCTGAGTCCAGAAATTCACATCAGGATTATCGCAACAGGTGTCAGAAGTGACACTTGCAGTGAACTGTAACTTACTGCAGATACTACTGCTCCCAACATGGAGCACACTCCCAGGTGTCACTTCTGACACCCATTGCAATCTGTCTAATAATGCAGGTACTACATGTTGGGAGTAGTAGTACCTGCAGTTAAGGTCAGATCACAGCGGGTGTCACTCCTGACACCTGCTGCAATCCTCTGGTATAAGCTATAGAAGTGGGCAGCAGCTGCACTTGTCTGGTCTCCTGCCCAGCACTATACTCCGCTGTGATGTGAGGTTCTCTTCACTTCACAGATTTGTATATGCCGCTGAGAGCTGTGTATGGCCAACACTAAAAAATAAAAATTAAAAATAGTTTCACAAAATTAATTATAAAAATATATTATTTTTATAATCAAAGACCCCTTTCTACATTTTTCATATTGCCGACTAGATTTTTTGTTATCTGCCCGCCCACATAAATTGATCCCTGTTTAAAAATGTATAAATTAATACCATTTTTTCCATCACTGCTGTATCTTTAAAAAAAAATAAAAATTAATGGTACTCTAAGAAATTTAACAAAAAAAGGTATCACTTTTTTGAATCGAAAAAAAAAAAGTCCAAAAAAAGAATAAAATCTGCCTGCAAAATCGCCAAAGCTAAAACTCACAGGGCATTTTTCTTGGCGTTTTTTCACTTCCATAGACTTCTATGGTAGGAAAACGCTGAGATTTTCCCGAAAAAAAGTCATACTCTGAATATGAGGACGTTTTTGAAAACCAGCCTCTGAGCCCAAAAGAGCTGAAAAAGGCCCAAAGGATTAAAAAAAACACCAAAATGAAAAACGCCAAGTGGATCGGGCATTTTATAGTTCACTATTGACTTGCAGCTAACATCTGTCCACAGCGTTTTTTCACAGAAAAATTAATGTGTTTCCCTGAAGAAAAAAAGTACCTTTTATGTCATTAAAAATCAAACACGGTAAGTATTAGCTGCCCTTCTTTATACTCTGTAATAGAGTTGAGCGAGCCGAGCCCTCAAACCTGGATTTGATCCAAACTTTGGGGGGGGGGGGGTTCATGTAACTTTTAAACATTGGCATGTTTGGCTCACACGATCCGGGAAATGTCAGGGCTGAGATGTGCTAGCAGATGACAGCCGCAAGTACAGCTTAGCCCAGCAAGGAAGGAGTTAATCTATACAGCCATCTATACGGCTGTATAATGTATGCAGTGAAAAGAGTGATACTTATCATTCTCGCCGCTGGTCCAGGCCTCTTCTTGTGTAGCTCCACCCCTTGTGTCGCAATCACTTGATGAGGGGCTACACTAGAAGAGGCCCAGACCAGCAACAAGAAGGTAAGTATCACTCTCTTCACTGTATACATTATACAGCCAAACAGCCTTCACTCTCCAAAGGAGTTAACTGGTTTACTTTGACAAAAGAGTTCAGTTATGCTGCGAACTGAACACTTTCAGATAGTATGGTGAGCTCGGCAACCCGAATGTTTGGAAAGCTCAACTCTTCTCTGCAACATAAAAGCATAAAATTCAACTTTCTATGTGATTGTATGTCACCTTAACACAAGCCAGACAGTATGATGGATCACAAGTTCTTGACTGGCAAGATGAGTAGGCTTTCATGGGCTTTGCAGAAAACTCTTTTGATTTCTTCTCATGTTACTCCGAAGTACATGGTCACACCAGTGATCTTCTCCTTACATGAACAACTTGTTTCCTCAAAAAGTCTGTACCAATGAAAATGGTGGATTGGTGGATCAATGCGAAAATACCAATGAAATGCACACTGCACCACAATTATGGATTCAGCATTGAATTGCATAACACAAAACTCCTTGTGCTGTGGGGTCAACAATTTCCGTATGACTGAGGCTAGGGGCTGTTTCTGCACTGTGAGGGGAATCTAGCGGAAATCATTGGAAACTCTATGCTCCACCCTTTCAAGTAGTAAGACTTTCCTCACCCAAGATTTTCCCTGAAGGGCTGGTCTTGCAGGACTCCTCCTAAGGGAAATGGTGGACTCTAGCACTTTACTTACCTGTTGGTTCCACTATGTCCTGCGCCATTTGAAAGCCGGCATTCCACCAAAGTCTGTCTTCTCCTCTTTCAAATAGTAAGACTTTCATCACCCAAGATTTTCCCTGAAGGGCTGGTTTTGCAGGACTCCTCCTATGGGAAATGGTGTTCCTGCTGACGTAAAAAATGCAGGAACTCAGTTTCCATGCTTTCCTGCGGGACTTGAGCCCTGAGTGGTTTGTGGTTACAGTGATTGTGATTTAAAATTTTGTAAACACCCTGTATAATATGTAAGCACTCACTCACCATACAGCTTTATTGAACCAAACCTAAATAAGTATATGATCACATGAGGTCAGCTGTTGAGGGTATTGGTGTGGTGGCTGCGATATGAAGGCCAAAAATGAACCTCAACCCAGCCTTAGACGTAGACTAGGTTTTAGGAAGCTGGAAATATAGTATACATGTAATCTAAAGCATGCCTTTTAACTTTTTAGGTGTGTTAAATAAATAACATATCTATATCTATATGTCTATATCAAAAATGTTATCTATGAACTTACAAGCAAACAAAGTATTTATTCAATTATTTTCTTCTCTATCCATATTGTGGATGTGGCTATTATTCTACTTTGCAGATTCTCCTAAGATTTATTCCCTGTTTTGCTTGGATTTGCTCTAATTCTACTTTTCAGCCTTTGAGCAGAAATTGCAAATGAAAGTTCCAAGAGAAACAACTATAGCACAAATAATGGATACCTGCATAACAATTCTTGGCAACGAGGATCAGAGACATACTTTATTGTTTAGCAATGGGATTATTAGCTCCTCTCAAGGTAATATTAAGCTGGCTTGTCTCTGTATCAATGTAATATTGGGCGATTATATGTTCAATACAAAATGGGGTCTAGAATATGATGTAATGGGGGTGCTGCATTAAGGCGGTAGGTATGACCTGTTAAGAAGGTGCACCTATTTACACCTACATTCAGTAATAATAATCTTTATGATTCATATTATCTCAACTCCTTGAGGGTGCAGCCAATTTTGGTGTTAAGGTATTTTCTTTCATTGTTGTTTTCACACCTTTTGTCAGCAATTATTATGTTTTATCTGTAAGTTGTTGCTAAGAAGACAAGCTTTTCTGAGACAGGTTGTAAATTTTTTTAAGGACCATACAGATAAGGAACCTTTATGTATATTATTCTTTCTGCTTATTTATGTATGTTTATTATTTATGTACATTATGTATGGTCCAATTATCATAAATAAGAACCTTTATTATAGGGTTTTATGATGATACAAAATAATTATGTTTTCTGACTGCTCTCTCTCTCTCTCTCTCTCTCTCTCTCTCTCTCTCTCTGTATATATATATATATATATATATATATATATATATTGTAGATTTTGGTCATTCTCATATGGAATGCATTACTCACACATTGATCTTTCTGCTTTGGATAAATCATTGGATAACTGTTACAGTAGCAGAAATTCCAAGCGGTACTTTGTAAGTTTGTTATTACTATGATGTATCTATAAGTTTTTCTATGCCCTGCTTATGAAATAATACTCAGCATTAGCAGAAGACATGGAGATAAGTGAGCTGGCACATGGAGAAAAGGAACATATTACATTACATGTAAGAAGGTAGACTGATATCTATAATCATTTTATGGCATATTTTAAGAAGGGCCCCATTATTGAGAGATTGTTATGAATATATTACATATTTAAAATCAAACTGAATGATAGAGTATATAAAGATACACATGTTTACACTTGGCACCCACCAATGTCTGGAGGACTGTGTTGTAGCATTTCAAGATAATGTTGATATACTGTAATCCCCTCTTCCCTATAATGTAAAGCTGGGCATACATATTAGGAAAGACGGGGTAAGTCGCTTGCTGTCAGATACCTCTAGTGGAAGCTAATGGCCGCTGAGAACAAAAAGATTGGGTATGTTGAAATTCAAGTGCTTTATCCTTCTCTCACCGACATCAATATGGGGTGGGGGGGAGGGGGGGAGTTTGAAAGCTACTTATCAAATTAACGGTCAGGCAATCCAGCCAAAGTGGGTTGAGCCAACAATCATCTAATGTGAATGGCTAGAACTGATTATACCTACACAAAACTATTTAAATATAGGGGGAGATTTTAATGGGGTTTTTCTCTCACTCTGTTTTGCCTTTTATCAAAAGGTTGCACGGTGTTAATAAATTTGTCTCAAGTGTGGCAAAGTGAGGGAAATCCTCTCTGAAGTTCATTTTCCAAGAAAAATGTGAGCTGATGAAAGCTTGCAGTGTGATTTTGCTTGTGCGACTTTTTTGTGAAAGTTGCCTGTTGATAAATTCGTGACCACTGCAAGTATAAAAAAAGTTAAAAAGACCTACATATGGCATATAAAAACCCAGGCACACTTATGACATTCAATGCGACAAATGTATGGGGAAAAAAAAAGCCATAAATGCAATGATACATCTCTGTCATAGAGGGCAAAGTAGAGTGTATTCTGCTGTACAGACCACAAACAAAGGACATTTGTTGGGAATCCAATTAATCAATTCAAAGGGGTACTCCGCCCCTAGACTTCTTATTCTCTATCTCCCTGCTGCACCTGGTGTTCGTTTAGAGCATCGGGTGCAGCATCGGAGGCTTGTGACGTCACGGCCAGGCCTCGCTCGTAATGTCACAGCCACACACCCTCAATGAAAGTCTATGGGAGGGGACGTGATGGATGCCACGCCTCCTCCCATAGACTTGCATTGAGGGGGCATGGCCGTTATGTCACAAGCGGGGCGTGGCCGTCACGTAATGAGTCTCCGCCCCGCATCACCAGTCATCCGGCACGGAGCGAAGTTGGCTCAGGGCACGGATGTCTAGGGTGCCGCAGCAGAGATCCCAGGGGTCCCCAGTGGCGGGACCCCCGCGATCAAACATCTCCTTTTCCTTTGGATAGGGGATAAGATGTCTTGGGGTGAAGTACCCCTTTAACCTCTTAAGGACCAACGACGTTGTGGAACGTCATGGCACCCTGGGCTTTAAGGACCAATGACGTTCCACAATGTCATGGAATTTTCCGGTCCCTGCCGCGCGCCGGGCAGAGATCGGAACCGGATGCCTGCTGAAATCCTTCAGCAGGCATCCAGGGCAAACGCCGAGGGGGGCCATGTAGGGAAATTGCCCTTGCGATCTGCGGCGATACCGGGCTGAACGGGTCTCTGCGACCCAACTGCCCAGTAATTTTGCATGATCCCGGCTGTCACAGACAGCCAGGACCATGCTGGAGCCTAGGAGCAAGGTGGCAAGCCTGCCACCTCCTCCGATCCCCTGCGATTCTTCGGTTAGTTAACCGAGCAATCGCAGGGGGGGGGGCGGTTACTTCCTCCCGCCTTGCCCGGCTCCTGGAAGTCCGGAGATACATTTTTTACACTAACATGCTGGTGTTGCCCCATACTTTTCATTTTGACAAGAGGTAAAAGGGAAAAAAGCCCCCCAAAATTTGTAACGCAATTTCTCCCGACTATGGAGATACCCCATATGTGGGCGCAAAGTGCTCTGAGGGCGCACAACAAGGCCCAGAAGGGAGAGTGCGCCATGTACATTTGAGGTGATTTGCACAGGGGTGGCTGATTGTTACAGCGGTTTTGACAAACGCAAAAAAAAAAAAAAACAACATGTGACCCCATTTCCGAAACTACACCCCTCATGGAATGTAATGAGGGGTGCAGTGAGAATTTACACCCCACTGGTGTCTGACATATCTTTGGAACAGTGGGCTGTGCAAATAAAAAATTTTGTACAGCCCACTGTTCCAAAGATCTGGCAGACACCAGTGGGGGGTAAATGCTCACTTTACCCCTTGTTATGTTCCTCAAGGGGTCTAGTTTCCAAAATGGTATGCCATGTGGGGGTTATTTTGCTGTCCTGGCACCATAGGGGCTTCCTAAATGCGACATGCCCCCCGAGCAAAATTTGCTCTCAAAAAGCCAAATATTACTCCTTCTCTTCTGAGCATTGTAGTTCGCCCGTAGTGCACTTCAGGTCAACTTATGGGGTACCTCCATACTCAGAAGAGATGGGGTTACAAATTTTGGGGGGTATTTTCTGCTATTAACCCTTGCAAAAATGTGAAATTTGGGGGGGAAACACACATTTTAGTGAAATTATTATTATTTTTTATGTATGCAAAAGTCGTGAAACCCCTGTGGGGTATTAAGGCTCCCTTTATTCCTTGTTACGTTCCTCAAGGGGTCTAGTTTCCAAAATGGTATGCCATGTGGGTATTTGTTTGCTGTCCTGGCACCATAGGGGCTTCCTAAATGCGATATGCCCCCGAGCAAAATTTGCTCTCAAAAAGCCAAATATCACTCCTTCTCTTCTGAGCATTGTAGTTCGCCCGTAGTGCACTTCAGGTCAACTTATGGGGTACCTCCATACTCAGAAGAGATGGGGTTACAAATTTTAGGGGGTATTTTCTGCTATTAATCCTTGCATAAATGTGAAATTTGGGGGGAAACACACATTTTAGTGAAATATTTTTTAAAATTTTTTACATATGCAAAAGTTGTGAAACACCTGTGGGGTATTAAGGCTCACTTTATTCCTTGTTACGTTCCTCAAGGGGTCTAGTTTCCAAAATGGTATGCCATGTGGTTTTTTTTCCTGCTCTGGCACCATAGGGGCTTCCTAAATGCAACATGCCCCCAAAAAACCATTTCAGAAAAACGTACTCGCCAAAATCCCCTTGTCTCTCCTTCGCTTCTGAGCCCTCTACTGCGCCCGCCGAACACTTTACATAGACATATGAGGTATGTGTGAGAAATTGGGCTACAAATATAAGTATACATTTTCTCCTTTTACCCCTTGTAAAAATTCAAAAATTGGGTCTACAAGAACATGCGAGGGTAAAAAATGAAGATTGTGAATTTTCTCCTTCACTTTGCTGCTATTCCTGTGAAACACCTAAAGGGTTAAAATGCTGACTTAATGTCATTTTGAATACTTTGGGGGTGCAGTTTTTATAATGGGGTCATTTGTGGGGTATTCCTAAGATGAAGACCCTTCAAATCCACTTCAAACCTGAACTGGTCCCTGAAAAATTGTGATTTTGGAAATATATCAACTGGCTCCAGAAAGTTAAACAGATTTGTAAATTACTTCTATTAAAAAATCTTAATCCTTTCAGTACTTATGAGCTTCTGAAGTTAAGTTTGTTCTTTTCTGCCTAAGTCCTCTCTGATGACACCTGTCTCGGGAAACGCCAAGTTTAGAAGCAAATCCCCCTAGCAAACCTCTTCTAAACTGGGCGTTTACAAAGACAAGTGTCATCAGAGAGCTGGTTATATTGCCACCTTGTTCTGCCAGCACCCACTGTCTGCCGGATGTCAACCAGACAGTCTGCAAAAAATCTGATGTGTGAACATACCCTTAAAGGGGTATTCCAGGCAAAAACTTGTTTATATATATCAACTGGCTCCAGAAATTTAAACAGATTTGTAAATTACTTCTATTAAAAAAATCTTAATCCTTTCAGTACTTATGAGCTTCTGAAGTTGAGGTTGTTCTTTTCTGTCTAAGTGCTCTCTGTTGACACTTGTCTTTGTAAACGCTCAGTTTAGAAAAGGTTTGCTAGGGGGATTTGCTTCTAAACTTGGTGTTTCCCGAGACAGGTGTCATCAGAGAGGACTTAGACAGAAAAGAACAACCTCAACTTCAGAAGCTCATAAGTACTGAAAGGATTAAGATTTTTTAATAGAAGTAATTTACAAATCTGTTTAACTTTCTGGAGCCAGTTGATATATATAAACAAGTTTTTGCCTGGAATACCCCTTTAAGGGTATGTTCACACATCAGATTTTTTGCAGACTGTCTGGTTGATATCCGGCAGACAGTGGGTGCCGGCAGAACAAGGTGGCACTATAACCACTCTCCATAGAAGGCAATGCATTTCCAAATGTAATCAGCCAAAAGAATCTACATGTGAACTCTTTCTATGGAGGCTGGAATTTAAATTTTCATGCCATATGTATCAGGCATGGAAATTCTGCCATGTTCAGCAGAATCCCATTGAAAATAATAGGACTCTGCTGCAACTAAATTTCCTAGTGGAATTTTTCCGCTGGATTCCAGTCAGAAATTCTGCCATGAATGAGGCCTAAGAATGAGGGATGCAGCAACTCTTAATGCTCTACCCAACCTTCAGGAAGAGACTTGTGTCTGAAATTTGCTTTTGAAATATATCAATAAATAAATTTTAACGTCTCTCAGATTTACTAAAATTGTTACTGAATCATTAGGTCAACTTTTTACATTTTTAGAGATTCAGGACTGAATTATTATAGGATAGGGGATAATATGTCTGATTGCAGGAAGTCCAGCCGCTAGGACCCCCCCCCCCCTCCCACGATCTCCATGCGGGCGCTGCAGCCTTAGGCATCCGTGTTCGTGACATCAGGCCACACCCCCTCCATTCATGTCTATGGGAGGGGGCATGATGGCTAGTACCTTCCTCTGTGCCGTCCGATCTTCTGTCTGTGGCTCCAGCCTGCTTGGCAGGCTAGAGCATCAGACCGCAGATGACACTAATCAATGCTGTTCAATTACACAGCATTGACCAGTGTTAGGAATCAAGAGATTCCATGTAGTAGTCCCCTACAGGGACTGTAAAAAAAAAGTTTAAAAAAAAGTAATAAATGTGTATAACCCCCTCCCCTAATAACATTTTGAATCACCCCCTTTTTCCTATTTTATAAATAAAAAAAGAAATAAAAAAATGAACATATGTGGTATCACTACGTGCTTAAATGTGTAAACCGTACAGCCAATGGCGTAAACGGGAAAAAATCTCAAAGTCCAGAATTGTGCATTTTTGGCCACTTCATATAGCAGAAAAAATTCATAAAAAGTGATCAAAAAGTCCGCCGGTATAAGTTCCCCTGGCTGCATTGCACTCATTTCAATCGGCTATTTTTCGGTTAATCTGGGATGCGAAGAGACATCGACTCCCTATGTCAGTAATGATGGTGAGTCGACTCTTTGGGGGTTTGGGAGGGCCGGATGTAACAAAATATTATTGGGCGGCCCACTTGCGCCACTTGGCGGCATGGTCCTCCTATCATGCCTATAGCAAGTGGATGGAGGTGGAAAAACTCTGGTTGGCACCCGTTCACCCTAACTCCTTCCTATGGTCTCTACCCCATATTTCTTTAGCTAGTCCCTTACTGGGCCCTATGTCATTTTCTAAATATGTTTGGACTTATTGTTTGCGCCGGTTCCTCCTTCCTGTCTTCCTCCTTCTCCCCTATGCAGTCCTTTTTGTATCACCCTGACTTTCCACCGGGGCTTACTTCTCCTATGGTCTGGGTTGGGGGTCCACGGGGCATTTTTTGCTAGGCTGGCGTTGTGGATCCGGTCACATGCACTTTCCTATCCTTCGAGCAGATGGTTGAGCGATGGGAGCTCCCGGCCTCTGAGTTGACCCACTATACCCAGCTTCGGCGCTACTTATCCTCGAGGAAGGGGACGTTGACTGTGTCACTTCTGTCAAGCTTTGAGAGGCTGTGTAGGAGTGGGCTTTGGAAGAAGAGATTACTCTCGAGCATTTATGCCCTACTCATTTCTCCCCTGGATGATACCCCTCCATCTCACCGTTATATGGCCAGATGGGAAGAAGCCCTTGCAACCACCATTACAGTCCCCCAATGGAGGGTCATTTGGGAGCGGGCCTCTTGGGCCTCTATCTGTACCGCTTATAAAGAGACGCAATATAAAATGTTAATGGGCTGGTACCACACCCCTGTCTTGCTCAATAAACTGAATCCTGAAATCCCCCCGCAGTGTTGGAGATGTGGAGTTGGGTTGGGTGATGTCTTTCACATCTTCTGGTCTTGTCCGCTAATAAGTCAGTATTGGGGGGTAGTCCAGAGGTTGATCCATGAGGTCCTTGGTGTCCTGGTTCCTCTGGACCCCTTGGTTTACTTGTTGCACATGTCGACTGGGGCCTTGGCTCGAAAACCGTTCAGGCTGTTTTTGCATGTGGTTTTGGCGGCCAAGACTCTCATCACTTAACATTGGAAACAGACTCTACCCCCATCTGAGGATGAGCTGATAGCCAGGGTGAGGGAGATCCGTTCCCTGGAGTCTCTTACGGCCTCCTTAAATCATTTCACCCAGCAATTCTACTCGGTGTAGGACCCATGGGACAGGTTTACTGATAGGCAGCCCCCTTGACTCCCACTTACCTGATTTGACCTCCTTTCTTATTACTTTTTCTTACTGTTCCTTTCTTTCTTACTCTCCTATTTGTTTCCTCTCCCCCTTGGTGTTTCCCATGTAAGTACCCCAATTATATGTTGTCCTTACTCAAAGACGTTGCTATCTAATCATGGTGTAATACGCTGTGCTTAGAGTTGGATTTGACTGATTTGGTTGAATGCCAGACAAAATTGTTCTTTTGTTAATTCCTGATGCTATAATTGTTGTTTTTGCTGACTGTTTCTCTTTCCTTTTGGGGACATATTCCCCCTAACGATTGATGTTTGTGTGAATTTTTCTTGTCAAAACTTCAATAAAAATTTACAGTTTAAAAAAAAAAAAAAGTGATCAAAAAGTCCATTAAAAACAAAAATGGTACCGTTAAAAACTACAGATCACTGCGCAAAAAACGAGCCCTCATACATCCCCATTAGAGATGTTGCGAATTGTTCGCCGGCGAACAGTTCCCGGCGAATTTCGCATGTTCGCGTTTGCATCGCCGGGCAAACATATATTCGATCCACCCCTATACTTTAACATAGAAGTAATCTTTGACCCTGTGAGTCAGAGTCAGCAGACACATTACAGCCAATCAGCAGCAGTCCCTCCCTTCCAGACTCTCCTACCTCTTGCACGGATGCCATTTTAGACTCATTCAGCATGCTGCAGGCTTAGGAAGTGGAGGGTTAGAGAAGCTGCTCCTGCTGTATAGGGAAAGCGATAGCTATGTTGCTGCTAGGTGGTGTATTCAGGGTCCAGTTTACTCCTAAAGCACTAGTGTAACATCTGCTTTAAGGACAGCACCCAAAAAGCCCTTTTTAGGGCGGAAAGATATCAGTCCTGGTTGGGAGGGAACCGCTGGTTAAAAGGGGTACTCCAGAATATAACTTAAGTTCCTTCAAGCAACTAACTACTACAGTATTCAAAGGGCTGAAATATATCAGTCCGTGTGTTTTGCAACAGCTGGAGGCACCCTGGTTGGGGACCACTGCATAAAAGGGGAAGTCCGCTGGTAAGTTTTTGATCATTGTCACACTAGTGCAAATCACATTAGGTGTGACAGTTGTGCAAATTAAAAAAAATACCTTTTTTGGCTGTTAAATAAAATCAGCCGTCACTGTTAGTTCACGTCACAGTTGCCATTTGTCCTGCCTTCAGGGCAAATTGTGTCACCCTAGTGCAAATCACATTAGGTGTGACAGTTGTGCAAATTAAAGAAAGAATTCCTTTTTTGGCTGTTAAATAAAATCAGTTGTCACTGTTAGTTCACTTCACAGTTGCCATTTTTCCTGCCTGCAGGGCAAATTGTGTCACCCTAGTGCAAATCACATTAGGTGTGACAGTTGTGCAAATTTAAAAAAGATACCTTTTTTGGCTGTGAAATAAAATCAGTTGTCCCTGTTAGTTCACGTCACAGTTGCCATTTTTCCTGCCTGCAGGGCAAATTGTGCCACCCTAGTGCAAATCACATTAGGTGTGACAGTTGTGCAAATAAAAAAAAATACCTTTTTTGGCTGTTAAATAAAATCAGTCGTCACTGTTAGTTCACGTCACAGTTGCCCTTTTTCTTGCCTGCAGGGCAAATTGTGTCACCCCAGTGCAAATCACATTAGGTGTGACACTTGTGCAAATTTAACCAAAAAAATGACAGGCAGAGGAAGGTCACCCTGCAGGGGCCGTTGTGGTGCTGGGATTCCCTTTTGCCCTAGAATGGCCAGTGTTCAGAGGCCACATACCCTGAACCCCCAAAGTTCTGAGGACTTAGTTGACTGGCTATCACAAGACACCCAATCTACTACTAAAGCTTCCGCTCGGAACCTTGAAGAACCGTCCTTCTCCTCCTCTAGCTTAGCTTCTGGCACCTCTCATGCTACCACTTGCCCACCTGCCGCCACCACCAACACTAGCACCACAGCAGCTTTACTTGATCCATCAGAGGAGTTATTTACACATCAGTTTGAAGACATGAGTGATGCACAACCATTATTGCCAGAGGATGTAGTTAACAGGGATATGTCTCAGTCAGGCAGCATTACACACATGGACGTACAGTGTGATGAGGATGTTGTACCCGCTGCTGCTTCCTTTCTTGTGACAGATAGCGGTGAAGGTGTTGATGATGACGATGTGTCCGTGGATGCCACGTGGGTGCCCGCTAGAAGAGAAGAAGAGGAGGAAAGTTCAGATGGGGAGACAGGGAGGTGGAGGAGACGAGTTGGAAGCAGGGGGAGGTCGTCACAAGGAGCTAGTGGCACAGTCAGACAGCATGCATCAGCACCCGGGGTCAGTCAGATGGGAAGCCAATCAACGCATGCTGTTGCCACCACCAGAATGCCGTCATCGCAGTGTGGCATTTTTTTTGTGTGTCTGCCTCTGACAACAGCGAGGCCATTTGCAACCTGTGCCAGAAGAAACTGAGTCGTGGGAAGTCCAACACCCTCCTAGGCACAACTGCTTTGCGAAGGCACATGATGTCACATCACAAACGCCTATGGGATCAACACGTCAGTACAAGCAGCACACAAAGTCAAAGCCGCCATCCTCCTCCTGGTCCAGCATCTTCAGCCAGGTCAACCACTGCTGCCCTCCTTGCCCCCTCTCAACCATCCGCCTCTCCGTCTCTCGCCTTGAGCAGTTCCTGCTCATCTGCCCACAGCCAGGTGTCTGTCAAGGAGATGTTTGAGTCCAAAAAGACAATGTCTCAAAGTCACCCCCTAGCCTGGTGTCTGACAGATGGCTTTTACAAGCTGGTGGAGTCTGAGGCCTTTAAAAAATTTGTAGCCATTGGGACACCGCAGTGGAAGATACCCGGACGAAATTTTTTTGCACAAAAGGCAATCCCCAACCTTTACTCCATTGTGCAAAAGGAAATTATGGCATGTCTGGCACACAGTGTAGGGGCAAGGGTCCATCTGACCACTGATTCCTGGTCTGCTAAGCATGGTCAGGGCAGGTATATCACCTACACTGCTCATTGGGTAAACCTGGGGACGGCTGCCAAGCATGAACTGCGTGGCTCTGTAGGGGAGTTGGTGACACCGCCACGACTTGCAGGCAGGCCTGCTGCCACCTCCTCTACTCCTCCTACTCCATCCTCTTCCATAACATCCTCGGCCGAGTCCTCTTCCACTGCTGTGTCTTGCTCCACATCACCGGCACCCCCCCAGCTCCCCATGAGCTTGGGGTCGACTTGCCTCAAAGCGGAGAGTCACACCGCACCAGCGCTCCTGTCAGCTCTGAACGCACAGGTGGACCAGTGGCTGACTCCGCACCAACTGGAGATCGGCAAGGTGGTTTGTGACAACGGAACAAATTTGTTGGCGGCATTGAGGTTGGGCAAGTTGACACATGTGCCGTGCATGGCACATGTGTGTAATCTGATTGTACAACGCTTTGTGCTCAAGTACCCAGGCTTACAGGATGTCCTGAAGCAGTCCAGGAAGGTGTGTGGCCATTTCAGGCGTTCATACATGGCCATGGCGCACTTGTCAGCTATCCAGCAGCAAAACAACATGCCAGTGAGGCGCTTGATTTGCGACAGCCCGACACGTTGGAATTCAACACTCCTAATGTTTGACCGCCTGCTCCAACAAGAAAAAGCCATCAACGAATATTTGTATGACCGGGGTGCTAGGACATCATCTGCGGAGCTGTGAATTTTTTTGCCACGTTATTGGAGGCTCATGCGCAATACCTGTAGGCTCATGCGTCCTTTTGAGGAGGTGACAAACCTGGTCAGTTGCACCGAAGGCACCATCAGCGACATCATACCGTTTGTTTTCTTCCTGGAGCGTGCCCTGCGAAGAGTGCTGGATCAGGCAGTAGATGAGCGTGAAGAGGAAGAGTTGTGGACACCATCACCACCAGAAACAGCCTTATCAGCATCGCTTGCTGGACCTGCTGCAACGCTGGAAGAGGATTGTGAGGAAAAGGAGTCAGAGGAGGAATGTGGCTTTGAAGAGGAGGAGGAAGGCCAACCACAGCAAGCATCCCAGGGTGCTCCTTGTCACCTATCTGGTTCCCGTGGTGTTGTACGTGGCTGGGGGGGGGGGAAGAAGATTATACCTTCCCTGACATCACTGAGGACGAGGAATGGGACATGAGTAGCTCGGCATCTGTCCTTGTGCAAATGGGTTCTTTCATGCTGTCGTGCCTGTTGAAGGACCCTCGTATAAAAAGGATGAAGGAGAACGACCTGTACTGGGTGTCCACGCTACTAGACCCTGGTATAAACATAAAGTGCCTGACATGTTACCGCATTACAGCAAGGTGGAAAGGATTCAGCAGGTCCAAAATAAATTAAGAAGTATGCTGTACACAGCGTATGAGGGTCATGTCACAGCACAACAGGGATCTAACAGGGGAAGAGGTGAAAGTAATCCTCCTCCTCCTCCCACGAACACGCCGGCAAGGACAGGAAGCTGTACAGGCATGCTGTTGATGGAGGACATGTGGAGCTTTTTAAGTCACAGCCCTTCGGGATCCACCATCAGAAAAACGACTTGACCGACAGGTAGCAGACTACCTGGCCTTAACCGCAGATATCGACACTCTGAAGAGCAATGAACCCCTTGACTACTGGGTGTGCCGGCTTGACCTGTGGTCTGAGCTATCCCAATTTGCGCTCAAACTTCTGGCCTGTCCCGCTTCAAGTGTCCTGTCAGAAAGGACCTTCAGTGCAGCAGGAGGTATTGTCACTGAGAAGAGGAGTCGCCTTGGTCAAAAAAGTCTGGATTACCTCACCTTTCTTAAGATGAATGAGGGATGGATCCCGAAGGGACTGACACTGGGCGATACATTTGACTGAACAAGGCCTGATCAGATGAGCTGCCTTGGCCTAAAAATGGTCCACACACTGCTGTATTTGAACTCTGAATGCCGGATGACTTGCGTGACTTATCCGCCACCAACTAGGGTTCAAGCCACAATGTTTTAGGGCACTTTCTGCATGGCAAAACAAACAGAAATTTGTCAGGCCGCTGCTACAGCAGCGGCTGCGACAATACCAAAATTTCCAGCCATGTGTACATACCTAATTTTTCTGGCCTCTGCTGCTGCACTTGTTATGGTGCTGCAATTTTCATGGCCGCTGTTACAGCTGCGGCTGCGACAATACCCAATTTTTCATCCATATGTAAATGCCAAATTTTTCTGGCCTCTGCTGCTGCACTTGTTATGGTGCTGCAATTTTTATGGCCGCTGCTACAGCTGTGACAATATCAAATTTTCCTGCCAGGTGTACATGCCTAATTTTTCTGGCCTCTGCTGCTGCACTTGTTATGGTGCTGCAATTTTTCTGGCTGCTGCTACAGCTGCGGGTGCGACAATACCCAATTTTTCATCCATGCGTACATGCCTAATTTTTCTGGCCTCTGCTGCTGCACTTGTTATGGTGTTGCAATTTTTATGGCCGCTGCTACAGCTGCGACAATACCAAATTTTCCAGCCAGGTGTACATGCCTAATTTTTCTGGCCTCTGCTACTGCACTTTTTCTGGTGCTGCAATTTTTCTGGCTGCTGCTACAGATGCGGCTGCGACAATACCCAATTTTTCATCCATGTGTACATGCCTAATTTTTCTGGCCTCTGCTGCTGCAATTGTTATGGTGCTGCAATTTTTATGGCCGCTGCTACAGAAGCGGCTGCAACAATACCACATTTTTCAGGCATATGTACATGCCTAATTTTTCAGGTACTCTGTGCTGACATCTCTGTTCATTTTTGCAACCATGGATATTAGATGTATGCTAAGGGTAGCATGGTGGCTCAGAGGTTAGCACTGCTGCCTTGCAGCGCTGGGGCCTTGTATTCAAATCCCACTATGTGCTGCCTCAAGGGGGCTCTAACTATGTGCTGCCTAAAGGGAGTCTCTAACTATGTGCTGCCTAATATGGGGGAATTTATGTACTGTCTAAAGGGGGAATCTAACTATGTTGTGGTAGCCCTTGGGGGGTGTATGGTAGGGATGGTAGGTTGTTGGTATATGAGGGGTTAATATTAACCTAGTCACTCGTGACGCCACGAGCTGGTATGCTGAATCTATGTTACAGCCTATCTCCGCCCTTCCCAGAAGCGATAGGTGCAATGAAATGACTGAAGGTCCACAAGCAGATTTAACTTGAACTTCAATTACTTTACGGCAGTCCTTGCAATATCCAATAGGTAATAATACAGTTCTTTGGTTGCTTAGCGTAGAAGTTGCGAACCTTGCATAAGACTTATAGTCTCTGAATTTAGGGAATGATGTGCAGATCCATCCGGATTTAGGGGAAATATTGAGTCTGGTGATGCTGCAGAGTGCTTTGGGGATGACACACTCTATAATCTATATCGTTCGGCCGTTGCCGCAAGGCATAGGCCTAACTCACTGCAATTGCTGTAATACAGGTCTTGCTTACTTGCTATCCCGGGAACAAGAGAGAGATAAGATGGCCGCCACTCCTTATATGTAGCGGCAATTTTGATTGGTCCGAACGTCTGCCACTCAGTTTACATGGTGAGATGGGATTGCTTACGTCACAGGCTCTATGTACACTGAAGAACCAGAACGAGGCTACAGATAACAGAACAAGGCCTGGAACGCATCCAGAGTGAGGCTTGGAACGCATCACATGACCCGAAGGCCCTGCAATGCCGTAGAAACAAGTAATTAACCATTTACATACTGAAATAACACTATATACATTATTTTATAGATAAATTAGTAATCTATATACTATAATGGAGGCGACTAGGGGCGAACTGACCAATAAAGACTACTAAATCCTAGGGACTCTGGCTATGGGGACCCAAGATAAATAAGTACGAAGTGTGAAATGCGGTACTGGGACACCACAATGTGATGCCTAAAGGGGGGCTCTATGTGCTGCCTAAAGGGGGCTAAGGCACGTTATTCCAAACCATTTAGGAATAATAGGTGATTTATGCCCTTTATGGATTAAAACCAGACTCTGCATCAACTATGTAATTTTCCATGGGAGCTTTGCCATGGATCCCACTCTGGAACGTCACAGTCCAGGAGTTAGTCCCCTTGAAACAACTTTTAAATCACTATTGTGGCCAGAAAGAGTCCCTGTGGGTTTTAAAATTCGTCTACCCATTGAAGTCAATGGCGGTTCGCCCGGTTCGCCGTTTCGCGAACTTTTGCGGACGTTCGCGTTCGCGGTTCGCAAACTGAAAATGTTATGTTCGCGACATCACTAATCTCCATATACAGAAAAATAAAAAAGTTAAAGGGGACAAAAGGGAACAATTTTATATGAATAGGGTATCATTGGAATCATCTGGACCTACAGGAAAAAAATAATGGCCCTTATTTACTAAGAGTGGAGTGTAGGGTTCTTTGTGGGTTTTAATTCCCTACAATTTATTTTCCACGGTATTTACTAAGGTTTGCCTACATTTTCCACTTTCCCTACATTTTGCTTTTTTTACACATGCTCTGATCTGTACGGTTTTAAACAGCTCAAATCCACCGCATTTTATGTGGAAACCTTAGTAAATATGTTGTTTTTTTGAGAAAATGCCAGGAACACGCCCTTTTTTGGAGACCACGCACCCTTCTGTCGGCGGCCACGCCCCTTTTACGGGGTTTCTTAGCAAAATGTTAGTCTTTTTTTTTTTACTTCTGGCGCAAAATCTGGCGTAGACAGAATTTCTGGTGCAATGTGACAGAATCTGGCGCATAACCCAACAAAACGTTTCGAGTTTGCAATAGTAAATGATAGCCAATGTGTCATTTCTACCGAAATGTTCACTACGCAGAAACGCAACCCTCTAAAAGTTACATAATGGCTGTTTTTTTTTTCTCAATTTTGCCCCACAAATAATTCGTTTTTTGGCTTCACCGTACATTTTGTGGTAAAATGAGTGATGTCATTACAAACTACAATAAGTCCTGAAAACAACAAGCCCTAAAGATGGAAAATTGATAAAAAATTTGGAAGAGTTATGGATTTTTAAAAGGTGAGGAGGAAAAAAATGCAAACACAAAAATTTGCGGTGTCGTTAAGGGGTTAAAAGAAAATACTGCTGGTATTGGCTCTTATAATATATGTCTGGGAGATCACAGTTGTGGTGAGGGTGTGATGATGCAGGGCTGATGTTGTTACCCAAGGGGCAGATGGCATTAGCCTCCTGTGTTCGTGATGCCAGGGCGAGGTTTAATCGCTTCACCACCCGAAGGTAGGCCGCTGTCTTTGCTGTGAGATCATTGACGGGTAGTACGACAACCCATTTGGAATAATGATCCACCATGGTGAGAGCAAAAGTATACCCGGACCGGGTAGAAGGCAGTTTGACATGATCTAGCATGACCAACTCTTGGTGATGTTGCAGACTGCACACTCACTGCACCATTTCTCTCATGTCACTCCGCATTCCGATCCAATAGAATCTTCGCCTGACAGTAGCTTCGGTCTTGTGGACTCCAAAGTGTCCCGTCTGGTCATGGTATGCCTTGAGGACCATCGCCGCATCTCTTCGGGGAACCAGAATCTGATTAAGTCAATCACCAGAGACTGGATCTAAAGAATTTCGGTACAACAGTCCTTTGTGCACAAACAGTCGCTTCCTCTGTCACCACAAATGTTTCAGCTCACAATCACACTGGGCCCGGTATAGACTGGTTGGTACATTTTTCGCCAGAAGGTAGTCCAATAGATTCCCCATGACTCTACTTTCATCCTGAAGAGTTTTTGAATATATAAGTCTCCTTTAACCCTTTTGGACCTGAGTTCACCATCCATGAGAGCAGTCACAACATTCTGGTTTGCAAACCGTTGGTAAAATGGGGACATCTCCACGTCTTCCCACACGTCTTCGATGGGTGGTTCTTTGCTGGGGGTCATCTGAGACAGTACATTGGCATTGACATTTGACAAGCCGCTTCTGTACTTGATGGTGAAACTGTGATTGGCTAATCTCGAAGCCCAACGCTATTCGATAGCACCCAACTTGGCAGTGTTCAGGTGGGCCAACGGGTTATTATCCGTGTAGACAGCAAAAGGCGTGGCAGCCAAATAGCCTTTGAACTTTTCGTCACGGCCCATACCAGGGCGAGAAGTTCCAACTTAAATGAGCTGTAATTGGCATCCTTCTTCTCTGCTTCTTGCAGGTTATGACTGGCATAGGCGATCGCTCACTCTTGTCGTTCATGGACTTGGGACAAGACAGCTTCCAGATCTTTAAAACTGTAGTCTGGATACCCCAAGATAGGTGGTTCTGTCAGCAGACGTTTAAGAGCTCAGAACGCTGTCTCTTGTTCTTTGGTCCATTGTTGTTCTCCTTCGCCGTACCCGCAGGAGAGCTGTAAGGGGTTCTGCAATTTGGGCGAAGTAGGGAATGTAATGGCAGCAGTAGCTGGCAAATCCCAGGAAGCTCCTGACATCTTTCACCGTGCACAGGGTAGGCCAGTCCTTGACAGCTTCCACCCTTTCAGGATAGGGCTGGACTCCCTCTGTGCTGACAATAAGTCCAAGTAATGGACTTGAGGTTTGAGCAAATGACACTTTGACAGTTAAATCTTCAGTCCATGCTTGATTAAGACTTGAAAGATGTCTGACAGATGACTGAGGTGTTCCTGGTAGGACTTGGAATACACAATGTCATCATCCAGGTACAATAAAATGAAAATCTGAAAATTCAGATGGCCCAGGCACCTTTCCATCAGACGCTGCAACATAGCGGGGGTATTACATAGCCCAAACGGCATACTTTGCACCCCATGGGTGTCACGAAGGCGGTCTTCTCCCAATCATTCACGGCCATGGGCACTTGCCAATATCCTCTGGTTAAGTCCAGGGTGGAGAAGTGGCCATCCCGAGGGCCATGAGTGACTCTTCGATACTTGGCAAAGGGTAAGCATTGTTCAGTTTCCTGTAGTCGACACAGAAGTGGATGGTTCCATCTTTCTTCTAGACCAGGACAAGTGGCACCGCCCAGAGACTCTGACTTTCTTGGATCATGTCTGCCTCTTTCATGTCGGCCAGCATCTTCTTGACAGTCTAGTACATGCCTGGCACGACCGGCAGTGTCTTTCTTTGATAGGCAGATTGTCACCTGTGTGTATTCCAAGTCCTACCAGGAACAGTCATCTGTCAGACATCTTTCAAGTCCTAATCAAGCATGGACTGAAGATTAAACCGTCAAAGAGTCATTTGCTCAAACCTCAAGTCCATTACTTGGGTCATGTTGTCAGCGCAGAGGGAGTCCAGCCCAATTCTGAAAAGGTGGAAGCTGTCAAGCACTGGCCTACCCTGTGCACGGTGAAAGATGTCAGGAGCTTCCTGGGATTTGCCGGCTACTACCGCTGCTTCATTCCATACTTCGCCCAAATTGCAGAACCCCTCACAGCTCTCCTGCTGGGTAGGGCGAAGGAGAATAACAATGATCACTGATACCTCACTGGGTAACAATCACATGGCACTGGTTAATCACATGTCAATGGTTCTTAAATAAATAACACTTTTATTTACAACACACAGCATAAAGATAACTATACAATGCTAACCGGTGCAGGGGCCCAGGGGACACTGCAGGGAGGCTGCCTGACAGGGCAGCTAGAGTACAGGGGTGCAACTCCTGTACTGGGCTACCACACTCCCTAGTATAATGAGCCTGCAGTGCTCAATAACCTTGAGCCAATAAACCAGCTTGGTTAAAATCTCAATCCCTATGCCCCCTCGTGTCATGTGCCTTCGCTGTTTCAAGTGGTCTCTCTCTTTAAACCCAATACATGGTATAGTACAGATATAGCAAATCAGTGGCTTGAAACTAGTCCCTGCTGCCTAAAAAGTTACCACTGCTGCTGCTCGTCCAGCCCTTTGGCAATGATCGACAGGTTTCTCCCTATGCATAATGTTTGGAAGAAACCTGTCAATTATTAGTGGGTGCTAAAGTGGCAATGATGACTCTTTTCAGGCCCCAGGGTGCCAACTTATAAGTATAGAGTCTCCAAATCTATCATGTATCTGCGGAAGCAACAGACAGCTGGAGCCAAAACACTCATAAGTTAGCTTTTAAGGGTTATCCAGACAAAAATAACATATTCCCTATCCACATGCAGCTCTGCTGTGGTATCCTGGTGTGAAATACCCTTGTCTACCTGCCCTTTCAGGTGGATGTCACTTTATGGTGTCTGCTCTGGCCCACAACTCGAGGATAAAATGCAATGTATTTGTGATGTGTCTTTATTGTATGTTCATTTGTCTAATGTAATTGCATTGTCTTGTGACCTGCGCCTTTCTAAGACGGCATCCCCATTGAAGTCCATCTCTGCATTGCTCTTTGTCTAGCCGGCTGGCTGCATTGTTGTGTATGTGGGTGCACAACACTACCAGGTGAGCGACCGCCTTATTAGTTACTATCACCTCACAGGTCACTCTTTTATTACACCATGGAGCGATGTGCCTTTTGTCTTTTTTAGCTGCTATATACATGAGACTCCACACACACAGCCCTAGTATATACATGAGCCTCCACACACACGGCTCTGCTATATACATGATCCCCACACACACAGTTCTGCTATATACATGATACTCCACACACACAGCCCTAGTATATACATGAGCCTCCACACACAGCTCTGCTATATACATGATCCCCACACACACAGTTCTGCTATATACATGATACTCCACACACACAGCCCTAGTATATACATGAGCCTCCACACACAGCTCTGCTATATACATGATCCCCACACACACAGTTCTGCTATATACATGATCCTCCACACACACAGCTCTGCTATATACACGAGACTCCACACACACAGTTCTGGTATTTACAGAAAACCCTACACACAGCTATGTACACAAGCCCTTTTTTTTGTCAACTTAAAATCAGTCGCATGTAGTTCACCTGCCATTTAATACCAAGGACACGTGGAATAGATAATATCATTGAATATAACCTCATGACAGGACCCAGCTTGATTAAAAAAAAAAAAAAATGTGTCTGTTTGTCCGGCTGATATTACATAATAATATAAACTTTTTAACTCCTTGTGTTCCTCTGTGAAAATGGCACAACATGTTATCCTCCTCACGATGTGAGACTTAGAAACTGCCTTATTTGGACTATCGTAAAGGTTTCATCCACTTTAGATAATCCCTTTGATAGATGATGGAGACAACTGGACATGTGTTTCCTAAATTAGAAAAACTCTAAATAAAAATATTTTGTTTCAACAAAACTTTGAACAACATATTTAGTTGTCTGGCCCAGGACCATGATGTAGTGCTTGTGGCCTTCTTATCAGGGTGTATAACTACTGTATGATGGATAGTGCCTCCACAATAGAAGGCACATGGGGAAGACATATAAATAAGTGGTAATATTGTACTTCTGAGGGAAAAAGAAACAGATAAAAGCGGAAACAGAAGACGAGAGTAGACATTATAGAACAGTCAGATAAGGAGGGCGCTGTAAATCACAAGTTGTACCATTTACTGTGTACATTGGGTTCTTCTGCTCTCTAAATGGTATTTTAAGCCATAAAACACCCCTTGGTATTTTTATGACTCCTGTAAGGTATTCTTCATAGGTCCTAAATCTCTCAGGATCTCTACTCACTTGGAATTCCCAAAGGAAATTTACAGACTATCAGTGCAGACTATCAGGCTTGATGCTCTTCGAGAACTGAGATTATAATTCATTCAAAGGAAAATTATAGGAAAAATAAATATAATTGAAAGATCACTTAAGCATTAACCCCTTAAGGATGCAGCCCTTTTTACCTTAACCCCTTAAGGACCAATACAAATAAACCTGTACGCCCCTGAAAGACCAGGCCTGTTTTTTCAAATCGGGGATGTCTGTCTTTATTAGAGAATAACTCTGGTAAGGTTATGCCAATCACGATAATTCTGACATTGTTTTTTTTGTCACAAGTTGTCCTTCATGTACATAGTAAAAGTAAGCCGATATCATTTGTAGTTTTTTTTTATAATGCAAAAAAACATGAAATTTTTAAAAAAAATTCTGATTTTTTGTTATTTTAACACTAATAGGTTGCATATATTTATACATACTGACCAAATAGTTTATGAAACTTATACTTTCAGATGTCTACTTTATTTTGACGACATTTTTTTTGTTTTTAATTAACATTTTAAATTAGTTAGAAGCCTAACAATTTAACTTGAAATTTTGAAAATTTTGAAAATTTGAAAAGTACATCTTTTTTTGTGTGTGCTATGCAAGGTTTGCAGAAATTAAAAGGTAGCAGAACATAGGAACCCCCCCCCCCAAATGACCCCATTTTAAAAACTAGACCTCTCAAGGTATTCGCTAGGGGGTACAGTGAGTATTTTAACACCATAGTTTTTTGGCAGGAATTATGACAAAGTCAGTGTTAAAAATTCGAAATTTGCAATTTTTCACAAAGGCATCATTTGAGGGGCATAATTTTTGTACATCACTTCTGATATTGAAAGAAATGCACCCTATATTTTATTTAGCTGCTTGTCCCATGTTCGGAAATACCCCCGCTTTGGCCATATATGGTTCCTTGGCCGCGTGGTAGGACTCAGAAGGAGAGGAGCGCCATTTGGCTTTCAGGGCAGAACAGTACCCCCACCCCCACAAGTGACCCCATTTATATACCGCACCCCTACAAGTTATTGGCTGCACCAGGGACCACTCTGATTAGTCCTTGGTCGGCTGGCAGTATAACGCGTCTGTCTGTGACAGTTAAGGCTCCTGATGGATATATTCGCCATGTTGTGAGAATAAGCACTCGCTCATGGCGAATATATCACTGCTGCGGCTGGGTAGCTCAGTGTGTCCGCTCATGACTGCTGGCGGGAAATCCGCCGCTATTAGTGGACACACAAAGCTACCCAGCCACAGCAGGGAGCTCATTACTGTGACTGCTGCATTATGTGTAGGATCACATGGTGGACATCCGCAACATATTACATGCTGCGGATGTCCGCCAATGCAATCCTACACATTATGCATTTTTTTTATATTAGATTCATTTAATAAATGTATTTTTAATATATATATATATATATATATATATATATATATATATATATATATTATTTTTTTTTTTTTTTTATTTATGTATTTTTTACACTTTTATTACATTTTTATTTATTTTTACACTTTTATTTTATTTATTTATTTATTTTTACACTTTTTAATGCTTTGGAATACTTAGTATTCCAAAGCATTGCAGTTATATGCTGCCTGCCAGTTTTCACTAGCAGGCAGCATATTAGGACGTGCCTCTGGCACGTCCTTTCAGGCAATACCCAGGGCAGACCTGGGGGTCTTTGTAGGACCCCCGGCTGCCCAGGTATGCAGCAGCACCCCGCGATCGCGTTGCGGGGTGCTGCAGAGGAGACAGAGGGAGCCCCCTCCCTCTGTCAGAACTACTTACAGCGAGCGGTCACTTCTGACCTCGGCTGTAAGGGTTAAACTGCCGGGAGTGAACTTCACTCCCGGCAGTGCGGCAGGTCCCGGCCAGCCGCGGACACACACAGCACCCCGCAATCGCGATGCGGGGTGCTGCAGGAGTGACAGAGGGAGCTCCCTCCCTCTGTCATAACACTTACAGCCCGCGGTCACTTCCGACCGCAGCTGTAAGGGTTAAAACTGCTGGGACCGAAGTTTACTTCGGTCCTGGCAGTGCAGCAGGGTCCCGGCTGTGTGATACAGCTGAGTCCCTGCCGCGATCTCGTGGGTGCACTGGGCAGCACCCAAGAGAATAATGGACGAGTATAGACGTCCAGGTGTGGGAACGGCTGCCAACCTGGACGTCTATACTCGTCCGTGGTCGTTATCGGGTTAAGGACTGAGCCCTTTTTCGCAATTCTGACCACCGTCGCTTTACGAATTAATAACTCGAAAATGCTTTTACCGAATATTCTGATTCTGCGATTGTTTTTTCATGACATATTCTACTTTATTTTGCTGGTAAATTTTCGGCGTTACTTGCATCCATTTTTGGTGAAAAATCCCCAAATTTCATGAAATTTTTGAAAATGTTGCATTTTTCTAACTTTGAAGCTCTCTACTTGTAAGGAAAATGGATATTCCAAATAAATGTAATTTTAATTCACAAATACAATATGTCCACTTTATGTTGGCATCATAAAATGGACATATTTTTGCTTTTTGAAAAAATTACAGGGCTTCAAAGTAGAGCAGCAATTTTCAAAAATTTCATGAAAATTGCAAAATCTGAAGGGACAGATGTTACAGAACTACAACTCCCAGCATGCCTGGGCAGTCCAGGCATGCTGAGAGTTGTAGTTTGGCAACATCTGGGGGGCTACCGTTTGGGCACCACTGTAACAGTGGTCTCCAAACTGTGACCCTCCAGATGTTGCAAAACTACAACTCCCAGCATGCCTGAGAGTTGCAGTTTGGCCTTCCTAGTGGTTGCCACAGTAAAGATTGCTTTGCTTGCACTTTCATCCTCCCCCCCCCCCCCATAGTTTCCCTACCTGAGCCAGGATCCAGCAGTCTCCAGCGACGATCCGGGGTCCCCAGGCATCTTCTCCTCCAGGTATCGGCCTCCATCTTCTTCCCACGTTCCCCACGACATCCAGGGGTGGGCAGAGCGGGGGTTGACATGGCAACCCACTGTCCTGCCCTGCCATTGGTCAGAATCAGTTCTGACCAATGGCAGGGGATAGTTACATAGCTGTTCTGATTACATACTGGGATACTCCAGTACTTCCAGTACTTATCAGCTGCTGTATACTACAGAGGAAGTTCTTTTCTTTTTCAATTTCTTTTCTGTCTGGCCACAGTGCTCTCTGCTGACACCTCTGTCCATGTCAGGAACTGTCTAGAGCAGAATAGGTTTGCTATGGGGATTTTCTCCTGCTCGGGACAGTTCCTGACATGGACATAGATGTCAGCAGAGAGCACTGTGGTCAGACAGAAAATAAATTGAAAAAGAAAAAAACTTCCTCTGTAGTACACAGCAGCTGATAAGTACTGGAAGTACTGGAGTATCCCTTTAAAGCTGCCTGGACAAGGTATGTAATCAGAACAGCTATGTAACTAATGATACCTAAGTAAAATCTACAGACTGTCATTGAAGACTCTGACAGGATAAAATCGCAGACTATTGTCACAGAATGTCATCGCAGACTAAAATCACATACTATCATTGCAGACTATCACAGAATAAAATCACAGACTATACAAAACTAAAACCTGCATACCATTATCGCAGGCTATCATCACAGACTATCACAGACTAAAATCGCAGACTACTTGCTGTTCAACATCTTTAAATAATTAGATAAATTTCAATATAATCAATTAAAAGGTATCACAACTGCAAGACTACTATTTTGTTTCTCATATTGAGAGCAATTTATAAGGCAGTGTTTCTCAACCAGGGTTCCTCCAGCTCTTGGGCTGTCTGGGCATGCTGGGAGTTGTAGTTTTGCAACAGCTGGAGGAACCCTCGTTGGGAAACATTTTACTAGTGCATCCTTTTAGCTGTAGCGTCATTTATATTACTTTGATAACAGCACCACATAGTGGTGACAGGTAGAATAGCACATTATGCAATAGTACAGAGTTAAAAAAAAAAATTTAAATTAATTTATGTATATTTTTTTTTGCATTTTCATTCTTTCCTTTTCTTATCTCTTTTAATTTTCATATAAAGGCTTTTATTTTAAGGGATTTTTTTTTCTTCAAGACAAATTGTACTTTGTAATGAACTAAGAAGGCACCTGAAGGCGAGAAACGATCGCCTATCACCGCCCCCCCCCCTACACCCAAACATCCTTCACCCATTACCCTGCTATTGTACCGCCCGATACTTCTATGAAATAACGATAAGAAGACAGATTAACTTGTTTTCTTCTTGTTATTAGTGTACTCTGTAATTACATCACTCATATACGGTAACCAAAAAATGGAAAATATGCAGTGAAATAAATATATTTTAGGTAAAAAAAATGTTGTACAATAAAAAGGACATGTCTTTATTCTGTAGATCAATATGATTGCAACATACCCAGTTAATTTAGGTTTTGTTATATTTTGCTACTTAAAATTTTTTTTTACATTTATAAAGAGAAAAAAGTATGGCCAATTCTGACCCTATAAGTTTTTTTTTCTTCTGTTCGAGAGCAAATTTTTTTGCGCCACTATCTGTAGTTTCAATGAGACTTTTTGATATAAATGTTTTTGGTATATGATTCCGTATGCGGCAATGCCAAATATGTTTATTTGATTTTTTGGGGTAAATTATTTTATTTTTAAAAAAAATTGGGAAAAGGGGGGTGATTTTGAGGGGCTTAAATAAAATACACACGTGCACATATACACACACACACAAACACACATATATATATATATATATATATATATTTAAGCACTATAGGGTACTTTCATACGTAATCTATCGATTGCTCATTCTGTTTAAAGGAAAACTGTCATCAGTGTCACCGCACTAACCTGCTGTTACAGGCAGGTAAAATGGGTGACACTGATGACAACCGTACTCATGTGTTCGCAATCTGTGCTCCCATTGTCACGGTATCTTCATCAGTTTCCTCCATTTGGCTTGGGGCATGGGCGGGGCTTTGTGACATCACCACTGCTGTTTATCTGCTGGGCCCTGCTGCGAGCAGGCCTAAGTAAATGGATTGGAACAGTCCAAGCCCCGGCAATTCCTGGCGGCGGCCACTGTTGATGTAATGTCCGAATGGAAATGTTTTGTGCGGACATTCCACCATCTGAACATAGCCTAAAAAGGATATTCCAGATTTTGTTTTCTTTAGCCTTAGAGCCCATGATGCCAAGTTATAATACTGTGTAATATCCTTCTATTACCCCCATGAGCCGCTTTGTCCCATTTTCATGCACGGGACCCACACCCAGAAGTACTATAGTGCAAGTCTATTTTTATAAGGTCTCAGACCTTTTTCAGCATTCCATGGGGTCATAGACAATATATTATAGGTCACATGGTCTCCAGGGGGCGTGGTTGTGATGCAGTTGTGTGGAAAAGGTTTACTGAAGTAATGCTATCCGCCCAACCACTGGAACACGACCAATTGTACAAAGTACAATTGGTCGTGCAGAAAACTACTGCTCATATGGGTCTACAGATGGAAAAATAAAAGAGTTGTGGCTCTTAAAAAGCAAAGGAGGAAAAAACAAAAAAGGGAAATGGGCTATGCCCTCAAGGGATTAATAGACTATATTTAACCCCTTAAGGACGCAGGGTTTTTCAATTTTTGCACTTTCATATTTTTCTCCTTACTTTTAAAAAATCATAACACTTTCAATTATGTACCTAAAATTTCATATTATGGCTTATTTTTTGCACCACCAATTCTACTTTGCAGTGACATTAGTCATTTTACCAAAAATCCACAATGAAAGGGAAAAAAATTGATTGTGTTACAACATTTAAGATAAAATGACATTTTGTAACTATTGGGGGCTTCTGTCTCTACGCAGTGCTTTTTTTGGAAAAATGATACCTTATCGTTATTCTGTAGGTCTATATGGTTAAAATGATATCCTACTTATATAGGTTTGATTTTGTCTTACCTCTAGAAAAAAATCATAACTACATGCACTAAAATTAATATGTTTAAAATTATCTTCTGACCCCTATACATTTTTTATTTTTCGGCGTACAGGCCGATATGAGGGCTAATTTTTTGCGCCATAATCTGAAGTTCTTATTGATACAATTTTTGTTTTGATTGGACTTTTTGATCGCTTTTTATAAAAAAATAATTATTTACACAGTTGTTTTTTTTTATGGGAAAAGGGGGGCGATTCTTACTTTTATTAGAGAAGGGGTTAATTCATCATTAGTAACCTTTTTTCCAATTTTTTGTTTTTGCTATGTTATAGCCCCCTCTAGGGGCTATAACATGCATTACATTTATTCCTAACACTGATCATCAGCATAGAACTACATGCCTATGATCAGTGTTATCGGGGCTTGACTTCTCCTGCCTGCCGAGGAAGCACGTAGGGGACCTTCCTTCGGCATCCTAGCTGATCGGGACACCGCGGTTTCACCGCAGTGTTCCCGATCAGCCTGACTGAGCTGCTGGGATGCAAATTTTTTAACTTTAGATGCGGAAATCAATATTGATCGCCACGTCTAAAGGGTTAGTAGCGCGCGGCACAATGGTCGGTGCCGCACACTATTAGCCCAGGGTCCCGGCTTTCATAAGCTGCTGGGACCGACCCGCGTTATGGATCGGGCGCAGGGCGTACAGGTACGTCCTGCATCCTTAAGAGGTTAACAAAATGCTGACTACATATAATAGCCTATTTTAAATAAGTATGAATACATCAGAATCTGTTGTATATTATATAGGACATTTTGGTTTATGGTTAATAGAAGACACATTTTACTCAAAGCGGGTGAAAACCAATCATTCCTATAAACGGTGACAATGGATCCCAATGGAACTTGGCTATTTACCTTCCTCATAAACACTTTACCTGCTGACACATATAATGGCTCCTAGATCTGGGAGATTGTAGGGTAATTGACACCATTAGAGACAGTGAGGTTGTACATGATCAGCAGTATTATATCTCTGAGCTCCTTTTATTCTTCAGGTTCGTGTTTGATGCCAAAGTCTCATCCTGTGTCACAATCCTGCATTAAATACATCAAACCAGTCCAGTCCTATGTTAACCTAAAGCAGATGCTGAAGTCATGAATCATAAAGTAATGATAGCCTCCCAGGATCTGTGCAGTCTGCTAGATACCAATTACCGAAGAGATCTGACAATCTGCTTCCTCTCACACCATATAAAATGAGAAACTATCGCTACATATCACCGGCAGATTATGGCTCTAAGACTAGTACAGCCAGATTAGGTTATGTCCGTAGGATTTTATAAAGCGCAGCCTTCTTCTTCATCCATTATTATTACCAAGTATGTATATTGTACCAACATGTTGTACAGTAAAGAATGCAAATAAATCAATACGGGGTGGTGCGGGCTGGGAACCATTACAGCTGTCTTTTACAATATTTATAATCTGGGTACATTTAATAACATTCTTTAAAGGGGTTTTACAGTTTTCCAACATACAGTATTTGCTATGTCAATTTGTTGCAGGACAATTTACCCAAATATCAAATACAGACAAACAAAAAACTATTACTGGCAATTTGTAAAATCAAATAAAAAGATAAACATTATTATAATGTTATCAATACAATGAAAATCACCTAAAACACTAGAAATAAAATGAGTCTTTAGTCATTCAAATGAAACCTTTAATGTTTACTTCCAAGATAGAAAACTCTAATTACATGTATCATTGGCTCCTGACAAGACACAGCACTTATAAGTGTTATTTAACTTGAACTGGAATTGAAGGGGTACACCAAAAGTCATGAAGAGACTTATAGGCCATGCAATGTAGTCCACCTTCAGAAGGAAGAGAGCTTACTTTCTGGTGCCACCTACTGGAAGTATGTAAATCAGTGTTTCCCAAGCGCAGTTCTCCAGTACCCCTTAGTCTTTCACAGGTGATATAATTGTGGTGATACCTGATGCATTGACCATAATTATATCACCTGTGAAAGACTAAGGGGAAAAGGACTGTTGGGAAGACTTGAGGACCATGCCTGGGAAACAGGAAATGTGTAGCAGACAGCTCCCTTCTCCTCAATCACAGCACCTGCTCATCGGACTGGGTGGCAGCATTCCCCGCATTCCAGTAGAAGCAAACAAGCATAGATCCTTAGCCATGTCCATGGACTTGCCATGATGAAGGATCTATTTTGATCCGAAACATGTTAACGGTCCCCCTTTGGTTGATGTATTCTGTTTTTGTCCAATAAAGAAGATTCTGTTTTTTACCACACTTATATCACTGGACATCTTCTTGTACTTGTACAATTGGGAAACACTGCTGTAAGTCAATGCTTGGCCCTTTTTAAAAGAGCCTTATTAGCTAAGGAATTATTAGCTAAGCCAGACTGACATGCAGAGACAATACTTCTTATATGTGGCATCATAGCGAAAGCTGTCTTCCTTCTGAAGAAGGGCTAATTTACATTGTTTTCCCAGTGGAGCGTGGCATGGCCTATAAGATTCCAAATGATTTTTGGTGCTCTCCTCAAGGAGAAATGTTACCTCTTGTGTCCCACAACAAAGGCCTCTCTGATACTCATCACTTTGTTCTGTGCTGATAAAGGGTTGCAGTGTGAATGAGGCCTTAAAAAGTTCATGCTCAGTCTATCAGGCAGGATTCCACTGCAGACAATGCTTGGAAAGTAGAAAGTAGCTGGAACTGTGGGGGGAACCGGATGATGTCATAGCGGAAGCCCTGTGGGACTAAGGTAGATGAGGGTGTATTTTTTTTTCTTCTATTTTTTGTATACCTATTTTTTTTTTTTGTCTCCCAATAACATATATACAGGGGGACATATTCAAAACTAAGTGTTTTTCTTTTCCAATGTTATGTATTACATTTTTAAACTTGACATAGTAAAATACCATTAAGGCTGTCTCCAGCAGTGTGAAGCCCGTAATTTTAGGATCGAGAAAAGCCAGAGAAAAAATAGTGCTTGCACCATCTTTTTCTCTGGCTTTTTTCTCCGAAAATAACCCCGGCTATAGAATACAATGGGGTCCATCGGGACCCGTTATTTGCCGGTATGCAAAATTACGGCTGGCAAACTCCAAAGGGAGTTTGGCAGCTGAATTTGACAGAAGTGTGAAAGGGGCCTAAACTATATTTATTTATTTTTATATGGGGTCTGAACATACCATCTGTTGTGGCATATTTTGAAGTGGAGGCAAGTTTGCCATTGCTGCTTTGTGGTAATGTGGCAATACCACATATGTTTTTGCATCAAATTACTGAAATTATTATAAAAAAGGACATGGTTTATTGCAATTTGCTAAATTTTTCAGATCATGATAAAAAACATGCCAGTACTACAATGGTACTGCAACAGTACCGGAAATAAAATAAACTGTGTGAACACTGTTTAAAAGTAATAACGTGTGGAGAAGAATAAATCGGAGCACTCACCCAGTAGAAGTATGCAAAATCTTCAGGCTTTATTCAATATTGGAGCAGGTAGCAAACACAGTGCAGGAGAGAGGATTGGCGTGGGGGGTTGGGCAAACGGACCGTGTTCGCGCGAGATCGCGCTTCGTCAGGCCACTAGTGTGCTTCCTTGTAGTAGGTGTTATATAACACCTGAAGCTCGTTACCATGGCAAAGGGTGTAAACAAACCAAACAAAGAAAGGACAAGGTAACAAAGCGTAAGGTAAATTAAAAACAACTCTAAAACATGCATGTGAATCCGATATAACTGGGATAGGTATGATAGCAATAAATATATATGTAAAAAACATGCTTCTTTTAAACGGTTACAGAACAACTTCAGATCTGTCATTTAACCCTATCGGGCCCGTAGCATTTAATTTAGCTATCCACCTTGCTTCTCTAGTGAGAAGCTGTCGGTGTCTATTACCTCCCCTTCTGGACTGATTAACTCTTTCAAGGGCTGCAAAACGCAATGCTTTCGGATTGCCAGTGTGAACAGTCCTTACATGGTCGATTAATCTCATGGCTCCTATACCACTAGTTATAGATTTCACATGTTCGCGAATGCGGTGGTATAGGGGGCGAATAGTTTTGCCTATATAAAATAGGCCGCACTCGCAAAATATAGTATATACCACGAAATTTGATCGGCACGTAAGGAATTGTTTAATATTGACTGTTTCACCTCCCAATTTTATTTCTTTTACTTTACTGTTTAAAGGACAAAATGGGCAATTGCCGCATGAATAATTGCCTACTGGGATAGACGCAGATAACCAGTTTTTCTTTACCTGACTTTTTTTATTACTTTTCAACTTTAGATAATCGTGAATTGTTTTATTCCTTTTGTAGGTAATTATAGGTTTACTTTTTGTGGAATCTTTTAATTCATTATCATGTTGGAGTATGTACCAATTTTGGTGTATAGCTCGTCTAACAGCTGAATTCATAGGGGTATTAATAAACGCAAATATGAATCGATCGTGATTTTGTCTTTTGTTTTTCATTTTGACTTTGGGTTTGAGCAAGTCAACACGGGAGACCAGCTCAGCTCTCTGTTTGGCTTCTTCAAGAATGTGTTGAGGGTACCCCCTCCTTCTTAATCTTTTACATAAATCCTCTACCTGTTCTTGATAAATATTATAGTCATTATTGATGCGTTTTAATCTGATTATTTGACTATAAGGTATACTGTCCCTAGTCTGTGGAGGATGTGATGATTTATAATGTAATAGGGAGTTCCTGGATATTGATTTCCCATATCCAGATGTGACAATATTATTGTCGATAATATTCAATTGGACATCTAAGAATTCCAATGAATATTATCGACAATAATATTGTCACATCTGGACTCACCTCATAATTGGATGTATTTTTCTTTTTTTGTGTTTTTCAGATTTGTGGCTTCCTCCCCCCCCCCCCCCCCCCATTGGTTTCAGCTTCATATTGATTTCGAATACATTTTCAAACATTCCTCCCATATGAGCAGGTACCTCTAATTCAATATTTTTAATGTCAACCCCTTTATCATTTATCCCCACTAGCATTTTATCAGCGGCACTGTCGCTGTACGACTTGTTTTTACCATGTTTTTCCGACATTGCTGTAAAACTTTAGGAATTTTACAGCCATTATGCACATTACAGGAAAACGTATCAGGGACGTATTCAAAAACGCCTGCAATTTTTGTTACAGCAAGATGAATCACTTATTTATTCTCCTCAAATTTTCAAAGGTCCCATGTGCTGCTTTGAAAATATTATAATATTGTGTTTTTTTGCACTAAAATTGTCTGAGTTAGGTGCCAAATTGTAAATCTCCGAAAATTCTGTCAGTGCCTAGCTAATTTCATGCAATATTCCATGATTACCCTATTAGTGCCCAGACAAGCGATAACTGTGTGAATGAAACATGTCTCAAGGCAAAAGCATGAGGAAAATAGATATGGATATCAGTTTGCATCACGATGTCTAAAGGGTTAATGGCAGACATCAGCGTGATCTCTGATGCCCACGTAGTCTAGGTCGGAGCTTAAAAAGTTTTTTTGTTTTTTTTTATAATCAATTGCTAAAAATGAATGTTCTTATTTCATTGAGTAACTAACATCCCCCCCAAAGAAAAAAACACGACAAAAAAATAATAATAATATATATATATATATATATATATATATATATATATATATATGATTTTACACACCACATTTATATCCACTTCACTACACCCACTTTTAAAATAACTAACATGCCTAGTGTAAACCTTGGATCATTCTCATGTAAAGCCCTTTGAATACTTGGTGGAAACTTTTGGTGTTAAAATTTTGGCATGCAACAAAAAAAATTTTGGTGCAAAAAGTTTGGAGAAAATCCACCATTGACTACTAGTGGGGGAAAGTAGAAGACGCCAAACCACCTCTCCTGGTGTTTCATTTAGATTCTATTGCTTCTTGAACTCCTTGAATTATTTTCATGCTTACCCGACCATTTTTATTTCAGCGGCAGAGAAGATGCTGAGTTTACAGAGAATATAAATCTGGATTTCTTGCTCATTAAAGAAGAAATACTGCTCTTCATCCTTGAAGTACATAAGGAAAATCTTAATGCATCGCCAAAGGAATTGTGAGGTAAGTCCAGAATTTATCGGCCTTTAAATAGTGCAATAAAGTGATGCCAGAATCTCCATGTATCTCATTAGATATTAACACTTTGCTGGTTATGACTGTTAGAAATGCCTCTGATCTTTTACAGGGGTTATTTTCCATAAGAACCATATATTAAGAATGCTGCGAGATCTATACGGATCTATTTACCGGTCTGTGCTCAGTCCTATCAGCCTGGGGCACTCGTAGGTGCTGTATTTATATGGGAAGCCTTAAAGCTGATGTTTATCAGGTGACCTGTGAAAGGGTAATGTGAAGGTTATCCATGGAATGATTGAGACCACATGTAGACTAATTTTCCCATGAACATATACCAAGTCCTAACAGGGATCTGTGCTGTTGGCGCAGAACATACCAGAGAGAAATGCAGTCGACTAATGTGGGTGATGAGTAGACAGAGGTGGAAGTGTTTTATTAAAGTTGTCACTCAGCTGTAAGGGATACACATAAAGGCTTATTGCTTCCTTTTCTGTGCATGTTTAGACTCATTTGCGAACCATTGTTTTATCTTACTTTTTTGTTGCTTTTTCTCAGCTAAATCTCATGAAGTATCATCCATGTGATCTGAACAAATCGATTTTTGTGCCGGATGACAGGAACATTTTTTTATATTTTCATACTAGATTGTTGTGTAATCTTTTATGGTTTTATTTTTTTAAGTGATCATTGGAAAAAAATAATAGAAAACTATATATTTTTATATATATATATATATATTTACTTCATTTAAGAATGGATTTTAAGAATGTGGATACTTTTAGGTCATTAAGACTCTTACATTTTTGTTTTTTGTTTTCCTAGTATACTTATTACATTGAAACCCCTTAAATTATAACAAAGGTCCAGACTTCCTAAAACTGTCTAAACTTAGTGTAAATTTAAACGTGGTCTTAGAATGTGCCAAATCTCACTGTTTGATAACTCTGGAGCATCCTTAGACTGTATAGTCTAAGCTTAGACCAACTTTTATTTGGCTTAAATTAAATTGAGCCAGAATATTATGCACCAGAATTCTGAAGTATTTTTGGTGCATGGCGTTGCATTGTAAGCCATGCCCATTTTGTAAAAAGTGACTCCCTCTTTTACCAAAGCAAGGTAAAAAAAAAGTGTCTAAACTCATAATAAATGTGGTGCAAGATATGTAAGCCAGCTTTTTGTTGCAAACCACATACTTTGTTTTTCTACATTGTGAGACAGTGATAGGAATTGTAATTGGGGATCGCTGTATTTCCCTAAGGTACCTGGTTTCAGGTATCGCATATCTAATCCAGGAAAGCTGGGTGAGATATGGGAAATTTAGAAAATAGATAAAATCCCTGTGAAGACTTAGCTTACTAGAGAATTTGGAAAGAATTGTTATCGAGTCTGGATTTTTATTGGAAGAAATGCAAGTTTGGTCGTAGGGCCTTTCATCCCCTTTCTGGCCCATTCCAGGTTTTCAGACAAACCCAGATCAGCACAGGTGGGGAAGACAGCTTGTCTCTGGGCTTTAAAACTAGATGAAAGTCAGATTGCAAGTAAGGCTGTGAAGAACCTGACCCATTGATGAGAGTTTAAATACAGAGGTTTTGCAGAATCAAAAAGTGTAGAAAGTTTTTTAAACAGCTTTTTTCTCTATGTTTTTCGCTTAAAATGTCACACAATGGGTGCATGCGACTTGTAGTGCAAACATTTCTTTAGAAAATTTTCCATGATTTTCACCCATTTAGAGCACTTCGTGCAGTGGTATCTGCTTTACTAAGGGCAACTGTTTGCAAAATGTTGCAAGATTGTTGCACAATCCCTGACTTTTGAGTCAGGGTATATGCAACTTTTCGCACAAAAGTTGCACGTCCGCACAAAATCTGCATCAGCGGAATTTATTAAAGTCTGTGCGCCGTTTGATAAATTTGGCACATGTCCGCAACTATTACCGCAACTTTTGTGCTCTAAAATAGTTAGGAATTCACACCACTCTTTGTAAATGCCCCCCCCATTGTGACCTGTGTGAGTAACAGATTAGTTGTCTTCTTTGTTGGGTGGCTGATAGTAAGACACCTGTATAGAATGGGAAGAGATATCTTCCCTGTCTAGCGCTGAACAATCAGGATTCATTTTTCGTCTATGCCTGAGAGTGAAGGCTGTATTTGTTTTGTTACTAAAAATAAAGACAGTAGAAGCTCTGTTTAAACATTACTTCTGTGTCCCTGTCTCTGACTGCTATTTTTACTGCTAATGGACTGGTTCTACAAAGCTAATCTCAAACAACAAATACAATTTCCCCCCTCTTATATAATCTTTCCTATGTGCATGTGGCCGAAGGCCATGTGAGCAATACTGCACATTATTACAGTCGGTGTTCTCCTTTGAAATATGAATGCAATACTGGGCTAGGCTATCAGGCTGCAATATCTAGAAAGCTTTAAAGGGGTACTACCGTGCAAAACTTTCTTTTTTATTTAATCAACTGGAGCCAGAAAGTTAAAAAGATTTGTATATTACTTCTATTAAAAAAATCTTAATCCTTCCAGTACTTTTTAGGGGTTGTATGCTACCGAGGAAATGTCATGACCACGGTGCTCTCTGCTGACCTCTGCTGTTCATTTTAGGAACTGTCCAGAGCAGGAGAAAATCCCGATAGCAAACATATGCTGCTCTGGACAGTTCTTAAAATGGACAGCAGAGGTCAGCAGAGTGTACTGAGGTCGTGACATAAAGGGAAATCCAAAAAGATAAACATTTCCTATGTAGTATACAGCCCCTAAAAAGTACTGGAAGGATTAAGATTTTTTAATAGAAGTAATTTACAAATCTGTTTAACTTTCTGGCACCAGTTGATAAAAAAAAAAAAAAAAAAAGTTTTCCACGGTAGTACCCCTATAAAATAAGATTTTGGATGTTTTTGGGGTTTTTTTTTTGCACTAAGTCCTCACAAAACAAATTTTTGGTGGTTTGCTCATCCTCATGCAGGATTTAATAGGTTATGGAAGTAGTGCAATGTATTACTAAAACAATAAAACCAACAAAATGGCCCTCATTTACTTAGAAAATCGGTTTGTAAGTCTATCTTGCTTTCTTACCCGACTGCATTTTCCCCTGGTATTTATTATTATGTCGCATCCTGTTTGTCGCACGTGGGTTTTGTAGGTTTTGGTTTCCAACTCCTCTGAGTTGTCGGGAAAAAATCCACAACAATTCAACAAATTCGGGTTGGAAACCTTTATAAATATGTGGGAAAGCTCAGAAATTTCGAGTTACACCCCTTTTTCGGGTTTGGGAGAATCCACATCGGGTCCGTCGGGAAAAAATGTTGCATCGTGTCGCAGACTGGCGCACAATGTCTGCGACATGGTGCAGACAAAGATGCGCCAAAAAAACCCGACAAAAGAAGTCGGGTTTAGAATAGTAAATGAGGGCCAATGACATTCAGCTCACCTCCTCTGCCTCCTTTGCTTCTCGTACAATCCCTCTTGAAGGAGCCACAACAATGGAGAAAAGATGTCCAGCACAAGCTCGATGCAATGTTCTTTTATTTACGGATCATCACATATGGAAAATGCACAAGGGGACGCGTTTCGGCTGCAATCTGCCTTACTCATACAAAAACAAAGTGAGAATATACTGTATCTATTTTATATCTAAAAAAAGATGGAGGAGATGGAAAAAGGGGAGGAAATCCGTCACAGGCAAAACCATACACCTGATCTAGATCTTCACTTAACCCTTCAAATCCCCACCCCTAAAGGACAACATAATATAATAATAATATAAATATAATAATATAAAACCTACATATAGAAAGATGTTACTAAAATTATCAAGGAATACATATTGTTGGTCAACAGAATAAATGTAGAACGAAATTATAAATCAAATATCATGTATAAAGTCCTACAATAAAACTTTAAATGACGACGAAGTGGAATTGCTGCAATTATTTAATATATATGTATTTTTTGTGAAATGAAATCTGAATCTCATAGCAAAGAATTCAATACAGCATGATAAAAAATATATGTAGGTATTCCTTTCATGCATGTCCGAAGGAAAATGTTGAAAAATTTTGGAAAATAATCCCTGGATTAGATAAATAAACAGAGGAGTGCGCAAGATGTTGTAACAAAAGGAGAAAAATTTAATAATAATATAAAATCATAATAAAAACTAATATTAAAACATTTTAATTGCATTTTTCAAAATAAAAAAAAACTCTTCTGCTCCAACTATCATTGCACTCCCTTGTGTATAAAAATTGCCAAATATGAAACAAACATATCTGTAAAATATAAAAAGAAGAAAAAGAAAAACAGAAAGACTCTATGAGTAATGCAGCATGACATCTTGTCTTAAAATAAGTCCTTGAGGACATCGAGAATGCAATTTAATAATCCAAAAAATATCTCTGTCCATCAGTTTCTGTCTGACACTACCTCCTCTTGGGGGCATAGAAACTTTTTCAATACCCCCCATGTGCCTCAACACAATGTTTGGTGGGCATGGAGACATGTCTGGAGTTAAAAGATATAAAAGAGATCTATTAACACTTTGTTTTTGTATGACTAAGGCTGCAAATTGCAGCCTTAACAAGTCACCTTGTGCATTGTCCATATGTCTTGATCCGTAAATAAAAGAACATTGCATCGAGCTTGCACTAGACATCTTTTCTCCATTAGGGTCTATTCACACCTACAGTATTCTGCGCAGATCTGATGAGCAGGAATTCAAGTTGTGTTCCATCATTGAGTTTACATTGAAATCTGCAGCAGAAAATCCTGTGCATCAAATCTGCACAGAATACTATACGTGTGAATAGACTCTAAAGCAGTAAAAGGATTGTAAAGTCGCCTAGCAGGACAAAATTATAAAAAGAAAGTTTAAAGGTCAAAAAGTAATGAATAACTATACTTTAATTAAAAAAAAGGTAATCCCATCCATGACAATCTGCATAAAAAAAGAAAAATGTTAATGGTAATCATATTGCACATTCATCAACAATTAATAGAATTGCTGTTTTTTTTAATTAACGAGTTACATGTTGCATCCAGATTTTGCAGCAGATTTCCTAAGGACAAATCTGTGCCATAAAAATATCACAAGTGTGAACTCACCCTTACCTTTGGCTTCGCTTTGTTAGGTACCTGGCCTGGTAACCCATCAGCACACCAGGATCTTGACTAAGGGCAGCACTGGACTTACAGCGGGGTGGTCCGGTGAAAAACAACTTATCCCCTATCCATAGGATAAGGGAAAAGTGTCTGATCACGTGGGATCTAACCTCTGGGACAAGCCACAATCTCCTGAACAGGATATGGCTCTCTGGGAGGACCAGAGATGCCCGAGTATTGCACTCAGGTCTCTTCGGTGCTCCCATAGAGAATGAATGGAACATGTTCCATCTGTGTAGTACACAGCGACTGTGAGCTGCAGCCCTGGTGTATACTGCTGGTGTTGTGCACAAATACTTTTTTAAGTGTACTGTAGCACATTTTTCTCCCCTCATAAGTGCATACCACATACGTATATCTAAGTGGTGTACTATTTTGTTCCTGTTAAAGTCTAAAGGGTGTAGATACTGTGAAAGGCCAGGCAAAAGTACTCCCCGGCTGGTGTTGTACACAAATACTTTTTTAGCCGTAGTAGAGTGTATTGTACTCCCACCATATACGCACTAAGTATGTCAGGCCGAGAAGTGCGTGAAAGTGCACAGAGGAGTAGCAGAGGCCTAAATTTATCAGGTAGAGGTCGCAGCAGACTAGGGGCGAGTGGCAGAAGGAGTCGCAGCAAGAGGCCGGAGCTCCCAGTATCAGCTACCGTTTGTGTCTTGACCAGCAACCCATCTGCCCTCATCAATTGGTTAACACGGTCATCCACTTCATCACAAGTGTCATCTGACACCCACAGTCAACAGTCGGTGGGTTCCTCAGACATAACCCTCAGTTGGCATGACCCGGGAGCAGTCCCTGTCCTCCCATTGCCTCTGTCCTATGTTGTTCCTTTCCTCACAGAAGTATCCTTTGCTGTGGGTTCAGCTCCACTATTTAGTGAGGATGATCTAGAGGACAGTCAGCAACTACTGCCCATCCAAGAAATGGAGGAGACATCGGCCACTTCCTACGCTAGGCGGGCAAGTAGTGATGATGAGAGTGGCATGGGAGCATTCAGGCTCCTGAAGCAGACACTGTTGAGGAACCTGAGGTGGACATCAGTGACATGCAGACACAGCTCGATGATGATGAAGCCGATCGCAGTTGGGAGTCGGGTGCAGAAGAGGCTTCATCATCATCAGGAGAAGAGGGTTGCAGGTTGCCCATGAGGCAGCAGCTGAGCCAGCAAGGTGGTAGGATAATTGGCAGTCAGCATGGTGGCAGAAGTGGAAAGTGCCCGAGGTAGACCACCTGCTTCGCGGCAGCCTTCATTCCCAGGAAGTAGTGAAACAGGGGTTCCTGGAGTCAGTGGCAGTAGCAGTCAATCAGTGTGGACTTTTGGTGGGAAAATCAGCTACTCGGCAGTATGGCAGTTTTTCATCAAGCATCCGGAGAAGGTTAACCTGGCCACATGCAAGATGTGTTTGCAGAAGATGAAGCGTGGCCAGGGTCTAAATGTTGGCACAACGGCCCTGCGTCAACATATGCAGCGTCACCATAAAGCGGCCTGGGAGAACTCTGGCTCCGATGTGGTGGTCAAGCCTGCTGCATCACCCAGTGGCACGCCACTCCCTCTTTCAGCCATCCAAGGCTCCACCACCTCAGCCGAGGGAGCTATATGTCATACCCCTCTTATGTTGCTTTAGATGCTCCTGCTCCTCCTACTTCAATTCAGTCATTCTGCCAGCAATCCATCGGCATAGCATCGGCATAGAGACAACAGTATGCGCCCACTCGTCCAACGGAGCAGAAGCTGAATGTGCTCCTGTCCAAGTTGCTGGTGCTGCAGTCCCTCCCTTTTGAAGTGTTGGACTCTGCACCTTTCAGAGAACTGATGGCTTGTGCCGAGCCGAGGTGGAGAGTGCCAAGCCTTCATTTATTAGCGAAGAAGGCAGGATCAGACCTGCACAATTTTGTGGAACAGAAGGTGGACCAGTCCTTGAGCCTGTTGGTGTGTACCAAAGTGCACGGCAGCGCCGACATGTGGAGCTGTAACTACGGTCAGGGACAATACATGTCTTTTACAGCCCACTGGTGAATGTGGTTCCTGCGCAGCCACAACAACAGCAACTTAGACAGGTCACGCCGCTTCCTCCTCCACGCTCTCATGCTGACAGTGTGCGACTCTAACTCCTCATCCTCCACCGTGTCCTCTGCCTCCACTGCACTACACTACACGTGTTCAATCTGGTTGTCAAACGGTTCCTGAAGTGTTCCCCTCATCTGCAAGACATCCTAACAATGGGAAGAAAAGTTTGTATGCACTTAAGCCACTCGCACACCGCAAAGCGCACCCTCCTTGAGCTGCAGTGTCAGAACGGCATCCCGCAACATAGACTGATTTGCGACGTTTCCACACGTTGGAATTCCACCCTCAATATGTTGGACCGACTATACGAACAGAGAAAAGCCAATTTCTTGACGAACTAAGCAGATAGGGGGACTCCCCTGTGTAACTACAATGTCAACCAGTGGCAGCTCATATGTGACACATGCCGTTTGTTCAGGCCCATTGAGGAAGCCACAATATTAGTCAGTCACCAGGATTAGGGGATGAACGTCATTCCACTGCTTCATCTACTACAACATGTGTTGGAAACAATGGCTGGTCAGGGCACTGGAGACGTGGCGCCTACATCTCAAGGCCACATGAGCCCTATGGGGGCTGAATTGGAGGAGGAGGAGGAGGAGGGAGAGGGGTACAGTGGAGCACAGTTTAGGTTTCACGAGATGTGTGGTTTTTCTAGTCATCAGACAGGAGAGGAGGAGCAGCTAGAGGAGCTAGAGGGTTATAACGAAGGCTAGACAGAGGACCCAGACACACCGTGGCAGTATGCAATGGAGGTGGAGGCAGGGAGTCTCTCTGAGTCACTTGCACACATGGCCCGATGCATGCTCAGTTGCTTGCGTAGTGACTGCCGAATTGTCATCATTCGGCGGCGGGATGACTTCTGGCTCTCCACCTTATTGGACCCTCGCTAACAGCCCAAAATGGGGGCCTTTTTTACACCAACTGAGAGGGAGGACAAACTAACCTACTACAGAGACATCCTACGTAGTCAGTTGGCCGATGCATATCTGCACCATCATTCATCCTCTCGCAGGTCTAACTCGGGGGGCCCTCTGCACTCACCTTCCACTGCCATGGCTGCTGAGGATGGGTGGGGTGGCAGGAGCAGTACATCTCCATCAGCAGCAGCCTGAGTCTACAGTCGCTGATGAGTAGCTTTCTTCACCCGCATAGTGAAGCAACTCATCAGCAGCAGGTAGACCTGGAGCAAGACCTGAACTAGCAGGTGATGGCATACCTTGACATGACCATGCCAACACACCTTGAAGATCCGCTGGACTTCTGGGCAGCCAAACTAGATTTGTGTCCGCAACTAGCAGAGTTTGCCCTGGAAAAGTTGTCCTGCCCAGCCAGTAGTGTGCCATCAGAGTGGGTGTTTAGTGCGGCGGGGGTCATAGTAACCCCAAGGAGAACTCGTCTATCCACAAAAAATGTGGAGAGACTGACCTTTGTGAAGATGAATCAGGCATGAATCAGCCAGGATTTCCACCCACTAATGCCTGATGCATCAGAGATTGATTGACAGATTGACCATGGTGCCACACCAACACTGCACAAATATTGATAGAGCAAAACATGTTTAAGGTGCTGCTCCCCAGTTACAGACATTTCTCAGCAGTAGACCACAAGTAAGTACTGAGGATATGCATTAGCTAAAGCATAACTTTTCTTGGGATAAAATATACGTACTCAAATTTTTTTTTAAATAAAAAAAAAAGGAAAGGCGTGTAAAAAAACACTATGTGCCACTTACACCACCAAGTATTGATGTGATGCAAAGACCTCTAAAAGGTGGAAGGAAACAACGTATGGTCCATGTAACCGGTGGGGGTAAAAACTTCCCCTGTAAGGCCCTACTCTCGCATTATTAATTCCCTTCTTTGCAAGTTTTACTCGTCCTAAAAAGGACAGCCCCACACAGGAACCTCTCCCTATTTCCACCTACAAACACTGCCATTTCCCAGGGTTTTTAGGTGGAAATAGAGAGAGTGTCCTGTGTGGTGGCTGCCCTTTTTAGTGAGTAACACTTGCCAAGAAGGGAATTAATAGGGCGAGAGTGGGGCCTTACAGGGGAAGTTTTTACCCCCACCTGCTACAATGGACAATACGTTGTTCCCTTCCAACTTTTCGGGGAAAGTGTTACTTGTCTTAAAATGAAGGCCCCACACAGGAACCAATCCCGATTTTTACCTAAAACCCTGGGAAATGGCAGTGTTTGTAGGTGGAAATGGGGAGAAATTCCTGTGTGGGCCACCCTTTTTAGGGTGAGTAACACTTGCCAAATAGGGAATTAAAGGGGTTATCCAGGAAAAAACTTTTATATATATATATATATATATATATATATATATATATATATATATATCAACTGGTTCCAGAAAGTTAAACAGATTTGTAAATTGCTTCTATTAAAAAATCTTAATCCTTTCAGTACTTATGAGCTGCTAAAGTTGAGTTGTTCATTTCTGTCTAAGTGCTCTCTGATGACACTTGTCTCGGGAACTGCCCAGTTTAGAAGCAAATCCCCATAGCAAACCTCTTCTACTCTGTGCAGTACCCGAGACAAGCAGAGATGTCAGCAGAGAGCACTGTTGATAGACAGAAAACAACAACTCAAATTCAGCAGCTGATAATTATTGAAAGGATTAAGATTTTTTAATAGAAGTAATTTACAAATCTGTTTAACTTTCTGGAGCCAGTTGATATAAAAATAAAAGTTTTTTCCTGGAATATCCCCTTAATAATGTGAGAGTAGGGCCTTACAGGGGAAGTTTTATCCACCACCGGTTACAATTGACCATACGTTGTTCCCTTCCATCTTTTAGAGGTCTTTGCAGCACATCAATACTTTTTTTTGCACACCTTTCCTTTGGTTTGATTTAAAAAAAAAATTTGGGGCCATACATTTTATCCTAAGCATATTATCAAAAGTTATGTTTAACGTAATGCATATCCTCAACTTACTTGTGCACACTAACACTTTTACAAAAGAGACCATTTTCTTCTGCCTACCTGCCTCAGATACTATTCTGATCCTGCCACCCGTCTGATGCAACACATCAACTGCCAAGTTCTCCTTTTTTTCATCCACCGTTGTCAACCGGGTACTGGTATTGCCACCCACTGTATCACTCTCTCACCGGGTCACTTTCAGGACTCCTGATGCTGCTGCTGCCACCTCCAAGCTGTCTCATACTGCCACCATATGTTCTCCACATGCTGTTGCTACCTGCACGCTGTGCCATTCAGCCACTATATGTTCTCCTCATGCTGCCGCCACCTCCACGCTGTGTCATTCAGCCCCTATATGTTGTCTTCATGCGGCCGCCACCTCCATGCTGTTTCATTCAGCCACTATATGGTCTTCTCATGTTGCCGCCAACTCCAGGCTGTGTCATTCAGCCACTATATGCTCTCCTCATGCTGCTACCAACTCCATGCTGTGTCATTCAGCCACTGTGTTGTCCCCTCATGCTGCAGCCAACTCCAGGCTGTGTCATTCAGCCACTATGTGGTCTCTTCATGCTGCTGCCACCTCCACGCAGTGTCGATCAGCCACTATATGTTCTCCTCATTCTGCCGCCAACTCCAGGCTGTGTCATTCAGCCACTATATGTTCTCCTCATGCTGACACCAACTCCAGGCTGTGTCATTCAGCCACTATGTGGTCTCCTCATGCTGCCGCCACCTCCACGCAGTGTCACTCAGCCACTATATGTTCTCCTCATGCTGCCACCACCTCCACGTTGTGTCATTCAGCCACTATATGGTCTCCTCATGCTGCCACCAACTCCAGACTGTGTCATTCAGCCACTGTGTGGTCTCCTCATGCTGCCGCAAACTTCAGGCTGTGTCATTCAGCCACTATATGTTCTCCTCATGCAGCCGCCACCTCCATGCTGTGTCATTCAGCCACTATATGTTCTCCTCATGCTGCCGCAAACTCCAGGCTGTGTCATTCAGCCACTATATGTTCTCCTCATGCTGCTGCAAACTCCAGGCTGTGTCATTCAGCCACTATGTGGTCTCTTCATGCTGCTGCCACCTCCACGCAGTGTCGATCAGCCACTATATGTTCTCCTCATGCTGCCGCCACCTCCACGCTGTGTTATTCAGCCACTATATGTTCTCCTCATGCTGCCACCACCTCCACGTTGTGTCATTCAGCCACTATATGGTCTCCTCATGCTGCTGCCAACTCCAGGCTGTGTCATTCAGCCACTATGTGGTCTCCTCATGCTGCCACCAACTCCAGGCTGTGTCATTCAGCCACTATATGTTCTCCTCATGCTGCCACCAACTCCAGGCTGTGTCATTCAGCCACTTTATGTTCTCCTCATGCAGCCGCCACCTCCACGCTGTGTCATTCAGCCACTATATGTTCTCCTTATGCTGCTGCAAACTCCAGGCTGTGTCATTCAGCCACTATATGTTCTCTTCATGCTGCTGCCAACTCCAGGCTGTGTCATTCAGCCACTATGTGGTCTGCTCATGCAGCCACCAACTCCAGGCTGTGTCATTCAGCCACTATATGTTCTCCTCATGCAGCCGCCACCTCCACGCTGTGTCATTCAGCCACTATATGTTCTCCTTATGCTGCTGCAAACTCCAGGCTGTGTCATTCAGCCACTATATGTTCTCCTCATGCTGCTGCAAACTCCAGGCTGTGTCATTCAGCCACTATGTGGTCTCCTCATGTTGCCACCAACTCCAGGCTGTGTCATTCAGCCACTATATGTTTTCTTTATGCTGCCGCCTCCTCCACGCTGGGTCATTCTGCTACTATATGTTCTTCTCATGCTTCCGCCACCTCCACGCTGTGTCATTCAGCCACTATATGTTTTCCTCATGCTGCCTCCAACTCCAGGCTTTGGCATTCAGCCACTATATGGTCTCCACATATTGATGCCACCTCCATGCTCTGTCATTGTGCCACCAAGTGACATGTGACTGCTTGTTAGATTTGGTCTTTTGTAAAGACACTATTTATTCAAAGTAAACGCCGGGGCCCGGGACATTAAACTTGGGAGTGTAATATTAAATTAGAATTTAAAAATCTTAAATTCCAATTTCAAAAAATCTATGTAAATTTTTTAAGACTGAGGCCCTATGGTCGTCGTCATATATTAGCTGTGGAATTTCCACAAGTATCCAATGAAACAGGTTGAAGTGATAACCATGAACCATAACTGATTAAATAAAACATTTGCAGTTCCACATAGAGTAAGACAGTGGGGGGGGGGGGGGGGGGGGGTACTGAAAGACACAGGCCGGAACAGGTGGTTTCTCGCCTCACGGCAGAATGCCAGCTTGATGCTCACCAGAATGGGTACTCAAAAAAATTTAATGGATTCTAATTACATTAAATAAAAATTACATAAAGATATATTTATTCTCTTCAATTTTGACACCAAATGGTCTCCCTGCTGCCACATCCAGACGCTCTGCGGCAGTGATTCTAATAGCGATGCCTGTAATCTGCATGTCATACTGAATAACAGTATTATTTCACTAATGCAGCATACTCCCTTTGCATGTTAGGACAAGGCAAAGTGTTCTACACCCCTATTGAGGCTCTCTGTATGCCAGAAATAGCCATTTTTAATAGCGATTCACTGCGAATAAATTCGGAACTAAACACATTTTTTTTGAAAATTCGGCGAATCAGCCAAATCAAATTTTTCAAAAATTTGCTCATCTCTAATTAAAGTCAATGACTGCCCATGCAGCTGCCTGTAAAAGTCATGTGCACTAAAAAAAATGTTTTGGACTCCATCCCCCCTCTCCGTTATTGAAAGTTGGTGTCATATCCAAGCACTATCTGTCATGATGACAGATTCCACAACCTCATTAACCATCCTACTTGATATATGCTTTTAATTTCCTTTAAGACTGAGAAGTAATATTTAGATACACCAACTGAAGTTGACAAGCTGTATCTGATATCATCACTTAAGAAGAAGCGGATGTAATCCACAACAGGATTGGAGATGCTTATCAGGCCCCAGACTGTCTTTCTTCTTTAGGAATAAATTAATAAGCTGTCCATCATATATATTTATGACTTTCCCTTTAACTTGAGCTTTACAGTAGAGAGATGACACTAACAGAATCTTAACATGGCCCTTGGGTCCTAGTAAACAGAAATAGACACGCCAAAGACAAGTTTGAAATATTACATTCTTGTCGGCCCATGCCTCTGCTGGGACTCTTACTTCTATTCATCTTGTAATCTAAATATAACAATTCAGCAAGTGATGCCTTTACAAGTCAATTTCCACGCAACAAGTTAATGAAGTTGTAATAATTCACATGTAGAAAGATAGTATTTACCGAATCTTTAAAAAATGGTCTTAGAAAAAATGCTATAAAAAAGTATATTCATAAAGTTCTGAACTATGCCTTAAGGATTAATTAGGAAATCTTTTTGGGTCCTTGAAAAACCCATTTAAAAATACAAAGATAGCTATTGTTTAAACCTAGTTTTAAAAAACATATATATTCCCTCTGTTTTATGTTGTGTTAGTATTTTTTTCTATTACTGTATCGCTTTGTGTCCCAATCAGGATAAATCAAAAATATATCAAGGTAGTGTTTGATAGAAGGGGTGTCACTAAAAATTACAAGTTTATTAGTCACTTAAAAGCCACCAGATAGAAAGATAGTGAATACCAAAAAGTGGAAGGTAACACGGAACTTTGCTACCCATATGTATATGGTCGCAAAATTTCCACCATACGAGCTACTCGCTGTGCTCAAAGAACAGTGGTTTATCAATTGTAGATTATACCACATTAGTCATGTCATTTACATATATTCCCAATGTGTTTCTGTCCCCATTCTTTTTAATATGCACGGGGACATCCTCAGGAACCTGTGCAAATGTAGCTCAATAGATATGTTAAAAATGTTATTCAACGATATCCCATTACCTTCTCAGACCAGACTTAGAGCTCACAATAGAGAGAGATAGTGAGACTCCCAAAACCGACCACAGCGCAATAATAGTCGCTATCAGGAAAAATGTATTAAACCTTAAATTCCAAGACTAGAATTCACTTGAAGTTTGTATATAACACAGGCATATAGACATGACTGACAAAGGTGAAATTGTAGATCACTATAATATTAGAGCCCATATATACCCATTTAAAAGAGTGTATATTGGGAATATGGTACTCCATTTAAAGGGCTCATGAGGGAAGAGGTGACCAGGATACCCTATATCGGTAAGGGGCAGGGACAATAAAGAGGGCTCTAATCCTGTCTCTATGATATTCCTACACTTTTTCCCTAGGCTTTAGTGGCATTGATGCCCTTGAAAGGGCGGTACCGAAATCTGTATACCTCCAAGTGAATCCCTCATAACCTACACACTAAGGATGTGGTCCTAGACAATGAGTCCAATGGGACCCACCCTGACTGCATAACTCCACCTCAGGGTCACCCATAACCCCCACCTCAAAATAAAGGCTATATATGTGCAGCAAGTTACCTACATTAGATGAAGGGGGAAACGTTAAGCTGTTCATTTAAACCGTGGGGTGCCATAGTGTGCAATTTAAAAATCCATCTGCACCACCACCTGTAGAAGGATCCTGTCATGATCCCACCCCCCCCCCCTCTTGGTGATGGATTCACTTGTTGAATCCCCACGAATCTCAGCCCCTTGCTGTACCCCCCATGGTTCTCTCTCATGTGGACTGATACTGGCATATTCCTGTTATTCCTGATTTCGCCTAGATGCTAGAGAATTCTCTTGAATAGTTCTCTAGACATTTTGCCTACATAGCGTTAGTTTTTTCCACATTGCCACATGCTCTGCAATGGCCGCATGGGAAACAGCCTGTTAGTAAAGTATCAAACTGAGCCTGTGTCCCAGTCCACAAGATAAAAATATCATCAATAAACGTGGACCAGGAGATGGCAAATTCTGACAAAAATTCTTTGTCATCTTGGAAGGCGATGGTGGTCTCCCACCAACCCAGGAGCAAGTTAGCATATGAAGTTAGCATATGAGGCTCCCCATAGCTATGCCCCTGAGTTAGTGGTAATACCTTCCGTTAAATAGAAAACATTTGTGGGTTAGTATAAAGTGAAGAAGATCTAGCACAAAGCATGTGTCTGCATGAAAGGACCCCTGGTAGAGAGAAAATAACTTACAGCCCTTAAACTGATATTATGTGGTATGAAAGAGTATAATGCTTCTACATCTATACTCGCGAGTATGGTGTCTGGCTCCACAGTGACACCCTCTAATTTGTTAAGAAGGTCCATCGTTTCGCGAGTATAGGAGGGAAGGACAAAATCTCTTAAGATCTTATCTAAGTATATGCCAATTGTTACGCCTAGCGCTCCGGGTCCCCGCTCCTCCCCGGAGCGCGTACGGCGTCTCTCTCTCCGCAGCGCCCCGGTCGGTCCCGCTGACCGGGAGCGCTGCCCTGTCATGGCCGTCGGGGATGCGATTCGCACAGCGGGACGCGCCCGCTCGCGAATCGCATCCCAGGTCACTTACCCGTTCCCGTCTCCTGCTGTCATGTGCTGGCGCGCGCGGCTCCGCTCTCTAGGGCGCGCGCGCGCCAGCTCCCTGAGACTTAAAGGGTCAGTGCACCAATGATTGGTGCCTGGTCCAATTAGCTTAATTGGCTCCCACCTGCTCCCTGGCTATATCTGAGCTCCTCCCTTGCACTCCCTTGCCGGATCTTGTTGCCCTTGTGCCTAGTGAAAGCGTTTTGTGTGTTTAAAGCCTGTGTACCAGAACTTCTGCTATCCACCCTGACTACGAACCTTGCCGCCTGCCCCCGACCTTCTGCTTCGTCCGACCTTGCTTCTGTCTACTCCCTTGTACCGCGCCTATCTTCAGCAGTCAGAGAGGTGAGCCGTTGCTAGTGGATACGACCTGGTCACTACCGCCGCAGCAAGACCATCCCGCTTTGCGGCGGGCTCTGGTGAAAACCTGTAGTGGCTTAGAACCGGTCCACTAGCGCGGTCCTCGCCAATCCCTCTCTGGCACAGAGGATCCACTACCTGCCAGCCGGCATCGTGACAGTAGATCCGGCCATGGATCCCGCTGAAGTTCCTCTGCCAGTTGTCGCCGACCTCACCACGGTGGTCGCCCAGCAAGCCCGTCAAGAGCACCAGCTGTCGTACTTGACCACCATGACACAGCAACTCCAGTCGCAGCTACAGCAGCAACAGTCACAGCTACAGCAAGTTCAGTCTCAACTACAGCAGCAACAACCATCTCCTCCACCAGCTCCTGCACCCCTTCCGCAGCGAGTGGCCACTCCTAGCCTCCGCCTGTCCTTGCCGGACAAATTTGATGGGGACTCTAAGTTTTGCCGTGGCTTTCTTTCGCAATGTTCCCTGCACTTGGAGATGATGTCGGACCAGTTTCCTACTGAAAGGTCTAAGGTGGCTTTCATAGTCAGCCTTCTGTCTGGAAAAGCCCTGTCATGGGCCACACCGCTCTGGGACCGCAATGACCCCGTCACTGCCTCTGTACACTCCTTCTTCTCGGAAATTCGAAGTGTCTTTGAGGAACCTGCCCGAGCCTCTTCTGCTGAGACTGCCCTGCTGAACCTGGTCCAGGGTAATTCTTCCGTTGGCGAGTACGCCATACAATTCCGTACTCTTGCTTCAGAACTATCCTGGAATAATGAGGCCCTCTGCGCGACCTTTAAAAAAGGCCTATCCAGCAACATTAAAGATGTTCTGGCCGCACGAGAAACTCCTGCTAACCTGCATGAACTCATTCATCTTGCCACTCGCATTGACATGCGTTTTTCTGAGAGGCATCAAGAGCTCCGCCAGGAAAAAGACTTAGATCTCTGGACACCTCTCCCACAGTCTCCATTGCAATCTGCGCCTAGGCCTCCCGCCGAGGAGGCCATGCAAGTGGATCGGTCTCGCCTGACCCTGGAAGAGAGGAATCGCCGTAAGGAAGAGAATCTTTGTCTGTACTGTGCCAGTACTGAACATTTTTTGGTGGATTGCCCAATCCGTCCTCCACGTCTGGGAAACGCACGCTCGCACCCAGCTCTCGTGGGTGTGGCGTCTCTTGATGCTAAGTCGGCTTCTCCACGTCTCACGGTGCCTGTTCGGATTTCTACTTCAGCCAGCTCTTCCCTCTCAGCCGTGGCCTGCCTGGACTCTGGTGCCTCTGGGAATTTTATTCGGGAGTCCTTAGTGAATAAATTCCGCATTCCGGTGACCCGTCTTGTCAAGCCACTCCACATTTCCGCGGTCAACGGAGCCAGGTTGGATTGCACCGTGCGTTACCGCACGGAGCCCCTCCTAATGTGCATCGGACCTCATCACGAGGAAATTGAATTTTTTGTCCTTCCTAATTGCACTTCCGAAATTCTCCTTGGACTACCCTGGCTTCAACACCATTCCCCAACCCTGGATTGGTCCACTGGGGAGATCAAGAGTTGGGGTCCCTCTTGTTCCAAGGACTGCCTTAAACCGGTTCCCAGTACTCCCTGCCGTGACCCTGTGGTTCCTCCTGTAACCGGTCCCCCTAAGGTCGTTAGGGACTCTGCCTGCCACAGGAAATGCCTCTCCCCCCCTCCCAGTCCCATCAGGCAAGCCTCTGTGTCCCCTCATGGCCCTCGTCCTGGTGTCACACTGCCCCGTGCCAGGCCTCGCCCTCTGCCCTCCCTCCCCATTCCTACTCCTGCTGTTCTGCCTGCCGTTGAGGAATCCCTCCATCCTTTCCCGGTGTCCTCATCCCAGGGGAGGCAGTTACCGGACAAAGAGAAGGGGAGACCTAAGGGGGGGGTACTGTTACGCCTAGCGCTCCGGGTCCCCGCTCCTCCCCGGAGCGCGTACGGCGTCTCTCTCTCCGCAGCGCCCCGGTCGGTCCCGCTGACCGGGAGCGCTGCCCTGTCATGGCCGTCGGGGATGCGATTCGCACAGCGGGACGCGCCCGCTCGCGAATCGCATCCCAGGTCACTTACCCGTTCCCGTCTCCTGCTGTCATGTGCTGGCGCGCGCGGCTCCGCTCTCTAGGGCGCGCGCGCGCCAGCTCCCTGAGACTTAAAGGGCCAGTGCACCAATGATTGGTGCCTGGTCCAATTAGCTTAATTGGCTCCCACCTGCTCCCTGGCTATATCTGAGCTCCTCCCTTGCACTCCCTTGCCGGATCTTGTTGCCCTTGTGCCTAGTGAAAGCGTTTTGTGTGTTTAAAGCCTGTGTACCAGAACTTCTGCTATCCACCCTGACTACGAACCTTGCCGCCTGCCCCCGACCTTCTGCTACGTCCGACCTTGCTTCTGTCTACTCCCTTGTACCGCGCCTATCTTCAGCAGTCAGAGAGGTGAGCCGTTGCTAGTGGATACGACCTGGTCACTACCGCCGCAGCAAGACCATCCCGCTTTGCGGCGGGCTCTGGTGAAAACCTGTAGTGGCTTAGAACCGGTCCACTAGCGCGGTCCTCGCCAATCCCTCTCTGGCACAGAGGATCCACTACCTGCCAGCCGGCATCGTGACACCAATGTTCTGGCCCAGACCCCCAATGCCTGCCACAATGGGTCTACCCTTAAGGGGAAAAGCCTGTTATGAATTTTTGGTAGTGCATAAAAAGTAGGGTTGGTGGGGGCATTGGGAGCCAGGAAGGCATATTCATGTTCATCAATGATCCGATCCAACTTGGCACAGTCCAAAATCTGCAGTAAAGTCCTCATATATGTCTGTGTGGGGTCACCACTCAAGGTCTCATATGTCTCGGTGTCATTGAGCAGTCTGCAAATCTTCAGGTGAGATGCCCAGATTTTGAGTCTCTCTCCTATTCCTCAGTTTGTGAAATGTATTCCAATGCAATTTACGGAGGAACAGATTAAGGTCTTTGACCCAATTAAATCTGTCAAAAGGAGTGGTAGGCACAAAATGAGAGCCCCTTATTCAAGATCCTTTCCTGCTCAGCTGATAAGAGGAATCGGGACAGATTCAACACCCGATACGAGCCACCCGCCTTCACCGGTATCGTGGTTGATCCTGTCATGTACGAAGTTGGTGCTGGTCCCTCGGTTCGGTCCCTAAAAAAGAGGAAGTGGGACCCGAGGAGGCAGAGGATGATGGTTCACATTGTAGATAGTCATTAGAATTTTAGGGTGCTCAATGAATGCTTGGAGCTGTCAATGCAGATTTATCACAGCTATGCATTTTCTTGAAGTATCTGGGCGTAGTTTTAAAGCGGTACTCCGGTGGAATTATTTTATTTATTTATTTATTTTTATCAACTGGTGCCAGAAAGTTAAACAGATGTTTAAATTAGCACAATAGACGGATGTAGCCAGCACATAAAATCCGGAGTTTATTGATATCTCATTAAAAGTTCCATAGAAAGGCAGGTAGGGGATTACATCAGGCAATATCACTTACAGTTAACAGCTTGGAGATGGGTCCCTTCACGCCAACGCGTTTCGGGTCAAGGACCCTTAGTCATGGCATACATATTCATCTGTCAAGTAACTTGCACACAGGTGATAAAGAGAAAATCTCCAAGCTGTTAACTGTATGTGATATTGCCTGATATACTCCCCTACCTGCCTTTCTATGGAACTTTTAATGAGATATCAATAAACTCCGGTTTTATGTGCTGGCTTCATTTGTCCATTGTGCTGCTTGTCTTGAGGATTGCCGTGCACTGGAGGCTCAGGTGAGCTGATCAACTCATTTTCTACCTCAGATGTGTAAATTACTTCTATAAAAAAACGTAATCCTTCCAGTACTTATCAGATGATGTATGCTCCAGAGGAAGTTCTTTTCTTTTTTAATTTCTTTTCTATCTGACCACAGTGCTCTCTGCTGACACTTCTGTCCATGTCAGGAACTGTCCAAAGCAGCATAGGTTTGCTATGGGGATTTGTTCCTGCTCTTGACAGTTCCAGACATGGACAGAGGTGACAGCAGAAAGCACTGTGGTCAGACAGAAAAGAAATTAAAAAGGAAAATAACTTCCTCTTGAGCGTGCAGCAGCTGATAAGTACTGGAAGGATTAAGATTTTTAAATAGAAGTAATTTACAAATCTGTTTAATTTTCTGGCACCAGTTTATTTATTTTTTTTTTAAATAGTTTTCCACCCCTTTAACACTGTCTCTTCTGCATGCTGAAATGATGTCAAGATTTTATTCCCTAATGTCCCTAGTGTCTGCGACATTTGCGAGTAGTCAAACCGATGTCGATCTTACATGGTAAAAAACAACAACAACCCACAGTTGAACAGTTAATATTATAAATAATCTGATATTCTTGATACCAGTCAACTCCTTAAAATGTCAGCTAAGGTCCTATGTGCTCTTTGCTTTTTGCAAGGAGACGCAGCTCATGCTGAGGGCCAAGGCAACTGTATGACACCCAAACGTTCTGTGCATGAGCCCTGTTCTAATTAATTGGACTCATGCTCAGAACTCACTGGGTTTTCTACAGCATGAGCTGCGTTTCTCCACGCAAAACTGTGGAGCTTGCATAGGACCACCTCACATTTTACATAATTAGATAGGAGAAACCTCCCTTCATTGACATTAAGATCCAATGGCTTTCCCTGGAGTAAGTTCTTGATAGCAACTGTGTACCAACAAGCCATGAAGGTTTTTTTTACCCTTCTGTAAGTACACTGCTCAAAAAATAAAGGGAACACTAAGATAACACATCCCAAATCTGAATGAATGAACTAATCGTATGAAATACTTTCGTCTTTACATAGTTGAATGTGCTGAAGACAAAATTACACAAGAAAGCCTTCACGGCGAAACGGCATTGGGGTCTGACGTGCTGCATAGGGTATGTGTTATGTGACAAGGTGATTGCTCCACCTCATACTGTGGCAAATTTCTTTGTTTGCTTCCAAGCAGACTTTAAGTGAGGTTCAGGTTGGTTTCCTTCCCCCACTTCAGGACTTTTTATTGCCTCGTGCGGAAGTGGAGCAAATACCTACTTTATTTGTTAATTTTTCCGCTAGTCTGTGTCACTTGGGATATGTGCAATATATTTTTTGGGGCAATTGCCTCAGTATTGAAGTGTTTACATTGCTTACATCTATTGCATGCTGCACTTTGGTAGCCTTATAGATAGCATAAGTCAATTTAATATATCCACATCCCTTTCCGTCCATGTGCCATGTATATGTAGCTGTCAGTATTTTTTCTGTCTGTTGTTGTCTCTTTCAAATGTTTTTACTTCATAGATAGCGCATTGACACATGTTATATATGGTAAAATCTCATAACAGGTTCCCTTTGAAGGGGTACTCCACTGGCCCAGCGTTCAGAACATTTTGTTCCAAACGCTGGGTGCGGGCTACGGGTGTCATGACGTCACGACGATGCCCTCATGGCCTCACGCCACTCCCCCTCAATGGTAGTCTATGGGAGGGGACATGGAATCTGCCAGGCCCCTCCCATAGACTTGCATTAAGGGGGTGTGGTGTGACATCATAAGGGGCATGGCCGTGATGTTACGGCCCCCACAGCACACACCCAGTGTTCGGAACATAATGTTCCGAACGCTGGGGCAGTGGAGTACATCTTTAATGGTTAGTTCAGTAAAATACTGAATGACATCACTTGACAATAAAGTTGGCCAATACTCAATGTTTAAAGTTGTTTTTAACGGGGTATTCCGCTCCCAGGTTTTCCTTTGTTTTTTGCTGTGTTAATGCAATTTAAGTTAGTTTGTAATTTACATAATTTACATGTATTACAATTTTCTCTAGCATGTGTGTTTTTTACTCACCTCTTTGATGCTCCGGAAGTTCTGTCGTTTTAACCCTTCCTGTGACTATTCTCCACTTAGCCCACCCTGTGTGTTGCTCCTTGTGCACAAGACGTCTGTTTGGACGGCGTTTCTGGCATCTGTCTCCCTCCTCTTGCGCTCACTTGCTTCCTTGCCCTGGTAATGAATATTAATTTTTAATTTCCTTTTTCTGTGACCCGCTTTGATTCGTCTGCCCGCCAGCCAGCTCTGTACCCATCATTTGGCCTCCGTACCAATCTTCATCGTAGCTGTACGCATGCGTGTTTGCTTTTTTCTGGCTGTGTGACGCAGTTGCTGCGTCTCCAATTGTAATAAGCTCTGTGCGTCTGTGTACTTGATTCTCCAGCCGGCAATAGTGTGTATGAAAGACTTGTACTGCGCATGTGTGGTGTCTGTGTGAGGTCTCCTAGGGAGTGACACACGATTCCACACAAACAAACACATTTGCTAGCAGGGTGGGAATGCAAAGCACAGGGGTGTTGAGAAAGCAAATTAGCAGGACGGGAGAGGGACTGGACATCACAGAAAATGAGGCAGAAGAGGGGCGGACACTAAGAGCAAAGGGCGGCATATAACAGACCCAAAATTTAAAAAAAAAACAGCCTCAAAGACCCTTGGAAAACGTAGTTTACAGTCTCGGCAAAAACGGAAGAGGACACAAACGCAACATGCACTCCACAAGAAAAAGAACGAAAGTAAAATACGCCCGACACAAGCAGACAGCACGGGGAGGAGAAGGATACACCACAGAACAAGGCAAGATAAAACAAAACAAAAAAAAAAGCAATGAGCAGCGGAGTTCCCCTTTAAACATGAAAATCAGAAATAATCTGATATTATTTTTACTGTGCCCTTCTTTGGATTTCTGTTTTTATCAATAAGACATAGGCAGGTGTAAGAAAATAGTTGCTGTAGCCTCTCTTATAGACATGTCTACTGAGATCACTCGGTTGTTGAAATTATTTCTGTGTTGGAACATCCACTTTATTCTAAGAAATTGTCCCACCGGGATGTTTCTAAAGGGAAGGGCAGGATGTGAAGATATTTGCTTATGCACTTTTCCTGTAAAACTTGAATGATGAAAATGAATGATGAAAAAAGAATTAGACTCACAAGTCAATTTGATATCAAGAGAATTAACATCTCAATGTGTTATGAAGGTGTAATAACTATTCAGCTTTTTTTTCTTCCTTTTTTTAATTCAAAAAGTCTAAAAGCACTACACTATGCTACATGTATATTACACCTGCACAACAAACTTTGAAGTAAAGTGAAAACACTATACATTTACACACAATTACATACTCCCTAGAAAATTAAAATGGCATACACCAAGATTGCCTCAAACACAGAGTACACCAGTGAGGGAGAAGAGGAAGACCCCACATTTGTTCTTTCTTCCTCCTCCCCCTCCTCATCATCCAGTGATGATGAGCCCCTAAGAATTAGATGCTGCAGGGCAATGCCAGCAGAGTTCCCCTATACCAGTACAAGTTACCCTGTCCTCCTTACTAGCAAAAGTGATCCGAATGGGATGACACTTCCAAAGCCATTGATTCCTGATTTTGTGAGAAACATTTATAGAACAGTTTTATGTACAATAAGGGAACCTAACAGTGTAGAAATATGGCTATGATCACACAAGTCGGCTAGTACAGCCGTATCTTATGTAAGCGATGGGGGGGGGGGATGTTGGTGGCTTGTGTATAACTTGTTTAGTAAATAATAAATTAATCATTCACTAAACAGGTGAGGAAATTTTGGGGCCTAGTGCTGCATATATTGGGTTAGGGATGTAGAACACCCGACTTTACCATAAGGCCATGAAAAGGTCTCACTTTGAAGCAATTCATAAATTGTGTAAAAAATTTCGGGAGTTTTCTCTAGTTTAATCCCCTTGGGAAAATAAAAAATGTGTGTATCTAGTGCATATTGCAATGTGCTGTTGTTTTGCATTGAAAGCAATAAAAAACATTTGAAGGAAAAACATAATAGAGTACACCAACATGTAAGTGTATTTAATTTTTAGTTTTCACTGCCCATCGTTCCAAAAATCTGTCAGACTCCTGTGGGGTGTAAATGCATATTTGAGGGGTGTAGTTTCCAAAGTAGGGTCCCTTTAGAGGGATTTTTCATGTGTTAGAACCTCAAAGCCTGGGCAAACATGAAATAGTACTGGAAAAAAAAAACAAATCAAAAGAAAGTTTAAAATGCCCTAGGTGCTCCCTTTCTGAGGCCTATGGTTGATTCAAGTAGAGCAGTAGGGCCATATGTGGGATATTTCTGAAAACTGCAGAATTAGGGCAATCAATATTTGTGTTAATGTCTGCTGTATTACAAGAAAAAGGATATATTTTGAATATCTGCAAAGAAAATGGAGATTTAGACTTTACTCCTTCACTTTTCTTTTATTCTTTGAAACACCCAAAGGGCTAACAAACTTTTTGAAAATCATTTTGAATACTTTGATGGGTGCATTTATGAGTGTTTCTAACACAAAGGCCCCTCAGAATTGAACTGGTCCCTATAAAATTCAGATTTTGAAATTCATGTGAAAATTTTGAAAATTGCTGCTATACTTTTAAGCCATGTAAAGCGTGTTTAACAAATGATGCCAACATAAATTAGACACATCTGGTCTGTATTGACAATTGTTATTTCCATTTTGTTTTTTAAACATTTTCCATGTGCAGCTGCACAGCCATTGCTTTATGTTTAGGGAAACCCCACTGCTGATAACCCTTTGGTAACCCTTATGTTGTATGAAGTTTGATTTATGCACAGAGGTTCATACATACATACAGTCATGGCCGTAAATGTTGGCACCCCTGAAAATGAAGTATTTCTCACAGAAAAGTATTGCAGTAACACATGTTTTGCTATACACATGTTTATTCCCTTTGTGTGTATTGGAACTAAACCAAAAAAGGGAGGAAAAAAAGCAAATTGGACATAATGTCACACCAAACACCAAAAATGGTCTGGACAAAATTATTGGCACCCATAACCCTTTGGAAAAAATAACTGAAATCAGTCGCTTTCTATAACCATCAATAAGCTTCTTACACCTCTCAGACAGAATGTTGGACCACCCTTCCTTTTTAAGCTACTACAGGTCTCTCTTATTGGAAGGGCACCATTTCCCAACAGCAATTTTAAGATCTCTACACAGGTGTTCAATAGTATTTAGACCTGGACTCATTGCTGCCACTTCAGAACTCTCCAGCACTTTGTTGCAATCCATTTCTGGATGCTTTTTGGGGTCATTGTCCTGCTGGAAGACCCAAGTTCTCAGACGCAAACCCAGCTTTCTGACACTGGACTGTACATTGCGACCCAAAATCTATTGGTAATCCTCAGATTTCATGATGCCTTGTTCATATTCAAGGCACCCAGTGCCAGAGGCAGCAAAACAACCACAAAACATCATTGAACCTCCAGCTTATTTCACTGTAGGTACTGTGTTCTTTTCTTTGTAGGCCTCATTCCATGTTTGGTAAACAGTAGAATGATGTGCTTTACCAAAAAGCTCTATCTTGGTCTCATCTGTCCACAAGAAGTTTTCAAAACAAATAGGTGAGTATCAGGTGTATGTAGACCTATGTGTCAACATGAAGTATATTAAGAAAAAACTTTTATGGGTATACATTAAAATTAGAACATGTGCAACACTTAAATGTGCAAGCTGCATAGGTAGCGGGATAATATTGTCAAACACAGCTGGTCATGGAAATAGACCAGTCACCAATGGCCCCTACCTACACACTGACGCTGCTGGTCCGTGTAGACCCCAACCTATTAATGCAGGGAGGCCTTCCTAAAGAGTGCCTACTCGCATCTGGAACCTCCTGCCTCTCCCTGTTTAGGAAGGAATGGGTAAGACACCAGGTACAGTATAGAGACCGATAGTGGTCTAGTAGCTGGTTGACACAAACCTCCAGAACACATTCAGTGAGTATAGGAAATGTAAAACACATATATACAATCTGTACAGTGATTACATAACAATGCTAGTCACAATAAAGCAACATCTAACGTGTTTCGTAGTGTTGCATAGCCAAGTGGCATAACTCATGAGGGACTAGTGCGGAGGGAACAGGAGTAGTAACACTATTATCAATTCCTGTCACTCTTCTCACAAACAATAAATGTCATGATATGGAACAAGGAGGTAATGATAAAAATCGTGTACACTATGATGAGGAGACCCCATATACATGTCCTTGGTGTTATACAGGTAGTCCAAGTGAAATCAGTCTTTATCCCAATGATAGATAAGCTGTGATATTCGAGTATTATGTGATCCTCTTAATATAAGCTTGGGTTCAGCTGATTAGGAAATAGGTAGGTAGCATCTGTTTCGAAAGAGGCACCCATAATTTGAGCCTCTACATTAGGGGGGTATCCTTCCAATGGAATCCTGCCAGGGGTCTCTATGTCAAATGTGTACCTAGAGGGGTAGATGAGCAGTCCAGTGTGAGATGTTGGAGCCAAATGATAGTGTAGCCAGAGAGGCTACTTAATCGCAGTCTAATGATTTCCGATGATGGGCAGCTCCCAGCTGGCACGGCCTCGCCAGTTGGGAGCCACCCGTCATCGGAGATCATTAGACTGCTATATTAACTTTGACAAACATCCGGCCTTGGCTGCCCAACAAAACTCAAAATTCATCATCTTACATACTGTAGCGTTAAATTCATCAATGTTTGGGACTTCTTTGGACATCCAGTTTCTCGCTACCAATAGTCGGGTTACAAAATCGCCACTCCTGTCCCTCAAATTCTTTATATTTCCTCCCCAACAAAAAGCTGAGCAGGATACCACTGGGATATATACAAGAATCACAATATCACCAATAATACAGTCCTGCAGTATCAGTTTAGTCAGAACACAGTAGAACAATATCTCAAGTCAAAACTTTACCTAATCGTGACATGCTGACGGATCCTTGGTGGTTATCCTGCGACCTCGACACGTGTTTCGGATGATTCCTTTCTCAAGAGGCGCCTCTTGAGAAAGGAATCATCCGAAACACGTGTCGAGGTCGCAGGATAACCACCGAGGATCTGTCAGCATGTCACAATTAGGTAAAGTTTTGACTTGAGATATTGTTCTACTGTGTGCTGACTAAACTGATACTGCAGGACTGTATTATTGGTAATATTGTGATTCTTGTATATATCCCAGTGGTATCCTGCTCAGCTTTTTGTTGGGGAGTTTTTTAAGGGTGGGTTATTTTATGGGTGTTTTTCTACCTGTTTGTATACAATAATAAAGATGAAATTTTGAATATTTTTGGGCAAATTTTTGTAGGTTTGTTGATTAGTATTAGCATTTTGGGCTTGTAGGTAATATCTTTATATTTCCTGTTATTAAATAGTCTTGTGCAATCTAGTGAGCCTTCCACCTTCATTACTTTTTTCATTTGGGCCCATACTTTATCCACCATCTCCGCTATAGGCTCCTTTCCACCCAATTTAGATTCTAAAAATTCTCCCATATCTTCACACACTTCCTTTTTTTCTTTTACCATGTTAGCAAAGGAATCTGTTTCCTTCCATTTCTTTACGTACCTCAACTGTGCTGCTATATAGTATAACCTAAAGTCTGGGACGGCAAGTCCTCCATTGTTCATTTCCCTACATAAATAACCTTTCTACTAAAACCGTCCCGACCAGTTGGTCCCTCTGACCCTACCATTATTTGCCACAACAATTAGCCTCAGTTACCACCCATCATTATGGAATTATACAGTCATACATTAGTTATTCGAGTACTAGAATAGAAGTCCGTCATCCAGTTATAAAATATTGAACCTCGGGAAGGAAGCAGTTAACCATTAAAGTACATCAATTTTTACAATTTAACAAGTTGGGTTAAATCTAGTATAAAATATTAGAGCATGGAACAAAAAACTAATTATTAGGAGTTTGGGCACAGCAGTTCCAGCGTTAATAGATGGTTGAAGCCCAAATATAATTATAACCAAACAATAAGAGATGGATGTTAGAGCTTGAAACAATCTTATTTTTCCACAATTTTGAAAGGGTGACAATCATTTTGTCCAGCCCATTTTTGGAGATTGTTGTGACATTATGTCCAATTTGCTTTTTTTCCTCCCTTTTTTGGTTTAGTTCCAATACACACAAAGGGAATAAACATGTATATAGCAAAACATGTGTTACTGCAATCCTTTTCTGTGAGAAATACTTCATTTTCTTGAAAAATTTCAGGGGTGCCAACATTTACGGCCATGACTGTATCAATGTACAATCTTTTGTTAGCCCAATCTTTGTTTGGTGGCTTTTAAAAGATATATTGTAAATGTGAATCAATTACAGATGGACACATTTTTCAAAAATTCGATTTGGACCATTTGCCAAATTTTCCCCAAAATTTTGGTTAGATCCGAATATTCACTATTAAATACGGCTATTTCCGGGCTACATGAAGCCTCAATAGGTGTGTAGAACACTTTTCCTTGCCGTAACGCGCATAGGGAATGTGCTGTATTAGTGAGGTAATACTGTTATTCAGTATGACATGCAGATTCCAGGCGTCGCTATTAGAATTACTGATGCAGAGCGGTACAATGACAGAGTCTGGATGTGGTAGCAGGGTTGGGAGATCATATGGCATCACAATTGAAGAGATTAAAGAGATTTTTGAGATGTCAGACTATGAAACAACTTCTAAACTCCCCCTGCCTGCCTTTCTGCAGTGATGCAGGCTTGAGGTCAATGGATTTCCGCTGTGCTGATCTGTATTGTCAGTAACGCTGATTAGCGGCCATACAGTGTCTACTCTCTCTCTCTGTTGCCAGAACTAATGCGGCCTTGAGGTGAATGGATTCGCTGCTGTAATGATCTGTAATGTCAGTAACGGTGATTAGTGCACACACACAGTCTCTGCTCTCCACGCAAAATGGGAAATGCCCGTCTTCGGCAATGGCTGCCAAATATATAGGGCTGTTGCATTACAGGGCTGGCTGCTGATAGGCTGCATGCTGCCATTTGATTCAGGGTGATTCCGCCTACCTGCCTCCCAGACTTTCTTGCCCCATGTCCTCACATGTGTAGTCATCATTTTAGCCCCCCGGCATGCACAAAATGTAGTGAATAAAGTGATTAGTTACCACGAAGCGCGTGGAAATTTGGATTCGTTCAGAATCTAATTTTTCATGGAATTCGCAACAAATTCGACTTTGTCAGCTTCGATTTGCCCATCTCTAGAATCAATATTTAATTTAGAAAATGCTTATATTTCTAATTTTCATGAATTTTTCACAAAAACGTACACATAGCGTAGTTAACAGCCTAAATCATGAAGTGATTGTTCACACTTCTTTTTCTTTGCTGGATATGCAATTTCAAAATGAATTAATGAAGGAGAAAAGGGTTTATTTAAGCTAGAATCCAGTGCTGGACTACTTTATTAGTTTTCTTGAAGTTCACTATAATATAATGGCATGCAAGCAAAACCCTCAACAGGCAGCACTTCACATCACAACCACCAGCGGAGGAGGAGGTCACATGCACCTCCAGAAAGAAATCTCAGTCATCGTGCACAACTCACATTCATTTATTTTGCAGAGTTATCACTTTATTTAGCATCTTGTGCACCAGTGTGTGAATTGTGAGTTCAGTGCTCTATGATGTGAAGTAGAGGTGGTTATTGTATTTGGATGTACTTTTATGTATGACCACAAGATGTCTCCAAAGTTCACTATTAAAGGATTTTGTGTTTTATTCACATTTACAAAATTATATAAAGTGTATACTAAACATTGCATATACCATGTATTCTTTTGCTCATGTGAATGCTGTATCATATTTATACATATTTTTTCTTTTAATAAAAATGCATATTTTAGAGTAAAGAAATTTTTGCAGCCATATTATAAACAAAACAGCAATCGCCAATGGCAACTGATCATACTCTACAAGTTATAAATACAGCGAAAACAGGCGTATAATGATCAATGTAATAAAGCTTATTTTAACATGAATGCACACATACACTTAAAAAAATATAAAAATTACAAACATAAGACAAAAAAAGAGAGTGCATACAAATGTCCATTGTAATGGGCATATATGGCCAGGGAAACCAGCGCAGTGCAGGTAATTCCGTGCCTCGCGAGAGTTGGTGGTCGAAAATACGCTACAGCGAATATCCGCTGCGGCAAAGGTATCACAGAATCTCATTTGTTATCTCGCGAGACTCGGAGAAGAGCGGAATCAGCATGATAGGAATATAAAGTTACAAATCAAATACATAGGGGAAGAATTGGGTATTTGAAATACATCCACATATTCACATATACAGATAATTTGAAAACACAATAGAAAATATATACATTCAGTAAGTATATGATAAGCATCAATGTATCCCTATAGATAAAACCATTTAGGAGAACTAAGAATAGCATCCCATATAATGTAGCAAGAAAAACTATTGTATAGGCGGACGATGTATATCCAAACATAAAACATATAACAGTGAAGAAAAAACATTGAACATAAAACACAAGGACAGAAGTGCCGTGAAAGTGAATGTGATATCAAAAGTGCGACAGTGAACAAATATATAATTCAATAAACTTGAATAAAAGTAGCTTTGTTTACTGATGTTATGGTTACATATGGGAAATATGTATATTAGTGAGATTATGGAACTGTATCCATGGTGTTGGTAATGCCCATAGCGGGAAATGTAGAGTAAAGACAAATAAAATAAAATAAAATGCAATGTGTCTACAAGTGAGGCTGTGATGTCTATGTAAAAGGAATTAGGGAAGGAAAGGGGGAGAAATAGGTGGGAAGAGAGGAGGGTGGGGAGGGGAAGGGGGGAAGAAATGGGGAAAGAAGGGGGAGGGAAAAAATGGGGGGGGGGGGGAAGGTAATGAAGTGATGTGTGAAGTGTGAAAATGGCTGTCCTGGTGATCAAAATAATCAATATTGTTGTTGACAACATAAGTGTGTACACGTGATAAAAAAAACTTGGTAATAGCGACCACAGTGTAGTTACCTTTGATTTAAAATGTAGAAAACAAAGACAGAAGGGGAAGGCAAAAACATATAACTTTAAAAAGGCAAATTTCCCTGGGCTGAGATCTGCACTACAGGACATAGACTGGGGGGAGGTGTTCTCAAATGCTGATACAGAAGGTAAATGGGAAATTTTTAAATCAACTCTAAATAACTATACAGCTAAATATATACCAAAGGGGAACAAATATAAACAATTAAAACCAAATCCTACATGGCTGACAAATTATGTTAAAAGAGCAATAAACAACAAAAAAAATGGCTTTTAAAAATACAAATCTGATGGGTCAGCTATAACATTTAAATAGTACAAAGAACTTAATAAAATCTGTAAAAATGTAATAAAAACGGCAAAAATTCTAAATGAGAGACAAGTGGCCAAAGAAAGCAAAACTAATCCTAAATATTTTTTTAGATATATAAATAAAAAAAAAAACAATGATAGAGCATGTAGGACCCCTTAATAATGATAATGGGGAGGTTGTCACGGGCGATCAAAAGAAGGCTGAGCTACTGAATGGGTTCTTTAGTTCTGTATATATGTCACGATGCCGGCTGGCAGGTAGTGGATCCTCTGTGCCAGAGAGGGATTGGCGTGGACCGTGCTAGTGGACCGGTTCTAAGTCACTACTGGTATTCACCAGAGCCCGCCGCAAAGCGGGATGGTCTTGCTGCGGCGGTAGTGACCAGGTCGTATCCACTAGCAACGGCTCAACCTCTCTGGCTGCTGAAGATAGGCGCGGTACAAGGGAGTAGACAGAAGCAAGGTCGGACGTAGCAGAAGGTCGGGGCAGGCAGCAAGGATCGTAGTCAGGGGCAACGGCAGGAGGTCTGGAACACAGGCTAGGAACACACAAGGAAACGCTTTCACTGGCACGATGGCAACAAGATCCGGCAAGGAAGTGCAGGGGAAGTGAGGTGATATAGGGAAGTGCACAGGTGATCACACTAATTGGAACCACTGCGCCAATCAGCGGCGCAGTGGCCCTTTAAATCGCAAAGACCCGGCGCGCGCGCGCCCTAGGGAGCGGGGCCGCGCGCGCCGGGACAGGACCGACGGAGAGCGAGTCAGGTACGGGAGCCGGGGTGCGCATCGCGAGCGGGCGCTACCCGCATCGCGAATCGCATCCCGGCTGGAGGCGGTATCGCAGCGCCCCGGGTCAGTGGATCTGACCGGAGCGCTGCAGTGAGGAGAGTGTAGCGAGCGCTCCGGGGAGGAGCGGGGACCCGGAGCGCTCGGCGTAACAGTACCCCCCCTTGGGTCTCCCCCTCTTCTTAGAGCCTGAGAACCTGAGGAGCAGACTTTTGTCTAGGATATTGTCCTCAGGTTCCCAGGATCTCTCTTCTGGACCACAACCCTCCCAATCCACTAAAAAAAAGGTTTTCCCTCTGACCTTTTTGGATGCCAGAATCTCTTTGACGGAGAAGATGTCCGAGGAGCCGGAAACAGGAGTGGGAGGAACAGATTTGGGAGAGAAACGGTTGATGATAAGTGGTTTAAGAAGAGAAACGTGAAAGGCATTAGGAATACGAAGAGAAGGAGGAAGAAGAAGTTTGTAAGAGACAGGATTAATCTGGCACAAAATTTTGAAAGGACCAAGATAGCGTGGTCCCAACTTGTAGCTAGGGACACGGAAGCGGACATATTTAGCGGAGAGCCATACCTTGTCTCCAGGGGAAAAAATGGGAGGAGCTCTTCTTTTCTTATCCGCGAACTTCTTCATGCGTGATGAAGCCTGTAAGAGAGAATTTTGGGTCTCTCTCCATATGATGGAAAGATCACGAGAAATTTCATCCACAGCGGGCAGACCAGAGGGCAAGGGGGTAGCGAGGGGGGGGAAGAGGGTGACGGCCGTACACCACGAAAAATGGGGATTTGGAGGAAGATTCAGAGACTCTGAAGTTATACGAGAATTCGGCCCATGGTAGAAGATCTGCCCAGTCATCCTGGCGGGAGGAAGCAAAATGTCGTAAATAATCACCCAAGACCTGGTTAATTCTTTCTACTTGTCCATTGGATTGAGGATGATATGCAGAAGAAAAATTTAATTTAATCTTGAGTTGTTTACAGAGAGCCCTCCAGAATTTAGACACGAATTGGACGCCTCTATCCGAGACGATCTGCGTAGGCAACCCGTGAAGACGAAAAATGTGTACAAAAAATTGTTTAGCCAACTGAGGCGCTGAAGGAAGACCAGGAAGAGGGATGAAATGTGCCATTTTGGAGAATCGATCAACGACCACCCAAATAACAGTGTTGCCACGGGAAGGGGGTAAGTCAGTAATAAAGTCCATACCAATCAGAGACCAAGGCTGTTCGGGGACAGGCAGAGGATGAAGAAAACCAGCGGGCTTCTGGCGAGGAGTCTTATCCCGGGCACAGATAGTGCAGGCTCGCACAAAGTCCACAACATCCGTCTCCAGAGTCGGCCACCAATAGAAGCGAGAGATGAGTTGCACAGATTTCTTGATGCCCGCATGACCTGCGAGATGGGAGGAGTGACCCCATTTGAGGATTCCGAGGCGTTGGCGTGGAGAAACAAAGGTCTTTCCTGGAGGAGTTTGCCTGATGGAGGCTGGAGAAGTGGAAATCAGGCAGTCAGGAGGAATGATGTGTTGCGGAGAGAGTTCAACTTCAGAAGCATCCGAGGAACGAGAGAGAGCATCGGCCCTAATGTTCTTATCGGCAGGCCGAAAGTGAATTTCAAAATTAAATCGGGCAAAGAACAGAGACCACCTGGCCTGGCGAGGATTCAGCCGTTGGGCGGACTGGAGGTAGGAGAGGTTCTTGTGATCGGTGTAAATAATAACTGGAAATCTTGATCCCTCCAGCAGATGCCTCCATTCCTCAAGTGCTAATTTAATGGCTAGAAGCTCTCGATCCCCGATGGAGTAGTTCCTCTCCGCCGGAGAGAAGGTCCTAGAAAAAAAACCACAAGTAACAGCATGCCCGGAAGAATTTTTTTGTAGAAGGACGGCTCCAGCTCCCACTGAGGAGGCATCAACCTCCAATAGGAAGGGTTTAGATGGGTCAGGTCTGGAGAGCACGGGAGCCGAAGAAAAGGCAGACTTGAGCCGTTTAAAGGCGTCTTCCGCTTGAGGAGGCCAAGACTTGGGATCAGCATTTTTTTTGGTTAAAGCCACGATAGGAGCCACAACGGTAGAAAAATGTGGAATAAATTGCCTGTAATAATTGGCGAACCCCAAAAAACGTTGGATAGCACGGAGTCCGGAGGGGCGTGGCCAATCTAAGACGGCAGAGAGTTTGTCTGGATCCATTTGTAGTCCCTGGCCAGAGACCAAGTATCCTAGGAAAGGAAGAGATTGGCATTCAAACAGACATTTCTCTATTTTGGCATAGAGTTGATTGTCACGAAGTCTCTGAAGAACCATACGGACATGCTGGCGGTGTTCTTCTAGATTGGCAGAAAAAATCAGGATATCGTCCAGATATACAACAACACAGGAGTATAAGAGATCACGAAAAATTTCATTAACAAAGTCTTGGAAGACGGCAGGGGCGTTGCACAGGCCAAAGGGCATGACCAGATACTCAAAGTGTCCATCTCTGGTGTTAAATGCCGTTTTCCATTCATCCCCCTCTCTGATGCGGATGAGATTATAAGCACCTTTTAAGTCCAGTTTGGTAAAGATGTGGGCACCTTGGAGGCGATCAAAGAGTTCAGAGATGAGGGGTAGGGGGTAGCGGTTCTTAACCGTGATTTTATTAAGACCGCGGTAGTCAGTGCAAGGACGTAGAGAGCCATCTTTTTTGGACACAAAGAAAAATCCGGCTCCGGCAGGAGAGGAGGATTTACGGATAAAGCCCTTTTTTAAATTTTCCTGGACGTATTCAGACATGGCAAGAGTCTCTGGGGCGGACAGAGGATAAATTCTGCCCCGGGGTGGAGTAGTACCCGGGAGGAGGTCGATAGGACAATCATAAGGCCTGTGAGGAGGTAGAGTCTCAGCTTGTTTTTTGCAAAAAACATCCGCAAAGTCCATATAGGCCTTAGGGAGACCGGTTACAGGAGGAACCACAGAGTCACGGCAAGGGTTACTGGGAACCGGTTTTAGGCAGTCCTTGGAACAAGAGGACCCCCAACTCTTGATCTCCCCAGTGGACCAATCCAGGGTTGGGGAATGAAGTTGAAGCCAGGGAAGTCCAAGGAGAATTTCAGAAGTGCAATTGGGGAGGACCAAAAGTTCAATCCTCTCGTGATGAGATCCGATGCACATTAGAAGGGGCTCCGTGCGGAAACGTATGGTACAGTCCAATCTTTCATTGTTTACACAATTGATGTAGAGGGGTCTGGCGAGACTGGTCACCGGGATGTTGAACCTGTTGACGAGAGAGGCCAAAATAAAATTTCCTGCAGATCCGGAGTCCAAGAAGGCCATAGTAGAGAAGGAGAAGGCAGAGGCAGATATCCGCACAGGCACAGTAAGACGTGGAGAAGCAGAGTAGACATCAAGGACTGTCTCACCTTTGTGCGGAGTCAGCGTACGTCTTTCCAGGCGGGGAGGACGGATAGGACAATCCTTCAGGAAGTGTTCGGTACTAGCACAGTACAGGCAGAGATTCTCCATGCGGCGTCGTGTCCTCTCTTGAGGTGTCAGGCGAGACCGGTCGACCTGCATAGCCTCCACGGCGGGAGGCACAGGAACAGATTGCAGGGGACCAGAGGAGAGAGGAGCCGGGGAGAAGAAACGCCTCGTGCGAACAGAGTCCATATCCTGGCGGAGCTCCTGACGCCTTTCGGAAAAACGCATGTCAATGCGAGTGGCTAGGTGAATGAGTTCATGTAGATTAGCAGGGATTTCTCGTGCGGCCAGAACATCTTTAATGTTGCTGGATAGGCCTTTTTTAAAGGTCGCGCAGAGGGCCTCATTATTCCAGGATAATTCTGAAGCAAGAGTACGGAATTGTACGGCATACTCGCCAACGGAAGAATTACCCTGGACCAGGTTCAACAGGGCAGTCTCAGCAGAAGAGGCTCGGGCAGGTTCCTCAAAGACACTTCGAATTTCCGAGAAGAAGGAGTGTACAGAGGCAGTGACGGGGTCATTGCGGTCCCAGAGCGGTGTGGCCCAAGACAGGGCTTTTCCAGACAGAAGGCTGACTACGAAAGCCACCTTAGACCTTTCAGTGGGAAACTGGTCCGACATCATCTCCAAGTGCAGGGAACATTGGGAAAGAAAGCCACGGCAAAACTTAGAGTCCCCATCAAATTTATCCGGCAAGGATAGTCGTAGACCAGAAGCGGCCACTCGCTGCGGAGGAGGTGCAGGAGCTGGAGGAGGAGATGATTGCTGAAGCTGTGGTAGTAACTGCTGTAGCATAACGGTCAGTTGAGACAGCTGTTGGCCTTGTTGCGCTATCTGTTGTGACTGCTGGGCGACCACCGTGGTGAGGTCAGCGACAACTGGCAGAGGAACTTCAGCGGGATCCATGGCCGGATCTACTGTCACGATGCCGGCTGGCAGGTAGTGGATCCTCTGTGCCAGAGAGGGATTGGCGTGGACCGTGCTAGTGGACCGGTTCTAAGTCACTACTGGTATTCACCAGAGCCCGCCGCAAAGCGGGATGGTCTTGCTGCGGCGGTAGTGACCAGGTCGTATCCACTAGCAACGGCTCAACCTCTCTGGCTGCTGAAGATAGGCGCGGTACAAGGGAGTAGACAGAAGCAAGGTCGGACGTAGCAGAAGGTCGGGGCAGGCAGCAAGGATCGTAGTCAGGGGCAACGGCAGGAGGTCTGGAACACAGGCTAGGAACACACAAGGAAACGCTTTCACTGGCACGATGGCAACAAGATCCGGCAAGGAAGTGCAGGGGAAGTGAGGTGATATAGGGAAGTGCACAGGTGATCACACTAATTGGAACCACTGCGCCAATCAGCGGCGCAGTGGCCCTTTAAATCGCAAAGACCCGGCGCGCGCGCGCCCTAGGGAGCGGGGCCGCGCGCGCCGGGACAGGACCGACGGAGAGCGAGTCAGGTACGGGAGCCGGGGTGCGCATCGCGAGCGGGCGCTACCCGCATCGCGAATCGCATCCCGGCTGGAGGCGGTATCGCAGCGCCCCGGGTCAGTGGATCTGACCGGAGCGCTGCAGTGAGGAGAGTGTAGCGAGCGCTCCGGGGAGGAGCGGGGACCCGGAGCGCTCGGCGTAACAATATACTATGGAAGAAGGAGGAGCTGACATTGGACAGGTCAGTGCTGGTAACACATCATGTAATGTACTAAACTGGCTTAATGTAGAGATGGTACAAGGTAAGTTAAGTAAAGTAAATGTAAGCAAATCTCCAGGACCGGATGGACTACACCAAAGAGTTCTTAGATATCTGTACCCCTGTTCATGATATTTAGAGATTCTCTGGTGTCTGGTATTGTGCCAAGGGACTGGCGCAAGGCTAATGTGGTGACAATCTTCAAGAAGGCCTCTAGGTCTTCAACAGGCAATTATAGACCGGTAAGTTTAACGTGCATTGCGGGTAAATTGTTTGAAGGACTTATAAGGGATTACATACAGGAATACATAGGGGATAATTTTATTATAAGTGATAGCCAGCATGGGTTTACTAAGGATAGAAGTTGTCAAACCAATCTAATTTGCTTTTATGAAGATGTGAGTAGAAGCCTTGACAGAGGAATGGCTGTGGATATAGTGTTTCTGGATTTTGCTAAAGCATTTGATACTGTCCCTCATAGTCGTCTGACAGGTAAGTTAAGGTCTTTGGGCTTGGAAACTTTAGTTTGTAACTAGATTGAACACTGGCTCATGGATCGTACCCAGAGAGTGGTGGTCAATAATTCGTACTCTGATTGGTCCACGGTTATTAGTGGTGTACCCCAAGGTTCTGTACTGGGCCCGCTGTTGTTTAATTTATTTATCAATGATATAGAGGATGGTATTAACAGCTCTGTTTCTATCTTTGCAGATGACACCAAGCTTTGTAGCACGGTACAGTGTATAGAGGATGTGCATAAGTTACAAGATGACTTGGATAGACTAAGTGTCTGGGCATCCACTTGGCAAACGAGGTTTAATGTGGATAAATGTAAAGTTATGCATCTGGGTACTAATAACATGCATGCGTCATATGTCTTAGGGGGGATAAAACTGGCAGAGTCGCTGGTAGAGAAGGATCTGGGTGTACTTGTAGATCACAGACTTCAGAATAGCATGCAATGCCAGCATTGTCATGTATCAAAAGAGGCATGGACTCAAGGGACAGGGACATAATACTCCCCCTTTATAAAGCATTGGTACAGCCTCACCTGGAATATGCTGTTCAGTTTTGGTCGCCTGTCCATAAAAGGGACACTGCGGAGCTGGAAAGGTGCAGAGACGCGCGACTAAACTAATATGGGGGATGGAACATTTTAGCTACGAGGAACGATTAAAGGAGTTACAATTGTTTAGTCTTGAGAAGAGACGTTTAAGGGGGGATATGATAAATGTATATTAATGGCCCATACAAAAAATATGGAGAAAAACTGTTCCAGGTTAAACCCCCCCAAAGGGCGAGGGGGCACTCCCTCCGTCTGGAGAAGAAAAGGTTTAGTCTAAAGTGGCGACACGCCTTCTTTACCATAAGAACTGTGAGCTTATGGAACAGACTACCTCAGGAACTGGTCACAGCAGGAACAATTAATAGCTTTAAAACAGGGTTAGATACATTCCAGGAACAAAATAACATTAATGTTTATGCAGAATTATAAAACTACATCCCTTCCCCTTATCCCCTTACACCCCTACCCTTCAATTCCCTGGTTGAACTTGATGGACGTATATCTTTTTTCAACCGTACTAACTATGTAACTATGTAACTGCAAACCAAAAGGGGGGTGTAAAAGCAAAAAAGTTAGTAAGTGATAATGAATCATATTCATAAGAAACATATATTGAGTGATTAGTGTGAGATCAATGTTGGTGAGTAAAAGTGTGTTGGGAATATAAATAACCAATTTGAAAAATACAAGCCATGTGTGCAATGCTAAGAGGGTGAAAAATATATGGATACAAATGTATTATCCCACAATGTATGGGACATATGTCGAGCAAAGAATTAGTATAGAAGTCATAAAATGTTACATAATGGGGACATATTAAAAGAGAGTGTACAAAGGAAAAACTCTTACTCAAAAATGAAAGGAGGTGTGGATAATTCACCCCTAGGTGTGAGGTGAAAATGGTATGTCAGTCCAAGCTGGCAGATATGTTAATATATGTGTATATACTGAATTGCCGTACATGGCAGGACGAGAAGCAAAATCCCAGTTGATTCATCTCAATGAAGTAGATAGGTAGAAAATAACAGTCGGAGGTCTTCTACTAGAGGAAAAAAAAAAGAAAGAGAGAGAGAAGGTTAGTATAAAAATTTTAAAAAAATGTTAAAAACCCAAAAGTCCGAACTCAAGATGACCACCATACTACACTACAAAGATGATGCATAGGAATTCACTTAATTTAAACCATGAGTGACCAGTCAGGGGGTGTCTTGGACAATCCTGATCCCCTTTATTTTCCGGGTCACCAGAGTACCTTATGACCCGGAGTCGCCGCAAATCGCCGGTGTGAATTCACCGGCGATTTGCGGCGATTGCGACATGGGAGGGTCTCAGGACTTCTGCCGTCGGTCCTCTTCGGTTTCCCCATCCTGCCCCGCCTATTGTGGGTGGGCAGAACGGGAAAACCAAAAGTTAATCCCCCCGCCCCCGATTGCTATTGGTTGTCGCTTCTGGTGACCAATAGCAGGGATAGGAGGGGTGGCATCCCTGCCACCTCACTCCTATCCCTTAAGGGGGATCGTGGATGTCTTAAACAACCGCGATCCCCCTTATATTCCGGGTCACCATAGACCTGTATGACCCAAAATTGGCGCAAATTGCAGGTGTGAATTCACGATATCAGCAGTCACCCCGGTCCGGTCCCCGTCCGGCGCGCGGCGGGGACCTAAATTCCCATGGGCGTATGGATACGTCCTGGGTTCTTAAGTACCAGGAAGCCAGGACGTATCCATACGCCCTGGGTCATTAAGGGGTTAAATGTATACTAACACAAAAAAGAGAGGGAGGTTTTCTTCTCTCACAAGGTGCACAGTCTGATATACATAATAACATTTCAATTGATAATAGAAGGGTAGATGTCCAATCTTCTCCCTCTCTGCTTTGTATGTCAATTTGATGTTCAAATCGTTATTGTTAAGGTGTTCAATGAATTGTTGTAACTCATGAGTTGAACACCTTTCCAAATGAAGAGAATATCATCTATGAACCTAGACCACATCTGGACCCTGTCAACAAGAGGTGGGGGGTCAGTGAGGAAGATAGACCTCTCCCATGCCCCCAAAAACAAATTGGCATACGCGGGCGCACATGCAGCGCCCATAGCGGTGCCTTGTATCTGCAGGTAAAATTTCTCTTTAAATATGAAAAAATTATGAGTGAGTGCAAATTTTAGAAAATCTACTAGAAGCTCACCACGTTTTTCATCTATTTTCGACATCGTCAGGAATTGTTGTACAGCAGCCAGTCCTTCATTATGGCGTATAGAGGTATAAAGAGATTCCACATCACATGTAACCAATAACATGTCGTCATCCAGTTGGATATGTTCCATCCTGGGCAAAGCATCAGTGGTATCTTTTAGGTAGGAGGGTAAAGTTTCCAGGTTATGATCAATAAATTTACAAATAGGCTCGCATAAATTATTGCGGTCAGACACTATTAGCCTACCTGGAGGGTTGGTTGCTTTTTTGTGCACTTTTGGGAGGAGATACAACGTTGCAATCTTGGGATTGTCCAAAATAAGACTAGTTTTTTGCTTCTGTGTAATGCCTGCTTCCATAGCTCCTGCAAGAATAGACAAAAGTTCCCCTTTAAATTTGTCCAATGGGTTGAAGGTGAGTTTTCTGTAACATGTTATATCTTTGAATTGTCTGAAGACCTTGTTTTCATACATACTAGTGGGCCAAAGGACTATATTGCCCCCTTTATCAGAAGGTTTTATCACAATCTCCCTCATATCTTTTAATTGTTGGATAGTCTCTAGCTCACTGCGTGAGCAGTTATGATAATTATGGGAGTATGATAAACCTATCTCCCTGGAAACCAATTTGACAAAAATATCAACACAGGGGATGGTAGCTGTGGGGGGGAACTTACTAGATTTTGGTAGTAGTGAATCCGGGAACCAATTTGTGTCCTGATTCTGTTCACCAGATAATTTCTCTAATGTCTGTAGTGCCAGAAATGCATCATGGGATGTACAGAAGGCATTGTCAGATTGACTACAGGTAGGAGAAAAGGAAAGACCTAGACTTAGTAGTCTTTCTTGTGTCTCAGTAATAGTAACATCAGGTAAATTGATTATCTTTAGAGATCGCGATTGGCTGTCATATTGATAGGCGCCTCCTTGTCGTGGGGCCTCTATATTGATCCTGTGCATTGTGTTGATGACATCTGCGGATAGGGCCTGATGTATTAGATGAGTTCTCTGATGTTGATTCAAGAGATGTCTGGGATGAGACGAAGTACTCCTGGGCCTCGGATCATCACGGTTAAATTTCCATCTATATACCCTCTGATTCTGAATGACTGCCATATCCTGCTGGAATTTTTTGGCTTTTTGGTCCTGAATCTGCTTTTCCCAAATAAGGAAAGCTGCATCCATCTCTTTTTGCAATGATTAATTATCTCCGGGTGACAAAACTTTCTGAAGTTTCTTGCCCATGTTCTCAATATGCTTGTCAGGGTACGTGTGGTGAGATCTAGAATTAGTTGTATGAAAGCCATCGAACGTTTATGTCATATCTCTTCCCAATGTTTGGAGAAGGTTTTGGCCTCCTTACCGTATCAAGGGAAGGTTTGTATTCTGAGACCACAGGGAATTAATCCATTGCTTTTGTACTGTTCCAATGAAGCTCTGTTCCACCATATTTCCGTGCGGCGATAAAGTAAATTCTTACGAGTTGATTTAAGATTACGTGTTGATTCCTGGTCCGATCCATCAGTTCTTGATATTGCATTGCCAAATAAATTTTCGGCCTGGGTCTTCCAGGTCGATTCCATAGCCATAAAATCCATCGGTATGACGGCATAGCAACATTTTGGCTTCCCATTTTGGCTTCCCACCCAGGGAGCTTGAGAAAGGTTGCAAGTGGTCAGCCGAAACATCGCTATGCCATCAGGCTAATAAATCCATCACTTTTTGCATCTTATTTTTGGAGTGCTGCGGAATTTATTCATTTTGCTATCTACTATTGACCCGTTACCTGGCACAACAGTCTGCTGGCACCCATCACAGCATATTTTTTATTTGGTTGTGATGTTCCACATTTTCCTTTGACTATATATATATATATATATATATATATATATATATACACACACACACACACACACAGGGTGGGCCATTTATATGGATACACCTTAATAAAATGGGAATGGTTGGTGATATTAACTTCCTGTTTGTGGCACATTAGTATATGTGAGGGGGGAAACTTTTCAAGATGGGTGGTGACCATGGCGGCCATTTTGAAGTCAGCCATTTTGAATCCAACTTTTGTTTTTCAATAGGAAGAGGGTCATGTGACACATCAAACTTAGTGGGAATTTCACAAGAAAAACAATGATGTGCTAGGTTTTAACATAACTTTATTCTTTAATGAGTTATTTACAAGTTTCTGACCACTTATAAAATGTGTTCAATGTGCTGCCCATAGTGTCGGATTGTCAATGCAACCCTCTTCTCCCACTCTTCACACACTGCTAGCAAAACCGCAGGAGAAATGCTAGCACAGGCTTCCAGTATCCATAGTTTCAGGTGCTGCACATCTCGTATCATCACAGCATAGACAATTGCCTTCAGATAACCCCAAAGATAAAAGTCTAAGGGGGTCAGATCGGGAGACCTTGGGGGCCATCCAACTGGCCCACGACGACCAATCCACTTTCCAGGAAACTGTTCATCTAGGAATGCTCGGACCTGACACCCATAATGTGGTGGTGCACCATCTTGCTGGAAAAACTCAGGGAACGTACCAGCTTCAGTGCATAAAGAGGGAAACACATCATCATGTAGCAATTTGTTATTATGCAGAAGATTTTGTTCAGCGATGAGGCAAACTTTTATGTGAATGGTGAAGTTAACAAACAAAACCACTGCTATTGGTCTGAAACTAACCCACATTGGATAGATCCCTCCAAGACTGTTGAAACACAAAAATTGATCGTATGGTGTGGTATATGGGGTACAAAGATAGTGGGGCCATTCTTCATCAATGGAAACCTCAAGGCCACTGGATATGCCAAATTGCTACTTGATGATGTGTTTCCCTCTTTATGCACTGAAGCTGGCACGTTCCCTGAGTTTTTCCAGCAAGATGGTGCACCACCACATTATGGGTGTTCATCTGGCATTCCTAGATGAACAGTTTCCTGGAAAGTGGATTGGTCATCGTGGGCCAGTTGAATGGCCCCCAAGGTCTCCCGATCTGACCCCCTTAGACTTTTATCTTTGGGGTTATCTGAAGGCAATTGTCTATGCTGTGAAGATACGAGATGTGCAGCACCTGAAACTATGGATACTGGAAGCCTGTGCTAGCATTTCTCCTGTGGTTTTGCTATCAGTGTGTGAAGAGTGGGAGAAGAGGGTTGCATTGACAATCCAATAAAATGGGCAGCACATTGGACACATTTTATAAGTGGTCAGAAAATTGTAAATAACTCATTAAAGAATAAAGTTATGTTAAAACCAAGCACATCATTGTTTTTCTTGTGAAATTCCCAATAAGTTTGATGTGTCACATGACCCTCTTTCTATTGAAAAAACAAAAGTTGGATTAAAAATGGCCGACTTCAAAATGGCCACCATGGACACCACCCATCTTGAAAAGTTTCCCCCCTCACATATACTAATGTGCCACAAACAGGAAGTTAATATCATTAACCATTCCCATTTTATTAAGGTGTATCCATATAAATGGCCCACCCTGTATATATATATATATATATATATATATACACTAAAGAGAAAAAGTCACTACAGCACTACATTATATAAGAAAAGTTATGTAGCGTTATTCCATTTATGTGTTTAAAGGTGACATTTCAGCTGTTAATGGAGCCTTGATTCATATTATGGGAATGGAACCCTCAAGAGGCAGCACCCCACATCACAACTACTGGGTCACATATAGACACATATAACATATATACCTCCGGAAATAAATCTCAGTCGTGGTGCACAACTCATATTAATTTATTTTGCAGAGTTATCACTTTATTTAGCATCTTGTGCACCAGTGTGAAAATTGTGAGTTCAGTGCTCTATGATGTGAAGTAGATGTGGTCATTGTATTTGGATGTACTTTTAGGTATGACCACAAGATGTCTCCAAACTGCTTCACTAAAGTTCAGTATTAAAGGATTTTGTGTTTTATTCACATTTACCAAACTGTATAAAATATATACCATGCATTGTGCATACCATGTTTTCTTTTACTCATGGGAATGCTTTATCATATTTTAAATATATAAATTTAACCTTTTTCGCTTAATAAAAATAAATATCTTACAATCTTTATAAAGCCAAGACAAGCTTGTATAAAGCAGTAGAAAGACTCACAATTTGATAGATAGATATGAGCAGGGTCAGTGCAAGGATTTTTGCCTACACAAGTAAAGCTACATTTTGGCCAAAGACCCCCCCCCCCCAACAACAGCACCCGATATACCGTGCCGCCATATATAGTAACCCCCCGACCTACAATGGCCCCGACATATGATAAAATAGACATACGATGGCCTCTCAGAGGCCATCGCATGTCGATGTCAGCATCGACATACGATGCTTTTATATGTCGGGGCCATCGCATTAACTGCTATCCGACAGCGCAAAATGCTTAAGCTGCTGTTGGATAGCAGTTTAAGCATCCCTGGCAGGTTCGCTTACCTATTCCCGCTGCTCCGGGTCCACTTCGCGATCCTCCGGTGTCTTGCGCATCTTCTCCAGGGTCCGGGCCTTGCTTTCCGGCGTTGTTATTACGTCACTACACACGCCGCGCTGGCGCAGCAGCGTAATAACGTCACCAGAAAGCGAGGCCCGGACCCTGCAGAAGATGCGGAAGAAGCCGGAGGATCGCGAAGAAGACACCGGAGCAGCGGGACAGCATCGGGAGCCCCTGGGACAGCATCGGGAGCGGTGAGGACCTGGTCCGGAGCAACAGGGACAGGTGAGTACAGCTTCCTATACTTTACATTGCACGGATCCCTCAACATACGATGGATTCGACAAACGATGGGTCGTTTGGAACGAATTACCATCGTATGTTGAGGGACCACTGTAGTGCCTGTTCCCCATATAGTGCTCAATATATACAGTGCCCCTATATAATGCCCGTGGCCCCATATATACAGTGCCCCCAGCCCTCATATAGTACCCAATATACACAGTGCCCCTGCTTGCTGCCCCATATATACAGTGCCCCCCTATAGTGCTCAATATATAAACAGTGCACCCATATATACAGTTCCCCCATATATCTTGTGAAACTCACACTCTTCTCTGGTCTCTCTAGTCTACTCTGCTGCTACTGACTTCACTTCAGCTCTGACCAGCAGCATGATCCTCCGATCCGCTCCCACCATTCTCTGCTTCTGTGTGATGGCACAGACACGCAGAGCCTAAGGACGCAGTGGCATTGCTAGGGTTGGTGTTACCCGGTGCAGTAGAAAATGGTGTCACCCCATACAACCCTTCCCAAAGTAATCTTATAGCCTGTTTTAAAGGACGCCAGAGGTGCAGAGGTTGCAGAATTTTTGTTTCCAGTATAAATATATATACCAATTGCCACTTAATGGGAAAGTGCTAAAGATGATTTTACAATCTAAAACTAAAGCTCCCAGTATGACCTTAGCAGTGGTAAAGGTATGCTGGGAGTTGTTGTTTCACCCATTATTACTGCAGAACTATCAAGTGACTACAACTCTGATGGGACATAATATAGCAGTAATATACCAGGGGCTCAGTGTGTGGCATTATTATATTCAGGGCGTGCAGTGTGGCAGAATTATATTTAGGGGGCACAGTGTGTGGCAGTATTATATTCAGGGGTACAGTGTGTGGCAGTATTATATTCAAGAGAAGGAATGTCCAGCGCAGGATAGGGTCAAACAGGAACTTTATTGGCGATCACATGAAGCACACAGAAACACCAACGCGTTTAGGGTCAAACTGGACCCTTAATCATGGCATAACAGGTACAAAGCAATAATGGGTTTAAATAGACAGGGAAACAGATCACATGTCTATGACATCACAAGGTTAAAAGCTAGTACAAAAACATGGAAAAAAAAGCAACTCTGAGACATATAAAAACAGGACCGGACTACTCTCAGGTAACTATGGTATGCAGTCTAACAACAGCAATAATATATGAAAGAAACATATACTTAATGTATTAAAAAATTGCACCACTATTCAACAAATATCTAAGGTGAAATATTTAATGCAAGTGCATATTTAAACAGAATAAATCTGTCATTGATATAAAGACACAAAACGCAGAATGTGAACGGAGGCATATAATATAGATCTAGTAAGTTACTATTAAATCATGTCTTTAGGGTTCTCTAGTATTGGCAGTATTATATTCAAAGGTACAGTGTGTGGTAGTATTATATTCAGGGGTACAGTGTGTGGCAGTATTATATTCAGAGCTAAAGTGTGTGGCAGTATTATAATCAGGGGTACAGTGTGTGGCAGTATTATATTCAAGGGTACAGTGTGTGGCAGTATTATATTCAGGGGTGCAGTGTGTGGCAGTATTATATTCAAGGATACAGTGTGTGGCAGTATTATATTCAGGGGTACAGTGTGTGGCAGTATTATATTCAGAGTTAAAGTGTGTGGCAGTATTATATTCAAGAGAACAGTATGTGGCAGTATTATATTCAAGGGTACATTGTGTGGCTGTATTATATTCAGGGGTACAGTGAGTGGCAGAATTATATTCAGTGGTAAAGTGTGTGGCAGTATTATATTCAGGGGGTACAGTGTGTGTCAGTATTATATTCAGGGGTACAGTGTGTGGCAGTATTATATTCAGGGGGTACAGTATGTCACAGTATTATATTCAGGGGGTACAGTGTGCTGCAGTATTCAGGTCATACACCCTCCACACTTCAGTCACTCGTTTGTTCTTTCCTTCATGGCACTGAGGCCGCTAGTTGTGAACCAGACCTTAGCGTTCAGCATGGACCTTTACCGGATGGCAGACCTGGATAAGTGGACGTTCTCTAAAAATAGTTGAGTACCCCTGCACTATACCCTCTGAGTATAATACTGCCACACATTGTACTGAATCCTCTGTATATAACATTACCACACACTGCACTCTCTGAATATGATACTATTAAACAATACGCCTATGAATATAACCTTGCTATACAGTAAACCTTATATGATACACCATACTTTTGAAATGCAAAACACTGTGTGCCCCTCACATATACTAATAATGCCTCCTGCCCTGTGCCCCCTACATATAAAATAGAACAATGCCCAGTGTCACAGTACAGCGATAATACAGCCAGTGATGTTACAGAACAGGGATAATACACCAAATTATGTTCCAGTACAGGGAAAATACACACAGTGATGTCGCAGTATAGGGATAACGCACAGTGATAATACACACAGTGATGTCGCAGTACAGGGATAATACACACAGTGATGTCACAGTACAGGGATAATACACACAATGATATCACTATACAGGGATAATACACACAGTGATGTCGCAGTATAGGGATAATACACAGTGATAATACACACAGTGATGTCGCAGTATAGGGATAACACACAGTGATGTCACAGTACAGGGATAATACACACAGTGATGTCACAGTACAGGGATAATACACACAGTGATGTCACAGTACAGGGATAATACACACAATGATATCACTATACAGGGATAATACACACAGTGATGTCGCAGTATAGGGATAAACCCAGAAGAAAAGAGAAAGCTAGCAGCCATATATACATTGCACACCACAAATAGTCAATATGTTCCAAAAAATATATAAATCTTTATTTCTCTCAAAACAGACAGATGAGTACATACAATTAAAAACAGTTAAAAACACATAATCCAAAAAGCGGAGGAATATAATCCTACTACGCCCACCCTGCAGTGGGTACACATTACCCTAAGATGTGAACCAGTCCCGGACTAATAGAACACAACCAATGTATGCAGCAAATTCTAGAGATTATACCAATAAGTAGCACCTGGCAAATATAAATATGATATGTAGAACGCCTAGCAGCCTGACCAATGTAAATATAATAAAAAATATGTATGTAAATCACAGTGCATATAAATCTGACCAGTATAAGGTGCAAAAAACTAAAACTCAGTGCATGTAATAAGTATGCCCAATGTAAAGTGCAATACTACGACCTGAGAAAAAGTGCTATGTGTCCATCAAGTCTGGCTGTCAGGCTCAGTGCTAAAGTGCTGCTACCGGGACTCCTCACATCCAAAGCAGGGAGAAGCTGACCCCACGCGTTCCGCCTCCAGCTACGGAGGCTTCCTCAGGAGTAACGAAATACTCATCTTGGCCGTTCTTATGTATACAACCAAATCATTAGAATTACAATCACCTGGAGTAATACCTGTGGACCGCATGTTGACTCGCATTCATTATGGAATATCAGCGAAAGCGAGGCTTGGCGCGCCACAATGACTACCATAACATGGCCGAGACCAGGGATAGAAGCGAGGCTTGATAACTAATCAGTGTATGTGGGACCGAGGCTTGGCATGTGGTTCTATTAGCCCTCCATGGGATCGGGAACGAGGCTCGAAGCGCACGAGCGCCCGGGGCAAGGCACCGCCCACAGCACATATCCGAAACGAGGCCCTGCACGCACCGCGGACCAGAGCGAGGCCCAGACCGCGATGCAATACACGACCGCGCCCGGCATATTGCCCTGCCGGATCGGCGCCGCACCCCGCCCACCCGTCACGTGATCGAGCCTGACACGATACCCAGGGGAGGTGGGATTCTGAGTATATGCTTGTCCGGAAATGGGGCAAAAATAAAATAGGATAAGGACGGAAGTGGGGCCATCCAACAATACAAGGGCATGATAATAACTTAACTATTGACCCAAATATATATACATAAGTGAGATACAATCAGAACAGGAGTAGGGACAAATCTGGTGTCAAACATTATAATATCAGATGTCAAATGAAACTGACCAAATGATTAAACCATATCCCTATGCAACCTGCACATGCCCCCATAAACTAGATCATACCCAATACCAACATGTATCACAATAACCATAACATTTAGTGAAGATGCATCTTCCAGAATATGTCTCCTGGACATATTCTTCACAATTTATGAGACATGCATAAATAAAAAAAAAAAAAAAAAACATGGTGAATGAATTCCATTTGATTGTGTGGCTCTTATCCCCGATGAAAACCCCACAGTGGTCCAAATGGATCTATATTGGAAAAAAAAAAAAAAAAAAAAAAAAAAAAAAAGGGAAAGGAAAGGAAAAGGAGAGGAAAGGAAAAAGAAAAAGTAGATTATAATAAAACATTATTATGATTTAAAGGAGGTCAGCGAATGATCATACCGAAGGGGCCCCCAAACTATGAGTCTACCCTATTACAAGTTATTTAGCAAGAAAAAAAAAAAATAAATAAATAAAAAAGAATAATGATTTTATAAAAAATATTTGTAAAAAAATATTAGGTGAATGTGTAAAAAATGGGTGAAAGACTATACAATGAAACCAAAAAATTGAATAAAAACCTCAAACCAAATCTAAATACAATATAATACTATACCAAGGTGATGTGTGAAATATGTGTGTGTATGTGTATGAAATAAACAGTGTGTGAAAGTATGATAAATTGTAGAATGTGGTGTGTCAAGTGTAAATAGATGTGTGAAAGTGACTCTCTACGTGTGTCTGTGTAATTGTGTGCAAACTGTGAAAAAAAAAAAAAAATTTATAAATAAATAATCATAGAAAATATATATATAATATATATATAATCATAGAAAAATAAAAAGATAGATAATGTATGTGTCTATGAAATGCCCAAAAAACCTGTAAAGGTTAATTCTTCGTTCAGGCCCCGTGGTGCTACCGTGTCCAATTGAAAAATCCATCTAGCTTCTTGTCTGAGTAATAGGGACGAGATATCACCCCCACGTATCCCACATGTTATTTTTTCCAAGCCCACTACCCTCGTGCCCCTGATCCTACCTGCATGATGTCTTCTGTAGTGGGCTGCCACTGATGTCAAAGTTCTCTCACTTTTAAAGTCTCTATCGGCTAGCGAAATTGTGGAAAAATGCTTCTGAATTCGTTTCCTCAGTTCCTGTGTCGTCTGGCCTACATACACCTGGTTACAGGGACATAAAATGGCATACACAACATTCCTGGATTTACAATTGATATATTGTTTAAGGTGATGCCGAGTGCCCCCTCTTAGATCCACAAAGTCTCGTGTGGGTTCCATATATTGGCAAATAGAACACTCACCACATGGAAATGAGCCAATGTATTCTTGCTTTCTGTTCCTTTTTCCTCTCGATCTCGCAAAATGACTCTGTGTCAGAATATCTTTCAGGTTCCGTGCCCGTTTTGCTGTAAGTAATGGGGTTGTTGGTATTAAGGGGTTAATCTTCAGGTCTGATTTCAGAATGGTCCAGTGTTGATGTAACAATTGCCGTATCTGATTCCACTGGTTGTTGTATGGTGTAGTGAGGCGTAGAGATGTGTCTTCCAATCGTGTCCTCGGTTTCAATAGTTCATTTCTGTCAGAGTGCAATGCTTTTTGAAAAGCCCTTGATATAACCTTTTTAGGATAACCTCTCACCCTCAAGCGCTCCGTTAAATCCCTCGCATGTCTCCTGAAGTCCTCCATTTGTGAACAGTTACGTCTCAATCTTAAAAATTGGCCCGTGGGTATCCCTCTACGGGTGTGTCCCGGATGGAAACTTCCAAAATGCAACAAATTATTCGTAGCTGTCTCTTTACGATGCAGAGAGGTGGTGATTTTATCTTCGTTCCGAATTAACTTTAAATCCAGGAATTCCACCCTTGTATCCGAGGTTTGCGATGTAAGACGAATTTGTAGGTTGTTGTCATTCAACTGTTCAATAAATTCTTGACATTGTATCCCCGAGCCTGTCCAAATAAAGAAAATATCGTCTATGAAACGATACCAGCCACAGACGTATCTTTTAAAAAGTGGGGATGGGTACACATGTGCCCCCTCCCACCACCCCAAAAAGAGGTTGGCGTAAGAGGGGGCACAACGCGCCCCCATGGCTGTCCCTGAAATCTGTTTATAATATTTTCCATCAAAGAGAAAATAATTATGACGTAAAACAAAACTAAGGAGATCCCATGGAGGGCTAATAGAACCACATGCCAAGCCTCGGTCCCACATACACTGATTAGTTATCAAGCCTCGCTTCTATCCCTGGTCTCGGCCATGTTATGGTAGTCATTGTGGCGCGCCAAGCCTCGCTTTCGCTGATATTCCATAATGAATGCGAGTCAACATGCGGTCCACAGGTATTACTCCAGGTGATTGTAATTCTAATGATTTGGTTGTATACATAAGAACGGCCAAGATGAGTATTTCGTTACTCCTGAGGAAGCCTCCGTAGCTGGAGGCGGAACGCGTGGGGTCAGCTTCTCCCTGCTTTGGATGTGAGGAGTCCCGGTAGCAGCACTTTAGCACTGAGCCTGACAGCCAGACTTGATGGACACATAGCACTTTTTCTCAGGTCGTAGTATTGCACTTTACATTGGGCATACTTATTACATGCACTGAGTTTTAGTTTTTTGCACCTTATACTGGTCAGATTTATATGCACTGTGATTTACATACATATTTTTTATTATATTTACATTGGTCAGGCTGCTAGGCGTTCTACATATCATATTTATATTTGCCAGGTGCTACTTATTGGTATAATCTCTAGAATTTGCTGCATACATTGGTTGTGTTCTATTAGTCCGGGACTGGTTCACATCTTAGGGTAATGTGTACCCACTGCAGGGTGGGCGTAGTAGGATTATATTCCTCCGCTTTTTGGATTATGTGTTTTTAACTGTTTTTAATTGTATGTACTCATCTGTCTGTTTTGAGAGAAATAAAGATTTATATATTTTTTGGAACATATTGACTATTTGTGGTGTGCAATGTATATATGGCTGCTAGCTTTCTCTTTTCTTCTGGGTTTATAGTTCATTGCAGCCTATTGCACCCTATCTTTATTGAGGTGGTGCCCATCGGTTCTTTTCTCTAGCAGTATAGGGATAACACACAGTGATAATACACACAGTGATGTTGCAATATAGGGATAACACACAGTGATGTCGCAGTACAGGGATAATACACACAGTGATGTCACAGTACAGGGATAATACACACAGTGATGTCACAGTACAGGGATAATACACACAATGATATCACTATACAGGGATAATACACACAATGAAGTCACAATACAGGGATAACACACACAAATATTTGTGGGCTCAACCAATGAATAAACAAACAATGGGTGCTACCAATGCTTTGTAATAAGCACAATAAATACTATTAAGAAAGAGCAAAAGCACACAAAGTCGCACACCAGAGGATAAATAACATATTATGTACTTTATTTAAATCTCATAACAAACAGTGTATATAGCACACAATTAAAAACACTTAAAATCTGGGAGCCAGATGACACATGATCTCCGTATGCCACGGAGGAGAACCCCAGTAACCTGGAGATTCCCCTCAAGGGACACCCACCAATCCAAAGTTATGTATAAAGTTCACACTCCCTTATTGCCGTCTACCCCAATGTATAATATACAAATATTGCACAATTGCTAGCAGCCACAAAGATGTAAACTAGTATACACAAGTATATGCAAAAAAACAATAATTATAGTAATGCACAGTAACTAGCGGCCACAATGTTTACAATAGTACCAATCAACATACGATCAAGGGAAAAGAAATAAGCAATACATCACACTGTAAATATAGGAGCGGGTCCCCCCCAAAAAAGGTCCCAAAGCATTTTGTCACCCAAGGTGACTTCCCTAGGGGCACATGGCTTAATAGTACTCATATCCCTATTATATACACATACATTTGATTACCTCAGTGCCAGCAGGTGTAATAGCACATTGTGGACCACATTCACTCACAGTTACTTCCGGTATCATTTACAATGCTTACCTTTGAGCATGAATGTCGGGCAGACATCTACTTCCAGTGCGCTGCACCTGCTGTAAGGGCGTGCGCCCCTCATATCGCGCAGGTGCGCATGAACATCTTGTGCATCTCCAATAATAACCATGGCGCACGCGCACCACGTCTGTTTGTTAGTATATCAGAAAGCAGCGCGTGGATCTTGCTCATGCGCACAAGTCCCAGACGTCTTTTGGAAGAAAGTATCAGCGTTTACATGCGCATGCGCTGTATCTTACACCAGTTATATTGCATAAAGTCCACACACATATTGCACAAGATCCATACCTCACTCATGCACATGCGCTTAACATTGTGCCAGTTGTATTACAAAAAATTCACATATATATTGCATAAAAGTCTAAACATCATTCAAAAGAAAATATTGGAGTATACTTGCGCATGCGCTTAAGATTATGGCAATTATCTACAGAAGTATTTTTTTATATAAAAAATATACAATGTGGCAAGTATAGGTCCACAATATCTGTGAATAAATAATTAGTTATTACTAGTGTTGGGCGCGAATATTCTCATTTCAAATTTTTATAGCGAATATCGCAAATTCGCGAATATTGCAAATATATTCGCTCTATCTTCGAAATTACGAATATTTGCTTTTTAAACGCATATGCGCATATTTCTTCTTTTAACTTGTGGGCCAATTAGAATGATGCAAATACACTTGTCAGAGATTATCAACAACATCCCTAGCAACCAATAGTAAAGTTGCTCACCCCCTCACTGTTTTCTTCCTTGAATACGCGAATATGCAAATAAATATGTGTTTAAAGCACTAGGAATGGTGATGGGGACTTGGATAATTGGGTTTGATTGTGTATATTGGTCTTGACACTCTATGGTCATGGATTAGATCTATGGTCATGATAATTAATTCATGCAACTGCCCGAACTATGATAATTAAACATGGTATGGCATGATAATATAATATGCACAATTGCATTAGGTGATAGTATACATTGTGCATTACTTATTTATTTAATCCCTTAAGCACATTTGGGCCTTAAGGACAATTTTATTTTTACGTTTTCGTTTTTTCCCTCCTTGCCTTCAAAAAATCATAACTCTTTTAGATTTTCATCCACAGACTAGTATGAGGGCTTGTTTTTTGCGCGACCAGTTGTCCGTTGTAATGCCATCACTCACTTTACCATAAAATGTATGGCGCAACCAAAAAAATACTATTTGTGTGGGAAATTAAAAAGAAAACCACAATTTAGCAAATTTTGGAAGGTTTTGTTTTCACGCCGTACAATTTACGGTAAAAATGACGTGTTCTTTATTCTTTGGGTCAATACAATAAAAATGATACCCATGATAACATACTTTTACTGTTGTGCTTTAAAAAAAAAAAATCACAAATTTTTTAACCAGATTAGTACGTTTAAAATCCCCCTACTTTGAAGACCTATAACTTTTTCATTTTTCCGTATAAGCTGCGGTATGAGGGCTCATTTTTTGCGCAGTGATCTGTACTTTTCATTGATACCATATTTGCTTATATAAAACTTTTAATACATTTTTATTAATTTTTTGGGGAATAAAATGTTATAAAAAAAAGCAGCTATTTTGGACTTTTTTTTTTACGTTCACGCCGTTCATCTTACGGTATCATTAACATTTTATTTTAATAGTTTGGATATTTACACACGTGGCGATACCAAATATGTATATAAAACATTTTTTTACACTTTTTGGGGGTGAAATTGGGAAAATGGGACAATTCACATTTTTTTTAGTCGAGGTTTTTTTCCACATTTTGCATTTTTTTTAAATCCTTTTTTTTACTTTTATTTTTACACTTTAATAGTCCCCATAGGGGAGTATTTATAGCAATCATTCGATTGCTAATGCTGTTCAGTGCTATGCATGGGACATAGCACTGATCAGTATTATCGGTCATCTTCTGCTCTGGTCTGCTCGATCGCAGACCAGAGCAGAAGACCCGTGGAAGGCAGTGGAGGCAGGTGAGGGGACCTCTGTCTGCCTTTCTGGATGAACGGATCGCCACGGCAGCGCTGCGGGCAATCCGATCATCCATTTTAGTGACCGCGATGCTGCAGATGCCGTGATCTGTATTGATCACGGCATCTGAGGGGTTAATGGCAGACATCCGCGCGATCGCAGATGTCCGCCATTACCGGCGGGTCCCTGGCTGCTATCAGCAGCCGGGACCTGCCGTGCATGACCCGAGTATCGCTCCGATGCTCGCGGTTATGCATAGGACGTAAATGTACGTCCTGGTGTGTTAAGTACCAGCTCACCAGGACGTACATTTACGTTCGGCGTAATTAAGGGGTTAATTACTTCTCTATGTCAATTTTTTTCCCTTGTTCACTACTATTATAATCCTATTGTATTCATTTCTTATTTTATTTTACTTGCTAGACTATCACCATTATAATCACTATTTGGGTGTTACTTACCTCCTATAGAATTCTTGAATGTTAGAAGGTATATGGACGCTTGTCTATCCTTATGTAATAATGAGGAATGTATAATGAGGAATCTGAATGTAATAACTATTGATGAGCTGCATTGGCCATATTCAAATTTGCGATATTTTGCGAATATATAGACCAATATTCGTCCTATAGTTGTGAATTTCGCGTATTCGTTATATCACTATATACTATATTATGGAATGAAAAAAATGGAAGTTTAATAGAGATAAAGGGGACCATGAACGGGCCAATGTGTATAGATGGCAGCAAAGTGGAAATTGGAGACCAAGGTATAGAAACAGGGGTCCACAAAATATGGACCAAGTAGATTCTAACAGAGATATGAGCAGTAGTTATTTTTTATCTACAAGTGACACAGACGGACAAGACGGGGGAAGCGTAAATCCAAAAAAACGAGGACCCAGACACAGCGGTCCTACTCCCACCCTCCGCAAAAGGAGGAATCAATTGGTGCTAAATCTGAACATGGCTCCTGGGAGATCGAGCAGGAGTTACAAATTATTAACTTATCCACGTATGTACCCAATGAATCTGAAATAGTGCCATTAAAGAAGGGTCTTTCGTTTTCACCCCTGTAAAACGCTCAACAAATTTGAAGTGACAAAAGATCTTTATCTATTCTGCAGGAAATTGGTCCTGAAACTTTTACACTCTCAACCTATGCTTGCCGAACAATATAGAATGAATGATCAACAGGTGATGCGTGACCTGATGGACCTATTACAGGAAAATGAGGTGGGTACTTCGCCTAACCGCTTTCCTTGCAGAACACCATCTACAGTAGCACCCCCATTGTCTCTAATGTTATCTATACATTTCTTTTTTAACATGATGAAAGATGAAATTCAGAGACTTCCACTCAATCCTGCTACAGGTTGGAATCTCTTCAGGAAGGAACACCAAGCACTGATTAATCTACAACAAAACAAACAACTACTAATAAAGGAAGCCGATAAAGGGGGAAATGTAGTATTGTGGCCCATTGACCAATACCTTAAAGAGGCAGAAAGGGGGGCGTGGCCTAGCTCCGCGCTTGAGGCCGACATAAGCGGCTGAAAACAGCAGATACCACCGCTAAAAGTGACTGAAAAGGGGCACTATACCTTCCTCATCGTGTCCGGGTGCAGAAGGAAGGCAGCCAAACAAGATACGCTGCAAAAATTCAGCTTCACACGAGCCACCTGCGCCAGCAACAGGATCCAAGATGGCGTTGACTACAGGGACCCCGCGCCTTCTTCTCCTACAGTAAGCGCAGCAAGGCTGCATGAGCGCTCACCCTCCTCCTCTCACCCGCGCCGCTACAGCTCTGACCCAGCGCTCTCTGAAAGATCACCCCAACTGCCTACCTCTCACAGTCCCGAGGCGTGGTCCTCTCCAGCATCTCGCAGCACAGAGGATCCCAGGGTCAGCTACGCAGGATCCCCGGAGGCCACGGGCGCAGGGGCTGAGGGGAAGCCTGCAGCGTCTCCCTCCTCCAGTCCTGTAAAGCAGAAAGCCAGACTCTCAAAAGACATTGCAAGCTCAGATGTGGCGTGCTGGGGAGAGAACACCTCACCTATACCACCTGTGAGTACATATCTGGATGATATAACTGTTTCTGGGCAAATGATGACAGATACATCTATGAAAGCAATGCTGGTAGCGCTAAGACAGACCTTTCTGGGAGATATAAGTGCCATGATTACTCCAACTACAGCTGCAATTGATGAATTAGGTGGGAGAGTCGATCTTATGGGGGGACATTTATCAATGTTTGCTTATGTATTCCTTTTTTAAGTTATTTTTTTCCCAACAATTTTTTTTGCTTATGTGCGACTTATTTATCACCTGCTTTCAGCCTGTTGATAAATTTCTTTCACTTAAGCACTTTTTCTGCTCCATGTCTGAGCTGGAGTAAATTTAGTAGGTTTTTTCATGCGATGCGACTTTTTTGCGACTTCCGCACTTGATAAATCTCTGACCACTGAAAGTCAAAAATCACTTTTTGCTTTGGTAAGCAAGTTTTTTATTTTTTGCTTAGGAGTCGCAGAAAAAAAAGCATAGTCACACGTGCGACTTTTTTGCGACAATTTTAAGCAAAAAAAAACTACTAAATGCTTTGATAAATGTCCCCGATAGAGACTAAATTTGAGGAATTCTCAACCTCCCATAATATTCTCATTGACTCTCAAACTGAATTAGAGGAGGAGGTGGCAGCTTTAAAGTCAAAAATCGCAGATATGGAGGACAGGAGCAGGAGAAATAATATAAAGCTAAGAGGTATTCCAGAGTTAGTTCTACCTGCAGACATTCCCCAATACGTACGCTCCCTTCTGCAAGCAGTATTACCATCATGCTCTGCACAAGAACTAGAGGTGGATAGGGCGCATAGGGTCCCCCGCCCGCGACATTTAGAAGACTCCACTCCTAGAGATGTCCTGGCCAGGATTCATTTTTTTTACAGTAAAGGAAAAAGTTATGGAGTACTCCAGAAAACGGAGGGTTACCCGCCCCTTACCACAAAGTTTCTATTTTTGCTGATTTATCAGCTGCAACTTTACAAGCACGCAGAACCTTGCAACCCGCGACTCAAGCCCTACGCATAGCAAAAATTCCATACCGCTGGGGGTATCCTATGAGACTTTTGATATGCAGAGACAATAATTTACATGTGCTTCGTTCCTTAGATGAAGGACTTGCTCTTCTGTCTACATTGAAAGTGCCTCCCGCTCCAACAGGAAAATCAGCTGCTAACGCACCGAATCCCTCGACTCCCAAGAGAATGGGAACCAGCATGAGAACTGATGCAGTGTCTGACATACCTTTCATGATAAGTATGCATTATGGCCTTTAGGTGCTGGTTGGTGATCCTCGGTTACAGTGTGGACTCTAACCCCACTCTTCTACGTGAGTTCCACTTGTTGGAACTTTCTGTTTAATTACTTTTTTTTTGGTTCTGGTTTTTATTGTTTATTCCACTATTATTATTTTTTTATCTGTATGAAGAAAAGATTGACCGTTTTTCTCTGAATGTCATACCTGTATACCCCAAAGGGAGCGCGTGCTGGCTGGGAGGCGCGCTTCCTTCCTTACTTCTAAATCTAACATTTGATTTAGCTTTACTCATAGATCTTGATTATGGTAGTTAAATTTGCCAGCATTAATGTTAATGGTTTGAACTCACCCCACAAACGGTCATATTTTTGGAAAGAGGTCCGATCTCTCAACTGTGATGTTATTATTGCACAGGAAACTCACTTACTAGCTAAAGATGCTACTCGCTTACAGCACCGCTCTTTTACACACACCTTTCACGCTCATCATACATCTAAATCAAAAGGCATTTTTATAGCTGTCAAGAACTCTGTCTCTTTTATGATGAAGGGCACTGTTGTTGACCCTAAAGGGCGCTTTCTAATATTATGCTGTACTATTAATGCAGTACCTCTAACATTGGTGTCACTGTACGCTCCCAATCAGGGACAGTTACTCTTCCTCAACAAAGTATTAAACAAAGCAAGGAAACGTAACTGGGGATCTCTTTTGGTAGGAGGCTCTTCTGCTTTTACTCGCACACAGTCTGGCTCTTTGTCGGAATGGGCGTGGAAAAATGAATTGTATGATTTATGGCGTATAGGGCATGATAAGGAGAGAGATTTTACCTTCTCTGCTGCACATCGTACATACTCAAGACTAGATATGTTCCTAGCTGAAATTTACTCCCCAATATCATAGATATTAGTATAGACACTATCCCCAATCAAACTTACTTTACATGACAAGGTTTCCGCCCCCCTACTTATCTATGGCGCATCATCCCATTTTTATTGTCACATAGAGAATTTTCACTTAAATTGCAAGCTGACATCTCTGATTATTTTTCCAATAATATAGGCTCAGTTACAAGTGCAGTCTCATTATGGAACTGCCACAAAGCAGTTACACTGGGTTTTTGTATAAAATATAGCTCTATACTTAAAAAACTCAGCGGATTAATGAACTCCTTTCACAATTGCAGGTGGCTGAACAACACAACAGAGAGACCCCCTCCTCCCAGAATGCAGACATCCTCTGCTCTCTTCGTACTGAACTGAGAAACCACATGCTGGTCACCTATGAGAAAGCATATCGGAAGACCCAGGCTCGATTTTATGCTCAGAAAAATAAGGCGGGTAAATTATTGGCACATAGATTAAGATCTAGGCAGCTGAAGTCTCATATTCCATCTTTTCTCCATCCAACTACAGGAAAGAGATTAATAACCCCTACTGAAATAGCAAATGGTTTCAATGCCTTTTACTCTTCCCTGTATAATTTAGCAGATACTTTACACTCCCCCCTAATCATCTAGACTCTGTGAAGCTTTACTTAGATAAACTTAAACTTCCCACACTGACTGAGAACCAACTTTTTTATCTAAACGCCCCCATCTCACTACAAGAAGTGCAAAAAATTATTAACTCCCTACCATCTAATAAAGCCCCGGGTCATGATGGATTTACTAGCATATATTACAAAACTTTCTCCCCGATGCTTTCGCCCCATCTATTACATTTTTGTAATGAGGCCATGTCAACGGGCTCTCTCCCTAAAGAGAATCTCCAAGCACTGATCACTACCATCCCAAAACCAGGGAAGGCGATGGATCGGCCACAAAATTTCCGCCCTATTTCCCTTCTGAATCAAGATCTAAAAATATTTTCAAAACTCCTTGCCACTAGGTTAGCTGTAGTTCTTTCCGATCTTGTCTGTTCAGACCAATCTGGATTCGTGGCCGGGAGACAAACGGCAGATAATACCCGACGCCTTATAAATGTCTTCCATTATATAGAGATAAACAACATATCAGCTTTGATGTTGGCCCTGGATGCCGAGAAGGCGTTCGACCCCGCTGGTCATTCGCTTTCTCGGCCCTCCGCACTATGGATTTTTCTGGCGCAATATTATCAGCAATTGAGTCTCTATACACCTGTCCTTCTGCCAAAGTGATGGTTGATGGCGTCCTGTCTGACGAATTTGTCATCACGAATTGAACGAGACAGGACTGTCCCTTATCCCCCTTAATCTACATCCTTTCTATGGAACCACTGGCCCAGGCAATGAGATTGGATCAGAGAGTCACGGGAGTGGAGGCGGGAGGAAGAAAATATGTTATTTCGCTATATGCGGATAATGTAATCCTGATGCTTTCTGATCCTGTCCCATCCTTAGAGGCAGTTATGGAAAACATTGCAGAATTTGGAAAGCTATCCTATTACTCCCTTAACACTTCCAAAACACAAGCCTTACCTTTAAACTTACCCGTTCACATGGTAGAAACGTTGAAAATAAAATATCCTTTTGATTGGAGATTGCAAGATATCGCATATTTAGGAGTAAAGCTATCGTACCCCACTTCATCTTTGTATCATACTAATTATGAGCCTTTATTACTAACCCTAAAGAATGATATTACCACACTTTCTAAATCCGAAATATCATGGGTGGGTCGTATTGCAACATTTAAAATGTTTCTTCTCCCCAAACTCCTTTTTCTTTTCCGTTCCCTCCCTATCTCCCTTCCTACCTCCTTTTCTAAGGCTGCACAGAGGATCCTGTCTGAATTTATTTGGTTTAACAAACATCCAAGAGTAAATAAATCCATTTTAATCAAATCCATGGATGAGGGAGGCCTGGGGAGCACAGACATATATAGCTACTATATAGCTACTCTGCTATCGGGTTTAAAAGCCTGGTGGTCTGCCTCATATGATAAAGTTTGGGTGGGCCAAGAGGGGTTTTCAATCCAACCGGTTCCACTCAAAGATCTCATGCTTTTACCTTTTTGGAATCTTCCAGAACCACACTTGGGCAACCCCATAGTGAGATCCTGGTTTCATGCCTGGAAGACGTACCATTCTAAATCGTCCCCTATAGGACCCCCCATGATACAGAATATGCCTTTAACCATTATCAAATCCCAAATTCCTAACTTATCCCTTCAGGATAAGGGCATTGTGACCATAGCACAAATATCTGACGAACATGGTATTAAACCCTTCTCTGATATCCGAGAGGAATTTTTCCTCTCTAATAAAGACTTTTACATATATCTTCAGGTCTGACACTTCGTGAGGGCTCTCCAGCCTTCTAAGTTAATGTTAGATAGAAGCACTTGCCACTACTTATCTTCTTCGGATAAAGGCTTGAAGCCGATCTATAAAGCACTGACTAACTTAGACACATGAACTAGAACATACCCTTTGAGAGCCTGGGAACGAGACTTTGGACTAAACCTAGAAGCTGAAGACTGGCAAACAGCTTTTTGAACTATCAGGAAAGCCTTTCAGTGTGCCACCTTCTTAGAATCCGCCTATAAATCAATTCTTAGATGGTACTTTACACTAGATAGACTAGCTCTGATGTACCCTGGGTCTTCCGATAGATGCTGGCGAAACTGTGGGGGTAGGGGGTCTCTAGCTCACATATTATGGCACTGCCCAAAGATAAAGCTTTTTTGGGATGAAGTTCAGTTACTCCTTAATACGCTATTGCACACTCATGTAATTTGGGCACCACAATCACTCTTGCTTTTTATAGATATATCCAATGTTCTTCCTGCAAATAGAGATTTATTTTGTATAATATGCATTATTGCTAAGATCGCCCTGACCAGGAACTGGAAGTCCCAGACTATACTGACTATAGATATAGTGATTAATAAAATTAGAGCTACATATGCCTTTGAATATATAATAGCTAGAGGATCTGGTTCTATGAAAAAATTTACCACCAGGTGTCATAGGTGGGAATTGTCAATTTACCATACTCCCTTATAGACCCTTGAAGTATTTACTATCGTATAGATACCGGAAGAATATGCTTTCTGATTAAACGATTCACCATACCTCCTTATAGATCAGCAATACAGGAAACAAAGCACAGTTAATAGAAAGTTGAGCCTGTTTTTCTTTTTCTTTAAGAATCCACACTGACACCTTTCAGGATGTACGCAACAAAAGGTAATATCAAGTTAATTACACCTGCGTGATTCAGACCCATTCTCATAGATACCCTCTAACGTACTAAATATACTCCTTTTCAACACAGGTTGACATGTAGGACATATGTTCGCTGATTATTTTCTGACATTATACGGTCACTTATATACACAATTCACTTAATGCTTACCAAATTTAGTGGATACTGTTATTTTTCTTTTGGTTGGTTTATTTATTTATTTTTTCATCTCTCTGTTTCGCTAACACCATCATGCCATATATTGTATGCGCAGTTTGGGGAGTGAGAAACAGATTATAGATGTTGTACATTACATAAATGCTTGATACTGTCTCTTCTATTATGTTTATTGGAGCTATGTTTTAGACTACAAGCATCACTAGACAAGGAAATATTTGCCATCCTGTTTATAGATAATATAAGATCTGTACAAGCATAGAGCAGCTGCGACTGCCCTTGATGAATGTTCGTGTAAGTGTTCCCTTCATTTACATGTTTATTTTACATGTTTGTTAACTTGAAAAACTCTTCAATAAAAAAAAACTATTTAAAGTAAAGAGGCAGAAAGACAGCTCTCAAACACGAAATACTATGAGAGACTACCGACGGAGCTGACTGAGATATTCCAGAAAAAGTTATTTTGTTTATTGGACACCGCTTTGGAATTTGGCATAATCACAAGAAAGGAACAACAATATTTGCAGGTCAGAAATCCCAGGATTGCAACTTTCTATATGTTACCAAAAATGCATAAGAGGCTGGAGGAGCCGCCTGAATGCCCTATCATCTCGGGCATTGGGAGTCTGTGTGAACAACCTTGTGCGTTCATTGATTTTTTTCTCCAACCCTTTGTAGGGTGGTTACCAACATATACAAGGGACTTGTTGCATTTGATACAACAGATTCAGGATGTTGAACTACCAGATGTGATTCTATTAGTGATGTGTAACATAGAGTAACTTTACTCCAATATAGCACATAAAGATGGATTGGCAGCAGTACAATACTTTTTGGAGAATGTGGAAGGTAGGGACAGAAACTTTGATTCTGTTTTACTTCAGTTGCTGGACTTTGTGTTGCGCCATAATTATTTTGTTTTCAATGGTCGTTTCTTTTTGCAGGTGACCGGTACCGCGATGGGGGCACGGAGTGCCGCCTCCTTCGCCGACCTGTTTTTGGGTTGGTGGGAGGGGGCACACGTTTATCCATTGCTGTATTTTCAAAAGGTTTTGTATTGGTTTAGATTTATAGATGATGTTTTCTTTTTGTTTGGCAGGGGACAGAGAATGAGTGCTTACAATTCATCGACAGCGAATCATCAAAGCGTAAAATTTTTGAACCTTCAAATACAGGTGGAGGATGTACATCTGACCACAAATTTTTCCAGGAAAAAGACTGCAACCAACAGCCTATTACATTTTTCCTCATTTCACCCCGAGCACACTTTAAAAGGAATCCCGTGGGACAGTACCTGAGGGTAAGGAGAAATTGCAGTAAAGAAATAGATTTTAAACATGAAGCACAAGAATTGACTAAATGATTTTCTGAGAGGGGATACCCCAAGAGAACAATTAAAAGGGCCTATGATAGAGCACAGAATTCTAATTGACAGGAATTGCTAGTACCCTCTAAGAAAAACACGGATGAGACAATACAATTCATTTTCATCTATAATAATAAGCAATGGAGTGATCTGAGGAATTTACTACAACAACACTGGAATATCCTGAAGTCAGACAATAAAATTAGAAGTATCCTACCAGATAAACCGAAGTTAGTAACACATAGAGCACCAAATTTGAGGGACCTACTATCAATCATTTTCAGAGGCCCACTAATAGCATTGGTTTTGGCCAGGGATATAGAGGATCATATCCATGCGGGAACTACAATATATCCCAATATATGGAACCAGGTGACCGATTTGTTAATCCAAGGAATGGTCAGGAATTCGGATTCAGAAGGTACATAAACTGTAGAACAACAAACGTAATCTATGTGCTCAAGTGTCAATGCAACAAGCTCTTTGTTGGTCAAACCAGTCAGCAATTGAAAAAACGTATACAAAAATATCTTTCAACAATTTCATTAGCAAGATAGGATATGGCGATGCAAAGAAATCTCACATCAGTAGCAGAACATTTTTTAAAAGTCCACTCTGGAAATCTGAAAGGCATTAAAGTATTTGGATTGGAACAAATTACTACAAATATATGTGGAGGCCCAGTAACGAACAAGTTGCTCCAAATTGAATCAAGATGGATATACACCTTGGGAACGGAAGCACCACATGGACTCAATGAAGAGGTATTGTTCACAGGATTCCTGGGATGAGTGTGTGTTCACACGATTTCTGAGGTGAGTGTGGGAGTCTTACGGGATACGGTTTCAGACCTCTATTAGGATCAACAACATAATTGGGACCTAATTGTATTATGTAGTATGGGATATGGGGGTCACATAGATGATGGTAGCATTGTATGTGTTTTGAGCGTGGGGGGGGAGGGAGAGTGGGCATGTTTGAGGTGTATCTGATGGGACACTGGGTGAGGGTTTGGGTTTAATTTTGATCATATCTAGACAGAATGAATTTGGAGATGGATTCACGGAGTCAACAATTTTGGACCTGAGAAAGGGTTTAATACGAAAATGGTAAGTCATATGGAGGACTTGTTCACATTTGATTTATCTTTTGATCTAGTGTCTAAGACATTCTTTTTCTTCTACAACTCTCAGTGTTTCACTTATTGGAATTGAGATGTACACTTCACTTGTACACGTCATAAGTAATGGCTCACTTGGGGGAGTATGTGAGGTGGGGGGGGGGCTCACAACATTTAGTGTTTATTTATATGGGTTTAGGTTTTTTATATTGTACTGTATAGTGGTATTAAAGGGGTCCCAGTATAATAGATAAGCTAAAAGACAACACCTATGTACCTTAAACTGCATTAATAGGGGAATTTAACCCCTGTGATCCCCGGAACAATCACCCTGGTAGAAGTTCTTGTTAAGCAATAACGCATATGATAACAAAATATATATATATTTTTTATAGTAATGGAGTCTTAACGTATACATGCCTTGTTTGATGTCAGGATGACATCAGAATGACATATAGGGCATGATGTTCGAGCCTCGACCGTAATTCTGCTTCATGGGTATTTGAGAATGTGGGACCAAAAAAATAAGGGCTGCTGTTCCCTAAACTTAAAGGGGTATTCCAGGAATTTTTTTTATTTGACTATGCTACAGGGGATGTAAAGTTAGCGTAGTCCATAATATAGTGTCTGTACCTGTGACGGTTTTCTCACAATTCTTATGCGATTTTCACCCCAATATTTATTTTTAACAGCATACAAAATGACTGTTGTCTCGGATTTTTCCCAGCTTGCAATGCGGTCGAGACCTGACTCACTAGTCAGCTGATGACAGGGAGCCTGTCTGCTTCAATGGGTGGAGGGATCAATCTGCAACTAATGCAACAGCTGTAGGCATCCTGATTGAACACCACAGGTCTGCAGCTCATTTATGTTTCAATGGGTGGGGCAGCTGATGTGTGGGAAGGAGGAAAATGGTATCATGGGATTTGTAGGCAAACAAGAAAACTGAAAACAGGAAATACAAGTTCACAGAAAGCTAGCCACAGTGTTATGGTAATCTCACAGCATAGCCATTTAGCCCAAGACAAGCGCAGATCCTTCCTAAGCATGTCCATTACTGTCTGCCAGGTACGTACTCAAATCACCTTATGCTGGATAACCCCTTTAAGTCGATAAGGATGGAACCATTGTTGACTTTGTTGTTTGTCGGACCAGGATGTGTGGACAATCTATTGTTGGAAGGCAGTATGCTATGCAGCAGGCTATGCAGCGATCGTTGAAACTGCTTGATATGAAAGTAACCTGTGTACTTGCACAGGGTCATGGGACTCCAAGTACTTTAATTTGAAATATGAAGGACAAGGAGACACTGAAAAGAATGGTGACTTGTCGCCTATACCTTTGATTAGAAGAATATTGTTTGTGGACTCTGTGGATATGCCCAGCTAGCCCCTACTGATCAAAACAGATAGTATATATCATAAATGTTTGGATTGTATAACACAATATAGAAAACCCAACTTAGAGATTACTATTAGTATTTAGAATTTTGTTCAGAATATAATATAATAAATATGTACTAACTATGTAAACCCAGTGCCAGCATAATGTGTGATGGGTCAGGTGTGGATGTGAGATTCGGTTGGTATGACTTTGTGGTATATTAGAAGTATGGTTTGTGAGTCATATATTATACATCATGTTTGGTGGTGTGGGTTACCTTGTACAAATGCCGCTATGCAGCATGAGGTTAGGATCTGATGCCCCCAAAGATACACACTATATACTCTTTTATAAGTGATGTGGGTGTCCGTTGTATGTGGCACTTTGTGCTAAATTTACCACGAGATCCCTTATTTCCCCCTGTTTTTTATAATGTAGGTAGTGTGAACACTTGACAACATATGGTAATATCTGAATATGGGGCCTTTTATCCTGCTATACGATGTTATTAGATTATGTATGATGCACTGCACAATGCAGGATGCATTCAATGCTCTTTCTACTATAGGATCTTCTATTCATCTCTACTCGACAGTATATGTGGTGTTAATATCTAAATACAGGTTCTTTTCTGTTTGAGTATATATGGTGTCAACACAATATATTTATCAAGTGAACAAATATGCAGGGCAGGGCCATCAATGTGATGGATCCGTGATAGAGTGATATGTGTATATTTGATATATGAGATATGGGCAGGATGTGCCTCACTTATGACAGGGGTATGATAGATCTATGGCATAGGGGTATTGGGGGAGATTCATCAAAACCAGTGTAAAACCTTTCATTTTTAACAAGGCCTTTGAAAAATGAAAGACGCAATCTGATTGGTTGCTATGGGCAACTGCACCACTCTTCCTCTACACAGGTTTTGATGAATCTCCCCCATTGTGTACCGCATATATATGCATTTCATACAATGTGTGAAGCTATAGCTTCCAGATCGTATTAGGTAATAGTATACATTGTGCAGCCTGATAGTACATTACTTATTTAATTACTTCTCTATGTCAATTTTTTTGTCCTTGTTCCCTACTATTATAATCATCTCGTATTCATTTCTTATTTTACTTGCTAGACCATCACCCTTATAATCCCTATTTGGGTGTTACTTACCTCCTATAGAATTCTTGAATGTTAGAAAGTATATGGACGCTTGTCTATCCTTATATAATGAGGAATCTGAATGTAATAACTAATTATTTATTCACAGATATTGTGGATCTATACTTGTCTACAAATGTTTGTGGATGCACATTGTATATTTTTGATAGAAAAAAACACTTCTGCAGATAATATACCGTAATTGGCATAATCTAAAGTGCATGCGCAAGTATACTCCAATATTTTCTTTTGAATGATGTTTAGACTTTTATGCAATATATATGTGGTCCATGGTTATTATTGGAGATGCACAAGATGTTCATGCGCACCTGCGTGATATGACGGGTGCGCGCCCTTACAGCAGGTGCAGCGCACTGGAAGTAGATGACTGCCCGACATTCATGCCCATTGGTAAGCATTGTAAATGATACCAGAAGTAACTGAGTGGCGTCCGTGAGTGAATGTGGGCCACAATGTGCTCATTACATATGTGTATATAATAGGGATATAAGTACTACTAAGCCATGTGTCCCTGAGGAAGTCCCCTTGGGTGATGGAAAGCGTGGGGACCTTTTTTTGGGGGGACACCCGCTCCTGTATTTACAGTGTGATGTTTTGCGTATTTCTTTTCCCTTGATCGTATGTTGATTGGTACTATTGTAAACATTGTGGCCGCTCGTTACTGTGCATTACTATAATTATTGTTTTTTTGCATATACTTGTGTATAATAATTTACATCTTTGTGGCTGCTAGCAATTGTGCAATATTTGTATATTATACATAGGGGTAGACGGCAATAAGGGAGTGTGAACTTTATACATAACTTTGGATTGGTGGGTGTCCCTTGAGGGGAATCTCCAGGCTACTGGGGTTCTCCTCTGTGGCATAGGGAGACCATATGTCATCTGGCTCCCAGATTTTAAGTGTTTTTAATTGTGGGAGCAAACGGAGCGGGGGAACCCCTGGCGTAGCGGGGCCTTGACGGGGGTTTTAGTGGACAGTACAAGGATCGTACAGGGATAATACACACAGTGATGTTACAGTACAGAGATTATACACACAGTGATGTCACAGTACAGGGATAATACACACAATGATGTTACAGTACAGGGATAATACACACAATGATGTTACAGTACAGGGATAATACACACAATTATGTTACAGTACAGGGATAATACACACAATTATGTTACAGTACAGGGATAATACACACAATTATGTTACAGTACAGGGATAATACACACAATTATGTTACAGTACAGGGATAATACACACAATGATGTTACAGTACAGGGATAATACACACAATGATGTTACAGTACAGGGATAATACACACAATGATGTTACAGTACAGGCATAATACACACAATGATGTTACAGTACAGGGATAATACACACAATGATGTTACAGTACAGGGATAATACACACAATGATGTTACAGTACAGGGATAATACACACAGTGATGTCACAGTGCAGGGAGAATACACACAGTGATGTCACAGTACAAGGATCGTGAAGGGATAATACACAGTGATGTTACAGTACAGGGATAATACACAGTGATGTTACAGTACAAGAATCGTACAGGGATAATACACATAGTGATGTTATAGTACAGAGATAATATACACAGTGATGTCACAGTACAGGGATAATACACAGTGATGTTACAGTACAGAGATAATATACACAATGATGTTACAGTACAGGGATAATACACACAATGATGTTACAGCACAGGGATAATACACACAGTAATGTTACAGTACAGGGATAATACACAGTGATGTTGCAGTACAGGGAGAATGCACACAGTGATGTCACAGTACAAGGATCATACAGGGATAATACATACAAAGATATTACAGTACAGAAATAATATACACAGTGATGTCACAGTACAGGGATAATACACACAATGATGTTACAGTACAGGGAAAATACACACAGTGATGTCACAGTACAGGGTTAATACACAGTGATGTTACAGTACAGGGAGAATGCACACAGGGATGTCACAGTACAAGGATCATACAGGGATAATACATATAGAGATGTTACAGTACAGAAATAATATACACAGTGATGTCACAGTACAGGGATAATACACACAATGATGTTACAGTACAGGGATAATACACACAATGATGTTACAGTACAGGGATAATACACACAGTGATGTCACAGTGCAGGGATGATACACAGTGATATTACGGTACAGGGATAATACACACAATGATGTCACAGTACAGGAATAACACATAGTGATGTTACAGTACAGAGATAATACACACAGTGATGTTACAACACAGGGAAAATACACGCAGTGATGTCACAGTACAGGGATAATACACACAGTGATGTCACAGTACAGGGATAATACACACAGTGATGTCACAGTACAGGGATAATACAAACAGTGATGTTACAGCACAGGGAAAATACACACAGTGATGTTACAGCACAGGAAAAATACACACAGTGATGTTACAGTACAGGGATAATACACACAATGATGTTACAGTACAGGGATAATACACACAGTGATGTCACAGTGCAGGGATGATACACAGTGATATTAAAGTACAGGGATAATACACAAAATGATGTCACAGTACAGGGATAACACATAGTGATGTAACAGTACAGAGATAATATACACAGTGATGTCACAGTACAGGGAGAATGCACACAGTGATGTCACAGTACAGGGAGAATGCACAGTGATGTTACAGTACAGGGAGAATGCACACAGTGATGTCACAGTACAGGGAGAATGCACACAGTGATGTCACAGTATAGGGATAACACAGTGATTGTCACGATGCCGGCTGGCAGGTGGTGGATCCTCTGTGCCAGAGAGGGATTGGCGTGGACCGTGCTAGAGGATCGGTTCTAAGTCACTACTGGTTTTCACCAGAGCCCGCCGCAAAGCGGGATGGTCTTGCTGCGGCGGTAGTGACCAGGTCGTATCCCCTAGCAACGGCTCAACCTCTCTGGCTGCTGAAGATAGGCGCGGTACAAGGGAGTAGACAGAAGCAAGGTCGGACGTAGCAGAAGGTCGGGGCAGGCAGCAAGGATCGTAGTCAGGGGCAACGGCAGAAGGTCTGGAATCACAGGCAAGGAACACACAAGGAACGCTTTCACTGGCACTAGGGCAACAAGATCCGGCGAGGGAGTGAAGGGGAAGTGAGGTGATATAAGGAAGTGCACAGGTGTAAACACTAATTGGAACCACTGCACCAATCAGCGGTGCAGTGGCCCTTTAAATCGCAAAGACCCGGCGCGCGCGCGCCCTAGGGAGCGGGGCCGCGCGCGCCGGGACAGAACTGACGGGGAGCGAGTCAGGTACGGGAGCCGGGGTGCGCATCGCGATCGGGCGCTACCCGCATCGCGGATCGCATCCCGGCCGGAGGTGGTAACGCAGCGCCCCGGGTCCGTGGAACCGACCGGGGCGCTGCAGTGAGGGAAGTGTAGCGAGCGCTCCGGGGAGGAGCGGGGACCCGGAGCGCTCGGCGTAACAGTACCCCCCCCCTTGGGTCTCCCCCTCTTCTTGGGGCCTGAGAACCTGAGGATCAGACTTTTGTCCAGGATATTGTCCTCAGGTTCCCAGGACCTCTCTTCTGGACCACAACCCTCCCAATCCACTAAAAAAAAAGTTTTTCCTCTGACCTTCTTAGAGGCCAAGATCTCTTTGACAGAGAAGATGTCCGAGGAGCCGGAAACAGGAGTGGGAGGAACAGATCTAGGAGAAAAACGGTTGAGGATGAGAGGTTTAAGAAGAGAGACGTGAAAGGCATTAGGGATACGAAGAGAAGGAGGAAGAAGAAGTTTGTAAGAGACAGGATTAATTTGACACAAAACTTTAAAAGGACCAAGATAGCGTGGTCCCAACTTATAGCTCGGGACACGGAAACGGACATATTTAGCGGAGAGCCATACCTTGTCTCCAGGGGAAAAAATGGGAGGAGCTCTTCTTTTCTTATCTGCGAATCTCTTCATGCGAGAAGAAGCCTGTAAGAGAGAATTTTGGGTCTCTTTCCATATGGTGGAAAGATCACGAGAAATTTCATCCACAGCGGGCAGACCAGAGGGCAAGGGGGTAGGGAGGGGGGGAAGAGGGTGACGGCCGTACACCACGAAAAACGGAGATTTGGAGGAAGATTCAGAGATTCTGAAATTATACGAGAATTCGGCCCAAGGTAGAAGATCTGCCCAGTCATCCTGGCGGGAGGAAACAAAATGTCGTAAATAGTCACCCAAGATCTGGTTAATTCTCTCTACTTGTCCATTGGATTGAGGATGGTATGCAGAAGAAAAATTTAATTTAATCTTGAGTTGTTTACAGAGAGCCCTCCAGAATTTAGACACAAATTGGACGCCTCTATCCGAGACGATCTGTGTAGGCAACCCGTGAAGACGAAAAATGTGTACAAAAAATTGTTTAGCCAACTGAGGCGCTGAAGGAAGACCAGGAAGAGGGATGAAATGTGCCATTTTGGAGAATCGATCAACGACCACCCAAATAACAGTGTTGCCATGGGATGGGGGTAAGTCAGTAATAAAATCCATACCAATCAGAGACCAAGGTTGTTCGGGGACAGGTAGAGGATGAAGAAAACCAGCGGGCTTCTGGCGAGGAGTCTTATCCCGGGCACAGATAGTGCAGGCTCGCACAAAGTCCACCACATCAGTCTCTAGAGTCGGCCACCAATAGAAGCGAGAGATGAGTTGCACAGATTTCTTAATGCCCGCATGACCTGCGAGATGGGAGGAGTGACCCCATTTGAGGATCCCAAGGCGTTGGCGTGGAGAAACAAAGGTCTTTCCTGGAGGAGTTTGTCTGATGGAGGCTGGAGAAGTGGAAATCAGGCAGTCAGGAGGAATGATGTGTTGAGGAGAGAGTTCAATTTCAGAGGCATCTGAGGAACGAGAGAGAGCATCGGCCCTAATGTTCTTATCAGCAGGCCGAAAGTGAATTTCAAAATTAAATCGGGCAAAGAACAGAGACCACCTGGCCTGACGAGGATTCAGCCGTTGGGCAGACTGGAGGTAGGAGAGGTTCTTGTGATCGGTGTAAATAATAACTGGAAATCTTGATCCCTCCAGCAGATGCCTCCATTCCTCAAGTGCTAATTTAATGGCTAGAAGCTCTCGATCCCCGATGGAGTAGTTCCTCTCCGCCGGAGAGAAGGTCCTGGAAAAAAAACCACAAGTAACAGCATGCCCGGAAGAGTTTTTTTGTAGAAGGACAGCTCCAGCTCCCACTGAGGAGGCATCAACCTCCAATAGGAAGGGTTTAGATGGGTCAGGTCTGGAGAGCACGGGAGCCGAAGAAAAGGCAGACTTGAGTCGTTTAAAGGCGTCTTCCGCTTGAGGAGGCCAAGACTTGGGATCGGCATTTTTTTTTGTTAAAGCCACAATAGGAGCCACAATGGTAGAAAAATGTGGAATAAATTGCCTGTAATAATTGGCGAACCCCAAAAAACGTTGGATGGCACGGAGTCCGGAGGGGCGTGGCCAATCCAAGACGGCAGAGAGTTTATCTGGGTCCATTTGTAGTCCCTGGCCAGAGACCAAGTATCCTAGAAAAGGAAGAGATTGGCATTCAAACAGACATTTCTCTATTTTGGCATAGAGTTGATTATCACGAAGTCTCTGAAGAACCATACGGACATGCTGGCGGTGTTCTTCAAGATTGGCAGAAAAAATCAGGATATCGTCCAGATATACAACAACACAGGAGTATAGGAGATCACGAAAAATTTCATTAACAAAGTCTTGGAAGACGGCAGGGGCGTTGCATAGACCAAAGGGCATGACCAGATACTCAAAGTGTCCATCTCTGGTGTTAAATGCCGTTTTCCATTCATCCCCCTCTCTGATGCGGATGAGATTATAAGCACCTCTTAAGTCCAGTTTGGTAAAAATATGGGCACCTTGGAGACGATCAAAGAGTTCAGAGATGAGGGGTAGGGGGTAGCGGTTCTTAACCGTGATTTTATTAAGACCGCGGTAGTCAATGCAAGGACGTAGAGAGCCATCTTTTTTGGACACAAAGAAAAATCCGGCTCCGGCAGGAGAGGAGGATTTACGGATAAAGCCCTTTTTTAAATTTTCTTGGACGTATTCAGACATGGCAAGAGTCTCTGGGACGGACAGAGGATAGATTCTGCCCCGGGGTGGAGTAGTGCCCGGGAGGAGGTCAATGGGACAATCATAAGGCCTGTGAGGAGGTAGAGTCTCAGCTTGTTTTTTGCAAAAAACGTCCGCAAAGTCCATATAGGCCTTAGGGAGACCGGTTACATGAGGAAGCACAGGGACACGGCAAGGTTTACTGGGAACCGGTTTTAAGCAGTCCTTGGAACAAGAGGGCCCCCAACTCTTGATCTCCCCAGTGGACCAATCCAGGATTGGGGAATGGAGTTGAAGCCAGGGAAGTCCAAGAAGGATTTCAGAAGTGCAATTGGGGAGGACCAACAGTTCAATCCTCTCGTGATGAGATCCGATGCGCATTAGAAGGGGCTCCGTGCGGAAACGTATAGTACAGTCCAATCTTTCATTGTTTACACAATTGATGTAGAGGGGTCTGGCGAGACTGGTCACCGGGATGTTGAACCTGTTGACGAGAGAGGCCAAGATAAAATTTCCTGCAGATCCAGAGTCCAAGAAGGCCACAGCAGAGAAGGAGAAGGCAGAGGCAGACATCCGCACAGGCACCGTAAGACGTGGAGAAGCAGAGTAGACATCAAGGACTGTCTCACCTTTGTGCGGAGTCAGCGGACGTCTTTCCAGGCTGGGAGGACGGATAGGACAATCCTTCAGGAAGTGTTCGGTACTAGCACAGTACAGGCAGAGATTCTCCATGCGGCGTCGTGTCCTCTCTTGGGGTGTCAGGCGAGACCGGTCGACCTGCATAGCCTCCACGGCGGGAGGCACAGGAACAGGTTGCAGGGGACCAGAGGAGAGAGGAGCCGGGGAGAAGAAACGCCTCGTGCGAACAGAGTCCATATCCTGGCGGAGCTCCTGACGCCGTTCGGAAAAACGCATGTCAATGCGAGTGGCAAGATGGATGAGTTCATGTAGGTTAGCAGGGATTTCTCGTGCGGCCAGAACATCTTTAATGTTGCTGGATAGGCCTTTTTTAAAGGTCGCGCAGAGTGCCTCATTATTCCAGGATAGTTCTGAAGCAAGGGTACGGAACTGTACGGCATACTCGCCAACGGAAGAATTACCCTGGACCAGGTTCAACAGGGCAGTCTCAGCAGAAGAGGCTCGGGCAGGTTCCTCAAAGACACTTCGAATTTCCGAGAAGAAGGAGTGTACAGAGGCAGTGACGGGGTCATTGCGGTCCCAGAGCGGTGTGGCCCAAGCCAGGGCTTTTCCAGACAGCAGGCTGACTACGAAAGCCACCTTAGACCTTTCAGTGGGGAACTGGTCCGACATCATCTCCAAGTGTAATGAACATTGGGAAAGAAAGCCACGGCAAAACTTAGAGTCCCCATCAAATTTATCCGGCAAGGATAGTCGTATTCCAGAAGCGGCCACACGCTGCAGAGGAGGTACAGGAGCTGGCGGAGGAGATGATTGCTGGAGCTGTGGTAGTAACTGTTGTAGCATAACAGTCAGTTGAGACAGCTGTTGGCCTTGTTGCGCAATCTGTTGTGACTGCTGGGCGACCACCGTGGTGAGGTCAGCGACAACTGGCAGAGGAACTTCAGCGGGATCCATGGCCGGATCTACTGTCACGATGCCGGCTGGCAGGTGGTGGATCCTCTGTGCCAGAGAGGGATTGGCGTGGACCGTGCTAGAGGATCGGTTCTAAGTCACTACTGGTTTTCACCAGAGCCCGCCGCAAAGCGGGATGGTCTTGCTGCGGCGGTAGTGACCAGGTCGTATCCCCTAGCAACGGCTCAACCTCTCTGGCTGCTGAAGATAGGCGCGGTACAAGGGAGTAGACAGAAGCAAGGTCGGACGTAGCAGAAGGTCGGGGCAGGCAGCAAGGATCGTAGTCAGGGGCAACGGCAGAAGGTCTGGAATCACAGGCAAGGAACACACAAGGAACGCTTTCACTGGCACTAGGGCAACAAGATCCGGCGAGGGAGTGAAGGGGAAGTGAGGTGATATAAGGAAGTGCACAGGTGTAAACACTAATTGGAACCACTGCACCAATCAGCGGTGCAGTGGCCCTTTAAATCGCAAAGACCCGGCGCGCGCGCGCCCTAGGGAGCGGGGCCGCGCGCGCCGGGACAGAACTGACGGGGAGCGAGTCAGGTACGGGAGCCGGGGTGCGCATCGCGATCGGGCGCTACCCGCATCGCGGATCGCATCCCGGCCGGAGGTGGTAACGCAGCGCCCCGGGTCCGTGGAACCGACCGGGGCGCTGCAGTGAGGGAAGTGTAGCGAGCGCTCCGGGGAGGAGCGGGGACCCGGAGCGCTCGGCGTAACAGTGATGTTACAGTACAGGGATAATACACACAATGATGTTACAGTACAGGGATAATACACACAATGTCACAGTACAGGGATAATACACACAATTATGTTACAGTACAGGGATAATACACACAATGATGTTACAGTACAGGGATAATACACACAGTGATGTCACAGTGCAGGGAGAATACACACAGTGATGTTACAGTACAGGGATAATACACACAATGATGTTACAGTACAGGAATAATACACACAGTGATGTTATAGTACAGGCATAATTTACACAGTGATGTTATAGTACAGGGATAACACACACAGTGATGTCACAGTGCAGGGAGAATACACACAGTGATGTCACAGTACAAGGATCATGAAGGGATAATACACAGTGATGTTACAGTACAGAGATAATATACACAGTAATGTCAGAGTACAGGGATAATACACACAATGATGTTACAGCACAGGGAAAATACACACATTGATGTCACAGTACAGGGATAATACACAGTGATGTTACAGTACAGGGAGAATGCACACAGTAATGTCACAGTACAGGGAGAATGCACACAGTGATGTCACAGAACAAGGATCATACAGGGATAATACATAAAGATATGTTACAGTACAGAGATAATATACACAGTGATGTCACAGTACAGGGATAATACACACAATGATGTTACAGTACAGGGATAATACACACAATGATGTTACAGTACAGGGATAGTACACACAGTGATGTCACAGTGCAGGGATGATACTCAGTGATATTAAAGTACAGGGATAATACACACAATGATGTCACAGTACAGGGATAACACATAGTGATGTTACAGTACAGGGATAATACACAAAATTATGTTACAGTATAGGGATAACACACAGTGATGTTACAGTACATAGATAATACACACAGTGATGTCACAGTACAGGGATAATATACACAGTGATGTCACAGTACAGGGATAATACATACAGTGATGTTACAGTACAGGGATAATACACTCAGTGATGTCATAGTACAGGGATAATACACACAGTGATGTTACAGAATAGGGATAATACACACAGTGATGTCACAGTACAGGGATAATACACACAGTGATGTTACAGTAGAGGCATAATACACAGTGATGTTACAGTACAGGGAGAATGCACAGTAATGTCACAGTACAGGGAGAATGCACACAGTGATGTCACAGTACAAGGATAGTACAGGGATAATACACACAGTGATGTTACAGTATGGAGATAATACACACAGTGATGTCACAGTACAGGGATAATACACACAGTGATGTCACAGTACAGGGATAATACATACAGTGATGTCACAGTACAGGGATAATACACACAGTGATGTTACAGCACAGGGAAAATACACACAGTGATGTCCCAGTACAGGGAGAATGCACACAGTGATGTCACAGTACAGAGAGAATGCACAGTGATGTTACAGTACAGGGAGAATGCACACAGTGATGTCACAGTACAGGGAGAATGCACACAGTGATGTCACAGTATAGGGATAACACAGTGATGTTACAGTACATAGATAATATACACAGTGATGTCACAGTACAGGGATAATACACACAATAATGTTACAGTACAGGGATAATACACACAATGATGTTACAGTACAGGGATAATACACACAATTATGTTACAGTACAGGGATAATACACACAGTGATGTCACAGTGCAGGGAGAATACACACAGTGATGTTACAGTACAGGGATAATACACACAATGATGTTACAGTACATAGATAATATACACAGTGATGTCACAGTACAGGGATAATACACACAATGATGTTACAGTACAGGGATAATACACACAATGATGTTACAGTACAGGGATAATACACACAATGTCACAGTACAGGGATAATACACACAATTATGTTACAGTACAGGGATAATACACACAGTGATGTCACAGTACAGGGATAATACACACAGTGATGTTACAGTACAGAGATAACACACACAGTGATGTCACAGTACAGGGATAATACACACAGTGATGTCACAGTACAGGCATAATACACACAGTGATGTCACAGTACAGGGATAATACATACAGTGATGTCACAGTACAGGGATAATACACACAGTGATGTCACAGTACAGGGATAATACATACAGTGATGTCACAGTACAGGGATAATACACACAGTGATGTCACAGTGCAGGGAGAATACACACAGTGATGTCACAGTACAAGGATCGTGAGGGGATAATACACAGTGATGTTACAGTACAGAGATAATATACACAGTGATGTCAGAGTACAGGGATAATACACACAATGATGTTACAGCACTGGGAAAATACACACATTGATGTCACAGTACAGGGATAATACACAGTGATGTTACAGTACAGGGAGAATGCACACAGTAATGTCACAGTACAGGGAGAATGCACACAGTGATGTCACAGTACAAGGATCATACAGGGATAATACATGTAGATATGTTACAGTACAGAGATAATATACACAGTGACGTCACAGTACAGGGATAATACACACAATGATGTTACAGTACAGGGATAATACACACAATGATGTTACAGTACAGGGATAGTACACACAGTGATGTCACAGTGCAGGGATGATACACAGTGATATTAAAGTACAGGGATAATACACACAATGATGTCACAGTACAGGGATAACACATAGTGATGTTACAGTACAGGAATAATATACACAGTGATGTCACAGTACAGGGATAATACATACAGTGATGTTACAGTACAGGGATAATACACAAAATTATGTTACAGTATAGGGATAACACACAGTGATGTTACAGTGCAGGGATAATACATACAGTGATGTTACAGTACAGGGATAATATACACAGTGATGTTATAGTACAGAGATAATACACACAGTGATGTCACAGTACAGGGATAATACACACAGTGATGTTATAGTACAGGCATAATATACACAGTGATGTCACAGTACAGGGATAATACACACAGTGATGTTATAGTACAGGCATAATATACACAGTGATGTCACAGTACAGGCATAATATACACAGTGATGTTACAGTACAGGGATAATACACACAGTGATGTTACAGTACAGGGATAATACACACAGTAATGTTACAGTACAGGGATAATACACACAGTGATGTCACCATACAGGGATAATACACACAGCGATGTCACAGTACAGGCATAATATACACAGTGATGTTACAGTACAGGGATAATACACACAGTAATGTTACAGTACAGGGATAATACACACAGTGATGTTACACTACAGGGATAATACACACAGTGATGTCACAGTACAGGCATAATACACACAGTGATGTCACAGTACAGGGATGATACACACAGTGATGTCACAGTACAGGGATAATACACACAATGATGTCACAATACAGGGATAATACACACAATGATGTTACAGTACAGGGATAATACACACAGTAATGTTACAGTACAGGGATAATACACACAGTGATGTCACAGTACAGGGATAATACATATAGTGATGTCACAATACAGGGATAATACACACAATGATGTTACAGAACAGGGATAATACACACTGTGATGTTACAGTACAGGGATAATACACACTGTGATGTCACAGTACAGGGATAATACACACAGTGATGTCACAGTACAGGGATAATACACACAGTGATGTCACAGTACAGGCATAATACACACAGTGATGTCACAGTACAGGGATAATACATGTAGATATGTTACAGTACAGAGATAATATACACAGTGATGTCACAGTACAGGGATAATACACACAATGATGTTACAGTACAGGGATAATACACACAATGATGTTACAGTACAGGGATAGTACACACAGTGATGTCACAGTGCAGGGATGATACACAGTGATATTAAAGTACAGGGATAATACACACAATGATGTCACAGTACAGGGATAACACATAGTGATGTTACAGTACAGGGATAATATACACAGTGATGTCACAGTACAGGGATAATACATACAGTTATGTTACAGTACAGGGATAATACACAAAATTATGTTACAGTATAGGGATAACACACAGTGATGTTACAGTACAGGGATAATACATACAGTGATGTTACAGTACAGGGATAATATACACAGTGATGTTATAGTACAGAGATAATACACACAGTGATGTCACAGTACAGGGATAATACACACAGTGATGTTATAGTACAGGCATAATATACACAGTGATGTCACAGTACAGGGATAATACACACAGTGATGTTATAGTACAGGCATAATATACACAGTGATGTTATAGTACAGGCATAATATACACAGTGATGTTACAGTACAGGGATAATACACACAGTGATGTTACATTACAGGGATAATACACACAGTGATGTTACAGTACAGGGATAATACACACAGTAATGTTACAGTACAGGGATAATACACACAGTGATGTCACCATACAGGGATAATACACACAGCGATGTCACAGTACAGGCATAATATACACAGTGATGTTACAGTACAGGGATAATACACACAGTAATGTTACAGTACAGGGATAATACACACAGTGATGTTACACTACAGGCATAATACACACAGTGATGTCACAGTACAGGGATAATACACACAGTGATGTCACAGTACAGGGATAATACACACAATGATGTCACAATACAGGGATAATACACACAATGATGTTACAGTACAGGGATAATACACACAGTAATGTTACAGTACAGGGATAATACACACAGTGATGTCACAGTGCAGGGATAATACACACAGTGATGTCACAGTACAGGGATAATACATATAGTGATGTCACAATACAGGGATAATACACACAATGATGTTACAGAACAGGGATAATACACACTGTGATGTTACAGTACAGGGATAATACACACTGTGATGTCACAGTACAGGGATAATACACACAGTGATGTCACAGTACAGGGATAATACACACAGTGATGTCACAGTACAGGCATAATACACACAGTGATGTCACAGTACAGGGATAATACATACAGTGATGTCACAGTACAGGGATAATACACACAGTGATGTCACAGTACAGGGATAATACACACAGTGATGTTACAGTACAGAGATAACACACACAGTGATGTCACAGTACAGGGATAATACACACAGTGATGTCAGTACAGGGATAATACATACAGTGATGTCACAGTACAGGGATAATACACACAGTGATGTCACAGTACAGGGATAATACATACAGTGATGTCACAGTACAGGGATAATACACACAGTGATGTTACAGTACAGGGATAATACACACAGTGATGTCATAGTAGAGGGATATACACAGTACAGGGTTAGAATCACAAGGGGCGGTGCGGATTGGCAGGGTTCAGGGCACAGTATTTTAGTGTTACCTGTGTAACCTGCCTGTCATGCCATAACAATCTATCCGCCTTCCTCTGACCCCAGCAGGCTTCCATATGAGTCTGTGATCACATGACCAGCAGGGGGAGGAGCTGAGCTGGAGGCCGAGATCGCTCAGTGTATGGCAGTGTATTACAAACAGGTGCATACAGATATAGCAAAACTGCAACTCCCAGCATGTCCAGGCAGCATTTGGCTAACTGGGCATGCTGGGAGCTGTGGTTTTCAACAGCTGGATGCACACTGCTTGGGAAACACTGCTGTACAGTGGCAGTGAAGGGGTCCATATCATACACACAGGATTAGCTTTGTATGTCACAACAGAGCAGGGCAGGTATATCTCCCCTCCCCTGGCTCTACCTATAGCAGTGGTGGCTGGCTGTCCGGGCCCTGCTGTGACTGTGGTGACTGATGCGCACAGTCCTAAAGCCGCTTGCTGCGCGTGCCAGTCACCGCTCCCACACACTGCTGTACCTACCTACCTACCTACCTGCATGCTGTGCTGTGCTGTGCTGTGCCTCAGAGAAGTGATCGCACTGCTCGCACACAGCAGACTCTTGTCAGAGCGCCCAAGCCTGGAGGCTGTGGCGGCTACAAAATGTTTAGTAAGAGAAAAAAAACTGTTTGATTTTTGTGTTTTTATTTCAACCTTAAAATTAATTGAGTTATCAGTTATATATAATGATTTGTTTTCTATGATTAACATTAATGTAGTAGCTTTGTTTCATGATGCAGAACAAGAACAGTTGTTACAGTGGGTGTTAATGCCCTTTTCTGTGGACCTATGCACTTTCTGTAATAGCCAGGTTGGACCTGGAATACATACACTTTTAACCCCTTAAGGAGGCAGACAATTTTATTTTTACGTTTTCGTTTTTTCCTCCTAGCCTTTAAAAAATCATACCTCTTTTATATTTTCATCCACAGACTAGTATGAGGGCTTGTTTTTTGCGCGACCAGTTGTCCGTTGTAATGCCATCACTCACTTTACCATAAAATGTACGGCACAACCAAAAAATACTATTTGTGTGGTGAAATTAAAAAGAAAACCGCAATTTTGGAAGGTTTCGTTTTCATGCCGTACAATTTATGGTAAAAATGACATGTGTTCTTTATTCTTTGGGTCAATACGATTAAAATGATACCCATGATAACATACTTTTCTATTACTCTTGCGCTTAAAAAAATTGCAAACTTTTTAACCAAATTAGTACATTTAAAATCCCCCTATTTTGAAGACCTATAACTTTTTCATTTTTCCGTATAAGCGGAGGTATGAGGGCTCATTTTTTGCACCGTGATCTGTACTTTTTATTGATACCATATTTGCTTATGCATTTTTTATAAATTTTTGGGGAATAAAATGTTATAAAAAAGCAGCTATTTTGGACTTTTTTTTTACGTTCACGCCGTTCACCGTACGGTATCATTAACATTTTATTTTAATAGTTCAGATATTTACACACACGGCGATACCAAATATGTATATAAAATATTTTTTAACACTTTTTTGGGGGTGAAAATGGGACAATTTACGTTTTTATTGGGGGAGGGGGTTTTTCAATTTTTTTTTACTTTTACTTTTATTTTTACACTTTAATAGTCCCCATAGGGAACTATTTATAGCAATCATTCGATTGTTAATACTGTTCAGTGCTATGCATAGGACATAGCACTGATCAGCTTTATCGGTCATCATCTCCTCTGGTCTGCGGGAAGGCAGATCAGAGCAGAAGACGCCGGGAAGGCAGCAGAGGCAGGTGAGGGGACCTCCTTCTGCCGTGCTGGATGACACGATCGCCGCGGCAGCGCTGCGGGCGATCCGATCATCCATTTTAATGACTGTGATGCTGCAGATGCCATGATCAATACAGATCACGGCATCTGCAGCATCGCAGTCATTAAAATGGATGATCGGATCGCATCTGAGGGGTTAATGATGGAAATCCGCGGGATCGCGGGTGTCGGCCATTACGGGCGAGTCCCTAGCTGCGATCAGCAGCCGGGACCTGCCACGCATGATCCGGGCATTGCTCTGATGCCCGCGGTTATGCTTAGGATGTAAATGTACGTCCTGGTGCGTTAAGTACCGTCTCACCAGGACGTACATTTACATCCTGCGTCGTTAAGGGGTTAAATGGAGATGCAATTTTTTTTCTTCATAAATGCAACTATCGCATTTGATAATTGCTATCCCAATCCCAATTACTGTAGAAAAAAAGAAGTGTTTTGGATGTTTAACCCCTTAATGACGAGCGCCGTAAATGTACGTCCTGGTGAGCTGGTACTTAGCGCATCAGGACGTACATTTACTTCCTAAGCATAACCGCGAGCATGTCCGCCATTAACCCCTCAGATGCCGTGATCAATACAGATCACAGCATCTGCAGCATTGCGGTCACTAAAATGGATGATCGGATCGCCCGCAGTGCTGCCGCGGCGATTGTGTCATCCAGCATGGCAGCTAGAGGTCCCCTCACCTGCCTCCGCTGCCTTTCCGGCGTCTTCTGCTCTGATCTGCCTTCCCGCAGACCAGAGCCAAAGATGACCGATAACACTGATCAGTGCTATGTCCCTATACATAGCACTGAACAGTATTAGCAATCGAATGATTGCTATAAATAGTCCCCTATGGGGAACATTAAAGTGTAAAAATAAAGTAAAAAAAATTTGAAAGACCCACTCCCCCAATAAAAACGTATATTTTCCCTATTTCACCCCCAAAAAGTGTTAAAAAAAAACATTTTATATACATATTTGGTATCGCCGTGTGCGTAAATATCTGAACTAATAAAATATTAATGATACCATATGGTGAACGTAAAAAAAAAAAAAAAAAGTCCAAAATAGCTGCTTTTTTTTATAACATTTTAGTCCCCCAAAAATTACTAAAAAATGGATTGAATTTTTTATATAAGTAAATATGATATCAATAAAAAGTACAGATTACGGCGCAAAAAATTAGCCCTCATACCGCTGCTTATACGGAAAAATGAAAAAGTTATAGGTCTTCAAAATAGGGGGATTTTAAACGTACTAATTTGGTTAAAAAGTTAGCGATTTTTTTTAAGCGCAACAGTAATAGAAAAATATGTTATCATGGGTATCATTTTAATCGAATTGACCCAAAGAATGAAGAACACACGTCATTTTTACCATAAATTGTACGTCGTGAAAACAAAACCTTCCAAAATTAGCAAAATTGCGGTTTTCTTTTTAATTTCACCACACAAATAGTATTTTTTTTGTTGCACCATACATTTTATGGTAAAGTGAGTGGTGTCATTACAACGGACATCTGGCCGCGCAAAAAACAAGCCCTCATACTAGTCTGTGGATGAAAATATAAAAGAGTTATGATTTTTTGATGGCGAGGAGGAAAAAATGAAATGTAAAAATAAAATTGTCCAATAGGGCCAAATGGGCTTCGTCCTTAACCCCTTAACGACGCAGAACGTATATTTACGTCCTGCGCCGGCTCCCGCGATATGAAGCGGGGTCGCGCTGCGACCCCGCATCACATCGCGTTGGTCCCGGCGCTCATCAACGGCCGGGACCCTGCGGCTAATACCACACATCGCGGATCGCAGCAATGTGCGGTATTAACCCTTTAGAAGCGGCGGTGAAAGCTGACCGCCGCTTCTAAAGCGAAAGTGAAAGTATCCCGGCTATTCAGTCGAGCTGTTCGGGACCGCCGCGGTGAAATCACGGCGTCCCGAACAGCTTGCAGGACACCGGGAGGGCCCTTACCTGCCTCCTCGGTGTCCAATCGCCAAATGACTGCTCCGTGCTTGAGATCCAGGCAGGAGCAGTCAAGCACCGATAACACTGATCGCAGGCGTGTTCAATTTCCCCTTTTTTTTTTTTTTTGATTGTCACATCTTTTATATATTTTTTCATTTATTTTTGCTCTTTTGACACACACTTCACGTTTAAAAAAAAAAATACAATATATATTTGATCTTTATTTTTAATTTTTTACACCGTTCATTATATTATCACATATTCTGATTTTTGTTAAGATATTAAATATAGCATTACGCTAGCACGTTCATATTTATCAGGTGTTCATTATTTTTCAGCACCACACTTTGGGTATCACTTGATATTGTTTGTGTAATAAATGGACAGCATCATGTACTTTGATCACTGTTAAGATAAAATGTAATATCACCATCATGTTTGCACTGTTTTAGATATCTATCAAGTACTGTATGGTTTTATATTAGTAGAGTTGATGTAATTAATATTGATTTGATATACTGCTAATATTATGTACATGTGTTCCATTGTATGCAATAATGTGATTGTATTTTATCCATGGATGTCTTGTTTTTAAATACCGTATTTATCGGCGTATAACACGCACTTTTTAGGCTAAAATTTTTAGCCTAAAGTCTGTGTGCGAGTTATACGCCGATACACCCCCAGGAAAGGCAGGGGGAGAGAGGCCGTCGCTGCCCGCTTCTCTCCCCCTGCCTTTCCTGGGGTCTAGAGCGCTGCTGTCGGCCCTTTTCACCCCCTGGTTATCGGCGCCGCTGCCCGTTCTGTCCCCCTGACTATCGGTGCCGGCGCCGATAGCCAGGGGGAGAGAAGCGGCGCCGACAGCCAGGGGGAGAGAAGGGGCAGCGGCACCCATTGCCGGCGCCGCTGCCCCGTTGCCTCCCCCCATCCCCGGTGGCATAATTACCTGAGTCCGGTCCGCGCTGCTCCAGGCCTCCGTCGTGCGTCCCCAGCGTCGTTGCTATGCACGGCGCGGCGCTCTGACGTCATGCGCCGCGCCGTTCAGCGCATAGCAATGACGCCGGGGACGCACGACGGAGGCCTGGAGCAGCGCGGACCGGACTCAGGTAATTATGCCACCGGGGATGGGGGGAGGCAACGAGGCAGCGGCGCCGGTAATGGGTGCCGCTGCCCCTTCTCTCCCCCTGGCTGTCGGCGCCGCTTCTCTCTCCCTGGCAATCGGCGCCGGCACCGATAGTCAGGGGGACAGAACGGGCAGCGGCACCGATAACCAGGGGGTGAAAAGGGCCGACAGCAGCGCTCTAGACCCCAGGGAAGTCAGGGGGAGAGAATCGGGCAGCGACGGCCTCTCTCCCCCTGCCTTTCCTGGGGGTATATCGGGGTATACACGCGCACACACACACCCTCATTTTTTCATGGATATTTGGGTAAAAACTTTTTTTACCCAAATATCCTTGGTAAAATGAGGGTGCGTGTTATAGGCCGGTGCGTGGTATACCCCGATAAATACGGTATACTATATATATCAGATATTACCTTTACAGTTTAGTATAACATGGAATTACTATTGTATTTACCTGTGAGATACCCTGGGAACAACACTGTGGTTCATTTGTAGTTAATCAATCTTACTTATGCTGTCATAGTGGATGGGGGGTTCTAGTGCGCCGGCGTGGTGTCCGTTGCCTAGCTACCCTGTCCCGTCCGTCTCGGAACCCGGGTGCGCATGCCCGGCAAACACGTTTGCCGGTCCTGCGCACTCGGGCGAAGATGCCGGAAGTGGGGCAGGAGATCGCGGGCCCGGACGCTGCGACGGCGCCAGGAAATGACCCCCTTTCCTGACCTGACAGCTTCCGGGTCCTCCAATATATAAACATCTAGTGGGGAGACATTAGTTAGCAGCGGCCCCTTGAAAAAGGAAACAAAACGGCGTTGGGGAGCGGAGCACGGCACTTTAGAATGGGTAAGCCCTAATTAGCACCTTTAGCACTCGTATCTTCTTATGGCAAATAGCCAATATATTTGGATTTAGTTGTCAGTAATACACTGGAAGCCTTTTTCCGGAGGGAAGATTTACCCAGCCGGGGTTCCCAGTGTTTACATAGGACATATTTTCAATGCGTAGGTGCATCGCATACAACTTCCACAGAGTTGTTCCCAGATTATTGCATTATTGTCCGTGTCTCTGTACTGTTGCTCGGCCTATGCTCTTGAGGTCCTCAGTTATTTCAGCTCCATTTTTTGGTCTTATGCTTTTATATTTTGTTTACTTAATAAATATATTATATTCAATTAAGCGGCATTTAGTTACTCTTTCTTTTTTGTGTGGTGGATTGGTACTTTGAGTACGCCGTTATCATGTTAGGATCATATGTAGACACTATGTAGCCATGATGGCAGGATGTACAGTAAGGTGTCATTTTGGATTCTTTTTGTATACAGTCTTAATAAGATGGTTGAAACAGTTTTATAATCAGCTTTTTATCATTATTATTATCATCATCCATCCGGATTTTTTATACAGGCACAATTTTTTTTTTTATAAATAATTGCGCAGCGCTGTAGTACTGATATGATGCTGACATCGGTGCTACAGCTGTTCATCGGCTTTCCTCTGCACTTCATTCATTGATAAATTGCACGCTGTGATATAAACATGCGATGGACTTACATATATATGCATTAAAATATAATACATGTGATTTGACATCAGTGCACGCAAGTGGCCGACCAATAGCAGATGGGGGCAGGTGGTTTAAAGGTTAGCTCCCCCACTCTGCCCACCAATGGTGGTCCTGGGCAGAGCACGGGGAACTGGTAAAGGAGTTGCAGGCAGCGGCGGCGGGAAACATGCAGAGATCAGCGGCGGCAGGAGGCATGCAGAGATCAGGTCAGGCGGTGGTGTGGGCACACACTGTGGCCTTCCAGATGTTACAAAAGTACAACTTCCAGCATGCCCAGGCAGCTGTTGGCTTTCTGGGCCTGCTGGGAGTTTTAGTTTTGCAATGTGATGTCCCAGTACAGGCACACGTTCCTGTACTACCTGTAGGCCCTGTCAGGTTGAGTCCCTCAGTGACCTGGGGGCTCCCCTTCAGGGACTCCCCTTGTTCTGTTAATTTAGTAAATGTAGTGTATGTACCTTTAAGAGCATTGACAGGATCCTTATGTCTAGTATACAGGACCTGTGGAGGTCTCAAGAACCTGTGAGTAATCCTGTCACATGTTATGTTATGCAGTTATATGATTTGTTATAACATGTACTCCCAGAAAGCACCAGCTTTAACCTATGACCCACAGCTTGACCAATGGGCTTTAGTCCAGCCCCCCACTATATAAAGGGGTGGCCATCTTGAATTAGCTCTCGTTCCTCAGACTCTTCTGAGAGTAACATCAAAGTCTTTGCTGAAGCAGCTACCAGAGGCCTTAGAGACCAGTGTTCAGTATCTGGAGGCCACAAAGCTACAGCTCGCCAGTAAGTCTACAAGTCTATGTCTGCTGTCACTACAAATAGTCAAGTCCTGCACATAGTCAAGTCAAGTCTAATTACAAGTATTGGTCCAGCAAGCTGCAGGATCCTTTGGGTACTGGTCACATCTCTGGGAATTCTGGCCTTAGCTTTGAAGATAATTACACCTGTCTTCTATTCAGTGAAGCCTCCGTTTACCCTCAACTGGTTGTGGACTCTTTATTTACTACTAGCCCGTGGATTAGCTGAGAATCGGGGTGTGTGGTGTTCCGTAACCCGAAAACCACACTGCACACTGGCATCACAAAAACATAAGGGTTAATCCCATCTGACCCCCGGGGTTAATAACATCTGATCCCACAACTCTCTGCAACACCCGTTGTCCCGCCATTCACCGCAGCAGTGCACCACAACAACATCTGGAGGTCCATAGTTTGGAGATCACTATAAAGTGGTCTCCAAACTGTGGCCCTCCAGATGCTGCAAAGCTACAACTCCCAGCATGCCTGGACAGTCTGGACATCCTGAGAATTGTAGTTTTGCAGCATCTGGAGGGCCACAGTTTGGAGACCGCTATACAGTGATCTCCAAACTGTGGCCCTCCAGATGTTGCAAAACTACTATTCCCAGCATGCCCAGACAGTCAGGCATGCTGGGAATTGTAGTTCAGCAACATCTGGCCCCTCAGATGTTGCTGAACTACAACTCCCAGCATGCCTGGACAGTCTGAACATGCTGGGAGTTGTAGTTTTGCAACATCTGGAGAACCACAGTTTGGAGACCACTACACCGTGGTCTGCAAACCGTACCCCTCCAGCTGTTGCATAACTACAACTCCTAGCATGCCCTTCGGCTTTCAGTGTATGCTGGGAGTTGTAGTTTTGCAACAGATGTAGGCACACTAGTGTAGGAAAACACTGAGAACCCGTGTGCTTTCAGCTGTTGCAAAACTACAACTCCCAGCATGCATGGTCAGTGCATGCTGGGAGTTGTAGTTTTTCAATAGCTGGAGGTTTGCCCCCCCCCCATGTGAATGTACAGGATACATTCACACGGGTCGGTTTACAATGAGTTTCCCGGAGGAAGTTTTTCATTGTAAATCTGCCCGTGTGAATGTATCCTAAAAACACTACACATACACAAAATCAAGTGTAAAACACTACATATACACATACCCCTACACAGTGACCCCCCCAATAAAAATAATAAACGTCAAGTATGGCACCGTTTCCAAAACGGAGCCTCCAGCTGTTGCAAAACAACAACTCCCAGTATTGTCGGACAGCCATTGACTGACCAGGCATGCTGGGAGTTTTGCAAAAACTGGAGGCACCCTGTTTGGGAAACACTGCCGTAGGGTATTGGTGGCGAAGGCAAGTGTAATGCTTACATCCAGGTCCGCCCCAATGCAAATCCCTAATATAGGCCTCAAATGCACATGGCGCTCTCTCATCCAGAGCCCTGTCGTATTTCAAGCTAACAGTTAAGGGCCACATATGGGGTATTTCCGTACTCAGGAGAAAATTTTACAAATTTTGGGGGGCTTTTTCTCCTTTTAACCCTTAAGAAAAGAAAAAGTTGGGGTCTACACCAGCATGCTAGTGGAAACATTTTTTTTTTTTACAATAACATGCTGGTTTTGCCCCTTACTTTTCATTCTCACAAGAGGTAAAAGAAGAAAAAGCCCCCAAAATTTGCAACACAATTTCTGCTAAGTAGGAAATACCCCATATGTGGGTGTAAAGTGATCTGCGAGCACACAACAAGGCTCAGGAGTGAGAGCGCACCATGTACATTTGAGGCCTAAATTGGTGATTTGCTTTTTCAAGAGAGAATTTGTCTGGAATTGAAGGCCATGTGCGTTTACAAATGCTGCCAGAACAGTGACCCCCCCACATGTGACCCCATTTTGGAAACTTAACCCCTCACGAAATGTAATAAGGGGTGCAGTGAGCATTTACAGCCCACAGGTGTCTGATACATTTTTGGAACATTTGTCCGTAAAAATGAAAAATTTAATTTTTCATTTGCACAGCCCACTGTTCGATCTGTCAAACACAAGTGGGGTGTAAATGCTCACTGCACCCTTACTACATTTCGTGAGGGGTGTAGTTTACGAAATGGGGGTCACATGGTGGGGGGGGGGGTCCATTGTTCTGGCACCACGGGGGGGGGGGCTTTGTAAACGCACATGGCCCCCGACTTCTATTCCAACCAAATTCTCTCTCCAAAAGCTCAAAGGCGCTCCTCATCTGAGCATTGTAGTTCGCCCGCAGAGCACTTTACATCCACATATGGGGTATGTTCTTACTCAGAAGAAATGGGTATACAATTTTTGGGGGGCTTTTACTCCTCTTACCCCTCGTGAAAATGAAAAATTTGGGGTAACATTAGCATTTTAGTGACATTTTTAACCCCTTAAGGACTCATGACGTACCGGTACGTCATGAGTCCGCTCCCGATCTATGACGGGCCCGGCCTCTAACAACGGCCAGGACCTGTGGCTAATGGCGCGCGGCACTGATCGCAGTGTGGCGCGCTATTAACCCTTTAGACGCGGCGTTCAAAGTTGAACGCCGCGTCTAAAGTGAAAAGTGAAACCATGCCGGTTAGCTCAGGAAGCTGTTAGGGATCACCACGGCGAAATTGCGGCATCCTGAACAGCTGCTGGACACGAGGAGGGTCTCCTACCTTGCCTTCTGGTGTCCGATCGCCGAATGACTGCTCAGTGCCTGAGATCCAGGCATGAGCAGTCAAGCGGCAGAATCATCGATCACTGGTTTCCTATGAGAAACCAGTGATCAATGTAAAAGATCAGTGTATGCAGTGTTATAGGTCCCTATGGGAGCTATAAGGCTAGGTTCAGACTACGGAATTTCCGCCAGAATTTTCGCTTTGAAATTTCCGGCAGAAATTCCGCTTACTATAATGCATAGTGTAGTGAATGGTTTTCCGTTCACAAATTCACACTTCGGAATTTGTGAAGCGGAAAATCCGGATGAAAAATCCGCTAGAAAATTTCCGCCTGAAGAAAGGGGTTGCTCTTTCTTCAGGCGGAAATCCTAGCGGAACACATAGCAGTCTATAGGAGACTGCAGTGTCCGCGCGGTCCTAGCGCCGACTAATTCAGTCGGCGCAGGCGGAACTCGGAATCTCCGGGTGGAAATTTTCTGCCCGGAGATTCCGTAGTCTGAACCTAGCCTAACACTGCAAAAAAAATGTGAGAAAAAAAAGTGAATAAAGATCATTTAACCCCTCCCCTAATAAAAGTTTGAATCACCCCCCTTTTCCCATAAAAAAAACAGTGTAAATAAAAATAAACATATGTGGTATCACCGCGTGCAGAAATGTCCGAATTATAAAAATATATTGTTAATTAAACCGCACGGTAAATGGCATAAGCGCAAAAAAAATCGATCAATAAGTCCTATCAATGCAAAAAAGGTACCGCTAAAAACGTCAGATCACGGCGCAAAAAATGAGGCCTCATACTGCCCCATACCCAGAAAAATAAAAAAAGTTATAGGGGTCAGAAGAGGACAATTTTAAACGTATACATTTTCGTGCATGTAGTTACGATTTTTTCCAGAAGTACGACAAAATCCAACCGATATAAGTAGGGGATCATTTTAATCGTATGGCCCTACAGAATAAAGATAAGGCGTCATTTTACCGAAAAATGTACTGTGTAGAAACGGAAGCCCTCAAAAGTTACAAAATGGCGTTTTTTTCCAATTTTGTCTCACAATGATTTTTTTTTCCGTTTTGCTGTAGATTTTTGGGTAAAATGACTGATGACATTACAAAGTAGAATTGGTGTCACAAAAAATAAGCTATCATATGGATTTTTAGGTGCAAAATTGAAAGAGTTATGATTTTTTAAAGGTAATGAGGAAAAAACGAAAATCCAAAAACGGAAAAACCCCGAGTCCTTAAGGGGTTAAACGACAACTCATCAATCACCTCTGGGATGTTAAGGCTCACTGTACCCCTTGTTATGTTCCTTGAGGGCCCACAGAGCACTTTACTGCACCCACAGAGCACTTTACATCCACATATGAGGTATTTCCTTAATCAATTTTGGGGGACATTTTCTCCTATGACACCTTGTGAAAAGAAAAAAATTGGGGTAAGACCAGCATTTTAGTGAAAAAAATAAAATTTACCAATTTTATGTCCCACTTTAATAAAAGTTCTTTAACGACCTGTGGGGTATTAAGGCTCACTGTACCCCTTGTTACTTTCCTTGAGGGGTGTAGTTTCTTAAATAGTTTGCCATATGGGGAGGTTTTGCTGTTCTAACACCATGAGGGCTTCCTAAATGAGACACGCCCCCAAAAAACTATTTCAGATAAATTTGCTCTCCAAAATCCCATTGTCGTTCCTTCCCTTCTGAGCCCTGTAGTGCACTCGCAGATAACTTTACATCCACATATGAGGTATTTCATCATTCAAGATGAATTGGTTTACAATTTTTGTGGGTCTTTTTCACCTTTTATCCCTTGTAAAAATGAAAAAAGTGGGGCTACATGAACATGTTAGTATAAAAAATGTAGATTTTGAATTTTCTCCTCCACTTTGCTGCTACTTCTATGAAACACCTAAAGGCTTAACAAACTTTTTGAATGTCATTTTGAATACTTTGAGGCGTGCAGTTTTCATAATGGGGTCCAATATGGGGTATTTTTAACATAAAGACCCTAAAATTCACTTCAAAACTCGACTGGTCCCTGAAAAATTCCTGTTTTGAAAGTTTCCTGAAAAATTGGAAAATTGCTGCTATAATTTGAAGCCCTCTAATATATTCAAAAAGTAAAAAACATGTCAACTTTATGATGCCAACATGAAGTGGACATATTGTATATGTGAATTAATATATACTTTATTTGGGATGTCCATTTTCCTTACAAGCAGAGAGTTTCAAAGTTAGAAAAATACAAAATTTTCATGAAATTTGTGGAATTTTCACCAAGAAATTATGCAAGTATCTACGAAAATGTACCCCTATCTTAAAGTAGAATATGTCATGAAAAAACAATCTCGGAATCAAATTCTTAAGTAAAAGCATCCCAGAATTATTAATGCTTAACCTCTTAAGGACGCAGGGCGCATGGATACGCCCTGCATCCCGAGTCCTTAAGGACGCAGGGCGTATCCATACGCCCGTGGGAATTCTGGTCCCCACCGCTAGCCGGTTGGGGACCGGAGCCGGATGCCTGCTGAAATCGTTCAGCAGGCATCCCGGCATATCGTCCAGGGGGGTCATTATGCCCCCCCATGTCGGCGATCGCCGCAGATCGCTGGACAATTCAGTCCAGCGATCTGCGGCGATTCCGGGTCAATCGAGTCTCCAGTGACCCGGTGACCCGGAATTACTGGCTGTTCGGGGCCGTCTCTGACGGCCCCGAACAGCCAGAGCCTGCAGGGGTGAGGTGGCACTGGTGCCACCTCACGATCACCCTGATTCGTCGGCCGGATTACCGGCCGACCAATCAGGGCGCCTGCTGCGGGTGTCACTCCCGCACTCGCTCCGCCCCTCTTCCGGAGGGCGTGAGCGGGTGCGGGAAGACGACCCCGGGTGCTGGGGACCCCGATCCCCGGCGTCAATGTTGGGGTCGGGGCCCCAGGAGCGACGGCGGCGGCGAGGGACAGTCCTGCGACGGAGCAGCAGCAGGAGGTGAGTTACAGCCTCCTGCTGTTGCTTAGTAACAGCTCCCAGCATGCAAAAAGGGCATGCTGGGAGCTGTAGTTATGCAACAGCAGGAGGCAGACCACCACAACTCCCAGCATTCCCTTATGGGCATGCTGGGACTTATGGTTTTGCAACAGCTGGAGGCACATTCTTTCTATGGAAAAGTGTACCTTCAGCTGTTGTATAACTACAACTCCCAGCTTGTACAAACAGCTAAAGTGCATGCTGGGAGTTGTAGTGGTGCATCTGCTAGTTGCATAACTACAACTCCCAGCATGCCCGTTGGCTGTCGGTGACTGCTGAGAGTTGTAGTTTTGCAACAGCTGAAGGCACACTGGTTGTGAAACTTAGAGTTTTTTTTTTACCTAACTCAGTGTTTCACGACCGGTGTGCCTCCAGCTGTTGCAAACTACAACTCCCAGCAGTCACCTTACACCATGCACCGTACATGCTGGGAGTTGTAGTTTTGCAACAGCTGGAGGCACACTGGTTTTGAAACACTGAGTAAGGTCACAAATTCCGTGATACATAACCAGTGTGCCTACAGCTGTTGCAAAACTAAAACTCTCAGCATGTACAGTCTGTCAGCGCATGCTGGGAGTTGTAGTTTTGCAACAGCTGGATGTCCCCCCCAATGTGAATGTACAGGGTACACTCACATGGGCGGAGGCTTACAGTAAGTATCGGGCTGCAAGTTTGAGCTGCAGCAAATTTTCTGCAACAGCTCAAACTGCCAGCGAGAAACTACATGTGAAAATGTAAAGTTTTTGGGAAAAGAAGCATTTTAGGTAAATTTTTTTTATTTTTTTTACATATGCAATAGTCGTGAAACGCCTGTGGGGTATTAAGGTTCACTTAACCCCTTGTTACATTCCCCGAGGGCTCTAGTTTCCAAAATGGTATGCCATGTGGGCTTTTTTTGCGGTCCTGGCACCATAGGGGCTTCCTAAATGCGGCATGCCCCCAGAGTAAAATTTGCTTTCAAAAAGCCAAATGTGACTCCTTCTCTTCTGAGACCTGTAGTGCGCCAGCAGAGCACTTCTCACCCCCATATGGGGTGTTTTCTGAATCGGGAGAAATTGGGCTTCGAATTTTGGGGGGTATTTTCTGCTTTAACCCTTTGTATAAATGTAAATTTTTTGGGAAACCAAGCATTTTAGGTACATTTTTTAAATTTTTTTTACATATGCAAAAGTCGTGAAACACCTGTAGGGTATTAAGGTTCACTTTACTCCTTGTTACGTTCCCTGAGGGGTCTGGTTTCCAAAATGGTATGCCATTTGTTTTTTTTTTGCTGTCCTGGCACCATAGGGGCTTCCTAAATGCGGCATGCCCCCAGAGCAAAATTTCCTTCAAAAAAGCCAAATGTGACTCCTTCTCTTCTGAGACCTGTAGTGCTCCAGGAGAGCACTTTTCACCCCCATATGGGGTGTTTTCTGAATCGGGAGAAATTGGGCTTCAAATTTTGGGGGGTATTTTCTGCTATTACCCTTTTTAAAAATGTAAAACTTTAGGGAAACCAAGCATTTTAGGTAAAAAAATGTTTTTGTTTTTTACATATGCAAAAGTCGTGAATCACCTGTGGGGTATTAAGGTTCACATTACCCCTTGTTACGTTCCCCGAGGGGTCTAGTTTCCAAAATGGTATGCCATGTGGGGGTTTTTGCTGTTCTGGCACCATAGGGGCTTCCTAAAGGTGACATGCCCCCCAAAAACCATTTGACGCTCCTTCCCTTCTGAGCCCTCTACTGTGCCCGCAGAACCCTTTACATAGACATATGAGGTATGTCCTTACTCGAGAAAAATTGGGTTTCAAATACAAGTAAAAATTTTCTCCTTTTTACCCCTTGCAAAAATTCAAAAATTGGATCTACAAGAACATGCGAGTGTAAAAAATGAAGATTGTGAATTTTCTCCTTCACTTTGCTGCTATTCCTGTGAAACCCGTAAAGGGTTAAAACGCTTACTGAATGTCATTTTGAATACTTTCGGGGGTGCAGTTTTTATAATGGGGTCATTTATGGGGTATTTCTAATATGAAGACCCTTCAAATCCACTTCAAACCTGAACTGGTCCCTTAAAAAAAAGCGAGTTTCAAAATTTTGTGAAAAATTTGAAAATTGCTGCAGAACTTTGAAGCCCTCTGGTGTCTTCCAAAAGTAAAAACTCATCAATTTTATGTTGCAAATATAAAGTAGACATATTGTATATGTGAATAAAAAAAAATTCTTTGGAATATCCATTTTCCTTACAAGCAGAGAGCTTCAAAGTTAGAAAAATGCAAAATTTTCAAATTTTTCATCAAATTTTGGGATTTTTCACCAAGAAAGGATGCAAGTTACCAAAAAATTTTACCACTACGTTAAAGTAGAATATGTCACGAAAAAACAATCTCGGAATCAGAATGATAACTAAAAGCATTCCAGAGTTATTAATGTTTAAAGTGACAGTGGTCAGATTTGCAAAAAATGGCCGAGTCCTTAAGGTGAAAAAGGGCTCAGTCCTTAAGGGGTTAAAGTGACAGAGGTCAGATGTGCAAAAAATGCTCCCGTCCTTAGGGTCAAAATGGGCTCTGTCTCCAAGGGGTTGATTACAGGTCCAGCATCCTGACAGTGCATCCACCCGCTACCCACCAACCTTTGCTCCCACACCCCCCACTACACGCCACACTTCTTTTTGAGGTCTGTGACAGTACGTCGCATTGTTTCAGTCAACTGCCGCTCCTCCACCAATGGACGGAGTCCAGGGGGCAGCAAAATTAGCTTTTGCCTAGAATGGCAAAAATCCTTGCACGAGCCCTGCCCTGATCACACACCATTTTACAGTTTCATGATATGCCCTTTTGTTCCCAAGATATAAGAGTTTATGGTTTATTTAACAATTTAGAAAATTAGTCAGATGGGCGTGAACTTAATTTTAATAATGAGAGGGACTATCAGGTGATTGGTGGAATTATACAGTGGGTGTGTGTGTAAATGTTTTACATTGAGGGGCATGTATGCTTAATACACACCCCCTGACTATGTAAAACTCTATAATATTAAAATTAAGTTCTCGCTTCTGTCTGATGTCCTGAATTGTCAAACAAACTATAAACCTGAAATATGAAGGAAAAGGAGGTCAGATCAAGAAACTGTAAAAAGGTGTGGAATTGGGGCACCATAAGCTATCCTATTCTTTATTGACAGGTACATATCTTATTTTTTGGTTGGCCACAGCAGTCAATGGTATCCTACAATGAGATGTAAGCAATAAACTATAATATATATAATCATACTTTAATGGTTATTGCAGCCAGAAGCATGTATCACTTGAGATGAGTGTCCCTCACATAATTTGTTTTAGGAGGATTCGCTCAATATAACCTAGCGAGTTGGATCTGGATTCAAGAGGCAATATGTATGCAAACAGGACTCCCTCCCAACTCCTGTACACTGAGTAATGAGCCAGATCTTGTATGCCCCACTTAATTACAACTGAATTTTTGAGGAAATTCTAAGTGGAATTCGATCAGAATTAGCTGATTTACACATCTCCATTTGTTATATATATAAAATGGATGTAAGGCTGGTGGTTGGCAGCCGTCAGCATGTGCCGCGTCCCACTTCCTACCTCAGCCGAACTACTCGCATAGCTTCTCCTCGCTGCAGGCTCTGGACTGTTCCCTCGGCACCTCAGGGGGCGGCATTGTCTGATGCATCCAGTAGGGGTTGCACAAGGGCTCCCTCTTTAAGAGTCCATGTGCTCCTCTGATTCTGATTCTGCAGTCTGTTTGACTACGCCTCTCTGAGCCAGCAAGCTTGTTCCATCTAGCTGCACCCAGCTATTCAGCTCTGCTGTTTTAACGGCACCAGCTCTGCTAAGAACCTGACCTGATCTGCTGTGTCTGACTCCGTCTGCTGTGATCTCCCATCTCCAGTGTCAGCTCACTCTCACCTGCCTATGTCTCTGGTGCTTGGCTCGGGATGTTTTGGCCTGCTCGGCCATCTGCCACTTACCAGGACCACTCTTGTGGACACAACCTGGGGTTCTCTTGAATCTAAGACCAGCTTTAGCATCCTAGAGTGGGATAAAGGGTGAAAACCAGGAGAACACTTAGACTCCGCTCCCAGGTTTGGCCCTACACCAAACCGGAAAGTAGCACTGCAGGTCCACATTCATTGGGGGCGTTACACTGGACAGTTGATAAATGCTAGAAGGGGGGTATGACCACCAGGACCATTCACGAGAATGGGGGACCCTTGTCCAATGTACCCCAACTGTAAGACCTTGGATTAACAGAGTTTGCATGGAGTGGTTGCTGGGCATTCAAAATCTATGGAAAATGTGCTTAGCTGTTTCTGTCAGTGCTGTACACTTTGAATAGAAAGAACAGCAGGGTACATGCTCCTCCTAGACCTCTAACCATCCAAAACATATCCAGCAGACAGGTGATAAATGCTTCTGATTAGAATAAACTTTTAATGAGCATTTCATTCCATATGCTGTCCCTTACCTGGGCTCATGCTCATGGCCCCATTATGGCTCTACATTTTACAGATTAATTTAGAAGGTTGTCATAGAGGTCCATTGGTACTCTAATGTACAAATCATGCTCCATGTGACTGGCATGTTTGGAGAATCTCTCTATACACATGCACCCCAAATGACAAGCATAGTCCAGGGCCTCCCCAAAAACTTCTTAACTATTGTAAATCTGCCATTAGTTTATCTGAAAAGCCACATGAACTTCAATCCACATAGACTTCTTTCTCCTGTAATTGTTTCTCTCCTGCATTTTTTCCTCTCCTCTGATAACCAATGTGCAGTTTATATATAATAAGGAGCTGTTGGAAAAACAATTATCAGATTTAATAGTGGAACTTCACTTTAAAGTGGAACTTCACTTTAAATGTATAATATATTTATCACGTATTCTCAGCTTATTAGAATCAAAATATGTAACATGAATTTGCAATGCCATTTAAGCTTTTGTTTACCTTCGTATATTATTCCATGAGACTGGTTGACCTTCAAATCAAAACTTCTATAGTTATAATTCTGCTGCAGTCATTCATATGAATAATGACTGCTGAGACAGATGACCTATTGGAGCCTGACTACTTCAGGCCTTCCAATGTAATGAGACAGGCTGTGTCTTGTAGTACTACAATATTTGGGTAACAGCATATTACTAAAGCAAACTTATTGTTTCAAGTAACCTTTCAGGATAAGCTGCTGTGTGTGTACATAGAGAGTAGCACTATTTCCGCCTTTTATTTATCTTGTATATGTCCTTCTCACCAGTTTTCCCCTCTGCAGGTTCCATCGCTAATAATTAGTTGTCCCTGAGTGAGTGTGTGGAGCTTAGCCTCGATGATGTTTCCTGTACACTGCACATACAGAGGAGATCCTGTCCCCATATATTTCTATAAAACACACTGAAAAAGGGCATCAGCAGCAATGGAGGACATTATCAAGTCGTACTGAGCAGTGCACCTTGTGAAGCCAGCACTGAGGTGAGATTTGGTACTTATTATAAACTCCTCTCTCTCAGTGTCACTCTCCATCCACTCTCCCCCCCTACCAATTTCAAAGACTTCTATCTGCAGCATGTAATTTGATCCCTTAGTGTGTCTGTCATCTTCAGATTTGAACTGATTTTTTACAGTGAATGATGGGTTTCAGGAGATGAGGAGCCAGAAAGAAGTCTGATAAGTGGAGAAAAGAGTATTTTTCTCTGATAAAATATATTACAAAGTTTCTAATTGCTTGTATTATTGATTTGTTAAAATGACAGTGGCTATATAAAATGTGTTTTCATTTTTGCCTGTATTCACCAAAAAGTAAATCATATAAATGTATTCCAGCCAAAGTATCCTTTATCCCTAGGATAAACGAGAAATGTTAGATCAGTGGGGGTTGATCCACGAGAATCGTCACTGATTTACAGGGTGGGAACCCAATCACCCAAGCTGCAGATCCAGGGCTAGGAGGGATTTGAATTGCCCATTGGTGGCGCATATATGTCACTGACAGAAATAGATAACCACAGCAGTTTACAGGGGTTTTCCCAAAATTAACAGGGGTTATGCCGCCTTTTAATCCTCAAGTCCTCAAGTAAACCATTCAATGCTTCAATAACTTTCACCACCACTTTGAAAAGCATGGCGTATGAAAGTATGAACAGCCTTGCAGTCAATGTGAGCATTGTTGAGGTTGCAGTGCTCCCAGAAGCATTGCAGTTACTGCAAACAGCTTATTGTTAGGGGTGCTGGGACTTGACCCCCACTTATCTAACATTGGTGGCCTGTCCTGAGGGTAAATCAACAAATTAAAAAGGTGGGATAACCCTTTAACTATTATTTTTCTTTTGGTAGATCAGACAATACATCAGAACATCCACGTGATATGTCCAGTGCTGGTAAGAAGAAGACACTTTCAATGCATCTATTATTACTGGCTGGCCTGCAAATAATCAGGGGTCATTATACAGTCCCTACACAAAAGACTGTATGGTGAAATAAGGGGGGGGGGGCAGGCTTGCACAGTGTATTGGCACAAGGGCAAAATCTCATTGCGAAGCATAAAAGGCTTACCCTCTATGGTCAGTTGTCCGAGGCCTCACAGTCCAGTCTTTGAATTGACTTTGACCAGATAATTCTGCCAAGAGTTTGGGTTGACTTTTGTTTCTGAAGCCTGGCCGAAGTCTTTGTAGGTCTGGATAAGGACTGTTACCAAAATAGGATCAGTGCAGGAATGGCCACTTAATGGTCTTAAGGTGGATTTTTCTGAATAGAATATGTGAGGAGTTTTATAGCACAAGAAAAAAAGAAGAGGTGAAACAGGGCAGCTTTGTCTTAACCCCAGAGAAGACTGGAAAGAGGTCAGTCTTCCAGCCATTCACCAACACAGTGCTGAAAATATTAAAGTGTACCTGTCGTTAACAAAAACGTTTTATATAAAGTAGATAATACCATTATATGTATATTTGTAGTATACGCTGGTTAAAAATTGTGTATAATTTTTGTCCCTACAGCTATTGCCTGTGTGTCTCTGTGAGGAGATCAAATACAGGAAGTGTGGGTGGACAAGCAGGGCTCTGTGCACTGAGGACAAGCAGGGCTCTGTACACTGAGGACAAGCAGGACTCTGTACACTGAGGACAAGCAGGGCTCTGTGCACTGAGGACAAGCAGGGCTCTGTACACTGAGGACAAGCAGGGCTCTGTACACTGAGGACAAGCAGGGCTCTGTGCACTGGGGACAAGCAGGGCTCTGTGCACTGAGGACAAGCAGGGCTCTGTACACTGAGGAGAAGCAGAGCTCTGTACACTGAGGACAAGCAGGGCTCTGTACACTGAGGACAAGCAGGGCTCTGTACACTGAGGACAAGCAGGGCTCTGTGCACTGGGGACAAGCAGGGCTCTGTGCACTGGGGACAAGCAGGGCTCTGTGCACTGGGGACAAGCAGGGCTCTGTGCACTGAGGACAAGCAGGGCTCTCTACACTGAGGATAAGCAGGGCTCTGCGCATTGAGAACAAGCAGGGCTCTGTACACTGAGGACAAGCACGTGTAACACTCACGTTTCTGAAGACAGGAACCCTGTCGTATGTGGATCCGCTGGACCTGTGTGGCAGATGACTCGGACCATTCCAGGGAGCGGAGTCTAAGGTGCCGCTGGTTTTCACCAGAGCCCGCCGCAAAGCGGGATGGACTTACTGCTGCAGGCGCCACCCAGGTCGCTACCCCTGGCGTGGCTGAGGAGATGCGAGGCGCAGGAGGGATAAGGCAGCTCATAGTCTGGATAGCAGAAGGTCAGGGCAGGCGGCACAGTATCGTAGTCTAGATGTAGCAGGAGGTCAGTAGGCAGGTGGCAGAGGAGCAAGGTCGAGTCACAAAGCAAGAGATCAGATACACGGCAAGGCAAGAACAGGAATGCTTTCTCTCAGGCTCAAGGTAACAAAGATCCGGCAGGAAACTGAAGAGGGTGGAGGAATTTATAAATGAGCCACAGGTGGAGTACACTAATGAGCATACTGGCCCTTTAAATCTTAAAGCTCCGGCGCGCGCGCCCTAGGGGACAGGGACACGCGCGCAAGAGCAGAGACGGAGGCAGGAGAAGCACCCGGAAAGTGACAGACTGGGGCTACAACAGGTAAGGCGACCGTGCACTCACGGCCAGCGTGTGCAGCCAGAGTGCAAAACGTAACATTACCTTTTGGTCTCCCCCTCCTTTTACGAAATAGAAAACTCCTGAGAAGGTCAAGGTCCAGGATATTCTCCTCATGCTCCCAAGATCTCTCCTCAGGACCGTAATCCTCGACCAAAAAATATTGTTTACCTCTCACAGTTTTTGTAACAATAATCTGTTTAACTTTGTAGATGTCAGAAGAGCCGGAGACAGGTGTGGGGACAAGATTCATATGAGAGAACCGGTTTATGACAAGAGGCTTGAGGAGAGAGACGTGGAAGGAATTGGGAATTCGTAACGTAGCAGGTAGACGGAGTTTGTAGGAGACAGGATTGATCTTTTGTAGAATCTGGAAGGGACTAAGGTAGTGGGGAACAAGCTTGTAACAGGGGATCTTGAAGCGGATGTACTTGGATGAAAGCCACACCATGTCACCAGGAGAGAAGGACGGAGGAGGTCTTCTACTTTTATCCGCTTGCGCCTTCATACGTGAAGAAGCCTGGGATAATGACTGTAGGGTCTGTTGCCAGATGGTGGAGAAGTCACGGACCAGCTCATCAACAGGAGGCACACTGGAGGAGACAGGGAGAGGAAGAGGAGAATGGGGATGGAGTCCGTAGACAACAAAAAAGGGGGACAACCTCGTGGACTCAGAATCCTTATGATTATATGAGAATTCAGCCCAGGGAAGATGGTCAACACAATCATCTTGGCAAGCTTAAATGAAATGCCGAAGTTAAGTCTCAAGGATTTGATTAACCCTTTCCACCTGACCTTTGGACTGAGGGTGGTATGCCGAGGAGAAGTCCAGATTGATGTCCAGACGGTTACAAAAGGCTCGCCAAATTTAGAGACAAACTGCACACCTCGATCCGAAATGATATGCTGAGGAAGACCATGTAAACGAAAGACATGCAACAAGAAGTACTTCGCCAACTGCGGGGCAGAAGGAAGACGTGGTAGAGGAATGAAATGAGCCATCTTGGAAAACCTATCTACAATGACCCAGATGACAGTGTTATTAAGAGATGGTGGCAAATCGGTGATGAAATCCATGGCGATATGGAGCCTGGGAGTCTCTGGAATGGGTAAAGGCTGTAAGAGTCCTGCAGGTCTCTGTCGAGGAGTTTTGTCACAGGCACATGTTTCACAGGACCGAACAAAATCACAGAAACATCACGTTCAAGATGGGGCCACCAGTAGTGCCGGGAAATAAGAAGTAGAGTCTTGCGTATTCCAGGATGTCCTGCTGTTAAGGAAGAACTACCCCATTTCAGGACCTTGCGTCTCAATCTGGCGGGCACAAAGAATTTTCTCGGAGGAACTTACTGATCTCGGCAGGAGCGGCAGGAATCAAACGGTTAGGAGGAATAATATGCCTAGGAGTGGAGTCCAAACCAATGACGGAGAGAGCATCAGCCCTGATGTTCTTGTCTGCTGGATGGAAGTGAATGAAGAAGTTGAACCTAGAAAAGAAGTGACCATCTTACCTGGAGGGGGTTAAAATGCTGAGCAGACTGATGGTATAGAAGACTCTTATGATCGGAGTAGATGCTGACCGAATAAGAACCTTCCAATAAATGTCGCCATTCCTCCAAAGCTAGCTTGATAGCAAGAAGTTCACGATCTCCAATGCAGTAATTCCTTTCAGCAGGAGAGAATGTCTTGGAGAAGAACCCACAAGTTACACTCTTGTCCTTGGCGTTTTTCCGAGTGAGAACGGCACCCGCTCCAATAGATGAGGCATCAACCTCCAAAGCAAAGGGCCTCTCCGGATCAGGTCTTGTAAGCACGGGAGCAGAGGCAAATGCAGACTTTAAACGGGAGAAGGCCTCTTCAACCTCTTGAGGCCAAGATTTAGGATTAGATGCCTTCTTTGTGAGAGCCACAATAGGAGCAACCAAGGATGAAAAATGTTGGATAAACTGACGATAATAGTTAGCGAATCCCAGAAAGTGTTGAATAGCCCGTAGTCCCGAAGGACGAGGCCAATCCAATACTGCAGACAACTTATCTGGATCCATCTGCAGTCCCTGATGAGAGACAATGTAGCCAGGAAACGGAAGACTAGATTTCTCAAATAGGCATTTCTCCAGTTTGGTGTAGAGATGATTCTTCCGTAGTTGCTGAAGAACCAGACGAACATGAGTACGATGCTCCTCTAGGTTGGAAGAGAAGATCAGGATGTCATCTAGGTATACAACAACACAGGTGTAGAGAAGATCATGGAAGATGTCATTGACAAACTCTTGAAAAACGGCTGGAGCATTGCAGAGACCAAAAGGCATTACAAGATACTCAAAATGTCCATCACGAGTATTGAAGGCCATTTTCCATTCATCTCCCTTGCAGATACAAATGAGGTTATACGCACCGCGTAAGTCCAACTTGGAGAAGACCTTGGCACCACGTAGACGATCAAAAAGTTCTGAGATAAGAGGTAGAGGGTAACGGTTCTTGACCGTGATTTTGTTAAGTCCCCTGTAGTCAATGCATGGACAGAGTGAGCCATCCTTCTTCCCTACAAAGAAGAAAACTGTTCCAGCAGGAGAAGAGGACTTACGGATAAATCCTTTTTGGACATTCTCCTGGATATAATCAGCCATGGCTTTGGTCTCAGGAACTGATAGAAGGTATATCCTTCCACGAGGAGGAGTGGTACCAGGCAGAAGATCAATAGTGCTGTCGTAAGGATGATGTGAAGGCAGAGACTCAGCTTGTTTCTTGCAGAAAACTTCAGAGAAATCTTTGGTAAGGTGGCGGCAGGCCAGGTAAAGGAGGAAGACGAGAAACAACTTTACGCAGAACAGGTTGGAGGCAAAAATTTGGACAGGATTGTCCCCAGCGAATTATTTCTCCAGATCTCCAATCCAGTTGCGGGGAATGGCGTTGCAGCCAAGGAAGATTCAAGCAGAATCTCAGAAGTACAGTGTGGCAGAAAATAGAATTCAATGTTTTCTTTATGCGATACTTACAGTCCAGATTTTGTCCATTAACAGAGGAGATGTAAAAGGGCTTGGAGAGGCGAGTAAGGGGAAGATGATACTTGCGGACTAAAGCCGCATCAATAAAGTCACCTGCTGATCCAGAATCCAAAAATGCTGTAGTGCTGAAGGAAAACTTGGCTGAAGCGAAGACTTGTACATGAATAGTTAAGCGTGGAGAGGTAGTATTCACACCCAGGGACGCCTCCCCACGTACTCTAGGTGCGGGCGAACTGTACAGTCCTTGAGAAAGTGCTCCAGGCTAGCACAATACAAGCACAAATTCTCATTGCGTCATCGTGATCTCTCCTGTTGCGACAAGACCGATTTCCTTGTATAACCTCTTCAGCAAGAGACGCAGGAAACTGAAGAGGTGGACGTTGAAACACTGGGTTCAGGGGGGCAGATTCCCTCTCTAAGCACAGTTCCTCCTGTCTCTCAGCAAAACGCACATCAATGCATGTGGCCAAGTGGATAAGTTCTGTCAAAGAAGATGGAGGATCACATGCTGCAAGGGCATCTTTAATCCTGCTTGACAGTCCTTTTTTGACTGTGGCACACAATGCCTCATCATTCCAGGCAAGTTCAGAGGCTAGAATGCGGAATTGAACCGCGTAGTCACCAATGGTAGAATTCCATTGACAGAGGTTCAGCAACGCCGTCTCAGCTGAAGAGGCACGTGCGGGTTCCTCAAAGACACTGCAAAATTCTGCAAAGAAAGCGGACAAATTGGAGGATACTGGATCACCACGGTCCCAAAGGGGTGTAGCCCAAGCCATTGCTTTTCCAGATAGTAGACTAATGACAAAGGCCACCTTACTACGTTCCGTCGTAAAACAGTTCAGACATGAGCTCCAAGTGCATGGAGCCTCTGCACGACTTGGAATCCCCATCATACTTGGAAGGCAAAGCCAGGCGCAGCTGGGAGCCAGAAGACACTGCAGGAGCTGGAGGTGGGCCAGAATGTGGTACCTGCTGCTGTTGCAACCCCAAAAGCTGCTGCATCATGGCTAAAAGTTGAGAAAATTGCTGTGCCTGTCAGGCCACCTGCAGCAACTGACGTGCCACAATGGAGGGAAGATCCGCAACTCCAGGCAGGGGTACCTCAGCAGGATCCATGGCCGGATCTTACTGTAACACTCACGTTTCTGAAGACAGGAACCCTGTCGTATGTGGATCCGCTGGACCTGTGTGGCAGATGACTCGGACCATTCCAGGGAGCGGAGTCTAAGGTGCCGCTGGCTTTCACCAGAGCCCGACGCAAAGCGGGATGGACTTGCTGCTGCAGGCGCCAGCCAGGTCGTTACCCCTGGCACGGCTCAACCACACAAGCGGCTGAGGAGATGCGAGGCACAAGAGGAATGAGGCAGCTCGTAGTCTGGATAGCATAAGGTCAGGGCAGGCGGCAGAGGAGCAAGGTTGAGTCACAAAGCAAGAGATCAGATACACGGCAAGGCAATAACAGGAATGCTTTCTCTCAAGCTCAAGGCAACAAAGATCCAGCAGGAAACTGAGGAGGGTGGATTAATTTATAAATGAACCACAGGTGGATTACACTGAGCATGAGCATACTGGACCTTTAAATCTTAAAGCTCCAGCGCACGCGCGCCCTAGGGGACGGGGACACACATACCGGAGCAGAGAAGCAGAGGTGGAGGCAGGAGAAGCACACGGAGAGTGACGGACTGGGGCTACAGCAGGTAAGAGGACCATGAGCTCATGGCCAGCGTGTGCGGCTGGGGCGCAAAACGTAACAGCAGGGCTCTGTACACTGGGGACAAGCAGGGCTCTGTACACTGAGGACAATCATGGCTCTGTGCACTGAGGAGAAGCAGGGATCTGTACACTGAGGACAAGCAGGGCTCTATACACGGAGGACAAGCAGGGCTCTGTGCACTGAGGACAAGCAGGGCTCTGTACACTGAAGCTCTATGACATGCTCCCATCTCACACAGCAGGATGATTGACAAGCCAGGAGCCTTCCCAAATCCCTGCTTGTCCTACCCTCACTTCCTGTATTTGGACTCCTCGTAGAGATAAACAGACAATAGCTGCAGGGACAGCATTTTTTCACCCAAAAATATACACATTATTTAGTCAATAATTATACATATAATATACATATACAGTACAGTGGTCCCTCAACATACGATGGTAATTTGTCCCAAATGAACCATCGTTCGTTGAAACCATCGTATGTTGAGGGATCCGTGCAATGAAAAGTATAGGAAGTTATACTCACCTGTCCCTGCTGCTCTGGACCGTCTCCACTGCCCTGTATGTCGCCCTCCATCACTGTCGCCGCGTCCCTGTGGTGTCCCCGCCGCTCCAGACTGTCTTCTCTGCCTGGGATCGTCACTCTTCATCGTCGTCATCACGTCGCTGCGCATGCTGCTCCTATTGGATGACAAGACAGCGTGCACGGCGACGTGATGACGACGAAGGAGAGCCACGGCGATGCAGGGTATCCTAAAGAGAATGGTCGGAGTGCCGGGGACAGGTGAGTGATCATCACTGGACCACACGGGGCATCTTAAACGGCTATCCGGCGGCAGCTGAAGCAGTCTGCCCTGCCGGATAGCCGTTTATGCGATGGCCCCGACATGCAAACGCATCGCATGTTGATGCTGCCTTCAACATGTGATGGCCTCTGAAAGGCCATCGTATGTTGAAATTATCGTATGTTGGGGCCATCGTAGGTCGGGGGGTCACTGTAATGGTATTATCTACTTTATATAAAACATTTTTGTTAAGGACAGGTACACTTTAAGGTACATAAAATAAATTCTCCCCAGCCCGATCCTCGGCAGTACTTTTTCCATGAACACACCTGAAACACGATTAAAAGGCAATAACCCTCTCCAGTAATAAAAGTTTAAATCTTCCCCCTTTTTTAAATTTTTTCAAATAAAATGATGTAAACAGAAATAAACATAAGCGTATTTGGTATAACCATGTGCTAAAATGTCTGAACTATTATAATAAAGCATTAATAAAACTGGTAAAAGTTAAATTGCTTACTTCATTGCTTACTTCATTGCTTACTTTGGTTACTTCATACACCAAAAATAAAATTGACTAAAAGCGATCAAAAAGTCACATCGAAACAAAAATGGTACCAATAAAAACTTCAGATCACGACACAACAATGAGCCTTCATGCATCCCTTTCTTACAAAATGTTAGAATTTTTTTAAGTAGTAGAATAAAAGAAATACCTATATAAATTGGGTGTCATTTTATCTGTGAAGTGCACTGCGTAAAACCCAAAATTAGCTAAATTGTGTTTGTTTTTTTAATAAAGTAAATTTTATGAGTCTGGCAACCATCATCAGCTCCAAGAAAGGTAAAGTTTGCTTCTGTACCCTAACAGCTATCCAATGGTGTCTTCAGCTCTCAACAGAAAATAGAGCTAATAGATTACCTTTAAGGAATGTGGATTCAAATTCACAAATCAAATTGGAACATTTTTTTTTTCACGTGGGATTCAATAAATTGTACAGGCAAATTACATCTGGTGTTTTAATATGGGCAAATCCCAGACCTTCTGCAGCTTGACTCCGATCACCACAAGTAATTTTTGTTTTTTCGGCCGTAATATAGATACTAAAGTACACCCATTGTATGGCCATCTGAAAGCTGCTGTACTCTAGTAGTAACAGATTCTTACATTGATAATGGAGGGGTGGTAAGTCATTCTTTACCACTAGGAGTCACTACCATATAAGGTAGGCATAAAGGTGCCAATCGCTGCACCAATTAATGGGGTATTCCATGAAAAAAATATGAAAAAAAATCAAAGGCTTTGTCAGCTGCTGAAGTTGAGTTGTTCTTTTCTGTCTGACCACAGTGCTCTCTGCTGACACCTCTGTCTGTCTCAGCAACTGTCCAGAGTAGCAGCAAATCCCCATAGCAAACCTCTGCTATTCTGGAAAGTTTCTGAGACAGACAGAGGTGTCAGCAGAGAGCACTGTGTTCAGACAGAAAAGAACAACTTAACTTCAGCAGCTGTACTAGTAGTACTAGTAGTATTAAGATTATTTAATAGAATTAATCTACAAATCTGTTTAACTTTCTGGAGCCAGTTGATATGAAAAAAAAAATTTTTTTTCATGGAATACCCTTTTAGGGTATGTTCACACTGAGGAATTGGAGAGGAATTTCCACGAGTAATTCTGCTGCTTTTTCCTCTCCAAATCATTCAGCAGTGAAACCCCCCATAGAGCTGTGCAGAATTTCTGCCCCTCAGTTCACACTGAGTAATTTCCTCAAGCAGAATTCTGACGAGGAAGTCTGTTCCGCTTGAAGAAAGAACATGTTCTTTCTTTCAGGCGGAATCAGCTTCGTTCTCCCATAGAGATCAATGTTATATATTTTTTTTCAGTCAGAAGCATTTCCACGCGCAATCCGCGCGGAATTCGGGCGGAATTTCCGCATAAAAAAAAGAAGAGTATTTATGAATAAAAAAAATACATATATTACGCCCACTCTCCACCCACTTTTTATTCAGCAGCCATTTTGGCTGCTGGAACTCCTCCCACTCTTCCTCCCACTCTTGATACTCCTCCTCTTCTCCTCCTCCGCATGAAACCTGCATTTCCGCACAGAATTCCGTGCGAAATCGCTGCTAATTCTGAGCAGAAAAAAACTGTATTTTGGGGTGGAAATCTTCAGCGTGATTTGCGCCCCAATTCCTCAGTGTGAACATACCCTTAAGCCCTTTTTTCCCAGGAAGAAACTGTAACAGGAAAAAAAGCCTTGAAATATGAGTTGATGTCATCCTCTAAACACTTTGTATTTTCTCATTCCTTATTACATTATACAATGGTGGTTTTAGGGCAGAGTAAGATAATTTATTGGACTATCTTAAATTATTGTGCAGCTTTACATCATGACTAGTGTTGCTCCCGAATATTCGCAATTTGAATTTTATTCGCGAATATCGTATATTCGCGAATTCACAAATATTCACGAATATAGCACTATATATTCAAAATTACGAATATTCGCTTTTTTTTTCACAGTACACATCACAGTGATCATCCCTCTCTTCTTCCAGTGGTGGTCTAAAGAAGGCTCTAATACTACTGTGTGAGACCGCCGGGCAAATATTCGCATATGCGAATATTCACATATGTGAATATTCGCGAATATTGCTCCCTCCCTTCTGCTGCTTCTATCAAGTTACACTGGTATACTTGCTATAAAGGTCATAAATTTTCACATGTGCGAATTTTCGCATATACGAATTTTCGCATATGCGAATTTACGCATTTGCGAAAAAAACGTGAATGTTACGAATATGCAAATTTTGTGAATATATGACGAATATTCGTCCATAAATTTGCGAATATTCGCAAATTCGAATATGGCCTATGCCGCTCAACACTAATCATGACTGGTTAAAAGATATTTTATAAATTTGAAGAAAAAAAATGGCCCTCACTATTTACAAGTTGTAGTCTGCTGCGGCCACACATTATTCATACTTTTCCCTACGATCCAGTATTTCATAGCTCTCTGTTGGACAGTTTCTTGATGGATTACATTTTTTTTTAATACAACAAAAATCGAAAGTTAAGAAAATAGGTGTTTTACTGCCATTATGTAGGAACCGTAAATGCCACAAATAGATACATATATTGAAGGTTGTTGGTTAATTAATGAGACAATGGGGCTGGCACCGCGCCGGCAGAAAGCAAAGGGAAAATGATGGAGCCAAGTTCTCGGAGTCACCAGCTGAGTGCACAATTCCACATGCAGTAATTACTCCGCTGCTACAGACAAAGAGGGTTTCTAAAAAGCAGATTTTATAGAAGGACATGAAGGCTAGGAAGAAAGGGGGAGCTCAGTGGCTACAATATATACACCATTTAGTTATTACTAGCAGGGCTTTTCATACTAGATAAAGTGCCTTCTCTGGTTATTTTTTTGGCCTGTCATTTCAGCCTTTTGATCATGAAACAGCAAGAGGCCGTACAGAAAAGAATTCCCTCAACTTCATCTCCTACGACAAACAAATATAATATCTGGGCTGCCAAAATGTAACATATCAAAGAAAATGACAGGCTTTACAATTACTGAGCCCAAGTCCTTTTCAACCATAACAAGTTGATATCTTATATGAAAAGAAAATTGAATTCACTTTGCATTCACTTCCAGGCAGTGGAAGAGAGAGGTGGTGTCTGGTAACTATAAAAGAAAGTATACTAAGCGATTGTCTGAGCTAGTGATTGTGTGTCTGTATACAAGAGTGTGAAGTATACAAGGGAGTGTAAGTAAGCCATTACGGGACTTCTTGTTAATCCTCTGGGCGTGAACTGTGCACCAATTAGTGCTGTGCGCACGATTATGGTGGCAGGGGCCAATCAGCGGTGCCCCCTGCTCCTAACACGCCCCTCCCTTGCTATTGGCCGGCATTAGCTGAAAGCCTGGAGACCAATACGGGTTCCAGTCCAGGGGTGGGACAGAGTGTTACAGTGTTGTGGTTTAATTTTTAAAATAGGTCCATTGTGGTCTATGGGGATCTCAAGGCATGTGAAACCGTAAGATAAGCAGACTGTATCCGCAACACAGTGAAATGGAACACAGTCTTGGGTGAGATAGGCCCAGAACGGCCTCCCTCTAAACAGTTAACTGGAGTGCTAGCCACTCCTTTACTGTTAATACTGTAACTCTAAACTGTCTGGTTCTGCTGAATCACTTGTTCTGCCTGCTCCACTGCTCCCCCAGACCCCCCTGCTACTCTACCCGGTTGTTCTACCAGACCCGGAGGGTTGGCTGCCCCTCCAGCCTGGGTTCCCTCTCCCAGTCTATATCCGACTTGGCTCAAGTCTCCCGTTATGTGGGACTGCCTTGGAGAGGCCCTCCCTACACCGGCCCTCCGGAGGGTCCCGCTCTCCCCCTATTCTGACGCTCTCGCAGCATCATAGGGGTGTGTCATCTGACTCATCCCCCGAGTCTTCTGGCAGGCACGGGCGCTCCCCTCGCAGGCATCGCCCCGTTAATCCGACCTGTAGCAAGCATCGCTTCTCTAGAGAATGCTCCCAGGGTCGCCGCTCTGGCGCTCCAGACCCGCGTACCAGGTCCGTGTCTCTCTCTTCCAGGGCCGCCTCACACGTTCCCATTTACCTGGAGAACTTGTGGAAGAAGTTCTGATTCGGCCTCCGACTCAGAGGACCGCACGGATGTGCCTAATGTGGTGTACTCATTGGTTGCCAATAACAACCTATAAGGGGTGACCCCCTTATGGGGACAACCCTCACTAGAACCCTCCCTATAAAATATTTACTTTATTAGTATTGATTAAAATATGTGACCCCAAAGAAAAAGTTAAAATCTGCAGTGGAAGGGGAAGTGGTTGGTACATAGTTGGCTGCGCCTATACCTGTAGAGACAATATCACCTACTGGCTATAGTCTTCTGGAGCCAATAAAGTAGCCTAATAATGGCTGATTGATACTTACCCTGGCTGTCCTTGGGGGAGGGACGCTGGGGGATGGGGTGGAGGTGGAGTCCGCCGGAGCATCGGGTAGACTGTAAGGAAGAGAGCATGTAGGAGATTAGCGATCTTGGATCACCATAAGAATCAAGGATTTAAAATTGATAGACTGGCAACCTATTATACAAACAGGAAACATATGTAGGTATACACTTATCGTGAGGACATATCATCAGGACCACGTATCCATCTGACTAAACTGTGTGAACAACAAATGAGTGTAGCCTGTTTAGATACCAGGAGCCCACTGACTACATTTCCTATTCTGTTTGTAGAACAGTAATACATATCCCCCCCCCCCCTATATCACTATTACCACACTATACACTGGCTTTTCCTGTGTTAAAACAAGCCAAAGGGCTGAGTTATGGAGTTTCTCCCTGATGGTCTCTACTTGGATGCCTACAGTTACCACCTTGCATCAGTAACAGGTTTCAACAACAGCCAGACAGACACATATAGAACTGACCACCACCCTACATCAGACATAGCCTTAGAGATCAGCGCGATCGGCACACATAGAGTTAACTTAGTAGGTTCACATGGTAACAGTAAACAACCCAGATCTGCTCACCTTGTCACGGGAGTGGGGCCCTCTGACATGCGCAGAGAGGGCTGGAACTGGGGCTATCGGTGAAGTTTTCCCACATGCGCGAAATAACGCGCAAGTACGGGACTAAGCATTGAGCTCTCGCGATAATTAGGAGGTAAACAACGGCCACATGCCAAGATTGGCATGGGATTGGCCGCGGTAATATCGCGAGAAGCGTGACTATGACGTCTCGCTCGCCGATTGGCCACTCCAGGGACAGGAAGTACCGGCCATCAGAGCTTTTATAAATACCTGTCGGGCGTTTGTAAGCACAGTAGTCTCGCAACCCTTGACAAAGGTGATTCGTCACCGAAACGTCGGGGAGGCCTACGGTCCGAGTTTTAGTTAGCGTGGCACAGGTGTTCTTTAGGAACAAAGGAGTGAGGGACAGCTGAGCACCAGTGGACACTGGAATCACCAGTGGTCCATAGAGTGGAGTTGAATACATGCGCAGCTGCCCCTAACACCCTCTAGTGTGTGAATTCCTTCACACTTGATAATATACATTCCCCTTCCACTGCAGATTTTAACATTTTCTTTGGGGTCACATATTTTAATCAATACTAATAAAGTAAATATTTTATAGGGAGGGTTCTAGTGAGGGTTGTCCCCATAAGGGGGTCACCCCTTATACGTTGTTATTGTCAAATTTGCCCTGAATACTCTCAGGGGCACTTTTTTGAGTTTTGTACTCATTGGTTGCGGCCATAAGAGACACCTTCCAGCTAAAGGACCCAGGAACTTTGGACGTGGTCCAGAAGTTTCCTTTCATGGTGTCCGACCTCTTCCAGGGCTGCCTCACCTCGTTCCCATTCACCTGGAGAACTTGTGGATGAGGTTTCTGATTGGGCCTCCGACTCAGAGGACCGCACGGATGTGCCTGATGTGGTGTACTCAGTGCTTGCGGCCATAAGAGACACCTTCCATCTAAAGGGCCCAGGAACTTCGGACGTGGCTCCAGAAGTCTCCTTTCTTTGTGCCTGACCGGCACTCAAGACTTTCAGCTCTCACGCTGAATTTTACTCCTTGCGGGTATCCGCCTGAAGTCACCCTGACAAGAAGTTTCCGGAAACGAAGAATGTTCAAGCGCGGTATTCCTTCGCCAAGGACCTCATTGCTCGGTGGACCTCCTCTCCAACTGTGGATCCGCCGGTCTCCTGCCTCTTTAAGGTGCCTTCCCTTGGCTGATGCGGCTGCCTTCAAGAATCCAGCAGACATGAAGGTGGATATTTTGGCAATCTCTGCCCTTGAGGCAGCACGTTCTTCCTGCTTTTGCTTCTGCCTGGGTGTCAAAGGCCCTTTTAGTATGGTCTTCCAACTCCGCCAGGGTAGTTTTCAAGATCCCTCTGTAGGATTTATTTAATCTAGCTCTCCGATGCTCTGCAGCCGGAGATTTTTCTGTGTTCTGCTTCCATGTGCAGCCACTGTGCTGCCTTTACCACAAGCTACCTGGTAGCCACCGTCTCTTCATGTGGCTTTAAGCCTGGAATGTGGACGCCACCTTTAGGAAGTGAGGCGACGGGTGGAAAAAGAGTTCTTTATTACCTCTGGTAAGACTCACAGAACCGCTTTCCGTCCTAAGTTCTCCTTCCGGTTCTGCAGACCTTTGGTGCCAACGAAGGGTACCAATAAAGGGTCCAGCCAGGCGCCTTCATGGGAAGAGGACTCCTCTTTCCGATCACATTCCTCCCGGAGGTCGGCTATCCGCTCTGGCCGTTTGGCGGCCCCATCAGGCACCCGTAGGCCTTCCTCGGCCTCTCTCGGGTGGTTGGTCGCCTCTCACCCTCCTGGATGCCTGGACATGCAGCTTATGGGGAACGTTTTTCGAGGTTTATTCCAACCTCTCTGTGGTCTCCTAGAAAGGCGTTTCTGTTCGCCCAGTCTTGGTTCTCGAGTATCTCAGCCAGCATCTTGCGTTCCCATCCCGAATGGAGTCTCTCCGTTCGGTGCTGGCGTCCATGGTTCAAGGGGAGTTTTCGTTCCTCGGTGGACATCAAGGATGCCTGCCTCCACTTCTCATTGTTTCCCGATCATCAGCGGTACCTTCGCTCTGCAGTTCCGGACGGTCATTTTCTATTGTGGTTATCCATTTCGGTCTGGCCACTTCTCCACGGACCTTTACCAAAGTCCTGGCGCCTGTGATAGCCTTTTTACGGACAACAGTTGTTTCCGTGATTCCTTATTTGGACTATCTCCTGATCTGAGCTCCAGACAGGACCCAGATCCTGGAATGTCTTAGTCTCAACCTCCAGACCTTGTCTCACTTTGGTTGGATGGTCATTTGGGACAACCCCAACCGCTCTCCTGGGGCTCCAGTTCGATGCGGCCTCTGCCCGCTTTTGACTCCGCCGACTCTTTTCAAGAGTCTGATGCCTTCGGCTCCCTGCTCCAGTTTCCATTCGCTTTTGCATGGATGTCCTGGGTCGATTGGCGGCGGCCGTGGAGGCTGTGCCATTTGCCCAGTTTCATCACCGACCTCTTCAACTGGTGATTTTCTTCCAGTGTGACAGGTCTCCATTGTCTCTCGACTGCAGGATCGTTCTCTCTCGTCAGTTTTGTTGGTCCCTTCTATGGTGGCTTCGTTTTCCCCCTCATTTTTTGGGGGTGTTCCTTCCTTTCCATCCCTGCCAGTCTGTAAGGCTGGGGAGGTGTTTTCAGGGACCGCCCTTTCTGGGGTCTTGGCCCCCCGAGAAGCTTTTTCCCCTTCAACATTTTGGGGCCTAGGGCAATTCTTTCTTTGCTTGCTTATTGGGAATTTCCCTCCTGGGTCGGAACTCAGGTTTCCGGCCATCTCAGTTATCTTCAGTCTGGCCGTCCCTGGGATGTGATCTTCTTGGCCGGTCCTCAGTCGTCCATGGCCACTGGTCCCTACATCCAGGGGTGTTTGCTGTGATCTGCAACCCCTGGGGTGCTCCAGGCGTGGACCTCTGCTTGCCCCGCCACAACCGAAGCGTTCCTCTCTCTTGGTCGAGCCTTGCCCTACCTTGTCTATTTGGTAGTCGGGCTTTGCCCTACCTTATCTGTTTCCTCCCTTTCTTCTCTTTTCAGGGTCTTGAGAAAACTCTCAGTGGGACGTTTCCGCCATTCTAGTGGCCCAGCGGGCTTGGTACGTCGTCATGGTCAGGCTCCTGAACATCTTAACGTTGCGCCTTCCCTATCGTCCAGACCTCCTATCTCAGGTCTCCTGTGCCACCCCTATTACCGTCTCTGCTTTGACGGCGGTTTTGATAGCAGCTGTTTCTCTTCCCAAGTCATTCACACCATGCTCAAGGCTCGTAAGTCCTCCTCGGCAAAAATTTACCACCGTACCTGGCGGTCTTATTTTAGTTGGTGTGAAGCTCAGGTCTTGTGTCCTGTTACGTTTTCGGTTTCCCGTCTTCTCTCCTTCTTGCAGTCGGGATTGGAACTGGGGTTGTCTCTCAGTTCCCTTAAGGGTCAGGTTTCGGCCCTTTCTATTCTTTTCCAGCGTCCTCTGGCTTCTAATTCTCATGTCCGGACCTTCCTTCAAGGAGTGGCGCATGCTGCCCCTCCTTATCGGTCACCTTCTCCCCCTTGGGACTTGAATCTGGTTCTTGGGGTACTCCAAGGTGAACCTTTTGAACCCCTTGGGGAGGTGTCCCTGCGCCTCCTTTCTTGGAAAGTGGCGTTTTCTTGTTGTTATCTCCTCCATTCGGAGAGTGTCTGATTTGGCAGCTCTCTCCTGCCGTTCTCCGTTTCTGGTGCTTCACCAGGACAAGGTTGTCTTCCGGCCAGATGCTTCCTTTTTGCCTAAGGTTGTTTCAGCATTTCGTCTCAATGAGGACATTGTTCTTCCGTCCTTTTGTCCCGCTCCTTCTCATTCTAGGGCGCATTTACTCCACAAACTGGATGTGGTTTGGGCTGTTAGGTATTACCTCTCTATCTCTTCTTCATTTCGTCAGTGCGATTCCTTTTTTGTGCTTACGGAAGGTCGTTGTAAGGGACAACCTGCTTCCAAGGCTACCACTTCTCGGTGGATCCGGTTTCGGAAGCCTATCGCTGTAGGTGGAAGATTCCTCCCCTCAGGGCTGTGGCTCATTCTACCCGTTTCTGTTGGAGCATCCTGGGCTCTCCAGAACAAAGCCTCGGCCTCGCAGATTTGCAAGGCGGCTACTTGGTCGTCTTTGCACACTTTCTCAAAGTCCTACCGGGTTCATACCTTCGCATCGGCTTATGCTAGTCTGGGCCGTAAACTGCTGCAGGCGGCAGTGGAACAGCCGTCTGCCTGACTGATTATCTGCCCACCCAAGGGACGGCTTTGGTACGTCCCACGGTCTGTGTCCCCCAATGGAGCGGATAGAGAAAAGGAGATTTTTTAACACTTATCGTAAAATCTCGTTCTCGAAGGATCCTTTGGGGGACACAGCTCCCGCCCTTTTGGGTTTCTCTTTGGTTTTCTGTCCGAGGGTGTGTTCAGTTATGTATTTTCTTCTGGTTCTCGGACAGTTCGTGTTTTTTCCTTGACCTGTCGGTTTTCTCCTATTGCTCTGGTACTAAAACTGATTACCTAAGGGCCTGGAGGCGGGTATATCCTGCTGGGAGGAGCCGACTTCTTTGTTGCCATAGTGTCATACCTCCTAGAGACAGCAGCATACACCCACAGTTCCCCAATGGATCCTTCGAGAAAGAGATTTTAAGGTAAGTGTTAAAAAATCTCCTTATTTGATTGTTTTTTTTACTGTTAATTTTTGAAATCCCCAAATCTAGTATGGCCTCCATGTTGGAAAAGGCAGTCCAGTGTGCATCTTGCACAATGTATGCATTTCTTGAACAGCAGTTTGAGGGTGCATATTGTTTTGTGAGATGTGTGCGTGTAGCTCATTTGGAAGCTCAGATCCCGGATTTAGAGGAGCAACTTGCAACACTGAGACACATTGAAAACTTAAGGAGGAGTCTCCTGCTCACTGAGCAAGTACTCTCTCGGGTAGAGGTGGGGGAGGATAGTGGTACAGAGTCGCAGGACAGGCAGGCAGCTAGCTGGGTTACAGTTAGAAAACAGGGAATAGTGTCAGGGAGGCTAGTCCTGATCTGGCCACCCCAACAAGTTTGCACGGTTGGCAGATGAGGGGGATGCCATTTTAGAGCTAGCGGTACTGCAGCAGGACTCTGCCTCTTACCGCAAAGGTGGTGTCTGCTCCAGTAAGGAGGGAGGGAGGAGTGAAGGGCAGGCCAGACAGGTACTGGTAGTGGGGGACTCAATTATTATGTGGACAGACAGGGTGATCTGTCCCAAAGACCGGGATCGCCGAACAGCGTCTTGTCTTCCTGGCGCTCAAGATTGGCAGATCGGAGAAAATCCCCATAGCAAACACATGCTGCTCTGGACAGTTCCTAAAATGGACATCAGAGGTCAGCAGAGAGCACTGTGAATAGAAGTCATTTACAAATATGTTTAACTTTCTGGCACCAGTTGATTTAAAAAGAAAAAGTTTTCCACGGGAGTACCCCTTTAACATTATAAATTGCAATAATGTCCTCAAAAACAAGGATACTGACACTAAATCGGAGACTTTTAAAATATTATAAGGTTATACCTTATGGAAATAAAATGGTCAAAAATAAAAGAAAACCAATATGGATGAATAAAAAATGTTAAGGGGGCAATAAGTAACTAAAATAAAGCATTTAAACTACTAAAACAGGATGGCAGTGAAGAAGCATTAAAAAGCTATAGAGAAAAATTTAAAACATGTAAAAAAAAACAGATAAAATCCACAAAAATAGAGACAGAAAGATTTATTGCCAAAGAGAGTAAGGGTGCGTTCACAAGGAGTAAATGAAGAGTAATTCACGCAGAAAAATTTTCGGTTGGAAAAAAGATTTTTTTTCTCGCGGGAAATTGCGGACATGGGGGAGAAAGAAGTGAAGGGGTTTTCAGCCATTTTCGTGCAAATTCCGTGCGAATTCCGCACAAATTGCCCACGAATTGTGCACGAATTCCACGTGAAAACTATGTCGGGCGGAATTTTTTTTTACCATTGACTTCAATTGATTTCTGCTAGCGGATTCCGCTTGAAGAATGAACATGTTCTTTCTTGAAGCAGAACGGAATTCAGTGTCGGAATTCTGCTAGCAGAATTTCCGAAGTGTGAACAGGCCAGCAGAAATAACATTAAAGTCAATGGGCAGAGGAGATGTGCATTAGTTTGTAGCGGAGAATTCAAGAGGAATTACTCGAGTAAATTCCTCTTGAATTACTCCGTGTGAACACACCCTAAAACTAACCCCAAAATGTTCTTCAACTATATAATTAGCAAAAAGGTTAAAAATGAAAGTGTTGGTCCTTTAAAAAACAATAAAGAAGAAATTCTAAACGAGGATCAGGAAAAAGCTGCTACGGTGCTGGATGTGGATCCTCTAACCTGTGTGGCAGATGACTCGGACCGTATGGGGAAGCGGAATCTAAGGTGCAGCTGGTCTTCATCATTGCTGCGGCAGACGACACCCAGGTCGCTACCCCCCCGACATGGCTCGACCCACAGGGATCTGGCTTAAATAAGGTATGGGATGGACCAGACACCAATTAGTGGTGCACTGGCCCTTTAAATCTAGGATGCGGGGGCGTGCGGACAGAGAAGCAAAGAGCCAAGCAGCAGCAGGTAATGAACGGGCCGTGATTCACATGCGGGAGCGTCCCGCAATGCGAATTGCGGTATCGGTGGGAGAACGAGACAGCGAGCGCACACGGTCGGGGTGCGGGACCGGAGCGCTCACTGTGACAGTACCCCCCCCCCCCCCCCCCCTTTGGGTCTCCTCCAGCGGCTCCCAAGACCTTTCCTCCGGGCCAAATCCTTCCCAATCCACAAGGAAAAAATCTATATATATAAAACTCAACGTGTGTGTGTGTGTGTGTGTGTATGTATATGTGTATGTATGTGTGTATGTTCCAGCATCACGTCCAAACGGCTAAAGATTTTAACATGTCAACAACAAACAAAGGATAGGTGATTAACCCTTACTCACCCCGATTTACCAGGGGCGGGGTTTATGTTTAAAGTCCAATACAAGTCAAAGGGAAATATATGTTGCTGCATAACTTGCAATGGCTGGAGATATTTCCATAATACTTGGTCACATGTTACTTATATGTCCACTTAAAATATAGTATAATTAATTTAACCCTTAACTACCCCCATTTGTGAGGGTCAGGGCTTTTGTTTAAAGTCCAATGCAAATCAATGGGAAATGAATGTTCCCACATAACTTCTGTCCCCCTTAACTTACGGGTCGGGATAGGAGGTCGGGATAGGAGGAAGGGATAGGAGGAAGGGATAGGAGCTCGTGATAGGAGGTCGCGATAGGAGGACGGGATAGGAGGACGGCATAGGAGGACAGGATAGGAGGTCGGGATAGGAGGTCGGGATAAGAGGTCAGGATAGGAGGTCGAGATAGGAGGTTGGGATAGATGGACTGGATAGGAGGAAGGGATAGGAGATTGGGATAGGAGATTGGGATAGTAGGTCAGGATAGGAGGTCGAGATAGGAGGTGGAGATAGGAGCAGGGAATTTGAGGATGGGATAGGAGGTCGTGATAGGAGGTCGCGATAGGAGGACGGGATAGGAGGACAGGATAGGAGGTCGGGATAGGAGGTCAAGATAGGAGGATGGGATAGGATGTCGAGATAGGAGGTTGGGATAGATGGACTGGATAGGAGGACGAGATAGGAGATTGGGATAGGAGGTCGGGATAGGAGGTCAAAATAGGAGGACGGGATAGGAGATCAGGATAGGAGGTTGAGATAGGAGGACGCGATAGGAGGACGCGATAGGAGGATGGGTTAGGAGGACGGGATAGGAGGTCAAGATAGGAGGTCGAGATAGGAGGTCAAAATAGGAGGACGGGATAGGAGATCAGGATAGGAGGTCGAGATAGGAGGACGCGATAGGAGGACGCGATAGGAGGATGGGATAGGAGGACGGGATAGGAGGTCAAGATAGGAGGTCGAGATAGGAGGTCAAAATAGGAGGATGGGATAGGAGATCAGGATAGGAGGTCGAGATAGGAGGACAAGATAGGAGGTCGAGATAGGACGAGATAGGAGGACGAGATAGGAGGACGAGATAGGAGGACGGGATAGGAGGACGGGATAGGAGGTCGAGATAGGAGGACGGGATAGGAGGACGGGATAGGAGGTCGGGATAGGAGGTCGGGATAGGAGGTCGGGATAGGAGGTCGGGTTAGAAGGAAGGGATAGGGGGTTGGGATATGACAACAATATATGAGGACGGGATATGAAGTCAAAAGCTTCCTCCTTTGTTTATTTTCCTTCCCAACAAGGATTAGAAAGGAAAAACCGGGCAACGCCGGGTACTCAGCTAGTATATATATAAAACTCAATGTGTGTGTGTGTGTGTATGTATGTGTGTATGTTTCAGCATCACATCCAAACGGCTAAAGATATTAACATGAAACTTGGCACACATGTTACTTATATATCAACAACAAACATAGGATAGGTGATTTAACCCTTACCCACCCCGATTTGCCGGGGGCAGGGTTTATGTTTAAAGTCCCATACAAGTCAATGGGAAATATGTTACTGCATAACTTCCAAACGGCTGGAGATATTTCCATAATACTTGGTCACATGTTACTTATATGTCCACTTAAAATATAGGATAGTTAATTTAACCCTTAACTACCCCCATTTGTGAGGGTCAGGGCTTTTGTTTAAAGTCCCATGCAAATCAATGGGAAATGTATGTTCCCACATAACTTCCGTACAGCTCGAGATATTTCAATACCTGGTACACATATTACGGGTCGGGATAGGAGGTCGAGATAGGAGGTCGGGATAGGAGGTCGGGATAGGAGGACGTGATAGGAGGTCGGGATAGCAGGTCGCGATAGGAGGATGGGATAGGAGGACGGGATAGGAGGTCGGGATAGGAGGTCGGGATAGGAGGTCGAGATAGGAGGTTGGGATAGATGGACTGAATAGGAGGACGGGATAGGAGATTGGGATAGAAGGTCAGGATTGGAGGTCGAGATAGGAGGTCGAGATAGGAGCAGGGGATATGAGGATGGGATAGGAGGTCGAGATAGGAGGTTGGGATAGATGGATTGGATAGGAGGACGGGATAGGAGGTAGGAATTGGAGGTCAGGATTGGAGGTCGGGAGAGGAGGTCTGGATAGGAGGTCTGGATAGGAGGTCGAGATAGGAGGTCGGGATAGGAGGTCGAGATAGGAGGTTGAGATAAGGATAGGAGGACAGGATAGGAGGTAGGTATAGGAGGTCGAAATAAGAGGCCGAGATAAGGTTAGGAGGATGGGATAGGAGGTAGGGATAGGAGGTAGGGATAGGAGGTAGGGATAGGAGGACATGATAGGTGGACGGGATAGGAGGTAAGAATAGGAGGTCGGGATAGGAGGTCGACATAGGAGGACGGGATAGGAGGATGGGATAAGAGGACGGGATAGGAGGTCAAGATAGGAGGTTGAGATAGGAGGTCAAAATAGGAGGACGGGAAAGGAGTCCTCCTTTCCCGTCCTCCTATTTTGACCTCCTATCTCGACCTCCTATCTTGACCTCCTATCCCGGATAGGAGGTCGAGATAGGAGGACGGGATAGGAGGATGGGATAGGAGGACGGGATAGGAGGTCAAGATAGGAGGTCGAGATAGGAGGTCAAAATAGGAGGATGGGAAAGGAGGACGGGATAGGAGATCAGGATAGGAGGTCGAGATAGGAGGACGGGATAGGATGTCGTGATAGGAGGTCAAGATAGGAGTACGGAATAGGACGGGATAGGAGGTATAGATAGGAGGACAGGATAGGAGGTCGGGATAGGAGGACGGTATAGGAGGACGGGATAGGAGGTCGGGTTAGGAGATCGGGTTAGGAGGACGGGATAGGGGGTTGGGATATGACAACAATATATGAGGACGGGATATGAAGTAAAAAGCTTCCTCCTTTGTTTATTTTCCTTCCCAACAAGGATTAGGAAGGAAAAAACGGGCAACGCCGGGTACTCAGCTAGTAATAATAATAATAAACATCAATGGTACCAGAGATGGGAATAAAAGAGATGTCTTTTTTAGAGCAGAGTTTATGGATGACAGGTTTCAAGAGGGATACATGAAAAGAATTCGGAATCCGGAGAGAGGAAGGCAGATGGAGAGAATAAGCCACGGGATTTGAACATTTCTTGATCTTAAAAGGACCCAAATAGCGAGGACCCAGCTTATAACAAGGTACCTTAAAGTGGATATATTTGGAGATAACCATACTCTGTCCCCAGGAGAGAATTCAGGAGAAGGACATCTTTTCTTGTCCGCCTGCGACTTCATACGGGTAGTGGCATATAGAAGGGAGTGATGAGTTATCTGCCCGATGGAGGCAAAATTCCGCACTTGTTCATCAGCCATAGGAACTCCGGAGGAAGAAGACAAGGGAAGAGGAGGATGAGGATGAAGTCCATAGACCACAAAGAAGGGTAAGGTCCCAGTGGATTCAGAATCCTTATGGTTGTAAGAAACTCAGCCCAGGGTAGTATATCGACTCAGTCATCTTGACAAGTGGAAACAAAATGGCGAAGATAGTCTCCCAACACCTGGTTCACCATTTTGACTTGTCCATTGGATTGTGGGTGGTCACCTGAGGAAAAATCCAACTTAACTTGGAGACGTGAGCAGAGAGCCCTCAAGAACTTAGAGACGAACTGGACACCTCAGTCGGAGACAATATGAGAAGGCAATCCATGAAGGTGGAAAATATGGCAAAGGAATAACTTGGCAAGCTGCAGTGCAGATGGTAATCCTGGTAGAGACATAAAATGAGCTATTTTAGAGAATCGGTCCATACAACCGAAATGACCGTATTGCCGCCAGAAGAAGGAAGGTTAGTAATAAAGTCCATAGCAATATCGGTCCAGGGCTGCTCTGGAATTGGCAAAGGATGTAGTAGACCAACAGGCTTGGAATGGGGGGTCTTGTCCCAGGCACAGACCGAACAAGAATGGACAAAATCAATGACATCCTTTTAAAGTAGGCCACCAGTACTATCGGGAGATGAGCTGCAAGGATTTACGTATTCCAGCATGACCGGCCAGAAGAGAGGAATGACCCCATTTCAGGACTCGGAGTCTTAAATGGGGCGGTACGTAAGTCTTACCAGGAGGCAAGTGCTGAAGACTTGCTGGTGCTGCAGAGATGAGACGATCAGGAGGAATAATATGTTGAGGATGGGACTCCTGGTCTTGTACATCTGACGATCTAGACAGAGCGACAGCACGAAGATTCTTCTCTGCAGGGCGGAAGTGGATGAAGAAATCAAATCTGGAGAAGAAAAGAGACCAACAAACCTGCCGGGGTTGAGACGATGGGCAGACTGGAGATAGAGCAAGTTCTTGTGGTCAGAATGCGATCTCCGATGGTATAATTTTTTCCACAGGGGAGAAGGTTTTTGAGAAAAATCCGCAGCTTACAGTTCTTCCTGTAGAAGACTTTTGCGTTAAGACTGCACCTGCTCCAACTGATGAAGCATCCACTTCCAAGATAAATGGCTTGCTAGGATCAGGTCTAGATAAAACAGGAGCAGAAGCGAAGGCGGACTTTAACAGTTTGAAAGCTTCTTCAGCCTCTGGAGTCCAGACCTTTGGATTAGCAGTCTTCTTGGTAAGCAAAACGATAGGAGCTACCAAAGTGGAGTAGTGACGAATAAACTGCAGAGAGTAATTGGCAAAGCAGAGAAAGCGCTGAATAGCTTTCAAGCCAGTAGGACGTGGCCAATCCAGACCTTGACTGGTGACAATATACCCCAGAAATGGAAGGCTGTTTTTTTCAACAGTACGTTTCTCAAGTTTAGCATAGAGATAATTTTCTAGGAGATGCTGTAAAACTTGGCGGAGGTGAAAGCGATGAGACTGGACATTGGGCGAGTAGATGACTATGTCATCCAAGTAGTCAATGACACAGAAATATAGAAGGTCAACTTTCTGATAAATCCTTTCTGTAGATTTTCTTGGAAATAGTTAGACATGGCCTGAGTTTCAGGAACAGACAAAGGGGCAATCATAAGGACGATGTGGTGGCAACATTTCAACTTGCTTTTCACTAAAGACGTCAGCAAAGTCCAGATGGATTGAAGGCAGACCGGGCAGAGAAGTAGTAGGAGACACCAACTTGGACAGAAGGGTATGAAAACAGTTGTTATAGTAGTAGGTTCCCCAACGAAGTACTTCCCCAGTCTTCCAATCAAGATTCGGAGCATGAGCTTCAACCAAGGAAGGTCAAGTAATAGAGTGGAGGTACAATGGGGAAGTACGTAGAAGGACAATTTCACCATATGCAGAACTCCAACTTGCATAGATAAGGGTTCTGTGCGGAATAAGACTGTACAGTCCAGTTTTTCCAGGTTGACCGAAGAGATGTACAGAAAAGTGCTTCAAAAAGTGGGATACTGTCAGACGATACCTATGTATTAAAGAGGCATCAATAAAATTTCCCGCGGAACCAGAGTCCAGGAAGGCAAGAACGGAAATAGTCTCTTTGGAGGGAAGAGAAAGCTGGACCATCAAATGTGGAGAGGTGGTATTCACACCTAGGGAAGCCTCTCCCACATACCCTAGGTGCGAGTGTTTCTCTGTGACTGTGGACGCAGAGGACAATCTTTGAGGAAGTGATCTGCACTGGCGCAGTACAGTTCATCTGCGAGTTCTTTCTTGCGGGGTCAGGTGATACCGATCCACCTGCATAGCCTCCACTGCGGGAGGCAACGTAGAAGGTTGGGGTGGTTGTTGGAAGACAGGTGCCAGATGAGTAAAGCGCTGAGGTCATGCAGGCTCCCTTTCTTGGCAAAGTTCCTCGTGTCGTTCAGAGAAAGGGACATTAATCCGGGATGCCAAGTGTATGAGTTCATTCAGGCTAGATGTCAATTCCCGGGCAGTGAGAACTTCCTTGATTTGACTAGATAGTCCTCTCTTGAAAGTGGCACACAGAGCTTCATTGTGCCAAGATAACTCCGATGCCATGGTACGAAATCGAATGGCATACTCGCCCACAGAGGAGTTGCCTTGAGAAAGTCTTAGCAAAGCCGTCTAGCGGAGGATGCTCGAGCTGGTTCTTCATAGACACCCCGAAATTCCATCAGAAAAGCCTGGAGATTAGTTGTGAGGGCATCACTGTGATCCCAAAGTGGGGTTGCCCAGGCCAAGGCCCTTCCAGTTAAAAGACCGATGACAAAGGCCACCTTTGCTCGTTCCGCAGGGAACTGTTCCGCCATGAATTCAATGTGCATGGAGCACTGTGCGACAAAACCACGACAGGACTTGGGATCCCCCTCATATTTCTCAGGAAATGACAAGCAGAGTTTAGGTCCAGAGACAACTGCAGGAGCGGGTGGCAGCACTGGAGCAGGAGGAGGCTGAGGCTGTTACGGTGCTGGATGTGGATCCTCTAACCTCTGTGGCAGATGACTCAGACCGTATCAGGGAGCGGAATCTAAGGTGCCGCTGGTCTTCACCAGAGCCCGCCTCAAGGCAGGATGGGCTTGCTGCTGCAGGTAACACCCAGGTCGCTACCCCGCGACATGGCTCAACCACACAGGTAGCTGGGCAAGACGAGGTACCGGAGGATGAGGCTGAATTGTAGTGAAACTTAGCAGGAGGCAGGCAGCAAAGGCAGGCAGCAAAGGCGCGTAGTCAAAAAACGTAGCAGGAAGGTCTGGATACACGGGTAAGGCAAACAGGCAATAAGGAACACTTAATCTCAGGCTAGGGGCACTGAAGATCCATCAGGGAAGTGGGGGAGGCTTAAATAAGGTATGGGATGGACCAGACACCAATTAGTGGTGTGCTGGCCCTTTAAATCTAGGAGGAAGGAGCGTAGGTGCAGAGAAGCAGAGAGCCAGGCAGCAGGTAATGAACGGGCCACGATTGGCATGCAGGCACGTCCAGCGATGCTTATCGCTGTATCGCCCAGAGGAGGAAACGGCGAGCGCAGACGGACCGAAGCACTCGCCTTGACAAAAGCAAATATATTAAACACATTCTTCTCCACTGTTTTCACAGAGGAAAATAAAATGGCAGGTGAAATACCGAGAGATAAGGTAAACTCCCCAATACAGGTCACTTGTCTAACCCAGGAAGACGTAGAGGTCACCTGTCTAACCCAGGTAGAAGTACTGTGCCTCCTCAAATAATCAAAGTAGACAAATCACCAGGTCCAGATGGCATTCACCCCATGTTCTAAAGGAATTAAGTAATGTAATAGACCCCTAATTTTAATATTCAGGGACTCTATAGTAACAGGGACTGTTCCCCAGGACTGGTGCATGGAAAATGTGGTGCCAATATTTAAAAAGGGGTCAAAAGGTGACCCCAGGAATTATAGGCTTGTTAGTTTAACCTCCGTTGTATGTAAATTGTTTGAGGGTTTTCTAAGAGATGCTATTTTGGAGTATCTTGATAAAAATAAGTGTATGACTCCATATTAACATGGCTTTATGAGGGATCGGTCCTGTCAAACTAACCTGATCATCTTTTATGAGGAGGTGAGCTCTAGACTTGACCAGTGGGAAATCGCTGGATGTTGTGTATCTGGATTTTTCTAAAGCATTTGATACGGTGCCACATAAAAGGTTGGTGTATAAAATGAGAATGCTTGGACTGGGGGAAAATGTGTGCAAGTGAGTAAGTACCTGGCTCAGTGATAGGAAACAGAGGGTGGTTATTAATGGTTCTTATTCTGATATGGTGACTGTTACTAGTGGGGTACCACAGGAGTCGTCTTGGGTAATATTCTATTTAATACATTCATTAATGACCTTGAAAGAGGGATTGAATAGTAAAGTAGCAATCTTTGCAGATGATACTAAACTCTGTAAAGCGGTAAACACTATAGAGTACAGTGCACTGTTACAAATGGATCTGGATAGGTTGGAGGTTTGGGCTGGGAAGTGGCAGATGAGGTTCAACCCTGATAAATGTAATGTTATGCATAAGAGAGAAGAAAAATCCCGCCTGGGATTATGTATTAAATGGGAGCACACTTGGGACGACTGACGTGGAAAAGGACTTGGAATCTTAGTTAACAGTAAATTTAGCTGTAGTGACCAGTGTCGGGCAGCTGCTGCCAAGGCAAATAAAATCATGGGGTGCATCAATAGGGGCATAGATGCCCACCACAAGGAAATCATTCTACCAGTGTACAAATCACTAGTGAGACCGCACATAGAATACTGTGTACAGTACTGGGCACCAGTGTACAAGAAAGATATAGTGGAGCTGGAGAGGGCTCAAAGACGGGAGGACTACAGTACCCAGAAAGATTATCAGAATTTGGGTAATTTAGTTTAGAAAAAAGAAGACTTAGGGAAGACCTAATAATTATGTATAAATATATTAGGGGACAGTACAGAGATCTCTCCCATGATCTATTTATACCCAGGACTGTATCTATAACAAGAGGACATTCTCAACGTTTAGAGGAAAGAAGGTTTCTACACCAGCACAGACAGGGGTTCTTTACTGTAAGAGCAGTGTGGCTGTGGAACTCTCTCCCTGAGGAGGTGGCCATGGTTAACTCGGTAAAATAATTTAAAAGGGCTCTGGATGCATTTTTGGAGAATAATAACATTACAGGTTATGTATACTAGATTTATAAAGGCAGAAGGTTGAGCCAGGGATCTATTCTGCCATATTTGGAGTCGGGAAGGAATTGCATTGCATTGAGGCCATCATCACATATGTCCAGCGTGCTGTAGAAAACACTGGAGGGGAAGTGGTGATTGAACTAATTCCATTCATTTGAATTGAACAGTCTATATTTATCTGGAGCCTCAATTCGGATGCCGCTGAGGCTGGACGGGGAACACATCTTGCAGTGTTTCCCCATCCGACTTTCAAAAATAACTGGGTGCTAGACCATAGTGCACTTTGCCATTAGATGTAGCTATACCCATGCAAGGGTGAAAATATATCGGTGGCTGAATCAGGAGATGTTGGTCATTCATTAGTGAGCACTTGGTAAGTACTGTTTGTAACTAATGCATTCGAAAAAAAAGTGGAGCTTGCTCCGAATTTGTACGAAAAATTGAGAATTAAAGGGGTATTCCAGGCCAAAACTTTTTTTTATATATCAACTGGCTCCGGAAAGTTAAACAGATTTGTAAATTACTTCTATTAAAAAATCTTAATCCTTCCAATAGTTATTAGCTTCTGAAGTTGAGTTGTTGTTTTCTGCCTAAGGCTGGGTTCACACCTCGTTTTGTACTTATGGCTCCCGTAAACGGCTGGGAGGAGGGGTGGGCGGGGCTTAATTGCGGTGCCCGCACTCAGCCGTCTGTGAGCCGACCGGAGTGAACCGCAGTCTCTGCTCGGCTGCGTTTTCGGCCGTATGCGGTTTCCCGACCATATGCAAAAACGCGGTCGACCATGTTTTTGCCTGCAGTAGGAAAACCGCATACGGCCGAAAACGCAGCCGACCGGAGGCTGCGGTTCACTCCGGTCGGCTCATAGACATGCATTAAATACGGTTCCCCTATACGGCTGAGTGTGGGCGCCGTGATTAAGCCCCGCCCACCCCTCCTCCCAGCCGTATACGGGAGCCGTAAGTACAAAACGAGGTGTAATCCCAGACTAACTGCTCTCTGATGACTCACGTCTCAAGAGCTGTGCAGTTCCCATGGGGATATTCTCCCATTATGCACAGCTCCCGGGAAGTGACATCATCATTGAGCAGTTAGACAGAAAACTTCAGAAGCTAATAACTATTGGAAGGATTAAGATTTTTTAATAGAAGTAATTTACAAATCTGCTCAACTTTCCGGAGCCAGTTGATATGTATAAAAAAAGGTTTTGCCTGGAATACCCCTTTAACTAAAGCAATTTTAAAACGTACATACTTGTCTAGTGTGAATTGTTTTCTATTTTGGACATTATGTGTAAAAGGGAACACATGTCCTGTTCATAGGTAAAGTAGATTTTTAGATTTCATAAAATATAGCTTTTATTATTTAATACAATAAAATACAATATACTGTTCATAGGTAAAGTAACTTCCATCCTGGAACTGTTCTTCTCCAACATTGATCTGATCACTTTCTGGTTTCCTTTCTGAGCTGTGACCTTGCTGTTGGCAGGCAACAGAACACACACTTTCCCACAATCCCTCTTGCTTGTATATGCAGTGAAGAACACCTACCATTACCTTCAGGAGATGTAGTTGAACTTAGCATGTGTGACCAACTTAACCCCTTGTAAATGTATGACGTTGCAGCGAGTAACTTCGTGCACAGCACGAAGCTGCTATTAAGCAATGGAAGAAGCTGCACTCGCTTCATGCCACAGACCAGCCAGTAATGGCATACATCAGCGATCATGCTGATGTCCCCCATTAACCCCTCAGATGCTGTGATCAATACAGATCACAGCATCTGCAGCAGTGCGGCACTCTAAATGGCTGATCTGATCGCCTGCAATCCTGCCGTGGGGATCAGATCACTTCACCTATCTCCATCTGTACTCACAGCATCTTCTCCTCTGGTCTAAGATCGAGCAGACGAGAGAAGAAGATCACTGATAACACTGATAACATATGCATAGAACTAAACAGTATTTGCAATCTGATGATTGCTATAACTAGTCTCCTATGAAGACTAAAAAAGTGCAAAATAAATGGGAAAAAAAATGGGAAAAAGCCCCTCCCCAATAAAGATTTAAATTACTCCTTTTCCCCATCAAATATAGCATAAAAAATTATAAATAATAAACATATTTGGTATTGCCACATGCATAAATTGAACTATAAAAATACAATGTTAATCATCCAGTACGGTGAAGATCAAAATTTCTGCTTTTTGGTCACATCACAGTGCAAAAAAAAATTATAAAAAGTGATCAAAAATAAGAAAGTTAGAGGTGGTCAAAATAGGGCAATTTTAAACATACTTATTTTGCATAAAAAAGTTTGAAATGTTTTAAAAGCAGTACAATAGTAGCAAAGCATGTAACCATGGGTATCATTTTAATCGTATTGACCCACAGAATAAAGAACAAAAACATGTAATTTTAAGTGTACAGCATGAATGAATTTCCCCCAAATTTGCAAAATTGCAATTTTCATTTAAATTTCCTTTACACAATTTTTTTGGGGGTTATCCATGCATTTTAGGGTAACATGAGTGATGTCATTACAAAGTTCAATTGATCGCACAAAAAAACAAGCCCTCATACCTACCCAAGGTAAAGCACACATGGAGACCCCAAAAATAAAACTACCAATCATACCCCAATAACCCTTCAGAATTGTAACAGCTGGAATAGTGGATCTGCTGTACCACTGAGCATAATGGTGAGAGCCGCACCAGGGAGCGGAGTCTAAAGAGCCGCTGGTTTTCACCAGAGCCCGCTGCAAAGCGGGATGGACTTGCTGTGGCAGGTGAACTCCCAGGTCGCTACCCCTGGCGCGACTTGCCCACAGTGGCGGCAAAGGTGAGGCAAGGCACAGACTAGTAAGAAAGGACTCTAGGTAAGGGACAAGCAGGAAGGTCAGGGCAGGTGGCTAGATACAGTGGACAGGAACGTAGCAGACAGAACTGGTACACGGTATAGCAAAACACAATTAGGAAAGGTAGCAAAAAGATCTGGCAGGGGTCAAAGGAAGTGAGAACACCTTATAGGGTCAGCGCCCGGCAATAGCCAATTACCAGTGCACTGGCCCTTTAAATTTCAGAGAGCCGGTGCGCGCACCCTAGTAAGCGGGTACGTGCATGCCGGCTGTCAGGAGAAACAGAGGAGCCAGGAACACAGTGGGGTAAGTATCCTCTGGCCGGCTGAGTGAGCCTGCAGCCAGACATGCGAGCCGCGGTGCTGCCTGTAACTGACACAGTACAGGGATGGGTGCGCCAGCGGCCAGCATGTCCAACCGCGGTGCGAGTTGTAACAAGAATCTACATCATAAACAAGCTGATCTGGAAAATCACACCAGTTTATAAATCTGGGCCATTTTTTCTTTGTCTGTTTTGTAGTTTTTTTTTTTTTTTTTTACTAGTTTGTGTTTTAAAAACCTTAAGGAAATAAATGTAAATAGGCCTGTATAAAAGTGTGAATCACCCCCATTTCCCCCTTTTTTTTTTTTATAAAATAATGTAAACAAAAATAAACATGAACATCTGGTATCCTCACATGCGTACATGACATAATTATTAAAATATAATATTAAAAAAAGAGTAAAAAAAATACCAAAATCAAATATTGCTTATTTTTGGCTACTTTATATGCCCGAAAATTTGAAATAAAATGTGATCAAAAAGTCATAGCATGGTACAGAGCACTGTAGTATGCAGGAGATTTTCACAGTGTGAATTCTTTATCACACCAAAATGAACATCACCAAATGCTAAATGATCAAACCCTCTTGGAGGGAATGTATCGTTGGTTTTACACAGTTTTTTTGTGGTAAAAAGATGTACATTTTTGCACACAATGCATTTAGTCTTATGTAAGAAAACAGCCTGAGCATACAGTGGCATGGTTACCTTTTTGCAGTGGTCAGGAATTTATCCCTTATACCTTTTTAAAAATAGTCGCAAATTTTTGAGCAAACACCTCAGAAAAGTCACAAATACACAGTAGTTGAGACATGGCTTAGCTTTTTGTGTGTAGATATGTCACAATTTTCTTTGCACAAAGAGTAAACCATAGAAAATTGTGTACCAAAGTTAAAGAATTTTAGGAATGGTGTACCTGCGTGAATTTATCACATGCCCTGGAACCATTTAATAAATGTGACGCATGTACACATTAACTTCACAAAAGATAATGGTGGACAAAAATCATTCCCAACACCAATGATAAATCCCCCCATGTGATCACTAAGGTTTTTTTTCTCATTAAGCAAAGTTGGTAAAATCAGATGTGTAGGGCATACATATATACGTAAAGGAGAACACATGTCCTGTTCAAAAGTAAAGTAACTTCCATCCCGGATCTGTTCTTCTCCCCCCAATGATCTGATCACTTCCTGGTTTCCTCACTGAGCTGTGACCCTGCTGTTGCCAGGCAAAAGAACACACATTAGTTATGCAGCTTACTAATCCATTAGGATACTTTCCCACGTACATCCGCAAGCATATTTGCTGTAGACTCATTGAAGTCATTAATCTGCTTGTGGATTTTCTGCTGCGGAAGACCTGCAGCGGATTATGTACATGTGAATATACCCTTAATATGTAATATTATTTACTTAATATAAGCCATGCCCACCTACCCAGTGCCAAAAAATAATCCTGCACCGGGGCATTCATGACCACAGGATCGACCCTGCTGGTATGATCAGCTCAGGAACGGCTGACGGCGACCTGTAGGCTTGAGAAAAAAACTTTCCGCAGGAAGGGCACAGTCCGGTGGTGGTATACCCTTCCGATATTCTGCCATGTGGAAATTATTTTCCACCTTACCAAATGCAGAAAACGGCACCGTGCCATCTCTACAATAAGAAAGTATAGGAACTACGTCTCTTGATAGGCACGGGGAGCGGCATCACAAGGCTGTGTGGGACATTCAAGATGCCCCACAATGTGTTTGGACAGTTTTTGGATCCAGTGTGACTTTCAGTTTAGGCATTGGCAGCTAATCCAGATGTGTCAGTAAGAACAACGTAGAATTATTGATGTTATGATGCTGATATTACTTCTGTAGCAAACACTCACAGTAATAATTGAGCAATGAGGGATAGAGGAAGGCTCACATCTGGCTGGCAGCAGTATATAGTGGGACAAAAAAGTATTTAGTCAGCCACCAATTGTGCAAGTTCTCCCACTTAAAAAGATGAGAGAAGCCTGTAATTTTCATCATAGGTATACCTCAACTATGAGAGACATCATGAGAAAAAAATCCATAAAATCACATGATTTTGGTCTGATTTTCAAAGAATTTATTAGCAAATTATGGTGAAAAATAAGTATATGGTCACCTACAAACAAGTAAGATTTCTGGCTCTCACAGACCTGTAACTTCTTCTTTAAGAGTCTCCCCTGTCCTCCACTCATTACCTGTATTAATGGCACCTGTTTGAACTTGTTATCAGTATAAAAGACATCTGTCCACAACCTTAAACATATATATATATATATATATATATATATATATATATATATATATATATAAATTCAAATTACCCAGAGGGTAAAATAACACTTTCTCAACTTCCCATTCAGGCTTTCGCCCTCCTGGGACTAATTTCCCAAACTCGGGAACCCTGATTCTAAAAATTATACTTTTATTTTATTTCTGTTAAAAGTTATAAATTTAGTGAGAAATCAAAAATATAATGTGGATTAAAACCACAGACATTGGGCCAATTTTGGGTTAAATATTATTCCCATGTATTCTTTCATATTGTAGTTCGATATATATAACTCCTCCAGAGTGCCACTTTTATTTCTATTGGAATATTTCCATTTAAATCAAATTCTACTAGATAAATGTACTTGTCACGATGCCGGCTGGCAGGTGGTGGATCCTCTGTGCCAGAGAGGGATTGGCGTGGACCGTGCTAGAGGATCGGTTCTAAGTCACTACTGGTTTTCACCAGAGCCCGCCGCAAAGCGGGATGGTCTTGCTGCGGCGGTAGTGACCAGGTCGTATCCCCTAGCAACGGCTCAACCTCTCTGGCTGCTGAAGATAGGCGCGGTACAAGGGAGTAGACAGAAGCAAGGTCGGACGTAGCAGAAGGTCGGGGCAGGCAGCAAGGATCGTAGTCAGGGGCAACGGCAGAAGGTCTGGAATCACAGGCAAGGAACACACAAGGAACGCTTTCACTGGCACTAGGGCAACAAGATCCGGCGAGGGAGTGAAGGGGAAGTGAGGTGATATAGGGAAGTGCACAGGTGTAAACACTAATTGGAACCACTGCACCAATCAGCGGTGCAGTGGCCCTTTAAATCGCAAAGACCCGGCGCGCGCGCGCCCTAGGAAGCGGGGCCGCGCGCGCCGGGACAGAACTGACGGGGAGCGAGTCAGGTACGGGAGCCGGGGTGCGCATCGCGAGCGGGCGCTACCCGCATCGCGAATCGCATCCCGGCCGGAGGTGGTAACGCAGCGCCCCGGGTCCGTGGAACCGACCGGGGCGCTGCAGTGAGGGAAGTGTAGCGAGCGCTCCGGGGAGGAGCGGGGACCCGGAGCGCTCGGCGTAACAGTACCCCCCCCCTTGGGTCTCCCCCTCTTCTTGGTGCCTGAGAACCTGAGGATCAGACTTTTGTCCAGGATATTGTCCTCAGGTTCCCAGGACCTCTCTTCTGGACCACAACCCTCCCAATCCACTAAAAAAAAAGTTCTTCCCCTGACCTTTTTGGAGGCCAAGATCTCTTTGACAGAGAAGATGTCCGAGGAGCCGGAAACAGGAGTGGGAGGAACAGATTTAGGAGAAAAACGGTTGAGGATGAGAGGTTTAAGAAGAGAGACGTGAAAGGCATTAGGGATACGAAGAGAAGGAGGAAGAAGAAGTTTGTAAGAGACAGGATTAATTTGACACAAAACTTTAAAAGGACCAAGATAGCGTGGTCCCAACTTATAGCTCGGGACACGGAAACGGACATATTTAGCGGAGAGCCATACCTTGTCTCCAGGGGAAAAAATGGGAGGAGCTCTTCTTTTCTTATCTGCGAATCTCTTCATGCGAGAAGAAGCCTGTAAGAGAGAATTTTGGGTCTCTTTCCATATGGTGGAAAGATCACGAGAAATTTCATCCACAGCGGGCAGACCAGAGGGCAAGGGGGTAGGGAGGGGAGGAAGAGGGTGACGGCCGTACACCACGAAAAACGGAGATTTGGAGGAAGATTCAGAGATTCTGAAATTATACGAGAATTCGGCCCAAGGTAGAAGATCTGCCCAGTCATCCTGGCGGGAGGAAACAAAATGTCGTAAATAGTCACCCAAGATCTGGTTAATTCTCTCTACTTGTCCATTGGATTGAGGATGGTATGCAGAAGAAAAATTTAATTTAATCTTGAGTTGTTTACAGAGAGCCCTCCAGAATTTAGACACAAATTGGACGCCTCTATCCGAGACGATCTGTGTAGGCAACCCGTGAAGACGAAAAATGTGTACAAAAAATTGTTTAGCCAACTGAGGCGCTGAAGGAAGACCAGGAAGAGGGATGAAATGTGCCATTTTGGAGAATCGATCAACGACCACCCAAATAACAGTGTTGCCATGGGATGGGGGTAAGTCAGTAATAAAATCCATACCAATCAGAGACCAAGGTTGTTCGGGGACAGGAAGAGGATGAAGAAAACCAGCGGGCTTCTGGCGAGGAGTCTTATCCCGGGCACAGATAGTGCAGGCTCGCACAAAGTCCACCACATCAGTCTCAAGAGTCGGCCACCAATAGAAGCGAGAGATGAGTTGCACAGATTTCTTAATGCCCGCATGACCTGCGAGATGGGAGGAGTGACCCCATTTGAGGATCCCAAGGCGTTGGCGTGGAGAAACAAAGGTCTTTCCTGGAGGAGTTTGCCTGATGGAGGCTGGAGAAGTGGAAATCAGGCAGTCAGGAGGAATGATGTGTTGAGGAGAGAGTTCAATTTCAGAGGCATCTGAGGAACGAGAGAGAGCATCGGCCCTAATGTTCTTATCAGCAGGCCGAAAGTGAATTTCAAAATTAAATCGGGCAAAGAACAGAGACCACCTGGCCTGACGAGGATTCAGCCGTTGGGCAGACTGGAGGTAGGAGAGGTTCTTGTGATCGGTGTAAATAATAACTGGAAATCTTGATCCCTCCAGCAGATGCCTCCATTCCTCAAGTGCTAATTTAATGGCTAGAAGCTCTCGATCCCCGATGGAGTAGTTCCTCTCCGCCGGAGAGAAGGTCCTGGAAAAGAAACCACAAGTAACAGCATGCCCGGAAGAGTTTTTTTGTAGAAGGACAGCTCCAGCTCCCACTGAGGAGGCATCAACCTCCAATAGGAAGGGTTTAGATGGGTCAGGTCTGGAGAGCACGGGAGCCGAAGAAAAGGCAGACTTGAGTCGTTTAAAGGCGTCTTCCGCTTGAGGAGGCCAAGACTTGGGATCGGCATTTTTTTTTGTTAAAGCCACAATAGGAGCCACAATAGTAGAAAAATGTGGAATAAATTGCCTGTAATAATTGGCGAACCCCAAAAAACGTTGGATGGCACGGAGTCCGGAGGGGCGTGGCCAATCTAAGACGGCAGAGAGTTTATCTGGGTCCATTTGTAGTCCCTGGCCAGAGACCAAGTATCCTAGAAAAGGAAGAGATTGGCATTCAAACAGACATTTCTCTATTTTGGCATAGAGTTGATTATCACGAAGTCTCTGAAGAACCATACGGACATGCTGGCGGTGTTCTTCAAGATTGGCAGAAAAAATCAGGATATCGTCCAGATATACAACAACACAGGAGTATAGGAGATCACGAAAAATTTCATTAACAAAGTCTTGGAAGACGGCAGGGGCGTTGCATAGACCAAAGGGCATGACCAGATACTCAAAGTGTCCATCTCTGGTGTTAAATGCCGTTTTCCATTCATCCCCCTCTCTGATGCGGATGAGATTATAAGCACCTCTTAAGTCCAGTTTGGTAAAAATATGGGCACCTTGGAGACGATCAAAGAGTTCAGAGATAAGGGGTAGGGGGTAGCGGTTCTTAACCGTGATTTTATTAAGACCTCGGTAGTCAATGCAAGGACGTAGAGAGCCATCTTTTTTGGACACAAAGAAAAATCCGGCTCCGGCAGGAGAGGAGGATTTACGGATAAAGCCCTTTTTTAAATTTTCTTGGACGTATTCAGACATGGCAAGAGTCTCTGGGACGGACAGAGGATAGATTCTGCCCCGGGGTGGAGTAGTGCCCGGGAGGAGGTCAATGGGACAATCATAAGGCCTGTGAGGAGGTAGAGTCTCAGCTTGTTTTTTGCAAAAAACGTCCGCAAAGTCCATATAGGCCTTAGGGAGACCGGTTACATGAGGAAGCACAGGGACACGGCAAGGTTTACTGGGAACCGGTTTTAAGCAGTCCTTGGAACAAGAGGGCCCCCAACTCTTGATCTCCCCAGTGGACCAATCCAGGATTGGGGAATGGAGTTGAAGCCAGGGAAGTCCAAGAAGGATTTCAGAAGTGCAATTGGGGAGGACCAACAGTTCAATCCTCTCGTGATGAGATCCGATGCACATTAGAAGGGGCTCCGTGCGGAAACGTATAGTACAGTCCAATCTTTCATTGTTTACACAATTGATGTAGAGGGGTCTGGCGAGACTGGTCACCGGGATGTTGAACCTGTTGACGAGAGAGGCCAGGATAAAATTTCCTGCAGATCCAGAGTCCAAGAAGGCCACAGCAGAGAAGGAGAAGGCAGAGGCAGACAACCGCACAGGCACAGTAAGACGTGGAGAAGCAGAGTAGACATCAAGGACTGTCTCACCTTTGTGCGGAGTCAGCGGACGTCTTTCCAGGCGGGGAGGACGGATAGGACAATCCTTCAGGAAGTGTTCGGTACTAGCACAGTACAGGCAGAGATTCTCCATGCGGCGTCGTGTCCTCTCTTGGGGTGTCAGGCGAGACCGGTCGACCTGCATAGCCTCCACGGCGGGAGGCACAGGAACAGGTTGCAGGGGACCAGAGGAGAGAGGAGCCGGGGAGAAGAAACGCCTCGTGCGAACAGAGTCCATATCCTGGCGGAGCTCCTGACGCCGTTCGGAAAAACGCATGTCAATGCGAGTGGCAAGATGGATGAGTTCATGTAGGTTAGCAGGGATTTCTCGTGCGGCCAGAACATCTTTAATGTTGCTGGATAGGCCTTTTTTAAAGGTCGCGCAGAGTGCCTCATTATTCCAGGATAATTCTGAAGCAAGGGTACGGAACTGTACGGCATACTCGCCAACGGAAGAATTACCCTGGACCAGGTTCAACAGGGCAGTCTCAGCAGAAGAGGCTCGGGCAGGTTCCTCAAAGACACTTCGAATTTCCGAGAAGAAGGAGTGTACAGAGGCAGTGACGGGGTCATTGCGGTCCCAGAGCGGTGTGGCCCAAGCCAGGGCTTTTCCAGACAGCAGGCTGACTACGAAAGCCACCTTAGACCTTTCAGTGGGGAACTGGTCCGACATCATCTCCAAGTGTAATGAACATTGGGAAAGAAAGCCACGGCAAAACTTAGAGTCCCCATCAAATTTATCCGGCAAGGATAGTCGTATTCCAGAAGCGGCCACTCGCTGCGGAGGAGGTACAGGAGCTGGCGGAGGAGATGATTGCTGGAGCAGTGGTAGTAACTGTTGTAGCATAACAGTCAGTTGAGACAGCTGTTGGCCTTGTTGCGCAATCTGTTGTGACTGCTGGGCGACCACCGTGGTGAGGTCAGCGACAACTGGCAGAGGAACTTCAGCGGGATCCATGGCCGGATCTACTGTCACGATGCCGGCTGGCAGGTGGTGGATCCTCTGTGCCAGAGAGGGATTGGCGTGGACCGTGCTAGAGGATCGGTTCTAAGTCACTACTGGTTTTCACCAGAGCCCGCCGCAAAGCGGGATGGTCTTGCTGCGGCGGTAGTGACCAGGTCGTATCCCCTAGCAACGGCTCAACCTCTCTGGCTGCTGAAGATAGGCGCGGTACAAGGGAGTAGACAGAAGCAAGGTCGGACGTAGCAGAAGGTCGGGGCAGGCAGCAAGGATCGTAGTCAGGGGCAACGGCAGAAGGTCTGGAATCACAGGCAAGGAACACACAAGGAACGCTTTCACTGGCACTAGGGCAACAAGATCCGGCGAGGGAGTGAAGGGGAAGTGAGGTGATATAGGGAAGTGCACAGGTGTAAACACTAATTGGAACCACTGCACCAATCAGCGGTGCAGTGGCCCTTTAAATCGCAAAGACCCGGCGCGCGCGCGCCCTAGGAAGCGGGGCCGCGCGCGCCGGGACAGAACTGACGGGGAGCGAGTCAGGTACGGGAGCCGGGGTGCGCATCGCGAGCGGGCGCTACCCGCATCGCGAATCGCATCCCGGCCGGAGGTGGTAACGCAGCGCCCCGGGTCCGTGGAACCGACCGGGGCGCTGCAGTGAGGGAAGTGTAGCGAGCGCTCCGGGGAGGAGCGGGGACCCGGAGCGCTCGGCGTAACAGTACTGGTCCCAATGCTGCTGTTTAAAATGTCACACTGACTGGAGGAGTTATATATTCAACTACAATATAAAAAAATAAATGGGAATAATATTTAACCCTAAACTGGCCCAATGTCTGTGGTTTTAATCCACTCTATATTTTTGATTTCTCAAAAAAATTATAACTTTTAACAGAAATAAAATAAAAGTTAAATTTTAAGAATTAGGGTTCCCAAGTTTGGGAAATTAGTCCGAGGAGGGCGAAAGCCTGAATGGGAATTTGAGAAAGCACAACCTCAAACAGTCACACTCCAAACTCCTCTATGGTCAAGACCAAAGAGCTGTCGAAGGACACCAGAAACAAAATTGTAGACCTGCACCAGGCTGAGAAGAAGTAGAACTTTTTGGAAAAAATCTCAACTTGTTGGGTTTGGAGGAGAAAGAATGCTGAGTTGCATCCAAAGAACACTGTCACGATTCGGCTGGCTGGAGGTGGATCCTCTGTGCCAGAGAGGGATTGGCGTGGACCGTGTTGGTGGACCGGTTCTAAGTTGCTACTGGTATTCACCAGAGCCCGCCGCAAAGCGGGATGGTCATGCAGCGGCGGTAGCAACCAGGTCGTATCCACCGGCAATGGCTCAACCTCTCTGACTGCTGAGATAAGCGCGGTACAAGGCAGTAGACAAGAGCAAGGTCGGACGTAGCAGAAGGTCAGGGCAGGCAGCAAGGATCGTAGTCAGGGGCAACGGCAGGAGGTCTGGAACACAGGCTAGGAACACACAAGGAAACGCTTTCACTGGCACAATGGCAACAAGATCCGGCGAGGGAGTGCAGGGGAAGTGAGGTATAAGTAGGGAGTGCACAGGTGATGACACTGATTAGGCCTGCTGCGCCAATCAGTGGCGCAGTGGCCCTTTAAATTGCAGAGACCTGGCGCGCGCGCGCCCTAAGGAGCGGGGCCACGCGCGCGCCGGGACAACACAGACGGGGAACGGGTCAGGTACGGGAGCCGGGATGCACATCGCGAGCGGGCGCATCCCGCGTCGCGAATCGCATCCCGGCTGGGAGTAATATCGCAGCGCACCCGATCAGCAGGTCTGACCGGGGTGCTGCGAATGAGAGGACGCTGCGAGCGCTCCAGGGAGGAGCAGGGACCCGGAGCGCTCGGCGTAACAGTACCCCCCCCCCCCTTGGGTCTCCCCCTCTTCTTGGAGCCTGAGAACCTGAGGATAAGACTTTTGTCTAGGATGTTGTCCTCAGGTTCCCAAGATCTCTCCTCTGGGCCACAATTCTCCCAGTCAACCAAGAAGAATCTTTTACCTCTGACTGTCTTGGATGCTAGAATCTCCTTCACCGAGAAGACGTCAGACGAACCGGAAACAGGAGTGGGAGAAACAACTTTGGGAGAGAAGCGGTTAAGGATGAGTGGTTTAAGGAGAGAGACATGGAAGGCATTGGGAATACAGAGAGAAGGAGGAAGAAGGAGTTTGTAAGAGACAGGGTTGATCTGGCACAAGATTTTGAAAGGACCAAGATAGCGTGGTCCCAGTTTATAACTGGGGACACGAAAGCGGACATACTTAGCGGAGAGCCATACCTTGTCTCCGGGAGCAAAAATGGGGGGAGTTCTTCTTTTTTTATCAGCAAATTTTTTCATCCGGGATGAAGCCTGTAAAAGAGAATTTTGGGTTTCTTTCCATATGGTGGAAAGATCTCGAGTCACTTCATCAACAGCGGGCAAACCAGAGGGCATGGGAGTGGGGAGGGGAGGAAGAGGGTGACGGCCGTACACCACGAAAAATGGGTATTTAGCAGAAGATTCAGAGACTCTGAAGTTGTATGAGAATTCAGCCCATGGTAGAAGATCTGCCCAGTCATCCTGGCGGGAGGAAACAAAATGTCGTAAATAGTCACCCAGGACCTGATTAATTCTTTCTACTTGCCCATTGGATTGGGGATGATAAGAAGAAGAGAAGTTTAATTTGATCTTGAGCTGCTTACAGAGGGCCCTCCAGAATTTAGACACAAATTGGACGCCTCTATCCGAGACGATATGCGTGGGCAAACCGTGAAGGCGAAAAATGTGTATAAAAAATTGCTTTGCCAATTGAGGCGCTGAAGGAAGGCCAGGAAGAGGGATAAAATGTGCCATCTTGGAAAATCGATCAACGACCACCCAAACAACTGTGTTGCCACGGGATAAGGGCAAGTCCGTAATAAAGTCCATACCAATCTGTGACCAAGGTTGTTCAGGAACAGGCAGAGGATGAAGGAGACCAGCAGGCTTCTGGCGAGGAGTCTTATCCCGTGCACAGATAGTACAAGCCCGCACAAAATCAACAACATCAGTCTCCAGAGTAGGCCACCAATAAAATCGAGAGATGAGTTGAAAGGATTTTTTGATGCCCGCATGGCCTGCGAGGTGGGAGGAGTGTCCCCACTTGAGAATCCCGAGGCGCTGGCGTGGAGAAACGAAGGTCTTCCCTGGAGGAGTTTGTCTGATGGAAGCTGGAGAAGTGGAGATCAGACAGTCCGGAGGAATGATGTGTTGCGGAGAGGCTTCCACTTCAGAAGCATCTGAAGAACGAGAGAGGGCATCGGCCCTAATGTTCTTGTCAGCAGGGCGAAAATGGATTTCAAAGTTAAAACGGGCAAAGAACAACGACCACCTAGCCTGGCGAGGGTTCAGTCGTTGGGCAGACTGGAGATAAGAGAGATTCTTGTGATCAGTGTATATAATAACTGGATATTTGGATCCCTCCAGCAGGTGTCTCCATTCCTCAAGCGCCAATTTAATGGCCAGTAGTTCTCGATCACCAATGGAGTAGTTTTTCTCCGCTGGAGAGAAGGTCCTAGAAAAAAAACCACAAGTAACAGCATGCCCGGAAGAATTTTTTTGTAGAAGAACTGCTCCAGCTCCCACTGAGGAGGCGTCTACCTCCAATAAGAAGGGTTTAGATGGGTCAGGTCTGGAGAGTACGGGAGCAGAAGAAAAGGCAGACTTGAGATGTTTAAATGCGTCTTCCGCTTGAGGAGACCAGGACTTAGGATTGGCATTTTTCTTGGTTAGAGCCACGATAGGAGCCACAATAGTGGAAAAGTGTGGAATAAATTGTCTGTAATAATTGGCGAACCCCAAAAAACGTTGGATAGCACGGAGTCCGGAGGGGCGTGGCCAATCTAATACGGCAGATAGTTTATCTGGGTCCATTTGTAGTCCCTGGCCAGAGACTAAGTATCCTAGGAAAGGAAGAGACTGACATTCAAAGAGACATTTTTCCATTTTGGCATAAAGTTGATTGTCCCGAAGTCTCTGAAGAACCATGCGGACATGCTGGCGGTGTTCTTCTAAGTTGGCAGAAAAAATCAGAATATCGTCCAGGTAAACCACAACACAGGTATATAGAAGATCACGAAAAATTTCATTAACAAAGTCTTGGAAGACGGCAGGGGCGTTGCACAGGCCAAAGGGCATGACCAGATACTCAAAGTGTCCATCTCTTGTGTTAAATGCAGTCTTCCATCCGTCCCCCTCCCTGATGCGGATGAGATTATAAGCACCTCTTAAGTCCAGCTTGGTAAAGATGTGGGCGCCTCGTAGGCGGTCAAAGAGTTCAGAGATAAGAGGTAAGGGGTAGCGTTTTTTTACCGTGATTTTATTAAGTCCGCGGTAATCAATGCAAGGGCGTAGGGAGCCATTTTTTTGGGAGACAAAAAAAATCCAGCTCCGGCAGGAGAGGAGGACTTGCGGATAAACCCCTTTTTTAAATTCTCCTGGATGTACTCCGACATGGCTTGGGTTTCCGGAGCAGACAGAGGATAGATTCTGCCCCGAGGTGGAGTAGTACCCGGGAGGAGGTCAATAGGACAGTCATAAGGCCTGTGAGGAGGCAAAGTCTCTGCTTGTTTTTTGCAAAAAACATCAGCATAGTCCAGATAGGCCTTAGGAAGACCAGATACCGGGGGAACAACAGGGTCACGACTGTGAGTACTGGGAGCCGATTTAAGACAGTCCTTGTGGCAAGAAGTACCCCAGTTCTTGATTTCCCCTGTGGTCCAGTCAAGAGTTGGGGAATGGCGTTGAAGCCACGGTAATCCAAGAAGAATTTCTGAAGTGCAGTTAGAGAGGACCAAAAATTCAATTTTTTCGTAATGGGGTCCGATGGACATTAGGAGAGGTTCCGTGCGGTAACGCACGGTACAGTCCAATCTTTCATTGTTAACAGAGTTGATGTAGAGGGGTCTGGCGAGACTGGTCACCGGGATGTTGAACTTGTTGATGAGAGAGGCCAAAGTAAAATTTCCTCCAGATCCGGAATCCAAGAAGGCCATAGCAGAGAAGGAGAAGGTAGAAGAAGACATCCGCACAGGCACAGTAAGGCGTGGAGAAGCAGAGTTCACATCAAGAGCTGTCTCACCTGAGTCAGCTTGCGTCTTTCCTGGCGAGGAGGACGGATAGGACAATCCTTCAAGAAATGTTCGGTACCGGCACAGTACAGGCAAAGGTTCTCCATGCGGCATTGTGTCCTCTCTTGAGGTGTCAAGCGAGACCGGTCAACTTGCATAGCCTCCACGGCGGGAGGCACAGGAACGGATTGCAGAGAACCAGAGGAGAGAGGAGCCGGGGAGAGAAACCGCCTCGTGCGAACAAATTCCATATCCTGGAGGAGCTTCTGACGCCTTTCGGAAAAACGCATGTCAATGCGGGTGGCAAGATGAATAAGTTCATGCAGGTTAGCAGGAATTTCTCGTGCGGCCAGCACATCTTTAATGTTACTGGATAGGCCTTTTTTAAAGGTCGCGCAGAGGGCCTCGTTATTCCAGGATGATTCGGAGGCAAGAGTACGGAATTGGATGGCGTACTCGCCAACAGAAGAATTACCCTGGACCAGGTTCAGCAGGGCAGTCTCGGCAGAAGAGGCTCGGGCAGGTTCCTCAAAGACACTTCGAATCTCCGTGAAGAAGGAGTGTACAGAGGCAGTGACAGGGTCATTGCGGTCCCAGAGCGGTGTGGCCCATGACAGGGCTTTCACCAGACAGAAGGCTGACTACGAAAGCCACCTTAGACCTTTCAGTTGGAAACTGGTCCGACATCATCTCCAAATGCAGGGAACATTGCGAAAGAAAACCACGGCAAAACTTAGAGTCCCCATCAAATTTATCCGGCAAGGATAATCGGAGGCTGGAAGCGGCCACTCGCTGCGGAGGAGGTGCAGGAGCTGGCGGAGAAGATGATTGCTGAAGCTGTGGTAGTAGCTGCTGTAGCATCACGGTCAGTTGAGACAGCTGGTGGCCTTGTTGCGCTATCTGTTGCGACTGCTGGGCGACCACCGTGGTGAGGTCGGCGACAACTGGCAGCGGGACCTCAGCGGGATCCATGGCCGGATCTACTGTCACGATTCGGCTGGCTGGAGGTGGATCCTTTGTGCCAGAGAGGGATTGGCGTGGACCGTGTTGGTGGACCGGTTCTAAGTTGCTACTGGTATTCACCAGAGCCCGCCGCAAAGCGGGATGGTCTTGCAGCAGCGGTAACAACCAGGTCGTATCCACCGGCAACGGCTCAACCTCTCTGACTGCTGAGATAAGCGCGGTACAAGGGAGTAGACAAGAGCAAGGTCGGTCCCGGCTGGGAGTAATATCGCAGCGCACCCGGTCAGCAGGTCTGACCGGGGCGCTGCGAATGAGAGGACGCTGCGAGCGCTCCAGGGAGGAGCGGGGACCCGGAGCGCTCGGCGTAACAAACACTATACCTACTGTGAAGTATGGGGGTGAAAACATCATGCTTTTGGGCTGTTTTTCTGATAAGGGACCAGGACAACTGATCCGTGTAAAGGAAAGAATGATACATGGGGCCATGTATCGTGAGATTTTGAGTGAATACCTCCTTTCATCAGCAAGGGCATTGAGGATGAGAACTTGCACAATTGATGACTGACTAAATACTTTTTTACCCCACTGTAGATGCTATTTTTCTGGAGGAATTGGATGAGGAAGTGAGACCTGAGAAGGATTTGGAGTCTTCTATAGTGTATAGTGTACAAAGTGTACAAAGAGCCTACGTAAGGTGACAGTGATGATTATAACGACGGGCAGCACCAAGATGACCAACCTTGGCTGTATGGAACTGAGGCAGAACAGGCTAGGACCTTGGAAAAATTGGCAGGGATATGCTTATGCTTCTTTGCTTTTGCAGTGACAGGCATATTGGGTGATTAAAGGAAATAAATGAGAACTTGATTCTCATTCTTAGATCTTCAGTATAAAGCCAGAATGGGAAAAACGTTTAACCTTCTGACAAGGAGGATATATCAGATTTTACAGGAAGAAGCCACGCAGCCAGCTTGCCAAAGTTTTACAGCAGCATTCACCGGCTGAACGAGGGGTCCACTCTTCACTCCCCATTGAGTAAACACTCCCCTCCTCCCCCCCCCCCCTCCAGCACTACCCCTGCAAGAGGCAGAAGCAGCATCTTTACCTTGGAGTTGATGAAGACAAAGTTTTTACATCCAATATTCCACCCTGACATGAATTGTCACTAAAGAGATTTACAACCTAAGGGTATGTTCACAAGTGCGTATTTTCTGCTGCAGATCTGCTTCTGCACATTTTGCTGCCCATTGTAGTCAATGGGCAGCAAAATCTGCAGCAGGTCTGTAGCAAAAATATGCATGTGTGAATGTACTCTTAGGGTAGGGTCACACAGAACAAATCTGCAGCATATTTTACGCTGCAGATCTGCCGATGATGGACCCCACAGGGTTGCCTCCAGCTGTGTCATCCACCACTACGATCAAACACACAGAGATCTGCGAGTTGCTGCCGGCCTGGGCAGTGTACTCGCACACTTTGCGGCTGCTCCCCCTGCTCCCTGAGCTAGGCCGAGAATAGCGGCAATGTGTGAATACACAGCGCATGCATGCGGGGAATCACAGAACACTGCGCAGATTGCTGCTATGAGCAGGCAAAGCTGTAGCAACACTGTAGGGTCCATCATATGTGGATTCTGCAGTGTAAAATATGCTGTGGATCGGCTCTGTGTGACCCTACACTTAGGGGGATTTTATGCACAAAATTTAAAAAGTTTTGAAAAATGTTTCTGGCAACTAATTTTGAATTCCCATGTTACTCTATATAACAACCCATATTTTCTTCTCTGAAGAGAAGGGAAACACTTTTGTAAAGGGTTAACCTTCTAAGTTTCTGACTAAAAGTCTTGCTGTCTGTGCCCACAGTTTAGTTTAGATACTTCTATTGAATTTCAGAAAGACACGTAACATTCACTAACAAAGCTCAACTGGCCAAACAGATCCATTTGACCTTTTCCATTTATACCTAAAGAAATGTTTTTTATAGGACAACACGTTAGATGGCAAATGAAATTGAGGTCCAGCGCAGATTCATGTGCAATAAAAGCTTTGTCTTTATTTCCACCACGAAATAGCAGGATAAAAGTAACGCGTTTCAGCCGGTCTTGCCAGCATTACTCATACTAATGTGCTGTTAGTACAGCCATACCTATCAACCTGAGACCTATCAACCCTACCCCTTAATTCCCTGGTTGAACTTGATGGACATATGTCTTTTTTCGACCGTACTAACTATGTAACCTGCACAGGAAACACATGAAACAGGGTGATGTGTTCACCCCTACAAAGGAAGTACAAAGAAGTGAGAAAATACATAAAATAAACCAAAAAACAGAATCACATGAATAAATGACACAAACATACATATATACTGACTATATGACCAGAAGGTATAATACAGAAAGGATGCATAAATATAAATATATGAATATACAAAGATAAAATATAATATCATATGATACATACTCCTGTAAATTCCAATTTTGTAAAAAATGGAGATGCATGATATATAAAGTAACAACTTATGTATGTGATCTAATGCTGAGAGATACAAGGTTAAGCACACAAGTATATACATAAATAAACCTAATAGTGTAAAACAACCTATAAATAATTCTGCCTGCGATTTAACCCTCTAGGAAACCGCGTATCAAGTTCCAGGATCCAGAATACCTCACGATCAAATATTTTTTGCCTATAAATACCGCCTCTCATAGGGGGATTTACCCTTTTCAATTCCTTGTGAGGTCATGGAAGAGAAATCCCCCTGATGTGCCTCGGCGCAATGTTTAGTAACCATGGAGATGTGGCGGGAATATGCTTTCTTATTCTTGTTTTGAGTGAGTTAAAGGGGTTCTCCCGTGGAAAACTTTTCTTTTTTTTTTTAGATCAACTGGTGCCAGAAAGTTAAACAGATTTGTAAATTACTTCTATTAAAAAATGTTAGTCCTTCCAGTACTTTTTAGAGGCTATATACTACAAAGGAAATGTTTTTCTTTTTGGATTTCTCTTATGTCCCGACCACGGTGCTCTCTGCTGACCTCTTCTGTCCATTTTTGAAACTATCCAGAGCAGGAGAAAATCCCCATAGCAAACATATGCTGCTCTGGACATGTCCTAAAATGGACAGCAGAGGTCAGCAGAGAGCACTGTGGTTGTGACCAAAGAGAAATCCAAAAATAAAAACATTTCCTCTGTAGTATACAGCCCCTAAAAAGTACCGTAAGGATTAAGATGTTTTAATAGAAGTAATTTACAAATCTGAAAGACAAAATTGAAAAAGATAGCCAGCCCCTCTAGACTAGCATCAGTTGCCTGATACAATGATGTAATAATATTAGTAAAGACTGGATTGTGCTTCAATTATAGTATGAAAAGTGCAAATTTATTACACAATCTAAAATACATGAAAAATCTTTAAACAGTAAATCCTCAGAGCACAGGGCCCTTGTGCCGAGGGAGTTAAGATATAAAAACACTAAATAAAATAACAACATCAACAACCACCGGTAGCTGTTATTTAGAAATTTTTAACAATGCGATGTCGCTTTTAGTAGTCCGGCCTCCGATAGTCCGAAAATGAGTTCAAGTCCCATAAATGGTATAGATTCCAAAATGGTATAAGTATAATAGATGTATTATAATTTCCAGCCTGCAATGAGTCCCGATAAAAGGTTATGATGTGGAGTCCGCACAGTTGGAATGGTACCAGACGCTGGCACGCCTCTTAGCGGCGGTCTGCCTGCCACAGACCAGCTGGAAAGGTAGCCGCTTTCTGATGTCTCGCCGTAGATGGTAACCAAGCAAAGAAGCAGGTGCGGACCTCTAGGTAACTCGATGGTGGGTGACGTCACAGGCGCTGGGCAGTGCTGCCTGGAAGTTGGTCTTGGGAGCATTGAGCTGGTTTGCAGAGCTGAATCGGAGTTCACCGTTATACAGTCAGGTAGCATACTTGCAGCCTACTGAGGAAAGGGCCGTGTTTAAAGCATATGAGAGCCCTGAAACGCGTCTAGGTACAAAAGTATTCTACACCACCGCTACCTGACTGTATAACGGTGAACTCCGATCCAGCTCTGCAAACGAACTCAACGCTCCCGAGACCAACTTCCAGGCAGCACTGCCCAGCGCCTGTGACGTCACCCGCCATCGAGTTACCTAGAGGTCCGCACCTGTTTCTCTGCTTGGTTACCATCTACGGTGAGACATCAGAAAGCGGCTACCTTTCCAGCTGGTCTGTGACAGGCAGACCGCCGTTAAGACGCGTGCCAGCGTCTGGTACCATTCCAACTGTGCGGACTCCACATCATAACTCAAGGTGACCTTTTATCGGGACCCATTGCAGGCTGGTAATTATAATACATCTATTATACTTATACCATTTTGTAATCTATACCATTTATGGGACTTGAACTCATTTTCGGACTATCGGAGGTCGGACTACTAAAAGCGGCATCGCATTGTTAAAAATTTCTAAATAACAGCTACCGGTGGTTGTTGATGTTGTTATTTTATTTAGTGTTTTTATATCTTAACTCCCTCGGCACAAGGGCCCAGTGCTCTGAGGATTTACTGTTTAACCCCTTAAGGACCACGGACGTATGAGTACGTCCCTGCACCCTGGGTCTTAAGGATCAGGGACTTACTTATACGTCCGTGGGAATTCCGGCCCCTCCCGCGCGCCGGGCGGGGACCGGGCCGGGGTGACTGCTGATATCTATCAGCAGGTACACCGCGCAAATGCCCAGGGGGGTCATCAGACCCCCCCATGTCGGCGATCATGGGGGGTCTGATGAAGTGTGAATTCACACTTGCGATTTGCGGCTATTCCGGGTCATACGGGTCTATAGTGACCCGGTGATCCGGAAAATAAAGGGGATCGCAGATGTCCTAGACACCCACGATCCCCTTGAAGCAATAGGAGTGAGGTGGCAGAGGTGCCACACCTCCTATCTCTGCTATATGTGGTCTAGACACGACCACCAATAGCAGATCGGGGGCGGAGGGGTTTACTTTCGGTTTCCCCGTTCTTCCCACCCACAATAGGCGGGGCAGGACGGGGAAACCGACAAGGACCGGCGCCGAAGATCCACGTACTCATCGGCGACGGCAGCGGGCGACGATCACCGGTGGCAGCAGGCGACGATCAGCAGAAGAAAAGGACAGCGACGCAGCTCCCTGGATCCAACGGAAGTCGGTGAGTTATTTAGCAACATCTGGAGGGCGACAGTCTGAGACCACTATAGTGGTCTCTAAACTGTAACCCTCCAGATGTTGCAAAACTACAACTCCCAGCATGCCCAGAGAGCTGTTTAGGCATGCTGGGAGTTGCAGTTTTGCAACAGCTGGAGGTCTACAGTTTGAGACCACTGCACAGTGATCTCTATACTGTGCACCTCCAGATCTTGCAAAACTCCAACTGCCAGCATGCCCACATAGCAGTTTGCTGTCTGGGCATGCTGGGAGTTGTAGTTTTGCAACATCTGGAGGTCCACAGTTTGGAGACCACTGTGCAGTGGTCTCTAAACTATAGCTCTCCAGATGTTGCAAAACTGCAACTCCCAGCATGCCTAAACAGCAAACAGCTGTCTCTGCATGCAGGGAGTTGTAGTTGTGTACCTCCAGCTGTTGCATAACAACATCTCCCAGCATGCCTTTCGGCAATCAGTACATGCTGGGAGTTGAAGTTTTGCAACAGCTGGAGGCACACTAGTTGGAAAATACTGAGTTAGGTAACAGAGCCTAACTGAAGGTTTTCCAACCAGTGTGCCTCCATCTGTTGCAAAAGTACAACTCCCAGCATGCACGGTCTGTCAGTACATGCTGGGAGTTGTAGTTTCTGAAACAGCTGGAGGTTACATACAGGGTACATTCACACTGGCGGGTTTACAGTAAGTTTACTACTTCAAGTATGAGCTGCGGCAAATTTTTCGCCGCAGCGCAAACTCCTAGCGGTAAATTCACTGTAAACCTCCGCCAGTGTCAATGTACCCTAAAAACACTACACTAACACATAATAAAGGGTAAAACACTACATATACACACCCTTACACTGTCCCCCCAATAAAAATAAAAAACGTATTGTACGGCAGTGTTTCCAAAACAGAGCCTCCAGCTGTTGCAAAACAACAAAACAACAACTCACAGCATTTTCGGACAGCCACTGACTGTCCAAGCATGCTGGGAGTTTAGCAACAGCTGGAGGCACCCTGTTTGGGAATCACTGGTGTAGAATACCCCTATGTCCACCCCTGTGCAATCCCTAATTTAGTCCTCAAATGCGCATGGCGCTCTCTCACTTCAGAGCCCTGTCGTATTTCAAGGAAACAGTTTAGGGCCACATATGGGGTATCTCCGTAATCAGGAGAAATTGCACTACTAATTTTGGGGGCTATTTTTCCTTTTACCCCTTATGAAAAAGAAAAGTTGGGGTCTACACCAGCCTGTTAGTGTAAAAAAAAAAAATTTACACAAACATGCTGGTGTTGTCCTTTACTTTTTAATTTCACGAGAGGTAAAAGGAAAAAAAGACCCCCAAAATTTGTAACACAATTTCTCCTGAATACAGAAATACCCCATGTGTGGGCGTAAAATGTTCTGCGGACGCACAACAGGGCCCAGAAGGGAGAGTGCACCATGTACATTTGAGGCCTAAATTGGTGATTTGCACAGGGGTGGCTGATTTTACAGCGGTTCTGACATAAACCCAAAAAAATAAATCCACTGTTCTGGCACCACGGGGGGCTTTGTAAATGCACATGGCCCCTGACTACCATTCCAAACGAATTCTCTTTCCAAAAGCTCAATGGTGCTCCTCCTCTTCTGAGCATTGTAGTTCACCCGTAGTGCACTTCAGGTCAACTTATGGGGTACCTCCATACTCAGAAGAGATGGGGTTACAAATTTTGGGGGGTATTTTCTGCTTTAACCCTTGCAAAAATGTGAAATTTGGGGGGAAACACATTTTAGTAAAAAAAAATATATTTTTTTACATATGCAAAAGTTGTGAAACTCCTGTGGGGTATTAAGGCTCACTTTATTTCTTGTTACGTTCATCAAGGGGTCTAGTTTCCAAAATAGTATGCAATGTGTTTTTTTTTTTTTTTTTTTTGCTGTTCTGGCACCATAGGGGCTTCCTAAATGCGACATGCCCCCCGAGTAAAATTTGCTCTCAAAAAGCCAAATATCACTCCTTCTCTTCTGAGCATTGTAGTTCGCCGATAGTGCACTTCAGGCAAACTTATGGGGTACCTCCATAGATTTGGTTACACATTTTGAGGCATATTTTCTGCTATTAACCCTTGCAAAAATGTGAAATTTGGGGGGAAACACACATTTTAGTGAAGGCTCACTTTATTCCTTGTTATGTTCCCCAATGGGTCTAGTTTCCAAAATGGTATGCCATGTGTTTTTTTTTTTTTTTTTGCTGTTCTGGCACCATAGGGGCTTCCTAAAAGCAACATGCCCCCAAAAAACTATTTCTGGAAAACGTACTCTCCAAAATCCCCTTGTCGCTCCTTCAATTCTGAGCCCTCTACTGCACCCGCCGAACAATTTACATAGACATATGAAGTATGTCCTTACATGAGAGAAATTGGGCTACAAAAATAAGTATACATTTTCTCCTTTTACCCCTTATAAAAAAAAAATTGGGTTTACAAGAACTTGCGAGTGTAAAAAATGAAGCTTGTGAATTTTCTCCTTCACTTTGCTGCTATTCCTGTGAAACACCTAAAGGGTGAAAACACCTACTAAATGTCATTTTGAATACTTTGGGGGGTGCAGTTTTTATAATGGGGTCATTTGTGGGGTTTTTCTAATATGAAGACCCTTCAAATCCACTTCAAACCTTAACTGGTCCCTGAAAAATAGTGAGTTTGAAAATGTTGTGAAAAATTGGAAAATTGCTGCTGAACTTTGAAGCCCTCTGGTGTCTTCCAAAAGTAAAAACACATCAATTTTATCATTCAAACATAGAGTAGACATATTGGAAATGGGAATAAAAAAAATATATATTTTGAATATCCATTTTCCTTACAAGCAGAGAGCTTCAAAGTTAGAAAAATGCAAAATTGTCACATTTTTCATCAAATTTGGGGATTTTTCACCAAGAAAGGATGCAAGTTACCACAAAATGTTACCACTATGTTAAAGAAGAATATGTCATGAAAAAACTATCTCGGAATCAGAATGATAACTAAAAGCATTCCAGAGTTATTAATGTTTAAAGTGACAGTGGTCAGATGTGCAAAAAACGCTCTGGTCCTAAGGTGTAAAATGGCCTGGTCCTTAAGGGGTTAAAGATTTTTCATGTAATTTAAATTGTGTAATAAATTTGCACTTTTCATACTATAATTGAAGCATGATCCAGTCATTACTAATATTATTAAATCATTGTATCAGGCAACTGATGCTAGTCTAGAGGGGTCGGCTATCTTTTTCAATTTTGTCTTTCTTATTCAAAACACCAAGTGTAGGTGTACAGCCCTCTTACCTCGGCTAGTTAATTGTGAGCTGCACATTCCCAGTTTTTTTACCCATTTTAATTTACAAATCTGTTTAACTTTCTGGCCCCAGTTGATTAAAAGAAAAAGTTTTCCACGGGAGTACCCCTTTAATGGCACACCCTAAATATTGCACTTTGCATGTTGTGCAAGAAAACAAGTAAATTACATGTAATGTAATACAGTTTACGTCTTGCTGCATTTTATAACTTTGATCTGTAGAATATGAGGTGAATTGAGTGGTATCATACATCACTTTGCAGCACATACATATTCTGTTACCACACTTGTAAGAGCCTTTAGTTGTAAGCCATGTTTTTGCTTTCGGTGCTTTGCTACTGAACAAGCTGGGTGACAACTTTTTAAAGACGCATTTGTAACCTGTATCCAGAACAAATAATGGATCTCCAGTAATGATTGGCATATACTTATGGATTAAGTTACAAATGGTCCTAAAATCCTGACTATACGGAGTCACAAAAATGATTGGTTTATTCTGTTAAATAGTATTATCATTTCTTTTTTCTTTAGCAACTTTTTGCGAAGAAAAAAATTATTCTGTACGATCCTTGTTCATGGATAAGGATCTAGCTCTTCTTCTATTCCATTTGGGGTAGCCTCTGTGGACAAGACATTTTTCTATGTTGTCAGCCTCTATATAAAAAAGGTGGCTCTTATCATATCCCCCACAGGAAGATTCCTGGTCACGTTGGCAGGATGATGAGAGGCGGAGTGAAAAATTGTGTTAGCAGCTGTCTTTTTTCGATAAGTTGATGTAAAAATTTTTCCATGTGTACTATCACCAGACAAATTAAGATCTAAAGATCTAGATCTCCTTCCTATAAAGGTACGGCTGTACTAACAGCACGTTAGTATGATTAAGGCTGGCAAGACCGGCTGAAATGCGTTACTTTTATCTTGTTATGTCGTGGTGGAAATAAAGACAAATCTTTTATTGCACAACAATCTGCGCTACACCACAATTTAATTTGCTGTTTCCTCGGTATTGGTTCACGCCGCTCCGTGCGCAGTGCTCTGGCACTGGAGGTGAGCTGAGGCACTCCTTTGTTCCCAACAAGTTAGATGTTACAATGTATTGTAAATGACATTTACAGAGGCATTTATTCTTCTTTAACAATCTGGCCTTTAGAAATGCCCTATTTGTGTCAAACCTGAGGAAATCATATTTTGTTCCATTATTATTTTTCTTTTAACTCCTTGGGTACATTTTGGTTGTTCGCCTATAAAGTGCATACAGCACTTTGTCGGACTCAATACTGTTTGACAACACAGCCTTTGTCTGACTCAATACTTAAGGTGTACCTGTCTTTTCAGGTGACTTTTCAGGATAATCTGTCCTGTGTGTACATGAGGAGCAGCACTATTTCTGGCCATTATACAACTTGTACATGGTATTTTTAAGCAGTGAACAGTCTAAACTGTGTATAAAGCCCTGGTGTTAAGTCTCTTATTTGCAAAGCTGTATGTATTTCTGCATCTCCCTGCACTGTGTTCTTCAAAGACACCTACCCCTCCCTTCACCCCCTCCATAGGTTTGCATTGCTTGACATTTGATCCCTGAATGAGAGGACGCAGATTGCTGATTTCTCAGAGTGGAAGACATTCTAAAAGGAAAGGTAGGAAAGGAAAGAAACTTAATAAGAGGAGAAATAAGAATTAACAGTATCTCACCCTTCACATTATACTGTATATACAGTATCTCACATAAGTAAGTCTACCCCTAACATTATATATACAGTATCTCTTAAAAGCGAGTTCACCCCTCATGTTTATGTACATATTTTATTGTTAATCACCTGAAACTGAGCTGTAGCATGGTGGGCAAGTCTAAACAACAGATTCATAGAATAGGTTCCACTCAGAATAGGCCTCGCGATGATTCAGGGGTTAAGTTCTGGGAAAAAGCTAAGATACTCACCCAAGATTTCCACTCAAGGGCTGGCCCTGCAGAACTTCTGCTAATGGGCACAGTATTCCTGCTCTGGTGCAGGAACTCAGTTCCCTTGTGTTCCTGCAGGACTTGAGCCCTGCCATTGTTGGCCAAAGAAGTTGAGTGCACAAGCTCAGAGTCATATCCAGTCATATCCAGAGGTTGTCTTTAGAAAATAGATACTGTACATGAATGCTGGCAGCTTTGCTGAAGTGGTTGACTCGGTGGGGTGCAGCCTGTCGGTGCTCAGACCATACGTTGCACTTTTCATCAAATTGGTCTGCCTGACTATGATCCCAGAAGAAAGCCTCTTGTAGAGATGAAGCGCAAGAACCTCCTCAAACAATTTGTTGTAAACAAGCAGACTAAGGACATGAATTACTGGAACCATGTCCTGTGGTCCGATGAGACTAAGAAAAACTTTGGTTTAGAAGTTGTCAAGCATGCGAGGTGGCAACCAGATGAGGAGTACAAAGTACAAAGGTGAGGAGTACCAAGACAAGTGTGTCTTGCCTACAATCAAGCATAATGGAGGGAGTGTCATAATCTGGGCCTGCATGAGCACTGCTGGCACTGGGGAGCTACAATTCACTGAGGAAACCATGAATGCCAACATGTACTGTGACATTCTGAAGCAGAGAATGATCTCCTCCCTTCAGAGACTGGGCAACAGGGCAGTATTCCAACATGTTAACAACCCCCCAAACACACCTCCTAGATGACCACGGCCTTGAAAGAAGCTGGTGGTTAAGCATATCTCCAGACCTAAATCCTATTGAGCATTTGTGGGGCATCTTCAAATGGAAGCTGGGGTAGCACAAGGTTTCTAAAAAGTACAATTGGTCATGCAAAAAACAAACTCTCATTTGGGTCTGTAAATGGAATAATAAAAGAGATAGGGCTTGTAAAAAACGGGAATTTGTCCCCAAGGCCAAATTGAGCTGTGTCCTTAACTGGTTAATGACCAAGGACGTTTATACAACAGGGTATGGTGTGGGCCCATGACTCAAGCCGGCACCATACCGGCCGGCCCCCAGCTGATTCTTGTAGCTGAGGGCTGACGTTAATAGCGGACATGTGGACGCCGTGGCTGGCTATTAACCCTTTAGATTTCCACTTTCAAAGCTGACAGTAGCGTCTAAAGGAACCAGTTAACACTCTCTGGTGGTCCAGTGGGGTGGATCACCCCCCCCCCCCCCCCCCCCCCCCCACAGCGCGATTCATCCTGTGCTGGTCCTGGCTCTCGCATTGATAAAGCCTGGCTGAACCAGGCTTCATCAATCAAGTGCAGAGCACACAGATCACTATAGTTCTATAGAACTATAGTGATCTGTATGAGGAATCTAATGATTCCTCCTAAAAGTCCCCTAAGTTTCATAAACGTAAAAAAAAAAAAACACACATTAACCCCTTCCTTATTAAAAGTTTAAAACACCCCCCTTTTCCCAAATTCCATATAAAAAATATAAAAACATAATAAAAATAAACATATTTGGTATGCGTAAATGTCCGAACTATAAAAACATAATGTTAATTAAACCTCAAGGTCAATGGCATATACGTAAAAAAAGATACCAAAATCCAAAATTGCGTATTTTTGGTCACTTTGTACACTCTGAAAAATATGTCTAAAAACCGATCAAAAGGTCCCATCAAAAAATGGTACCGATGGAAACTTAAGATAGTGGCACAAAAAATAAGCCCTCATACTACCCCGTATATGTAAAAATAAAAATAAAAATTAGTGGTCAGAATAGGAAATTTTAAACCTACTAATTTTCGTGCATAAAGTTATAATTTTTTATAAGAAGTAAAACAAAATCAAACCTATATAAGTTAGGTATCATTTTAATTGTATGGACCTACAGAATAAAGATAGGGTGTCATTTTTTATGAAAAGTGCACTGCATAGAAACGAAAGCTTCCAAAAATCACAAAGTGCGTTTTTTTTTTTTCCAATTTAGTTTCCCCATAGATTTTGTGGTAAAATGAATTAAGTCATTACAAAGTAAAATTAGTGGTGCAAAAAGCAAGCCCTCATATGAGTTTGCAGGTGGAAAATTTAAAGCAGTATGATTTTTAGAAGGTGAGGAGAAAAAACTAAAGTGCAAAAATGAAAAAAACCTGTGGTCCTTAAAGGGTTAAGAACTATGACCTTAAAGTAAATGTATGATAAATTAGTTCAGATAGACAAATTAGTTATTCAGTAAAGTGCCATGCATACCAACAAAGTGATGATCTGTCAGGGATCCATGGGAATGCCCTTAACCCCTTAAGGACCCGGGGTTTTTCCATTTTTTTGCATTTTCGTTTTTTCCTCCTTACCTTTAAAAAAGCATAACTCTTTCAATTTTGCACCTAAAAATCCATATGATGGCTTATTTTTTGCGCCAGCAATTCTACTTTGCAATGATGTCAGTCATTTTACCCAAAAATCTATGCCGAAACGGGAAAAAAATTCATTGTGAGACAAAATTGTAAAAAAAAAAACAAAACGCCCTTTTGTAAATTTTGGGGGCTTCCGTTTCTACACAGTAAATTTTTCGGTAAAAATGACACCTTCTCTTTATTGTGTAGGTCCATACGATTAAAAGGATACCCTTCTTATATAGATTGGATTTTGTCGTACTTCTGGAAAAAATCATAACTACATGCAGGAAAATTCATACATTTAAAATTGTCATCTTCTGACCCCTATAACTTTTTTATTGTTCCACTTACGGGCCGGTATGAGGGCTCATTTTTTTGTGCTGTGATCTGAAGTTTTTAGCAGTGCCATTTTTGCATTGATAGGACTTATTGAGCACGTACCCCATTGACCGTGCGGTTTAATTAACAATATATATATATAATTCGGACATTTCCGCATGCGGCAATACCACATATGTTTATTTTTATTTACACAGTTTTTTTTTAATGGGAAAAGGGGGGTAATTCAAACTTTTAATAGGGGAGGGGTTAAATGATCTTTATTCACTTTTTTTTCACTTTTTTTTTGCAGTGTTATAACTCCCATAGGGACCTATAACGCTGCACACACTGATCTTTTACATTGATCAGTGGTTTCTCATAAGAAACCACTGATCGATGATTCTGCCGCTTGACTCTCAGGCACTGAGCGGTCATTCGGCGATCGGATAGCATGGAGGCAGGTAGGGATCCTCCGGCTGTCATGTAAGCTGTTTGGGATGCCGCGATTTCGCCGTGGCGATCCCGGACAGCTCCCTGAGCTAACCGGCATGGTTTTACTTTCACTTTAGACGCGGCGTTCAACTTTGAACGCCGCTTCTAAAGGGTTAATAGCGCGCCTCACCGCGCTCAATGCAGCGCGCTATTAGCCACGGGTCCCTGCCATTGTTAGAGACCGGGCCCGACCCTCAATAGAACGGGAGCGGACTCAGGATGTACAGGTATGCCCTGGGTCCTTAACAGGTTAATCAGTTGATGTGTTTTCCCTATTGTATGTGTATCCCCAGTGGAGTTCACTGCATTATCTGAAATGCCCAGTAGATGGCGGATAGAGACCACAAATGAACTAGTATGCTGTTAATAAAGACTGGAGCTGTGATCACATGATTAGCAGCCATTTCATGAGAGATAATGCTGATTGGTGGAGACATCGGTCACATGATTATTGTGACATCACACAGGTCCTGTGCCCTGCGGATTTGCTGAGATGACCACAAGCTTAGCCAGAGAAAAGATGTGCTTCTAGCTGTGAGAGACTGCACCACAGAGACAGCACCTAGCTGAGAGAACTTGCTTCACACCGGACCACACCAGCTGAGAGAGAGACCTGATGGCAGAGAGAAGCACTGAGTCCAAACGTCTGGTGAATACAGTTAAAGGAGACTGCTGCTGGACTGACCTGGTTAATGGTTTTGTGAGGGTAAGCCTGAAGCCTCTTCCCTGTTCCACTACAGTGTATCTGTCTCCTTACTCAAAGTAAAGACTCTGAGGTCCAGTGGCGGATATTACACAGCGCAGGCTGCTTCAGTGATGCTGTGGAGCAGAACTTTTAAGGGCCCCAAAACTCCTACGTGCACCAACGGCCATTAGGGCGAAGATAAAAGGGTGGGCCGCAGGTGTTCTAGTGGGTGGGTGAGGAAAATCCATATTGCATTCCCATTTGTGTTACAATTTACACTATTGTATTATTCTATGTATGTTCATTTGCTACTTACTATATGAAGTTAGTTCACATTATGCTGTGTCAGTCTCATTGTACCAAGTATGTTCCCAGTGGGACCCCGCATCCCTTCCCCCGGATGCTCAACTGAGTGGAGGCACTGCCGCAGACATGTACCCCAGCAACTAGCGGAGGCTCAGGATCTGCCTGCCAGGTGTTGTGAGGTAGCTAGGGTAAGGGACCCCAGAGACACTAGGGGGCGCTCCCAAAAACCTGCTACATATGTATTGCAATGTTTTTAGGATTAAAAAATAAATAAATTATACTCTCATTTTAACTCCTTAACGACGTAGGACATATATTTACATCTTGTGCCAGCTCCCGCGATATAACACGGGATCACGCGGTGACCATGCGTCATATAGGGTTAGTCCCGGTGGCCATCAACGTCCGGGACCCGCGGCTAATACTGGACATCACCAATCACCGATCACATGATGCCCCGTATTAACCCTTCAGACACGGCATTCAAAGTTGACCACCACGTCTGAAGTGAAACCGAAAGTATCCCGGCAGCTCAGTCGGGCTGTTCGGGACCGCCGCGGTGAAATCGCTGTGTCCTGAACAACTTCCAGTGTGTCCGATCACCGAATAACTGCTCCGTGCCTGAGATCTAGGCAGGAGTAGTCGAGCGGCGATAACACTGATCAATGCCATGTTAATGCGTGGCAATGAACAGTGTAAGAGTTCAGTGTGTGCAATGTTATAGTCCCCTATGGGGGCTATAGCATTGCAAAAAAAAGTGGGAAAAAAAAGTGTTTATCCCCTTCCCTAATAAGATGTGATTTAACCCCTTTCCTAAGTCAGAATCACCCCCCTTTTGCCATTAAAAAAACTACGTAAATAAAAAAATAAATATAAGCATATGTGGTATCGCCACGTGCGTAAATGTCCAAATTATAAAAATATATCATTAATTAAACTGCATGGTCAATGGTGTACACGTAAAAAAAATTCAAAGCACGAAATGGCGTAATTTTTGGTCACTTTTTGATCAATTAAAAAATGAATAAAAAGCGATCAGAAAGTCCAATCAAATCAAAAATCATACCGATAAAATCTACAGATTGCAGTGAAAAAGATGAGCCCTATATATCCCCATATAAAAAAAATAAAAAAAAAGCTATGGGGGTCAGAAGAGGACATTTTTAAACGTATAAATTTTCCTGCATGTAGTTATGATTTTTTCCAGAAGTATGACAAAATCAAACCTATATAAGTAGGGTATCATTTTAACTGTATGGACCTACAGAATAATGATAAGGTGTCATTTTTACCGAAAAATGTACTGTGTAGAAACGGAAGCCCCCAAAATTTACAAAATTGCATTTTTTCTTCAATTTTTTTTCCACAATTATTTTTTTTCCGTTTCTCCGTGGATTTTTGGGTAAAATGAATAATGTAATACAAAGTAGAATTGGTGTCGCAAAAAATAAGCCATAATATGGATTTTTAGGTGGAAAATTGAAAGGGTTATGATTTTTAAAAGGTAAGGAGGAAAAAACAAAAATGCAAAAACTGAAAAATGCTGAGTCTTTAAGTCCCTTGTAACATTTTTTGTAGGTTTTTATGTTTGTTTTGGTTACTGTGGGCAACATGGTATTTTGGTAGTGGATACTATTAGCCTAGGGATGCATAGTGTGTTATAAACATACACCCCCCTATACTTTTGGGCTTTCTGACTATTGCAAAATAAGTTGTGCATGACGATGATAATATGGAAAGAGTTTCAGGATGCTAGAGAAGTTTGTAGAATTTTTGAGCAAAAGGGAGGAGTTAGGGTAATTGCTGATCTATAGATATTCAGCTTTTCTGGAAACACATGGCTTCAAGAAGAGTTAGTCTTTGAGTCATATAGTTAGGGTCTATTCACACGGCAGAATTTTTGCTTGCGGAATTCCGCCTCAAATTAAAGTCCACAAGCGTGAATACAGAAGTGTGAAAGGGAGTGCGGAATCCCGTAAAAGTTTATGGGCTTTAATTTGAGGTGGAATTCTGCAAGCAAAAATTCTGTCGTGTGAATAGACCCTTAGGGTTAGAGTCAGTAACATATAGAGCTAAAGTTGCAGAGGCCTGCTTCAGGTTACAGGTTCAGTGACAGTTGTTCCTACGAAGCTAGAAGAGAAGTCCAAGGGTATCCCAGGAACGTCTCTGCTAGATTTTAACACTTCCTTGGCCTGCCTGGATGCCAGATTAATTGCCACACCAATCAAGTACAGTGATCCCTGAACTTACAGTGTCCTCAACATACAATAGTTTCAACATACAATGGTCTTGTCTGGACCATTGTAACTTGAAACCAGACTCAACATACAATGCTACAGACAGTCCAGATCTGTGAAACATGTCAGTGCCTGGAAGAACCAACCAATCAGAATGGACATTTCAATGGTAAAACACCTGTATTCCTAAAGTCCATGCACTAAATTTCTTTCTGGTAGCGCCCCCCACAGTACAGGGAGGTACTACATGTTCTGTACTCTTTACCTGTGCCAGGGTTAGCTGCTCTTTTGGACACCAAATAAGGGCAGCTCCATGTTACTTTTTTAGGACATTGTGTGTACTGTACAGGACCCTGAAGAAGCTCCTGTCCTCTACATAGACAGTGATTGCACCTCCCAGAAGATCTCTCTAACTTTTATATGTAAGGACTTGCTTTATCTATATTAGTTATCTACTTATTTTTGTTTAACCCCTTAACGACGCAGGACGTATATATACATCCTGCGCCGGCTCCCGCGATATGAAGCGGGATCGCGTCGCGATCCCGCATCATATCGCGTCAGTCCCGGCGCTCATCAACGGCCGGGAAACGCGTCTAATACCACACATCGCCGATCGCGGCGATGTCCGGTATTAACCCTTTAGAAGCGGCGGTCAAAGCTGACCGCCACTTCTAAAGTGAAAGTGAAAGTGACCCGGCTGCTCAGTCGGGCTGTTCGGGACCGCCACGGTGAAATCGCGGCGTCCCGAACAGCTTACAGGACACCGGGAGGGCCCTTACCTGCCTCCTCGGTGTCCGATCGGCGAATGACTGCTCCGTGCCTGAGATTCAGGCAGGAGCAGTCAAGCGCCGATAACACTGATCACAGGCGTGTTAATACACGCCTGTGATCTGTGTAAAAGATCAGTGTGTGCAGTGTTATAGGTCCCTATGGGACCTATAACACTGCAAAAAAAAAAGTTTAAAAAAAGTGTTAATAAAGGTCATTTAACCCCTTCCCTAATAAACGTTTGAATCACCCCCCTTTTCCCATAAAAAAAAAAATAAAACAGTGTAAAAATAAATAAAAATAAACATAAAAATAAATATATCATTAATTAAACCGCATGGTCAATGGCGTACGCGCAAAAAAATTCCAAAGTCAAAAAAAGCGCATTTTTGGTCACTTTTTATACCATTAAAAATTTATAAAAAGTGATCAAAAAGTCCGATCAAAACAAAAATCATACCGATAAAAACTTCAGATTACGGCGCAAAAAATTAGTCCCATACCGCCCTTTATGTGGAAAAATAAAAAAGTTATAGGGGTCAGAAGATGACATTTTTAAACGTATAAATTTTCCTGCATGGAGTTATGATTTTTTTCCAGAAGTGCGACAAAATCAAACCTATATAAGTAGGGTATCATTTTAACCGTATGGACCTACAGAATAATGATAAGGTGTAATTTTTACCGAAATATGCACTGCGTAGAAGCGGAAGCCGCCAAAATTTACAAAATGCCGTTTTTTCTTCGATTTTGTCGCACAATGATTATTTTTTCCGTTTCTCCGTGCATTTTTGGGTAAAATGACTAATGTCACTGTAAAGTAGAATTGGCGACGCAAAAAATAAGTCATAATATGGATTTTTAGGTGGAAAATTGAAAGGGTTATGATTTTTAGAAGGTAAGGAGGAAAAAACGAAAGTGCAAAAACGGAAAAACCCTGAGTCCTTAAGGGGTTAATCCTCACTTTTTCCTATTTTTGGATGACATTTTGGGGCTTCAGAACCAATTGTCAGGTTTCCATAGAGTTATGGTCTCAACATACAATGGTTTCAACATACAACGGTCATCCTGGAACCAATTAATATTGTAACTTGAGGGACCACTGTATTTATGGCATTTTTTTATGGCATTTAAAGAGTGATTATAAAAAAAACAAATTCTCATGAACCAAAAAAGCTACCTAGAGGACATGCATTAAAAATGTAGCTTTTAATAGAGGTAATATAAAATATCCTTCCAGGTTGTGTGCAACTTAAATTACCCACAACCCACTGAACATAAATATGTCCCTAAAATACCAAAGCAGTGTGGATGGCAAATATTGAATTGTTATATGTCAATCTGCATATTCTACATAGCAATAGGGACAAAAATTAAATATCAGATATAGTACCCTAGGTTCTGAAGACCTAGAAAGCCCTGATGGTTCAAGGGGCTGAATGGTAAAGATGCCTCACCATTGCAAATATAGTCACCAATTATGCCATAATGCATTATATACTGAGAATGAATAGACTTTATATATGTATGCAGTCACCTAGGAGAAAAAAATTACACTGACACTAGCTACATACATAGGTTTAATGATTTTAGCCACCTAAAAGAAAAAAATGCGCCATCACTAGTAGGCCATGTACATCTCCATGCTCTGCCCTTCCCCTAGTAGGAATCCTATGTGGTGGGGGTTGGTCACAGGTATCACCGCCTGGGGACCTTGTAACCGCACGGTCTTAACCGCGAATATGAGCTGTCACAGTTATTGACTTAAATATGATTTGCTTTTGGGTTAAATATTTTCTACAGAGGGTGAATTGAAAGATTACTCCAAGAAGACTCCGCATGGAATGATACAAGTACTTACTGTGATTTATGTTTCCACATATGTGTTTCCCATTAATTAATCAGTTGAGATGATGTGATATATGTGAGATGGATGATGTCATATATAATGCATCCTAACGGATAACGACACACAGTTGAGAAAGGCTGCTTAGCCATAACGCGTACTGTCATGTATGCTATGTTTATGCATAAATAAACACACTGAGATTGAGCAAGAAATTTGAGTGCTGGGACCCTTCTTTGATATACTTAGCATGGGCACTTTGACCAGTCTTCAAATGTGCAACCCCATACCAGCAGGCTTAAAACATTGGCCCTGATTTACTATTGTTGGGTTGTGTGCCAGAATTTGGTGCATTGCACCACAAATTGTGCCTGTGATAGAATTTGTACTAAAAAGGGTGTTGTCTCCATAAAGGGGCATGTCCCTGACATTTTTTAAAAATCCCAACATATTTACTAAGGTTTCCACAGAAAATGTGGTGGATTTGATCTCTGAAAAACCAGACAATTCAAAGCATGTGTAAAAAAACTGAAAAATGTAGGGAAAAGTGCAAAACATAGGAAAATACCTGTCAGGAATCAAAACCCACAAAGAAAACTCCACTCTAAGTAAGTCAGGGCCATTGGGTGTTATGACCTTTTCCTATTAGCCAGAAGTAACCTTTTTAATAATATGTGTGGAAGACCTTCTATGGGATGGGACCAGGCTGGCTAGACTTCACTCTCCATGTTCATTAATTAGCCATACTTATGTTCCTGTTCACCAGGTGTTCTTTCTTGGACCACTTTTTAGTACAGTAGATACAATCTAGTGTTCACTGGTATCACCCCACAAGACCTCCACACCAAAAAACAGGGACCGCAGCACTCCAATGTGTGAAGGTGAAAAAGATTTATTGACCCAACATCAAGGAACAACGTTTCAACTGCCCAATTGCAGTTTTTCTGCACTATTTATACAGGAGGTGTACATTAAGTTAATTGATTAACAAGGTGAACATAAGTGATTAAAATAATCTTTCAAGTATCATAATACATTAATAAAGTGCATTCATAAAGTGCATCCGTAGAGTACATGTACAGTGCATTATATTACATGGTATTATATAACAGGTGCTTCGCACTGTGGGCAGTGTTCCGCATCTATTACAATCAAATTGCAATTGCAGTGACAGGGTAATATTTAAATGAGAGGGGCAGATCATACATGAATAGGTGAATTAAGTGTAAAATACAGTTGTAATTACCATGCAACTCGTCTCTATCATGGCTGCTGTGGTAGCGTGGGACGCCGCTCGTACTTCCGGCGCATTGTGCCGTCCAGGGAGTCAATGCGCATGCGCATAGAAAGACTCACTGAGCCTAGGGCCAATGACAGGCCAGCGTCACCGCCACCATGGTTACAGAACTCCACACAGTTGCACGCAGTATATGTCAATCAGTCCAACTCTGCCATAAGAGGGTGTGGCAGCCCTTGAATGAATGAATGTGGAGTGGGAAAACACAGGGGGGATAAGTTAAGGGGACTCCCACCTTGTGCGTATGCACAGGGAAGGAAAACCTTAAACACATGGGGAACCCGGGTTAAAGGCTGGCCAACAAGTGTACAGTGGTACGTACCTCCCTGTTTCGTGCCCAAATAAATACAGTGGTCCCTCAACATACGATGGTAATTCGTTCCAAACGACTCATCGTTTGTCGAATTCATCGTATGTTGAGGGATCCGTGCAATGTAAAGTATAGGAAGCTGTACTCACCTGTCCACGCCGCTCCGGACCAGGTCCTCACCGCTCCCAATGCTGCCCAAGGGGCTCCCGATGCTGTCCCGCTGCTCCGGTGTCTTCTTCGCGATCCTCTGGCTTCTTCCGCATCTTCTGCAGGGTCCGGGCCTCGCTTTCTGGTGACGTTATTACGCTGCTGCGCCGGCGCGGCGTGCGTAGTGACGTAATAACGACGCCAGAAAGCGAGGCCCGGACCCCGGACAAGATGCAGAAGACGCCGGAGGATCGCAAAGTGGACCCGGAGCAGCGGGAATAGGTAAGTGAACCTGCCCGGGATGCTTAAACTGCTATCCGACAGCAGCTTAAGCATTTTGCGCTGTCGGATAGCAGTTAATGCGATGGCCCCGACATATAAAAGCATCGTATGTCGATGCTGACATCGACATGCGATGGCCTCTGAGAGGCCATCGTATGTCGATTTTATCATATGTCGGGGCCATCGCAGGTCGGGGGGTTACTGTACGCATAACCTGGCAAGAGTACAACATGGTTAATCAATTAACTTGATGTACACCTCCTGTATAAATACCCTGCTATTTCCACTGATTGTTGAGCTTGAGAAAGATTGCAGTTGGGCAGTTGAAACGTTCCTTGATGTTGGGTCAATAAAACTTTTTCACCTTCACACATTGGAGTGCTGCGGTCCCTGTTTTTCGGTGTGGATGTCTATAGGACTCCTGACCCAGGAACTTTCTACCGCCTGCACCCGCTGTTTCTTCTAAGAGGTTGTGCTGCTCTTTTTGCTCCTTTTATAATAAATAAGGCTACCATGATGATGATTTACTCTTCTTTATTACCTCACTATGCTTCCAGCTGCAATCACAGGGATAGATGAGGAGGAGAATAGAAGAAATGGTGCAGCTATCAATGTCTATGTGACCCAACCGCCCTTTTCTGGACAACAACATTGTTGACCTTATATAGACATATAGCACTCTGGCAACTCTTACCTTCCTGTTTTCCTGTGACAACAAGTGATAGTATCTCAAAAGAACCCAATGTTCTCTGCCAGGGCAACACAAATTAAGTCAAAACTGAATAAGGATAACACTTTGTCATATCTTCCTTCTACGTGTGTAACATGAATGCAATCACTTTATCTTCTCTACTTGCCTTGTGGCTGTGTTCTGGAGAACCCTTGGTTATGGATGAAGGAATGCTCCTGGGAATCCTGTTGGGTATAACAACTCTATTTAAACATATAGAGGGGAACTCATTAATTTTTGTCTAGTATGTGTACTATTTTATAGCAGAGAAGTTGCGTTTGATGTTACCTTCCTGCACCAAATTCATCAAAGGTTAATGAATTTACCGGCTCCTCACCCTTGGTACCCATTTAGACTGCTTTACAGGACTGAAGTAAATGAGTGTGGGTTTGTGTGTAAAAGACGGCCGCTGCAAGTTTTTTGCAAGTTTCAGAGAAAAGTGGCACATAATGAATCAGTGCCTACTGCATACAACTAGTTTAAAGCACTGCACATGGTGGTTCACTTTCAAATATGATCAAAAGCAAAAGTGTCACAAAAGTCGCATGGGAAGTGACTGAGACTTTTTGTGCGACAATTTTAGACTAAAAAAAAAAGGTTCTGAATAGCTTGATAAATTCCCCCCATAGAGACTCCATTTTTTAAAGACCATTTCCTTGCTGAGACCAATGATGGATTTTCAGGTTATAGTCTTCATACTGGCTTCTTTGAGAAGACCACTCCTCTAATACAACCAATATACAGTAAAATCTCACAGGACCTAAAACCTATTTGCATAGCCATATACTGTATTATGTGTGCATGTTGTTGTATGTAACTGTGTTACTTTCCTCAATACATACCCTGCCTTTTACAGTTTTTTTTATAATGTAAATACTTTTCCCCCCCTTTTCTGATTTGTTTTAATTTTAGTATCTTTCTCCAAACATTTCCAAATGCAACATAAAAAAAAAAAAACCTTGTAATTTCAACGAGAGAACAGTTTGATACTGAAAGACTGAATTTCCATGGCTACAGAGATACTATCTGAGCCAGATCTGAAAAGACAGAGTATTTTTAGACTCAGAGAATAAATCTATTCCCCGTTTCTTTTTTATCTAGGTGTTTATTATATCTATTATTTCATCCAAGAAAGACTGAATAGAGCCCTAATTGTTTAGTAACAGCAACTTGATATTCAAAAATATATCAACAAAAACAAAATACATTATACTTTAAACATTCATATGATCGTTTCTTTTATTCTGTTACTAAAAAGATTTATTTTTCTTGAAAATATTCTCTAAAGAAATAACATAACAGTATGAGAAACATCCAGTTACTTACTGGCTTTATTACATAAAGAAAAAGTTTTCATAACAATCCAGGTGCAATTTGTCGACGAACAATACTTTTTCCAGCATGATGAAGCACGGCACAAGGCAAATGTGATACTTTGGGTCAATGTGCAAGAAAATTCCTGATCTCAATCCCTTTAAGAAACTGTGGCCAATCTTCAAAAAGTGGGTGAACAAAAAAATCGGAACAGGAACACTGATGATCACAAGCACGGGCATCTCAGCATAGTAGATGTCCATATAAATACACTGTAAGTTGTGTGAATTCGGGCGTTGTTACTTAGTGTCCCAGTGTTCTCACCTCCTGATTGGTTAAGAAAGTTGTGTCCAAACATGACAAGCAGTCTTCCGCCTAGCAGGACTGATCATCAGGGACAACTAGCGATGCTGCCGGTGGCGTCTGAAGGAGTTCCAAGACAGTGCTGGAACCGGGTCATGTAAGTTTATGACAGCTAATGTTGTGATGGACACCAAGATAGTGTACTAAAAAGGCCAGCCTAGTGGGATCAACAGCTTATCTACAGCTAGGTAGGTCGTCCTTATTAGTGATGAGCGGCATAGGCCATATTTGAATTTGCGATATTTCGCGAATATATGGACGAATATTCGTCATGTATTCGCGAAATTCGCATATTCGTTATATTCGTTTTTTTGCGCATATACGAAAATATATGTACATATGCGAACATATATATGTGCATATTCGCGAATATTGAGCCCTCCCTTCTTTAATTGTATAGGAAACTATTGGGCTAGTGCAGTGGTCTCCAACCTGCGGACCTCCAGATGTTGCAAAACTACAACTCCTAGCATGCCCGGACAGCCGTTGGCTGTCCGTACATGCTGGAGTTGTAGTATTCCATCAACTGGAGGTCTGCAGGTTGGAGACCACTGCACTAGCCCATTAGTTCCCTATACCATTAAAGAAGGGAGGGCTCAATATTCGCGAATATGCGCATATGCGAAGAGCAGAGAGGGATGCAGTGATCACTGTGATGTGTAAAACATGAAAAGCAGAAGACTTGAAAAAAGCTGCACTCACCCACTGAGAAGCATTTGCCAAACGATGCTTTATTCCAAGTGTCCACACAGCAGACAACAAGTCAATAGCTGGAGGGGCGGGGAGCGAGAGCCAAAGCTCTCAGGTGCGGGGGGCGTACCACTAGACATCACTGTGATGTGTACTGTGAATAAATAAAAAAAAAAGTGAATATTCGTAATTGCGAATATACATTACTATACAGTGGTCCCTCAACATACGATGGTAATCCGTTCCAAATGAACCATCGTTTGTTGAAACCATCGTATATTGAGGGATCCGTGCAATGTAAAGTATAGGAAGTTGTACTCACCTGTCCCCGCCGCTCCCTGCCCTGGATGTTGCGCTCCATCGCTGACGCCGCGTCCCCGTGATGTCCCCGCCGCTCCGGAACGTCTCAGCTGGCCGGTAACGTCGCTCTCACGTCGCCGTCATCACGTCACTGCGCACACCGCTCCTATTGCATGACGGGACGGCGTGCGCGGTGACGTGATGACGACGATGGAGAGCGCAGGCAATGGAGGGGATCCCGAAGATGATGCTCCAGAGCCCCGAGGACAGGTAGGAGATCATCACTGGAGCACACAGGGGCACCGTAAACGACTATCCGGCGGCAGCTGAAGCAGTCTGGCTGCCGGATAGCCGTTTATGCGATGGCCCCAACATACAAAAGCATCGTATGTTGATGCTGCCTTCAACATGCGATGGCCTCTGATAGGCCATCGCATGTTAAAATTATGGTATGTGAGGGCCATCGTAGGTCGGGGGGTCACTGTATTCGCAATATTCGCAAATTCGCTTATATGCAATATTTGTGATTAAAATTCGAATTTCGAATATTCGTGAGCAACACTAGTCCTTATGAGGCCTAAAGTGCCCAAAGAAGAATTAATTTCCGGGAAGTAAGAATGTCTATGGAGCAGCTGTCTCTAATTTAACCCCTTAAGGACCCTTGACATACGCGTACGTCAAGACACCCTGGTACTTAAGGACCCATGACGTACGCGTACGTCATGGAGAATTCCGGCCCCTGCCGCGTGCAGGGTGGGGATCGGACTGGGATGCCTGATGAAATTACCAACGATCCCCCTGAAGGGATAGGAGTGAGGTGGCAGAGATGCCACCCCTCCTATCCCTGCTATTGATCGTCAGAAGCAACGACCAATAGCAGATCGGGGGCGGGGGGTTAACTTTCACTATAATGCTGGTGTTACCCAAAATTTTTCATTTTCACAAGGGAAAATAGGAAAAGAGCCCCCACAAATTTGTAACCCCATTTCTGCTGAGTAAGAACATACCCTATGTGTGGATGTAAAGTGCTCTGCGGGTGCACTACAATGCTCAGAAAAGAAGGAACGCCATTGGGCTTTTGAAGAGAAAATTTGTCCGGAATTGAAGGCCACGTGTGTTTACAAAGCCCCCCCCACATGTGACCCCATTTTGGAAACTACACCCCTCACGTAATGTAATAAGGGGTACAGTGAGCATTTGCGCCCCACAGGTGTCTGACAGATTTTTGGAACAGTGGTCCGTGAAAATGAAAAATGTAATTTGCACAGCCCACTGTTCCAAAAATCTGTCAGACACCTGTGGGGCGTAAATGCTCACTGACACCTGTGGGGCATAAATCAGGTACCTTTGGGGCGTAAATGCTACAGAGAGCCTTAATAGGGGTGTAGAACACTTTGCCTTGCTGTAACACGCATAGGGTGTGTTCTGGGTAAGTGAAATAATACTGTTATTCAGTATGACATGCAGATTAGAGACATCACTGTTGCAGAGCACTATTAGAATCACTGTTGCAGAGCGGCACAATAACAGAGCCTGGAGGTGGCCAGGCTGAATTACACAGCGTGAAGGTGTTGCCAGCAAGAGGAGACCATATAGTGGCTGAATGACACAGCGTGGAGGTGTTGGGAACATGAGGAGAACATATAGTGGCTGAATGACCCAGCCTGGAGGTGACAACAGCCTGACGAGACCATAGGGCCTCACAATTGAAAAGATTAAAGATATTTTTTAACATTTAAATTGGAGATTTCAAATACATGAACCTAAAAAGTTTTATTTAATGTGCCAGCAGCATGAGGAGACCGCATGGCGGTACAATGACACAGCCTGGAGGTGGTGGAAGCATGAGGAGATCATATAGTGGCTGAATGACACAGCCTGGAAGTGGCGGAAGCATGAGTAGATCATATAGTGGCTAAATGACAAAGCCTGGAGTTGGAGTTGGGCGCAGCAAAAGGAGACCATATAATGGCTGAATGACACAGCCTAGAGTTGGCGGCAGCATGAGGAGACCATATAATGGCTGAATGAAACAGCCTGGAGGTGGCATCAGCATGAGGAGAACATATGGTGGCAGAATGAGACATATGACAACACACGGTTCAAACCTTAGAGTGCACTCGGGTATAAGTGTGTTAAGGGCGGAGGCTCCACTCCATCTCCAATAGCAACCAAAAATAGAAACAAATCACACAAATAGATCCATAGATCTCCAAGTTCAAAATGTAAATAGATGCAACATCTTATTCACCCAGAGTGCTCACTAGATATGCCCGACAGTCCTCGTTCAGCAAAGGATTAACTTTACCCTTTCTCGGGCATCCCGGAGCTGTCCTTCCTTCCTCTCACGAAGGGGGAGACAGGTGAGTAGTTGCTGGACACTTCCGACGTTTCTCAAGGGGGTGTGTCCTCCGGTTGCTGAACTAGGACTGTCGGGCGTATCTAGTGAGCACTCTGGGTGAATAAGCTTTTGTATCTATTTACAATTATGAATTTTGAGATCTGTAGATCTATCTTTGATACTAAAAGAAAAAGCATTAGGAAAATTCATTCAATTGTCAAGTGTCATTTGTTTCTATTGTGGGCAGAATGAGACAGCCTGGAGCTGGAACCTTTTGGCTGGCCTTTCAAAGAAACTAGGCCCTTAGGACTATATCAGGAACACAATGGTACACCACTTAGATGTACATACAAGGTATGCACTTATGAGGGGAGTACAACGCGCTCCAGTATGCTTAAAACAGTATTTGTCTACAACACCAGCAGGTGTGTATTTTTGCTTGGCCTTTCACAGTAACTAGGCCCTTAAGACTTTAACAGGAACAAAATAGTACACCACTTATATGTACATACGTGGTATGCACTTATGAGGGGAGTACAATGTGCTCCACTACGCTTAAAACAGTATTTGTCTAGAACAGCAGCAGGTGTGTACTTTTGGCTGGTCTTTCACAGTAACTAGGCCCTTAGGACTTTAACAGGAACAAAATGGCACCCCACCTATGTACGCACAGGTTACACTTAATAGAGGACAATACGCTCCGCTACTCAACCAGTATTATGCACTAATATTAGTTGATTTGGGCTTTTAGTGCTCTGCTCACTCCAACTGGATGGCTACTATTAGCTTTTCAGTTGTTGCACTTTCACTCTCAATCTCTTTCCCTTCCCTATCAGTGTTCTAGGCTGGATTTGGGCTTGACGTGAATCACTGCTGTAAAAATTATTTTCTGTGCAACACACACTGCTCTCTGTCCCTCTCTCTCTGCAATATAATTCTGATGTGAGTGGCCGCAAGATGGCTGCCGATTATATAGGGCTGTGACATACAGGGGTGGCTGCTGCTGATAGGCTGCATGCTGCATGTGATTCAGGGTCATCCAGCCAACCCTTGTTCCCTCCTTTCCAGCATTCCTTGCCCCATATCCTGACATGTGGAGCCGCCATCTTAGATGCCCTGGAACCTGGACTGCACTAAATGGAGTTTAATGAAGCGATTCGTGCGATTGAATCGTGGTGATATTCGCATTCGTTGCAAAGCGAATTTTACCTGAAATTCGTAACGAATTCGGATTCATCAGATTCGATTTGCTCATCCCTAGCTGTTATCACACCCAAACCAGAGCAAATTCGGACAAAAAAGCACTGTTTATCTCAATATGAAATCGAGGTCTTTGGAGGTATAGTATAATCATTGGGAGCCCTCCTTAAGTTCTATACAAAATTGAGCCAGAATACTGCTTCAGGCATATGGCTTTATTTATGGGGCTATATAACAAGCTGAAGTATATAGTAGCCAAGTAGTTGCGTGTGTTAGTTTGTTGCAAGGAGATACTGTTTGTTATTCATAAAATATCCTATTCCTAGACCTATTATTTGTAAAGCCTGTTTTCCATAGTGACATACTAAGTGAATAAAAATGGGACAACAAGTGCTACAAATGATGTTGAAAGGGCATTTCTGATTCCATTTTGTGTGTGTCCTCGGAGTCTGACAGGCAACTATTTCCCAGGATGTTTAAATCACCACTGTTTTTCTTTCATCGTCAGACAATAAAATGACAGAATGAACATATCTGCATCCTACTCTGTGACACCACCTGCAAGCTGCTGAAACAAACTGCTTCTGCTCTTTCAAGTTTATTGTACCAAAATAACCCATCATGGTTGATTCACTAGTATTTGCTGGATTTGTGGAGGCAGCTTATTTTCCCCAGTGCACATTCTGTTGCAGGACTCTTCAACTATCATGTACAATTTTTTATAGAGGTACCTTCTTGGTAGAGAATACTTTTGGGGCGCACAGCCACAAAGGCCCATGGTACAAATGCAACCTGACCAGATTGAAATGTTTCAATAATCCTGGTAGTAATCTATATGTTTAATGCACAAATATAGAAATAACCAGATAACTCTAATATTTACCCCATATCAAAAGCTACACTTAGTTGCAGATACAGGTCTTTAAAGGGGTACTCCACCACTAGACATCCTATTCCCTATCCAAAGGATAAGGGATAAGATGTCTAATCGCTGGATTCCGCTGCTGGGACCCCCGTGATCTCTGTGCAGCACCCGTCGTTCTGTTAGAACGGTGGGGTTGTGACATCATGGCCATGCCCCTCGTGACATGACGCACCACCCCTCGTGATATCACACCACGCCCCCCCAATGTGAGTCTATGGGAGGGGAGCATGGCGTGATGTCACAAGGAGGCGTGGCCGTGATGTCAGGACCGCACTGCCCGCTCAAAGCGTTGGGAACAAGATGTTCCGAACACTGGGGCAGCGGAGTACCCCTTTATATCATGGTCACAGGATGATAATATAGTAAAACATAGTCAAAATGTCTAATTGAAGGGAGGTACATAGTAGTCTTGGACAAATGCATGTACATCTCAGATGGAAAATGTATTTGAAGATGAAACTGAATATTTTAAATTAAGATGTAATCACACACATAATGTTTTTGGTTCTTAATCATGACCTGGTCTTAAACGGACTGAGTCTGGACTAACTTTTGCATTTACACAAAAGGAAATGACGTGTATGAATGTCCCAGATCCAGCAATTTTAATAATATGAGGCTTACCCAAAACCCCCAAGGGAGTTATGCAGCCAACCATGCAACCTATCGTGTCAGGGTTTGGTCAAGAGGCTGTGTTCATGGTTAGACCACCAGTTGCAGATTCTTGTCTTGTGAGTATGTGGCTTTCTTACAGACAGCGGAGATGTGCTTACAATAATGAAAACAAATTTTGGAAGAGAGATTTTTCTTGGGTCTCGCGTGATGTTGTCTCCCTTTACACCAGTATTTCACACATGGTAGCAATACGTGGGTTATACTAACCGTAAGTGAAAAGTGAGAGCTTTGGTCTCTGATATAGCCGAGAGGCTTTGTTTTTGTGTATGCCTTCTTACTTTATACTTTAGCTCTCTGTACCTGTGACCTGTGTATTGTATTCACTCCTGCAAATGTGTCTGCTTAGTATATGTATATAACTACACTGTGCATTTTTTATGCTGAGGTCATCCATTCCAGCACTTTATACCTCTTTAGTAATTTGTATTCCAACCTTATCTTTAACCTTCACCATGTATCCACTTTTGTGCATTATTTTATTCATTGTATATATTGTGCTATTTATTATGAACCAGTAATCGTTGTTATAATGTATGTGTCTGTATCTGTGTACCCGGTAATTGTGCTCCAGGAAACCTGATATGATAAGGGAAGTATGAGTATTATTTTTTCTACTACCTGTCACATTATTGGAACAATTTTTTCCTATATTTACCCAGCCTTGGAGCACAATGTATCAAGATCACATTACCAATGCTGGAAAAGCATAGGTAGGTTGCTGCTTGTATATGTATGTGTGATCTACTGCCTCTGAAATAAAATACTCTGAAGGAGCTAAATCCTCTGTTTCTATGGATAGTGTCACGTGTAGCAGAGTGGTCTGGCTAACTTGGTGAATCCTCCTGTGAGCCCTTGCAACTTCAGAAAATTGAGATATTCTTTTTATAGTGCCCGGGGTTGTATTAAGAGCAATATTGGAGGATCCAGACATTCAAGACACTTGAATACAAAGTTAAAGGAGATATCCAGTGGTGAAAAACTTATCCCCCATCCTAAGCATAGGGGATAAGTTTAAGATCACTGGGGGGCTGACCACTGGGGTCCCCCGTGATCTCTTGTATGGGGCCCCGACAGCCCACGAGAAGGGGGCGCGTTGACCACGGCACGAAGCGGCGGCTGACACACTCCCTCAATACAACTCTATGGCAGAGCCGGAACGCTGCCTTTGGCATTCTCCGTCTCTGCCATAGAGTTGTATTGAGGGAGGGTGTCGGCCGCCACTTTGTGCAGTGGTCAACACGCGCTATCTGGCCAGCGAGCCGCGGCCCCGTACAGACATAGCGGGGGGCCCCAGCGGTCGGACCCCCTGCGAACTGAAACTTATCTCCTATCCTTAGGATAGGGGATACGTTTTTCACCACTGGACTACCCCTTTAAACTTTACTTAAAGTCTCCATGCAAAATCCAATAAGTCATAAGTCATTTTGGCACAGGGTAGCAAAGTTAGTTTTTAGGTAGATTGGTGAACAGTTAATCGCTTTTCCCCTTAAGAAAGATATTTGCACTTGGGTTGCTAGGACACAGTCTAATTAGCTCAAACTCTACAGTGGAGGACCTACATAGATACTCATGGTTTAGTGACACAATACCTTATCGCAGGGCATGCACTCTTTTATACATTATGGTCATGTTGAACTAACTCTGGCTGGAAGCCTACAAAAAGGTTAGTGTTGGAAGAAGAGTCCATGCTCAGCTGGTTCCCAAGATAGATTCTCCTTCTTGAGGCTGAAAACAGGATTCTTGAGGATGGATCTACTCACAGCATGGACGGGAGACTACCTTAAGTGCAAACCTCCTGGAACTCAGTACAGCACCATGATTGCCATAATCCTTACACAGATCTGTCTCAGATAAGAAGATTCTTGCAACTGGAATGATACTTAGTTTTCTGGTGTATAGAATTGGCTTTCTTGCTAATCTGCCCTCTAGCCTAAACTAGTCTAGACTTCTTTCAGCCCTTTCCATTAACCCCTTAGGGACTCAGACCATTTTCACCTTAACGACTCACAATTCTGACCACTGTTACTTTATGCATTAAAAACTCTGAGATGCTTTTACATGTTATTCTGATTCAGAGATAGTTTTTTCTTGACATATTCTACTTTAACATACTGGTAAATTTTCGTCGTTACTTGCATCCTTTCTTGGTGAAAAATCTCAAAATGTCATGATTTTTTTTTACATTTAGCATTTTTCTAAATGTGAAACTTTCCTTTTGTAAGGAAAATGGACATTCCAAATAAATGATATATTGATTCACAAATACAATATGTGTTCTTTACGTTGGCATCATAAAGTTGACATGCTTTTACTTTTTGAAGACATTAGAGGGCTTCAAAGTATAGCAGCAATTTTCAAAATTTTCACGGAAAATTCAAAATCTGAATTTTTCAAGGACCAGTTAAGTTTGAAGTGGATTATAGGGCCTTTCTGTGAGAAATACCCCACAAATGACCCCATTATAGAAACTGCACCCCTCCAAGTATTCAAAATTACATTCAGAAAGTTTTTTAACCCTTTAGGTGTTTCACAGGAATAGCAGAAGAAGAAAATTCTAAATCTTCATTTTTGACACTCGCATGTTCTTGTAGAGCCATTTTTTTTTGTTACATTTGGGGTAAAAGGAGAGCAATCCCCTCAAATTTTGTAACCCAATTTCTCTAAAGTAAGGAAATACCTCATATGTAGATGTAAAATGCTCTGTGGGTGCACTAGAGGGCTCAGAAGGGAAGGAGCGACAATGGGATTTTGGAGAGTGAATTTTGCTGAAATTATTTTTGGGGGGCATGTCGAAAGCTCCCATGGTGCCAGAACAGCAAAAAAAAAAAACAACAACAACATGGCATACTATTTTGGAAACTACACCCCTCAAGGAACGAAAGAAGGGGAACAGGGAGCTTTAACACCCCACAGGTGTTTGACGACTTTTCGTTAAAGTCAGATGTGTAAATGAAAAAAATGTTTGCACTAAAATGCATTTTCCCCCCAATTTTACATTTTTACAAGGGGTAATAGGAGAAAATGCCCCCCAAAATTTGTAACACCATTTCTGCTGAGTATGGAAATACTCCATGTGTGGACATCAAGTGCTCTGCTGGCACACTACAATGCTCAGAAGAGAAGTAGTCACATTTGGCTTTTGGAAAGCAAATTGTTTTTTGGGGGGCATGTCGTATTTAGGAAGTCCCTATGGTGCCAAAACAAAAAAAAAAAAAAAAGAAATGGCATACTATTTTGGAAATTACACCCCTCAAGGAACGTAACAAGGAGTTAACACCCTACAGATGTTTGATGACTTTTGTCGGATGTGTAGATGACATTTTTTTTCACTAAAATGCTGCTTTTCCCCCAAATTTCAAATTTTTACAAGAGGTAATAGGAGAAAATGCCCCCCAAAATTTGTAACCCCATTTCTTCTGAGTATGGAAATACCCCATATGTGGATGTAAAGTGCTCAGAAGAGGAGTGCCATTGAGCTTTTGGAGAGAGAATTTGTTTGGAATCTAAGTCGGGGCCATGTGCGTTTACAAAGCCCCCATGGTATCAGAACATTGGACCCCCTCCCACATGTGACCCCATTGTGGAAACTACATCCTTCACAAAATTTAATAACAGCATTTGGGGGTGTCCATTGTCCTGGCACAATGGGAGCTTTGTAAACACACAAGGCCTTCAGTTCCGGACAAATTTTCTTTCCGAAAGCCCGATGGGGCTACTTCTTTTCTGAGCATTGTAGTGCGCCCGAAGAGCACTTTACATCCACATATGGGGAATATTCTTACTCAGCAGAAATGGGGTTACACATGTAGTAGGGCTTTTTTCCTATTTTCCTTTGTGAAAATGAAAAATTTTGGGTAACACCAGCATTTTAGTGAATTTTAAACAAAAATTGTCAAACCCTTGTGGGGTGTTAAGGCTCACTATACCCATTGTTATGTTCCGTGAGGGGTGTAGTTTACAAAATGGGGTCACATGTGTATTTTTTTGCGTTTATGTCAGAACCGCTGTAAATTCAGCCACCCCTGTGCAAATTACCAAATTAGGCCTCAAATGTACATAGTGCGCTCTCACTCCTGAGCCCTGTTGTGCGCCCGCAGAGCATTTTAAGCCCACATATGGGGTATTTCTGTACTCAGGGGAAATTGTGTTACAAATTTTGTGGGTCTTTTTTTTCCATTTACATCTTGTGAAAATGAAAAGTATGGGGCAACACCAGCATGGTAATGTTTTTTTTTTTTTTTTAAATAACATGCAAGTGCAGACCCCAGCTTTACCTTTTCATAAGGGGTGAAAGAAGAAAAAGCCCACCAAAATATGTAAGGCAATTTCTCCCGAGTACGGAAATACCCCATATGTGGCACTAAATTGTTGCCTTGAAATAAGACAGGGCTCCGAAGTGGGAGAGCACCATTTGCATTTGGGACCTAAATTAGGGATTTGCATAGGGACGGACCCGAATGCAAGAATTACAATTGCCTCCGATACCAAAATTACCCTATGGCTGTCCGGCAATACTGGGAGTTGTTGTTTTGTAACAGCTCGAGACTCCGCTTTGGAAACAGTGCTGTACCAGACGTTTTTCATTATTATTGTGGGGGGGGGGGGGGGGGGGGGTAACTGTGTAGGGGTATGTGTATATGTAGTGTTTTGCTTTTTATTTTGTACAGTTTAGTGTAGTGTAGTGTTTTTCGGGTACATTCACACAGGCGGGGGTTTACAGCCAGTTTCCTGCTGGGAGTTTGAGCTGCAACAGAAAATTTGCAACATCTCAAACTTGCAGCGAGAAACTCACTGTAAACCCGCCCCTGTGAATGTACCCTGTACATTCACATGGGGGAGGGGGGTAAACCTCCAGCTGTTGCAAAACTGGCAGGCATCCCGGCACATCGAGACCCCCACATGTTGGCGATCGCCGGAAATCACCGGTCATCGACAATCACAGTCGATTTTCGGCAATTCCAGTTTCCGCCGCACACCAGGCAGGGATTGGAGCCGGATGCCTGCTGAAATCATTCAGTAGGCATCCCGGAAAAGTGCCGAGGGGGACCCTGAGGATACCCCATATCGGCGATCACCACAGATCACCGGTTTATACTAACCGGCAGTCTGCGGTGGTTACGGGTCATCTGGGTCACATGTGACCCCATGACCCGCATAATGATGATGATCGGTGGTGTAATATACACCACTAATCATCATCAATACAGTACTGGGGGGTGGCACTGTTGCTACCCCCCAGTACAGCAGTGATTGGGCGGCCGTAGTGACAGCACCAATCACTGCAGTATGGGGAGGGGGGAGGTGGGTGGGTTCCTCTTAAAGCATCTTTAAGGCGGTCCGTGCTACCAGAAGCAGGCCTGTGCTGTGTGGACGGACCATACCTGTGTGCGTGGCCTGCCCCACTGCTGTCAGTGATATATCACTGATCAGCGTTTTTTGGGGGGGTCCAGGCGAGTGCTTTTTTTCAGTTTTTTTTTTTTTTTTTTTTTTTTTTTTCTTCGGGTTTTTTGTGTGGGGGTCTGTGTATGTGCCACCAGACATTGTTCTGGGCTGAGTGGCCACTGACTTCTGTGCCCCCTGCCGCAACCAAGCGCTAATCAGTGTGCACACCAATGATTAGGTAAACGCTTTTTATGGCGCAGGGTTTTTTGCGCTAGAAGTCTTTTTTTTTTTAGTTTCTTTTTTCTGTTTAGTTTTATTTTATCTTTTAATATTTTTGTTCTTAGGGTGGGTTAGTTAGGTTAGGGCGGGTTAGGGTAGAAGTCTCACACCACACCACACGCAGTACACACAACAATAAAGTTCCCCCTCCCCCACATATATACACTTCACCCCCCACTAGAGTAGGGAAATGGCCCACAGGGCGTTTTCAGCTGAGGAGGCATACGCCATACTTGCCTCCGACTCTGAAAGCACCACAGAGGTCGAGAAAAACCCCAACTTCCTTATTTCCTCATCCTCCTCATCATCTTCTGATGATGAGCCACCAAGGCGGCAGAGATGCCCCCATGCGAGGCTGCAAACTCTTCTGCTCCTGACCCTGTGCCCCATGCTAGTATGAGTCCCGCTGGTGCTCATACTAGTCAAGCCCCCCAGCCAAGTTTACTGGTGCCCCCGTACCGGCGAACTTGTCTGGACTCAGCCAGCGGACCACAAGCTCGTGATTCCTGAGTTTGTTGGCGACTCAGCAATCAAGACTGACATCATCGGGTTCACTGAAATGGACTATTTCGGGTTTTTTTCAGTGACGACTTTATCAATCTGATGGTTGACCAGACGAACCTGTATGCCCAACAGTTCGTCGCCGCAAACCCGGGCTCATTTTTAGCTAGACCCAATGAGCTAGACCCAATGAGGACATTTTGGGGCCTCGTGCTGCATATGGGTCTAGTTTAAAAAAAACCAGTGTCAGGCAATACTGGAGTGGGGACATCCTCTACCAGACCAGACCCTTCCGCCCCAATCTCTACAAGCTCCTATCCCCCGGGGTGAGTTCCGTGCCTTTTCCCATGAAAACCTGTTGCTGGTCAGGTATAAGGATAAGAGGGATGTCCTTATGCTCACCACAATTCATGGTAACGGAAGCACCCCTGTTCCTGTGCGAGGTACCGCAGGACCGGTCCTCAAGCCCGATTGTATTATGAACTACAATCGGTATATGGAGGGAGTTGATCTTTTTGATCAAGTCCTCAAGCCATATGATGCCATGTGCAAAACACGGACATGGTGCAAAAAGTTGCGGTCTACATGGTACAGGTTGCCATGTTGCAAAAAAGAGACATTCCTGCAGTTTTAAGAGGTAGTTCTAAAGGCCCTCATCTTTGGTGGTCACCAATGAGCGGGTCAGAGTACCTCTGGAACTGCAGAGTGTATCACAGGAGGGGGATTCGGAAGGACACCACCACTCAGTGTGACACTTGCCCCGATCATCCGGGCCTCTGCATTAAAAAATGCTTAAGGGAGTATCACACTTCCATGGAGCACTACATTTTTTATCCTTTTCCCTAATTTTAATTCCCCAGAATTCGACTCCAATGTACCAGTCCAGAGTACATTGTCTTCCAAATTTTAAAGCCAACCCCCCTTCCAAAAAAAGACCCCAAAACCTCTTTCCCAATAACCCTGATATCTTTTCTTCCCTAAAAAATGGGTCATGGGACACAGAGTCAACAGTATTGGGGGTTTGCAGTTGCCTCAAATGCGCAGCGCTCTCTCCCCACCTGAGCGGGGTGCGCATTTGAGGTAACAGGTTAGGGACGGCCACACACATCACATTCCCAAAATGATGATTCAGAGCATAAGGTTTGGGGCGGGCATCATTTTTACTTTCGGCTATACTCTGGGTCATCATTCTGAAAATTGGCATGTCAGTAATAAAATTGCAATTTTCATTTATCCCCCACCCCACCCCATAGTACACTTGGAAAATAAATTTAGGGAAAACCCGTCTGTTCCAAATCTCCACTTCACCCCTATACACCTTCCCTAGGGGGTGTACTGTTTCTAATAGGCTCACATGTGGGTGTTCCTTTCTTGGATTTTCCTCTGAATGTATGTAACTGTTAGGTCCGTAAATAGGAAGAGTTCTCACTTATGAGCTCTGTCATATTTCCAGGCGACAATTCGGAGTCACATGTTAGTTGTTCACAGAAAGATGAAGCAGAGTAAAGGTTGAAAATTGCAATTTTCAAAAGCTACCCTTCATCCATTCCTGGAAAATAAATTTAGGAAACACCTGTGCATTGCATTCAAAATGTCCTCTTTACCTCTATACCCATTCCTCTGGGGGGGTACTTTCTGTAATGGTGTCACATGTGGGCGTTTCATTTTTGTATTTGCCTCAAATGCAAGCAGACCTCTATGACTTCTGATCCTTGTTGTGCACCTGCCCAGCAGATTACCCCATATGTGGTTGTGTTTCCAGAAGAAAAAGCCCTCCAAAATGTGTAATCCAATTTCTCCAATTAACTCCTTGTGAAAATGTAAAAAATGCGTCCCACTGTTCAAAACACCTGTGAGGTGTAAGTACTCACTGTAACCCTTGTTACATTCCTGGAGGGGTCTATATTCCAAAATGGTGTCACATGTGGAGGGTTTCTGCTGTTCTGGCATCATGGGAGGTTTGAAAATGCACATGGCCCCCGACTTCAATTTCAGCAAAATTCTCTCTCCAGAAGTCCAATGGCGCTCCTTCTGTTCTGAGACCTGTAGTGCGCCAGCAGAGCACTTAACATCCACATATGGAGCATTTTCTTAATTGGGAGAAATTGGGCTTCAAATTTTGGGGTCCATTTTCTCCTCTTACCCCTTGTGAAAAATAATAATTTGGGGTAACACCATCATTTTAGTGTTAAAAATCGAATTTTCCATTTTCACGTCCAACTTCAACGCAAAGTCGTCAAACACCTGTGAGGTGTTAAGGCTCACTATACCCTTTGTTATGTTTTCCAAAATTTCTCAATGTCTCAATTTTAAACAGCAGCAATTGCTTGCTGTAAGGAAAATTCCTTGTGCACATGAAAATATTCTCATTTCATGATCTATTTTAGGAAAACATTTTTTTGGGGGGGAAACAATATCCAGATGTCAACATTTAAGATTTAAAAAATCCCTTTCTCCTTGAAAATTAATTTGAACAAAGCATGTGTGCATCTCTAAGTTTTATTTTGTGTTTGAAACAAATTAAACAATCAAAGATGCCCTGATTGTAAGTTCACTAACTAAAAATTCTAATTTGGATACATTTTTCATTTCCTAGCAATTGATAAAGGCCATACAGGCCAGTTATTTGTTGCTTGGCAATAATCTTATTTTTTCCAAATCACAAATTATGTAGTATTTAGATTAGTAAATGTACACAATGTAATACGTTGTGCCCTTGCTATGTTTTCTACTGAGAAATCATAAAAAAAAAATCCCGCTGCTTGCCAGGAAAACTGCATTAACAACATTGCGTACAACCCTCAATATTGAGAATTCACAATTTGTAATACGTCCTCTCAAACACTGATCTTATAAGGTATGAGTCTATGTTATGCTTACAATCCAAAATGCCTACATTGTCACTCTCAAATGTCCTTCCATCTTTTTAACAGTTTCATGGTGGAATCTGTGGTTGAATGGGATGTTTTTTCAAGCACACCTTGGTGGAGATTCTTCAAAACATGTGCAGAGGCAATGTTGTCCAGTTGTCCAAGACAAACAGTTACACTGCTTAGTTCATTTTAAAAAAAGACCCTCTTCAAAATGACCCTCTTGAAAATTGAATTAAACCATGTTATTGGTTGCTATAGCCAACTGGTCAACTGGTTTACTTTTCTTCTTCAAAAAGTTTTGATGAATTTTAAAGGGGGACTTAGGCCCTAACACATCTTATGGATAGGGTTCATGATTCCTAATTGTGGGTTTCTCTGCTTTGGGGACCCACAGGAATCTTTCAAGCAGCCCCACACTATCATCAGCCTCCGGAGAAAACATCGCTCCGGGTGTGATTACTCTCAATCATAGGGCCGGAGTATAGTGACGTCACGGTTACGCTCCAGTGAAATGTTAGGCTCCGTCCCCTCAATGCAAGCATATGGGAGGTGACGTGGCGGCTGTCACAATCACTCTCATCGGCTTGCATTGAGGGGGCGGAGCATGACATAACACGGTGGTGGAGCCATGACATCAAGATACTCCCGCACCATGATCCTGATTCATCGGACCATGAGCAATGTTCGGAACGGAGGCTGATGAAAATGGGGTGCTGCATGAAAGATTGTGTGGGTCTCCTGTGGCGGGAGCCCCGCAATCAGACATTTTACCCCATATCCTTTGGATAGGAGATAAGATATCTTAGGGCCTGAGTAACCCTTTAATCATAATTATGTTTGTGTGTGGTGTTACCACCTTTTTTTTTTTTTTTTTATATGTGCACTATCCAATATTTCTTATAATAAACACACAGTTTGACGACAGTTTGAGGTCTCACGAACCTTTTTGTGTTTTCAAAATGTCTTTTCACTGTTAATAATTGTAAATTGTAATGTTGCTTATTAGATTTTAATCATTTTCAGCAATGTCGTCCTGTATCGTCAAAGGTTGCTCCACCTCTTGGCGCCGACGTGATCCGTCGGTCTCACTTCATGCTTTTCCCAAAGATGTTGAACGCATTCGTCTTTGGCTCCAGATGACGGGACAAAATATGACCAAATTGGAGGAAATGGTTTCTAAAGTCTGGTTGGGAACAGTAAATGACACATTTAGATTATGTTCTCAACATTTCACAAAAGAATCGTATAATTATTTTGAAGATCGTCGGACATTGCGGAAGGATGCTTTCCCCAAAATATCTGACAAACCCAAACAACAACCTGTCCAATCATTTAACCTGAATGATAGCGTATCCACGGAAACTCAGTCAACAAGTGATTTTTGCAAATCAACCCTTACAACATGGTTTCACCATACCCACATATGTTGTTACATATACCACGCCTTTTTTAAATCAGAGTCAGATTACTTCTTCCCAAGCAGGGTTACTTACTTTGCCACAAACACCACATGGAGATATGATACATAATTTGGTATGTTGTTCAACCCAACATGATGCCCCTTTTAAAACCAGTCAAACAAACATTGAATAGACCTGATAACATAATGGACAGCATTGTAGACTACAGTGTTTCTTCATATTTTCAACAACCAGACACACTGAGTGCTTCTCCAACAGGTTTTCCATACCCACAAACAGTAACACAGGTGAGTAGACAATAAGGGACAAATTACAGGACTCTTCCATGTTGGCCACCAATCAACATAGCAGTCAAATAAACTTAATTCCTGATTTTGAATATCGAGACACGAGTATGGATGTTGAAGAAGCAACAGAACTCATAATTTAGCCATCCACCTCAACCACAGGCATAAAAATTCCACTCAACATATATCCAAATGCAGTAGAATCTTAGCTTTGTGAAAACTCTCCTGACTCTTTTCTTACCCCTAGAGATTCTTTTGGAAAAGTTATGGCACCTTTAGATAAAATGCTAAGCAGCTCAAACAGTGAGGAATGTTTAGCAGACCCAAGCTTTCACCCAAGTGATTGTAGCAAGATTTCGGAAGACTCTATTATTTCAAACTCCGAACGGTATCCTGAGTTAGCAGTGGGCTTTGAGTATTTATTGTCTCCTTCAGCAAATATTGTTGCAGAACCAAAGTTTTTGAATCATCCCTGAAAAAAAACTTATTTCTATGGTACCATGTCCAAACTTACAAAAGTGTGATGGGCATCTTGTGCAATTTAAGAAGATTCTTCAAGGAAGTTAATTGAAAATGTATGAGATTTGCAGTAATGACCATAAACATATGTTATGTTAATGTCAGCCAAAATTAGGAAACCTCCCTGCAGGTAATCTACTCATTTCACCTGGGGCTGTTCTCAGTGGCAAAAGCTATTATAAAATTAGTACTTTTTTTTAAAAGTCAAATCGGTCAAATAGCAGTCAAATAGGCTGGCTAAATCTGAATTTTTTAGACACCAAAAAACACACAATTTTTCAGGCATAAACACTGAATGGATGCAGGAACACGAGGATGTTCTAAGTAGAGATGAGTGAAGTTGCAGTGATTCTATTCATCACAAACTTCTCAGTTGCTGACTTTAGCCTGCATAAATTAGTTAAGCTTTCAGGTGCTCTGGTGGGCTGGAAAAGGTGGATACAGTCCTAGGAGAGAATCTCCTAGGACTGTATCCACCTTTTCAAGCCCACTGGAGCACCTGAAAGCTGAACTAATTTGTGCAGGCTAAAGTCAGCAACCGCCAAGCCGAGAAGTTTGTGACGAATCAAATCACTGTAACTTCGCTCATCTGTAGTTCTTAGGTTTATGGCTCAATCTCCTGCCTATCTAAGTGGGGATGGCCAGTTCGACTCGCCAGGATACTCCGCAAAGTATTGTACTTATTCTTTTCTTGATAGGGCTTCTCGTAAAATCTGTGCTTTCACAGTGGAACAGCTCCGTCCATCTTGATCATCCACTGCTCTAGAGAAGCTAGCCTTTAAAAAAAAAAACTGGATGATATTTTAGGCAAAAACATCTCGATTAACATGACTGCGACAGACAGACATGCGTCTGTGCGAAAGCACTTATGTGAAGAGTACCAGTTTTTCAGGCATCACTTTGATGTCTGGCATGTTGCCAAAAGTGTAGGGAACAAAATATTTGCAGCAGGTAAAACTAAGAAAACAAAAATTCCAACCAATTAAAAACCATCTTTGTTGGAGTGCGAGAACTTGCCAAGAGGATCCTGATGAACTTGTTAACAGATGGAAAACTGTTTTTAACCATGTTTGCAATGAGCATCAGTGGGTCGATGAAGATAATATTCAAAGACAATGTCAACAACCCCTTTTAACTGAGGAGGACAATATAGAATGTAAAAGGCTTGTCAAACATTCACCAGCATACAACGAGCTTAGTAAAATAGTATTGAGCTCAATGCTTATAAAAGATATTTGGCAGCTGTCCAGTTTTTGCCACACAGGCGAATTAGAGATTTTCCATAGTCTGACTCTCAAATACTGCCCTAAGCACATCCATTACTACATGGACTCTATGGTGGCTCAAACACAACTGGCTGCCTTGGATCACAACTGCAATCTTCTTGGTTGGATTCAAGCAATTGATAGGAAAAACACACTGATGGGTGAAATTGAGGGCAAATTATGCCATAGATTTGAATTTTCTAAAGCAAAACGGGCATGGGTAGTCAAGCCCCTTTATGAGCCAACTTGAACAGATTTTCACATGACGTTTTACATAGCATAATAAAAGTGCCGGAAAATAAAGGGTCTCATACATGGGAGTCCAAAATGCCAATGTTGCCAACAAATATGGCTCCTATACCTAAGCCAGACAAGTCTACTCTACAATCTGCTTTTACTACATGGTTTAATATGTAGCTTTTCTGTTTTCATAGCTTTTCTGTTTTCATAGCTTTTCTGTGTTAGCTGCAAGTGTCTAATCTTATCTTTTGGACTAAATTTGCAAATGTCATGAGACCTTTTCTTTATAATGACATATAACAGAAGTAGACCTATTTTAGTTGTTTACAAAAAAGGATCACCAAATATTTGTTTGCACTTAACATTTTTAATTGCACCTTATTTGTAAATTACAAACAGTATTTTGTAAACAATATTTGAAAAGTCAAAATGCATAATGGTCTTATTAAAGGGGTACTCCGGCCCTAATACAAAGGATATGGGGATAAGATGTCTGATCGTGGGGGTCCCGCCGCTGGGGAACCCCCCTACAATCTGTCATTGCGCACCCACTTTTGTGAGCTCTCCGCAGCTCTGGAGGCTCCAAATGTGTAGCGTGTCGACCACGGGCCCGGAGTATTGTGATGTCACGACTCCGCCCCCGTATGAAATCACGCCCTGCCCCCTCAATGCAAGTCTATGGGAGGAGGCATGACGGCTCACAAAGGTGGGTGCACAATGACAGATTGCGGGGGTCCCCAGCGGCGGGACCTCTGCAACCAGACATCTTATCCCCTATCCCGCCTCCTAGGGCACACGCATGCCAGTTCTTCTAAATTTAAAGGGCCAGTGCACCAATAATTCAACCTGGCACTACACCTCCCCGAGGAAGAATTTACCCGCTGTCAGTACCAAGCTAGCTAAGCTATGGATAAATATATCCAAGAAAACCTACAAAAGGGTTTCATCTGAAAGTCCACCTCTCCAGCCGGGCTGGATTCTTCTTTGTAGGGAAAAAGGATGGATCCCTTCTTCCCTGTATTGACTATCAGGATCTAAACAAGATTACGATCAAAAATCATTACCCTTTGCGTTTGATTTCTGAACTTTTTGATTGTTTAAGGGGAGCCAAAATCTTCTCTAAATTGGATCTGCGGGGTGCATACAATCTTGTTCGAATTTGGTAAGGTGATGAATGGAAGACAGCCTTTAACAACCGAGATGGCCATTTTGAATACCTAGTCATGCCTTTTGGTCTCTGCAATGCTCCTGCTGTCTTCCAAGAATTCATTAATGACATCTTCCAAGATCTGTTGTGTACCTGTGTAGTCATCTATCTGGATGATATTCTGATTTTCTCTCCCAATTTGGAGGCTCATCGTTTCTATGTCCATCTGGTCCTTCAGTGTCTCCGGAGAATCATCTGTATGCCAAGCCTGAGAAATGCCTCTTTGAGAGAGCAAGTCTTCCGTTCCTTGGTTACATTGTTTCCCACCAAGCTCTACAGATGGATCCTGCTAAGCTTTCTGCAGTTTTGGACTGGCCACGTCCTTCTGGTCTATGGGCTATTCAACGATTTTTGGGGTTTGCCAATTACTACCGTCAATTCATTCCACACTTTTCTTCTTTGGTTGCTCCAATTGTTGCCCTTACCAAAAGAACTGCAAACCCAAGAACTGGTCTCCTGAGGCTGAGGAGACATTCTCTGAGTTAAAATCTGCCTTTGCTTCTGCACCTGTTCACTCAAGGCCTGACCCTGAAAAGCCTTTCTTTTTGGAGGTAGACGCATCTTCCGTAGGAGCCGGCGCAAGGGCATGAAAATGACCTGTGGTTTTTTTCTCTAAGAAATTTTCATCTGCGGAGAGGAATTACTCTATTGGCGATCGTGAACTCCTCGCTATAAAACTTGACCTAGAAGAATGGTGTAATCTTTTGGAGGGTTCCACACATCCAGTCAGCATCTTTAAGGATCACAAGAACCTTTTGGATAATTTGTCTGCGCAATGTATGAATCCCCACCAGGCAAGATGGTCACTCTTCTCCAGGTTCAATTTCTTAATTAATTTCCGTCCTGCCGACAAGAACATTAGAGCCGATGCACTCTCCAGGTCCCCTGATGTGGTTGGACAAGATTCCCCTCCCCGTCATATTATTCCGCCTGAGTGTTTGGTTCCTGTAGCACCTGCAATTCTCCAGCAAGCTCCATCTGGAAGATCCTTCGTGCCATCTCTATTGAGACACAGAGTGCTGAGCTGGGGTCATTCCTCCCTGGTATCTGGCCATTCCAGTGTACAGAAGTCTTTTCAATTAATCTCTCTGCATTATTGATGGCCCCACCTCAAACGGGATGTTACAGACTTTGTCAGTTCCTGTGCTACCTGTGCTCGAGACAAGACTCCTCGGCAGAGACCTGCTGGCCTCTTACAGCCTCTTCCTATTACAGACACTTCTTGGTCTCAAATTGTTATGGACTTTATCACTGATCTGCCCCATCCTATAACAATACAGTCATCTGTGTGGTAGTCAATCGGTTTTCCAAGATGGCTAATTTTATTAGGATTTCTCATCTTCCTATCACCCGCAATTTAATGGACAAGTGTAGAGAGTAAATCAAGTTCTGGGAGAGTATCTTCTTCACTTTGTCTAGGCCCGACAGTAAGACTGGGTCGATATTTTACCCTGGGCAGAATTCTCCTACAACCATATAGACTCTGAGGCCACAAAGTCTTCTCCATTTTTTGTTGTCTACGGTTTTCATCCTTGTCCTCCTCTTCCAGTCTCCTCGGACATGCCAGCTGTTGAAGAGCTAGTTCGGGATTTCACGTCCATCTGGCAACAGACTCGGCACTCTCTGCTTCAAGCTTCCTCCCATATGAAATCTCAGATGGATAAGAAAAGAAGACCTCCTCCGTCCTTCTCTCCCAGTGATAAGGTTTGGTTATCCTCCAAGTATATCCGTTACAAGATTACCAGCTACAAGTTGGGCCCTATAAACTTAGTTTGCCTTCTCTACGCATTCCGAAATCTTTCCATGTCTCTCTTCTCAAGCCAGTTGTGATCAATCGGTTCTCGCAAAAGTATGTTGCTTCCATTCCTGTTTCTGGTTCTCCTGACATCTACGAGGTCAAAGAGATCTTAGCTACTAAAACTGAAAGAGAGAGACGTTATTTTTTTGGTGGACTGGAAAGGTTTCGGGCCGGAGGAGAAATTGTGGAAGCCGAAGAAGAATATCCTGGATCGTGACTTACTTCTGAACTTTTTAAGACCCAAAAAGACGGGGAGACCCAGGGGTACTCTCTTATGTTGCCCTCTGCTCCCGGAAGCGCCGCGGTTCACATTGCGGGACGCTCCCGCATGTGAACCCTGGACTGCCACTCACCTTCTGCCCTGTCTTCTCATTTCTCTGGTGCTCCTGTTCACCGCATTGCGGGGCATGCTCGCTTGCGAGCCCCGCTCAGTCCTCCTCCTGCCACCTATTGCGCAAGCACGCTGGTTCTTCTAAATTTAAAGGGCCAGTGCACCAATAATTGGTGCTTGTCAAAATCAATCCTATTTAGTTCCGGCACTTCCCACTGTTCCTTGCCGGATCTTTGTGCCTTGTGCCTAGTGAAAGCGTTCCTCTGTGTTTTACCTATTAGTGTTCCAGACCTCCTGCTAGTGACCTGACCTCGCGCCTTTGCCGCCTGCCTCCTGACCTCCTGCCTGTGACCTGAATACGCTTTTATGCTGCCTGCCCTTGACCTTTGGCTACGACTGACTATTCTTGTGTACTCCAGCACCAAGTGTCACCTAGGCAACCTGTGTGGACAAATCGTGTCAGGGGTAACAACCTGGGTGCCGCCTGCCACAGCAAGACCATCCTGCTTTGCAGTGGGCTCTGGTTAAAACCAGCCGCACCTTAGATTCCGCTCCCTGACACGGTTCAGTCATTGTCCACACAGGTCCAGCAGATCCACTTCCTTCAGCCACTTACAATGTGCTTTTCCTAAATGACCATAAATTAATGCTGAAAAAGATCGATAAGCAATCCATCTGAGATGTCTGGAAAAAAATCACAAAATATAACCAGCAATCTCTTACACTTTTTGCAAAAACACTACCACATCCACTCTTTGAAAGACTTACAGGGTTACTACCGTGCAAAACAATTCATCATCTAATCCAAACATTGGGTATATCATGTCAGCTTGCATGTGTAACTATGCATGTGACCTCAGTAAAATAATGCCAGGAAGCAGAGATGATAGTTTAATGGGTGGCTGAATCTAGAGTGTTTTTCACGTCACGCCACACCAACTCCATAAATTTGTTTGGAAGTGGGCATGATGCCTAGTCCATTGGCGACACACTAACTCGCAAAGACATGAATGAAGTTGGCACAAATGCTTGTTTTGTCATTCATCAGAATGATATTTGATTTTGCCCTGGGCATGATTTTAAAATGTGGATCCTTCCCATTTTGGTGGGTCAACATCAACAGTTTATACACAATCTAACATCTTATTCCCTATACTTTCAATATTATAAGACATACAAGCCAAATAATTTCAGCTTTTCAATAAACACACTCTTCTAATTTTTTCTTATTAAAAACTAAACAATTTCCTTCAAACAAATATGTATCACATTTATTATTCTTTCAAATTAAAAATTAATGTTGTAAAGCTAAACAATATTGGGAAGTTCAATAACAATATCAGTTGTTTTTAAAGACATCAACTGCTTCCACAAGAAGAAGCCACAAGCTTCTGTATTGACTAATCAGCAATATGGGAGGATTTGCATTGTTTTTTGCGTTGTGTAGATGTTTTTTAAAGATTTTTCATACAGCATGTGGTCTTGCAAAAATGTAACTTACTTTGATAAAATACCAACCCATCTTTCACAGATAACTTCTTTCATTGTTCCAAAAACAAAGGCCATACTCAATGATAGGGTAGGACAGGAACAATGGCATTACATATTAGCCTAATTAATTTAATTACTTAACTTTCTTAAAAAATTAACTTACCGTTTGGGCTCTCTTAGTAACTGGCAACAGGGGACAATGTTAGACAAATTGATATGATGCCTAATCAGTGATCCATCCAGAACCAAACAATGAACTTCAGGATGCAAAGTTACACAATTTTATGGCAAGACAAGATGCTTCGTATTATAATATTAAACATCTTTACTGAACCTCAGCAGCAAGTATATATTTTAAGTATTAAAAAAGAAAAAATACTTTTTTGAAGCATATAAAGTGTATATGAATGTGCAACCTAGGATGCAACCTAGTATGATGTCCCGTAACAGTCAATCAGACAGCATCACAGGTGATAAAGGTGACCGACTCTCAGGTATCTTCCTTCTTCTTTGTTGCTCAGCAGTGTGTCAAGATAAGTTCATAACTTTTCTCTCACAAACAATCATTATATTTCCTTACAAATTTCATTAATTATTAAATTCATTTCTCAATTTCATTCAATTTCATTTATTTATTTCATTTCTTTTAGTTAATAAATACCTTATTTTCCATATACTATATATTTCCTATATTTTTCTTATTAGTTTGCCTGTATATTGATTTCATTATATACATTCCCTAACATTACTTGTAATTGTATAAACCCTTTGTCTATATCCCCCTATATTTCCAAAATGTGCATTATTTACCGGTTTTGCAGAGTATTTCCCCTTTATTTATATTATTCTTCCAGCCACTTATCCTTTTATTTTTCATTCAGTCTTATTTTCCGCTCCTTTCTCCATTTTCCCCGGTCATTCTGGTCCCTCATATCACTTTATTTTACCTTTATTTCTTGTCCTTACCTTCCTTGATAGAACCCGGCGGACGCGTCGTCCATTGGCCACATAGCGCTACAGTGTTACTACAGTATCCTCATTGTATCATAACTCGTTTCATTCTCCTCATGTTAAAATTTATTATCCTGTACTGCCACCCTGTGGCCATTTTCAGTATATATTCCCGTTTCATTCTATTCAAAGTTTATAGATACTGTTATAATTGACTTACCATTCTAATTTATTCCTTTATATAATCAATTGTAAAATGAATTAATTATTATAGTTTTTTCATTTAACTTATTTAATTTATTTCCATAAAAAAAATTCTAGTCACATATTACCTTATTATTCCTTATCTATATTAATACAGGTTATTGTTGCTTCTTTCTACATATATTCTCAAAATGTCTGAGGACAATAAGAATACCACTACAGAAAATGTGTTACCAGAGAATTTCCAATCTTTGGTGGATGCTTCGGTATCCAAATCTATAAATACAGCGGTACAATCCGCAGTCTCCGCATTACAAAATTCTATTGATAAATCAGTTTCAATGGCATTAGCTCGCTCACAGTCTGCTGCTATGGGTGCTTTATCTCCCCTAACTCCATCAGACCAATTCTGGTCTCCAGAGGAGTCTGTGTCCCAACTGGCTAAGGGACTTAAGGGGCCAGGTAAGCCGAAATCCAAGAAGCGCCATACATCTGATGGCCCATACTCCTCTAAAAGCGGTAAAGTGCGTCAAGACTCTAGGCAATCGAACACTATTGAAACTAAACAAACATCCACCAGTAGTGGCTCCCATAGGCCACGTAATTCACCCTCAACCCGTGAGGAACCTCATTCTAGTAGGGTTGAGAAATCTAGCTTCAGAGCTAAACCGGATTCCTACCGAGTTTCCTCCTCTGATGAGTCGGCCGACTCCAATATTGAGGACGTTGATTAAATACTTTATGTCTCGGAGGACAGTCATTCCAATCATGACGACCCTGGCAGTCAGGAAGACAATATGTTGACTGAGTCTGGAGACACATATTTTGATCTGGCATTAATATGCCATCCCCGATCCGGGGAATGGCTTCCAAATACTAAGGTAGCCGAATTTCTCTCCCTGTGGGCCAACAAGCCTCTTGACCAGCCATCACGTAGTAAATTAAAGGCAGAATTCCCTAGGCCAACACCATCAAACAATGCTTCTTGCACCCTAGAATTGGATCCACTCATCTAAAAATGTCTCTTCAAAACTGGAAAAAATCCAAAAAAGGGAGTGGATGGAAGCTTTAAGTCCTGTCAGGACAAGCTTACAAACTTTCAAACTTTGATTCAGAAATCCACATTGGTTCTCATCACTCCTCTTTGGCCAACTCAGTAGTGGTTTCCCCAAATTTTACACCTCCTCATAGACCTTCCTCATCTCCCTACATCCACTCACGATCTTCTCCTAGATCCTCCAGGGAATTGTTACCCTTTGATAATGTCGGGCCAACTACTTCTGGTGGCTTGGATGATTTGGGGTCGCCAAGATCTGACCTCCAATTTTCAAAATTAACTTAGGACATCCTTTCAGATGCATGGGCTCCGGGTACCAAATCAGCTTGCAGATCAGCCTGGGGACTTTGGCCTCATTGATGCGATCAACGACACTTGGATCCCTTACGAGCATCTATATCTCACATCTTAAATTTCTTGTCAGCCTCTTTTGATGCTGGTAAAGGTTACAGGACAATTAATCTTTATTGTTCAGCAATTTCCTCTAAACATCTTCCTATAGACTCCATTCCTGTGGGTAGACATCCTTTAGTTTGTCAACTTCTTAAAGGTATTCATTTTTGTAGACCCCCTTTATCTAAATACACTTCTATATGGAACGTAAATATTACACTTGACATGTTCATTTCATGGGAAGATAATGATTCTTTATCATTATAATTCCTATCCTTCAAACGTACTACTCTTTTGTTCCTTATTTTGGTTAAAAGAGTCTCTGACGTAAGGTTGTTAGACATTTCTCGCAAACAATTTACACCTCAGGGTGTTGTTCTTTCCATATATCGGCGTACCAAAACAAATCTCCATTCCATTTTTTACCCTTCTTTTCCTCATCATGAGAAACTTTGTGTAGTCCGTTGTCTTCACTCTTATGAATCCAGAACCAAATCTCTTCGGACTCCATCTTCCTCCCAATTATTATTTTCTTTTTGCAAACCTCACGCTCCCGTTTCCTCTTCCACTCTCGCTAGATGGGTTAGACAAACTATGCACTAAGCCGGTATCGATATCTCAAAATTTACTGCTCATTCTACTAGAAGTGCAGTTTCAATCAAACTCTTCCAATCTGGCGCTTCCCTTTCAAATTTATTAAAAGCGGCCAATTGGTCATCCGATTCTACTTTCAAAACCTTTTACTTACAGACCAGAATCCCATGTTTCTATGTTATTGTTGTAATAGTCACTAATATTTAGTTATTACATATCATTTACATACTATGTTTATTTTGATTAAGCTTTAAACTAGCATAATACGAAGCGACTTGTCTTGCCATAAAATTGGAAATTTTCCTATCCTTGGTGACGAAAAATGTGGATTTTATTAAAGACAAGACACAAATATTATCCCTCCCTAAACCCATCCCTATAATATGTTTTTTCTTTCTCTAATTGCTCAACAGCTCCACAGTAAATTCCATTCATGGTTGAACACCAATGTTGACAAGACTTCATGGATCCCATGTTCCTTCATCTTCCATTCATCCTGCATCCTCTTCATTTGTTGACTTCCTGTTGTTTTTTCCTGTTTGATGTAACCTCACAAAGAAAATACCTGAGAGTCGGTCACCTTTATCACCTGTGATGCTGTCTGATTGGCTAATGTTACGGGACATCATACTAGGTTGCATATTCATATACTCTTTATATGCTTCAAAAAAGTATTTTTTCTTTTTTAATACATACAATATATACTTGCTGCTGAGGTTCAGTAAAGAAGTTTAATAACATAATATTTGCGTCTTGTCTTTAATAAAATCCAAATTTTCCGTCACCTAGGATAGGAAAATTTCCAATTATATTCCTGTTTGAACTGGCAAAGCTGCATAAATTCTTGACAGCATATACTTTCCGCTACGGACGGGATGAGACAACACTTCTGACACTTGTACCATCCTGTAGAAAGTAGTCTATCCTCTGTATCTTGGATGACAAGAGGACGTCTTTTGTTTGGGCCCCACCGTGGGTTAATGGGAAAGGACCATGGTTGTAACCTATTTTCAGCATCGAACCGTCCTTGAATTTGTTGGAGAATATTGTGAATACCTTAAAAAAGAGATTCTATGAATTTTAGAATTTCTCCAAATTTTAATTTGATACTAACAATTTTCTACAAAATTTTTTGGGTTCATTGTAAAATGTTAGACTGTATATGTGTTTAGGGTACAATCATTATACTAATTGTTTAAAACATGTCAACCCCTAAAAAAATGTTGTTGAATGTTACCAAATAGTTGTCCTTTTTTTTTTTGTGGTGTTTTTTGTCTTAAAAAAGCTCAAAAAACAAAACATTGTTTTATTGAATATGTTTATAATCTTTCAAATAAATATTTCAATGGTCATGGGTGTAATTTTGCTACAATAAAATACAGATGACATCCAGCTGTTAGTGAGACAGGGATGCATGTGTGATCTGGACAATAACAATAAAAATAATTTCCTCTGCAGGTTCATCTCAAGCTTGATTCAAGTGTTTTTTTTATTTATTTTTCATTCTGCATAAATAATCAAAAAAAGGCATAAACAAACAAAAAAACTTACCACCATATCGTTATTTCCAGAAACAGGATTTTAAATCTGCTGAAAGCTATAGGTATTGGTTGACAGATAAGCTGCTGAAGACTGTGAGGTTAGGGTCATCTGTATGAAGAGAATAAAAAAAAATGTAACCATGGGTTCCCTTTATTATGTGCCGCACACTTGTTTTTTACTTTGACAAAACATATTCACCATTAACTACACTATTTTTAAGATTATTTGCAAAAAAACAAATGTTAAAAAAAAAAACTCACCCCAATACATTAGCTGATGATCCTGGCAAGATAACCTGCACTAAGCTCAGATTGGCTGAAGCTAGTTCTGGTTGTTGCATTGGGCAATCTGGCAGCATCTGTATGGAGATATTTTAAAAATTTTTAAAACTAGACACACAAGATTTTTAAGGCCTAAATCTTTCAACTATACGTTATTTCACATTGAATATGTTTGGTTAAAAACATTATGAAGTAAATTAAAAAATTACCACTGTAAAATTGTTGTCAGAGATCTGTAAGGTAACTAGCAGCAAACTCTGGGTGTCTGCAGCCAGGTGAGTTGGTAGTTGGTGTGAATCTTGTTCCATCTGTATTGAGATATGGAAATTTAAAAGAAAATTTTAACCTTTGCAATGTGATAGCTGTCTCCTTTAAAAAGTAAGCTAATTTATTTGCAAAATTAGACATCTCAAAAATAAATAAATAAATAAATTACCCCAAAGACATTGTTTTCAGTGCCAGCAAATGAATCTGGTGGAGAGCTCATGGTGTCTGATGACCAAAGTGGTTCTGGATCCTGTGAAGTGATGATAAGAAATGAGCGAACTTTTGAAAAATTAGATTCGGACAATTTGCTGAATTTTCCCAAAAAATTTGTTCATTTTAACGGCTACTTATTAAAAACGGCTATTTCTAGTCTACAGAGAGTATGTATAGGGGTATAGAACACTTTGCTTTGTTCTAGCACTTATATGGAGTGTGCTGGCGTAGTGAAATAATACTGTTATTCAGAAGGACATGCAGATTACAGGCATCGCTATTAGAAACACTGCCGCAGAGCGGCTGAAGAATGAGGAGACCATATAGTGGCTGAATGACACAGCATGGAGATGTTGGCAGCATGAGGAGACCATATAGTGGCTGAATTACACAGTGTGGAGGTGTTGGCAGCGTGGGATTTATGGTAGCTAGTGCTACCATAAAATTTTTTAGGCCCAGGCCCAGCAACATCAGTAAACCATATATTGGCTGAATGACACAGCCTTGAGGTGGCTGAATCATAAGGAGACCCTACAATGGCAGAATGGCAAAGCCTAGTGGTGGCTTAAGCATGAGGAGACTATATAGTGGCAGAATGGCACAGCCTAGAGGTGGCTGAAGCATGAGGAGACCATATAGTGGCTGAATGGAACAGCCTAGAGGTGGCTGAAGCATGAATAGACCATATAGTGGCTGAATTGCAAAGTCTGAAGGTGGCTGAAGCATGAGGAGACCATATAGTGTCTGAATAACACAGTGTGGAGGTGTTGGCAGCATGAGGAGACCATATAGTGGCTGAATGACACAGCTTAGATGTGGCTGAAGCATGAGGAGACCATATAGTGGCTGAATGACACCACGTGGAGATGTTGGCAGCATGAGGAGACCATATAGTGGCTAGTGATGAGCGGCATTGGCCATATTCAAATTTGCATTGAATTCGCATATTTGCATATGTGAATATTCGCATATTCCCATATTCGCGTGTTCAAGGAAGAAAACAGTGAGGGGGTGGGCAACTTTACTATTGGTTGCTAGGGATGTTGTTGATAACCTCTGACAAGTGTATTTGCAGTATTCTAATTGGCCTACAAGTGAAAAGAAGGAATATGCGAAAAAAAAGTGAATATTCGTAATTTTGAAATGTGAATATTCGCAATCAACAATAGTAGTGGCTAAATGACACAGCGTGGACGTGTTGGCAGCATGAGGAGACCATATAGTTGCTGAATGACACAGCCTGGAGCTTGCAGCAGCATGAGTAGACACTAGGGCTTCACAACAGAGCAGCACAATGACAGAGCCTTGAGGTGGCAGCAGCAGCATGAGAGGCATGCAACTGAGGGTTGAGCCTTAGGAACTCACGACTGTTGACTGGGGGTGTCAGATGTCACTTGGGAGGAAGGGGATGACCGAGTGAACCGATCAATAACGACTGCTGGGATGCTGGTCGAGACACGACTGATAGCTGACACCGGGAGCTCAGACCTCTCGCTGCGACTCCGGCTGCCACACGCCCCCTACTCCTCTGCAACCTCTGCCTGCGCCTGATGAATTTAGGCCTCCACCATTCCACTGTGCATGTCCTAGCACTACCCTGCTTGACATACTTATTGCGTATATGAGGGGAGTACAATACGCTTCACTACACTTAAAACATTATTTGTCTAGAACAGCAGCAGATGATTACTTTTGTCTGTCCTTTCACTGTATATAGGTGCTTGACAGATTAAAAGGTACAAAATAGTTCACTACTTAGATGTAGGTATGTGGTATGCATTTATGAGGGCAGAAAAATGCTCTACAGTACACTTAAAAAAGTATCTGAGTACAAAACCAGCCGGTGATTACTTTGGCTGTCCTTTCACAGTATGTAGGCCCTTGACAGATTAACAGGTACAAAATAGTACACTACTATATACCTATGTGGTATGCAATTATGAGGGCAAAAAAAATGTGCCACAGTTAGCTTAAGAACACGTATTTTTGTAAAACACCCGCTGGTGATTACTTTTCCCTTGCCTTTCACAGTATCTAGGCCCTTGAGAGTTTAGCAGGTAGAAAATAGTACACTACTTAGATGTAAGTATGTGGTATGCACTTATGAGGGTAGAAAAATGTGCTACAGTACGCTTAAAAATACATATTTTTACCTGTGTCCCAGATTTCAAAATTCCTTTAGAATCAGAAAATGTCAGAATACCACCTGCCATTCAAAATAAGAATATGATACATACGGTCTCCGAAGAAAAGTATCCTTCATTAGATGACAATGTGAGTTTTGTGTGTTCCAGTGACATTAGCTCATCGGAAAAGAGAAAAAACAAAGGCGCTCCCTGTGGAGTAACGTAGATGGTAAGGGTATAGGATATGGGGGATTCAATACCGCTTACCGAATAGGGTTGTGCACCAACAAACACAACAATGGTAAAGGTGTGTGTTACGCCTAGCGCTCCGGGTCCCCGCTCCTCCCCGGAGCGCTCACGGCGTCTTTCTCCCTGCAGCGCCCCGGTCAGTCCCGCTGACCGGGAGCGCTGCACTGTTTTGGCCGTTGGGGATGCGATTCGCACAGCGGGACGCACCCGCTCGCGAGTCGCATCCCAGGTCACTTACCCGTCCCGGTCCCCTGCTGTCATGTGCTGGCGCGCGCGGCTCCGCTCTCTAGGGCGCGCGCGCGCCAGCTCTCTGAGACTTAAAGGGCCAGTGCACCAATGATTGGTGCCTGGCCCAATTAGCTTAATTGGCTCCCACCTGCTCCCTGCCTTTATCTAGTCTCCTCCCTTGCACTCCCTGGCCGGATCTTGTTGCCTTAGTGCCAGTGAAAGCGTTTCCTTGTGTGTTCCTAGCCTGTGTTCCAGACCTCCTGCCGTTGCCCCTGACTACGATCCTTGCTGCCTGCCCCGACCTTCTGCTACGTCCGACCTTGCTTCTGTCTACTCCCTTGTACCGCGCCTATCTTCAGCAGCCAGAGAGGTTGAGCCGTTGCTAGGGGATACGACCTGGTCACTACCGCCGCAGCAAGACCATCCCGCTTTGCGGCGGGCTCTGGTGAAAACCAGTAGTGACTTAGAACCGATCCTCTAGCACGGTCCACGCCAATCCCTCTCTGGCACAGTGGATCCACTACCTGCCAGCCGGCATCGTGACAGTAGATCCGGCCATGGATCCCGCTGAAGTTCCTCTGCCAGTTGTCGCTGACCTCACCACGGTGGTCGCCCAGCAGTCACAACAGATAGCGCAACAAGGCCATGGATCCCGCTGAGGTGCCGCTGCCAAGTCTCGCTGATCTTCCCACGGTGGTCGCTCAGCAATCGCAGCAGATTGCCCAACAAGGACAGCAGCTGTCGCAGTTGACCGCCATGTTACAGCAAATTCTGCCCCTGCTACAGCAGCAACCATCTCCTCCGCCAGCTCCTGCACCTCCTCCGCAGCGAGTGGCCGCTCCTAACCTCCGCTTGTCCCTGCCGGACAAATTTGATGGGGACTCCAGACTCTGCCGTGGATTTTTGTCTCAGTGTTCCCTGCATATGGAGATGTTGTCAGACTTGTTTCCTACAGAACGGTCTAAGGTGGCGTTCGTAGTAAGCCTTCTTTCAGGAAAGGCCTTGTCTTGGGCCACACCGCTCTGGGACCGCAATGATCCTGCCACAGCCACAGTCCAGTCCTTTTTTGCTGAAGTCCGAAGTGTCTTTGAGGAACCTGCCCGAGCCTCTTCTGCTGAGACTGCCCTGCTGAACCTGGTCCAGGGTAATTCTTCCGTTGGCGAGTACGCCATACAATTCCGTACTTTTGCATCTGAACTATCCTGGAATAATGAGGCTCTCTGCGCGACCTTTAAAAAAGGCCTATCCAGTCGCATCAAGGATGTGCTGGCCGCACGAGAGATTCCTGCCAACCTCCAAGAACTCATCCATTTGGCTACCCGCATTGACATGCGTTTTTCTGAGCGACACCAAGAGCTCCGCCAGGAAAAAGACTTAGATCTCTGGGCACCTCTCCCACAGCATCCTTTGCAGTCTATGCCTGGGCCTCCCGCCGAGGAGGCCATGCAAGTGGATCGGTCTCGCCTGACCCAGGAAGAGAGGAATCGCCGTAGAGAAGAAAATCTCTGTCTGTACTGTGCCAGTACCGAGCATTTCTTGGTGGATTGCCCTATCCGTCCTCCACGCCTGGGAAACGCACGCACGCACCCAGCTCACGTGGGTGTGGCATCTCTTGGTTCTAAATCTTCTTCTCCACGTCTCACGGTGCCCGTGCGGATTTCTCCTACAGCCAACTCCTCCCTCTCAGCCTTGGCCTGCTTGGACTCTGGTGCCTCCGGGAATTTTATTTTGGAGTCCTTTGTCAATAAATTCTGCATCCCGGTGACCCGTCTCGCCAAACCGCTCTACATTTCCGCGGTCAACGGAGCCAGATTGGACTGCACCGTGCGTTACCGCACAGAACCCCTCCTGATGTCTATCGGACCCCACCACGAAAGGATTCAGTTCTTCATTCTCCCCAGTTGTACCTCTGAGGTCCTCCTCGGTCTGCCATGGCTCCGGCTTCATTCCCCCACCCTTGATTGGACCACCGGGGAGATAAAGAACTGGGACTCTGCCTGCCATAGGAAGTGCCTCTCCCCCCCTCCCAGTCCCGTCAGGCAAACCTCTGTGCCTCCTCATGGCCCCCGTCCTGGTGTCACACTGCCCCGTGCCCGGCTTCGCCCTCTGCCCTCCCTCCCCATTCCCACTCCTGCTGTACTGCCTGCCGTTGAGGAAACCCTCCATTCTTTCCCGGGGTCCTCATCCCAGGGGAGGCAGTTGCCGGTCAAAGAAAAGGGGAGACCTAAGGGGGGGGGTACTGTTACGCCTAGCGCTCCGGGTCCCCGCTCCTCCCCGGAGCGCTCACGGCGTCTTTCTCCCTGCAGCGCCCCGGTCAGTCCCGCTGACCGGGAGCGCTGCACTGTTTTGGCCGTTGGGGATGCGATTCGCACAGCGGGACGCACCCGCTCGCGAGTCGCATCCCAGGTCACTTACCCGTCCCGGTCCCCTGCTGTCATGTGCTGGCGCGCGCGGCTCCGCTCTCTAGGGCGCGCGCGCGCCAGCTCTCTGAGACTTAAAGGGCCAGTGCACCAATGATTGGTGCCTGGCCCAATTAGCTTAATTGGCTCCCACCTGCTCCCTGCCTTTATCTAGTCTCCTCCCTTGCACTCCCTGGCCGGATCTTGTTGCCTTAGTGCCAGTGAAAGCGTTTCCTTGTGTGTTCCTAGCCTGTGTTCCAGACCTCCTGCCGTTGCCCCTGACTACGATCCTTGCTGCCTGCCCCGACCTTCTGCTACGTCCGACCTTGCTTCTGTCTACTCCCTTGTACCGCGCCTATCTTCAGCAGCCAGAGAGGTTGAGCCGTTGCTAGGGGATACGACCTGGTCACTACCGCCGCAGCAAGACCATCCCGCTTTGCGGCGGGCTCTGGTGAAAACCAGTAGTGACTTAGAACCGATCCTCTAGCACGGTCCACGCCAATCCCTCTCTGGCACAGTGGATCCACTACCTGCCAGCCGGCATCGTGACAGTGTGTAGTTAGACAAAGGTCCGTCTGCAGCCTTCCTGGATTTGTGTGCAATAGTATAGAGACAGAGCTTCGCATGTGCAGCGAATCGCGTTGCATTATCACTAATTAAAACCTGTTGGACATTACCTTCCCCCTGCGAGTCTTGTGTCCTGTTCAGTGCCACAGATCCTGGCATAACGAAGCTCTGTCTCTATACTGTTAGCTCATCGGAGGAACAGGAAAACATGATGCAACTTAATTCTGCAACTGAAGAACCACAACAAAGAATGAATGACTTAAAGCCTACTGGAACTGAGGAACTTCAAAATGGTAAATCTACCACCTGGAATAGTCAGTCAATTCCTACAACCTGTGGTCAGTATCCACAGTTCCATGTTTCTGCTAGTCCTTGGCAATATTCCTTTTATTACTGGTATCAAATTGCTGGGAGAGTAACTCAAGGATACCAACATGTTTCCTACAATACACAGTCAACCAATCCTTATAATCAGTCATCTGCATTTGCAGTGCCAAATTCCTATAATACAAACCAGCCTTACTCTGATTTCAATGGACAGATTCAAGCACAGATGTATTCCGTTTCTGGCCCCTTTGGTGCGAATTTGCCATAAAATTATGCAGATCCATCCTTTTCTTCAAATCAGAATCCAGTGCCAAATCCATACTCTTATAGTTCTATTGGAAATACAGGCTGGCCATGGAGTTCTTGCCAATAATAAAGAAAACACGGTGAAAGATGAAACAAGATGAAAAGATGAAACAAGACAATGATCTCTAGATTCAATATTTAAAATTTTTATTACAAAAACTTTGCAGTTGACTACTTGTAGTAGTACTATTTATGCCACTGACATTTGTAGTTTTTGGCACATTTCTTAACTGTGCTAACTTTTTTGTATGTTTTTGCATTATAATATCTAAAGATAAGATGTCTCACCAAGTTTTCCTCAGGGCACTTGCTTAAAGTGTCTATAACTATTGTATATATTTGTTTGTTAGGAGTCACAATATATGATTGTGTTGTTTTGTAATTGTTATTTATATTTGAAAGATTGTATGATTTAAATAATTGTTATGTGTTTTCTGTATTAGAAAACTGAATTGACTCTTTTCAGCTCTTAAGTGAAAAACTATGTCAGCACCCTTATCATCTGTTGAGCAGCGATTATCAAGTGAAATAGTTAGTTTAACCCCTTAAGGACCAGGCCATTTTACACCTTAGGACCAGAGCGTTTTTTGAACATCTGACCACTGTCACTTTAAACATTAATAACTCTGGAATGCTTTTAGTTATCATTCTGATTCCGAGACTGTTTTTTCGTGACATATTCTACTTTAACATGGTGGTAAAAAATCCCAAAATTTTATGAAAAAATTGAAAATTTTGCATTTTTCTAACTTTGAAGCTCTCTGCTTGTAAGGAAAACAGATATTCCAAATACTTTTTTTTTTATTCACATAAACAATATGTCTACTTTATGTTTGCATCATAAAATTGACAAGTGTTTACTTTTGGAAGACACAGAGGGCTTCAAAGTTCAGCAGCAATTTTCCAAATTTTCACAAAATTTTCAAACTCACTATTTTTCAGGGACCAGTTCAGGTTTGAAGTGGATTTGAAGGGTCTTCATATTAGAAATACCCCATAAAAGACCCCATCATAAAAACTGCACCCCCAAAGTATTCAAAATTACATTCAGTCAGTGTTTTAACCCTTTAGGTGTTTCACAGGAATAGCAGCAAAGTGAAGGAGAAAATTCACAATCTTCATTTTTTATACTTGCATGTTCTTGTAGACCCAATTTTTGAATTTTTACAAGGGGTAAAATGAGAAAATGTATACTTGTATTTGAAGCCCAATTTCTCTCGAGTAAGCACATACCTCATATGTCTATGTAAATTGTTCGGCGGGCGCAGTAGAGGGCTCAGAAGCGAAGGAGCGACAAGGGGATTTTGGAGAGAACGTTTTTCTGAAATGGTTTTTTGGGGGCATGTTGCATTTAGGAAGCCCAAATTTCACATTTTTGCAAGGGTTAATAGCAGAAAATACCCCCCAAAATTTGTAGCCCCATCTCTTCTGAGTATGGAGGTGCCCCATAAGTGGACCTGAAGTGCACTACGGGCGAACTACAATGCTCAGAAGAGAAGGAGTCATATCTGGCTTTTTGAGAGCAAATTTTGGTCGGGGGGCATGTCGCATTTAGGAAGCCCCTATGGTGCCAGAACAGCAAAAAAAAAAAAAAACACATGGCATACCATTTTGGAAACTAGACCCCTTGAGGAACGTAACAAGGAATAAAGTGAGCCTTAATACCCCACAGGGGTTTCACGACTTTTGCATATGTAAAAAAAAATAAAATGTCACTAAAATGTGTGTTTCCCCTCAAATTTCACATTTTTGCAAGGGTTAATAGCAGAAAATACCCCCCAAAATGTGTAACCCCATTTCTTCTGAGTATGGAAATACCCCATGTGTGGACGTCAAGTGCCCTGAGGTCGAACTACAATGCTCAGAAAAGGAGGAGCACCATTGAGCTTTTGAAGAGTGAATTTGTTTGGAATGGTAGTCAAGGGGCCATGTGCGTTTACACAGCCCCCCGTGGTGCCAGAACAGTGGACCCCCCCACATGTGACCCCATTTTGGAAACTACACCCCTCACAGAATTTAATAAGGGGTGCAGGGAGTATTTACACCCCACTGGCATTTGACAGATCTTTGGAACAGTGGGCTGAGCAAATTAAAAATTAAATTTTTCATTTTCACGGACCACAGTTCCAAAATCTGTCAGACACCTGTGTTGTGTAAATGCTTACTGTACCCCTTATTACATTATGTGAGGGGTGTAGTTTCCAAAATGGGGTCACATGTTGGGGGGTCCATTGTTCTGGCACTATGGCGGCTATGTAAACACACGTGGCCTTCAATTCCGGACACATTTTCTCTTCAAAATCCCAATGGCGCTCCCTCTCTTCTGAGCATTGTAGTTCGCCCGCCGAGCACTTTACATCCACATTTGGGGTATTTTCTTACTCAGAAGAAATGGGGTTACAAATTTTGGGGGCTTTTTTTTCCTATTTTCCCTTGTGAAAATGAAAAATTTTGGGTAACACCAGCATTTTAGTGAAAAAAATTTTTTTTTCATTTTCCCATCCAATTTTAACGAAAATTTGTCAAACACCTATGGGGTGTTAAGGATCACTATACCCCTTGTTACGTTCCGTGAGGGGTGTAGTTTCCAAAATGGGGTCACATGTGGGTGTTTATTTTTTTGCGTTTATGTCAGAACCGCTGTAAATCAGCTACCCCTGTGCAAATCACCAATTTAGGCTTCAAATGTACATAGTGCGCTCTCACTCTTGAGCCTTGTTATGCGCCCGTAGATCATTTTATGTCCACATCTGGGGTATTTGCATTACAAATTTTGGGGGTCTTTTTTTCCTTTTACCTCTTGTGAAAATAAAAAGTAAAGGGCAACACCAGCATGTCAGTGTAAAAACATTTTTTTTTTACACTAACAGGCTGGTGTAAACCCCAACTTTTCCTTTTCATAAGGGGTAAAAGGAGAAAAAGCCCCCCAAAATTTGTAGTGTAATTTCTCCCAAGTACGGAGATACCACATATGTGGCCCTAAACTGTTTCCTTGAAAAACGACAGGGCTCCGAAGTAAGAGAGCGCCATGCGCATTTGAGGACTAAATTAGGGATTGCATAGGGGTGGACATAGGGGTATTCTACGCCAGTGATTCCCAAACAGGGTGCCTGTTGCTAAACTCCCAGCATGCCTGGACAGTCAGTGGCTGTCCAGAAATGCTGGGAGTTGTTGTTTTGCAACAGCTGGAGGCTCCGTTTTGGAAACACTGCCGTACAATACGTTTTTTTCATTTTTATTGGGGGGGGACAGTATAAGGGGGTGTGTATGTTGTGTTTTACCCTTTATTATGTGTTAGTGTAGTGTAGTGTTTATAGGGTACATTCACAGTGGCGGAGGTTTACAGTGAGCTCCCTGCTAGGAGTTTGCGCTGTGGTGAAAAATTTGCCGCAGCTCATATTTGAAGCAGAAAACTTACTGTAAGACTGCCCGTGTGAATGTACCCTGTACATTCACATGGGGGGGGGGGGGGCAAACCTCCAGCTGTTTCAAAACTACAACTCCCAGCATGTACTGACAGACCGTGCATGCTGGGAGTTGTACTTTTGCCACAGCTGGAGGCACACTGGTTGGAAAATCTTCAGTTAGGTTCTGTTACCTAACTCAGTATTTTCTAACCAGTGTGCCTCCAGCTGTTGCAAAACTTCAACTCCCAGCATGTACTGATCACCGGAGGGCATGCTGGGAGATGTAGTTATGCAACAGCTGGAGGGATCGCAACTACAACTCCCAGCATGCTGGGATTTGCAGTTTTGCAACATCTGGAAAGCTACAGTATAGAGACCACTGCAAACTGTGGCCCTCCAGATGCTGCAAAACTACAAATCCCAGCATGCACAGACAGCAAACAGTTGTGTGGGCATGCTAGGAGTTGTAGTTTTGCAAGATCTGGAGAGCTATAGTTCAGAGATTACCATATAGTGGTCTCAAACTGTAGCCCTCCAGATGTTACAAAACTACAACTCCCAGCATGCCCAAACAGCTGTCTGGGAATGCTGGCAGTTGTAGTTTTGCAACATCTGGAGTGCTACAGTATATAGTGGTCTCGGACTGCAGCCCTCCAGATGTTGCTAGGCAACTTACCGGCTTCTGTCGGATCCAGGGAGCCTGCTGCACGACATCGCCACCCGACGATTGTCGCCCGCAGCCTCCGCAGATCGGTAAGTGGACTCCGGCGCCGGTTCCCATCGTTTCCCCGTTCTGCCCCGCCTATTGTGGGTGGGCAGGATGGGGAAAACAAAAGTTAACCCCCCTGCCCCCGATCTGCTCTTGGTGGTTGTGTCTAGACCACCAATAGCAGGGATAGGAGGGATGGCACCCCTGCCACCTCACTCCTATCTCTTCAGGGGGATTGTGGGTGTCTTAGACACCCACGATCCCCCTTATATTCCGGGTCACCGGGTCACCATAGACACGTAATGACCCAGAATCCCGCAAATCGCAAGTGTGAATTCACTTGCGATTTGCGCCGATTGCCGACATGGGGAGGTCTGATGACCCCCCTGGGCATTTGCGCGGGGTGCCTGCTAATAGATATCAGCAGTCACCCCGGTCCGGTCCCCGCTACGCGCCGGGCGAAAATTCCCACGGACATATGAGTACGTGCCTGGTCCTGAAGACCTATGGCGCAGGGACGTACTTATACATGCCTGGTCCTTAAGAGGTTAAGAAAACATGCCTTTTGAAAAAGTTTGGGGGGTTTGGTGTTTCCCAACAAAGGGGGAAAAAATACGTATTTTTGCACAACACCAGCAGTACACAACAGTAATGTGTAATAAACCCAAAATTGCACTCTCTCACAGACTTTTAAGAATGGACTGCTGGGTATGCATTATACCGTCTACAGCATATAACCAGCAGACTATTTGTTGTGGAAAAAAGAGGGCAGAAAATGCGCTACAATATGCTAAAAAAACGTATTGGAGTAAAACACCTGCCGGTGATTACTTTTGCCTGGACTTTCACAGTATCTAGGCCCTTGACAGATTAACAGGCACAAAATAGTACACTACTTAGATGTAGGTATGTGGTATGCACTTATGAGAGCAGAAAAATGCGCTACAGTACGCAAAAAAATTCCCAAAACACCAGCAGTACATAACAGTGCTGCAGACACAGTGTAATAAACCCAAATTTGCAAAAAGACTCTCTCTCAAATACAATTAGGAATGGACTGCTGGGTATGGATTATATCATCTACAGACTAGTATAACCAGCAGACCAGTTGTTGTGGAACAAAGACACAGATTTGCCCTAAAAAATTATTTCTCCCTCCTCTGAAAATCTTTCTGCAGCCGAGGCAACACACAGCTCTCTGCCCCTCTCTGTAATACAGTGCTGTTCATAGTGACTGAGGTGTTAATCGCTGCAGTAAGAATTAATTTCTGTGCAAAAATGCTGTGCTCTGTGTCCAACAGAAGGCTGAGGTGACTAGGAGGTGAAACGCTGCTGCAAAAAGCGTTTCTGTGTAACACACACACAGCGATGTCCGTCCTATCTCTCTGCAGTTTAATGAATGATATGACGAGCTGGAAAATGGCTGCCGACATGTGGATCCGCCATTTTAGTTGCCCTTGAGCCTGGACCACAGGAAATTGAGTTTCATGAAGCGATTTGCGCAATAGAATCGCGGCGATATTTGCACATGTTGCAAATCGAATTTTTTCCTCAAATTCGTGACGAATTCGGGTTCGTCAGCTTCGATTCGCTCATCTCCAGCGATGACCAATAGCAATTAACATCTCGCCTATAACAATTAACATAAAAAAATATATATAATTACTGTATAGTCCCAGATAGCTGGTTGGTTAATAATTAGTCCGCTAGAACATCAGAAATAATATTACACACCAATCATATTAACATAATTATATACACTTTGGGGGACATGTATCAAAGATTTTACCCCTGTTTTGTGTGTATTTTTTTTGCGCAAAATTTTGCGCAAGCCCTTTTTTTTGCGCATTTTTTTGCGCACGTTTTGGTAGAGCATGTCCTCCAGATGTGAATCAGGGTACCTTGGAGTGACATCTATAGTACACATGGATTTATTAACTGCATACTTTTCCTTTACACCAAAAATTTTGCCGCAAGAGCAGTTTTTTTGCGCAAATATAAGCCATCTTGGACTTAACGTAGCAAGATGCTCTAAATCATCAATTCTATTTTCCAAAGAGAGTGGATTGAGCAGATGACTATATTTACCCGCAATTTATGAAGCTCATTGAGCTTGATTGATAAATTTAGCACTTCTGCACATAATTTAGAATTCGGGAAAAGGGGTAAACTGCTTCTACCATACACATATAATGATACATGTCCCCCTATGTCTCCAAATAAGTCCTAACTACTCTACTTTAAGAAATGTTACACCCAAAAAAAACAATATTTTAAAACTTAAAATTGTATAGAAGCCAAAATTTTCACCACAGAAAATAAACATAAATAAATAAATGAAAGTTCTATTCTCTAAATAAAACATTTTTATAAAAAAAAAATATATATATAGAATAGCGTTTAGCAAACATGGTGCCTGCAGAGGTTGCAAAAATGAAATCCCAAGCAGTCCTGGACAGCCTTTAGTTTTGGAACAACTGGATGTACCATGGTCCCTGTGTGTGTCAGTGTTTTCAAATCAGAGGACTTCCAGCTGTTGCTAAACTACAACACACAGCATGGCCAAATAGACAAAGTCTCCCTAGCCATGCAGGGAGTGGGATATATGCAAATGCAGCAACTTGGCATGCGGAAAAAAAACTAGAAAAAAAACACCATGGAGGAAGGAGCAAGAAGAACAGACAGATATGCCACACAGAGACTCACCTCACAAAAACGCACGCCACTACATCTGGGGGATGCAGCGAGGTCACGCTGCAGGTCAGCCAATGAGATCGCAAAGAGAAACGCTGACGCATGTGTCATCACATCACACAAGGCAGTCTCACGAACAATAGACACCCCCCCAACACATGCTAGAAAGGTGGATCAGGGGCGAATAAGGGTATGAAAATGAGCAAAGGAGCACAGACAAACATTAACATAAACGGCGTGTGACGGGCACTGAAATGGGGGAAAGGAGCAAATCAAGATGGGTAAGGGGACAAACAAAACTTTCGCACCGAAGCCGAAAGACATCATGGGAACAGTAGTCTGCTTGTCATGTATGGGCAGGGAAGGAGTGCACACTAATCTTGCCCGCTCCACTATCCCTGCCTACTTACACAGGTCCATAACCATAGTGACAGTCCCTTCCTAAATTAGTGAGGGACAGTCAAAAGGTCAAAACAACAAACTAAAAAACTGACAAGAGGTCAGGAAAGGCTAGAGGCACACCACTAACAGAAAACAAACCTAACACGCACACACAAATACACATAGTCAGAGGGCCGAGTCAAAACGTGGAGAGCACAAAGTACAGTAACAGAGTAACAAAAGGAAGTCAAAAGCCAAGCCAAAAGTCACAAAACCAGCATAAACAGAATGAGTACAGCGTAAGCTAGGTAAGTTACTAAGAACTATCACAAGCAGAAAATCACTGAAAAGGGCCTCCTTATATATGCCAGAGCTACAACCAGGAGGACTCTAATTGGCTCACCAAGCTACACAACACCCAGGAGCACAGAGGCGTTGTCCCAGCAACTAAAACAACAACAGGGCTAGAAATCATTAACCCTATGGGTTCTGGCAGAACCAGTCCTCACACCGCCAGCCCAAAAAGACAGGAAGTCAACAAGCAAGGTAAAACAACTGAAAAAACACAAAGCCGAAAAACTCAAAAATCGCTAATGCAAGCTCAACACACATGGAGGAGGAAACACAACACTTCGAGACATGAACTATAAGGTAAAATACAACACTCCACTGGAGTATCCCCTTAAACAAGCCTTCTTGTATTGCTGTCTCTGGTCACATCATGTCTTCCACTGAAAGCGTACAAAGGGAGTATTGCTAGGTATCTTTTTATTAAAGAGTATAGTCAACCATGCCAATTCATACCTCCGAGACTATGTCAACAGAACACTCATTTTACCACATGTCAAGTCAGTGTGGCTCTATGTATACTTTTGGTGCATGCTTTTGAAGCTTGGGAGCAAATGTGATGTGACGAGAGTCTTAAAGAGGAACTCTGGTACATGACATCTTAACCCGTTTCCGGAGGATAAATATATGTGTCTGATCACGAGGGGTCTCCTGCCCGGGGCCCCAGCTCTTCTCATGCACGGAGTGATCTCTGCTCTGTGCAAGGAAACTTTCGACCACCACAGATGTGGTAAACATGCCCGCTCCATGTATCTCTATGAGAGCCGGAGATACACGAGCACTGTATCACCGGCTCTCCCATAAAGACACATAGAGGGGGCATGTTGGCAGCTCAGAGCAAGAGAAGAGCAGACATTCTAAACACAAATGGTCAGAACACAGGGGTGCTGTGCAGGAGATCACAGGGGTCCAAGTTGTCGGATTCCCCTGTGATCAGACACTTATCCCCTATCCCCTTAAAAGTACTTTAGAAACCTTTTTTTAAATGCTCTATGAGGGAATTATGGGTTCATGTAGGGAGTTCATTTCTTCATTCTGTAGAAAGCAGAAGTAAAACCCAACCGTCTTAAACATTCCTTAATGTGGTAGTCAATTTATATATACAGAGAATATTGGTGTTGAATATTTAGGTATTCACTTTCTGAACAGTTGCAGAGTGGGTGCGGGGAAAAATTCTCACTTCGTCTTCATAGCAACTGCACTTCCATGCTTCCTCCTGTATATTTACAGTTTCTACAATTAAAAATAATGCATACAAAATCATTCATACATTATTTAATGACAGCAACCTGTTAACTTTGTTGCAGCATTTAATACTAATTGCACCATATGTGTAAACCTGGCCATATTTTTTATCCTCCTACATAATAAAAAAAAAAATCTCCCAACACCTGTTATTTCTTGGGAGTAATTATTTTTATATTTGTAATGACTTTAGATGCATCCAAATAAGATTCCACTCCTGACAATGCCAGGAATGAGAATGTAGACACATGGAAAGGTATAACAGTATGCAGTACTTCTAGTTTTTTCATATATTACTAGGTATGTAAAGTATTATTCTAGGAAATTGTGTATTTAAAGAGTACCTTTCATCAAAAATGTTTTTGATTTGTTATAGGTGATTGTATATAGAAAAACTTTCTAATAGGATTTTATTTAAAAAAATGCTTCCTTTTTGGTGTATTTTCATTTTAAAAATGTGGTCACTAGGGGTCTCCCTAGGAGTCCCTGGCCGCAAGATTTTACATTGATTTCGGACTCACGCTGGTCTGGCAGTGAATCCAAAATCGCAGAGCACTGGCTGAGCATGTGATGAGCTCAGTACAGCTCCCCACCTGTCAATTAGACAGGCGGGAGTGCTATTCTCACTCGCATACCCCCCAGGGCTCTGTACACTGAGGACAAGCGGGGCTCTGTACACTGAGGACAATCAGAACTCTGTGCTGTAAGGATAAGCGGGGCTCTGTGCAGTGAGGACAAGAAGGGCTCTGAACACTGAGGACAAGCAGGGCTCTGAACACTGAGGACAAGCAGGGCTCTGTGCAGTGAGAACAAGCAGGGCTCTGTGCAGTGAGGACAAGCAGGGCTCTGTACACTGAGGACAAGCAGGGCTCTGAACACTGAGGACAAGCAGGGCTCTGTGCAGTAAGGACAAGCAGGGCTCTGAACACTGAGGACAAGCAGAGCTCTGTGCAGTGAGGGCAAGCAGGGCTCTGAACACAAGCAAGGCTCTGTACACTGAAGACAAGCAGGGCTCTGTACACTGAGCACAAGAGGTACTCTGTGCAGTGAGGACAAGCAGGGCTCTGTATACTCAGAACAAAAGGCACTCTGTGCAGTGAGGACAAGCAGGGCTATGTACACTGAGGACAATCAGAGCTCTGTACACTGAGGACAATCAGAGCTCTGTGTGCTGAGGACAATAAAAGCTCTGTACAATGAGGACAAGCAGGGCTCTGTGCACTGAGGACAATCAGAGCTCTGTGCAGTGAGGACAAGCAGGGCTCTGTACACTGAGGACAAGCAGGGCTCTGTACACTGAGGACAAGCAGGGCTCTGTACACTGAGGACAAGCAGGGCTCTGTGCACTGAGGACAAGCAGGGCTCTGTACCCTGAGGACAAGCAGGGCTCTGTACACTGAGGACAAGCAGGGCTCTGTACACTGAGGAAAAGCGGCGTTCTGTGCAGTGAGGACAAGCAGGGCTCTGTACACTGAGTTCAAGCAGCGCTCTGTGCACAGAGGACAAGTGGGGCTCTCTGCAGTGAGGACAAGCAGGGCTCTGCAAATGCAGCGAAGTAAGGGCGGAAGCAGTCCCCCTAGCAGGCTTCAGAGACGTTAGGAGTAGATAGGAAACAGAGCCTGAGTTAGTTTAGAAAAGTTTATTTAGTGACAGGTACTCTTTAAATAAACTTATTATAACCTATTAAAATAACCTAACAACAAAATTGTTTCTTGGCTCCAGCACTAACTTAAAATCTAAGATCTGCTTGATAAAGACCTCATTGAGAAGGTTGGAACGTTGCACCATGTACTGCCAGATGTGTGAGTAAACCACTTTACTTCTTGGATATTGGTGTGCCCCTATTTTGTCCTATTTCCTGGGATATCTACTATTTGTGTAAGGCCGTGGTCAGACCACTGTACCTAGCTTAGCACCCGGACATCCGGACCTAAAAGGGGTACTCCGCCTCTAGACATCTTATCCCCTATCCAAAGGATAGGGGATAAGATGTCTGATCAAAGAGGTCCTGCCACTAGGAACCCCTGCGATCTCTCCTGCAGCACCCTGTGTCATCTCCTGCATGGATAGGGGATAGGATGTCTAGGTGTATAGTACCCCTTTAAGTCCCTTCACAGTGCCGCTTATTCCCTTTTAGTTCTATGCACCTAAAATCTAACATGTTTATATCTTCAGATCATAAAAGATCAAGATCAAGGATACAAACAAGTTCTAATGACTAATATAGTGTAGTACAATTAAACACTGGGGTTTTTGTCCATTCTTTTAGGCCATCTTCGGTCATGCCACACATTATTAATTGGATTGAATTCTGGACTTTGGCTAAACCATGCCAAGCCTTTGAAACAGTTCCCCTGAAAACAATCCGGTATAGCTTTAACATTATGTTCAGAGACATTGGGGGAGATTGATCAAAGCCAGTGTAGAGGAAGAGTGGTACAGCTGTCCATAGCAACCAATCAGATTGCTTCTTTCATTTTTCAGAGGCCTTTTTAAAAACGAAAGAAGAAATCTGATTGGTTACTATGGGCAACAGCACAAGTCTTCCTTTACACTGGTTTTCAGAAATCTACCACACTGTCCTGCTGGAAGATGAATCACTACCCCAGTCTCAATCGTCTGGCAGACTGTAAGGCTGGGTTCACACAACGTAAAATTTTCAGCGCGTATTTAGGTTTACACTGACTAAAGCCACATTTTCCACGATAATGAATGCGTGTTTTAAAATAGGTACCAAATTGTACACTGTGTGAACCCAGCCTAATGCATCAACATAGAGAAAGCACCATGGATTGTGCATACTTTATGCAAGACATTGGGGGAGATTCATCAGACCTTTGCGCCTCTGTTATGTTTGCGGAGAAACACAAATTATTTTCAGCCTCTGGTGCTGGACAACACTATAAAGTGTGTTATATGTGCAAACATTTTGTATTGTTGCTCATGTTAAAAAAAGGCGTTTAAAAAAAAAAGAATTGGTGGTAGGGTTGCCGCCTGTCTTGCCCTAAAATACCTGCCATGCTAATTTGAATAATTAATTATATATGCATGACATCACATTAATTCCCCCCTCACTCTGATCCCCCTGGGCCATAATCATTCCAGTTGATTCTCCCTGTGCCATACTCTTTTACTCATTTTAATTGACCCCCCCTATGAACCCCGTATTATTTCCCTGTATTCATCCCCCCTTTACACTGATCCCCTTGTGCCATAACCATTTCAATTGATTTAACCCCCCTCCCACCAATCCCCCTGTGCCATAACCATTTAACCATTTTAATTGATTCCCCCCCTCCGTGCCATACTCTGTTACTCATTTCAATTGATCCCCCCCTGCCACTGATCACCCTGTGCCCTTGCTGCCTGTTCCTACATACCTGGGCATGAGGGATGTCCACTTTCGCAGGTCTTCAACACAGCATCAGGGGCATCCCTTGTCAGTCCCTGCAGGCATCACCGCAGCACACTGTTTTAAAGTGGCTGCTTGTTATGCAGCATGGGCCGCGACCTTACAACAATGAGCTGCAGCGGCTGCTGCAGGCAGGGCCAGGGCAGCAGGCCTATGGGTGCATCATTTGATTCTATCTTCAGTGGTCGGGGGTTCTTTCCTAAAAAATACCAGCCTTTACATGGCAGGTATTGTTTCTGCAAAATTACCGGCAGAGGCATTAAGATACCGGCTGGGTGGCAACCTAATTGGTGGTGGCCATGTAGGTTAGTGGTGGCAAACTGCATCTTGGCCCAGGTGAAGGAAAGCGTAGCCACATCTCTAAACAGGGAGAGAGATGGATGTTATCAAGTGTCCCTGGATAAAGGATGCTTAAAAGGTTTTTCTGGGCTAAATTTAGTGACCTATCCTCAGAATATCAACATTAGGATATATATATATATATATATATATATATATATATATATTTATGCATATATATATATATATATATATATAGATAGATAGATAGATAGATAGATATATATATATATATATATATATATATATATACACCGTATTTTTCGCCGTATAAGACACACTTTTTCTTCCCCAAGACTGTGGGGAAAAAGTCAGTGCGTGTAATACGGCGAATACACCCCTATCGCGGCGGTCCCTGCGGCCATCAACGGCCGGGACCCGCAGCTAATACAGAACATCACCGATCAGACGTGGCGATCAAAGCTGACCGCCGCTTCTGAAGGGAAAGTGACACTAACCCGACTGTTCAGTCGGGCTGTTCGGGACCGCCGCGATTTCACCACGGCGGTCCCGAACAGCCCGACTGAATAGCCGGGTTAGTGCTTACAGGACACCAGGAGGGACCTTACCTGCCTCCTCGTGTCTTCTCCGATAAGAGATCACCTGTATGGCCGGCGCTCTCCTTCCTCGTTATCACGTCGTCGCGTACGTGATGACGGCGACGGAGAGCGAGGATACCCAGCCGGCAGCAGAGACGTTCCGGAGCGACGGGGACACGGCACCAGCGATGGAGCGATATCCAGGGCAGCGGTGACCGGTCCGAAGCGGCGGGGACACGTGAGTATTACCTCCTATGCAGTGGTCTTCAATCTGCGGACCTCCAGATGTTGCAAAACTACAACTCCCAGCATGCCCGGACAGCCAACGGCTGTCCTGGCATGCTGGGAGTTGTAGTTTTGCAACATCTGGAGGTCTGCAGGTTGAAGACCACTATTGGGTTCAAAGTCTTTAATTTTTTAGATTTTGCACCTAAAAATAGGGTGCGTCTTATGCGCCTGTGCGTCCTATAAGGCGAAAAATACGATACATATATATATATATATATATATATATATATATATATATATATATATCAAAATTGGTGGATGTCGACACTCAGCACCCAGCCAATTAGCTGTTTGCAGAGCCACAGCCCTCGCATACAAAGAGAATGGAACCAGAAGCAAACAGCTCTATACATTGTGTAGTGGTCATGCTGGGTAACTGCAGCTTAGATCCCATTAAAGTGAATAGGAGCTGAGCTGAGCCGTTACCCCATGCACACTCAGTCCCAATAAAATACAAAAAAAGAAGAGTTTTTCTTTTTTTTTTTATAACACTTTGATAATGGATCTATGTAACACTGAGGAATGCCACAACTGATTTACTTAACACAATTATATTTCCTCTATTGTCCAGATAAGTGGTCTTGCTTCCTTTTCTGCCGTTCTGTTTGGTCTGAGCATCGATACAAGTGAAAGTAGTTTACTGACTTCTTGCTGGTGCAGACATTTTGTCTTTGTGTGATGCAGCTGGTCTGCCTGGAAGCAGCAGAAAAAAGACCCAGGGGTGTTATGCAGCACACTGCAGCGCATGTGAGAGCCAAAGCTGTTATTTTCACACCACAAGAAATTCATCAGGGATGTGTTATATCATCACAAGCTAGGCTCCGGGCTATAGCCTCTACGTATTCTGACGCCTCTTCAGAATAGATTATAAGAAAATGGCTTTATACAGTATGTTCTGGAAATTATTGCTACATCTGTCCAGCTTTTTGTTGGATGCCATATGCATCTGATCTGAATATTTTCTGTGGAGCATAGTTATGGAGTAGAGATAGATTTATTATTTATTCCTTTGTGTCTACATCAAGATAAGATAATGAAATACATAAATCAGCCATAACAGTACAACCACTGCCAGATAAATAACAATGATAATCTTGCAACAATGGAACCTGTTAAGAAAAGGAATGTATTATTTAGCTAGTGACCAGTCAGTTAGGAGTACTCCGATGCAGGAAAACATTTCCCCTATCCAAAGGATAAGAGATAAGTGTCTGATCGCAAGGGGTCCTAACGCTGGGACCCCCTCAATCTCCTGCACGGCACCCTGGCAGTCCCCAGCATTCGTGCATCCCCACCTCTCCCATAGAGCTGTATGGAGGGGGCATTTGCCGACTTCGGTGAGGTAATCCATGATAATGCCAGATCCCTCTAAGTGAGATCATGGGGGGTTCCAGCGGTCGGACCCCCCTACCCCTCCCCCTGTGATCAGCCACTTATCCCCTATCCTGCAGATAGGGGATAAGTGTCTATGGCTGCAGTACTCCTCTCAGAACTTCTCTTTATTTGAGTCAATCAGATATATCCAGAACATGTTTAGTTTTATAACATATTAACACATCATAATTAGTTACTAGCATTTATGTTTTTGGGTCCAGTAGTTCCTATTTAATGTGTACCTGATGCCTATAAAAAAAACTTTTCACATGTCCTAGAGACAAGACAAAAGTTTTGATGGTCACGGTCAGATTGTTCAGACCCCAACTGATCACTAGTGTTGAGCGGCATAGGCCATATTCGAATTCGCGAATATTCGCGAATATATGGACGAATATTCGTCATATATTCGCGAATATTCGCATACGCATATTCGTTATATTCGCGTTTTATTTTCGCGTATGCGAAAATTTACTTATGAGAAAATTAGCATATACAAAATTAGTGTATGCGAAAATTCACATATGCGAACATTCGCATATGCGAAAATTAACATATGCGGATTTTCGCATATGCGAATTTTCGCATGACAGTCTCACACAGTAGTATTACAGCCTTCTTTACACCACACAAGCTGGAAGCAGAGGGGGGTCAACACTGATGTGTACTGTGAAGAAAAAAAATAAAAAAAAATAAAAATAAACGAATATTCGTAATTACGAATATATAGCGCTATATTCGCGAAATTCGCGAATTCGCGAATATGCGATATTCGCAAATAATATTCGAATTGCGAATATTCGCGAGCAACACTACTGATCACTAGAATGGTCAGGGAGAGAAGTGTGTGGGAGACAATCCCATAGCCTTACAATGTAAGTTTGTCTCATTTAGTGTGCTCATTCTAGCGATTGATCGGGGTCTGAACACTCACACATGTCACACTTTTTTTTAAGTCATAGTGTCTTTGTACAATGTAGGTCCAAGTGAAAAAAACACAAAGACCCTCAGAATGAAGGCTCTTTCCTATGTAAATGGAGCAGTTAAAGGGGAGCGTACCTGTGAACCTCCACTGATCAGAAAGTGATTGCATGTACAATAAATATTCTATCACTCCTTAAAATGTGAAGTCCCCTTTATTTTCAGTTTCTTGTGATACTGAAGTCTTTCTCTTTCTTTACCTTTTTTTCAGCATGCAGAAACTGTTATGACACTGTCTAGGTCAAATAGAATCTTCAGAAGCATTTTCATCTTCAAATCCCTAAATCAGTTTAGAAGTGAATTTATAAATTAAATTAAATACCAGGGATAACAATGACACATTTAGAACAGAATAGATTTCAAAGAATCCTCCAATGGTTACAAAAAAGCTGAAAATCTAAAGAAACTGTAGAAGAAACAAAAGACTGATTAATGAAACATCCATAGAACGGTGCATGTCTTTCTGATTTGGCATATACAATATTACAATATGAAATATTTGTTCAATTCTTTAACTAATTTTACTTTTTTTTTGTTTTATATGAAGAACAAGTAAAAAAAAAGATACAAATAACTGAACAACAAATGACTGTTACCCCAGAACTCTGCAAAGAACTCGGGAAATAATTTACTGGTGTGAAGGCAGGGCGGGACTTACTCTTGTGATACTCAAGACAGAATTTTAGATTACAGGGGTATTCCAGGATTATGTTTTAATTTGACTATGCTACAGTGGCTGTAAAGTTAGTGTAGTTCATAATATAGTGTCTGTACCTGTGTTTGATCGCTGGTCTTGCAATTTGTATGTGATATTTGCCTTGATGTTTATTTTTAACAGCATATAAAATGATTGTCATTTTCCCAGGTTGCAGTGTGGCCAAAGACATTACATCACTAGTCAGACTTTCAATGTCTGCTTCAATGGGTGGAGTGACCGCTTGGTGGGGGGGTATTGGAGAGATCATTCTCCACAGGGCTGCTGGAATTGTCCCAGGTGTTCTTAAATGGGTGTGGTGGCTGATGTGTGAGAGGGAGAAAAGTTACCTCACACTTACAAACAAGAAATCCAGGGACTTGTAGTTGGAGGGGGGGAATTTCAACATATAATAGCCACAAAAAGAAAGCAGCAGTATTATGGTGGACTCACATCATGACCATTTAACACTCAGACAAGACCAGATCCTTCCTAAGCATGTCCATTACTGTCTGGCAGATATGTACTAAAATCACCTCATGGTTGATAACTCCATTAAGGCCTTAAATGGGCACTGCCAGATACAAAAACTTTTGATATGTTTTAAAGCATGCAAAACCAACAGGTTTTAAAATTGCTTTCATTTGAAAACTTTCAAACAACTGCCCCCCCCCTCCCCCGTATAGTCCTGCTGTGTCCATGCGACATGGACACACTTCCTCAATTGACAGCTGTGAAGGCAGGGCTCACAACTGAAGGAAAAATCCTCCCACTGTCAGCTTGTGTTCCGTTACTGTCAGTGAGGACAAGCTGGGAGTTGTAGTTTTGCTAATGCTAGGGGAGATGTGAGCAGACAGCATACTGAGGGAGGGCACAGAGACCTGCACAGTGAGGCCACACCACTCCCTTTGAGAGGAATTCAGACTGGTGAGCTAAATTAAAAGTGTAATAAAAAAATAAATAAAAGTTACTAGACACATAACAATTAGATGTACATGGTCAGGATTAGGTACTGAGTGATATATAAAAAAAATGTTGTTAGATCTGACGGGTAAGTTTTAAGTCCATAGAATTCAGCATGGCAGCATTTGGATGGGTTTGTTTCCTGTTCCTCCCATCAATCAATAGTATTCCTATTTATTAGACATACTCCCCATGCTGGCATATGTCTGCCTTCCAAATTCAACTGTCAGAGGAGAGAAGGATTAAAGGGGTACTCCGGTGCTTAGACATCTTATCCCCTATCCAAAGGATAGGGGATAAGATGCCTGATCGCAGGAGGCCCGCCGCTGGGGACCCCCGGGATTGTGCACTCGGCACCCCGTTTGTAATCAGTCCCCAGAGCGTGTTCGCTCCAGGACATGTAATTCATGTAATTCAACTAGTGAAATTGAATTGGTATGACAAAAGGACAATTCTGAGATGATCTTAATTGTAATACAATGTGATTCTGCATTTATATATATCTAAATTGCAAGTTAAATTTGTCAAACTAAAGAGTAAGAACAATTTTAATTAATTTTAAATGTGAGTTTTGTAATTATGTAAATGAAATAATGACTTGGAGAGATGGTGTTCGGATTAGTTTATTCTGATAATTTACAATTTGTAAAAGAATAGAAAAACTCATTAAGCGGCTACACTGGGTTAAATCCTCGTAATGCCGACACTTGATAAACACCTGTTCCTGAGAAATAATGATATGATGTGCAGCTTATCTAGCAGGGCAAGTGCTGCCTTTGGGGCATAAAAAATCACAGTTGTTATGGAAGTTTGGAGAGAAAAGTTGCTAAGACCTGGAAATACATTCTCGTAAATTCTTACATTTTAGTAGAGGATGTAAGGAACTTGTATAGACATGTAGAGCTACTAACCATATCCGGTGGCATAGTGTAGTATAGTATAGAAGACAGGGGGCCCCAAAGAAATAGTAGAATTAGAGCCCTTATTATGATGACAGGCTTTGCTAGTCAGGATTGAAGGGACTGTTGTTTTTTCCCATATCCTAGTCATGAGCCTTGAGTCAATGCACCTTTCTTCCCCTGCTCTCCATGTAGATATCTGAAGATGGATGTCCTACACACAGCTTCTTGTCACCTAGTAGCAAATAGCATGGGATCAACTAGGGCTTTAGATCCCTCTCTCCAATAATTATATGGCAGCTGCTTACTATATTCTCTTGCCCATATTGTATCTCCATACTTCTTCCTTCCCATACCAATTGTGGACATAATGTGCCTTTTCCTGACCTGGATCTGTCATGACTACATTTTATTGTGTCCCATTACCAAATGTCTAATCACCTACTGGGGACTATCCTGGGGACTGCAGGTACTCGAGGCAATGAGTGGGATCCAAGAAAACTGGGCTCTGATCATTAGTCTAAGCTATAACAAACTCCAGGACTTAAGGTAGCCAGATACTCAGTATAGTTGTCTGTCAAACTATATTTATTTACATGTAAATGCAAATAAGCTTATGTGAGACTCCTTGAGAGGTGACTTATCTTCCTGAGAACAAAAGGATCAGACAGTTGAAATTCAAGATGCTTAAGCCTGGGTATTTGACCAATAAAACCTATTGCATGGGTATACAGTGGACTACATGCCTCAAGTTAGCCTGCAAAAGCCTAATACTCTACCTTACTACCAAAATTCTTCCAATAACCTCGAGTTCAACTTGGTCTTGCCTCTTGCTGAGCCTACTGGAAGCTGGCTGAGAACACATATAATCTTGGACTAAAACCTGTAGAACTGAAACAATGGGTTTAGTATAAAGATATCCAGTCATAGGCATCCTCTGATTTTACCTGAATTGATAGATTGTAGCAACATTTCGAAAGATGAGAGATATATTTGTACTGCTTTAGTTTGGTACTAACTTTCCCAAAAAAGAGTACAGTAACAAACATAGCATCATAAGAACTTGTGTGATACTGTCATTAATATTAACTGTTGACATGTTGCACATGCCAAAGTTAAGATCGGTCAGGGTCTTAGGAATTCAACTTTTTATGTAAACATTTTACATAAATAATCATACAATTGTGTTCAAAGGTGAGCCTACATTTTAAGAATTGTATCAGGGCACTTAATATTGTTAGCTCTGTATTATGTTGTGGTAAATCCTAACTGAATAAAAATATTACTGATTAACTTTAGCTAATATGTTAGGTAACAATAATTGGAATATTTTCTATATGTGATTTGCCTGTTTGTTTCTGCTCTTCATGGAGAAGGTCTGTAGTTGGGGGTTCATCTAGATGAGATTTTCCAGTGCACATATATTCTCATAGTCAGAGCTGTCATTACCCTAAATATTGAAGTACTTTGTAAAGTTTCACATAAACTCAAACCATATGTTCATAGGAGCAGAAATCCTAATTACTGTTAAGATATGCCACTTGGCAAGGAGGATAAAGGAACAGAAGGAAGAAATGTTTATAATGCTTACAATAAGAAATGTAACTTGTAACACATTTTTACTTACCAATGTTTTAACAAGTATGTTAGTTATAATTGGAAAGAAAAGATGCTATGGTGATCTGTTAGTGCAAAGCTGCAACAATTGAGAACACAAATGTAGAGCACATACTGTATGTTTGATTTCCATTCATGCAATACTAATGCTATATTTTCATTATGTTTATTTGTATGGTAAATACACCATGGCACTATGTTTAAAACATCCAACTTTTAATACTATTTCACATCACTACTCATCCTGCTGACAGTCTTAGGAATTTATTATTGCCATGGTACATGTGTTACCTTAATTTTATTCTGTACTGTGAAACTGTGACAGAAAAGCAGCCAAGTGTCACGGAGCCATTCCTCTGGCCCCGTAGTGCCCAGGGCCAGAATGCCTCCCTGTCAACCTTTCTATTTGATGCTGTGCAGTCTGATTCAGACACATGTACACTCAAAGATGCGTCTGAATCAGACAGCACAAAGCCAAGCCCTGTCTGTCAATCAAGCCGCAGGGAGAAAGGGAAGGTTAAAGGAGTTCTCCACCCACAGATATCTTATACCCTATCCAAAGGACAGCATGTTTAGAACTCTGGGTTCCCGTGGCACGAGATGTGACATTATGCCCCCTCCATTCATGTCTATGGGAGGGGGCATGACGGCTGCAGGAACCCAGCATTCTAAACATACTGTTTAGAATGCCCGGTGCTGCATAAAGATTGGGGGGGGGGGGTCCCAAAGGTGGTACCCCCGCGATCAGACATCTTATCATCTATCCTTTGGATGGGTGAGTGGAGTACTCCTTTAAGCAAGAAGGTGTTAAAATATATATAGGTAACACATGTGTCCTGGGAATAATACCTCTCTAAGTCAGTGGTTAGAAACAAGTTTTAGTGCTGACAGATTAAGAATAAATAATTTTTGTGAATTTCTGCTTAACTAGAAAAGAATGTTTGTATTCTGTTTCGAAAAGAGAAGCTAGGAGACCAAGGCCAAGGCAATATCCAGGAAGAAGGCTAAGCGTTACTGTCACTTTAAAAACATTTGACATGTCACGCAGACACATGTCACAAAAACAAGTTTTGATTGATTGGAGTCTTAGACCACTATTGGTCTCTAGATAGAGCCGGGAGTGGAATGCAGCAGCGCACCTCCCTCCCAGCTCAGAGCTCAGTCCAACTGATTTCAGAAAACAAACTCCAATGCATGTCTATGGAGCCTGGTTCCTGAGATCAGATGGACTGAGCGCCTAGCCATGGACTGAAGCATGCTACCAGCTGTTTCTTTCCAGCTATATCTTAAGATTGGAGGGGTTGAGAATTAGTTTTTGTTGATGCAGTCAGTTTACTTTTATTGGGATGTCTGTGTGACATGTTAAAAGTTTTTTGAAGGCACAGCAAGACAATTCCATTTTGAATAGGCTGCCAGGCCTGCCATTATGTTTTGACACCAGTTTCTTTATCAATTTGATGCCACTGTACAGTTAGAATAGGAATACTGTGGCCTGAGGAAGAAGCATTCAGTTGCCTAGCATGGACTATGGCCTTTCACCAGCATGCAGAGCTGTAGCTAGTGCATGCCGTAAAATTTTCTTCTCATTTTCAAACATGTGATTTCTTGAGCAGGCGGACCTTGCCAGTGCTGCAGGATTTCAGTCCTTCACGGTGTATCGTGTTAGCAATTGTTTTCTTGGGGACTATGGTCCCAGCTGCCTTGAGATCACTGACAAGATACTTCCATGTAGTTTTGATCAGGTTCCTTACTATTCTAAAGATCATTAAAGCTCCACAAGGTGAGATGTTGAATGGAGCCCCCAACTGAGGGAGATTTGCATTTGTGAATACTTGCACCAACTGTTCTTCTCACCAAGCTGCTTGGCAATGGTCTTGTAGCCCATTCCACCCTTGTGTAGGTCTACAATTTTGTCCCTTCATCCTTGGACAGCTCTTTGGTCTTGGCCATGGTGGAGAGTTTAGAATCTAACTTTACTGATTACTTCTGTAGACAGGTGTCTTAGGGATCAGGAGCACTCCCTTCAAATGCTCCTTATCTCAGCTCAATACATGTATAAAACGACTTCTGGGAACCAGAAATCTTGCTGACTGACTGAATCAAATTCTTATTTTACTGAGTAAAATGCTGATTAATTATTTCATAACTTATTTGAAATGGGTTTTGCTGGATATTTGTGTTGTTATTTTGTCTGTTACTGTTCAAATAAAAAACTAAAGACTGCTCATTAGGCAAAAGTTCAAAATCAGCAGAGAATCAAATAATGTAGCAAAATTGTAGCAGATTTTTGAGCTATCACTTATTTGTGCAAAAAATTGAGAAGGTTTTACAAAAAATTTTAACTTTTTATACACTAGTTTTCTGGTGAAAGCAATGATACATTTACTAAAGAGAAGATAACTTTACTTGTACTTTACTCACACTACAGTCTAAGTGCATATGGCTACTTAAGTGTAGCCATATGCACTTAGACTGTAGAGTTAGTAGAGTTGAGTCACTCATATAAGTTCCTGTCCCCATGAGCTCACACACACATTAGGGGAAGTTAAAGGGGTAATCCGCCCCTAGATTTTGGCGATCTGGGCTGCGTTACCCCAGACATCCGGTGCGCGGAGTGAACTTTTCTCCATGCTAGATGACTGGCAATCCAGGGCGAAGGCAAGTGATGTCACGGCCATGCCTCCTCAATGCAAGTCTATGGGAGGTGGTGTAATGGTTGTCATGAGCAGGGCACGGCCGTGACGTGATGAGCCTCCAGAGCTTCACCCGATGCTTCAAATGAACGCCGGGTGCAGCAGGAAGATTGCGGGGGTCCCCAGCAGCGGGTCCCCTGCGATCAGACATCTTATCTCCTATCCTTTGGATGGGGGATAAGATAACTAGGGCTGAAGAACCCCTTTAAACCAATTTTTGGACTGTGTTAAGAAACTGGAAATGCAAGCATGCATTTTCCATATACAGTATGTCAACACAATACAACGTTTTTATTCTATGTGCCTTCAAATCTAGAACTAATGCTCACATTTAAAAAAAAACTTCTTACAATTACTTCAATTGAACAGAATGTCATTAACTTTCTGAAATAAAAACCTATATGGCTGTACAAAAGACAATGACTTTTAATAGAGTATAAGAAAATGACACTTTTTCTGCTCATAAGAGCTTGTTGAACAAATTTCCGCACAACAGTATCTTTGTACGACAATTTTCACGCTCTCTTAAAGATGTGTTCCTTGTTTACTTTCTTTCCTCTTACTATCTCTTTAGAAACACGAGTGACATGGACAAGGGAAAGCGGTCTTTTCATGACATATTGTCTCTGCTTTTCCAGCTCACTGAGAAATCACTATAGATTTTTTCTACTCCATAAATTTCCATTTTGCCTGAGGATTGCCAGATATTGCAGCTGAAAAATACAATATTTTTTCCTCACTTTTATTGTTTTATAACTGCTGCCTGCATCTGTACCCTGTAAATCTGATATCGCTAGGACATCAAGTCATTCAGCAAAGGACATTTATTTATCTGTACGCTGTCTAATTTAGATAGTTGAAGAAAAGACTGGCATATTGTTATTATTATTATTATTATTATTATTATTACTTATTATTACTTATCATGTGGAAAATGTATACATTCTTTGTACTGTACATACAATGGTGGACTAGTGTTCCTTGTGCCCAATAGATGAATTGATTCTTGGGGGTCCACCATCCATTTATACAGAGCATGTGTATTCGTCTGCATCCTAATCTATGCATACATTCTAGAAGTCAAAAATTTATGTAATCTTCTGGTGGATCTTTGTGACCTATTAGGGTAAGTTCACATGAGTGGGGTTGGCTGCAGATAATTCTGTTGAAAAGCTACCAGAAAATGAATGAGAACTCCACCATAAAATTTGCGCCAAATTACAGACATCAAGTGCATGTGCCAGATGACTGGCAATGCGGGGCAGAGGCTGATGACGTCATGGCCACGCCCCACTCATGACATCACAGCCACACACCCTCAATGTAAGTCTATGGGAGGGGGCATGACGGCCTTCATGCCCTCTCCCATAGACTCGCATTGAGGGGCGTGTCAATGACAACACAAGCGGGGTGTGGCCATGACATCACAAGCCTCCGGCGCTGCACCTGATGCTCTAAACAACTTCCGGGTGAGGCAGGGAGATCAGACATCTTATCCCCTATTCTTTGGATAGGGGATAAGGTGTCTAGGAGCGGAGTACACCTTTAATAAAAAGTCTATATATTTACTGTAGGCTGCTGCCCTGCCAAGGCTTTCTTGGTCCTTCAGGCTATCCGACAGCTGCATTTTCTGCCGGTGTTAGGACAGCTGGAAAATGTGCCATCACATAGACGGCAATGAATTTATGTGCGGACTCCACAGAAAGAGTAGACATGTCTGTTCTTTCTGTGGAATCCAATATGAGGATTTCTGCGCCAGAAACATCTGGCATGGAAATTCCGCCGTGTGCACAGTGCAGCAGAATCACATTGAAATCAATGGGACTCTGCTGCAGCGGAACTCCGTATAAGAATTCCGGATGGAAATTCCATTGTGTAATCATTGCCTTCCTGCTTCACAACATTGGTCCACCATGTTAGTTCAGAACTCTGATAGGCCATTTCAATGCTCTACAGATTGTTTTTTTTTTACCTGTTCATCCACAAAGAAAGATATGCAATTCAGCCCTCTGACACCATCTTTTGAGGTAGCTTAGGTAATGGGAGCTGCTTTGGATATCCATCTTCCCAGAAATTCCACATGTCTTTGTGAAAGTCTCCTCAAGGAGAAACATTACCCCTTTCATTTATAAAGTAGAGCCATAGCTAGATTTAATTCTTTCAGACAAAAAAAATTCTCATTTAAAGGGGTTATCCAGGAATGGAAAGACAGAGCTAATTTCTTTCAAAAGCAGCTCCACATCTGTCCCCAGGTTGTGTGTGGTATTACAACTTGGCTCCATTCACTTTAATGGAACTGAGCTGCAGAACCACACTCAACCTGGAGACAGATGGGGAGCAGTTTTTGAAAGAAATTAGCTCTGTTTTTCTATTCCTAACCTGTACATACTACAGCTCTAAAGTTTTTCAACATTTTGTTTAAAAAAAAAAAGTTAAAAAGTTAAAGTTTTGTTTTCTTTCGACATTTAGCCTTGGTGAATGAATCTTTTGTAGAAGCGTCATGCATGAGTAATGAAATTGGACTCCTGAACACTGGCTGTCTTAATGATATATCAGCGAATAGTGATAGACAACTAACTCCTGGAGTCATATTTTAGCCCACATTTCAAGACAAGGCCATTTAATTTTAATGCGCAGCATATGTCATGCAAGTGACAAAAAATAAGTCCAAGCACTGCTCATATTGATGGAAGTGCACTACTAACACAGTTAACTACCCGCAGTATATTGTCTTACAATAAAATTCAGGCAAAGAGGTATCTATGAATGATCCTCCAGTCTGAGAGCTGAAATTACTAATTAAAGAAAAAAAACAAGCTATATAATTGTGTTTAATTAAGAAGCGATTAACATCAGCGAATCATCTCGTTCCTATAGTCTGCTGCTATTTATAACTAGAAATTTAGATTTTTTTTTAAAGGAATTCATTAGCATTGTTAACTCTTGCTAATCTAAATATGGGAAGAATTATAGCATAGAATATATTACAGTCTCTCTGGTATTTTTATTACTGCCAGGATTATTTATGCAGTCAATTGATTAAGACGCTGTAGTTCTGATTATGATTATCATGAACTCTTATGCTGTAAGTCAGTTCCGTGTCATGAACTCCACAATAGGAAAATGGAAAAGGCAGTACCGTATATACTCGAGTATAAGCCGAGTTTTTCAGCACAATTTTTCGTGCTGAAAACGCCCCCCTCGGCTTATACTCGAGTGAACTAAAATACTTTCTGGCCTGTCAATCCCTTCAGTGGTCTTCAACCTGCGGAACTCCAGATGTTGCAAAACTACAACTCCCAGCATGCCCGGACAGCCATCTGTCCGGGCATGCTGGGAGTTGTAGTTTTGAAACATCTGGAGGTCCGCAGGTTGAAGACCACTGCCTGGGCCTTCGTCATCATCCAGACCCCCTTTTGTTTTCTACTCACCTCCCCTCGGTGGGAAGGAAGGGTGAGCTGGTCAGGGCCATCTATGCTGCAGGGACTGTCCGGTGGGGAGGGTTAGTCGTATCGGGCTGTCCATCTTCACCGTGAGGCTCTCTTCTCCGCTCCGTCCCCGGACTAGTGACGCTGCATTGACGCCACCATCCAGGGACGTTCATGCGCATGGACATGACGTGCGCGTCATTGTCAAGGCAATGTCCCTACTCCGGGGCCGGAGCGGAGAAGAGGGCCTCCCGGTGAAGATGGACAGCCCAGAACTACTAGCCCTCCCCACCGGACGGTCTCTGCTGCATAGATGGCCCAGACCAGCTCACCCTTCCTTCCCACCGAGGGGAGGTGAGTAGAAAACAAAAGGGGGGTCTGGATGATGACGAAGGCCGCCGTGGTCTTTAACTTGCGGACCTCCAGATGTTTCAAAACTACAACTCCCAGATGGCTGTCCGGGCATGCTGTTGTTTTGCAACATCTGGAGGTCCGCAGGTGATGATGAAGGGGGGGGGGGATGATGACGGGGTGATGACGACGGGGGTGTTAATGATGGGGGTCTGGATGATGATGGGGTGATGATGACGGGGATGTTAATGACGGGGGTCTAGATGATAACAGGGCAGTATGATGAAATGGGGGGGGGATGTATTTCCCACCCTAGGCTTATAGTCGAGTCAATAATTTTTCCTGGGTTTTTGGGGTGAAATAAGGGGCCTCGGCTTATATTCGGGACGGCTTATACTCGAGTATATACGGTATATGTATTATCCGAGAATTAAAGGACTGAAGCACATGGCAGAGCTGTGTGCAAGCGACCTTACAGCAGGGCAAGGAGGACATCCGACCCCTGTGTGCTCCAATAAGGCTTTGTCAGACTCATACCTCCATACATACTTCATCAGATGGAGCACAGAACAACAGCAAATACCTGCAGTTAAAGAGTACACATACTTCTATCAAGGCATTATTATCTCTTCATGCAAAATGCCCAGCGACATGTGCGTTCGGGATCTGAATCCAAAACAGATTTGACAGTCACATTTCCTGCATCAGACCTTAAACTAATCTCAGGTGATTCGCTCATCTCTAATCTTGATCTTGAGTTTTGGCCTCTTCAGGACTGTCCTCTATGCCAGGCTCACCTGTTCCAATATTTAATATCTCAACCTTTCCAGAAAGCTTTTCCCTATTTACAGAAGCACTCCAGGATATTTTTTCTTTATATAGTGCAGCATGAGCTATGATTAGAAAATAATGTAGAGGTTCTTGTCTATGTCTTGTATATACCTTTTTTCAGCATTGCTCTAATTGCTGACTGCGCAATCTTCAACTTTATTTCCTTTTTTGATTGGTCCTAAAACACTGTTTCAATGTTCTTTTTATTGTGTGCTCATCAAAATGTGTACTGTGTTCTCTCTTTAATTTACTTGAAGTAATTTTGCTATTACTTGCCAAGCTTTATTGCACATTTACATTTGCTTACCCTTGCATTGTAACTGCATTGTAACAATAAAAATAGAAGTCAGAAGAACCATTTGTGATATGAGGTCCAATTATGGATTGGATGGACTATTAAGATAAAGGTGTTTACTGAGGGCCAAATTTTCTACCTTTTTTCTACCAGATATAATAGTATATTGGTATAAATGGTACCACTGTAGTGAGAATAAAGCATTTATTCAGTACTGCAATAACACGTTTCGAGGGTTGTCACCCCTTCTTTAGATTGACAGAATACTCTGAAGAAGGGGTGAAAACCCCAAAACATGGTATGCTGTACTGAATAAAGCACATTTATCTTTACATCTTCATGCCTCTGGCTAAGTAACTTCAGAGTTCCTGAGCACCTGAATCCAAGGTCCTTTTTCTGATAATATCCAGTATGTATACAGAACAGTTATTTTACTGGGACCTTTGGGCTTTCGCTGGACCATCTTCCAGTTATGTACCCTTTCAGGATGATATACATACTTGTCTGTACACTCAAGGTTAGCAGCAAATTTATAGAGCCAGCTGAAGCCCATCTTTGGGGTTTATTATTGTAACGTATGAGGCGCTGTCTTCTGGTTTATTTTGTTTTATTTTCTATATAGATTCAGATCCCATTTACCTCATTTACGTTCTGCGCTATTTGTCCTGTATTTTTTATTTTTTGGAAGCTTTTAACAGACCCTCTGCCACAGTGGTTATTGCGGAGGTTATATTATGATTGACATTGAAAATGTAGAAGAGAAGAAAAAGAAAGGAGAAGGCCCAACACCAGGATTCTTTATAATAGACAAATATTTTAATTATTTTCTTTTTGGAACACAGTGCTCTCTGCTGACATCATGACCACAGTGCTCTCTGCTGACTTCTCTGTCCATTTTAAGAACTGTCCAGAGTAGGAGAAAATCCCCATAGCAAACATATGCTGCTCTGGATAGTTCCTAAAATGGACAGCGATGTCAGCAGAGAACTCTGTGTTCCAAAAAGAAAAGATTTTCCTCTGTAGTATTCAGCAGCTAATAAGTACTGAAAGGATTAAGATTTTTTTTTAATAGAAGCAATTTACAAATTTGTTTAAGGGGGTATTCCACTGGAAAACATTTTCTTTTAAATCATCTGATGCCAGAAAATTAAACAGATTTGTAAATTACTTCTATTAAAAAATCCCAATATTTGCAGTACTTTTTAGATGATGTATACTACAGAGGAAGATCTTTTCTTTTTGAATTTCCTTTCTGTCTGACCACAGTGCTCTCTGCTGACACCTTTGTCCATATCAGGAACTTTCCAGAGCAGGATAGGTTTGCTATGGGGATTTGCTCCTACTCTGGACAATTCCTAAAATGGACAGAGGTGTCAGCAGAGAGCACTGTGGTCAGACAGAAAAGAAATTCAAAAAGAAAAGAACTTCCTCTGTAGTATATATAGCAGCTGATAAGAACTAAAAGGATTGGGATTTTTTAATAGAAGTAATTTACAAATCTGTTTAACTTTCTGGCACCAGTTGATTTAAAAAAAAAAAAAAAAAAAAAGTTTTCCACCGGAGTACCCCTTTAAGTCATGGTAAGTAATTGACTGATATAACAGAATAGATCAATAAATGGAAGTTGACAAGTTTTTTATTTTTTTTTATTTTACCCTTTTCACTAGTTGTACCCATAAACCAATTGCACATAAAGTGAGGCTCTAGAATGGTGAAGTGATAGTAGACCCCTATGCTATACAAGGACAATTTTTATACTAACTCTATTTGCCCTTCAAACTAAGAAGGCCTTGATAACCTCCAGTCAGTTCACATAAGACAACATTTTATCACACTAAGGTCTTCTCTCAGGGGGTAATTTTTCTGTTATTTTTCTTACACTGTGCTATTTGCATTGAACTGTGCTTTTAACAACATTCATAAAAAAAGAAAACAGTGTTGCCCTTTTGACAGGCCACCTACTCCTTTCTATAAGAAAAGAAATCCTGCTTGGCAGCTTGCCCTTAGCAATCTGTAATCTTTGCTTACTTGATTCAAGATGAATCGTAGATAATTCACTTGGAGAAAGCCTTCTTTCCTCCCCCTTTCTAAAAAAAATAGGTTTTAATTCGCCAACATGTTAGCTCAGCAGACTGTGAAGAATAGAATGCGCTAAGGTGACCTTGCATTTGCTGGCATTGATTTACATCTTCTGTAAATTGCAATATAAGGAGAAGAAAGTGAACTACAAGCTCTTCACTTTTGTTGACATAGGAAACATAACTAAATTAATGATATGGATCTTCCATACATTCAAGACTGATTATGGGACATTTAAAGCTGCCCAAACAACAGCATGTACAGATTGTGAGACCTGAAGTGTAGAGAACTTTTAAGAAACTGCAAAGGTTTTACAACAAATATAGGAGACTCTGATTTGCTGTTCATAGTTTGTGACCAACAAAATCTAAAACTGTGTGTTGACAGGAGTCCCTGCTCCTTTACAAATCATAATCTGCTGTCAAGTCCAAATCAAATCTGGGCTTCTGTGCTTACTGTCACCTCCTTGACAGCAGCAACACATTCTGGCTGGGAGAATAGTAGTTGCCAGAAAGCCAGGAATCTGATCTGCAACGTTGGTTTCCTGTGTAGTTCAGGGGAAAGACTCCCTGGGTTGGACACAGTGCACCTGTTTCAAGGAGTCTATTAAAAAAAAATATTAAGTAACATCTGGTTTTTAAAGAACTAGTCCTTTCTGAACCTTACTTTTTGTTGAGGTTCAGCCAAAGCGGATGAACAGAAGTTTTGGACAGTCCCCTCATCTCTAGCCAGGTATCTAGTTCCATGTCGCTACTTATTAGATTTTTTTTATGTTCATAAAAATCTCTCACCAAACTTTTCTAATGTAGGACATTTCCATATACCATATTTTTTTTCTAAATTGATTCCAAATTTTGAACACCTTGTTTTGTATCCTTCTATTCATTTCTTGACAGGAGTCTTAGAAGCTTTGTTTAGCAAGAATGTCAATTTCTATTGCAAGTCTTTCAAATTTTCTGACATTAACCCCTTAAGGACCAAGGACGTATGAGTACGTCCTTGGTCCCGCTCCCATGATATAACGCGGGGTCCCACGGTGACCCCGCATCATATTGTGGCGGGCCTGGGATCATAGTGAAGCCGGGACCCACCGCTAATAGCGTGCGGCACTGATCGCGGTGCTCAAAGCTGAGCCATGTGGCTAAAAGTGAAAGTAAAAAGTGCCGGTTAGCTCAGGGAGCTGTTCGGGATCGCCACGGTGAAATCGCGGCATCCCGAACAGCTGTTCTACAGGAGAAAGTTCTCTTACCTTCCTTCCTGCTGTCTGATTGAATGCTTCAAGCCTGAGATCCAGGCTTGAGCAATCAATCGCCGAAAACCCTGATCAATGCATCCCTATGGAGATGCATTGAACACTGTTAAAGATCAGTAAATGCAATGTTATAGCCCCCTATGGGGGCTATAATATTGCAAAAGAAAAGTGTAAAAAAATCATTAACCCTTTGAATTATCCTTCCCCTAATAAAAGTTTGAATCACCTGGCATTTCCAATAATAAAAAAAACACTGTGTAAATAAAAACAAAAATAAACATATGTGGTATCACCGCGTGTGGAAATGTCCGAATTAAAAAAATATACCGCTAATTAAACCGCGCGGTCAAAAAAATTCCAAAGTCCAAAATAGCGTACTTTTGGTCACTTTTTATATCATGAAAAGATGAATAAAAAGCGATCAAAAAGTCAGAGCAATGCAAAAATGGTACCGACAAAAACTTCAGATTACGGCACAAAAAATGAACCCTCATAGCCCCCTGAACACGGAAAAATTAAAAAAGTTATAGGGGTCAGAAGATGACAATTTTAAACGTATAAATTTTCCTGCATGTAGTTATGATTTTTTTCTGAAGTAATACAAAATCAAACCTATACAAGTAGGGTATCATTTTAACCGTATTGACCTAGAGAATAAAGATAAGGTGTCATTTTTACAGAAAAATGTACTACGTAGAAACGGAAGCCCCCAAAAGTTACAGAATGGCTGTATTTTTTAAATGTTGTCGCACAATGATTTTTTTTACCATTTCGCTGTAGATTTTTGGGTAACATGACTGATATCATTACAAAGTAGAATTGGTGGCGCAAAAAATAAGCCATAATACAGATTTTTAGGTGCAAAATTTAAAGAGTTATGATTTTTAAAGCTAAGGAGCAAAAAACGAAAGAGCAAAAACCGAAAAACGCCCGGTCCTTAAGGGGTTAATACCATTTTATTTATTATCAATCCCTTGTTTTCTACAGATTAAAAACATGTTTTATTGATCTTTTTTTTATAAAACATACCAAAGAAATACAAAAGAAAGAAAAAAGCAGGGGACATCAGCATGAAAACACAGGAAAATTACCCTGTCAAATGGAGATAAGTTTCATGACAACCAAGGCTGGTTCAGACATTTTTAGTTACTAGATATACAAATGGTGAAAAAAGTAGGGCATTATAATGGAAGAAGTAGTTTATAACCAAGAAATCCCTAAATGAAAAGAAAAAAAAATAACATCTGCAAACATATATGCCCATAACTACAAAGATATAACAAATAAAAAAACATCTTCAGACAAATAAGAGAGAAATCTAGTGAAGGCAAGTAAGAAAAAAGCAATGCTTTGCTGACTGGAGGGGGGAAATCAAAATGATACCTAAGAGGGGTGATAAGATTGTTACTAGTGAGGTACAAAATCCAGAAGGTATAGAGTAATCTGATATAATCTGAGCCATAAAATCCATCCCTAACATCTCCAGCACAGAATGTTGCTCTTGTTTCTGCATTTCAACACTCCCTATAATTGATTAAAACACACAAATTAGACAACATTATTACTTTTTCTAACATAAAGTGTATCTGTTGTTTCAGGTAACATTTCCAGATAAGCTTTTATGTGCGTACACATAACATTTAGTGCAAGTGCAAGAAGAAACATTATTGGCCTTATATAACTTTTATATTGCATTTTTTCCCCACCAGATCTCTACTCTGTAGGCTTTATTTCCAATTTTAAGTCATGATTGATAATGGTGGATGGAGCTAATATCTATGATGTCTCTCATAGACTGCACAAACAACAAAAAGGGGATCCTGCTCCTTTATGTCTCAACAGTATACCCTTAGAAGCAGCATCATGGAGGACATTATAGAGCACTTTAAATCTAGCCCTAGGGTGAGATATTACACTTACTATAAGCATTTGCAGTCTCTGTGTGCATGTTTCTCTCTTTCTGTGCCTGCCTCTCTAGCCTCTTCCCCTCCTCCCCATTTCTTCCCATAGACTTATATGGGCAGCTGTAACATGATACAGCTTTACTTTGGTATTTTTCTACATTGAGGCCATTGACTGTGTGGTTTAATTATTATTATATTTTAATAGGCTGAACATTTACACATGCAGCAATACCATATATGTTTATGTTTATTTTTGCTTACATTATTTTATTAAAAAATGGGAAGGGGGTTATTTGAATGGTTATTAAGGAAGGATTAATTCACATTTATAAAAAAAAAAATGTAAATTTTTTTCACAATTTTTTTAGTCCATGTAGGGAACTATTACTTGCAATCTTTAGATTGCAAACACTGAATGATGCTGTGCTATAGCACAGCATTGATTGGTGTTTTTGCCGCTCCGTTGCTCCAGGCTGCCATGGCTTCCTGGAGCATTGGGGCACCAATCGGACGGCGAGAAGGAAGGTAAGTGACTTCCCGCATCCTCTCAGCTGATCGGGATCCCACAAGTTTTGCTACAGGTTTCTTGATCAGCTCCACAGAGCTACCAGCAAGAGATTATTCCCATTTTAGATGCTGTGACATTGCCCTGATCAACGATGGCTGGCATTAGCAGTGGGTCTTTGTTTATGATAGCAAATGGGACCCACCGGGTATGAAGCGAGCTCAGCTCCTTAGCTTCATATGGTGGGAGTGGGCTCAGGACGTACATATATGTCCTGCATCCTTAACCTCTTAAGGACCCAGGACGTACGGGGACGTCCCCGCACCCTGGGCTTTAAGGACCCAGGACGTCCCCGTATGTCCTGGCGTTTTCCGGTCTCTGCAGCGCGCCGGGCAGAGATCGGAACCGGATGCCTGCTGAAATGCTTCAGCAGGCATCCAGGGCAAACGCCGAGGGGGGCCATGTAGGCCCCCCATGTCGGCGATCGCCACAAATCGCAAAGGAAATCGCCCTTGCGATCTGCGGCGATACCGGCTGATCGGGTCTCTGGGACCCGACCACCCGGTAATTTCGCATGATCCCGGCTGTCACAGACAGCCAGGACCATGCTAAAGAATAGGAGCGAGGTAGCAAGCCTGCCACCTCCTCCTATTCCCTGTGATCCGTCAGTTAGTTAACCGACCAATCGCAGGGGGGGGGGGGGGGGCGGTTACTTCCTCCCGCCCTGCCCGGCCCCTTGAAGTCCGGAGAGGACGGGAGGAAGACCGGAGGACGCGGCGGGGGACGGGGGAGTGCTGGGCCCCGGTACTTACCTCGTCCCTGAAGACCCGGATCCAGACGATGAAGACGGTGGCGGCGGCGACAGGTGAGTAGATCTTCAGCTGCGGTCGGGCCCTTTACAGCAATGCACGTTGCCGTAAAGCAACATGCATTGCTGTATTGGGACCCTGTATACTACAACTCCCAACATGCCCAGACAGCCCTTGGCGTCTGGGCATGCTGGGAGTTGCAGTTTTGCAACTTGTGGAGGTCCACAGTTTTTGGACCACTGTGCCCTTCCAGATGTTGCAAAACTACACATCCTCAGCATGCCCTTACTGTCCAGGCATGCTGGGAGTTGTAGTGGGAGGGCACAGATTGGGAACCACTGTATTAGTGGTCTGCAAACTATAGTCCTCCAGATGTTGCAAAACTACAACTCCAAGCATGCTGGGAGTTGTAGTTCGGCAACATCTGGCTCTAAAGATGTTGCCGAACTACTACTCCCAGCATGCCTGAGAATGTTTGGGAGTTGTGGTTTTACAACAGCTGGAGGCACACTGGTTGGGAAACATTGTTTCCTAACTCAGTGTTTCCCAACCCGTGAGCATCCAGCTGTTGCAAAACTATAACTACCAGCATGCACTGAGACTGCGCATGCTGGGAGTTGTAGTTTTGCAACAGCTGGAGGTACCCCCCTGTGAATGTACAGGGTACATTCGCATGGGCAGGGGGCTTACAGTGAGTATCGGGCTGAAAGTTTGCAATGCAGCAAATTTTGCGCGGCAGCTCAAACTCGCAGCGGGAAACTCGCTGTAATCCCCTGCCCGTGTGACTGTACCCTAAAAACACTACACTACACTAACACAAAATAAAATAAAAAGTAAAAAACACTACATATACACATACCCCTACCCAGCCCCCCTCCCTCCCCAATAAAAATGAAAAACGTCTGGTACGCCACTCTTTCCAAAATGGAGCCTCAAGCTGTTGCAAAACAACAACTCCCAGTTTTGCCGGACAGCGGTTGACTGTCCAGGCATGCTGGGAGTTTTGCAACAGCTGGAGGCACCCTGTTTGGGAATCACTGGCGTAGAATACCCTTATGTCCACCCCTATGCAAATCCCTAATTCAGGCCTCAAATGCACATGGCGCTCTCAATTCGGAGCCCTGTCCTATTTCAAGGCAACAGTATAGGGTCACATATGGGGTATCGCCGTACTCGGGAGAAATTTCTTAACAAATTTTGGGAGGCTTTTTCTCCTTTCACCCCTTATGAAAAGGTGAAGTTGGGGGTCTACACCAGCATGTTAGTGTAAAAAAAAAAAACTTTTTACACTAACATGCTGGTGTTGCCCTATACTTTTCATTTTGACAAGAGGTAAAGGGGAAAAAAGCCCCCCAAAATTTGTAACGCAATTTCACCCGAGTACGGAGATACCCCATATGTGGGCGCAAAGTGCTCTGGGGGCGCACAACAAGGCCCAGAAGGGAGAGTGCGCCATGTACATTTGAGGTGATTTGCACAGGGGTAGCTGATTGTTACAGCGGTTTTGACAAACGCAAAAAAAACAAAACCCCACATGTGACCCTGTTTTGGGGGGGTGAGGGGTGCAGTGAGAATTTGCACCCCACAGGTGTCTGACAGATCTTTGGAACAGTGGGCTGTGCAAATTAAAAATGTTGTACAGCCCACTGTTCCAAAAATATGACAGACACCAGTGGGGGGTAAATGCTCACTTTACGCCTTGTTACATTCCTCAAGGGGCCTAGTTTCCAAAATGGTATGCCATGTGGGGGTTATTTTGCTGTCCTGGCACCATATGGGCTTCCTAAATGCGACATGCACCCCGAGCAAACTTTGCTCTCAAAAAGCCAAATATAACTCCTTCTCTTCTGAGCATTGTAGTTCGCCCGTAGTGCACTTCAGGTCAACTTATGGGGTACCTCCATACTTAGAAGAGATGTGGTTACAAATTTTTTGGGGGGGGGTATTTTCTGCTATTAACCCTTGCAAAAATGTGAAATTTGGGGGGGAAACACACCTTTTAGTGATTTTTTTTTTATGTATGCAAAAGTTGTGAAACCCCTGTGGGGTATTAAGGCTCACTTTATTTCTTGTTACGTTCCACAAGGGGTCTAGTTTCCAAAATGGTATGCTATGTGTTTTTTTTGTTGCTGTCCTGGCACCATAGGGGCTTCCTAAATGCGACATGCCCCCGAGCAAAATTTGCTCTCAAAAAGCCAAATATGACTCCCTCTCTTCTGAGCATTGTAGTTCACCCATAGTACACCTCAGGTCAACTTATGGGGTACCTTCATACTCAGAAGCGATGGGGTCACAATTTTTTGGGGGTATTTTCTGCTATTAACCCTTGCAAAAATGTGAAATTTGGGGGGAAACACACATTTTAGTGAAATTTTATTTTAATTTTTTTACATATGCAAAAGTCGTGAAACCCCTGTGGGGTATTAAGGCTCACTTTATTCCTTATTATGTACCTCAAGGGGTCTAGTTTCCAAAATGGTATGCCATGTGGGGGATTTTTGCTGCTCTGGCATCATAGGGGCTTCCTAAATGCAACATGCCCCCCAAAAACTATTTAAAAAAAACGTACTCTCCAAAATCCCCTTGTCGCTCCTTCGCTTCTGAGCCCTCTACTGCGCCCGCCGAACACTTTACATAGACATATGAGGTATATGCTTACTCGAGAGAAATTGGGCTACAAATTGAAGTATACATTTTCTCCTTTTACCCCTTGCAAAAATTCAAAAATTGGGTCTACAAGAACATGCAAGTGTAAAAAATGGAGATTGGGAATTTTCTCCTTCACTTTGCTGTTATTCCTGTGAAACGCCTAAAGGGTTAAAACGCTGACTAAATCTCATTTTGAATACTTTGAGGGGTGCAGTTTTTATAATGGGGTCATTTGTGGGGTATTTCTCATATGAAGACCCTTCAAATCCACTTCAAACCTGAACTGGTCTCTGAAAAATTGTGAGTTTGGAAATTTTGTGAAAAATTGGAAAATTGCTGCTGAACTTTGAAGCCCTCTGGTGTCTTCCAAAAGTAAAAACACGTAAAATGTTATGATGCAAACATAAAGTAGACATATTGTATATGTGAATAAAAATAAAAATTATTTGGAATATCCATTTTCCTTACAAGCAGAGAGCTTCAAAGTTAGAAAAATGCAAAATTTTCAAATTTTTCATCAAATTTGGGGATTTTTCACCAAGAAAGGATGCAAGAGACCACAAAATTTTACCACTATGTTAAAGTAGAATATGTCACAAAAAAACAATCTTGGAATCAGAATGATAACTAAAAGCATTCCAGAGTTATTAATGTTTAAAGTGACAGTGGTCAGATGTGCAAAAAATGGCCGGGTCCTGTGGTGTAAAATGGCTGGGTCCTTAAGGGGTTAAAGGGGTATTCCAGGCCAAAACAATTTTTTTATATATCAACTGGCTCTGGAAAGTTAAACAGATTTGTAAATTATTTCTATTAAAAAATCTTAATCCTTCCAATAGTTATTAGCTTCTGAAGTTGAGTTGTTGTTTTCTGTCTAACTGCTCTCTGATGACTTACGTCCCGGGAGCTGTGCAGTTCCTATGGGGATATTCTCCCATCATGCACAGCTCCCGGGACGTGACATCATCATTGAGCAGTTAGACTGAAAACTTCAGAAGCTAATAACCATTGGAAGGATTAAGATTTTTTAAAAGAAGTCATTTATAAATCTGCTTAACTTTCCGGAGCCAGTTGATTTATATAAAAAAAGGTTTTGCCTGGAATACCCCTTTAAGAGGTTAAATCCCCAGATGGAGATTGTACAATCCATAATGTACATTGTCTTCTTATTGATAATCATTGTAAACATTTTCCATGGAATTAAAACCTTACACATATAAACAGGATAAGTAATAACGTATTATGTTTGGTAGTGAAACATCTCTTAATTCACTAGAATTACTACATCCACATACTGCGATTTTATTTTTTATTTTTTTCATCCAAATATTGAAAATGCTGAATTTATCAATTTTATATCTTTATGCTTAAGAAGACATGGAACTGATGCTGAAGTCTCTGAATACTTATCACCCTTAGCAGATTTATTCTGTCAAACACAGAATGGAAGATCTTTCCACTGATTTTACTCTTTTCTTATTTTCTTGATAATAGGATAGACATTATCTTGGAAAAGTTAAAATGGGTCCTCATCAATCTAAACTTCCAAAAATGTGATTTTGAATTTCTAAATCCTTAAAGCTTCAGTCTTATTCTATTCTCCGTTTACACCAACAACAAACATGAAAATCTCAGATTTTATTTTATTTATCCAAACCTTGAAAATGATCCACACTACCATATAACCTCTGTAATATGTGTTATGTCTTCTTCCACATTGACCATAAATTACATTAACTCATCCACAAACATTCCTATTTTTATTCTTTGCCTCCAACACTGATAGCTTGTACTTTAATCAATATGGTACTAGATGATGGTAACATTAGGCATTCTTACCACTTGAGTAGACAGGATCTTCAATGCCTTTATTTATTTTTTTCTCATTCAAATTTTTATTTTCAAAGAAATATAAAAGGGGTACAGGAAAGTAAAAATGAAAAGGGAAAAGGGGAAATAGTAGTATATTCAAAATAAAAGAAAACATGTTGGAAAATACACAATCCAAAAGAAATGAGCAAAACAGACACAATGCCTTAATTTCTATACATTATGTTGCGGTCTTACGCTAAAATAAAAAAAATATTTCCCCATTATTCTATACTTAAAGGAGAAGTCCCATGTAGAAAAAGTATTGTGTTTTAAATGCAGAAGCAAAAGTTATATCACTTTGTAAATCACTGACTTTACCCATCTTGTAAGTAAAACCTGTTTTTTTAGCTTCTTTGTTCAGAGAGGAAGTTCAGCAGCTCCCTGTTCTGATGACTTGCGACCCCCCATTGAGCTGCATTATGCTGGGGGCCGTGATGTCACAATTTCCCATAGTTCTGCAGCTTAGCCAGCTCTGTGCACGGCAAGGGAACCTCCCATGTGCAGCTTCAGCCAATCATAGAAGCCCCAGTGAGCTGAGCACTTGTCTTCATCTCCTCGGCAGGGAAGCATCTGACAGCCAGCTCAGTGTTTATAAGAGCAAGAACGATGTCCCAATGTCCCGAGAAGAAGCAGAGGGGGAGGGGGAGATCCCTGCTTTGCCCTGCACTGATCACAATCTGACAGCAGGTCAGTCTGAAAGAACGATGTCCTGAGAATAGAAGCAGGGGGAGGGGAAACACTGAGCCTGCTGTTAGGAAAGTGATCAGTGTCTAGGTCAGTGTATCCCAACCAGGGTGCCTTCAGCTGTTGCAAAACTAAAACTCCTAGGCATGCTGGGAGTTGTAGTTTCACAACAGCTGGAGGCACCCTGGTTAGGAAGCACTGGTCTAGGCTGGGCTACTTCTGTGATGAACTTAAAGGCATTATGGGAGACAGGAAGTCAGGGACCTCCATGTACCAGGAAGTACCGATCTTTCAGAGGGGATTGCAGGAGAAGGGAGAGGGTGAGATACATGAGGAGCAGATTGTCAGAATGGTGAGCTGAGGCACTTTCACATGATAGAAAAAAAAAATTGTGACTTGGTCCATGATACTTCTTCTTTAATACTCCAAAATGACAAAAGGAAAGCAGAATGTTAGAAATCTGTGCTAATTTATTAAAAAAAGAAAAACTAAAATATTGTATTTACATAAGTATTTATGGTACAAAATACTGAAAAATTGTTCCCCCAAATGAAGGTTATGTTAGCATCCTAACTTATCCAACTTATCTATCTGGAGAAGCACCTTCATTTGGGGGGAACGATTTTTCATTCTTTTGTACCGTGCCTTTACTGGACTGGCTGCCATCATACCCGGGTGTTCCCCTTGACGGCTAACCTGCACCTTTCCTTCCAGACGCTACTGTAGGTGTTGTGCCCTCAGCGCAACACCTAAGGATAAGGACCCCAAGTTTTTTACCTTTATCAGAGAACCCAGCGATCCTCACTAGGGGCGCACTCTTTTTTAATTTTGCATATATACATAAGGATTTAAACCCTTTACTCAGTACTTAGTTTAAGCAACTTTGGAAGCGATTACCACAAGGTTTGCACACCTGGATTTGGGGGTTTTCTGCAATTCTTCTATGCAGATCCTCTCAAGCTCTGTCAGGTTGTTTGAGAACCATAATGATTTCAAGTCTCTCCAGAAATGTTCAATTGTGTTCAAGTCAGGGCTGTAACTGAGTTACTCAATGACATTCACAAAGTTGTCCCTAAGTTACTCCTGTGTCATTTGTGTAAATGTCTTTTAAAAAGGTGAAGTTTTGGCTCAGTCTGAGGTCCACAGCAATCTTGATCAGGTTTTTTGTGAAGAATATCTTAGTCTTCCTTTTTCAGTCACAGTCAAACACTCCACAATATAATACTATGCAGCAGCTAGCAACACTCCAACTCAGGTGTCCTTCTCTCTCCACTCTGGGAAAGGCCCAAGGAATGTCGCCCAGCTCCCCCAACCCCCTCATTTGTTCACTTGCTGGTGATGATTACATTTTTGATTTGATGCCATATGTTTTTTGTTTTCTGTTGATATCTGTTGCATATTGATATCCCTAATATGGCTCTTTGTCCCCCAGAAATAATCGAGGTTCCCTCCTGTTGAGTAGGATAACTTAGATTGCTTATTCTGTGTTTTATTAAATTCATGTTTTATTCTGTTAAACCTTTGTTCTGGGTGATTACTCATGCCCCCCTCCTGAGAAACTGGAATTGCCCCACCCATAATTCTTGGGACCTTCCACTTTCTCTCACTATGGATGTTCGCATAAGGGGCACTGTTTGCCTTTATTCATTTATATTTTTACCTTTTATTTTTCAGGATTAATTTTTGCAGGTTTAATGTTTTGTTCTCCACTCCCTGCTATGTCTGTTTTCCTTCTCTATTTGTATCTCCTCCTTCCCCTACATATTTCTCCTGATTTGTATTCTGATGGCTGTTTTCTTCCTGCCTAGGCCTCCTCCACTGGCATTCCTTCTGGTGCCCTCATAGCGTATAACAAGATTACACCTTCTAATCCTCTCCCCACCACATTTACTATAGAATAGACTAGAGATGAGCGAATTGAATCGGATGAATCCTAATTCGTTCCGAATTTCATGAAAAATTTGATTCTGACCTAATCCAAATTTCCACTCAATACGAAATACATTTCTTCATTCACTCCATTTTAATATTACTCTAAAGCTAAGATTCCACTCAGTTTTTGTAGTAAAAAAAAATGTATGTAACAAAATTTTTTTTTTCTATAACAAAATTTTTATACATTTTTAAACAGGGACCAATTTATGTGGGCGGCAGGGACCTAAAAATGTAGTGGACAATAATAAATATGAATAATAGGTATATATATATATATATATATATATGGCAGTGCAGGGGACCAGAGAAGATAGGGCGTGCACCACATCTATACATTATACAGGAGGATCGAAGCAGGTGTCAGGAGGGACACCCGCTGTGATCTGTCCTTAACTGCAGGTTCTACTGCTCCCAACTTGGAGCACACTCAGCTCCATGCTGGAGCTGTAGTACCTGCATTAATAGACAGATCGCAACAGGTGTCAGAAGTGACACTCGCTGCAATATACGAAGAAATGAGAAGACAAAGCACTCACTCTTAGTTCAGCAAACGTGGAGGGACTTTATTAGGACTTCAAAGTGCAGTTACATCACACGAGAGAAACGAAAAGACGCAGCTCCAGCTGCGGGAGGAGCGGCAATGGCCCCGTTTTGCGGTCAAACACATCGCTTGGTCACGCCTATCCCCACTGTTGCACACTGCACTATGTTAAATAGACATGGTCAACAGCTGACAGGTATGGAGTCATGGCAACAGGCAAACAAAAAAGGCTCCTGGAGCTGGACCGATGTCCTATTGGATACCTGCAAGGCCAACGGGGAAACAGGAGGTACCTGTACAAACACAAAAAATGTGAAAACATATGGCTAATGGCCAATAAAAGTCCTATGGAGTGGAAACAAGGGAAGCTGGAAAAGAAAAAGCTGAAAAGGAAAAAGAGCACAGGTTAGATAAATGCATTAAATTTGTTTCTTTAATTAAGTTCGAGGGGGCCCGTGGCTCTGCTTCTGGATATAACCCTTGCTTCTCTCTGCAGCAAGAGCGTATGCAGATTTTGGCCGGGGAGGGTATTCTTGACTGTCTCTATTCCAAAAAACTGGAGGCAAGTCGTAGATCCGCCATGTAAGTCCTTTACATGCTGTTCTAGCCTGGGGACTCCAAGTCCTTGTCCTGCCAGTCGCAGGTACTCATGGATCCTCATGAAAAGAGGTCTTATTGTAGATCCTACATAGAACTGTGGCACATGATGCAATAGACAACATAGGGGGTCCTGCAGGCGACTAAGTCATTGACACATATTGTCCAAACCACCCACCTTGAAATTCCTGCTGGTAAGCATGTGCTGACAGAAAGAACATATTCCACATATGTGATTCCCTTTGAGAGCGGGTAAGTCGAGCCAAGTCTTCTTCTTGGGGTTGTTGGATTCCATACTGAATTTACTTCTGACCAGTTTGTTTTTTATTGTCATGCTCCTCCTAGAAGTGACAAGTGGCTTCCTTATGGTTACTTCACGTAGTGCGGGGTCATCTTCAATGAAGTGCCAGTGTCTGGAGATAGATCTTTGAATTTCTGGTGCCAAGTTGGTGTATTTAAAGGAAAAGGTAAAGCAGTTCTCATTCTGTCCTTTCTTTCTTTTACTTTTATTTTTGAAAATGAGGTCCTCTCTGGAATACGTCTCAGTTTTATGGAGGGCATGATTCAATGTATGGGCCGAGTACCCTCTTGATAATAGGTGTTTCCTCAGGTCATCTGATTGCTGCTCAAAATCAGATGGGTTACTGTTGATTTTCTTCAGTCTTAGGAACTGGATAAAAGGAATTGCCTCTTTCGTATGTGGCGGGTAAAAAGAGTCGTTGTGCAAAGACAGTAAAGGTGCTGAGGGTTTCCTATAGCCCTTGGTGTGAAGTTGTCTTTCTTTAATTGATATCAGAACATCCAAGAATGCTATCTCCGAGGTGCTAAAACTAATGTGAACTGCATGTTCAAAGTATTGCTATCATTTAGGTACCAGATGAAACCGGTAAACTCAGACTTGGGGCCCCTCCATATCACCAGAATATAATTTACGAATCTTTTATAAAAAGTGATCCGGCTGGTGAAAGGATTAGAGGGAGTGTATATCATTTTGGCCTCTAAAAATGCTAGATATAGATTAGCGAAAGTGCAGGACACTGGACTGCCCATTGCTGTGCCATGGTGTTGTCTAAACCATTGCCCGTTGAACTGAAATAAGTTATTCTTTAATACAAGGTCCAGGGCATCAGTAAAAAAGGTGAAGTATTCCGCTGATTTGCCTGCTGCCAGCAGGAACTCTTTGACAGCTCCAACTCCTGCATCTATTGGTATCCTGGTATATAGAGACTCCACGTCAATTGAGGCTAAAGAGTCCCCTTCTTCCAGGACCACGTCTTGCAGTGATTCAAGGAGGTCATCTGTATCCTTGACATATGATGGTGTGTCCACTAATAGGGGTCGCAGCAGCCAGTCAATACACTGGGAAAGGAATTCCGTAGCCCAGCCAATGCCCGCTATTATGGGTCTCCCAGGGGGGGGGGGGTCTATCATGGGCAGGTGGTACCATTGAGGTTTGGCTGGGCTAACATAATTTTTCTGCTGACCTCTTAGACAGGGTTCCTCTTTCCACCAGCTGTCTAAGGAAAGTCTGCAAAGTGGACATGACCTTCTGTGTAGGATCCTGTTTGACCTGGATATACGTCCTTTCATCACTTAATTGTCTGAGGGCTTATTGTAGGTATTTCTCCTTGGACATGAAAACGACATTGTTGCCTTTATCGGCTTTCTTTATTATCAAATTAGTGCGGCTTTTTAGCCAGTCCAAGGCACGTTTTTTCCCTAGCACTCATACTAGACGTGGGTTTTGGATACAACAGTGCTTTAAGATCGCTTGTGACTGCTGTCATGAATTGGTCCAGGCTGCTGCCTGTCTTTATCGGGGGGCTGAAGGAGGACTTTTTGCCTCCTCTAAAGGCGGGCACCACAAATTCTCTTGGTTGCTGGACCATGGGCTTACTTTCACTGGGACTGATCAGCAATTTGAGATCTCTAGTCTGTTCAGGACTTCCAGCGAAATGGGCACTGAATCCCAGGTGACCCAGGACAGCGGGTACTTCTCCTGTGCTGGGTTGTTCAATAGGTGGGCTATTCTTATCAAAATAAAAGAGGCTAATTTTTCTGATGCTCTTGTGGATTTTAAAAGAAGCTAAATCAAACTCTTCTGAAATACAAGTTGAGTCCTTTATGAGTAGCGTTACGCAGTCACTGTCTAACAGTGTGTCGGAGAGATTGACTACATAGTTCCTTTCATTGCACTGTCCCTCCACGTTACTGTTTTCCTTTTCACACTCTGTCTTGTTGGTCTTCTACTGCCGCCGGCCTCCTCTCCTTGTCCTGACTCTAAAGAGGGCTCTGTTTCTCTTGTCTCAGAGGTTGTTTGCACGTTCTTTTTCTCTATTTGTTTTCTCTTGTTTTGTTGTTTATCCCCTCCTTTACTTGGTCGGGGTGCTCCTCCGAGGAACTAGATTCTGATTCTGTGGTCCAGTAATCGGGGCTCACCTCTTTCTTCTTTTGCGTCGTTCTGCGACCTGCTCTCACCCCTTGTCTCCACGTGAAGACTCTTCCACTCTCAAAATCCAAACAATCCCATATGAACTTATCTTGTTTTCTCTCTTTTATCTCCTTCTGCTGTTGTATCAGTTTGTTTTCTAGTTTATTGAGGAAGGAGTCTACTTCTTCTTGACTTCGCCGGCTCCTTAGTTCAGTTTTGCATTTACACAACTCAACCATGGTAGACTCGTATTCTTGTTCGTTCTTTTTTAGCACTAACTTCAGAATGTTCATTGAATGCTGTAGGTGCAGTGCATCCCACACTGACTTAAAGTCCTTGTCTCCTTGGAATTGCGAGATCTCTTTGTAAATTCTGAGCCCTCTCGGAACTCTATTTTTTTGTAGATAGGACCTTAAAGACTTGATGGTCCAAAACAATCTGAGCTCTTGTTCAGCTAATTTATGTGTCCTGAACTCCAGACTATGTGTACTGGTACAGTGGGGATCAAAAGTTTGGGCACCCCAGGTAAAAATTTGTATTAATGTGCATAAAGAAGCCAAGGAAAGATTAGACATTCTTATAATATGTCAACAAAAGTTAGATTTTCTTTCCATCATGTACACTTTCAAAATAACAGAAAACAAAAAAAAATGGCATCTGCAAAAGTTTGGGCACCCTGCAGAGTTAATTTTTTGTACTGCCCCCTTTGGCAAGTATCACAGCTTGTAAATGCTTTTTGTAGCCAGCCAACAGTCTACCAATTCTTGTTTGAGGTATCTTTGCCCATTCTTCCTTACAAAAGTCTTCCAGTTTTTTGAGATTTCTGGGCTGTCTGTCACGCACTGCTCTTTAAAGGTCTATCCATAGATTTTCAATTATGTTGAGGTCAGGAGATTGTGAAGGCCATGGCAGTTTACACCTTATGATGTAATTCCCTGTAGATTTTGAGGTGTCGATTTAGGATCATTATCCATTTGTAGAAGCCATCCTCTCTTTAACTTCAGATTTTTCACAGATGGCATCAAGTTAGCATCCCAAATTTGCTAAAATTTTATTGAATCCATTTTTCCTTCTACTCGTGAGATGTTCCCTGTGCCACTGGCTGCAATACAACCCCAAAGCATGATTGATCCACAACCATGCTTAACAGTTGGACAGAGGTACTTTTCAATAAATTCTGTTCCCCTTCTTCTCCAAACATACCTTTGCTCATTCCGGCCAAAAAGTTCAATTTTAACCCCATCGGTCCACAGAACTTGTTTCCACAATGCATCAGGCTTGTCTATATGTTCATTTGCAAAGTTCAAACGCTGATTTTTGTGGTGAGGATGTATAAGAGATTTCCTTCTGATTACTCTTCCATGAAGACCATATTTGTACAAGTATCTCTTTATAGTGGAATAGTGTACCACAACTCCAATGTCTGCCAGATCTTTCTGGAGGGATTGTGCAGTCAAATGTGGGTTTTGAATAGTTTTTCTCACAATCCTGCGAGCTGTTTTGTCTGATATTTTTCTTGGTCTTCCAGATCTTGCTTTAACTTCCACTGTTCCTTATGACTGTCATTTCTTAATTACATTCCGAACAGAGGATATTGACATCTGAAAACGTTTTGCTATCTTCTTATAGCCTTCTCCAGCTTCGTGAGTGTCAACTATTTTCAGTTTCAGATTTCTAGACAACTGCTTAGAAGAACCCATGGTAGTGATTGTTGGGGCAAGGTCAGATGAGTCTGGGCATTTAAAACCCTTTAGATTGACATCACCTGGTCTTCCCAGATGATGATTGAGAACAATCAATGACACTGGCAGGTCTCAGCTTTGCAAAGGGGGCAGTGCATGCTATAAATTCTGCAGGGTGCCCAAACTTTTGCAGATGACATTTTTTTTGTTTTCTGTTATTTTGAAAGTGTAAATGATGGAAATAAAATCTAACTTTTGTTGACATATTATAAGAATGTCTAATCTGTAATTTGATGCCTTTTGGAGATTTTTCCACCTTTCCTTGGCTTCTTTATGCACATTAATGCAAATTTTTACCTGGGGTGCCCAAACTTTTGATCCCCACTGTAAGCTGTATCCCGTTCTTGCTGTTGCATAACTCAAGAACTCATCAGTGTTCTCTCGGCCAGATGTGAGTGCGCACTTGTCCATCCCTCTCTGTACGGACTCTAACTCATCAGATATCTCCATTAGTGACAGGGTATACCTGCAATATCCCAGAAAGGAACTCTAAGCACCAGCGCAACAGCAGTGACATGACCAAGCGGTGTGTTTGACCGCGAAACGGGCCCTTAGCTGCTCCTCCCGCAGCTCCCGGAGCTGCATCCTTTCGTTTCTCCCATGTGATGTAACTGCACTTTGATGTCCGAATAAAGTCCCTCCACGTTTGCTGAACGCTTAGTGCTTTGTCTTCTCATTTCTTCATATCCTGTATCTGGATATTGTTTTCTAAAGATTGCACCCCCTGTTCTAGCCGTACATGGACAATCTCATCACACCACTCCTAGAGTATTCAACCTACACTCTGGTGCCGAGAGTATCTTTCTCCTTGCCTCAGAAGTGACACTCGATGCAATCTGTCTATTATGCAGGTACTACAGCTCCCAGCATGGAGCTGAGTGTGCTCCATGTTGGGAGCAGTACTACCTGCAGTAAAGAAAAGATCACAGCGGGCGTCACTCCTGACACCCACTGCGATCCTCCTGTATAATGTATAGATGCGGGGCACTGCCGCTCTTCTCTGGTCCCCTGCACTGCCATATATATATATATATATATATATATATATATATATATAGATAGATAGATATTATTCATATATTCCGCAGAGAGTTGTGATTGGCTGGAACAATCTGGCCAATCACAGCTCTCTGCAGGAAATATGAATCTGTAATGTGAAGAACTTCCCATCTCAGAACATAGTGCAGGATCGTGCAGAAGAGCGGCCAGATTATAATGTTGTTAAAAATTACAGTTAAAGCACACCTTTTGCTGCTTTCTAGAAGCTTTAATCGGGAAAAAAATAGCTTTTTATGAAAGTCAGCAACAGTCGGATATCCCCTATATGTCAGCACTGGGACCGCTGTGTGATTGGCACACAGGTCCCAGTACATAGGCCCCTTATTCTTCTTATTTGCAGGTGGCAAATAAACAGTGCCCGTTCTCCTGTGCCCAGCAGTGAAGCGATGGGGGTAGCCACAGCAAACACTCGGTCCCTAAGGCCCTATGCGAGGCATAATGCAGTAGTGGAATGAGCTGCCCGCCCATTCTTCTGTCTTCCTAGAGTGCACAGCGGTGATGCACTGCATTATGCCGCATATGGGGAGCGAGCGCTTGCTGTGAAAGCTGGCCACTGCATCGCATCACTGCTGTGCACAGGAGAACGGAAACTGTTTATTCTTTTACAGTAGAAAACTCACCATCCACATATAAGAATAAGTGGCCTATGCTCTGGGACCTGTGTGTTAATCACACAGCGGTCCCAGCGCTGACATACAGGGGATTTACGACTGTTGCTGACTTTCATAAAAAGCATTTTTTAGCCCGATTAAAGCTGCTAGAAACCAGCAAAAGGTATGCTTGAACTGTAATTTCTAACAACTTTGTCATCCTTGGGTTAGTTTATGGGGGTTAAAATCCGTGACAGTTGCGCTTTAACTGCAGGTACTACTGCTCCCAACATGGAGCACACTAAACTCCATGCTGGGAGCTCTAGTACCTGCATTAATAGACAGATCACAACAAGTGTCAGAAGTGACACGATCTGTCTGTGATCTGTCTATTATGTAGGTACTACAGCTGCCAGCAAGGAGCTGAGTGTGCTCCATGTTGGGAGCAGTAGTACCTGAAGTAAAGGAAAGATCACAGCGGGTGTCACTCCTGACAACCACTGCGATCGTCCTGTATAATGTATAGATGTGGGGCACGGCCGCTCTTCTCTGGTCCCCTGCACTGCCGTATATATATATATATATATATATATATATATATATATATATATATACAGTAACCCCCCTACATGCGATGGCCCCGACATATGATCAAATCGACATACGATGGCCTCTCATCAAGTCATATAACACATTTATAGTGTAGAGTTCTGGGATCCCTACTATTCTTTCATTATAACTTAGTGCTCTTTTTTTATAGATCATCCTGATTTTCTATCCTGGATTCACGCAATGTTATGTGAATATGTTATATTTCATCGTTCATTTGGCCCATTCTCTGCTATAGGTGTACCTTTTGTTCTGCTTGTGCATCCACCTGTGCTTTAATTTCAGTCGTTGCTTGTTGAATTGCCTTGTCACTTATAAATGTGTCTCACCTTTTTATTAGTCAAGTGATGGAATGCAGTTTCTCATGAAAATTTTTCAAAATAATATCCTGACATTCTATCGGAGCACTTACATGGTCACTGAATCACCGTGTCCCCTCTCATCGACTTACCAAGTCTTTACATATATTGAGAGAAGGTCCTGATCTCAATGTTGCTGTGAAAGGATGGCAACACTAAACATATAGAAGGAGATTTATGAAGCACCGTAGTAGATTTTTTTTTCGTAAAAAAGTTGCACGTACTTGTGCGCATGCAACTTTTCTATACATGCTGCGACTTTTAGATTTTTGCTTATTCCAAAGCACATTTCTGAATTCTGCTAACGTAGTAATTATTTTTTTTTTTTTTACTTTGCAGTGGTCATGTATTTATCAAATGCGATAGTCGCTATTTATGAAGAAAAAAAAGTTGCATCTCCATTTAAAAGTCGCATATGTATTCCAGGTCCAACCTGGCTTACAGAAAGTGCATATGTCTGCAGAAAAAGACATTAACACCCACTTTACCAACTGTTCTTGTTCTGCATCATGAAACAAAGCTACTACATTAATGTTAATGTTAATTATAGAAAAAAGTATTATATAACTAATAACTGTATTAATTTTAAGGTTGAAAATACACACTGAACACCTTTTAAGACACGTACATGCTGGCGTGCCCACAACATTTTTAAATTAATGTTGTGTTAAAATAGAATAAGGCACAAAATAATTGTGTAAGAATTTTTACAGACTACATAAATAGCCCATATGTGGCACTAAAATTTTTCCTTAAAAACATCCATAGTAATACAGCTTCATGGACACTTTGGGGTGGGTAATGTACCGAGCCGTTTTTTTTGTTTTTTTTGTGGCTTCACTATTGTTTATGTGCCTGTTGGACTCGGCCCACCAATGTCACAAAATGCGGGCTCAAAATTAAACAAAAAAGCCTCCAGAGTACGGATATTCATGGTGCAGCATAGTATGTTTTTAATATTTTTTTTATTTCTGAGGAGAGTGGTTGGGTTGTTGCGGGATAGTTGGAGTGCAGCTATTTAGTGCCAGGCAGGCCAGTCAGGGTGTCACCCAATGCGGTACACCCCCCCCCCCCCCCGTCACTCTCTAGCAACGCTACTGGTAATAAAGTGTAGATAAAGAACTTCGGCTATTGACATATGGGAATACTTTTCTGCTTTAAAAAATGCTTTTGTAAGGGGGTTTCCCGATTTTTTTCTTACGTGTGATTTATTTATCAAGGTCGTGCGACTATTTGATAAATAGGTTGCATGTAAGCAAAAGTAAGTTATGAAAAAATTGTCATATAAAAGCCATATGTTTGAAAAGAATAATAAATCTCCTTCATAAATATTTTTAAAAATGTAAAAATGGACACATCTGTATATCTGATAACTGAGGTGGCAGTCAATTCTTTAAAAGGAATCTGTCATCAGTGTCATCCGCACTAGCCTGTTGGTACAATCTGGTAGTGTGGGTGACACTAATGATAACAATACTTATCCATCCCTGATCTGTAGTCCCATCCATCTGCTATCATTCTTATTTGGGTGGCAGGCTTTGTGCATGGGCGGCAATCAAGATTCTCTTTAACATCTCTTTGAGTAAATTCACTTTCATCCCTTGACAACTTTGTGTGTGAATAGCAAAAATTACTTGCACTTAACATGACCTTCATTGGAAACCAATGTTGTAATGTTTAAGTAGTATTATTCTTTATTAGATCTTCCTTAGATGTTAGCCATGTTTGCCATCTCTTCATCAGAGAATGGAGCTCTGTTCTCTGATGAAGAGGTAGTGAACCTCATGCATTTTATGCCTGAGATCTAATAAAGACCATGAAGGAGATTTATCATTATTTTCAAACATATGGCTTTTATATGAAATTAGTTTTTTACTTACTTTTGCTTACATGCGGCCTATTTATCAAATAGTTGCACGTAAACAAAACCCCGGAAAAGCGCCTTACAAAAGCATTTTTTAAAGCAGAAAAGTTTTCCCTTTTGTTAATAGCCGAAGTTCTTTATCTACCCTTTATTACCAGTAGCGTTGCTAGAGAGTGACGGGGAGGGGGGCTTACCGCATCGGGTGACACCCTGACTGGCCTGCCTGGCACTACGTAGCTGCACTCCAACTATCCCGCAACAACCCATCCACCCTCCTCAGAAATTAAAAAATATTAAAAACATACTATGCCGCACCATGAATATCCATACTCTGGAGGTTTTTTGTTTAATTTTGAGCCTGCATTTTGTGATGTTGGTGGGCGGAGTCTTGCGTCGCTGCGATGAGGCCGGAGTTTACGCCAGGAAGGAAGACAGCGCAGCACCAACAGTCACATAAACAAAAGTGATGCCACAAAAAAAAAACGGCTCGGTCTGTTACCCACCCCAAAATGTGCATGAAGTTGTATTACTATGGATGTTTCATTTTTAAGGAAAAATTTTAGTGCCACATATGGGTTATTTGCGTAGTCTGTAAAAATTGTTACACAATTATTTTGCACCATATTCTATTTTAACACAACATTAATTTTAAAAATGTTGTGGGTATGCCAGCATGTACGTGTCCTAAAATTAACAAGGTGTAAAGGGTGTATTTTCAACCTTAAAATTAATAGAGTTATTAGTTACATAATACATTTTTTCTATAATTAACATTGACATTAACCCTTGGGCAGGGCTCAAGTCCTGCAGGAACTCATGGGAACGGAGTTCCTGCACTTTTTTTCACAGCATGAACGAGTAGAAGTACTGCAGAACACGCCCTTAAAGGGGTACTTCGCCCCTAGACATCTTATACCCTATCCAAAGTATAGGGGATAGGATGTCTGATCGCGGGGTCCCGCTGCTGTGGATCCCCACGATCTCGGCTGCGGCACCCAAGACATCCGGTGGATGGAGCGAGCTTCGCTCCATGCCTGATGACTGGTGATACTGGGCAGAGGCTCGTGACGTCCCAATAATGCCCCCTCAATACAAGTCTATGGGAGGGGGCGTGACAGCTGTCATGCCCCCTCCCATAGACTTGCATTGAGGGGCCGTGACGTCATGAGCCTCCGGCGCTGCACCCATTGCTCTAAACAAATGCCTGGTGCAGCAGGGAGAACGTGGGGGTCTTTAGCAGCGGGACCCCCGGGATCAGACATCTTATCCCCTATCCTTTGGATATGGTGTAAGATGTCTAGTACCCCTTTAAGTGGAAATCTTGGGTGAGTTCCCACACTTTTTTTCTCAGGACTTGACCCTGCCCTTGGGGACGGAGCACATTATGACCCTAAGAACGGGAGCATTTTTTGTAAATCTGACCACTGTCACTTTAAGCATTAATAACTCTGGGATGCTTTTACTTATAAATTTGATTCCGAGATAGTTTTTTCGTGACATATTCTACTTTATGGTATTGGTAAATTTCCGTCGATACTTGCATCATTTCTTGATGAAAAATTTGAAAATTTTGCATTTTTATAACTTTGAAGGAAAATAGACATTCCAAATAAATTATATATTGATTCACAAATACAATATGTCTACTTTATGTTTGCATCATAAAGTTGACATGTTTTTACTTTTGGAAGACATCAGAGGGCTTCAAAGTTCAGCAGCAATTTTCCAATTGTTCACAAAATTTTCAAAATCGGAATTTTTCAGGGTCCAGTTCAGTTTTGAAGTGGATTTGAAGGGCCTTCAAATTTGAAATACCCCACAAATTACCCCATTATAAAAACTGCACCCCTCAAAGTATCCAAAATGACATTCAGTAAGTTTGTTTACCCTTTAGGTGTTTCACAGGAATAGCAGCAAAGTGAAGGAGAAAATTCTAAATCGTCATTTTTTACACTCGCATGTTCTTGTAGACCCAGTTTTTTAATTTTTACAAGTGGTAATAGGAGAAAAAGCCCCCCAAAATTTGTAACCCAATTTCTCTCGATTAAGGAAATACCTCATATGTGTATGTCAAGTGTTCAGCGGGCGCAGTAGAGGGCTCAGAAGGGAAGGAGCGACAATGGGATTTTGGAGAATGAATTTTGCAGAAATGTTTTTTGGGGGGCATGTCACCTTTAGTAAGCCCCTATGGTGCCAGAACAGCAGAAAACCCCCCACATGGCATACCATTTTGGAAACTACACCCCTCAAGGCAAGTAACAAGGGGTCCAGTGAGCCTTAACACCTCACAGGTGTTTGACAACTTTTCGTTTAAAATCGGATGTGTAAATGAAAACAAAAAAATGTTTCACTACAGTGCAGTTTTTTCCCCAAATTTACCATTTTCACAAAAGGTAATGGGAGAAAATGCCCCCAAAATTTGTAACCCCATCTCTTCTGAGTATGGAAATACCCCATATTAGGACGTAAAATGCTCTACTGGCGCACTACAATGCTCATAAGAGAAGGCTTTTGGAAAGCAATTCGTTTGGAATGGTAGTCAGGGGCCATGTGCGTTTACAAAGCTCCCTGTGGTGCCAGAACAGTGGACCCCCCCACATGTGACCCCATTTTGGAAACTACACCCTTAACAGAATTTATTAAGGCGTGCAGTGAGTATTTACACCCCACTAGCGTTTGACAGATCTTTGGAACAGTGGACTGTGCAAATGAAAAATTTAATTTTTCATTTTCACGGACCACTGTTCCAAAAATCTGTCAGACACTTGTGGGGCGTAAATGCTCATTGCTCCCTTTAATACATTACATGAGGGATGTAGTTTCCAAAATGGGGTCACATGTGGGGGGTCACATGTGGGGGACAAATTTTCTCTTCAAAATCCCAATGGCGCTCCTTCTCTTCTGAGCATTGTAGTGCGCTAGCAGAGCACTTTACATCCAAATATGGGGCATTTTCTTACTCAGAAGAAATGGGGTTACAAATTTTGGGGGGCTTTTTTCCTATTTTCCCTTGTGAAAATGAAAAATTTAGGGTAACACCAGCATTTTAGTGAAAACTTTTCTTTTTTCATTTTACCATTCAAATTTAATGAAAATTCGTCAAAAACACCTGTGGGGTGTTAAGGCTCACTATACCCCTTGTCACATTCCATGAGGGGTGTAGTTTCCAAAATGGGGTCACATGTGGGTATTTATGTTTTTGCGTTTATGTCAGAACCGCTGTAAAATTAGCCACCCATGTGCAAATCACCAATTTAGGCCTCAAATGTACATGGTGCGCTCTCACTCCTGAGCCTTGTTGTGCACCCATAGAGCATTTTATGCCCACATATGGGTTATTTCCGTACTCAGGAGAAATTGCGTTACAAATTTTGGGGGTCTTTTTTTTCCTTTTACTGCTTGTGAAAATAAAAAGTATGGGGCACCACCAGCATGTTAGTGTAAACATTTTTCTTTTTTTTTACACTAACAGGCTGTTGTAGCCCCCAACTTTTCCTTTTCATAAGGGGTAAAAGGAGAAAAAGCCCCACAAAATTTGTAGTGCAATTTATCGGAAATACGGAAATACCCCATATGTGGCCTAAACTGTTTCCTTGAAATATGACAGGGCTCTGAAGTGAGAGAGTGCCATGCACATTTGAGGACTAGATTAGGGATTGCATAGGGGTGGACATAGGGGTATTCTATGCCAGTGATTCCCAAACAGGGTGCCTCCAGCTGTTGCTAAATTCCCAGCATGCCTGGACAGTCAGTGGCTGTCCAGAAATGCTGGGAGTTGTTGTTTTGCAACAGCTGGAGGCTCCGTTTTGGAAACACTGCCGCACGATACGTTTTTCATTTTTATTGAGGGGGGGCAGTGTAAGGGGGTGTATATGTAGTGTTTTACCCTTTATTATGTGTTGTGTTGTGTTTTTAGTGTACAGTGTTGTGTTTTTAGTGTACATTCGCACTGGCGGGTTACGGTGAGTTTCCCGCTAGGAGTTTGCGCTGTGGCGAAAAATTTACCGCAGCCCAAACTTGAAGCAGGAAACTTACTGTAAACCTGCCCGTGTGAATGTACCCTGTACGTTCACATGGGGGGGAGGGCAAACCTCCAGCTGTTTCAAAACTACAACTCCCAGCATGTACTGACTGAGGAGTTGTACTTTTGCAACAGCTGGAGGCACACTGGTTGGAAAACCTTCAGTTAGGTTCTGTTACCTAACTCAGTATTTTCCAACCAGTGTGCCTCCAGCTATTGCAAAACTACAACTCCCAGCATGTACTGATTGCCGAAGGGCATGCTGGGAGATGTAGTTATGCAATAGCTGGAGGTACTCAACTACAACTCCCAGCATGCTGAGACAGCTGTTTGCTATTTGGGCATGCTGGGATTTGCAGTTTTGCAACATCTGGAGGGCTACAGATTATAGACCACTGCCCAGTGATCTCCAAACTGTGACCCTCCAGATGTTGCAAAACTGCAAATCCCAGCATGCCCAGACAGCAAAGAGATGTTTGGGCATGCTAGGAGTTGTAGTTTTGCAAGATCTGGAGGGATGCAGTTTAGAGACCACTGTATAGTGGTCTCAAACTGCAGTCCTCCAGCTGTTGCAAAACTACATATTCCAGCATGCCCAAACAGCTGTCTGGGCATGCTGGGAGTTGTAGTTTTGCAACATCTGGAGGGCTACAGGTTGGAGACCACTGTATAATGGTCTCAGACTGTAACCCCCAGTAGTTGCTAGGCAACTTACTGGCTTCCGTCGGATCCAGGGAGCTGTCCTCTTCTGCCGCAAGCCACCTGCCGATCACCGTCACAGCCCGCCGATCACCGTCCCTCTGCTGCCTCCAGACGGGTAAGTGGACGTCGGTGCCTGGTCCTCTTCATTTTCCCCATTCTGCCCCACCTATTGTGGGTGGGCAGGATGGAGAAAACGAAAGTAAACCCCCCCCGCCCACCGATCTGCTATTGGTGGTCGCGTCTAGACCACCAATAGCAGGGATAGGAGGGGTGGCACCCCTGCCACCTCACACCTATCCCTTCAGGGGGATCGTGGGTGTCTTAGACAACCGCGATCCCCCTTATATTCCGGGTCACTGGGTCACCATAGACCCGTAATGACCCGGAATCGGCGCAAATTGCAAGTGTGAATTTACTTGCGATTTGCACCAATCGCCGACATGGGGGGGTCTAGGCATTTGCGTGGGGTGTCTGCTGATTGATATAAGCAGTCACCCCGGTCCGGTCCCCGCCTGGCACGCTGCGGGGACCGAAAGTATGGATACGCCCTTCGTCCTTAAGTACCAGGACGCAAGGGCGTATGCATACGCCCTTCGTCCCCAACAGGTAAATGCAGTAGCTTTGTTTCATGATGCAGAACAAGAACAGTTGTTAAAGTGGGTGTTAATGTCCTTTTCTGCAGACATATGCACTTTCTGTAAGCCAGGTTGGACCTGGAATACATATGCGACTTTCAAATGGAGATGCAACTTTTTTTCTTCATAAATAACGACTATCGCATTTGATAAATACATGACCTCTGCAAAGTAGAAAAAAAAATTACTATGTGAGATTTCAGAAATGTGCATTGGAATAAGCAAAAATCAAAAAGTACGCAAACAAAAATCTATTACGGAGCTTGATAAATCTCCTTCCATATTACTTGTGCTTGGTTCAAGTTGTAATTATCATCCATATACCATGTTCTGAGGACGCCAATCTTCAGTTTGTCCCTTCATATGTAGTTGTGTCACCTTCTGCAATAGTTACAGCCTTGTGCTACATAATGTCCTATAAACCCCTAAACCATTTTATTTGCTCTCTTATTAGAAATATTCCTCTAATCAGATGTCTATGGATGGCTCTGTTAATGGGGTACTCCGGCGCTAAGACATCTTATCCCCTATCCAAAGGTTAGGGGATAAGATGCCTGATTGTGGGGGTCCCGCCGCTGGGGACCCCCGTGATCTTGCATGCAGCACCCCATTAGAATCAGTTTCCGGAGCGTTTTCGCTCCAGGTCTGATTACTGGCGATCAAGGGGACGGAGCGTTGTGACATCACGGATCCGCCCCGTGTGACGTCACACCACGCCCCTAAATGCAAGCCTATGCGAGGGGGCGTGACAGCTACCACGCCCCCTCCCATAGGCTTGCATTGAGGGGGCGGAGCGTGACATCACTCTGGGGCGGAGCCGTGACCTCACAACGCTTCGTCCCCATGATCGCCAGTAATCAGACCCCAGTGGCGGGATCCCCGCGATCAGGCATCTTATCCCCTATCCTTTGGATAGGGGGTGAGATGTCTTAGTGCCGGAGTACCCCTTTAATAACTACTGAGTCTATGCCGTTGTTGGAATTATTAAGATATATCTTACAAACGTCCCAATTATAATTGCTATACATATTCACATTTGGTCTTCCTATGTATAAATCTGTGTTCTTCGAGTTACAGAACAATCACATACTGTACAGTGATAAACCAACTGATATAGGGCATATCAAATGTTGTACTTAAATTTTATGCTTGCTGACAAGCCTCCATTGGGAGCACGATGGAGTTAGACTAGTAGTCAGCAATTCTTCGCCTTGCTCCTTTCTTTAGCTTTGGAGTCTTGAGTCTATTTAAAGAAAATGTATTTTCAAAAAATGACATATTATTTAAAGCATGTTTAGGAGAAAACATATATTTTTCTAATTTTAAAATACTGATGCCTCCTTTTTTTTATTTTCATTGTCACTACCTCCACGCAAAGAAATGTCAAATATAGTTTTTATTCTGTCCACTAGATCCACTGGAGTCCAATTTTACTTGTGATCAATTTATTATCATTAAAGGGAGGTGTTACAGTGACAGATGACAGCTATGTACTACCAAAGCACTACCAAAGCATCACAAGATGCTGGGACTATGTAACTGATGTATTTTGATGAATTTTGCATGTGTTTAGCATCTTTTTTTATATACCCTCACATTTCTTTGTGTGAAGAGAATATAATTGTTTTCAGTAAGGTTCAAAAGACATACAGTATGTGCACGTTTTTGCATTACTTATAACTATATGCAGACCAAAAGTTTGGACACACCTTCTCATTCAGAGTTTTCTTTATTTTCATGACTATGAAAATTGTAGATTCACACTGAATGCATCAAAACTATGAATTCACACATGTGGAATTAAAGACAGAACAAAAAAGTGTGAAAATATGTCATATTCTAGGTTCTAGCCACCTTTTGCTTTGATTACTGCTTTGCACACTCTTGGCATTCTCTTGATGAGCTTAAATGGTTTTCCAACAGTCTTGAAGGAGTTCCCAGAGATGCTTAGCACTTGTTGGCACTTTTTGCCTTCACTCTGCGGTCCAGCTCACCCCAAACCATCTCGATTGGGTTCAGGTCTGGTTACTGTGGAGGCCAGATCATCTGGTGCAGCACCCCATCACTCTCCTTCTTGGTCAAATAGCCCTTACACAGCCTGGAGGTGTGTTTGGGGTCATTGTCCTGTTGAAAAATAAATGATGGTCCAACTAAACGCAAACCAGATGGAATAGTATGCCGCTGCAAGATGCTGTGGTAGCCATGCTGGTTCAGTATGCCTTCAATTTTGAATAAATCCCCAACAGTGTCACCAGCAAAGCACCCCCACACCATCACACCTCCTCCTCCACACCAGCACACCTATGAAGTGAAAATCATTTCAGGTGACTACCCATTGAAGCTCAACAAGAGAATGCAAAGAGTGTGCAAAGCAGTAATCAGAGCAAAAGGTGGCTACTTTGAAGAACCTAGAATATGACATATTTTCAGTTGTTTCACACTTTTTTGTTATGTCTATAATTCCACATGTGTTAATTCATAGTTTTGATGCCTCCAATGTGAATCTACAATTTTCATAGTCATGAAAATAAAGAAAACTCTGAATGAGAAGGTGTGTTCAAACTTTTGGTCTGTACTGTAGATGCTCCAATACTTGCCCAGCCACAATTATGGGTAAATCTATGGCTAGAAATTATAACAGGTGCCCCCATAGAAGCCTAGAAGAAGCTGCGCTCATATATGTCTGGTCTATTCAATTCCCTATGTCAGCTGGTGGTCTTCACAAGAAGAAATACCACCGATTCAGGCAAAAATTATAGATGACTATACCCAAGAATAGAAGCAAAAAGAGGTTCTGCAGGTGTAGAATAATTGTTGAGGTGTTACCAATGACAACGTGGAAATATTGTCTTGGCGGATTTCTTACATGATAGCTGTATAATAATACAATACAACCTCTTCAAACCTCTTTAAAAAGACGACCCCTTATCCAAACCATATTTTGTGTGATGGATTGACCATTTTTTAGAAGACTACCCCCTTAGAAGGCCACTTTTCAAGGGTCAGTGTGGGTGTTCAGGAAAAGGTTTCACTATAATAAATTACATTTGTTATCAAATGTATTAGTTTCTAAACAAAGCATTTCCTGTCTATGGAAATATATGTACAGTATTTAATTTAGATGGATTAATAATATTACATAAAATGTTTCCCTTTATGTAAATAAGGTCATATACTGTAAGTGTTAATAATCATACATAACACATACAAATTGTATTCTGAAATGTAGCTATGGGGGAGGGAATAAAGCATATTGCTCAGTTACGTGGTAATAATGGCTGGCATATAATTACTTCATATGTTTATTACTACGTGCATTCATGAAGAGCTATAACCCATCTTCCAAACCTTGCACAATAAAGACTTAGTGCAATTTGAATTATATTTTAAGAGTTTCCAGAAAGTCAATTTCTTTTACAAGAGTCTCTGGACCGACTGCTATCACCATGGTAACTCTGAGAGTAATGACAATCTTCACCGAGCATCTCTGGAGAAGACTATTGATTGTATATTGAGGTAAGTTCACAGCATGCCCACAAACAAAACCCAAATGACTGGTGACCTTGTGTCTGCTGGAAGTTTTATTCTTGCCCTTCTTGGCAGCCTTTAAATTGCACTTCAAGCAAATCCCAGAGGCAATACATAATTTAACTGAATAATACAGTTTGATACATAAACTGCAATAAAACTATGATGCAGGAACCTGTATGCTGTACTACTGGGGCAAAGTTATCAAAAGAAATACTTAAGAAAATGGGGTAAATAGACTTGAAATGGAGCACGTAGCATCCATAAAACTGTGATGCAATGAATGTCACAATATATGACCTGTATAATGACTAGTGTAGACAAGGTGTAGGGTATTTACACACAACAACAAATAAGTTCCCGTCTTTGATTTTCTGAATTGGGAAATGAAAATCTGAAATCAGTGGTTACATTAGATCAACAATACTACAAGGGAGTAGTGTTCAAAACAAGCAGTAACGCGGCACTGCGTGAAGCGATGGACCTTGGAACAAGTGCTGGATGTAGATGTAGCAAAGGTGCTGGTAGCGGTGGTCTGATGTGAATAGTAGTGTTCATATATGTTCATAGGAGAAAGAAGAAACATCGGCAACTCACCAGATTCAGCAAGAAGTATCTTCTTTATTGAAGCATACTCACATACACATATTGGTCGGAAGAGGGTAGTGGGGGGACAGTGATAGACGACCGAGCTCTGTTTCGCACAACTTGCATGCTTCCTCCGGCCATCAGGAGGAAGCACGCAATCCCTCTTAATCATTCAGGGATGTGGAAATCCTATCGCCCGACGCCCGGGACAAGTAGTTTTGGGCGCCGGGCAGGTGAATTGTTCATAGATTTAGCCCTGTATCGGGCTAGCAGGGCCACACCGACTTCCCCCTTGAGGTGCAGGAGCCGATACAAGTCTGCACCTCACACCAGCGCTCAGGGTGTATGGAGAGGGCAGTGGCGGCCCCCAGCTGATTTCAGTAGCCGGGGGCCGCTGCTCAGAGCCCCCCCTGCTGGTGTGAGGGGATCTCACCTCACAGCTGAGTCCGAGCAGAGCCCGAGGTCGCACGTCTGCTGGAGATGATTAAGCCACGCCCCCTTATCCCCCCTCCCGGAGGATGGAGAGCGCAGCTCTACACACAGGAAGACAGGGGGAGAATGAGGATGGACACAGCTCCTCCCCCGCTCTGTCTACACAGGACCTAATTCATCACGGGGAGGTTTCAAGTATTCACGGGGGAAAATACAGAGCGGGGGAGGGGAGAGGACATGGTGTGAGTGTATGTGTATATATGATGTGTGTATGGTGTATGTGTGATGTGTGTATGTAATGTATGATGAGGGGGCAGCAGCGGGTGTATGTATGATGACTATGTATGATGTATGATGTGAGTATGTATGTAATGTATGATGTGGAGGGGGCAGGTGTATGTATGATGTATGTATGTAATGTATAATATAGGGGTCAGTGGCCGGTATATGTGTATGTATGTGTGTATACATGTATATTTTGTACAGGGGCGGACTGACATGTGCTGCTGCCATTTGTGCTATCTAATTTTATTTATTTTTAGTGGCTTCTGGCCGCCCGCACTGAATTGCACCCCCAGAATCCCACCCTTCATACTCGCCGCCGACCAAGAGCCCCACGGATGCAAGCAAACACACCCGAACCAAAACTACAACTCCCAGCATGTTACACCATAACCTAAACTGTAGAACTATAAAGTGTAACATGCTGGGAGTTGTAGTTTTGGTTTGTGTCACCTGCAGAGCCATAGGCTGCATCAGGGCATGCTGGGTGTTGTAGTTGCTAACTGCAATTCCCAGTATTCCTTGACACAGGTTATGGCTCTGCAGCTGACACAAACCAAAACTACAACTCCCAGCATGTTACACAATAACCTTAACTGTACTACTATACAGAGCAACATGCTGCAACACCCACACAACCATAGGCTGTATCAGGGCATGCTGGGTGTTGTAGTTAGTAACTAACATTTAGTTCTAGTAACTAAATGCAACTTCCAGCATTTTCTGACACATAATTAGAGTAAATAAAAGGCACCACATAAACTGAAGAAGCAGAACCCCCCCCCCCCCAGTAACACAGCGGCGTTCAGTGTTATCCAATCAAAAGACTCCAAATATAAGTCCCTATGAAGACTGAAAAATAGTGATTAAAATAATTTAAAAAGTGCGTATGTATGTGAATAAGCCCCTTTCCTAATAAAAGTTCTGATAATAAATGATGGTTCCGATAAAAACTACAGATCACGGCACATAAGATTACCCTCATACATCCCTGTATATGGAAAAATTGGAGTTATAGGGGTCAGATGGGGGGGGGGGGGCAATTTTCTGGGCTTGCCTCGGGTGTAAAAGGAGCTACCTACAGCCCTCCCGCCGCTAATAGCCTGGCATGCTGCGATCACCGTGGCCGTTATTAAACCATTAGATCACTGCTGTCTAAGTTGACAGCAGTGTCTAAAGGGATCTTATATCCATCCCTGGTGGTCTAGTGGGGGGATCGTACTATTTTGGTTGAAATTATTTCATCTACCAGGACAAGTGGATTTTCTTGAGGGACAAGTAGATTGTTCTCCGCTTTAGTCCTTTGGACAAGTAGTTTTTCTTTTTACATTTCCACACCCCTGGCTACTGAACTGCTATGAGCTGTAAAATCATAAAATCTGCCTTTTACTAGTACAATTTGCCTTAGACAGACTATATTAATAGAGTTAACATGGCAGTGGGCCTCCGAGTGCCATGTTTACAAATTGACACCCCACGACTGCATTGCGAGGGTGTCAATCGAACTTCTTACAGACCTGGCACCTTTTTAGACAACCTCTTAACTGCCATGATCACTATGAATCATGGTATTTAGGGGGTTAAGGGACTCACATAAGTGTAATTGTTGATGTTGGTCTATAGCTGTGGATGTCAGCTGCAGATGGCAGCTGGCACCTGCCATGTCTGGAGCAGGTAAAGTGAAATTTTTTAGGGTTTGCCAAAGGCCACAGTGGCCACTGCTAACTGCACATTCACTGTGGTGGCCATCCATGTATTAAATGGAAGACCATGCCTCTGAACCATGTAAAACAATGTCTGGCAGCTTCACCTTGTATAATCAGCTGTATGCGTGGGGTGCTGGGGCCATCGGGATACTGACCTTAAAGTCCCAATATGGAGGGGGTTGTCTCTTTAGAACAAGCCCTCAATGCATCAGAACAAGCCCTAAATGAAGAGACAATTGAATGTTCATCATGACCATAATAAGATATTTTAGAGACTCTCATCTTCCATACAAAGCAGAACATGATGGTTTATTATTATTTTTTGCTTCCTGCTGTCCCGGCTCTGTCATTGATAGATTCTGGCTGGACCAGGCTCTATCAATGGATCACAGAGCACACAGATAAATAAGTTCAATAGAACTATTCATCTGTATGAGGAATCTAATGATTCCTCATATAAGTCTAATAAAGTGTAAAAAAAAAAAAGTTTTAATAAAAGTTTGAAAGACACACATTAACACAGTGGTCTTCAAACTGTGGCCCTCCAGATGTTACAAAACTACATGCTGGGAGTTGTAGTTTTGCAACATCTGGAGGGCCACAGTTTGAAGACCGCTGCATTAACCCCTTCCATGTTAAAAGTTCAAATCACCCCCTTTTCCTATATAAAAACATGCAAACATAATAAAAATAAACATATTCGGTATCGCTTCATGCGTAATTGTACGACCTATTAAAATATAACATTATGTATCCCGTACGGTAAATGTAAAAAAAAATACCAAACCGCAGAATTGCAATTTTTATAATATCCCAGATAAAAAAGTTAAAAAGCGAATAAAAAGTCTGATCAATACCAAAATGGTACCGATACAAAAACAGATTATGGTGCAAAAAATGAGCCCTCATACAGCCTGGTATGCGGAAAAAAATAAAGCTACAGGGGTTAAAAAATGGCAATTAAAAAAATTAGAAAAAGTTCAGAATTAGTAAAACATGACGTAAACGATACAAATCTGGTATTGCTGTAATCAGGCGCCAAAGTATAAAACTAACATATTACCTCAACCACAAGGTAAATGGCGCAGAAAAGAAAAACCACCAATTCTGCTAAATTATCTTTTACTATTTCAATTAAATATATTAAATATATCTATATATTATTTTTTTTTTGGTTAGGAGAATATGTTATTGAAAAATTTAAAGGTATCATTATAGTAGGTAGTTATGACTATTATAGGGCGAGGAGGAAAAACGAGAGTGTAAAAGCGAAAATTGGCCGGGACAAGTGGATCGTCATGAGGGACAAGTAGATTTTGCTCCATTTTAGTCCCGTGGACAAGTACCGTATATACTCGAGTATAAGCCGACCCGAGTATAAGCCGAGACCCCTAATTTCAACCCAAAATCCCAGGAAAAGTTATTGACTCGAGTATAAGCCTAGGGTGGGAAATACCTCATCCCCCCCTGTCATCATCCAGACCCGTCATTAACATCCTCATCATCATCCCCTTGTCATCATCCCACACATCCCCCCTTCATCATCCCCTTATCATCCCACACATCCCCCCCTTCATCATCCCCTTGTCATCATCCCACACATCCCCCCTTCATCATCCCCTTATCATCCCACACATCCCCCCTTCATCATCCCCTTGTCATCATCCCACACATCCCCCCTTCATCATCCCCTTATCATCCCACACATCCCCCCTTCATCATCCCCTTGTAATCATCCCACACCCCCCCTTCATCATCCCCTTGTCATCATCCCCACCCCCCTTCATCATCCCCACACCCCCCCTTCATCATCCTCTTCTCATCATTCGCCCTCAGTGGTCTTCAACCTGCGGACCTCCAGAGGTTTCAAAACTACAACTCCCAGCAAGCCCGGGCAGCCATCGACCTCCTCACCGGACAGCCCTGCAGGACCGGACCAGCGCCGAGCGGAGGTGAGTACTCAGAACTAAAGGGGGGTGAGAGGGGGCTGGATGATGTTGAAGGCCGCAGTGGTCTTCAACCTGCGGACCTCCGGAGGTTTCAAAACTACAACTCCCAGCAAGCCCGGACAGCCGATGGCTGCCCTGGCTTGCTGGGAGTTATAGTTTTGAAACCTCTGGAAGTCCGCAGGTTGAAGACCACTGCGGGTGGGGGAGTTCACTCGAGTATAAGCCGAGGGGGGTGTTTTCAGCACGAAAAATCGTGCTGAAAAACTCGGCTTATACTCGAGTATATACGGTAGTTTTTTTTATAAAATTTCCACACCCCTGTCATTGATGACAGGTTTTCCTATAAGATCTACATTTAAGTGTTCAATACTCTTTCCTCTTGGCAAAATGTACACCTGCTAAGCTTGCTCAGTACACATTAATGCACAGTTATGTTAGAGTTTGGGGAAACTACCTTGTTTTATGCTAATTCCCTTTTTCCTCCCTTCTCCTCTTGGGGTTGCACTGTTCATCATTGCTCTATTCTAATGACAGTCATCGTGGAGCTGATACACAGACACCCAGTGCTAAAGCACTTATTCAACTTGCCGAAGAACTCAATAGACTATTTAAAAGATTTTTACTATGGAAGGAAGTTAGAACAATTCAAGCGAACATTCTTTGTATCCAAGAAACACATTTTAAGAAAGGCTCTCCCCTAAGATTCAGCAAAAGACATTTTTCTCACATATTTTTCTCGAATTTGAAAAAGAAGAAAGAAGGTGCTCCAACTGCTATTAAAGATTCTGGGGAAAAAACTGTTTAATTTTCAGAGGGTGTACAGGCAGTCTAAGAATTCCATAGATTTTTCAAAGTGGCTCATGCTGTTTTGTTTATAAATTGGAGCATCTTAAGACTATAAAGTTTAAATAATTAGATTAAAGGGTAACTTAACAACTTATCCCAAGATAAGGGATAAGTGTCTGATCATAAGGGGTCCCCTGCGATCTCCTACCTTGTGCCATGCCTCTCACCATGGACGGAGCGGCAACCCCTCCCTGCATGGAGCTGTATTGACCATCCCACCAAGCGTTGGTCGACAAGCCCTCCTCCATGCATCTGTATGGGAGTGCTGGAGATACAGCATTTGTGTATCTCCAGCTTTCTCACAGAGATGTATGGAGGGGGTGTGTATCTTTTATTTTTACTTTGCTGTCTTTGTTTTTCTATTAAGGAATAAAGCATGGTGATTTGTGCTACTTGCCTTTTCTATTGTACTGTTAAAGCTTGATGTTGAAGAAACCAGTTTGAGATAAGTTACTGGAACATCCCACACAAAGATAGAATTCATGCTTGTTCCCTGTTCCTCTCATCCCAAACCTACAACCAGAAATAATGCCTTTAAATCATCACCAAACTCATAGAATTCCTCTTCAGTTACAACTACTTCAGCTTCAAAACTGCCATATATCTACAAATGATTGGCACTGCAATGGGGAACAGGAAGGCACCACAATATGCTAATCTATTCATGGCTGACCTAAAACAGCAATTTCTAGATACACAACTTCACAAACCCAGCAGATACTACTGTTACATCGTTGATATTTTTTTATTATTTGACAGGAGAAGAAAAAATCATGATGCCTTTAATGCATTTATTAATCTATCAACCTCAAATTGACTTCCATTTTGAACTTGATAGATGAATTAAATATGTCAAATAAATAAAATATCATCGATGTAGCGGTAGTATCTGTAGGGTTTGTGAAGTCATGTATCTAGAAATCACTGTTTTAGGTTAGCCATGAATACACCAGCTTGAACTCCCTGGATACTTCTGTAAAAATAAACAAGGACACACTACACATCTACACAATTCAAGTTTCCATCCATCACAAACTAAGAAAGGTAAATGCTATCTGAGAAAAGGAAAATGCAATCTGATAAATTCAAACAAAAAGGATACAAACCAAGGACCATTCATCAGAAAATAAGCTCTGCTTTTTCAACACCACGTGAACACCTGCTACAATACAGAGAGAAACAAACATCATCACGTACACCACTGGTAGCAACATGCAATGCTCCCCTTGAGGAAATACACAAAATGATCAAGGACCTGCAGCCAATATTATCAGAAGACGAGGTGCTAAAAGAAATGTTCCCGTAACCTCCCATCTTGGCCTTCAAACAACCACCCAATTTAAAGAAAAAGCTGGTTAATAGGAAATGACCCACAGAAACAACACACACAGAGAATGGTATCAAACAATTCACCAAACCTTGCTGCAAACTCTGCCAACACATCTGTACAAAAAAGTCACCCACAGCAACAGGGCATTCAACATTAAGGGGCTATACTCCTGCACAATTGAGAATGGGGTCTACATGATACAATGCACCAAGTGTGAAATAGAATGTTACATAGGTGAAACCAGCCACAAACTCAATGAATGGATGAATCTACACAGATTTTCCATCGACCACCATAAAGAAAATGACCATTTCACCCAAATGGGTTACTCCATTTGTGATCTTAAAATGTAGAAACTAAGTGAAAGAAAGAAAGAAAAACAATCAAAACCAAAATGATACTTTTTCATGATTCCTAGAACAGTGGGTTGGAGCTTTTTAGCTAATTATCAAAACTTTAACATGTGTTCTATTGTCTTCTCTCCTGTATCTCACCATGTCATGCTCCATCACCATTCTCTCCCTTGCTTCCCCCCTCCCCTTTTTTCATCTCTATGTAGTCTATGGTCCTAAAGCTGGACAATATATAGCCCAACTTAGTGTAAATTCTCCACATCTATTAATTTAACTCCTGCGTACTTTTAATATGTAACCTGTGTGTTTTCTTCCTATGTGCTCAAAAATGCTTTTGACTTGATAAAGTGAGGACTCCTGAAATCTTGTCTTTACAAAATACTGTTAGTAAAAAATAAAAAATAAAGTATTACAAGGTTCTACAACATTCTATGATCATGCATCTACATCACTGGACTAATACAGCTACTCCAAACTTCTTTAAAAAATAGATTAGGAAAATGGAATTGCATCCACAGCACTAAGTATTCAAGTTTTGGGGAATATATGTAATGTGTTCAAGTTCTAAAACCCCATTCAGACCAGACTTGCAGCAACCTTAAAGGTTTTATGCAAAGCAGATGCGTAACTAGGGTCCTATGGGCCTCAGGACACATGCCCACCAACAAGACCAATAAGGTATTTATCCAAAAATTACACACATACGTATATATATATATATATATATATATATATATATATATATATACAGAGTAGGGATGAGAGACAACACTGAGGATCGACCTCCGTGCATGTGAATGCCTAGGCAGCCAGCCCAGGATCAATACAAACAAAGTCCCAAAATTACAGCACCAGTCAGGTCATGGATCTTGAAATACTGGATTATTTTATTCTTCCCCACAGCAAATGCATTTGCTGTGGGGAATAATAAAATGATCCAGTATTTCAAGATTCATGACCTGACTGGTGCTGTAATTTTGGGACTTTGTCTATATATATATATATATATATATATATATATATACAGTCCATATAAAGCAGCACATACAGTTTGGGTGGGGTGGGTGCAGGCACAATTGAACCTCGGTGCTCTGGTTCCTCTTGATAGTTAAAGTATGACGGCAGCACACCAAAGTAGTGAATCAATAAAGTGTTATTTTATTCCAGGGATATAGAGACAACGTTTCAGCGGTCTCTCACCGCCATTTTCAAGTGAATACAAGTGATACACAGGGGTTTAAATACACACTCCCCTCAATCAGTGACATCATCAGACATTAACATAATTAGTGATATCATATATGTAAACAAAATACAAATAATATATAGTGATGAATCTATTCATAATCAATGTACATCATGTGTGTTCCTGTGAATATTATATTCAAACCGTATGGTCAGCAGAGCCGATCGCATGTGTGTTACAAATGGTGTAAAACAATAGTGTACATAGTGTCAGTGCACAGGTGCAAAGTATAAAAACAATAAAACACATGGTATCAGCAAAACATCTAACCTCGTGGTGCAGTACGCCATCCTCCGCACCTCCGGAAGCCCGGCTAACACTGCCGGCGTTAGCTTCCGGGTATGGGGAGATCATAGCCAATCACAGTGTGGCGTCATCGTTGCTTAGTGACCAATGTATCAACATAGAATCTGAATATCGCGCCGCACGGCAATGCGAGCTGTGACTTAATGCGCATGTCAATTTATGTTATAGAGTCACAGGGCGCCATATTGGACGAGGGCTGCCCTCAATCCAGTCACATAGGATAACCATTAATGGATGAATGATAATAAAGTTCAAATATTGTAGACAATATATATAGGACATCTCAGGTATAACCCCACATTTATTCCAATGTCTCACACATATCAAAATACAGTCATGGAGTCCTGACACAGCAATCCCCTGTTTTGGGTGTGATCTAGGTAAGGTGAATGGGATTATATCATAAGTCCCGTTCACTCATATGGTTCATCGGTCCATTTGTGATACTATAAGTACCCCATGGACCCCCGAACTGGCACCCCAGACACCCCATTTTTACGGGGAAAGTGTCATAAGGCTCCTAAAGCATGCATTAACATTCATCGGGGTATGAAACCAGAGTATATGTCCAATGTCTTTCATAATTTTTAATTAAATAGATGATACAGGTTGGTCAAAATATACATGACTCCACAAAGTGTTACTATTCAAACACCCTTAAAAAATTTTTTTAGGAATTAAAAAATTTTTTTTTAGAAAAAATACATAAATATAAGGAAAATCTTGCGGATCCAGGATGGACTTGAGGTTTGTTTTGCATTTCTTTCGACACCATGTGAATGACTTGCAAATCTATAAGTTAAATAAAACACAAAATTAGTATTGAGCATATATATCACTTGTACATATAGTTGTCTGGACATTGTCGTATCCTGTGGCTATATCCGTGATTACACCTTTTGGGAGAATGCGCACAATTTATATCATTTATGGGGAATATATCCCATGACTATATTCATAACTACATCTTGTAGGAAAATGTATACAATTTATATCATTTTTGTAGGTACAATGAATTCTACATTCAAGCCATTTGGCTTCAATGAGCCTAACTCAAAAATCCATTTCAATTCTCTTTTTTGTAACAGGTTGATCCTATCACCTCCTCTTTTGAGGGGAGGGATGTGATCCACTATCATACATTTGAGGTCGCGTTCCGAGTGTCCAGCTTCAAAGAAGTGTTTCGACACTGGGAGGTCGACCCTGTTTTTCCTAATAGTGTAACGGTGCTGGTTTAGTCTCGTCTTGAAGTCACATTTGGTTTCACCTATATAGATTAGATTACAGGGGCACCACAAAATGTATATCACGTGATCACTGTCACATGTGAGATAATGTTTTATAGGGGATGCTATCCCTGTTTTCGGATGTACAAACTCGCTGCCCTTGTGTATGTATTTGCAGTTTACACATCTTCTACAGGGAAAGCAACCCCTAGATTTCACTGAAAAATATTTTTGTGTACTTATACCATGTTTAGCTATGTCTGCCTTCACCAAATGGTCTTTAAGGTTTCTGGCTCTACGATATGACATCAGCGGGAATTCTTGTAATTCAGGAATGTTGGGAAAGTTATCCTTGATGAGGTACCAATATTTCCTTATTTTCTGAGCTATTGCCCCTGACGTCTCATTATAGGTTGTAATAAATGGTAAACGTCCCGTCTGGTCCTTTTTGTGGATTGGTTCCCTAATCCCTTGTTTCTCTTCATATAATCTGCGTTTTTGCCTGTTGATAATTTCGATAGGGTAACCCCTAGCAATGAATTGTTTTGTCATTTTATCTATAGCCTTATTGCATTTGTCATCTGTGTCAACAATTCTGTCAGCCCGCAAAAATTGGCTATATGGTAAAGACTTTACCATTGCTCTGGGATGGCAAGAATTGAATTTTAATAGAGTATTACAGTCTGTCGGCTTACAATAAAGATCAGTCGACAGACTGCCATCCTCTATTGTTACTTCTGTATCAAGAAACTGTATTCTGTGGCTAGAGTAGGATAAAGTAAATTGAAGATCACTATCAATCTCATTAAGATAAGTTTGAAAATCAAGTAGTTCTCTCTCTGAGCCAACCCAAATCAGAAAAATATCATCTATGTAGCGCCACCACCCCAGGAGATTCCTGGAGTGGTGGGCTACATAGACATGGCTTTCCTCAAAATCCGCCATTACTATGTTAGCATACGTGGGCGCCATGTTACTGCCCATGGCGGTCCCACGTAGCTGTACATAGTATTTCTCATTAAAGAGAAAATAATTGTTTTGTAAAACAAACATAAGTAGTTCAAGTATAAAAGTGATCTGCTGTAAATCAAAGTTGGCTGAAAGAAGGCATCTTCTCACTGCTTCTACTCCTCTCTGATGTTGAATAGATGTATAAAGGCTCACTATATCAAAACTCGCAATTATGGCATCATTAGGTATTGTCATTCGAGATATTTTAGACAGGAAATCACTGGTATCTCTCAAATAAGATTTTGCATTGACCGCAAAGGGTCTAAGAATTTTGTCAAGGAAAATTGAGACATTATTAGATAAAGACCCCCTGCCTGAGACAATAGGCCTACCTGGTGGATTTTGTAGGCTCTTATGTATCTTAGGCAGGAGGTATAACACGGGAGTGATGGGATATTGGATTAATAGGAATTCACTCAGTTTCCTATCCACCAATCCTTGTTCCAATGCATTATTGACAATAACTCGTAATGCCCTTTCCATTTCCACCTTAGGATCTCTAGGTAAAATTTTATATACGTTAACATCTGCAAGTTGTCTATGAGCTTCAGCCAGATAGGTACTCCTGTCCATTACCACAACCCCACCGCCCTTATCGGCTGGTTTGACGATGAGGTTGTGGTTCTGGACAAGTTCCTGCATTGCCAATAATTCCCCATGTGTAAGGTTGGGATGTTTCAAACGAGTTTGTTGTTGTTTAATATATGCCAAATCCCTTCTAACACAATCTGCAAATGTAGCTACAGCATGTGATTCTACTGCTGGTTGAAAGTCACTTGGCATGTATAAATCAAACTTTTTAAATTCAAAGCCCACCTCCCTTTGAGAATCAGGGGGTAACAAATTCTGTACAGTGTGCTGAGAGAACCAGATTTTAAGTTTAATCTTACGTAAGAACTGGATAAAATCCAATTCCAACTGGAACCAATCATTTACACGACTAGGACAGTCCTAGTCGTGTAAATGATTGGTTCCAGTTGGAATTGGATTTTATCCAGTTCTTACGTAAGATTAAACTTAAAATCTGGTTCTCTCAGCACACTGTACAGAATTTGTTACCCCCTGATTCTCAAAGGGAGGTGGGCTTTGAATTTAAAAAGTTTGATTTATACATGCCAAGTGACTTTCAACCAGCAGTAGAATCACATGCTGTAGCTACATTTGCAGATTGTGTTAGAAGGGATTTGGCATATATTAAACAACAACAAACTCGTTTGAAACATCCCAACCTTACACATGGGGAATTATTGGCAATGCAGGAACTTGTCCAGAACCACAACCTCATCGTCAAACCAGCCGATAAGGGCGGTGGGGTTGTGGTAATGGAAAGGAGTACCTATCTGGCTGAAGCTCATAGACAACTTGCAGATGTTAACGTATATAAAATTTTACCTAGAGATCCTAAGGTGGAAATGGAAAGGGCATTACGAGTTATTGTCAATAATGCATTGGAACAAGGATTGGTGGATAGGAAACTGAGTGAATTCCTATTAATCCAATATCCCATCACTCCCGTGTTATACCTCCTGCCTAAGATACATAAGAGCCTACAAAATCCACCAGGTAGGCCTATTGTCTCAGGCAGGGGGTCTTTATCTAATAATGTCTCAATTTTCCTTGACAAAATTCTTAGACCCTTTGCGGTCAATGCAAAATCTTATTTGAGAGATACCAGTGATTTCCTGTCTAAAATATCTCGAATGACAATACCTAATGATGCCATAATTGCGAGTTTTGATATAGTGAGCCTTTATACATCTATTCAACATCAGAGAGGAGTAGAAGCAGTGAGAAGATGCCTTCTTTCAGCCAACTTTGATTTACAGCAGATCACTTTTATACTTGAACTACTTATGTTTGTTTTACAAAACAATTATTTTCTCTTTAATGAGAAATACTATGTACAGCTACGTGGGACCGCCATGGGCAGTAACATGGCGCCCACGTATGCTAACATAGTAATGGCGGATTTTGAGGAAAGCCATGTCTATGTAGCCCACCACTCCAGGAATCTCCTGGGGTGGTGGCGCTACATAGATGATATTTTTCTGATTTGGGTTGGCTCAGAGAGAGAACTACTTGATTTTCAAACTTATCTTAATGAGATTGATAGTGATCTTCAATTTACTTTATCCTACTCTAGCCACAGAAAACAGTTTCTTGATACAGAAGTAACAATAGAGGATGGCAGTCTGTCGACTGATCTTTATTGTAAGCCGACAGACTGTAATACTCTATTAAAATTCAATTCTTGCCATCCCAGAGCAATGGTAAAGTCTTTACCATATAGCCAATTTTTGCGGGCTGACAGAATTGTTGACACAGATGACAAATGCAATAAGGCTATAGATAAAATGACAAAACAATTCATTGCTAGGGGTTACCCTATCGAAATTATCAACAGGCAAAAACGCAGATTATATGAAGAGAAACAAGGGATTAGGGAACCAATCCACAAAAAGGACCAGACGGGACGTTTACCATTTATTACAACCTATAATGAGACGTCAGGGGCAATAGCTCAGAAAATAAGGAAATATTGGTACCTCATCAAGGATAACTTTCCCAACATTCCTGAATTACAAGAATTCCCGCTGATGTCATATCGTAGAGCCAGAAACCTTAAAGACCATTTGGTGAAGGCAGACATAGCTAAACATGGTATAAGTACACAAAAATATTTTTCAGTGAAATCTAGGGGTTGCTTTCCCTGTAGAAGATGTGTAAACTGCAAATACATACACAAGGGCAGCGAGTTTGTACATCCGAAAACAGGGATAGCATCCCCTATAAAACATTATCTCACATGTGACAGTGATCACGTGATATACATTTTGTGGTGCCCCTGTAATCTAATCTATATAGGTGAAACCAAATGTGACTTCAAGATGAGACTAAACCAGCACCGTTACACTATTAGGAAAAACAGGGTCGACCTCCCAGTGTCGAAACACTTCTTTGAAGCTGGACACTCGGAACGCGACCTCAAATGTATGATAGTGGATCACATCCCTCCCCTCAAAAGAGGAGGTGATAGGATCAACCTGTTACAAAAAAGAGAATTGAAATGGATTTTTGAGTTAGGCTCATTGAAGCCAAATGGCTTGAATGTAGAATTCATTGTACCTCCAAAAATGATATAAATTGTATACATTTTCCTACAAGATGTAGTTATGAATATAGTCATGGGATATATTCCCCATAAATGATATAAATTGTGCGCATTCTCCCAAAAGGTGTAATCACGGATATAGCCACAGGATACGACAATGTCCAGACAACTATATGTACAAGTGATATATATGCTCAATACTAATTTTGTGTTTTATTTAACTTATAGATTTGCAAGTCATTCACATGGTGTCGAAAGAAATGCAAAACAAACCTCAAGTCCATCCTGGATCCGCAAGATTTTCCTTATATTTATGTATTTTTTCTAAAAAAAAATTTTTTTAATTCCTAAAAAAATTTTTTAAGGGTGTTTGAATAGTAACACTTTGTGGAGTCATGTATATTTTGACCAACCTGTATCATCTATTTAATTAAAAATTATGAAAGACATTGGACATATACTCTGGTTTCATACCCCGATGAATGTTAATGCATGCTTTAGGAGCCTTATGACACTTTCCCCGTAAAAATGGGGTGTCTGGGGTGCCAGTTCGGGGGTCCATGGGGTACTTATAGTATCACAAATGGACCGATGAACCATATGAGTGAACGGGACTTATGATATAATCCCATTCACCTTACCTAGATCACACCCAAAACAGGGGATTGCTGTGTCAGGACTCCATGACTGTATTTTGATATGTGTGAGACATTGGAATAAATGTGGGGTTATACCTGAGATGTCCTATATATATTGTCTACAATATTTGAACTTTATTATCATTCATCCATTAATGGTTATCCTATGTGACTGGATTGAGGGCAGCCCTCGTCCAATATGGCGCCCTGTGACTCTATAACATAAATTGACATGCGCATTAAGTCACAGCTCGCATTGCCGTGCGGCGCGATATTCAGATTCTATGTTGATACATTGGTCACTAAGCAACGATGACGCCACACTGTGATTGGCTATGATCTCCCCATACCCGGAAGCTAACGCCGGCAGTGTTAGCCGGGCTTCCGGAGGTGCGGAGGATGGCGTACTGCACCACGAGGTTAGATGTTTTGCTGATACCATGTGTTTTATTGTTTTTATACTTTGCACCTGTGCACTGACACTATGTACACTATTGTTTTACACCATTTGTAACACACATGCGATCGGCTCTGCTGACCATACGGTTTGAATATAATATTCACAGGAACACACATGATGTACATTGATTATGAATAGATTCATCACTATATATTATTTGTATTTTGTTTACATATATGATATCACTAATTATGTTAATGTCTGATGATGTCACTGATTGAGGGGAGTGTGTATTTAAACCCCTGTGTATCACTTGTATTCACTTGAAAATGGCGGTGAGAGACCGCTGAAACGTTGTCTCTATATCCCTGGAATAAAATAACACTTTATTGATTCACTACTTTGGTGTGCTGCCGTCATACTTTAACTATATATATATATATATATATATATATATATATATATATATATATATATGAACACAGTAAGGATTACATATGTAAGACAATTTTCTACGCATGATAATTGAGGCAGAGTAACAGAGGCCTTTTAAAAAATAAAAAAAGAAATCTGATTGGTTTCTATGGGCAACTGCTCCACTAATTCTCTGCAAAGGTTTTGGTTAATCTCCCCCATATATAAGTATAATAGTCATACAGTTACCAAATAAAACCAGTATACGGGAAGCAAATATCACCATACATATTACCATTAGTGTTGCTCGCGAATATTCGCAATTCGAATATTATTCGCGAATATCGCATATTCGTGAATTCGCGAATTTCGCGAATATAGCGCTATATATTCGTAATTACGAATATTAGTTTTTTTTTTTGTTTTTTTTCTTCACAGTACACATCACAGTGATCACCCCTCTCTGCTTCCAGCTTGTGTGGTGTAAAGAAGGCTGTAATACTACTGTGTGAGACTGGCGTGCACAAATTCGCATATGCGAACATTAGCATATGCTAATGTTCGCATATGCGAATTTTGCGCGTATGTTAATTTTGTATATGCTAATTTTCACATATGTTACTTTTCGCATGCGCGAATTTTCGTATATGCGAAAATAAAACGAGAATATAACGAATATGCGAATATTCGCGAATATATGACGAATATTCGTCCATATATTCGCGAATATTCGCGAATTCGAATATGGCCTCTGCCGCTCAACACTAATTACCATTAGGCTGGGTTCACACACCAAAACATGGGCAATCATGCTTAGTGGGTGTAATTGCAGCTGGAAAAGAAGCAACTAGGTGAGGATAGCTCCCTGCCCAGGAGACTATTTATGGGGCTGGCGGGGGACACTTTTAAACATCACATCCTCACCATTCCTGTCAGAAGGAACATCTCCCAGGAATGGGGAGGAAGAAGATTTTACCATATATAACACGCTACCACACATTAAAGATGGTATAATCTCATGACAGGTTCCCTTTAAATAAATGGAAAAAAAAAATTTTTGTCATGTGGTTGCATTTTAGCGCATGTTGAATTTGCCAAAAGTTCCTGGCATCCGAAAACCAACTTGAAGAATATGAGAGAAATTTAATATAGAAAAGAAAACAAGTGAATTAGTGATATATATATGAAAGCCTATATGTCAGTACCGTATTTGGTTTTAACCGGTATCACTTTATATCTAGGTAATACATTTCCTTTAATATTACTATATTAAAAATGTATTGTGAACCATATTTTGAAATATATCTAGGGGAACCTTACAGCTGCTCTCATTTAGTCCCTGTATATTTTCTTACTATTTTTGACTATGCCATGAAAGAAAAACAGCCGTGTAAAAACATAATGGTTCATTTCAGTGCACAGCTGCACCTTAGATCGACTGTCTGTCCCTATTTCTGCAGAATCAAATCTATCTGGCAGTTGTGATGTGATGCAGACATTCTTATTTGCTTCCATAGCAGTGTCTCCACATGTTCCCTTTAGAACAGTGTTTTCCAAACAGTGTGTCTCCAGCTATTGCAAAACTACAACTCCCACCATGCCCAGAGAGCCTTTGGCTGGATACACACTGTTCGGAAAAACACCTTATCTAAGTTACAGTTCTAAACATTTTTATTTATTTATTGTAAACCTTTATTGTTCTGGACATCAAATTTGACTAAGTTGATCATTATCTTTCTATGCATAACATTTTGGTAGCATTCTTGGCTCCTATTAAATACAATGCAGTGGGGGAGAAATTCCACTGTAGACAGTTGCCTCACAGTCTGATCTAGTATTGCACAAAAGAGTAAAGGAAAATGGTAATTTTTCTAAAATTGAGTACTTTTCCGGAAGTACTCACACAGGACTTCCTCCTTTAGTTGCATAGCCAGTCACAGCGCAGCACTGCTATGCCAAAATGCACTGAACGGACTGACTCTGTATCAAAGGTGAATTAAACAGTACAGTACAATAAATGGCATGTGGAGGGGAGAAGGGGTAACTGATGCACTGGGTTTGCAAGGTGCAAACAGCAGCGGCAATGAAGGGGTTATACTAGCTGCTGCTTAGAAACTAGGGAGGGGGAGATCACACTTCAGCACTATGGACCTACAACAGTAGTCACAATAGTATTTACAGCTGGTATGGAGAGCTGCCTTGATCTGTATTTGGGTGGTCAAATATGTGAGGGAAGTCTTGTTTTACCTTTGTGAATCATATTCAGCAAGCATACAGGACAGATAGTCTAGGCTTTCTCAGGCTTCTTCTTCTCCAACACATAGCAGATACTTAACCACAACCCTTCTTTTTGTGTTTTATTTTGTCTCCCTGTTACTAGAGACATAAATTCCCTGATGATAGACAGTGGACAGCAGAATACAAAGAAGGGAGACACCTATTGGCCGAAACATTTTTTTTTTTTTAAAGCTATTAAATGGGAGTTGTTTGAAAGCACAATGCCCAGTTAAATTAATATAAAAGACTTGCACTAAAAGCTTTTTATATAAACTCTCCAGAACAAAAGACACTGAGAAACATAATAAATTCATCAGTAGCAGTCATTCCAAATGCAAACAATAAAGGAGCAGACAATAGGACAACAAGCAGCCTTTGCATTAACTGATCAATTAAAAATGGGCAAAACCAAAAAAAAGTTAGCACATTTTGATTTGTTTTATACATTGTACAACTCATTACAGTGCCCTCAGGGTAAAAGTACTCTGTAAGGGCCTGTAAATCATGTGCTTTAGGCCAGTTTAACCAGCGAAATATGAACCCATTATTAATCTGTATTACCCCCAAAAGTCCCAGTGTGACTAGGAGCCAGCAGTTAGTCTGATCTGCAGGTTGTAATACAAAGGCAAACATGTGTTTGCATTATGTTAGTCTGAAATTTGCACTTTCTCCAATTCATAGAAGACTGTTTTCATTTTCCTTTGCAATTAACCTGACTTGGCTACAGTGTCTATGGCCACACTCAGACCTCACACACACTGATGTATTAGGGGTTCTATTTATGTGTTTGTACCTTAGTCAGCTGTATTACTTAATTCATTTACTTTATGTATTTATTCAATTTTTATACACAGTCTGTTAGTGGGCACCTAGAAAAAATGTGTAACCTGTGTATTCAGATTCTCTATGATAATTGGCCAGAAGTTTTTTTTTTTTTTTTTGCGTAAACAGGTGTTGACATAAAAAGAATGTACTTTCCTTCCTTGCTCGTCCCAATCCACAGCACTTCCAAGATCTGGGCTGGTGTAAGACAGGTGGGGCACTGCTGGGCACTATGATTGGCTAAATGAACAATGTCTTGTGCAGACTCTAATCCCAGAATTGCTGTGGATCGGGATCTGGCTCCATCAGTATGAGGGAAGTGAAGAAGAGAAGCAAAGGGAGCTCATGTGAGAATCAAAGAATCAAAGATTAAATGTGGAGAAGTATCGGAAATGATGTATAGAAGGAACAGTTTATTGATTTCCCTGGGCAATGGGTAGCCAATTGATATTCCCTCAATAGGTGTGGACCTGCTGTGCTTCCAAACTGGTTTGGCATGGGCCAAACTTAGGAGTTGAGTCTAATTACCCTCTAGGCTGTCAGACTTTATTCTACCCTTGGATGTAGGAACCAGAAAAATGACAGAGGTGAACTGGTGCAGGTGTTTGTAGCATAGTTGGGTCCAAACAGGAGAGTTGTAGCAAGAGGCACAGGTTCAGCATCAGGTACAAACAGAAGAATTTTAGCAGGAGTCAGAGGTTCACGTCATACACAGGAGGGTCAGTATAGTACAAAAGTGTCAGGCAGAGGCAAGTCAAGTAAACAGTCAAAGTTTGAATACATGAAAGCAGATGAGGAACACACAACTTCACAAAAAAAAAGAAAACAAAAAAAGAACCATTATTATCCAGGCTCAGGTTTGCAGGCAGGACAGCCTTGAATGGTGTCATGCATGTATACATGGAAGTACATTAAAGATGCACACATTGGCCCACTAAGTTGCAGCCAAAGGTTGCACAGACTCCCTATTGAGGGAGAAGTAGGAGGAAGATTAGAGGAGGAAGCTTAAACCCAGAAAAGGGAAGGCAGAGCAGTGCTTGTACCCTGCAGTGGTAAGTACCTGAACAGGGCATATGCTGATGGGCACCAACCACCGGTGTTACACCAATGAAGAGACTGCTAGAGCAGAGGTGGAATGAGGTGATATCTAGATTAACCCCTTAACAACAATGGACGTAAATGTACATCATGGTGACGTGATACTTAGCGCACCATGAAGTACATTTACGCGCCGCCATGATCGTGAGCACCGGAGCGGTGCTCGCGTCATGCCCGGTAGGTCCCGGCTGCTATCAGCAGCCAGGGACCCGCTGGTAATGGCGGACATCCATCCATTAACCCCTCAGATGCCGTGATCAATTCAGATCACGGCATCTGCAGCAGTGCGGTACTTTGAATGGATGATCGAATCGCCCGCAGCGCTGCCGCGGGGATCCGATCATCCAGCATGGCGGACGGAGGTCCCCTCACCTGTCTCCGGCCGTCTCCCGGGGTCTTCTGCTATGGTCTGAGATCGAGCAGACCAGAGCAGAAGATCACCGATAATACTGATCAGTGCTATGTCCTATACATACCACTGAAAAGTATTAGCAATCAACTGATTGCTATGAATAGTCCCCTATGGGGACATTAAAAGTGTAAAAAATAAAGTAAAAAAATTTAAAATAAAAAAGTAAAAAAATTTGAAAAATCCCCTCCCCAATAAAAAAGTAAATTTAGTTTTTCCCATTTTACCCCCAAAAAAGCGTTAAAAAATAATTAATACACATATTTGGAATCACCACTTGCGTAAAAGTCTGAACTATTAAAATATATTGTTAATTATCCCGTACGGTGAACAGCGTAAACGTAAAAAAAAAAAAAAAGTCCAAAATTGCTGCTTTTTTTTTGTCACATTTTTTCCAAAAAAAAAAAAAATTAATTAATAAAAAGTAAAACCTAAGCAAAAGTGGAACTGATATAAACTACAGATTATGGCGCAAAAAATGAGCCCTCATATCGCCCCATATACGAAAAAATTAGAAAGTTATAGGTGGTCAAATAGGACAATTTCAAACATACTAATTTTGCTAAAATGGTTTGAGATTTTTTTTTAAGCAGTACAATTATAGAAAAACATATAACATGGGTATCATTTTAATTGTATTGACCCACAGAATAAAGAAAACATATCATTTTTACCGGAAAGTGTACAGCCTGAAAGCAAAACCTTCCAAAATTTGCTAAATTGCGGTTTTCTTTTCAATTTTCCCACATAAACAATATTTGTTTGGTTGCACCGTACATTTTATGGTAGAATAAGTGATGTAATTACAAAGTACAATTGGTGACGCAAAAAACAAGCCCTCATATAGGTCTGTGGATGGAAATATAAGAGAGTTATGATTTTTAGAAGGCAAGGAGGAAAAAATGAAAATGCAAAAATAAAATTGGTCTGGTCCTTAAGGCCAAAATGGGCCATGTCCTTAAGGGGTTAAACTGGCAGCAGAGCCAAGAAAGGATTAAGGATGAAAATGGCTAGGTGGAAGGCCACATAAAATGATGATGTAGCAGTCCAGGCAAGAGGTCTTGAGGGCAAGTACTAGCATTTATTTTGGCTCACAGTTGAGGAAAGCACAGATGTGGAGGTGGCAGAAGGCTTGGATGTGTGGTTTTAAACACATGGGGCTGGGAAAAATGTAGAGAGATTGATTACGATAGATAATTCTGGTGTGTGGCTATTGTTGAGGAAGGATGAAGAATTTATTTTTCTACATGTTGAGTTTTAGAAAGTTGGAAAAGAAGAAGGATATAACTGTAAGACACTCCACGCAGCAGAGGAAGAATCTGGGCAAGAGAGGTAAATTTGAGTGTTAACTGAAGGCAGAGGGGGAACAGAGGGGAGGGCACACCAATAGTGGCTACACAATAATACTGCTATGGTCAGAGTAAAGTATCATACAAAAACAATGGAGAAAGTGTATACAAGCACTCACTGCACGTCAGTGTGCACTCCTTCCAGCCTCAAGAAGAAGGCCAGAAGAGGTACACACTGATGTGCAAAACGGCCTGCATTGCCTCAGAGTGCTCCTTCGTGTCCACAGTTGCTTCCCCATGATTCCAGACTTTTGGATGCATATGCACTAACTTTGCGATGAGTGCATGTATACACTTTCTCCATTGTTATTAAATTTGAGTGTTATCAGCTCAAAAATGTGGTACTGCTGCCATGGGCCAAAAGTATAGATGTCCAAAGCCCAAGCTGTCCAAAGCCAAAAGTATAGATGGAGAAGAGTAGAGGTGCCAGGACAAGCTCTGTACAGTGCTGCGGAATATATTGCCACTAAAATAGAAATGTAAATAAATGTATTATGGGATGTAGTATATTTAATAAAAATTCTCTATCCATTGTAAGCTTCTATGACATTATCCCATCAAATAAAAACTGATTGGCAAAAACATAAAGGAAAAAAAAAGGTATGTACTTAAATGGGGTCACTCTGTGTGAAATGTTGAAGCTAACAACTTTTAACATTGTGACATTTTGCCTGGGAAATCATAAATGAAGTCAAAAGCTTTCTGTGGAATGAATTGGGAAATTACAGAGACGGCCCAGTATATATTATTCAGCTTAGAGCAGTGACATAGTTCATTGTTAATGGTAAGTTTGATAGACAGGACAATGGATTTCAAGAGTGAAACATCAGTGGATCTTCGCCTGTACAATGTTTCATTAAAAATGTCTCAAACAGAAAGTAATAAACATTAGGAATACAGAAGTGTTATATGAACAGAACAACAGCATTATACAAGCAAATAGATTTCAAGACCCGCCAACAGAAATGAACGCTTATCATAATGTTTATTGAATCCTTCCATAAGACTTTAGCGTTCTCTTGATCCATATATCATTATGTTTGTATTTGTGAATGATTCATATTGTAAATCATAGCAGTAAACAATCTATGACAGAATTATAATAAGTATATGATTCATTTTAAATATATAATAATTTTAGAAATGATAAAACACCCTTATAGAGCAGAATATGTAATGTGAATGCATCATTCTCAAGGAGATAGTTTTTTTTATACTAAAGCATGTTATATTGTAAGATTTACTAATCCTTGAGGTTCCATAAAATGTTAGATCATGGGGGTCCCACCGCTGAGGACCCCACGATCTCCGCGGCAACACCCTTATCATTCAGTGCACTGAGTGAGCTTCATTCTGTGCCCAATGACTGGTGATGACAACCGCCATGCCCGCTCCATTTACCTCTATGGGAGAAGGTGTGACGGCTATGTACTAGCCATTACGCCCCCTCCCATAGACATGAATGGAGGGGGCATGGTGTAAGGTTGCGAACACCAAAGCTGCCACTGCCGGCCCGGAGATCATGGGGGTCCTCAGCAGCAGGACCCCTGAAACCTGATATCTTATATCCCCTATCCTTTGGATAGGGGATAAGATGTTTTCAGCAGAGTACCCCTTTAAGGATATAATAACAGAAAGAAACAAGACCTCACAACCAAATGGTATTTATGGGTCAAACAAAATGCTTAGATTTTTCCATACCATTCAGTTTGGCAATATTGACAACTCTTATTCATATACCCTACTATGGTATATAAACATCATAGAGGGCATCATTTGAGTAAAATTTCATGTAATACCATGTTTCCCGTGTACTAATATTAATTGGGAGTCCCTGTCCATGGTAAAAAGTTACTATTATTATGAGTAGTGGTATTATAAATTTAATTTTATTTATTTGTTCATTTATTAATAAATTATTATTATTATTTTTTTTTTTGGGGGGGGGGGGGGGCTTCAAGCTTTGGTGCCATTGCTGCTTCCTTGTAGACTGCATTCTTTTACATAAATGGCCTCACTTCTGTGTAATTTATTGTTTACTGCCAGTTGTTAGGGGAATTCCATCTCTAACAGCAGATTGTGTTCCTTGGCCTTTGTGTTACTAATACTTTGTTTACACAGTGCTGCCTTCTGAATTTAATCCCCTCTTCCCGCCCTTTTTTCCCTGTCTGCTTACATAGCACATCAATAATTAATTTATCTAAATGCCCTGTACAGTAAAATACTATCTAAAGAATCCCCAAGCACAATGCCAGCCTGTTCAGTCCAGTGCACTTTCATCAGCATCATGTCATGGCATAGCAGAGAGAAGTAGGTACTTTCTTGTGATTGGTCAGGCAATTAAGGGAAAGAAAGCCCCTTTGAGAGTGCTGCTGTAAAACAACCCATCTCTGGTCTGACTCCCTGTTATGAAGAAAGTGAGAAATATCTGTGTCTCATTGAGGGAGCTCTCAGGGGCACAATAACAGCAGTGAGAGCACTAAAATCACCTTATCACCATTCACCACCACAGAGGAATAATCTAACAGAAAAATGTAGATTTTAAAACCATAGACATTCTCTAAAGTGTCTCTGTCATTTCAAAATACTTTGAGCATATCCCATGTTAAAAGTTTTGGTACTATGAGGTCTCAAACCTGAGATTCACATTTATCATAAGAATGAGCTGGGATCTCAGTCCTTTTTTTTACAGGTGGCACAGTAAACATATAATGGGTCCCTCCTGTGAAGCAAGACAGAGATTGCTGCAAGACATGCTTCTTTTTGATTGTTCTAATAATCAGTTGGGGTCTCAGCACTGAGACCCTAACCATTCAAAACTTTTGACATTTCTTTGTAACACGTCAAAAGTTTTTTTAAATGACCGGGTCACTTTAACACTCAATTGACCACTACTGGTACAATAATTTTTTTTTATATTCTTGCACAGATTTGCCTCTGTGGGTGTTTTTTTTTTTTTTTTTTTTTAAGATAAATTCTTTCTAAAATGGTAGCCACTCACAAGAGCATGCAACTCAAAGAAAACTATTTGGTATTCTTATGAAACTGACCTGCTTTCTGTTCCAATAATAAATAAATAAAAATCTAAATTATTTGTCTGGAAAAGAAACAGATATATAGTAGTGTTGCAAGTGACTGTACCGCTCCTGTTTTGTTCTATTTTTTATATCTATAATTTCTACAGAGGCCATTATTTGGAAACAATGGGGGAGATTTATCAAGAGATTTAGAGTTTTTTTGCTTACAAAAGTCGCACAAAAAGTCGCATGTGCGCCTAAGCAATTTTTCGTGCGACTTGTGGGTAAGCAAAAGCAAAAAATACCAATTTGCCTTACCTAAGCAATTTTCTGTTTTCACTTTGCAGTGATCGGGAATTTATCAAGTGTGAAAGTCGCACGTAAGCAAAAAAAGTTGCTAACCCGCTTCAAAAAGTCACAAGTGTAAGCCAGGTCAGACCTGGCTTACAAACTTGCTTTTGACAGCATTTTCAAAAAGCCGCACAAAAGTCGCACTTGCGACTTTTTATGCAACTTTTTGGGCCGCTCCGCTCCCTGGCACCCGCTCACGTCTACCACCCGCCCATAAGCTGTGTGGACTACAACTCCCAGCATGTCCTCACTGTAAGCACATGCTGGGAGTTGTAGTCCTGCAGTATCTAGTGGGTGGGTGGTAGATGTGGGCAGGTGGCTGGGGAGCAGAGCTTTACAAAAAGGCGCACCACCTGGCCACCCACCCGCATCTACCATCCACCCGCTACCTAGTGCAGGACTACAACTCCCAACATGCCCTTACAGTAAGGACATGCTAAGAGTTGTAGTCTATACAGCTTGCGGGCGGGTGGTAGATACTGGCGGGTGGCCAGGGAGTGGAGCTAGCCAACAGGTATATGAAATTACAGCACTGTAATTTCATATTTTCCGGGCAGACCTGTGATTGGCCTGGATCTTCTGGCCAATCACAGCTGCCAGAGGGAAATATGAAGTTACAGTGCAGTAACTTCATATTCTCAGCTGGGAAGCCAGGGAGTGGAGCGTAATGCTGCAACCTTCCCTGGCTTCCTTGTCACCCACTCGTGCAGCACGACTACAACTCTCAGCATGTCCTTACAGTAAGGACATGCTGGTAGTTGTAGTGGTGCGGTGTGGGCAGGCGGAAGATGTGCGGGCGGGTGACAAGCTTGTCACCCGCCCACACATCTCCCGCATGCGCAGCAGGACTTCAACTCCCAGCATGCCCTTACAGTAAGGTAATGTTGGGAGTTGCAGTCATGCGGCGCGGGTGGGTAGAAGATGTGCAGGCGGGTGACAAGCTTTTCCCCCGCCCACACATCTCCCGCACGCGCAGCAGGACTTCAACTCCCAGCAAGCCCTCACAGTAAGGCCATGTTGGGAGTTGTAGTCATGTAGCGGGGAGCAGGTGACAAGCACATCTCCTGCCCATGTCACACGACTACAACTCCCAGCATGGCCTTACTGTAAGAACATGTTGGGAGTTTCCCTGCTTGCTTGTCACCTGCCTGCACTTCTCCCACCAGCCTGCTGTCACATCACTACAACTCACAGCATGTCCTTACAGTGAGGACATACTGGGAGTTGTAGTCGTGCAGCGCCGGGGGCGGGAGATAATCAATGTACTAACCTATTTTCCGTGTTTTTTTCATTCTCATTTCAGAGCCGTGTCTCCTGTGGACTACTTTGGATTCGGTTGGCTATGTCGATGACCAGCGTTTTTTTTTGTTGTTCAATGTTAATAAAATGGTTAACGAGGTATTGTTGGGGAGCATTTTTTGGAATAAAAGTTTTTTTAAATGTGTTGTGTTTTTTTTTTATTTACTTGACAGGCTTAGTAGTGAAAGCCGTCTTATAGACGGAGTCCATTACTAAACCGGGGATTAGCGTTAGCCCAAATAAAAGCTAATGCTAACCCCCAATTATTACCCAGGTACCCAACGCCACAGAGGTGGCGGGAAGAGCCGTTACCAACAGGCCCAGAAAAAGTGATGCTCCTGTGCCTAGGTGGTAACAGGCTGGTGTTATTTAGGCTGGGGAGGGCCAGTAACAATGGTCCTTGCCCACCCTGGTAACATCAGACTGCTGCTGCTTGGTTGCTTTTTGGCTGAGAATAAAAATAAGGGGAACCCTATGCGTTGTTTTATTTTATTTATGTGAATTATTTATGCAAAAAAGATACAGGGTTCCCCCTATTTTCATTAAAATGCCAACCAAGCAGCAACAGTCTGATGTTACCAGGGTGGATAACTGGCCCTCCCCAGCCGAAATAACTCCAGCCTGTCACCACCTAGGCCCAGGAGCAACAATTTTGACGCTCTGGGCCTGTTGATACCGGCTCTTCCCAGCACCCCTGGGGCGGTGGGTACCGGGGTAATAATTGGGGATTATCGCTAGATGTTTTGGGGGATAACGCTAAGCCCCGGTTTATTCATGGACCCCGTCAATGAAACAGCTTCAACTACTAAGCCTGTAAAATAAATTTAAAAAAACACAACACATTTATGAAACTTTTATTTAAAAAAACCCTCCCCCACAAGCCCACATTAACTATTTTATTAATAGTAAACAAAAAAGACGCTGGTCATCTTAGTCCACCAAATCTGAAGTAGTCCTTTCATACACGGATCTGAAATGAGAAGAAAAAAAAACAAACTAGAAATGGGTTAGTACATTTAGGGGGAAAAAACACACACACACACCAAATGTATCAACCTCCTGTGAAAGTATGATAAATATGTAGCACATAAGCAAAACCAAAGCAAAAGAAAATGCCTACAGAACTCACTTACCAAAGCAAAAATGATAAACGTCCCCCACTGGGTTCCATATGGACATTATGGCAGTAATGTAGGCATTACATGATACATACATTACATGCTACATACATTGTAATGCCCCCAGAAGAAGTGTCAGTAACACTGGTGTTGGGGGCACGGCTCTGATTTGGGTACTGTCCTATTACTTGGTTATATTTTTTTGTACCTGCCCATTTTTTAATGGGCTATGTATATTAGAGTTTTGTTGGGTTCAACACTCAGACCAGTATGGTAGTAGTGATATAGTGAAGAATCATTTTATATTCCGTTGCCTTGGTGCTAAATATTTATGTAATATAATATAATCCATACCTAGCAGCCAAATTGCTCTCATGCTCTCTGTGTACAGACCACTTCAGTTTTTATTAGTATGTAAATATATATATATATATATATATATATATTTGTGGTCAGGACTTTGAACCGTGCATTGCTTACCTGTTACCTCCTGCCAAGGCCACCTGCAAGAAACTAGATTTACCAAGACCTAACACAAAACTCTACTTATAACATAGAACAGCGGTTGAGGTGTGCCTGAAAACCGCGTTGAGGGTCCGCCTATAGAGGGCATTCCCTTATGTATGGTGATGAAGAAAAGGGTGAGGAGGGTGGGTTTCGCCAACCCAGCATACGCCCAGAGGGAGGGGCCGATGGATGTTAAATAGCCAAAGCCCCTCCCACAAATTCAGCCTGATAGGCTTCCCACTTGTGGTCAGGACTTTGAACCGTGCATGGGCTTACCTGTTACCTCCTGCCAAGGCCACCTGCAAGAAACTAGATTTACCAAGACCTAACACAAAACTCTACTTATAACATAGAACAGCGGTTGAGGTGTGCCTGAAAACCGCGTCGAGGGTCCGCCTATAGAGGGCAAAAATACACCACCAGTTAGGGTAAATTAAGTATCATTTATTTATAATGCCAAAAATTGAAATGCCTCTGCCATTTCCCTTGAGGGATCTGGGACATAAGTGGTATATGCATCAGAACGCCACCTCCCCAACTTCTGGATGACATGTACAGGCCGCCGATGCTGCTCCTATGCGGAATGAGTGACCTGAGAACTCTCTGGGGTTGTGTCCTAAATTGCCAAGCAGCGTGCGGAGATGTGAAAAGAGAAGTGGTAAGAGCACCCCCACCGAAAGGCAACAGTGGCGACTCCAGAGGCTTATCATGGAGGAACTCCAGTTGTGCCAACACCACCACCAGGCACCAGTTGTTACCTGAAGGAAAATACTTAACCACCGCCCCCCACCTGCAAGTTTTTGTGACGGACAGTGAAACTTCGAACCAAGAACCCTGCCACCTTAAATGAGCCTTCTGTGGATGTGTCGCTCCCAGCCTGACTCATGAAAATTCACCAGGCCGGAGGAAGCCATAGAAGGCTAGATAAATGGCAGATTTGATTATCAGACTGCGCTCAAAGCCAAACGGGTTATTGGCTAATGCGTCAGACATGGCTCGGAACAGCTCGCCGCTGATCGGTTTCCTGAGAGGTGGCGCTGTGGAGCTACGAGCCACCACCCCTCTGAGCGCAGCCTTGAAAGCCTGAGATGATAGGATAGACAGCCTGTCTGGGTGGGATAAAGAAATGAAATGCTGAATGCCCGAAAGGTAAGATTTAATAGTGCTATGAGACAGGTGCAGAGAAGAGTGGCAGAAACCGATGAAAGATAGAATGATAGTGGTGTCGTAAGAAAAGGGGATGCTATGTTGAGACAGATATGACCTAAAGGTGTCGTGTGCTGCATGATAGGCCTTTCTGGTATTGGGGGCTAAGGCGTCCGACATTAACTCCCGGGCCACCTGTGTGTAGTAATTCAGTCCAAGATTAATTGTGCCAGGCAAGGGGGTTGTGTTCCTACTGCGTCTGCTTGCGGAGCCACCTGTGAAAAGAGATGGAAATTAGCCCTGGACAGAGCATCTGCGGCCGTGTTGTCTACCCCCGGTATGTGTCTGGCTACAAAATTGAAGTTGTGTTGTAAGGACACCCAGACTAACCTGCGCATGAAAGACATGACAGTAGCATGCCTGGAACTGCCCTTGTTGACTATGGCAACTGTCGCCTGATTGTCACACTGAAACTCCACCGTCTGCCCTGACCACTTGTCGCCCCATGTCACTGCAGCTGCTACAATGGGGAAAACCTCAAAAAGTGCCGAAATGCTGCTGAAGCCTGCCAGAGCCAATACCTGATTGGACCATTGGCCCGCCATCCACCTGCCGCCCCACACTGCACCATAACCGGTGGAAGATGACGCATCAGTGCAGATCTTGGGGGGACAACTCGGAGGCTCGCGGGACAAACATAGCCGTCCCATTCCATTGTGCCATGTACCTATCCCACATGTTCAGGTCAGCCAGGGCTTGGCAATCTAACCAAACCCTACTGTGTTGTTGAGGGACACCATGCAGCAAAGACAATATTCTGGATACGAACGCTCTGCCCTGCGGAATTGCTCGCATAGCAAATGCCAGCATTCCCAGCAAGCTCTGCAACTCGCCCTTGGTCGTGACCTGGGAGACCGTGTACTTGTGGATAGTGTCTCTGATACGGTTGAGTTTGTCAGTGGGCAAGCTGACTTGCATTGCGACTGAATCTAGGATTACTACTTAGTTGGACCGACCGTTTTCTTGGGAGACACTGGCACCCCAATATCAGTGAACAGTTTCAGCAACCTACCAACTGAGCAGAAGAAAGTCATCCAAATAATGGATGACCTGGCTGCATCCAGAGACATTAACCAGCAGCCAGTGCAATGCCTGGGCCAGTTGGTCAAACAGCCACGGGCTGCTCTTGCATCCGAAAGTCAACTTGGAAGCAAAATAATATGCACCCTGCCATTTGAGCCCAAACCATTGCCACTGGTCCCTGTGCAACGGCAGCAACTTGAAGGCATCTGTGATATCCGCCTTCGCCATCCAAGTCCCTGGGCCGAGCGCCAAGATGACCTGAATAGCCTGGTCTATGGAAGAATAGTGCATACTAAACTCCTCGGATGGAATGAGAGAGTTGATACTGGGGACAAGTGACCCATGAGGAGCCGACAAGTCAAATATCAGTCTCTTTTTCCCATTGAACTTGCCTGTTACCACCCCTACCGGACTGACCCTCCAAGACCTGAATGGAGAAACTAACAAGGGGCCAATCATATAACCTTTCATTAGCTCAGCATTTATTAATTCAGTGACAACAGCGGGATCGTTTACGGCAGACAGCAGATTGTCACATTCAAATGTGGCCTGCGGCAGTGTGACCATGCCGGCGTGGAAGCCTCTGTCAAAACTATTGATCAACCACTGGACCCAATCTGGCTCCGGGTGATCCGCGAGCAGAGCGGTCAGGACTGGGGTACGTACCCCGCCTAGTCACGCTGGCCCTTTCTGCCTACATTCAGAGCCCGGATGTGCCCTGAAGCAGTAGAAGTAGACGTGTAATAACCTGCAATTGCTGAAGTTGCACGAAGACATGTTATAATTGTTACAAATTTGTGAGCCTCCGAGATAGTGTACTGGACGGCCCAACTTATCCACGGAAGGTGCGGACCTGCTGAAACTGTCCGTGGAAGTGGAAGGTCTGGCGGCGCCCTGCTCGCCCTGTTGAGCCAGCCCTACACACCACGCTGTAGTATGCGTGATTGATTGACAGGCGGCACATGCTGGGAATTTGAGATTTGCGAAGTGGCTGCAGAACATCTGTGAATCTTCGATGCTCCAGTCCGTGAGGTACCCATCTTGGCTGAAGGCCGCCGCTGCCATGGCTGAGAAACTTCTATGATATTCGTAGAAATGGGTACCACCGTATTTGTATGCGTATTCAGTAACCCTCAGCACATACAGGTCGAGCTCCTCTCTGCGCTCCGGTCTGGCTGAGCATATCACCTCCCTGTATTTGCTGAAGGCAATCACAAACTCGTGGATATTTAGCTTGAGTTTCAGCCTGGTGTCCTTACTCTTAAGGACAACAGATAAGTCAGCGCATGCTACCATTCTAGTGTCCTCAACGTCGAAGGCAGATAGCAACAGGGACGCCAAATTGATGTCCTTCCCTTCCAGTATGTCCTTTCTCAGGGCCGCTGGGACAAAATGGACTGGTGACACCCTTGGTGGCCCAGAGCGCCTACCTGGGTTGCCTACCGGAACAGGGGCAGACATCTGTGTAGGCGTTGGCGCCTGCAATGCTGCTGCCCTCTTGCACAACTCCTCCATCAACTTGGGGATCGTCCAAGCCCTGTAAGCTGCAGAGGAGGGCGTCCCTCGCACGGAGCTTCTAGCTGGTGTATCAGGGATGGACATCGGGTCCTCTATGTCTGACACGTGAGACATGACCTGTCCGGGCCGTAACGGGTGCCGGGGGAAAAAAAAACGGTAATCATGAGTGACCTGATATGAGAAACGTGTACCCCCCTTGCTGAGTACTGACTGACCTTACCACCACTGTAACACAACAGTAAGACGCCTGAAACGAACAGCAAATCGACTGTAACCCTGCGGACAACCGAATACATACTTAATGTTAGCTTACAGCTGCAGGTGACTGCCCGTGCAATGTGGCCGAACCCAAGAGTGCTGACCGTAGTGCCAGTGCAACCCAGAGTAGCACCTGAATAGTTTGAAACGAGGCCTGACCGTGAGTCTGACCGAGAACGTGTGCATGACGCGTATAGTCATGAATAACTAAACCGTGAACACCTCCTGAGTCAAGATTACAGTGTGCACCGTTTCTAACTAACTAGCGATGGCTCTGAAGACATGTCAGCAACCACCGCAGGCAAGTGGTCACCCTTGAAGAAGAGTCAAGATCGCATCGACCACTACCCGTGTAAACGAAATGCTCTGTATGCGTGACAGTAGCAATGATGCCTTGAACCCTATCTGACATGTCGAGTCAGATATACAGTGATTCAGGGCCTATATGTAACAGCAGCAGTGCGTAACATTAACTAATGTAACAGGAGTATTAAGCATTTGAACTGAAATGACGTGAACTAGCGTCTGCTAGTGAAAGTGATGACCACCGTGAAACGTGAATAAATAACATGAACAACCACCGTACGGTTGGTACTGACCGTAGCCAAGTTTGCAATGACCAGGAACGTAACGACCACCTAACTGTATACAGACCACCCAATCTGCAAGAGAAACTAACAGTGTTCTAACCATATGGGTTACGCGCCACCTACCACCTCTGACACATACGTGCTGGCACCCCCTACCCCCCCCCCCCTATGCCTGAAACTACCCCAACCCCACTAATTACTTGACTACCCCAAGCCTCCGACCCGGTACCCCGATATGCATGACCACCCCCCCCCCAAACCGAAGCCACAGTAATATGGATTATAGGATTATTAACTTACAAGCTGCCCCTTGTCTGCGACAGTGCATGTGTCAGGAAACTGTGGCCTGACACCGGTGCACCATAAGCCAGCCCCTCATTACTGCATGGTACCAATACACTCTATAAGCCTAACACATTTCCTCACACACATTTTTTTTTTCTCAGCGCCACCTGCTGACCATCCGTGGAGCTATGGCGCCGGCTCACTGGCATGCTGTGACTCCGCTCGTTCAGAGCCCCGCGTTACACGTGAGACACCGGCACAGGGAGAGCAACGTGGGTCGCGTCTCCCCGCGCCTGCCATGCCGCCAGCTGCCGCTGGATCCAGAGGCCGTGTTCACTGCGGCCAGGCCGGGCACGCGCTGCACCGTCGGACCGCCGCCTACATAACGCGCTGGGTGCCGGAGCCTGCCCACCAAACAAGGGGAGCAATTGCAACAGACCAGGGCCCCAGTAAATGAAACCTGCCGGTCACCCGGCACTTACCTGCACCACCACACACCTGACCCAGCGTACGCAACGAAAGAACCCCCGCAATTTCGCCAACCCAGCATACGCCCAGAGGGAGGGGCCGATGGATGTTAAATAGCCAAAGCCCCTCCCACAAATTCAGCCTGATAGGCTTCCCACACATATATATATATATATATATATATATATATATATATATATATATATTGAGGGTCTCATTTTGTAGGTTGTAGTGTATACATTATAACCAGTTTATGTTTGCACTGTGGTTATATACAGAAAAACATATTTACCAGTATTATAGAAATACTGTTCCTACATGAATTTACTTCAGAGGTTTTCGTGGGTTTAGTATTAGTCCAGCATGTGTAACATCATCAACAATAATACAGTCAATGTAACTCTTATTAATAATGACACTTAATGGTTAAAACTGTTTTGAAATATGTATTTTCAATGGCATCGGGAGAGAGAAAAAAAACAGGCAAGCAAGCAAATAAAATGTTGGAAAAGCTTTTTTTTTGTGGTGACAAACAGAATCAACTATCTCAGTAGGAAGTCAGGTGAACAGCTCAGGCATCAGGAATCCTGCCGAGTATGTAGGAGGCAAAGCACAGACCATTAAGATTTTTTCTTTTTAGCACATGTAAGCAAGTCAGCTCATGAAATATCTTTGATAATAAGAAAAAGAAAATAAACCTCATACTGTCAGTAAAAGAATAAAATATGAACATTATATAATATTCAGTTCTACTTGAAAAAGCAGAAACAAATTGTAGAGGAGTAGGGAGTAGCTGCAGCAGTTTACTGATATAAATATATATACATATAATAAAGAACCCAATGCGAATTGTTAAAATGTATTTATACAGAAAGGTTGATTATAGGCAATGGCTCTGTCAACAATCACCACTGCTGCTTGCCAGAAAATGGAGGCAGTAGTTTACTAAACGGTGGCGACATGGGTTGTGTTTAAAGGCATTATGGGTATCTGTCTTCAGCTGTGAAATTCGCTGGTTATTGATTTGCAACAATAAAAAATATTGATCAGCACTTCCAAATGGAATAAATGTGCAGGTGAAAACTGCCATAGCTGCGACACAAAAGCAAACACACACACAAAAATAAAAATTATATATATATATATATATATATATATATATATATGTATTGCATACTGCAAATGCTACAACCAATGCAAGCATTAAATGGACACTGTCATTTGCTAAATATTTTCATATTATGTAGATAATAATATTGAGAAAGATGTATCAAAACCTGTGGAGAGGCAAAGTTGACCAGTTGCCAATAGTAACCACTGAGATCACTTCTTTCATTTTTCAGAGGCCTTGTTAAGAATGTAAGCAAGCTGATTGGTTGCAATGGCAACTGGTCAACTTTGCCTCTGCACAGGTTTTTATGAATCTTGCCTTATTATATTTATATTTGTAATATACTTTGGTTAAAAAATGTGTATATGTTTGAGTTACAAAATGATGTCTTGTCCCCACAGCTATTACCTTTGTGTCTCTGTGCAGAGACAAAATACAGGAAGTGTGGATGGGGCAAGCAGAGCTTTGTGCAGTGAGGACAAGCAGGGCTCTGTACACTGAGGACAAGCAGGGCTCTGTGCACTTAGGACAAGCAGGGCTGTGGGCATTGAGGACAAGCAAGGCTCACTACACTGAGGAAAAGCAGGGCTCTGTACACTGAGAACAAGCAGTCCTCTGTACACTGAGGACAAGAAGGGCTCTGTGCATTGAGGACAAGCAGGGTTCTGTACACTGAGGATAAGCAGGGCTCTGTGCATTGAGGACAAGCAGGGATCTGTGCACTGAGGACAAGCAGGGCTTTGTGCACTGAGGACAAGCAGGTATCTGTGCATTGAGGACAAGCAGGGCTCTGTGCACTGAGGACAAGCAGAGCTATGTACACTGAGGACAAGCAGGGCTCTGTACACTGAGGACAAGCAGGGCTCTGTACACTGAGGACAAGCAGGACTCTGTACACTGAGGACAAGCAGTTATCTGTCCATTGAGGACAAGCAGGGCTCTGTGCACTGAGGACAAGCAGAGCTATGTACACTGAGGACAAGCAGGGCTCTGTACACTGAGGACAAGCAGGGCTCTGTACACTGAGGACAAGCAGTGCTCTGTGCATTGAGGACATGCAGGGCTCTGTACACTGAGGATAAGCAGGGCTCTGTGCATTGAGGACAAGCAGGGATCTGTGCACTGAGGACAAGCAGGGCTTTGTGCACTGAGGACAAGCATGGCTCTGTACACTGAGGACAAGCAGGGCTCTGTACATTGAGGAAAAGCAAGGCTTTGTACACTGAGAACAAGCAGGACTCTGTACACTGAGGAGAAGCAGGGCTTTGTACACTGAGGACAAGCAGGGCTCTCTGCATTAAGAACAAGCAGGGCTCTGTACACTGAGGACAAGCAGGGCTCTGTACACTGAGGACAAGCAAGGCTCTGTACACTGAGAACAAGCAGTGCTCTGTACACTGAGGACAAGCAGGGCTCTGTACACTGAGGAAAAGCAAGGCTTTGTACACTGAGGACAAGCAGGGCTCTGTACACTGAGGAAAAGCAAAGCTTTGTACACTGAGGACAAGCAGGGCTCTTTACACTGAGGACAAGCAGGGCTCTGTACACTGAGGGCAAGCAGGACTCTGTACACTAAGGACAAGCAGGGCTCTGTACACTGAGGACAAGCAGGGCTCTGTACACTGAGGAAAAGCAGGGCTCTATGTACTGAGGACAAGCATGGCTCTGTACACTGAGGAAAAGCAGGGTTCTGTACACTGAGGACAAGCAAGGCTCTGTACACTGAGGACAAGCAGGGCTCTGTACACTGAGGACAAGCAGGGCTCTGTACACTGAGGGCAAGCAGGGTTCTGTGCACTGTGGAAAAGCAGAGCTTTGTACACTGAGAACAAGCAGGGCACTGTACACTGAGGAAAAGCAAAGCTTTGTACACTGAGGACAAGCAGGGCTCTGTGCACTGAGGACAAGCAAGGCTCTGTGCACTGAGGAAAAGCGGGGCTCTGTACACTGAGGGCAAGCAGGGCTCTGTGCACTGAGGACAAGCAGCGCTCTGTACACTGAGAACAAGCATGGCTCTGTACACTGAGGACAAGCAGGGTTCTGTACTCTGAGGACAAGCAAGGCTCTGTACACTGAGGACAAGCAGGGCTCTGTACACTGAGGACAAGAAGGGTTCTGTACACTGAGGACAAGCAAGGCTCTGTACACTGAGGACAAGCAGGGCTCTGTACACTGAGGACAAGCAGGGCTCTGTACACTGAGGACAAGCAGGGTTCTGTACACTGAGGACAAGCAAGGCTCTGTACACTGGGGCAACCAGGGCTCTGTACACTGAGGACAAGCAGGGCTCTGTACACTGAGGACAAGCAGGGCTCTGTACACTGAGGACAAGCAGGGCTCTGTACACTGAGGAAAAGCAGGGTTCAGTACTCTGAGGACAAGCAAGGTTCTGTACACTGAGGACAAGCAGGGCTCTGTACATTGAGGACAAGCAGGGTTCTGTACACTGAGGACAAGCAAGGCTCTGTACACTGAGGACAAGCAGGGCTCTGTACACTGAGGAAAAGCAGGGTTCTGTACACTGAGGACAAGCAAGGCTCTGTACACTGAGGACAAGCAGGGCTCTGTACACTGAAGACCAGCAGGGCTCTGGGCACTGAGGCTCTATGACAAGCTCCCAGCTCACACAGAAGGATGATTGTTAAGCCAGGACCCTGCACAGAGCCCTGCTTGTCCCATCCACATTTTCTGTATTTTTTTTCTCAGCACTGAGAAACACGGGCAATAGCTGCAAAAACAAGACAATATTTTTTTTACCCAAAAAGATACCCACCTGCTCTCAGCAGCAGAGAGGATCAGTGTCTGATTGGCTAAGACTGCACAGACCTCCCAGTTCTCAGCACCAAAGAGAGCATGACTTATCAGTGAAGGGTAGAAATTACATATTCTGTGTCTCTCTGGAGGGTGTGGGCTGCTTTCAGAAAGGTATTAGGACAGAGGCAGAGTGGATGGCTGGATGATGTCATTCCCTCACTTTATGCATGTAAGTCACTTTGGTTGTCACAACCAAAGATGGGAAACTGTTGTATATAGCTAATGAATGATATTCAGACAATCAAATAGGTTGATGAGAGGGAAAAGATGGGCTATGGGTTTTGTTTCCCTTTAAACAGTTTAGTGTAGTTTCCCATCCAAAATAAACAAACACACTATTATAAGGTTCATCAGTTCTAATAAATCCTAATTGGACCACCTATAAAAATAATAAATAAGGCTAAATAAATTTGTTTAGGCCCCCTTCACATTTATCAGTTGTCTGTCAGTGTTTCCTTTTAGCGTGCATTGGAGGGAAACTGATGGTAGAACTGATCCCATTCATTTGAATGGGACAGTTCACAATCATTTGGCATCTCATTTTGGACGGCACCAGACAGGGGGAGGTCGGATGCTACACAACTGATGACAACTGATGCATGTTGTCATCAGTTGTGGCATCAGTTGTGTCAAGATTTGGGCTGAGTTCACCTATGCTGGACACTGGACACATGTGACCCCAGTCTAAGAATGTGCATGTGATAAATCCAAGTTTAATAGGATATTTTTAATGATGTAAAAAAAATGGTGGCATCATGCAGGGGCGTATGCAGTATGTAAGTGCTGCAATGTTCTGCGTAGACAGCAATTAATTCTAAGCACAGGGAGTCATTATTAGGAGGTTAGCACTGACCTTTTGTGTTCATAGATAATGAACCTCTGTGTTACAATGAGAACTGTTCCTGTTGAGTACATAGTGATAGCAGAACATGAAGGTCTAGTCTCACGTTCTGACTCCCCATGTAGAAATAATAGATACATATGTCATTGATACATAAGTGACAAATGCTTTTATTTTAACGTCAACATCATATTTCTATTTGATTGCAAGATACTATTATATACAAAGCAATATAGTTGATGCAGGAAGTCCTACTGTATCTTTTGTGTACTACAACTCATCAACATCGAAAATAACTACTGGTAGAACTGTATAAAAGGTTATTTAATGTACATTAGAAGCACAAAATAAGCCCAAGGACTAAGAAAACGCTCCTTTTAGGTTTTCATAACAAAAATTTAATTAACTAAACCAGCTGATATTAATTTTCACTAACGAGGGGCTGGTATGCTATTTAATTAGTGATAGATTTTAGCCGGTGTCTTGGCATTCCATGCCTTTATGCACCTCCCTTTCTTTATGTGTTCAATATTTTTCCCTGTGTCAATTCACATTATTACGCATTATTTAATTTCTGATTTTTTTTTTTTGTATGTATGAATTACTTGGGTTGTTAACAACATCTGAAAATTTCATGTCAATAGGATCTTTGAAAATATATTTTGTAAGAAAAATGGTGACATGTTCAATACTTATTTCACTTGCTGTATTTTCCCATGTGTAGGCATTGATGTGAATGGGGTTGTTGTACCACACCTAGTTTCGATGACACAGATACAGTGTGGGTCTTGCTCATCCCTTCTTCTCCCTTCTTTTTATTTGCTGATCAACAGGGAGCCAACACCCAGCAACCCAGCCAATTAGCTGTTTGGCTCCTGCACCATACAATGAATGAGGATGGCAGCTGTGTGCCATTTATTATATAGTGGTGGTGCCCTAAGCACACATTTAAGTGAACAGGAGCTAAGCTTCAGTAATATGGAGCCATAACAACACCACAATGAACAGCACAGGGCTTTCAGCACCATTCAACGTATAGTGCCGAGTACCAAACAGCTGATTTGCAGGGATGCCAGGTATTGGCACCCCACTGATCAGCGATTGATGGCCTATCCTAAGGATTGGCTATCAATTATTTCAGCCTGGAAAAAACCCTTTAACCTTGGCTAACTACCCCCTTATGCTGCAATTGTGATATATCTATTTGCCATGTATCACATACAGCAAATACCATTGAATGCCAACTAATAAAAATCTTACTGAATTAATACAAGCTTTATCATCCTCATGTCTTTTCTTGCATTTAATGGAAAGTTATTTTCAGAGACATGAGCACTTTTGAACAAAAGGGAACAAAAAAATTACAGTATTTGAAGAATATAGGAAAACCGTGGGTGTGAAATTATTGGAATAAGCCATGTATTGTGTCAGAATGACAGGTTCACAACCTTATTAGTTCGCTCACTTGACTGCACTTCTGAAGCACCTTCAGGAATTCAATTTGTAGACCTGGAGGGGGCAAAAATAAGAGAGAACAGTAATTTCAGATCGAGTATAAATATGGACAGAAGACCGTGAAACTAACTTCAAATCTATTTTACTTGACTGTGCCTTGTAAGTGGTTTCCTGCCTAAAAGAATCACTACCCAGGGGGATATGTATTTATTTTCTGTGATCTCCAAATACATCTGGTTAGCTGCAGTGCGAGTGAAATCTTTTTAGTGCAGCAGGATATACTGCATATAAAGTGAGATTACATTTTAGGGTTATTACAAAAATCTTTCTACTAAATGCACTTAAACTTCACAATCTAAACAATCTGATATCGGCAGAAGGGTAAGTATGATCTCTTTGTGACATAGTAGATTTATACATGGACATTTACGCAGCATGTACCTGAGTTAATTTTATTTGTTCCCTTCCATCAGCTGTGAAATAAAACCAGCTTGGTATTTCCCCAGCAATGATCATTTCAGCATCTTATTAGAGATTAGTGGTGGAGAATAATACCTTAGAGAAGGCAATTCGCTTGAGACAATCATGTTGCTTGGTAGACCCCTAGGGATTTAGCTTTTTCTGACCTTCTATTTGTGGTGAGGGTGTTGAAAGGGCAGATCTTGTTAATCCTTAGGGCAGATTGAATTAACGCTATGTTTTCGTGACACCAGGGCGAGGTTATCCTCTTCACCACCGAGGTATGGCCACTGGTTCCTGGGCCAGGCGCGGGGCAAATAATCACTCTGATGCAAAGTTACAGAACAACGGAACTTCACTGAGGCAGAGAGGGTGTTAAAGTCTTTACAGCTCAGTTTAGGCCCAAGGAGATGCTCAGTGAACTTCAGGGAGCTTGTTGGCTCGCTGGGACTTGTAGTGGACTTGGACTGAATTGTGCAACCCACGCAGACTTTAGTGACTTGACAGATTTGACTATCTTGACTAGACTTGTCCACTGTACTTGTGCTTACCACCAGGCTTTGACTTTCACCTGCAGGGGTTAACTTGTAGTAGCTGCATGGCTGCATGACTAGGCCTTGGTCTCCCTCAGGAACACCAGACAACTGCTCAGGTCTTCACTTGGATGTACTTCAGCTTGATCTCCACTCAACTGACTAGGCTAGCTCCTCCCTGGTATATATGGGAGTAATTTGGAAGAATCCCATAGGTCATCAAGAAGTCACCTGTTCACCTGACACCTTCCTTGGTAACATAGGCCTTGACAACAAAGATTTATAGCAACAGAGGCATAAAAAATACAGTACATTAACTCATACATAACTTTATAGAATACACAGAGTCCTTAGGAGGGATGTGAACCCAAGTGAACAATGAAATGGAGGCCGTCACGGACAGGTGTACAGGATGACAACTCCTGTACTGGGCCACCACAAATTTCCAGTAGAGGAATGTCATACTCAGTAGATTGAAACAAACTGTGCTTGAGGGTAATCTCCTTTATTATAGTGCTAGAAATCAGTTTATTAGGGTGAAAGTAGACAATCAACTAACATTAGTGTACCAAACAATATTTCCATTGGCTCAGCGATATAACCGTGAGAAGAATATGCTTTGTTATTAGTGTTGAGCGCGAATATTTGAAGTGCAAATTTCTACCGTAAATATTTTTACCGGGAATATTTAGAATATAGTGCTATATATTCATAATGACGAATATTCGTTTTTTTTTCTTCAAACTACACATCACAACAATGATGTGTACTGTGTAAAAAAAAGTGATAGTTAGTGTTAGATAGGTTAGTTTAGTAGATAGGTGCTAGTGTAGGGTATAGTGTTAGTTATTTGAAAGATATAATCGCGCATGCACACTATACAAATTTCATTACGGTTTTCACATGGAAAAAAAAAGTGAACGAACATAGCAAATATGCGAATTTCACAAACATTGGAGGAATATTCGTCCTTATATTTGTGAAATATCGCAAATTCCAATATAACCCCTGCCGCTCATCACTATTTGTTATCTCTTGGACTTATTGCAAACATAATTTGTCAAGAAAGGTGCATACCTGCCCCATCTGAAGTGAGGTTTAGATCTAGAAGACCCTGAAGAGATCATATGATATAATTAGGGATTAAGCTCTCCCCAGTGCTGCACCTCCCTACATCTTCTCCCTCATCCCCATCTACCATTTTACACGTGCTCTCTGCTCTGCTAATGATCTGAAACTAACACCTTCTATAGTCCAAACCTCTCACTCCCATCTCCAAGAATTTAGTTGTTCTCTGGAATACAATACCCAGAACCCTCAGACTTATACTCCCCCCATACTCTATGCAATTTAGACATTCAAAAAGTAGTGGGTGACATGACAATATTAAGCCAAAGCCTTCCCAACCATCAGTAATCGGTTCTCAGTTCTGGCCAGGCCTTAGATATATGGGCTCAGATTTATCAATCTATCCAAAACCCAAATATTTTGAGTTTTCCACCAGCAATCACAAGTATTATATCTTAACAAGCTCTGGTAAAATGAAAGCCGAGCTGTGAATGGTTGTTGTGGGATAACCTATACTGTTTGGGTTTCAGGCAGATTGATAAATCTGGGTAATGGACTTAGTATGTCCTGTGTAATCTTCTGGTCTGCAAAAATATACCAACAGATTATATTATTAGATTACATTTTATATTGTTAGTGTTTTTTTTTTATTTTTTTATGTGACTATGTGAGTATTTTATGCTGCAGATCCACTGCTGAAAGGCCCCTACAGGGTGCCTTTAGATGTGCCTGCTCGGAGCAGCAATACACCGCTACGAGCAGACACACTGCTGCGATGTGCGAGATGCTGTGTGTGCACGGTGTACCTGCACACATTGTGGCCGCTCCCCCAGCTCTATGAGCTAGGCCGAGAGCAGCTGCGATGCGTGAGTATACTGCGCATGCCCGCGGCGACTCGCACATCGCAGGGTGCCTGCTTGTAGTGGCGGATTGCCGCTCCGAGCAGGCAACTGTAAGGCTAGGTTCAGACTACGGAATCTCCTGGCAGAAAATTTCCACCCAGAGATTCCGAGTGAGGCCAGCGCCGACTGAATCAGTTGGCGCTTGGACCGCGCGGACACTGCAGTCTCCAATACACTGCAATGTGTTCCGCGAGTATTTCCGTCTGAAGAAAGAGCAACGCCATTCTTCAGGTGGAAATTTCCAAGCGGATTTTCCGTTCACAAATTCTGCTTCAAAAATTCCGAAGTGTGAATTTGTGAACGGAAACCTATTCACTACACTATACATTTTAGCAAGCGGAATTTCCGCCTGCAATTTCGCTTTGAAATTCCGTAGTCTGAATCTAGCCTAAAGGCACCATACAGTGGTCCTTCAGCGGCGGATCCGCAGCATAATACACGCTGAGGACCCGCTCGTGTGAACATACCCTTCAGATGAATGACCCTTTTGTCTCAGGAGAGATAAACAGCCACCAGAGGTGTCTCATAGTAACTCATTCCCACTACCCTTTTTTAGAACGGAAGCAGACTCTTAGTCAACATTGTATGCTTATGCATGTGTGTGTTTGTGTGTGTGTGGGCAGGGCCAACGGCTGTGCGAGCATGCTGGGAGTTGAAGTTTTGCAACATCTGGAGGGCCACTGTTTAAAACCACTGCTTTAACGGAACAAGATAGCTTACTTGCATCTGTTCTCTCGTGGAGCACTGACTGCCTGCACTCCACCCCCCCCCCCCATTCCCTGGAGACATATTAGTCTCTGTGTAAAGTGGGAAAGGTCAGCAAAGGTCAGGGATTTAATGACAGATCTATTTTACTACTGGGCACTGTAATCATCTATGCAATTCATCTGCCAAATTAACTTCCATTCATTAAAGCTGCCATAAAGCATACTGATGTGTTGCCTATTCAGACAATATGGCCATCCAAAGGAAGTTTTAAAGTGTACCTGTCGTCAACAAAAACTGTTTACATTAGATAATACCATTATATGTACATTTGCAATATTCATTGGTTAAAAAATATGTATATTTTTGTCCCTACAGCTATTGTCTGTGTGTCTCTATGAGAAGTCCAAATCCAGGAAGTGAGGGTGGACAAGCAGGGCTCTGTACACTGAGGACAAGCAGGGCTCTGTACACTGAGGACAAGCAGGGCTCTGTACACTGAGGACAAGCAGGGCTCTGTACACTGAGGACAAGCAGGGCTCTGTACACTGAGGACAAGCAGGGTTATGTGCACTGAGGACAAGCAGGGCTCTGTACACTAAGGAAAAGAAGGGCTCTGTGCACTGAGGACAAGCAGGGCTCTATATACTGAGGATAAGCAGAGCTCTGTACACTGAGGACAAGCAGGGCTCTGTACAATGAGATAAAGCAGGGCTCTGTACACTGAGGACAAGCAGGGCTCTGTGCACTGAGGACAAGCAGGGCTCTGTACACTGAGGGCAAGCAGGGCTCTGTGCACTGAGGACAAGCAGGGCTCTGTACACTGAGGACAAACAGGGCTCTGTACACTGAGGACAAGCAGGGCTCTGTACACTGAAGACAATCAGGGCTCTGTACACGGAAGACAAGCAGGGCTCTGTACACTGAGGACAAGCAGGGCTCTGTACACTGAGGACAAGCAGGGATCTGTACACTGAGGACAAGCAGGGCTCTGTGCACTGAGGAAAAGCAGGGCTCTGTACATTGAGGACAAGCAGGGCTCTGTACACTGAGGACAAGCAGGGCTCTGTACACTGAGGACAAGGAGGGCTCTGTACACTGAGGACAAGCAGGGCTCTGTACACTGAGGACAAGCAGGGCTCGGTACACTGAGGACAGGCAGGGCTCTGTACACTGAGGACAGGCAGGGCTCTGTACACTGAGGACAAGCAGGGCTCTGTACACTGAGGACACGCAGGGCTCTGTACACTGGGGAGAAGCAGGTGTGATAGCCTGGTGGGGGTATAGGGTAGTTGGGGTGTTGCGGTTCTTGAATTATTAAAGGCGCTGTTAACCCTTGTCACTCATGACGCCAGGGTGAGGGTTAAAACTCTGTAATGATGCTGGGCCTATCGCCACCCTGCCCAAGAGCGATAGGCGAGTGTAGAATAAATGAATTGTCCACAGCAGTGCAGAACTTAAAACTTGCAGGAACTATACTGAAGATTTTCTGTACATGCAGTAACGGTATCAGTCCAGATAACAGAGTCTATATAGACAGCACAGCAGTGACTGACAGTTGCTTAGGACCAGAAAGATCTCTTAAGATTTGGAGGATTGTATTTGCATAGATCCGCTGGATTTAGGGGTTGGATTAGGTCCAGAGATCTTGCGGAGATAGTGGGGAGTAGCAAGAACTATCCGTCTCTAGCACAGGCCTAGGCCGCAAGGCTTCGGCCTAGTAATTGTCTTGAAAGCTGCAGAGGTCCTACCTCGTCCAGAGTCATCAACCCAAGAGAGAAGAGGAGAGCGACAAAATGGCTGCAGCTCCCTTATATTGGCAGGGGCTGGCCGTTTTGGATTGGTCCATATCAGCTGTCACTCACCGTTACAATGGATTGTGGGTGATCACCTGACTAGAAACACCAAAGGTAACATAGTAACATAGTTCATAAGGTTGAAAAAAGACCAGATTCCATCAAGTTCAACCTATAACCCTAATAAGTCCCTATTGAGTTGAGTTGATCCAGAGGAAGGCAAAAAATCCTCATACTAGAGGAAAAAATTCCTTCCCGACTCCAAACATGGCATCAGAATAAATCCCTGGATCAACCTTCTGTCCCTATAAATCTAGTATACATAACCAGTAATGTTATTACTCTCCAAAAATGCATCCAGCCCCTTTTGAACTCTATTACAGAGTTCACCATGACCACCTCCTCCGGGAGAGAATTCCACAGTCTCACTGCTCTTACAGTAAAGAACCCCCGTCTGTTCTGGTGTAGGAACCTTCTTTTCTCTAGACGTAGAGGATGCCCCTTTGTTATTGATACAGTCCTGGGTATAAATAAGTCATGGGAGAGATCTCTGTACTGTCCCCTGATATATTTATACATAGTTATTAGGTCTCCCCTAAGCCTTCTTTTTTCTAAACTAAATAACCCTAATTCTGATAATCTTTCTGGGTACTGTAGTCCTCCCATTCCCCGTATTACCCTGGTTGCCCGTCTTTGAACCCTTTCCAGCTCCACTATATCTTTCTTGTACACTGGTGCCCAGTACTGTACACAGTATTCTATATGTGGTCTGACTAGTGATTTGTACAGTGGTAGAATTATTTCCTTGTTGTCGGCATCTATGCCCCTATTGATGCACCCCATGATTTTATTAGCCTTGGCAGCAGCTGCCCGACACTGGTCACTACAGCTAAATTTACTGTTAACTAAGACTCCTAAGTCCTTTTCCATGTCAGTCGTCCCAAGTGTTCTCCCATTTAATACATAATCCCAGCCCGGATTTTTCTTCCCCATGTGCATTACCTTACATTTATCAGTGTTGAACCTCATCTGCCACTTCCCAGCCCAAACCTCCAACCTATCCAGATACATTTGTAACAGGGCACTGTACTCTATAGAGTTTACCGCTTTACAGAGTTTAGTGTCATCTGCAAAGATTGCTACTTTACAATTCAACCCCTCTGCAAGGTCATTAATTAATATATTAAATAGGACAGGACCCAAGACGGACCCCTGTGGTACCCCACTAGTAACAGTCACCCAATCAGAATAAGTATCATTAATAACCACCCTCTGTTTCCTATCATTGAGCCAGTTACTTACTCACTTGCACACATTCTCCCCCAGCCCAAACCTTCTCATTTTATGCACCAATCTTTTATGTGGAACCGTATCAAATGCTTTGGAAAAATCCAGATATGCGACATCCAGCGATTGCCCCTGGTCCAGTCTGGAGCTCACCTCCTCATAGAAGCTGATCAGGTTAGTTTGACAGGATCGATCCCTGATAAATCCATGCTGATACGGGGTCATAGATTTATTTTTATCAAGATATTCCAAAATAGCATCTCTTAGGAAACCCTCAAACAATTTACATACAACCGAGGTTAAACTAACAGGTCTATAATTCCCAGGGTCACCTTTTTGACCCCTTCTTAAATATTGGCACCACATTTGCCATGTACCAGTCCTGGGGAACAGTCCCTGTCACTGTAGAGTCCCTGAATATTAAAAATAGGGGTCTGTCTATTACAATACTTAATTCCTTTAGAACACGGGGGTGAATGCCATCAGGACCTGGTGATTTGTCTATTTTGATTTTTTGTAGGCGGCATCATACTTCTTCCTGGTTTAGACAGGTGACCTGTACTAGGGAGTTTACCTTATCACACTGTATTTAGCAAACCATAGAGTTTTGAACCGTGTTACATGACCCGCAGGTCCTGCAACGCTATAACAAGTGAGTAACACCATATATATATTTACATAGATAGTATTTATAAATATCATGTTACTAAGAGGTGACTAGGGGTTAATTAGGGAAGCAAACCCCGACAGTCCTAGGGACTCTAACTTTGGGGACTAATAACTAAGGCACAGTATGAAATACGGTGTCGGGACACCACAAACCCCCTTACTTAAAACAAGTCGACCCCGGCGCCTGTCCCCTAAGGTAGAGGGACTAGGACAAGGACAAAATTATAAGCATTTTATATACATTCTGAAGACATGTTCTTTTAACCTGACTAGTATCATTACTAAACAGCTATGAAGCTTACTAGACATTATGAAGCTATCTAGACATTATGAAACTATCTAGACATTAGTTTCTAGCTCCTTATACATTTTTATAGCTCTCTATACATTTATGAGGCTAACTAGACATTAGTACAGCTCTCTATACCTTTAGTTTCAAGCTGACTAAACATTTTTGAAATCTCACCACATTTTCTTTTGTTTTGTCACTATGAGTCACCTGTTAGTACACAAAAAGGGTATATTGGCTTGCCTGAGGCTCTCTACCAATAAGGTTAGCTACTAGGGTCTATCGGCTACACGCTACTTACCCCTAGAACACAACAGTATAACCTTACCTAGGTTACCTTTAGAAATACGTGTTTAATTTTAAGCTCGCAAGAACATCTACTGGCCAGGTAGAGCATCTCACACACCTAATAAAGAGAAGAGAGAAGATTAGTGTACCTGTGAACAGTGGCAGCAGATTAACCCTTCCTGTGCTGACCGGACCAGAGGATCGTAGCATGTACTCATTGCGCAGTTTACACATTCTTGCTACGAATAAATTTTCGCCTCCCCCCTTACTTTTCGCGTGGCCCCCTTGTACTGTACACCATACGCACCGCTCTTATACACAGAAATGCGGTTTGCAGCACATGAATAAAGTCTGCTATATTGGGGGGAGTACAATTTTCACTAGTGGCAACAGCAGCAGGTGCACACCTGAATCCTGTTCGTCAGACGCCAAAAAGGCTTTGTGATAGCCTGGTGGGGGTATAGGGTAGTTGGGGTGTTGAGGTTCTTGAATTATAAAGGGCGCTGTTAACCCTTGTCACTCGTGACGCCAGGGTGAGGGTTAAAACTCTGTAATGATGCTGGGCCTATCGCCACCCTTCCCAAGAGCGATAGGTGAGTGTAGAATAAATGGATTGTCCATAGCAGTGCAGAACTTAAAACTTGCAGGAACTTTACTGAAGATTTTCTGTACATGCAGTAACGGTATCAGTCCAGATAACAGAGTCTATATAGACAGCACAGCAGTGACTGACAGTTGCTTAGGACCAGAAAGTTTTCTTAAGATTTGGAGGATTGTATTTGCATAGATCCGCTGGATTTAGGGGTTGGATTAGGGCCAGAGATCTTGCGGAGATAGTGGGGAGTAACAAGAACTATCCGTCTCTAGCACAGGCCAAGGCCGCAAGGCTTCGGCCTAGTAATTGTCTTGAAAGCTGCAGAGGTCCTACTTCGTCCAGAGTCAGCAACCCAAGAGAGAAGAGGAGAGCGACAAAATGGCTGCAGCTCCCTTATATGGGCAGGGGCTGGCCGTTTTGGATTGGTCCATGTCAGCTGTCACTCACCATTACAATGGATTTTGGGTGATAACCTGACAAGAACAACCAAAGGTGCTTTAGCAAACCATAGAGTTTTGAACCTTGTCACATGACCCGCAGATCCTGCAACGCTACAACACGTGAGTAACACCATATACATATATTTACATAGATAGTATTTATAAATATCACGTTACTAAGGGGTGACTAGGGGTTAATTAGGGAAGCGAACCCCGACAGTCCTAGGGACTCTAACTTTAAGGACTAATAACTAAGGCACCGTATGAAATACGGTGCCGGGACACCACACAGGGCTCTGTAAACTGAGGACAAGCAGGGCTATGTGCACTGAGGACAAACAGGGCTCTGTGCACTGAGGACAAGCAGGGCTCTGTACACTGAGGACAAGGAGGGCTCTGTACAATGAGGACAAGGCGGGCTCTGTACACTGACGACAAGCAGGGCTCTGTCCACTGAGGACAAGCAGGGCTCTGTACACTGAGGAGAAGGAGGGCTATGTACACTGAGGACAAGCAGGGCTCTGTACACTGAGGACAAGCAGGGCTCTGTACACTAAAGACAAGCAGGGATCTGTACACTGGGGAAAATCTGGGCTCTGTACTGAGGACAAGCAGAGCTCTGTACACTGAGGACAAGCAGGACTCTGTACAGTGAGGACAAGCAGGGCTCTGTACACTGAGGAGAAGCAGGGCTCTGTACACTGAGGATAAGATGGGCTCTGTACACTGAGGTCAAGCAGGGCTCTGTACACTGAGGACAAGGAGGGCTCTGTACACTGAGGACAAGCAGGGCTCTGTACACTGTGGACAAGCAGGGATCTGTACACTGAGGACAAGCAGGGATCTGTACACTGAGGACAAGCAGGGCTCTGAACCCTGAGGACAAGCAGGGCTCTGTACACTGAGGATAAGCAGGGCTCTGTACACTCAGGACAAGCAGGGCTCTGTACACTGAGGACAAGCAGGGCTCTGTGCACTGAGGACACGCAGGGCTCTGTACACTGGGGAGAAGCAGGTGTGATAGCCTGGTGGGGGTATAGGGTAGTTGGGGTGTTGCGGTTCTTGAATTATTAAAGGCGCTGTTAACCCTTGTCACTCATGACGCCAGGGTGAGGGTTAAAACTCTGTAATGATGCTGGGCCTATCGCCACCCTGCCCAAGAGCGATAGGCGAGTGTAGAATAAATGAATTGTCCACAGCAGTGCAGAACTTAAAACTTGCAGGAACTATACTGAAGATTTTCTGTACATGCAGTAACGGTATCAGTCCAGATAACAGAGTCTATATAGACAGCACAGCAGTGACTGACAGTTGCTTAGGACCAGAAAGATCTCTTAAGATTTGGAGGATTGTATTTGCATAGATCCGCTGGATTTAGGGGTTGGATTAGGTCCAGAGATCTTGCGGAGATAGTGGGGAGTAGCAAGAACTATCCGTCTCTAGCACAGGCCTAGGCCGCAAGGCTTCGGCCTAGTAATTGTCTTGAAAGCTGCAGAGGTCCTACCTCGTCCAGAGTCATCAACCCAAGAGAGAAGAGGAGAGCGACAAAATGGCTGCAGCTCCCTTATATTGGCAGGGGCTGGCCGTTTTGGATTGGTCCATATCAGCTGTCACTCACCGTTACAATGGATTGTGGGTGATCACCTGACTAGAAACACCAAAGGTAACATAGTAACATAGTTCATAAGGTTGAAAAAAGACCAGATTCCATCAAGTTCAACCTATAACCCTAATAAGTCCCTATTGAGTTGAGTTGATCCAGAGGAAGGCAAAAAATCCTCATACTAGAGGAAAAAATTCCTTCCCGACTCCAAACATGGCATCAGAATAAATCCCTGGATCAACCTTCTGTCCCTATAAATCTAGTATACATAACCAGTAATGTTATTACTCTCCAAAAATGCATCCAGCCCCTTTTGAACTCTATTACAGAGTTCACCATGACCACCTCCTCCGGGAGAGAATTCCACAGTCTCACTGCTCTTACAGTAAAGAACCCCGTCTGTTCTGGTGTAGGAACCTTCTTTTCTCTAGACGTAGAGGATGCCCCTTTGTTATTGATACAGTCCTGGGTATAAATAGGTCATGGGAGAGATCTCTGTACTGTCCCCTGATATATTTATACATAGTTATTAGGTCTCCCCTAAGCCTTCTTTTTTCTAAACTAAATAACCCTAATTCTGATAATCTTTCTGGGTACTGTAGTCCTCCCATTCCCCGTATTACCCTGGTTGCCCGTCTTTGAACCCTTTCCAGCTCCACTATATCTTTCTTGTACACTGGTGCCCAGTACTGTACACAGTATTCTATATGTGGTCTGACTAGTGATTTGTACAGTGGTAGAATTATTTCCTTGTTGTCGGCATCTATGCCCCTATTGATGCACCCCATGATTTTATTAGCCTTGGCAGCAGCTGCCCGACACTGGTCACTACAGCTAAATTTACTGTTAACTAAGACTCCTAAGTCCTTTTCCATGTCAGTCGTCCCAAGTGTTCTACCATTTAATACATAATCCCAGCCCGGATTTTTCTTCCCCATGTGCATTACCTTACATTTATGAGTGTTGAACCTCATCTGCCACTTCCCAGCCCAAACCTCCAACCTATCCAGATACATTTGTAACAGGGCACTGTACTCTATAGAGTTTACCGCTTTACAGAGTTTAGTGTCATCTGCAAAGATTGCTACTTTACAATTCAACCCCTCTGCAAGGTCATTAATTAATATATTAAATAGGACAGGACCCAAGACGGACCCCTGTGGTACCCCACTAGTAACAGTCACCCAATCAGAATAAGTATCATTAATAACCACCCTCTGTTTCCTATCATTGAGCCAGTTACTTATTCACTTGCACACATTCTCCCCCAGCCCAAACCTTCTCATTTTATGCACCAATCTTTTATGTGGAACCGTATGAAATGCTTTGGAAAAATCCAGATATGCGACATCCAGCGATTGCCCCTGGTCCAGTCTGGAGCTCACCTCCTCATAGAAGCTGATCAGGTTAGTTTGACAGGATCGATCCCTGATAAATCCATGCTGATACGGGGTCATAGATTTATTTTTATCAAGATATTCCAAAATAGCATCTCTTAGGAAACCCTCAAACAATTTACATACAACCGAGGTTAAACTAACAGGTCTATAATTCCCAGGGTCACCTTTTTGACCCCTTCTTAAATATTGGCACCACATTTGCCATGTACCAGTCCTGGGGAACAGTCCCTGTCACTGTAGAGTCCCTGAATATTAAAAATAGGGGTCTGTCTATTACAATACTTAATTCCTTTAGAACACGGGGGTGAATGCCATCAGGACCTGGTGATTTGTCTATTTTGATTTTTTGTAGGCGGCATCATACTTCTTCCTGGTTTAGACAGGTGACCTGTACTAGGGAGTTTACCTTATCACACTGTATTTAGCAAACCATAGAGTTTTGAACCGTGTTACATGACCCGCAGGTCCTGCAACGCTATAACAAGTGAGTAACACCATATATATATTTACATAGATAGTATTTATAAATATCATGTTACTAAGAGGTGACTAGGGGTTAATTAGGGAAGCAAACCCCGACAGTCCTAGGGACTCTAACTTTGGGGACTAATAACTAAGGCACAGTATGAAATACGGTGTCCGGACACCACAAACCCCCTTACTTAAAACAAGTCGACCCCGGCGCCTGTCCCCTAAGGTAGAGGGACTAGGACAAGGACAAAATTATAAGCATTTTATATACATTCTGAAGACATGTTCTTTTAACCTGACTAGTATCATTACTAAACAGCTATGAAGCTTACTAGACATTATGAAGCTATCTAGACATTATGAAACTATCTAGACATTAGTTTCTAGCTCCTTATACATTTTTATAGCTCTCTATACATTTATGAGGCTAACTAGACATTAGTACAGCTCTCTATACCTTTAGTTTCAAGCTGACTAAACATTTTTGAAATCTCACCACATTTTCTTTTGTTTTGTCACTATGAGTCACCTGTTAGTACACAAAAAGGGTATATTGGCTTGCCTGAGGCTCTCTACCAATAAGGTTAGCTACTAGGGTCTATCGGCTACACGCTACTTACCCCTAGAACACAACAGTATAACCTTACCTAGGTTACCTTTAGAAATACGTGTTTAATTTTAAGCTCGCAAGAACATCTACTGGCCAGGTAGAGCATCTCACACACCTAATAAAGAGAAGAGAGAAGATTAGTGTACCTGTGAACAGTGGCAGCAGATTAACCCTTCCTGTGCTGACCGGACCAGAGGATCGTAGCATGTACTCATTGCGCAGTTTACACATTCTTGCTACGAATAAATTTTCGCCTCCCCCCTTACTTTTCGCGTGGCCCCCTTGTACTGTACACCATACGCACCGCTCTTATACACAGAAATGCGGTTTGCAGCACATGAATAAAGTCTGCTATATTGGGGGGAGTACAATTTTCACTAGTGGCAACAGCAGCAGGTGCACACCTGAATCCTGTTCGTCAGACGCCAAAAAGGCTTTGTGATAGCCTGGTGGGGGTATAGGGTAGTTGGGGTGTTGAGGTTCTTGAATTATAAAGGGCGCTGTTAACCCTTGTCACTCGTGACGCCAGGGTGAGGGTTAAAACTCTGTAATGATGCTGGGCCTATCGCCACCCTTCCCAAGAGCGATAGGTGAGTGTAGAATAAATGGATTGTCCATAGCAGTGCAGAACTTAAAACTTGCAAGAACTTTACTGAAGATTTTCTGTACATGCAGTAACGGTATCAGTCCAGATAACAGAGTCTATATAGACAGCACAGCAGTGACTGACAGTTGCTTAGGACCAGAAAGTTTTCTTAAGATTTGGAGGATTGTATTTGCATAGATCCGCTGGATTTAGGGGTTGGATTAGGGCCAGAGATCTTGCGGAGATAATGGGGAGTAACAAGAACTATCCGTCTCTAGCACAGGCCAAGGCCGCAAGGCTTCGGCCTAGTAATTGTCTTGAAAGCTGCAGAGGTCCTACTTCGTCCAGAGTCAGCAACCCAAGAGAGAAGAGGAGAGCGACAAAATGGCTGCAGCTCCCTTATATGGGCAGGGGCTGGCCGTTTTGGATTGGTCCATGTCAGCTGTCACTCACCATTACAATGGATTGTGGGTGATAACCTGACAAGAACAACCAAAGGTGCTTTAGCAAACCATAGAGTTTTGAACCGTGTCACATGACCCGCAGATCCTGCAACGCTACAACACGTGAGTAACACCATATACATATATTTACATAGATAGTATTTATAAATATCACGTTACTAAGGGGTGACTAGGGGTTAATTAGGGAAGCGAACCCCGACAGTCCTAGGGACTCTAACTTTAAGGACTAATAACTAAGGCACCGTATGAAATACGGTGCCGGGACACCACACAGGGCTCTGTAAACTGAGGACAAGCAGGGCTATGTGCACTGAGGACAAACAGGGCTCTGTGCACTGAGGACAAGCAGGGCTCTGTACACTGAGGACAAGGCGGGCTCTGTACAATGAGGACAAGGCGGGCTCTGTACACTGACGACAAGCAGGGCTCTGTCCACTGAGGACAAGCAGGGCTCTGTACACTGAGGAGAAGGAGGGCTATGTACACTGAGGACAAGCAGGGCTCTGTACACTGAGGACAAGCAGGGCTCTGTACACTAAAGACAAGCAGGGATCTGTACACTGGGGAAAATCTGGGCTCTGTACTGAGGACAAGCAGAGCTCTGTACACTGAGGACAAGCAGGACTCTGTACAGTGAGGACAAGCAGGGCTCTGTACACTGAGGAGAAGCAGGGCTCTGTACACTGAGGATAAGATGGGCTCTGTACACTGAGGTCAAGCAGGGCTCTGTACACTGAGGACAAGGAGGGCTCTGTACACTGAGGACAAGCAGGGCTCTGTACACTGAGGACAAGCAGGGATCTGTACACTGAGGACAAGCAGGGATCTGTACACTGAGGACAAGCAGGGCTCTGAACCCTGAGGACAAGCAGGGCTCTGTACACTGAGGATAAGCAGGGCTCTGTACACTCAGGACAAGCAGGGCTCTGTACACTGAGGACAAGCAGGGCTCTGTGCACTGAGGACAAGCAGGGCTCTGTATGCTGAGGAGAAGCAGGGCCCTGTGCGCTGAGGACAAGCAGGGCTCTGTACGCTGAGGACATGCAGGGCTCTGTGCGCTGAGGACAAGCAGGGTTCTGTGCACTGAGGACAAGCAGGGCTCCATACACTGAGGACAAGCAGGGCTCTGTGCACTGAGGACAAGCAGGGCTCTGTACACTGAGGACATTCAGGGCTCTGTACACTGAGGACAAGCAGGGCTCTGTACACTGAGGCTCTGTGACAAGTTATGTTCTCACACATCAGGATGATTGACAAGCCAGGAGCCTGCACAGAGCCCTCTTGTCCTGCCCTCATTTCTTGTATTTGGACTCCTTACATGCAATAGCTGCAGAGACAGCATTTTTTCACCCAAAAATATAAAAAAATTGTAACCAATGTATATTTCAAATGCATATATATATATATATATATATATATATATATATATACATATATATATATATATATATATATATATATATATATATATATAGTTATTATCTACATTGTATAAAAAGTTTTTGTTGATGACAGGTACACTTTAAAAGAAAAAAAAAAGTTAATTTGTTTAATCCCGAACAGCATGAAACAGGTGTAGGGAGTGGGTTTCCTGAACACTATGCTCAGCTACTTGGTATGGAGAGAGCTCGTCTCTTATGCCATCTCCACATGCCCTTACTTGCCCCATGATGGATATATCTGAGTTGATATATCAAAGTTGATCCCGGCTGCTCAGCAGGGCTGATCAGGACAACCGCTGTGTCCCGATCAGCTGAGGGGACATCAGGAGGGCCCTTACCTGCTTCTTCGCTGTGCGATCCATGATCTGATGCTCCAGCCAGCCATGGCAGGCTGGAGCAGCAGAGCACCAATAACACTCATCAATGCTATGCTATGGCATAGCATTAAACAGTATATGCAATCTGAAGATTGCATGTAATGGTCCCCTACAGGGACTATAAAATTGTGTAAATAAAAGTTTAAAATAAGTTAATTAAAGTGATTTAACCCCTTTCATAATAAAAGGTGGAATCACCCCCTTTTCTCATTAATAAATTTAAACTATGTAAAAATAAACAGAAACATATGTGGTATAGCTGCGTAAATTTTCGAACTATAAAAATGTAATGTTACATTAAAAAGTTCCTGTGTGCTGCATACCGAGTGTACCTGCCGCCATTGTCTCCAATGCGGCCAGGAAGTCCACGCCACGTGTCACATGACAAGGAGCCAGAAATTTGCATCATTTGCATAGTGCGCATATTGCGCATGCGCATAAAAATTCACCTTCTGCCCTTACATTTTTTTTAGAGCTTTAAAAAGCTCTTTATCTTACCTTTCTCCTTGCAATTTCCCAGCAGGAGAAAGTGGGTGTTTCCCAGCAGCCTGCTGGGGGACCACTTCCACCCTCACATCGTTGCAGCATTGTGATGAATAGAAGACCATAGCCTCTGTGCATGTTCAAATCTGTGTTGCTATCAAACCAAACTCAATGTATTAATTGTGGCAGGGAACAGAACAGAACCACCTAGTGGTCGTTTTTCATATAAAATTTTAAACATATTTATGTTGACAATTTTAAAAGCAAGTGAAAGGGAATGTGTCTGCTAATTACACAAATAACACTATATTAAAAGTTTTATTTGGTGATAGGTGCTCTTTAACCCCTAAAGGACTCAGGGTTTTTCCGTTTTTGCACTTTCGTTTTTTCCTCCTTACCTTTTAAAAATCATAACCCTTTCAATTTTCCACCTAAAAATCCATATTATGGCTTATTTTTTGCGTCGCCAATTCTACTTTGCAGTGACATTAGTCATTTTACTGAAAAATGCACGGCGAAACGGAAAAAAAAATCATTGTGCGACAAAATCGAAAAAAAACGCCATTTTGTAACTTTTGGGGGCTTCCGTTTCTACGCAGTGCATATTTCGGTAAAAATTACACCTTATCATTATTCTGTAAGTCCATACGGTTAAAATGATACCCTACTTATATAGGTTTGATTTTGTCGCACTTCTGGAAAAAATCCTAACTACATGCAGGAAAATTTATAAGTTTAAAAATGTCATCTTCTGACCCCTATAACTTTTTTATTTTTCCACGTACGGGGCGGTATGAGGACTCATTTTTTGCGCCGTGATCTGAAGTTTTTATTGGTATGATTTTTGTTTTGATCTGACATTTTGATCACTTTTTAGTCATTTTTTAATGTTATAAAAAGTTACCAAAATACGCTTTTTTGGACTTTGGAATTTTTTTGCGCGTATGCCATTGACCGTACGGCTTAATTAATGATATATTTTTATAGTTCGGACATTTACACACGCGGCGATACCACATATGTTTATTTTTATTTTTTTTTACACTGTTTTATTTTTTTTATGGGAAAAGGGGGGTGATTCAAACTTTTATTAGGGAAGGGGTTAAATGACCTTTATTAACACTTTTTTTTAACTTTTTTTTTTGCAGTGTTATAGGTCCCATAGGGACCTATAACACTGCACACACTGATCTCTCATCCTGATCACAGGCGTGTATTAACACGCCTGTGATCAGCATTATCGGCGCTTGACTGCTCCTGCCTGGATCTCAGGCACGGAGCAGTCATTCGCCGATCGGACACCGAGGAGGCAGGTAAGAGCCCTCCCGGTGTCCGATCAGCTGTTCGGGATGCCGCGATTTCACCGCGGCGGTCCCGAACAGCCCGACTGAGCAGCTGGGATACTTTCAGTTTCACTTTAGAAGCGGCGGTCAGCTTTGACCGCCGCTTCTAAAGGGTTAATACCGCACATCGCCGCGATCGGCGATGTCTGGTATTAGCCGCGGGTCCCGGCCGTTGATTAGCGCCGGGACCCACGCGATATGATACGGGATCGCGGCGCGATCCCGCTTCATATCGCGGGAGCCGGTGCAGGACGTAAATATACGTCCTGCGTCGTTAAGGGGTTAACCGTTACTTTAATACCAAAGTCCAGAATTGCATATTTTTGGTTATTTGTATAACCTAAAAAATGTATATACAGTGATCAAAAAGTCTCATAAAACAAAAATATTGATAAAAACTAAAAGAAACAATAAAAACTACAGATGACGGTGCAAAAAGTGAACCCTTACACATCCCGGAAAAACGGGAAAATAAAAGGGGTCAGAAGAGGACAATTTTAAACATACAGTGATCCCTCGACCTATGATGGCCCTGATGGAATTGGGTAGAAGAGACTCCATTTTGTCTTCTAGAGACTCCATATTCTCGGTCTAAGTGACTGCATTCTATCATTTTTGTCTTTTCAACATAATTCTTGAATTTATGGACAAGAAACTTGGTGTCTTATCTTCAAGGACGCAGGATGCAGAACTTTTATCTTTTTCTACCACAGATGTGTCCTTGAAACAATGGTTCATTATATTTCAGCTTAAGCTATGTATCTTTGTATCCAAGTTTCTGCTGACTATGCAAATGATTTATAGTTTCCTGTGTAAAGTTTATTGCGCATGGCATATTGAAAATCAAGTATATAAGAAAATACACTTGAGAAGAGGGTCAGACTTGTACTGCCCTAGGCTTAGAGACAGCACTTGTGTCTATGTCTTGATTTGAGTGGCAGGGTGGCATTGGGAGGAAGGTAGGGTGACTGCAGCCCCTTACAAGCCTTCCACGCACTAATTGGGAATCCTCCGACAGAAGACGTCTCGACCTTTGGGGTCGAACCTAACAGCCCCGACATACAATAATTTCAACATGCGATGGCCTCTCAGAGGCCATCGCATGTTGAAGGCAGCATCAACATACGATGCTTTTGTAGGTCGGGGCCATCACATAAACGGCTATCCGGCAGCGAATAGCCATTTTTGGTGCCCCGTGTGGTCCTCTGACGATCACTTACCTGTCCTCGGGGCTCCCTCGCGTCCTCTTCAGGAACCCCTGCATTGTCGGCGCTCTCCATTGACGTGATCACGTCGCTGCACACGCGTCCCGTCATCTAATAGGAACGGCGTGCGTAGCGACGTGATGGCGGTGACGGAGAGCGCGGATGCTGGGGAAGCAGAGGCCTTGCCGGAGTGTCGGGGACAGCTCGGGGACACGGCGACAGCGATGGACGGCGACATCCCGGGCAACGGTGACAAGCGGTGACGCTCCGGAGCGGCGGGGACAGGTGAGTACAACTTCCTATACCAGTGGTCTTCAACCTGCGGATCTCCAGATGTTGCAAAACTACAACACCCAGCATGCCTGGGTGTTGTAGTTTTGCAACATCTGGAGGTCTGCAGGTTGTAGACCACTGTCCTATACTTTACATTGCACGGATCCCTCAACATGCGATGGTTTCAACAAACGATGGTCTGTTTGGAACGGATTACCATCGCATGTTGAGGGACCACTGTACTAATTTTTGTTAAAAGTTATAATTTTTTTAAAAGAAGTAAAACAAAATATATAGTTGGAACTATATTAGTTGGATATCATTTTAATTCTATGGACCTAAATAATAAATATAAGGTGTCATTTTTACTAAAAAGTGCACTGCACGGAATTGAAAACCCCCAAAATCTATTTTTTTTTCAATTTTGCCTCACAAATATATATATTTTTTGTTTTGCCATAGATTTTGTGGTGTAATTATTGATTTCATTACAAAGTAAAATTGGTGGTGCAAAAAAACAAGCCCTCATATGGTCTGTAGGGGGAAAAGGGGAGAAGGAAAAAACAAAACTGCAAAAATGAATAATGGTCCAGTCCTTTAGGGGTTAAAGAGTTAAGGAGGGGAACTTCCTCACATATAGATATATTCCACAAATATCTTACAATGTATGTTTAGTAATTGCTCTCTAAGCTTTAAGTTTCAAATAATTGATTTCTATGTTTCTCTATAGTCCATATTGAATTTGTAACAGAATAAATTATAATAAAGTCAGTTGCTAAGGCAGAACAATATGTGTGTTGCTATATAAAATATCAATGTATCAGTATTTCGCACATAAAACACGAAAATATTGATATTTGTATTATATGACATACATCATAAAGTGCCTCTAAAAGAAGGAATGGTAATTTCAGCATGAATAAAAGAATAAATAGGAGACTGTAAGGCTAAAATGTGCGTCATAAGCATTATCAGGATCTGAATGAAGTGATGGGGATTAAGGGTGCTGAGAATGTGTCCTTAAAGGGGTACTCCCCTAGAAATCATTTTTTTTTTAGATCAACTGGTGCCAGAATGTTAAACAGATTTGTAAACTACTTCTATTAAAAAATGTTAATCCTTCCAGTGTGCAAGAAGAATAAAGAAAACGCACTCACCATCCCAGGGACATCAGATGACAGCTTTATTGTAAGGAACTGAAGACATCAGAGTATGATGAACATACAGCGTTCCTGAGCAGCAAGAAGTCAGGTGTCCGGTGTGGAGCACAGGTGAGGGGCGTGGGTGCTGGGGCGACTAACTCGTTTCACGTCATTGCTGTCATCTGATGTCCCTGGGATGGTGAGTGCGTTTTCTTTATTGTTCTTGCACACAGTTTCGCCTTAGTGACTTTGTTTTTCGCACCCCATACATCGGGACTCAGTCAGTGTACAGTTATCCTAGCAGACCGTGGTCTTCTGTTTGTCCCAGTGGTGCCGCCTTTCCTGTGGTTCCAGTGTATACGTTAATCCTTCTAGTACTTATCATCTGCTGTATGCTCCACAGGAAGGTCTTTTCTTTTTGAAATTCCTTTCTGTCTAACCACAGTGCTCTCTGCTGACACCTCTGTCCATTTTAGAAACTGTCTAGAGCAGGATAGGTTTGCTATGGGGATTTGCTCCTACTCTGGACAGTTCCTAAAATGGACAGAGGTGTCAACAGAGAGCACTGTGGTCAGACAGAAAGGAAATTCCAAAAGAAAATAACTTCCTCTGGAACATACAGCAGCTGATAAGTACTGGAAGGGTTAAGATTTTTAAATAGAAGTAATTTACACATCTGTTTAACTTGTTGGGGATGGAGGGCGTATGGATACGCCCTCGCATCCCGTCACTTAAGGACGGAGGGTGTACCTGTACGCCTTCTGCATTTCCGATCACCGGCGATTTGCGGCGAATCCACAATAGGCTGGGCAGAACGGGGAAACCGACAGGGACCGGCGCCAAAGGTCCACTTACTTATCATCGGCGGCGGCAGCGGGCGACGATCGGCAGCAGAAGCGGGCGACGATCGACGGCGGCAGAGGATGGCAATGCGGCTCCCTGGATCCTACGGAAGCCGGTGAGTTGCCTAGCAACATCTGGAGGACTACAGTCTGAGACCACTATACAGTGGTCTCTAAACTGTAGCCCTCCAGATGTTACAAAACTACAACTCCCAGCATGCCTATACAGCTGTTTGCTGTTTGGGCATGCTGGGATTTGTAGTTTTGCAACAGCTGGAGATCACTGTGCAGTGGTCTCTAAACTGTGGCCCTCCAGATCTTTCAAAACAACAACTCCCAGCATGAACTTACAGCAGTTTTCTGTCTGGGCATGCTGGGATTTTTAGTTTTGCAACATCTAGAGGGCCACAGTTTGGAGATCACTGTGCAGTGGTTTCTAAACTGTGGCCCTTCAGATCTTGCAAAACTACAACTCCCAGCTTGCCCAAACAGCTGTCTCGGTATGCTGGGAGTTGTAGTTGCATACCTCCAGCTGTTGCATAACTACATCTTTTGCAACAGCTGGAGGCACACTGGTTGGAAAATACTGAATAAGGTAACAGAACCTAACTGAAGGTTTTCCAACCAGTGTGCTTCCAGCTGTTGCAAAAGTACAACTTTCTCACTTCGGAGCCCTGTCGTATTTCAAGGAAACAGTTTAGGGCCACACATGGGGTATTTCTGTACTCGGGATAAATTGCACTACAAATTTAGGGGGGCTTTTTCTCCTTTTACCCCTTATGAAAAAGAAAATTTGGGGGCTACACCAGCCTGTTAGTGTAAATTTTTTTTTACATTTTACACTGACATGCTGGCATTGCCCCATACTTTTTATTTTCACAAGAGGATAAAAGGAAAAAAAAGACCCCCAAAATTTGTAACTCAATTTCTCCTGAGTACGGAAATACCCCATATGTGGGCATTAAATGCTCTGTGGACGCACAACAAGGCTCAGAAGTGAGAGCGCACTATGCACAGTTGAGAACTAAATTGGTGATTTGCACAGGGGTGGCTGATTTTACAGCGGTTCTGACATAAACGCAAAAAAATAAATACCATTGTGTGACCCCATTTTGGAAACTACACCCCTCACGGAACATAACAAGGGGTGTAGTGAGCCTTAACACCCCACAGGTGTTGGATGGGAAAATGAAGAAAAACATTTTTTTTCACTAAAATACTGGTATTACCCTAAATTTTTCATTTTCACAAGGGAAAATAGGAAAAAAGCCCCCCCCCAAAAAAAAAAAATTGTAACCCCATTTCTTCTGAGTAAGAACATAACCCATATGTGAATGTAAAGTGCTCTGTGGGTGCACTACAATGCTCAGAAGAGAAGGAGTGCCATTGGGTTTTTAGAGAGAAAATTTGTCCGGAATTAAAGGCCACATGTGTTTACAAAGCCCCCATAGTGCCAAAACTATGGACCCCACTCACATGTGACCCCATTTTGGAAACGACACCCTTCACGGAATGTAATAAGGGATACAGTGAGCATTTACGCCCCAAAGGTGTCTGATAGATTTTTGGAACAGTGGTCCGTGAAAATGAAAAATGCATTTTACGTCCTAACATGGAGTATTTCCATACTCAGAAGAGATGGGTTTGTGGGGCATTTTCTCCCATTACCCTTTGTAAAAATGGTAAATTTGGGGAAAAAACTGCACTTTAGTGAAAAAAAAATTTTGTTTACACATCTTTAACGAAAAGTTGTCAAACACCTGTGGGGTGTTAAGGCTCACTGGACCCCTTACACGTAGGAGAAGACTGAGATAATGCAGACACGGATGCAACCTCACATTTCAGCTTTAATCCTAGACTTGGATGAATACAACATGCAGGACAGATGCTCAGGGAGCAATGAAGGAACAGGTGAGGCGGGGGGCGTGATGGAGGGCGGCAAACGGTTTCACGCACTGAGGCACTCCCTCTGGCCCGTACGGAGCACCCACGCACTGAAGCACTTCCTCTGGCCCGTACGCAGCACCCACGCATGCTCCAGGGAATGATTGTAACGGGGTGCTGCGTGCAAGATCACGGGGGTCCCCAGCGGCGGGACCCCCGTGATCAGGCATCTTATCTCCTTTGGATAGGGGATAAGATGTCTTAGTGCCGGAGTACCCCGTTAAGGTGAAAATGGGCTGAGTCCTTAAAGGGTTAAGATTTTTAAATAGAGGTAATTTACAAATCAGTTTAACTTTCTGGCACCAGTTAATTTAAAAAATAAATCTTTTCCACTGGAGTACCCCTTTAAGCATTTAGAAATCAAATAAGATAGATTTAAAAGAGTTGGGACTGCCTACTAATAGTCTCATTGTCCATACAAGTGAGTGAGAGTAATCCCTGTACTGTGGAAGGCGGAAGCCAAGTTGTAATCAGTGGTGCTCAGTTGAAGTAGTACATGAAGTATAATAAGGTAATCCAAATCATGAAAAGAATCATAAAGAATCATGAGAATCATGAAAAGAGCAGCGACACCATCTTAGTTAAATCTAATGTTTCTTTATAAAAGGCACAGTTGTAGTATATAGACGCAGAATGCAGAGAACAAATGGGCTACAACCTTTTCCCAGGTAAATTCTGTTTCTACTGGCCTATTTTGATGCCGGAGTCAAAGTTTTATTGAACATATATGCAAGAGAAGACTTGGAGCGAAACATTGGGTAGTTGGAGCACGCACATTCATTCCTCTCCACGGTGATAATGATGTTTGTTATTTGGTGATGCATACCCTATTGTTAACCTTAGTTATGCCGACCCTGTAGTATATATGCCTTATGCACTTTTCCACTTTACCTGTTATCCTATGTTCTGTGACCACTATGACGGATATCTATTATGCTTATTTGCACTATTAGGTTGTATGATGTGCGTAGCCCCCACTTGTCAGTTGGTTCCACCGGTTGCTAATACTCTATTTTTAAACTTTTTACATTGTTTTTAAATGTACGTCTTCTCTTGCATATCTGTTCAATAAAATGTATACCTTTTGTGGTGTCCCGCCAGTACCGTACCTTGTACCGTACCTTGTGTGCCAAAAGAGTCCCCAAAGTCAGAGTTCCTGTGTATCGGTAGGATCCTCCTAGTGGGATAACCCCTTGTCACCTCTTCCTTCTTTAATTTTATATGTTTGATGTGTATAAAATGAATATAATTTATAGATATGTATAGTACTTCCAGGACCTTAGGTCACATGATTACTAAGCCTGCTGTTAGGTTAAGCTTAGGGACCTTCCAGGTCACGTGAGTGAGTCACATGATGTACCACAATGCTTTGTGAAGGGACTGGCAGTTGGTGGAACCAATAAGCTATGAGCATGCCCCCTTGCCTTATAAGGACGCTGTTACCCAATCATCGCTCTCTTGGGTTCCTGACTATCAGAGCGAGAGGAGTTCCGTGTATATCTGCAAGACAAATCTATGCCTGAAGCCTGCTAATTTCAGCCGAATACAAAACCGTGAGTTCAACTAAACTCAATCCTAAATCTACGTGACTACTGAACCTAAACTAAACCCTAAATTCAGTGGAACAGCGTAAAGCAAGCCTCAGAGCTTATATTCCCTACAAGGTCACAACCAACTGTGAGGAACCTAAAGTCCGGTCCTCTGTATAGACTGTAACTACTGTTAACCTGCATGAGAAGTTGCAGTAAAGTTGTTTTCCAGTTTACTAAACCTCCGGTTGTGGACAATCCTTGATTACTCCCTATCGTTACTGTGACGGGTGGCAGTAGGATATATACATATAGAGGAAGAACCACACCCTGGCGTCACGACAGTTAAGGGTTAATCCAGCACCATTTCATCACTGCACAGCTACACCCTACCTACCCGACATCCCCACAAGCTTACCACACTTTGATCGCTATACACTTGTTCTTATGGTTTTTGTGTAGATTCCTTATTGCGTAGATCTATCACATAAGGGACCTATGGTTAAAATTTCACAGTCAAAGTTGGCAGCAACGTCAAAATGGCAGTTATAAACATTGTTCGTGGTGCAGTGGGACAGATCTCCTCACCATGAAACAATCACAGCCAGGAGATCCGTTGTTCCGGTGGCCAGAGTGCTTTTTTCCCTAGGCCTTCGTGGCTGCTGGGACTCTCCATCAGGAGATGCATACACTCGATGTCTGTGTATGTATACCTTGAGATTGTAATATAAATGAAGCCTTTTTAGTGTTTTGAAATTGTGTTGAATATGTTTCATAAAAAAAACTGGAATCTTGAAATGTTACCATCATTATAAATAACTTTTGACATATCGAACAGACATTTCAAAAGTTGCTGACCGCACTTGATGTCACTCCTAAGATCTTTTGCCATCATGTGGTATTAGCTGGGGAGCAGAGCATTATTGTGCTCCCCAACAAGCTGTGAGATCCATCCATTTCTCTACATAGTCCGGAGGTAATAGGCCCAGCCTGCAGATTACTGTAAAAGGCCTGTCATCTTTGTTCAGAGGAATAATGTTAGAAGCAGAGCATAAGTCCTGTAAAAGCGTGTTACACTGCAATACAGAAGTAATGCACTGTTACTGCTCCTGGGCGGCATAAAAAAAAGTGTAACAACTCTTCTAAAAATAAACAAAAAATAAACATTAATATTAATCCTATTGCCATTTATCATGTAAAAAAAAAAACTAAACAAATAATTAACATAATTCAAGTTGCTGAACCCAGATGTTATTTGAGAAAAAAAAAAAAAACAATGCCAAGGTCACCTCACCAGCCACAAAATAATGGAAGAAAAAGTGCCTAAAAATGCCTATGAAAAGTAGAGCTCACCCTGCAGAAAGAAAGCCCTGCTGAAACAAAGCTCCATCTATGGAAACATTTTAGACAAGAGATGTGTGTCAGAATTGACAAGGCAATTTTTTCTTTTTAAAAGTAAGGCTAGGTTCACACATTCTAAAATGAATAGCAAAAGAGATCAGTAAAATAGGAAAAAAAATATGTTGGTATTTTTAATCTAATAATGTTCTAATAATCTAATAATGAGTCTATAGAAACTCAGAGCACACACTGTTTAAAAAAAAGTGTCTGTAGTCCCAAAGTTGGAATTGCGAGTGTTTTTTTTTTTTATAAACAGTGTGTGCTCTGACAGCTTCTTTTTATAGACTTCTATTATTCACATTTTAAGATTAAAAATACAGGTGAACTTCAGTCCATAGCTGACCCAGCAAATGTGTAGATAAAGTGTACTCAGAGTCTAGCCTCATGTCAGATAAACAGGTATTGTACACATTTTGCCGTGATCAGACAATAATATTAAAGTTCCTTTGGACATGATGTGAAATATACTGTAGAATCCCTTTATAGTGTCAAAACCAATGTCACATTACAAGAAGTCAGGTGAATAGTTTGGTTATATTGTACTGTAGATGCAGAGCTTTGACAGTTTATTGCATTTGCTTGTGCTACATCTGTTTTCCTAGAATGATAGTAATGGAGCATCTGTCTGGTCGATGATTTGATCATTATTTGATCAGAGAGAATATTAAACTTGGAAAAAAAATCAAAGTTAATTAATGTCACGGTTCATGCTGATCTGTGCTTGTTATACGTCATGACTCTTCCCCTTAACATCCTCTGATGTTCCTGAGAATAAAAATTTACAAAAAATATTCCATAATTTTTTTTAAATAAATGATACACGTTAAAAAATTTGTGAATACAATCTATCTATCTTTTTCTCACATCTATCTCACATTCATCACATATCTATCTATCTATCTATCTATCTCATATCTATCTATCTCATATCTATACAGACAAAGAATAAGTCAGCCAGCACTTTAGTTGATACCAAACTATTATATGGACCTGGCCTACAGGTGCACGCTACTAGGCTAAATATACAGCCAGGTCCATATAATAGTTTGGTATCAACTAAAGTGCTGGCTGACTTATTCTTTGTCTGTATTGCACATACGGGGGAGTGGCTACCTCCATGTTGGCCTTGCACCCCACCCACCTCTATCAGGTGTGTATATAAGGTGTCTTGGATGTTCCAGATCCTGCCATGCTTACTGAACTGTTCACACAGAGGCATATTCACAGTGTAGGGTCCGTCCCAATGAGGCCACCTTATCGCGGTGGGACGGTCCAAGCTATTTGACCGCCGGCGGAGACAAATGTGCGTGCTAAGTGCCTCACTATTTCATAGTTTCACATTTGCATCTATTACACCATAGCTGTATAGCTCTCCATGTTTTAACTGCATATTCATGTTTCACCTATATCCTTGTGCTGGCAGTGTGCTGCTGCATTCTTCTGTTGCTGTATCTCATATCTATCACATATCTATCTATCTATCTATCTATCTATATCTATCTATCTATCTATCTATCTACCCATCTCATATCTATCTCACATCCATCTATCCATCTCATATCTATCTCATATCTATCTATCTATCTAGCAGAAAAAAATCTTGTCCACAGCACCAATTCCAAAAAAGTGTAGGTTTTATTCCATAACAGGTGTCAATACAACAGCGACGTTTCAGTCAGCTCAACCTGACCTTTCTCAAACAGTATCTCCATACTGTTAACCACATTTATATAAGGGTATCAATCACACCAGATACCAAATAGAATAAACAAGAATTAGTGAATCAAGTGCATAATAGTGCATAAACAAAGTGCATATAAAATATTCAATCACAGAAAAATTAGTAAAACAATATATCAAAATTGTATACATAATTGTTAAAACACACACATCATACAGTGCAAAAAATATAAAGATAAATGCTTAATAGCATTTAATTTAATCAAGTGATACACATGTGTAGGAAATGATAAAGATTAAAAAGGTGGGGGGAATAAACACTCACCGGATGACCTCATACTCAGCGCCATTACAGTAGCAAACGTGGGGTAATGCAGACTGCGCCTGCGTCACCTGTTCACTGAGTGCTTGTCCATGTCTACGTAACTCAACCAATCTATTGCAGGCATTGTGGTTCCCACGGAGACGGACGCAGCGTCACTACACACATGCGCACATCCCCATGAGTTTGACAGCGCCATCTTGAAAAAGGGAATGAAGCCTCCATAATACATATAGATAAACTAGTAGAATAAAATAAAAGAACTTTAATTTTCAATCCAATTTGTCCCTGTTTAGGATATTCACAGTAGTGAGGATGCATCCCAGTCCCCCATTCATAGAGATCACTCGCTCTTTTACAGGCTGCCAGCACAATCAATGCATCACCTAACCCCGGGAGACGGAGCCAAGTGCCACATAGTGTGCACGCAGTCATGTACCCCCAGCACATAAGTGCGAGGGGACATGTATGCAGCAACATATATCGCTGGCAGCCCTAGGACCCTCTCGGTCCATCAGTCACATTCAGAGACTCACTCCCAGGGACATAAAGGGGCAACAACTACTGAATAATAGAGCAACTTTAAAAAAAAAAAATTTAAAAAAATTAAATAAAAAAAATAAGAAATTAAATAAAAATACTACTGAAAAAAATATATAAAAGAACAAAAAAAGAAATTTTTTATGAAATAAAATCAGAAATCAAAGCAAAAAAATAGTGCAAAAAAAAAAATAAATAAACAAAATTCACAAAGTAAATATTCTTACGAGGCCTCATCCCCTTCGTTACGTTAATTGGACATGCAAACAACTCATGAACACATAAACAGTAGCATACAAAAAAATTTTTTTATTTATTATAATAATTATTATACAAATATACAAATCATCAGATGAGTGTTCAAAGCTTCCCCAGGTCCACCTAAAAAAACAAAAGAAGGTCAGATTAGTATAACTTCATCATGTATAGTGATAACACAAAAAGATATAGCATTACCAAACTTCAATATCCCGAAATCCATATATTAGAAAGTTATTGGGCAACCACTCTGTGGGGGGGGGGGGGGGGGGGGGGGTCTTAAACTCCACATTCAGGCCCCCTGGTTTCAATGAGCCAAGTTTAAAGATCCATTTCAACTCTAATTTTTTTTAAAAGGCTTGTCTATCCCCACCTCGTTTGAGTGGAGGGACATGATCGACTATAAGAAATTTTAACTCCTTCTCTGTGTGTCCAAAAGTCGCAAAATGACTTGATATCAGCAAATCTAACTTTTTTGGCGTATTGTGTACCTATGTTGGCTTAAACGTGTCTTCAGGTCCCGTGTGGTCTCCCATACATACAGGAGGCCACATGGGAACTATCTATCTATCTCATAGCTAGCAATCTCATATCTATCTATCTATCTATCTCATATCTACTGTATCTATCTCATATCTCTCTATATATCTAGTAAAAAGAAACGGGCAGCACTACGGTGTGCAGGATGGTGCTCGCTGGTTGACTCGGTCCCAAGTCCCAGGTAAATATCAAAGGAAGGCAGCGGCACTCACGGAATGCAGGTGAATAGTGTGTGGCTTTATTCACAAAGCATCAAGAAATTGCGACGTTTCAGCCTTATCACAAGGCCTTTGTCAAGCAATGGTAAGTACACAGTGCTGAGTATATATACATATCAGGTGTGATACAATTAGTGACATAATCAATGACGTAGTATGTTTACAAAATAAACAGCAAGCCACATGTGCGTTATGATCATAGGCGTGCGGGGACAAATACAAACACTACATATACATTAGGTATCCGGCGCCCATAAACTCAATCAAATAGTGCAAAACAAATAAAATTGCTGTACATAAAGAGTCCAAACAATAAGTGCTATTGAGCAAGGTTGGTGTACCTTCCGGTGGGGAGGAGGAGTCCCGGCACATGCGTCACACGCCGGAGCCTGTGGAAACACTGTATGGAGTACGGTGCAGACAGCGTTCGCACCATTTCCGGTGCAGGGCAGAGGATGACGTGGATAAACAATAGCACATGGATCTCCGTGCGCATGCGTCTTGTTAGTTCGGTGGAGAGTGCGCCATCTTGGGTCCTGGCAACCCCATACTTCCGATCCTGCATGAGCTTTTGTACTGCCTAACGCTAGTTATACTAGCACATCGTGGGGGTGGGGAAGCACCCATGTAAAGGGGCGGTTGCCCTGGTGGTTGCCCATCTGGGTGACAGTGTATCGGTCCGCTCACTGTTTCTGGGTCTTCCGGGCATCCACCTGACCATCTTTGTGTTCGGCTATACATTTGCTCGTATCTGTGGTAATGGGGTGTTCGGTACCCAGATGTGTAGACCATGGTAAAATGTGAGTCGTAGCTATACCCAACAGTGTTCCCCATGTCCAGCGTGTTCCACATGTGTCGCTCTCCACCTCCTCCTAGGGAAAGGCAAAAAAAAGGGTGAATACACACATAGTAGTAATAAAAAAGTACTTCAACCTACACCTATGACGATGGGGGTATTCCCTAACATACAATACATTGGAGACATATATGATCAGGGGTTACAAATTTTGTGACTAATTTTATATTCAGTATTGAGACCTGCTGGTTTCAAAGTGTTCAAAGTATAAATCCATCTAAGTTCCCTTCTTTTTAGTAGACTCACACGGTCACCACCTTTCTTGAGGGGCGGTATGTGGTCAATTAACATGAACCGTAAATCTTTTTCAGTATGTCCTAAGTCATCAAAATGTTTCGCGACCGGGAGATCTTGTCGTTTTCTACTGATCGTGTACCTGTGATGATTAATTCTGGTCTTAAAAATCCCAAGTGGTCTCCCCTATATAGAGTAATCTGCAGGGACACCAAAGAACATAAATTATGTAGCGGGAGTTACAGGTTAAATAGTGTTTGATTGGGAATTCCTGACCAGTAGTGGGATGAATGAATTTTTTACCCTTGTGCATTAAGGGGCAATTAATACATGATCTACATGGGAACGAGCCAGGATTTGCACTGGTGATAAAGCCCTGGGTAGGGCCCCGTGGTGATACGTCCGCTTTTACCAGGCGATCTCTAAGGTTGCCTGGTCTGCCGTATGACATAAGGGGCGGGGTCTTAAATTCGGTGACCTTCTCATAGCCGTCTCGCAGGATGTGCCAGTGTTTCCTAAATATACCTGCCACTCTCCCCGAGACGCTTGAAAAGGTGGAGACAAAAGCGATGCGAGGGAGTACATCTCTCTGATGGGAGGTATCAACCATATTGGGGTCCGAGTGTAAAATTTTGTTCTTGCATTGGTCTATTAACTTATGAGGATAACCACGTTCAGCAAAGCTGGACGCCATCTTGTCAAGAGCTGGCCCCAACCTGTATTTGGAGGTGATTATCCTCTTCGCTCTCAGCATTTGACTGGTGGGTAATGAATTGAGCATGTGTCTAGGATGTTGGCTGTCGTACCTCAAAATTGAGTTACTGTCTGTCGGTTTCACGTACAGATCAGTAACTAGACAGAAACCATCAATGCTCACAAGTGTGTCGAGAAATTGGACCGATGTGAGTGAACTGGTTAGTGTGAATTTGATGTTGCAATGAATGGTATTCAAAAATGTATGGAAATCTTGAAGTTGGGTGTCGGTACCGGACCAGACGAGGAAGATGTCGTCAATGTATCTCCACCACCCCAGCACATGGCTGAAGTGGTGGGACACAGAGACGACATCTTCCTCTAGACGGGCGACGAACACATTTGCATACGTTGGTGCGACGTTGGTCCCCATCGCGGTCCCAATGCATTGTATATAGAATTGTTCATTGAACCTAAAGTAGTTCCTGGTTAGGACCACCCCCAATAGGTCAATGAGCAAGTCTACCTGATCGCTGGAAAAATCCAGGTTGATGGCGTGTTTCACAGCATCCATTCCTCCGTCGTGGGGAATGGATGTGTACAGACTTACGATATCAAGTGTTGCCAAAATGGCGCCCTCTGGTACAAATGCACTCTTGATTTTATCAAGGAAATCTGGGGTGTCACGTATGTAGGACTTGGCTCTGGTGGCATATGGACGTAGGACCTTATCAAGAAAAATTGATATATGGCTCGTTATGGACTCCCGCCCGGACACTATGGGGCGTCCGGGGGGATCCATAAGAGACTTGTGAATCTTGGGTAATGTGTATAGATATGGAGTAATGGGGTTTTTTACAACCAAAAAATCAAAAAGTGCTTTGTCGATAAGGCCCGCTTCCAAAGCCGGGAGTAAAATCCCCTTTGATATCTCTCTCAATATCCCATTTTGGATCATGATTTACCTTTTTATAGGTGTCTGTATCATCTAACTGTCTATTTATCTCAGCGATGTACTTGGACCTGTCCATCACCACAACAGCTCCGCCTTTATCTGCGGGCTTGATGACTAAGTTGTGGTTCTGGACAAGCCCAAGCATCGCCGAGATCTGGAGGTGGACGGAGACACAAACGACGCTATCAAAACAAGGGGACAACGTACTCAGAAAGGGACTCAACCAAAGATCTCATTCAAAAAAACAAGAAATTAGTGGTAAATATATCTTCCACTTCTTTATCAGTGCCACAATTAGATCTTCTTGCTAAAGGTCTCAATTACTGTCCTGCCTCGAAACCAGATTGGTTCCAATTGGAGTTGGACCTCCTCCAGTTTTTCAGGAAGCTAAGGCTACGTGCCTGGTTTTCTGGGGGACAAGGGAGGGGTCCACCTCCAATTGTTGAACATAATCCACAATGCTTTAACTTAAAAGATTTGGATATTCATGTACCTAGTGATTTCCCCCCAGTTGTACATTCTCCTATTCTAGACACTTTTTTCACGTTGGTAAAGAAAGATGTTGAGCATTTGAAAAATGATTTGTCTCAGTACTTACATCCTAATTTATCTAAAGATGAGATCTTGGCGATGCTTGGGCTTGTCCAGAACCACAACTTAGTCATCAAGCCCGCAGATAAAGGCGGAACTGTTGTGGTGATGGACAGGTCCAAGTACATCGCTGAGATAAATAGACAGTTAGATGATACAGACACCTATAAAAAGGTAAATCATGATCCAAAATGGGATATTGAGAGAGATATCAAAGGGATTTTACTCCCGGCTTTGGAAGCGGGCCTTATCGACAAAGCACTTTTTGATTTTTTGGTTGTAAAAAACCCCATTACTCCATATCTATACACATTACCCAAGATTCACAAGTCTCTTATGGATCCCCCCGGACGCCCCATAGTGTCCGGGCGGGAGTCCATAACGAGCCATATATCAATTTTTCTTGATAAGGTCCTACGTCCATATGCCACCAGAGCCAAGTCCTACATACGTGACACCCCAGATTTCCTTGATAAAATCAAGAGTGTATTTGTACCAGAGGGCGCCATTTTGGCAACACTTGATATCGTAAGTCTGTACACATCCATTCCCTACGACGGAGGAATGGATGCTGTGAAACACGCCATCAACCCGGATTTTTCCAGCGATCAGGTAGACTTGCTCATTGACCTATTGGGGGTGGTACTAACCAGGAACTACTTTAGGTTCAATGAACAATTCTATATACAATGCATTGGGACCGCGTTGGGGACGAACGTCGCACCAACGTATGCAAATGTGTTCGTCGCCCGTCTAGAGGAAGATGTCGTCTCTGTGTCCCACCACTTCAGCCATGTGCTGGGGTGGTGGAGATACATTGACGACATCTTCCTCGTCTGGTCCGGTACCGACACCCAACTTCAAGATTTCCATACATTTTTGAATACCATTCATTCCAACATCAAATTCACACTAACCAGTTCACTCACATCGGTCCAATTTCTCGACACACTTGTGAGCATTGATGGTTTCTGTCTAGTTACTGATCTGTACGTGAAACCGACAGACAGTAACTCAATTTTGAGGTACGACAGCCAACATCCTAGACACATGCTCAATTCATTACCCACCAGTCAAATGCTGAGAGCGAAGAGGATAATCACCTCCAAAGACAGGTTGGGGCCAGCTCTTGACAAGATGGCGTCCAGCTTTGCTGAACGTGGTTATCCTCATAAGTTAATAGACCAATGCAAGAATAAAATTTTACACTCGGACCCCAATATGGTTGATACCTCCCATCAGAGAGATGTATTCCCTCGCATCGCTTTTGTCTCCACCTTTTCAGGCTTCTCGGGGAGAGTGGCAGGTATATTTAGGAAACACTGGCACATCCTGCGAGACGGCTATGAGAAGGTCACCGAATTTAAGACCCCGCCCCTTATGTCATACCGCAGACCAGGCAACCTTAGAGATCGCCTGGTAAAAGCAGACGTATCACCACGGGGGCCTACCCAGGGCTTTATCACCAGTGCAAATCCTGGCTCGTTCCCATGTAGATCATGTATTAATTGCCCCTTAATGCCCAAGGGTAAAAAATTCATTCATCCCACTACTGGTCAGGAATTCCCAATCAAACACTATTTAACCTGTAACTCCAGCTACATAGTTTACGTTCTTTGGTGTCCCTGCAGATTACTCTATATAGGGGAGACCACTTGGGATTTTAAGACCAGAATTAATCATCACAGGTACACGATCAGAAGAAAACGACAAGATCTCCCGGTCGCGAAACATTTTGATGACTTAGGACATACTGAAAAAGATTTACGGTTCATGTTAATTGACCACATACCGCCCCTCAAGAAAGGTGGTGACCGTGTGAGTCTACTAAAAAGAAGGGAACTTAGATGGATTTATACTTTGAACACTTTGAAACCAGCAGGTCTCAATACTGAATATAAAATTAGTCACAAAATTTGTAACCCCTGATCATATATGTCTCCAATGTATTGTATGTTAGGGAATACCCCCATCGTCATAGGTGTAGGTTGAAGTACTTTTTTATTACTACTATGTGTGTATTCACCCTTTTTTTTTGCCTTTCCCTAGGAGGAGGTGGAGAGCGACACATGTGGAACACGCTGGACATGGAGAACACTGTTGGGTATAGCTACGACTCACATTTTACCATGGTCTACACATCTGGGTACCGAACACCCCATTACCACAGATACGAGCAAATGTACAGCCGAACACAAAGATGGTCAGGTGGATGCCCGGAAGACCCAGAAACAGTGAGCGGACCGATACACTGTCACCCAGATGGGCAACCACCAGGGATAGACAGCGAATCGGGTAAGTCTGTAAGAATGGATACCGTTCTGAGACAACCGCCCCTTTACATGGGTGCTTCCCCACCCCCACGATGTGCTAGTATAACTAGCGTTAGGCAGTACAAAAGCTCATGCAGGATCGGAAGTATGGGGTTGCCAGGACCCAAGATGGCGCACTCTCCACCGAACTAACAAGACGCATGCGCACAGAGATCCATGTGCTATTGTTTATCCACGTCATCCTCTGCCCTGCACCGGAAATGGTGCGAACGCTGTCTGCACCGTACCCCATACAGTGTTTCCACAGGCTCCGGCGTGTGACGCATGTGCCGGGACTCCTCCTCCCCACCGGAAGGTACACCAATCTTGCTCAATAGGACTTATTGTTTGGACTCTTTATGTACAGCAATTTTATTTGTTTTGCACTATTTGATTGAGTTTATGGGCGCCGGATACCTGATGTATATGTAGTGTTTGTATTTGTGCCCGCACACCTATGATCATAACGCACATGTGGCTTGCGGTTTATTTTGTAAACATACTACGTCATTGATTATGTCACTAATTGTATCACACCTGATATGTATATATACTCAGAACTGTGTACTTACCATTGCTTGACAAAGGCCTTGTGAGAAGGCTGAAACGTCGCTATTTCTTGATGCTTTGTGAATAAAGCCACACACTATTCACCTGCATTCCGTGAGTGCCGCTGCCTTCCTTTGATATCTATATATCTATCTATCAACTGTATCTCATATCTATCTATATATCCAGAGGCACCTCTAGACTTTGTGTGGCCTTAGGCGAAACTTAAACATGAGGCCCCATATAGTTTTCTGCAGACTTCACATGGTGATTCAATCAGCTGTGAGATGGTCACACTGTCACCGCAGCCCCAAGCTTAAGCAGCACAGGTATATAATTAGGGGCATAACTAGTGTCCTATGAGCCCCAAGGCAAATTTTGTCCAGTGTACTGAGATCAATACTACTAATAAAACTAGTAAGCAAGGAGGAATATTATCACCATACATATTACTATCATACACTTACTGACCAAATCCTATATACTTAGACATTACTACAAATAATCTCAGTATACAAGGAGGAATATTATCACCATACATATTGCCATCATACTGTTACTGACCAAATCCTGTATACTGAGAACAATATTACCAGTATACAAGAAGAAATATTATCACCATGCATATTTCCATCATACGATGGATTAAACCCTATATACTGACTAAACCCTATATACTGAGACCAATATTACTAATACCACAGTATACAAGGAAGAATATTACCATCACTTGGGATGAGCGAATCGAATCTGACGGATCCAAATTCCTTACGAAGTTCAGGATAAATTTGCTTCGCAACGAATCCGGATAACGCCGCAATTCGATCTCACAAATCGCTTCATTAAACTCCATTTAGTGTGCTCCAGGCATCTAAGATGGCAGCTCCACATATCAGGACATGGGGCAAGGAACGCTGGGAAGGTGGGAACACGGGAAGGCGGGATGACCCTGAATCACATGCAGCATGCACCCTATCAGCAGCCAGCCACCCCTGTTATGTCACCCTATATAATCGGCAGCCATCTTGCGGCCAGTCTGCGGGACAGACAGCAGTGTGTGTTGCACAGAAAAGCATTTTTACAGCAGCGATTCACCTCAAGCTCAAATCCAGCCTAGAAGCACTGATAGGGAAGGGAGAGAGATTGAGAGAGAAAGTGCAATTTTGGGTGTATTACACAGTGACTGTGTGCTGCAGCACTAGTGTGTACAGAAACTGAAAAGCTAACAATAGCCAGCCAATTTGGGTGAGCAGAGCATTAAAAGCCAAAATCATCTGCTAATAGTGCCTAATACAGTTTGCGTAGCGGAGCGTATTGTCCTCTATTAAGCGTAACCTGTGCGTACATAGGTGGTGTACCATTTTGTTCCTGTTAAAGTCTTAAGGGCCTAGTTACTGTGAAAGGCCAGCCCAAAGTACACACCTCCTACTGTTCTAGACAAATACTGTTTTAAGCGTAGTGGAGCGCATTGTCCTCCCCTCATATACGAACAGCTGTTGTACAAGTATGACAGACAGGGAAGTGCCAGGACGTGCACAGGAGTGGCAGAGGACTAAATTCATCAGGCGCAGGCAGAGGTCGCAGCAGACTAGAGGCAGCAGGAGTCACAGCGAGAGTCCTGAGCTCCTGGTATCAGACAGATACATCCGCGAGCAAGTAGTCAGGCTTCCAGGGTTCAGGGTCCTGAAGCAGACACTGTTGAGGAACCTGAGGAGGACATCAGTGACGTGCAGACACAACTCGATGATGATGAAGCCGATCGCAATTGGGAGCCGGGTGCAGAAGGGGCTTCATCAATATCGGGAGAAGAGGGTTGCAGGTTGCCCGTGAGGCAGCAGCTGCACCAGCAAGGTGATAACATGGTTGGAAGTCAGCATGGTGGCAGAAGTGGGAAGTCTGGAGCCAAATGTGCCCGGGGTAGACCACCTGCTTCACAGCAGCCTACCTTTATGGGAGGTAGTGGAACAGCGGTTCCTGGAGCCGGCGGCAGTAGCAGTCAATCAGTTCGGACTGTTGGTGGCAAAATCAGCTACTCGGCGGTGTGGCAGTTTACCATCAAGCATCCAGAGGAGGTTAACAATGCCACATGCAAGATGAGTCGGCAGAAGGTGAAGCGTGGCCAGGGTCCCTGCGTCAACATATGCAGCATCACCATAAAGCGGCCTGGGAGAACCGTGGCTCCGATATGGTGGTCCAGCCTGCTGCATCACCCAGTGGCATGCCGCTCTCTGTTTCAGACAGCCAAGGCTCCACTACCTCAGCCGAAGGGAGCTGTATGTCATACTCATCTTCTGTCGTTCCAGATGCTCCTGCTCCGACTACTTCAAGTCAGTCATTCTGCCAGAAATCCATCGGCAAAGCCATGTTCAAGAGACAACAGTATGCGTCCACTCATCCAATGACGCAGAAGCTGAATGTGCTCCTGTTCAAGTTGCTGGTGCTGCAGTCCGTTCCCTTTCAAGTGGTGGACTCTGCACCTTTCAGAGAACTGATGGCTTGTGCCGAGTTGAAGTGGAGAGTCCCAAGTTGTCTTTTCTTTGTGAAAAAGGCTGTACCAGCCCTGCACAATTTTGAGGAACAGAAGGAGGCCAGTCCTTGAGCCTGTCGGTGTGTACCAAAGTGCACGGCAGCACTGACGTGTGGAGCTGTAACTATGGTCAGGGACAATACATGTCCTTTACGGCCCACTTTGTGAATGTGGTTTCTGCACAGCCACAACAGCAACTTGGACAGGTCACGCCGTTTCCATGCTCTCAGGCCGTTGGTCCTGAGAAAGTGTGCGACTCCGCCTCCTCATCCTCCACCATGTTCTGAGTCTCCACTGTACGGACAAGTCTCAGTGCCCCTCCAGCATATCATGTGTGCAGGGCACGGTGGTGTCACTCTGTTCTTCATATGGTTTGCCTTGGCGAACAGAGTCACAAAAGGTGAGGAACTGCTAAAAGTTATTCAGAAAGAAATCAAATCATGGCTTACTTCACGAAAACTGGAAATGGAAACCATGTGGACCAACAACGGGAAGAACATCTTGTCTGTGCTGTGACTAGGAAGCCTGAGCCATGTGTCCTGCATAGCACACATGGTCAATCTGGTTGTCAAGTGGTTCCTGAAGTGTCCCCCCCATTTGCAAGATATCCTATCAATGGGAAGGAAACTTTGTATGTACTTCAGCCACTCGTACACCGCAAAGCACACCCTCCTTGAGCTGCAGTGTCAGAACTGTATCCCCCAACATAATCTGATTTGCAAAGTTTCCACACGTTGGAATTCCACCCGCTATATGTTGGATCGACTATATGAACAGAGAAAAGCTATCACCGATTTCTTGATGATTCAAGCAGATAGGGGGATTCCCCTGTGTAACCTGTGTCATTCTGCCACCATATGTTCTCCTCATGCTGATGCCAGCTCCAGGCTGTCTCATTCTGCCACCATATGTTCTCCTCATACCGATGCCAGCTCCTGGATGTCTCATTCTGCCACCATATGTTCTCCTCATGCTGATGCCACCTCCAGGCTGTCTCTTACTGCCACTATATGTTCTCCTCATGCTGATGCTAGCTCCAGGCTGTCTCATTCTGCCACCATATGTTCTCCTCATGCTAATGCCACCTCTAGGCTGTGTTATTCTCCCCCATATGTTCTCCTCATGCTGATGCCACCTCCAGGCTGTGTCATTCTGCCACCATATGTTCTCCTCATGCTGATGCTATCTCCAGGCTGTCTCATACTGCACCATATGTTATCCTCATGCTGATGCCACCTCCAGGCTGTGTCCTTCAGCCACTATATGGTCTCCTCATGCTGCCGCCAACTCTAGGCTGTGCCTTTCAGCCACTATATGGTCTCCTCATGCTTCCGCCACCCCCAGGCTGTGTAATTCAGCCACTATATGGTCCCCTCTTACTGCCGCCAACTCTAGGCTGTGTCATTCAGCAACTATATGGTCTCCTCTTTCTGCTGCCACCTCCAGGCTGTGTCACTGTACCGTCATGTTGTCTCCTCATGCTGCTGCCACATAAAAAAAAAAATTTAGGTTCATCTATTTGAAATCTTCAATTTAAATGTTAAAAAAATATCTTTAATCTTTTCAATTGTGAGGCCTTATGGTCTCGCCAGGCTGTTGCCACCTCCAGGCTGGGTCATTGCCCACTATATGGTCTCCTAATGCTGCCGCCACCTTCACGCTGTGTCATTTAGCCACTTTATGGTCTTTTCATAAAAATGCCACCTCCAGGCTCTGTCATTGTGCTGCTCTGCGACAGTGATTCTAATAGCGACGCCTCTATTCTGCATGTCATACTGAACAACAGTATTATTTCCCTAACCCAGCCCACTCCCTATGCGTGTTACAGCAAGGCAAAGTGTTCTACACCCTTATTGAGGCTCTCTGTAAGCCAGAAAAAGCTTTTTTTAATAGCAGTTCTCCGCAAATAAATTCGGACCAAAAAAAGTTTTGGGGGAAAATTTGGCGAATCGGCTGAATTTTTCAAAAATTCGCTCATGTCTAATCCTCATACATATATTACTGCCATACTGTTACTGACCAAATCCAGTATACTGAGACCAATATTACCAGTATACATGGAGGAAATATTATCAACATAAATATTACTATTACTGACTAAATCTAGTATACTTAGACCAATATTACCAAAACTACCAGTGCAAAAAACTAAAATAGTCAGCATCTTCAAACTAAAGGAAATACGTGCAAAGGTGCACACTAGTTGTGTGCATTACCAGTGAGGAAAAATAATGGTAGACACAACTACCATTGTGACTGACTAATACCACAATTCTGGTACTGAATAAACTCTACTTTACAAAGTCCAATATTCCCACATACAGTGACCATACAGAGGAAGATACCAGCTGTACACGGGTGATCTGCAGACCATGCAAGTGATTACAGTTACATCTGGTTACTCACAGATTACATCTTCTCTGATGAAAACCATTCAGTTGTCCTTTTCTTCTCTATCTGGTTTAGATCTCCATGAAGACTTCCCCTGTCCAAGACTTGTCTCTGCAGAATCTCCCAGACAAACATGTTAGGTTCCTTTATAAAGCACCATCCCCATCACTTTACATACTTCCATGTGTATTGCCCTTTGTACTGTGATATATTATCTATATTATCTCTGCACTACGACATCACTGTCTGCATTGTCCATGCACTGTGTTGTCACTGCGTGTATTGTCCCTGTACTGTGGCATCACTACGTGTATTGTCTCTGTACTGTAGCATCACTGTGTGTATTGTCCCTGTACTGTGACATCACTGTGCATATATAAACCCTGTACTGTGATGTCATTGTGCATATTAACCCTGTACTGTGACATCACTGTGCATATTAACCTTGCACTGTAAGTTACAATACAAGGTTAATATGGACAGTGACATCACAGTACAGAGTTAATATATGCACAGTAATTTCACAGAACAGGGTTAATATACAGTGATGTCACAGTACAGGGTTAATAAACAGTGATGTCACAGTATAAGGTTAATATACAGTGATGTGACATTACTGTATATTAGCCTTATACTGTGACATCACTGTGGGGTATGGCATACATGAATAAAGGAAACATTAAGATAACTCATCCTAGATCTGAATGAATGAACTAATCATATGAAATACTTTCGTCTTTACATAGTTGAATGTGCTGACAACAAAATCACACAAAAATTATCAATGAAAATCAAATTTATCAACCCATGGAGGTCTGGATATGGAGTCACACTCAAAATCAAAGTGGAAAACCACACTACAGGCTGATCCAACTTTGATGTTATGTCCTCAAAACAAGTCAAATGAGGCTCAGTAGTGTGTGTGGCCCTCACATGTCTGGGCATGCTCCTGGACAGTCTATGGTGCAAGGTGGCGTTGGTGGATGGAGCGAGACATGATGTCGCAGATGTGCTCAATCGGATTCAGGTTTGGGGAATGGGAGGGGCCAATCCATAGGATCAATGCCTTCCTCTTGCAGGAACTGCTGACACACTCCAGCCACATGAGGTCTAGCATTGTCTCGCATTAGGAGGAACCCAGGGCCAACTGCCAACATATGGTCTCACAAAGGGTCTGAGGATCTCATCTCAGTATCTAATAGCAGTCAGGCTACCTCTGGCAAGCACATGGAGGCCCCCCAAAGAAATGCCACCCCACACCATTACAGACCCACTTCCAAACCGGTCATGCTGGAGGATGTTGCAGACAGCAGAACGTTCTCCACGGCGTCTCCAGACTCGGTCCCATGCCTGTCACATGTGCTCAGTGTGAACCTGCTTTTATCTGTGAAGAGAACAGGGCACCAGTGGTGCTGTAAGCACAACCCCCACCTGTGGACGTCGGGACCTCATACCACCCTCATGGACTCTGTTTCTGACCGTTTGAGTGGACACATGCACATTTCTGGAGGTCATTTTGCAGGACTCTGGGATTACTCCTCCTGCTCCTCCTTGCACAAAGGCAGAGGTAGCGACTTTAATGCTTGGTTGTTGCCCTCCTACGGCCTCCTCCACGTCTCCTAATGTACTGGCCTGTCTTCTAGTAGCACCTCCATGCTCTGGACACTACACTGACAGACACAGCAAACCTTCCTGCCACAGCTCGCATTGATGTGCAATCCTGGATGAGCTGTACTACCTAAGCCACTTGTGTGGTAGACTACGTCTCATGCTACCACTAGAGTGAAACCACCACAAGCATTCAAAAGTGAACAAAAAATCAGCCAGGAAGCATAGGTACCCATAAGTGGTCTGTGGTCACCACCTGCAGAACCACTCCTTTATTGGCAGTGTTTTGCTACTTGCCTATAATTTCAACCTGTTGTCTGTTCCATTTGCACAACAGAATGTGAAATTGATTGTCAATCAGTTTTGCTTCCTGAGTGGACAGTGTGATTTCACAGAAGTGTGATTGACTTGGAGTTACATTGTGTTGTTTAAGTGCTCCCTTTAGTTTTTTTGAGTAGTGTGCATATATATATATATATATATATATATATATATACACACACACAATCCTGGCCACAAATGTTGGCACCCCCAAATTTTTTCTGTAAAATTAAGTATTTCTCAAAGAAAAGGATTGCAGTAACATGTTTTGCTATACACATGTTTTTTCCCTTTGTGTGTATTGAAACTAAACCAAAAAAGAGAAGATATAAAGCAAATTGGACATAATGTCACACCAAACTCGAAAAATGGGCTGGACAAAATTATTGGCACCCTTTCAAAATTGTAGAAAAATGAGATTGTTTCAAGCATGTGATGCTCAACTGGTGGCAGAAAGTTAAACATATTTGTAAATTACTTCTATTAAAAAATATTAATCCTTCGAGTACTTATTAGCTGCTGAATGCTACAGAGGAAATTCCTTTCTTTTTGGAACACTGATGACATCACGAGCACAGTGCTCTCTGCTGACATCTCTGTCCATTTTAGCAACCATGCATAGCAGATGTATGCTAAGGGCAGCATGGTGTCTCAGTGGTTAGCACTGCAGCCTTGCAGTGCTGGGGACTTGGGTTCAAATCCCACTAAGGACAACAATAAATAAAGCGTTATTATTATTATAATAATGTCAGCAGAGAGAACTGTGCTCGTGATGTCATCAGAGAGCATTCCAAAAAGAAAAGAATTTCCTCTGTAGTATTCAGCAGCTAATAAGCACAGGAAGGATTAAGATTTTTTAATAGAAGTAATTTACAAATATGTTTAACTTTCTGCCACCAGTTGATTTAAAAGAAAAAAGGTTTTCACCGGGATACCCCTTTAAACACACCTGGGGCAAGTAACAGGTGTGGGCAATATCAAATTCACACCTGAAAGCAGATAAAAAGGAGAGAAGTTCACTTAGTCTTTTCATTGTGTGTCTGTGTGTGCCACACTAAGCATGAACAACAGAAAGAGGAGAAGAGAACTGTCTGAGGACTTCAGAACCAAAACTGTGGAAAAATATCAACAATCTCAAGGTTACAAGTCTATCTCTAGAGATCTAGATTTGCCTTTGTCCACAGTGCGCAACATTATCAAGAACTTTGCCGCCTATGGCACTGTAGCTAATCTCCCTGGGCATGGACAAAAGAGAAAAATTTATTAAAAGGTGTCCGGATGGTGGATAAGCAGCCCCAAACAAATTCCAAAGATATTTAAGCTGTCCTGCAGGCTCAGGGAGCATCAGTGTAAGCGTGAACTATCCATTGATGTTTAAATGAAATGAAATGCTATAACAGGAGACCCAGGAGGACCTCAATGCTAACACAGAGACATAAAAAATCAAGACTACATTTTGCCAAAATGGACTTGAGTAAGCCAAAATCCTTCTGGGAAAACGTCTTGTGGACAGATGAGACCAAGATAGAGCTTTTTGGTAAAGCACATAATACTACTGTTTACCGAAAACGGAATGAGACCTACAAAGAAAAGAACACAGTTCAATTATGTTTTTGGGGTTGTTTTACTGCCTCGGGCACTGGGTGCCTTGAATGTGTGCAAGGCATCATGAAATCTGAGGATTACCAACGGATTTTGGGTCGCACTGAACAGCCCAGTGTCAGAAAGCTGGCTTTGCCTCTGAGATCTTGGGTCTTCTAGCAGGACAATTACCCCAAACATATGTCAAAAAGCACTCAGAAATGGATGGCAACAAAGTATTGGAGAGTTCTGAGGTGTCCAGCAATGAATCCAGATCTAAATCCCATTGAACACATGTGGAGAGATCTTAAAATTGCTGTTGGGAAAAGGCGCCCTTCCAATAAGAGAGACCTGGAACAGTTTGCAAAGGAGAGTGTCTTAGGCTAGGTTCACACTGTGGAATTTCTTGGTACAATTTCTGCCGGAGATCGAGCCAGCGGCACTATGACCGCGCGGTCTACATTGCCGTCCCCATAGATGGCAATGCATTTCTGAGCAGATCTCCCAAAAGATCCACCCAGAAGTGCATTGCAGTCTATGGGGGCAGGAATGCAGTCTGCTCGGTCCTAGCGCTGCCGGCTCAATCTCCAGCAGAAATTCTGCACAGAAATTCCGTAGTGTGAACCTTGCCTAACAAGGTGTAAGAAGCTTATTGATGGTTATAGGAAGCAACAGATTTCAGTTATTTTTTCCAAAGAGTGTGCAACCAAATATTAAGTTAAGGGTGCCAATAATTTTGTCCAGACCATTTTTGGTGTTTGGTGTGACATTATGTCCAATTTGCTTTTTTTCCTCCCTTTTTTGGTTTAGTTCCAATACACACAAAGGAAATAAACATGTGTATAGCAAAACATGTGTCACTGCAATCCTTTTCTTTGAGAAATACCGTTACTTCATTTTCCTGAAAAATTTCAGGGGTGCCAACATTCACAGCCATGACTGTGTATATATATATATATATATATATATATATATATATATACACACACACACACACCCTGTTCCAAATTATTATGCAAATTATATTTAAGTGTCCCAAAGATTAAATATTACATTTTTCAGTTTAACACATGGATGGCATTGTGTCTCAGGGCTCTTTTGATCACTGAAAACAGTCTTGGACACCTGGGATAATTAGATTGCCAAGTGAGCCCAATTTAACCCCTTAAGGACGCAAGGTTTTTCCATATTTGCATTTTCATTTTTTCCTCATCACCTTCTAAAAATCATAACGCTTTCAATTTTGCACCTAAAATTCCATATTATGGCGTATTTTTTGCGCCACCAATTCTACTTTGCAGTGACATTAGTTATTTTACCAAAATATCCACGGCGAAGTGGGAAAAAAATTCATTGTGCGACAAAATTGAAGAAAAAATGCCATTTTGTAATTTTTGTGGGCTTCCGTTTCTACAAAGTGCATTTTCGGTAAAAATGACACCTTATCTTTATTCTGTAGGTCAATATCGTTAAAATGATACCCTACTTATATAGGTTTGATTTTGTATTACTTATAAAAAAAAATCATTACCACATGCAGGAAAAATTATGTTTAAAATTGTCATTTTCTGACCCCTATAAATTTTTCCGTGTACGGGCCGGTATGAGAGCTAATTTTTTGCGCCGTGATCTGAAGTTTTTATCAGTATCATTTTTATATTAATCAAACTTTTTGATCACTTTTTATTCATTTTTTCATGATATAAAAAGTGACCAAAAATACGCAATTTTGGACTTTGGAATTTTTTTTGCGCGTATGCCATTGACCGTGCGGTTTAAGAAATGATATATTTTTATAGTTCAGACATTTCCGCAGGTGGCGATACAACATATGTTTATTTTTATTCACACAGTTTTTTTTTTTTTAAATGGGAAAAGGGGGGTGATTCTTACTTTTATTAGGGAAGGTGTTAAATGATCTTTATTAACATTTTTTCACTCTTTTTTTGCAGTGTTATAGCCCCTCCTAGTGGCTATTACACTGCACACACTGATCTGCTACAAAGACACGGCAAAGATCAGTGTTATTGGCTGTCGATTGCTCAAGCCTAGATTTCAGGCTTGGAGCAATCAATCGCCGATTGGATGGGATGGAGGCAGGTAAGGGGACCTCTGCTCGCGTTCTAGCTGATTGGGACATCGTGATTTCACCGCGATGATCTGCCCGACTGCCCAGGAAGCTTATACTTTCATTTTAGATGTGGCTATCAACTTTGAACGCCGCATCTAAAGGGATAATAGCATGCGGCACAATGATTGGTGCCACACGCTAATTGCCCAGGGTCCCTGCTTTCATTAGCTGCCGAGACTGACTCCGTGACCCCGCGTTATATACCGGGACCGGGCGCAGGGTGAACAGGTACGTCCTTAAGAGGTTAAGGAAAAACTACTAAAGGTGGGTGTTCCCCATTATTAAGCAGAGCACCATTTTCAAGCAATATGGGGAAGAAAAAGGATCTCTCTGCTGCCGAAAAGAGTGAATGGAAACATAGATATTTCACGAAAACTTAAGCGTGATCATGGCATTATTTAGAGCACAGATGGGTTTGTGCAGATAAAGGCACATTGAGGAAGATTTCTGCCTGATCCATGCATCAAATCAAGAGGACAGCTGCTAAAATACCATTACATAGCAGCAAACAGATATTTTAAGCTGCTGGTGCCTCTGGAGTCCCACTGACAACAAGGTGTAGAGTCCTCCAGAGTCTTGCAACTGTGCATAAACCTATTCTATCATAAAAATATTCTATTCGGCAACCACTAACCAATGCTCACAAGCAGAAATAGCTGCATTGGGCAGAAAAATAGATGGGCTCAACCCTGGATGGTCCAGATGGATGGAGTAGTGGATGGTTGGTGGATGGTCACCCTGTTCCAACAAGGCTGTTACATCAGCAAGGCGGTGGTGGAGTCATGTTTTGGGCTGGAATCATGGGATAAAAGCTGGTCGGCCCCTTTAGGGTCCCCGAAGGTGTATAATGACCTCTGCAAAGTATGTGGAGTTTCTGACTGACCACTTTCTTCCTTGGTACAGAAGGAAGAACTATGCTTTCCTTAATAAAATTAAGTTCATGCATGACAATGCACCATCTTAAGCTGCAAAGAATCCCTCTGCATCAATGGCTGCTATGAGGATAAAAGGAGAGAAAGTCATGGTGTGGCCTCCATCGTCCAGTGACCTCAATCCTATTGAAAAGCTAGGGCAGTGGGCAAAGTCATCAGTATATGTATCTACTTACAACTGGCCAGCAAACACTTAATGCTTGCAGAGTAGTGGAGGAGGCATGACCTGGCAGCCATGCAGAGCAATGACATTCACAGCGGGTCGCAGGCAGGGAAAAGCAGAGCCTGTGGGAAGGCTACTCTCTTCTTGGACTTGGAGTTCTCTCCGGTCTATTTAATTCTACCTTATTGCAGATGAGTCATGTGACCACCACTCAGACCTTTAGAAAACAACTTTCATGCATAACAGGAAGTAGTCTGTTTTGTGTGGCTAACCTTTTGCGAAATATAGGTTTTTATGTTTACCTATTAAATTCCTCCTGGCAACTTTCAGACTCCTATCCACCCAGTTTTGCTTTGATCCCCCCCCCCCCCCCTACAGCACCACTATTCACAGAGTGCAGCTGGAGTTATGTTTGTTTTATCTTAAAGACTAGTTGAGCAGTGATATAGTTAGTGAGTCCATAGATTTATAAGCTGCAGTGTATTATATTCCCAACCCACACTGCAAGTCTCTTCTACGTGCATATTCTCTAGTGGATGCTATGACATGGAGCCTGAGACTGTACTCCTTTCTATGAGACCTGAAAGAATAACCTACCACAAGGACACATGCCTAATATATATACCTCACATGATAAAAGTTCTATGTCACATATCTATCTTTTTCATTACTTAAAGGGGTATTCCGCCCCTAGTCATCCTTTGGATAGGGGTTAAGATGTGTAATCACGGGGGTCCCACTGCTGGGACCCCCTGTGATCTCGTACAGCACCCAGCATTCTGGATTTTTGAGACAAGAACTGTGATGTCCCGCCATGCCCCTTCTATTCATGTCGAAGGGAGGGATCGCGAGGGTTCCAGCAGTGGGACTCCTGCGATCAGACATCCTATCCCCTATATTTTGGATAGGGGATAATATGTCTAGGGGCAGAATGCCCTTTAAGAACAAGTTCAGCATGATGAAACTCCACTTAATATGTCTCTTCAAGGCCTAATGCATCATAGAAAATAAATGCTGCATTATTAGAACGATCTCAGAAGGAAAATGTCACGAAAATGTCATAGAGTGCAGCCATGAACTTGCCCACTCCCTCTGTCCCTGCCTACTTGTGTACCCACCCTAGGAAGCGGGTCCACAACCAAGGTGCCAGTCCCTTCCTATATAAGTGATGGGCAGTCACAGCCAAAACAATAAACTACAAAAAAACTAACAAAGGTAGGGAACAGCTGGATGCACGCAAAACTAACAGAAAATAAATCTAAACATGCACACACACAAATATGCAGTAAACGAGCCGAGTCCAAGCCAAGAGGGAATGAAGTACAGTAAGAGAAAGTCAAAGAATGGTCAAAAGCCGAGCCAAGAGTCACAGAACCAGAATCAATAATAACAGTACAGAGGTAGCTAGGTCAGTTACAAGAACTTTCACAGGTGAGGAAAGACTACAAAAGACTTTCTAATATATGCCTGTGAAGCTAACAGGCAGACTCTAATTGGTTGCAAACTGGACCACACCCAGAAGCACAGAGGTGTAGTCCCAGCAACCAAAATAAACAAAGCTCTCAAGGAAGTTTAACCCTTCAGGTCAAACACGGACGAGTAATTCCAGAAAACATGAACAACTGGAAAATAGGAATCAAAATGGCCGACAACCCATGCATGCCAAAATAGGTATATATAAGGCATGCAAAAGATTCCAACCTCTAAATTCTAATTCAGTATGTGCCTATGCATGACATAAGCATAAATATATGTATACATTTTCATAAATCTGCAGTAATTCTTTAATAACCACCTTCTCCCACATTACAATCAAAGTCTTATGTGTACGGCCTTTAGTGAAGGATGAACCTGATGAGTTATTTTCCAGGTGGTTTGTTAATTGCAATAATCAGAGTAATTGTATTCAGATAACAATTTATATTCCAGGAGAATAATGAATCATCTCAGGACACAAGTTACTTTAGGGAAAGGTTCACACCATGGTCACACCAGCGACTATATTAACACCCAAGATTAGATCATCCATGTGTTACGGCCCTTTGTTTCATAATGTTCCTTCACAATCACAAAATAAAAGCATTTTCCCGACCTTATGTGGAACAATTTCTTTTGGGATCTGTAAGAAAACTTGTGGGTCATTAATTTGTAAGATCCAATAACAGCTATATTGAATGCAATAAAGGCTTTTGAGAGTGATCATAAATTGGGGGCACTCTTCATTTCATGTGTCATTTTTATGTGTTTGTATTTATGAGCAAATCGATAAATAAGCGTGTACTAGAAACCTAAAGTGGTCTAGATGACAAAAAGTTACCCGCTCCTATTGGGGAAGGGGGGGGGGATTTCAAGTCAAATGGTTAACTAGTTCAGGTCCAGCTAACCCTGGACCTTCAAGAGCATATACAGTTTAGCTGTTTTTAGGATGTGTGTTGTGGCTATAACTTTTCTTGTTAGGCTATTAACATGATTTTCTTTTAATGATCAAAACTACTTTCTTTTTTTTTTTTTATTCTTTTTTTTGTAATGTTTCTGTCAAACCTAGACAAAATTTTGTGTTTACCACTATTTAACATTAATTTTTATTTACATATTACATGGCCGATAGAGGCTCATTGAGTTAGGCTAGCAAAACAGCTTGCCGTATTTTTTAACACTTTACTATGCCTCCCAACATAGGGTGCCCCTTTATGGGATATTTTAAGCCTTGTCCCTAAATGCTTAATTATAACTATAAAAAGTCCCAGAAATGCCCATTTTGGGGAACATGGTCTGTTTCCCAGGACACTCTCATCAAAAATGGGACTGTTGGAAGGTCATTACAGTAATAGGCATAGTCATTACAGTCTTCCACTTTAAAGGGGTACTCCGCTGCCCTTTGTCGGAAGCTCCGCTCCCCAGTGTCCGGAAGTTTATTGTTCCAAACGCTGTGTGCAGGCTTCCGTGTTCAGGGCCACCCCTCGTGACGTCACATCCGCCCCCTTCGTGACATCACGCCTGCCCCCTCAGCGAAAGTCTATGCGAAGTGGGCGCAATGGCCGTCACACCCCCTTCCCATAGACTTTCGTTGAGGGGGCAGGCGGGACGTCTCGAAGGGGGTGGGCGTGACGTCACGAGGGGCAGCCCTGAACACGGAAGCCCGCACACAGTGTCCGGAACAATAAACTTCCGGACGCTGGGGAGTGGAGCTTCCGACACAGGGCAGCGGAGTACCCCTTTAACTGTCTTCTCTTCTGGGTTCTTGGCTCTTAGGAATTAAACCTACCTGGAGTTGAATTGTGAACTCTACAATCATACTTTGCAGCCTTAGGGTATTTTTACACAGAATAATTCAGCTCGTTCAAATCTACGTATACCAAACAAATTTTCTCCAGGTGCCGGCAGGATCAATTAGGCGCTGGAAGTTTTTTTACCCATAATTTAAAAACATACTATAAAAAAATCTATAATATAATATATATTTTTACATATCATATATTTGATATATATATATATATATATATATATATATATATATATATTTTTTTTTTTTTTTATGTTTTTGTATATATCATTTATATCATATATCATAATATTTTTATGGTATGTCTATTTGAGCGCATTATGGGTAAATAAACTTGTTCTTATCAGAGGACTTCCAGCGCATGTTTGATCCTGCCAGCACCTGGAAGTCTTACCATGGCAAGGAGTGGCTGCAGGGAATCTCAAGTTTACACACCATATCCAATGTTGTACTTGGTTGGTACAACCACCCTCGGCAAGTGTTGATTTATTTAGCGTTTACCCGTGTACTGAAGATATCACAGATATCAACAGTGCATTCTGTTTGTATTGTAGTTGCTGGTTCAAATCTAGATATATATGCTTATATATAACAGCGAAATGTGGGACTCTGTGATACTACAAGTGCATGTCAGCGGTGGTTAGCATTGTTGCCTTGCAGTACTGGGGTTCTGGGTTCATATTCTGCCAAGAGCAACATCTGCAAGGCGTTTGTATGATTTCCCTGTGTAAATTCACAAAGGACAAAAAATATGATTGGAGCCCTCCCGAATTTTATACTAGATGGTATCTGCAACCACTTTTTTCTGTCAACTGTGAGTTATATTATCAAATAAACTATTTTCCTTATATACTGCATCTTTTACCTGTTGTAGGACTACATCACCCACCATGTGCAATTGAGTTGTAGTCCTGGAATACACACACTATAGATGGTAGGTAACCTGTAATTTTGGAGCACAGGGTTAAGACCACTGTCCAGTCTTTAAACAAGCATTACTGACCTCAAACAATGTTGTCAATAGTTATGGAAAAGGTTGGAGCCAACCCTTGGGTGGGGCTTTAGTGGTCCCCAGGGCATGGCTTCAATACCCTGGGATTCTGTTGCAAGTTCACCTTAGCAGTACATTGTTTGGTGACATGACATGTAGTACTGACAAGCAGAGAGTTGAAGTAGCCTCTCTACTCATCATATTACAATTCTATTATTTACATAGCGCCAACTTATTCCACAGCGCGGTACAGAGATTATTATTATTCACAATTGGACTCACAATCTGAAATCCAAATGAACCTATCATTTTGTTTAAGATTTTGTGATAAAATATAAGCAAACACATGTTGAATATACAAACTGCTGGACTCTGCTGGATCCCAGCACTGCAAGGTAACAGTGAGAACCACTGAGCCACTTTGCCACCCACAAGGACCCATCAGCCTGTGGTCTCCTCCACATCATGCTGCCCTTACTGCTGCAGCTTCCAGTGGGCTCCAATGTTAGCTCTGCCTCCATGTGGAATTCCAACAGCCCAGGAAAAAGGATTCCTGTCCCCACCTACCTGATGACTCATCCTGTGACATCATGTTTAACCCCTTAAGGACCCAGGACTTACTAGAACGTCCTGGCACCCTGGGCTTTAAGGACCCAGGACGTACTAGTACGTCCTGGTGTTTCTCCGGTCTCTGCCGCGCCCCGGGCAGAGATCGGAAGCGGATGCCTGCTGAAATCCTTCAGCAGGCATCCAGGGCAAACGCCGAGGGGGGCCATGTAGGCCCCCCATGTCGGCGATCGCCGCAAATCGCAAGGGAAATCGCCCTTGCGATCTGCGGCGATACCGGGCTGATCGGGTCTCTGGGACCTGACCGCCCGGTAATTTCGCATGATCCCGGCTGTCACAGACAGCCAGGACCATGCTGGAGTATAGGAGCGAGGTGGCAAGCCGGCCACCTCCTCCTATACCCTGCGATCTGTCGGTTAGTTAACCGACCAATCGCAGGAGGGGGGGCGGTTACTTCCTCCCGCCCTGCCTGGCCCCTTGAAGTCCGGAGAGGACGGGAGGAAGACCGCAGGACGCGGCGGGGGACGGGGGAGTGCTGGGGACCGGCCCCGGTACTTACCTCGTCCCTGAAGACCCGGATCCCGGCGAGGAAGAAGGCGGCGGCGGCGGCGACAGGTGAGTAGATCTTCAGCCGCGGTCGGGCCCTTTACAGCAATGCACGTCGCCGTAAAGCGACGTGCATTGCTGTAATGGGACCCTGTAAACTACAACTCCCAGCATGCCCAGACAGCCCTTGGCGTCTGGGCATGCTGGGAGTTGCAGTTTTGCAACATCTGGAGGTCCACAGTTTGGAGACCACTGTGCCCTTCCAGATGTTGCAAAACTACACATCCTCAGCATGCCCTTACTGTCCAGGCATGCTGGGAGTTGTAGTGCTGTAACATCTGGCCCTTCAGATGTTGCAGAACTACAACTCCCAGCATGCCTGGACAGTTTTGGCATACTGGGAGTTGTAGTTTTGCAACATCTGGAGGGCTGCAGCTTGGACACCACTACACAGTGGTCCCCAAACTGTTCTCCTCCAGCTGTTACGTAACCACTACTCCCAATATGCCCTTCGGCTGCCTGGGCATGCTGGGAGTTGTGGTTTTGCAACAACTGGAGGCACACTGGTTGGGAAACATTGTCTGTTTCCTAACTCAGTGTTTCCCAACCCTTGTGCCTCCAGCTGTTGCAAAACTATAACTGCCAGCATGCACTGATAGACTGTGCATGCTGGGAGTTGTAGTTTTGCAACAGCTGGAGGTCCCCCCCCCTTGTGAATGTACAGGGTACATTCACATGGGCAGGGGCTTACAGTGAGTATCAGGCTGCAAGTTTGCGATGCAGCAAATTTTGCGCGGCAGCTCAAACTCGCAGCGGGAAACTCGCTGTAATCCCCCGCCCGCGTGACTGTCTCCTAAAAACACTACACTACACTAACACAAAATAAAATAAAAAGTAAAAAACACTACATAAACACATACCCCTACACAGCCCCCCTCCCCTCCCCAATAAAAATGAAAAACGTCTGGTACGCCACTGTTTCCAAAATGGAGCCTCCAGCTGTTGCAAAACAACAACTCCCAGTATTGCCGGACAGCCGTTGACTGTCCAAGCATGCTGGGAGTTTTGCAACAGCTGGAGGCACCCTGTTTGGGAATCACTGGCGTAGAATACCCCTATGTCCACCCCTATGCAAATCCCTAATTCAGGCCTCAAATGCGCATGGCGCTCTCACTTCGGAGCCCTGTCGTATTTCAAGGAAACAGTTTAGGGTCACATATGGGGTATCGCCGTACTCGGGAGAAATTGCCTAACAAATTTTTGGGGGCTTTTTCTCTTTTCACCCCTTATGAAAAGGGGAAGTTGGGGTCTACACCAGCATGTTGGTGTAAAAAAATAAATATTTTTTACACTAACATGCTGGTGTTGCCCTATACTTTTCATTTTGACAAGAGGTAAAGGGGAAAAAAGCCCCCCAAAATTTGTAATGCAATTTCTCCCGAGTACGGAGATACCCCATATGTGGGCGCAAAGTGCTCTGGGGGCGCACAACAAGGCTCAGAAGGGAGAGTGCGCCATGTACATTTGAGGTGATTTGCACAGGGGTGGCTGATTGTTACAGCGGTTTTGACAAACGCAAAAAAGAAAAAAAAAACACATGTGACCCCATTTCGGAAACTACACCCCTCACGGAATGTAATGAGGGGTGCAGTGAGAATTTACACCCCACTGGTGTCTGACAGATCTTTGGAACAATGGGCTGTGCAAATAAAAAATTTTGTACAGCCCACTGTTCCAAAGATCTGACAGACACCAGTGGGGGGTAAATGCTCACTGTACCCCTTGTTACATTCCTCAAGGGGTCTAGTTTCCAAAATGGTGTGCCATGTGGGGGTTATTTTGCTGTCCTGGCACCATAGGGGCTTCCTAAATGCGACATGCCCCCGAGCAAAATTTGCTCTCAAAAAGCCAAATATGACTCCTTCTCTTCTGAGCATTGTAGTTCGCCCGTAATGCACTTCATGCCAACTTATGGGGTACCTCCATACTCAGAAGAGATGGGGTTACAAATTTTGGGGGGTATTTTCTGCTATTAACCCTTGCAAAAATGTGAAATTTGGGGGGAAACACACATTTTAGTGAAAATTTATTTTTATTTTTTTACATATGCAAAAGTCGTGAAACACCTGTGGGGTATTAAGGCTCACTTAATTCCTTGTTACGTTCCTCATGGGGTCTAGTTTCCAAAATGGTATGGCATGTGTTTTTTTTTGCTGTTCTGGCACCATAGGGGCTTCCTAAATGCAACATGCCCCCCAAAAACCATTTCTGAAAAACGTACTCTCCAAAATCCCCTTGTCGCTCCTTCCCTTCTGAGCCCTCTACTGCGCCCGCCGAACACTTTACATAGACATATGAGGTATGTGCTTACTCGAGAGAAATTGGGCTACAAATAAAAGTATACATTTTCTCCTTTTACCCCTTGTAAAAATTCAAAAATTGGGTCTACAAGAAAATGCAAGTGTAAAAAATGAAGATTGTGAATTTTCTCCTTCACTTTGCTGCTATTCCTGTGAAACACCTAAAGGGTTAAAACTCTGACTGAATGTCATTTTGAATACTTTGGGGGGTGCGGTTTTTATAATGGGGTCATTTGTGGGGTATTTCTAATATGAAGACCCTTCAAATCCACTTCAAACCTGAACTGGTCCCTGAAAAATAGTGAGTTTGAAAATTTTGTGAAAAATTGGAAAATTGCTGCTGAACTTTGAAGCCCTCTGGTGTCTTCCAAAAGTAAAAACACGTCAATTTTATGATGCAAACATAAAGTAGACATATTGTATTTGTGAATAAAATAAAATAAATATTTGGAATATCCATTTTCCTTACAAGCAGAGAGCTTCAAAGTTAGAAAAATGCTAAATTTTCAAATTTTTCATCAAATTTTGGGATTTTTCACCAAGAAAGGATGCAAGTTACCACAAAATTTTACCACTATGTTAAAGTAGAATATGTCACGAAAAAACAATCTCGGAATCAGATTGATAAGTAAAAGCATTCCAGAGTTATTAATGTTTAAAGTGACAGTGGTCAGATTGACAGTGGTCAGATGTGCAAAAAAACGCTCCGGTCCTTAAGGCCAAAATGGGCTCCGTCCTGAAGGGGTTAATGGTTAACCAGACACAGTGAATGGTTAATTTTTGTTGTATGTTGTCACTCCCCCATTGGATGATTGTGTCTGACAATGAGGGGTTAATCTTGTTTGGAGTGTATAAATAGTGTTTCCTGTTCCCCTGCCCATGTGCCTGATGAAGCGCTTATGCGCGAAACGCGTTGCATACTGGGAATAAATGTTATAAATGTTATGTTGTCCTGAGAATTGCCTGGTCCTTCAGCGCCTGCGTTCCACCCTTCCTTGGAGGTGATTGTTTTTTCTATGAAATAATTAAGGGAGGAATACTCAATTTAGTGACGTGGCAGAGTCTCCTCTGAGAGAAGCAAGGCAAACTGGAGGATTATGATTTAGAGACACGGTCTGTGTGTGGCTGGACTGTAGTATAGAATTTGAAAAGACAGGGGGCAGCAAATTTATGATGGGCTGCCACAGCCCTATAATGGCACGGAAAAAAAGAGGAGGGATGGGTGTGTAGTGTATGTGATCAACAGAAACCCTCCGAGAGACTTGTTTCTTTTGTGGAGCTTGACACCCACACTGCCACACTATCATGAGTACCGCCCCTGGCGCAGCGCCATCTATTCCCCAGCCGAGGGGGGCCGCGAGTAGGTTTTAATATACAGTGTATGTTCTTCCCTTACTGTGTGCACACTGCAGGTGCACACAGACAGATTGAGAATGGGTGATGCCAGAGTGGCATTAGAATGACTAATACTATGGGAAGAGAGACACACTGATACTTTTAACCCTTTGTTTCTTTGGTGTTTTGAATTACTAATAAAGATTACAGTTTTAAATATATGGGAAATTTAGGGGATTAGTGGATCATCTCTTTGGTGATCTTTTGGGAAATTGGTTTAAAGTAACCCTCCATATATTGGTCCTTGATTGGATTATCTATTCCCCAGCCAGCGCCTCAGGCTGGTCTCTTAATTTCCCTTGGGCCAAACCCTTGTGTCAATCCAATCTCTCTCTTCCCAGTTATAAATCCTGACTACTTGCCGTCCTGAACAGAGAATGCTAGATATGCAAGCCCTGGTTCAGATAGCAAAGGGATTGGAAGTCTCCACTAAGAGGCAAAAGACAGCTGTGCTGGCAGCCATGACTGGAAGTCCTGAGGATCTGCCCCCAACCAGACGCTGTTTTTGGTGCTGCAAACCTGGTCACATAAAGAGGAACTGCTGCAATCTTTACCTATGGGCCGTCCACAAAGCTGCACAAGATGAGTCCAACATCTCCCTCCACAACAGCATAGGAAGTCAGCAAGCCAGTGACATTAAGGGAAACTGTGTGTATGGCCCTAAAAACTCCCCCACAAGTAACACTCACAGTGGGAGGGTGGGAACTTCCCTTCCTGGTCAACACTGGTGCAGCATGCAGTGTTCTACATAATCAGGCCATACCTCGCTCCTGGTTTACTGATATGCATCTTCCTTGTACAGGGCTTGAGGGGACTGTTCAGCACAACTCTATTACGCACCCTCTCCCGCTTACCTCGCTGCAGCTTCACAACTTACAGCCATCTCTAAGCAAGTCATGTCTCTACTTGAAAGTGGAGCAATCACACTGACAACGTCCCCATGTAATACACCTTTTTACCCAGTTCAGAAGAAGCATGAGAAAGGAAGACTTGTAGAATACCGCATGGTGCAAGACCTACAGACAGTAAATGAGGTTACTGTGATGGCATTCCTCCTCCCGCTATCTTCACTGTGATCGATTTGGCCAACACTTACTTCTAAATCTTTCTGGCAAAAGACTGCCAGTTTCAGTTTGCCTTCACCCATGATGGAGGCCAATACACTTGGACAGTGATGTCACAAGGGGCCCAAAATAGCCCTTCATCCTTCAGCAAAGCCATGGTCTCTGTACTCGAACCTTGGCAAGCCCAACAACCAGAAGTTGGAGGTCCTACAATACGTGGATGACCTGCTACTCTGTGCTCCTGACCAGGCAGTCGGCCTCCACACCACCACTTCACTCTTGACTTTCCTGGCGGATTCAGGCTGAAACTCCAACTTAGTCTTCCTAAATTGGTTTTCCTAGGCCACTGCATCAGCCAAGGAGCCAAACACCTTACGGACTAAGGGTGTAAGGCCATCTCTGATATCCATGAACCGGGAACTCCACACCAGCTTCAAACTTTCTTGGGCCTTGTCTCCTATTGTCGCACATAGATACAGGGTGCCTCCCTCCTCATGCAACCAGTGTGTGGCTGCATTCTCAGGGATCCTCAAACACCCTTCTTACTCACTGCAGCTGCTGTCCACTCCTTTCACTCACTTAAGACCTCCATTTCCTCTGAACCAGCACTGGGTATCCCCAATTATGCCCTTCCATTCCGGCTCTATGTTACGGAAAGACAAGGCCACGCCTGTCCTCACCCAAGCTCACGGAGGCCAGAATCTACTTGGGATACTACATTTGTACACTGTAACCTTAGTGGCCCCTTCTTGTGTTGGAGCTGTGCACTCAGCCAGTTCCCCCCCTGGATGCAACCTCTTACATAGTGCTTGGACACCCTCTTACAGTTCTGGCTCCTCATGACATCTCAGCCATTCTTCAGCAAATTCACCCACGGCACCTCACAGCTACCCGTCACCTATGACTCCAGTGCAATCTACTGCTACCGGACAACATTAAAATTCAGCGCTGTCACATTCTTAACCCAGCTGCTCTTCTTCCTCTACCAAGGGGCAGTGTGAGCAGAAGGATGAAGTAAACAAAATTGACCTCACAGGCAGAAGAAGTACTTCAAGAACAAGATCTCTGGGCTTCCACAGAATCCCTTTATGGTGGGGAACCACATGACTGCCTCACATTGATGGACGATGAAGTTGGACCACCTCCTACTGTGCAAGATACACCCTTGGACCACCCAGACCACGTGTGGTTCATGGATATCTCCTAGTTTGCGGATGACAAGGGCAGGCACCATTCTGGCTTTGCAGTAACATCTGAGCACCAAGTGTTGCACATGGAACAGTTATGGCCAGATCAGTCTGCCCATGAGGCTGAATTACGGGCTTTGACACAAGCTTGCAAGATGGCGTAGGATGCATGCAATGGAATTGTCAGCAGTACTACTGCCAAAACAGGTGGCAAGAGGGAATGCACTGGTGGATCAAGTAGCAAAGAAGGCGGAAGTGGGAGAGAAAAAAGTGGGAGGCAAAGGAAAGGAAGAGACTGCTGTCTGCTTAATGGAAACCAAACAAGAGGATCCATAGCAAGTCTCATGGGGACCTATTACAGGTGATGCAAGAGCATGAAAATCAGGATGAGAAGGAAATGTGGAAGAAGAGAGGAGCATCTCAGGAAGGATCTGGACTATGGACTCGAGAAGAAAGTGTGCTTACCCCGAGCATTGTATTCATTGATTGCAGCTCTGGCTCATGTACCCACTCATCCATCCAAAACCACCATGAAGGATCTGATGAGCAAATTGTGGATTGCTCCAGGAATCACAACAGCCCTGGTCAAGTACTGTCAAGCCTGTCTTATCTGTGCAGAAGGCAATCCAGCAAGGTATGAGCCAACTCCCACCATATGGAAAATACTAGGGTCTCACTTAGCCTTCCACACACCCTACTACAGACCTCAGAGCAGTAGCAACGTGGAAAGACTAAATGGAATTCTAAAATCAAAACTGCTTAAAATGATGAGAAAAACGGGCATGAATTGGGTGCAGAATCTACCAATAGCCCTGTTTAGTTTAAGGCACACCCTAAAGTCCCCACACAAGTTAACTCCATATGAGATACTGTTTGGGTCCAGTCCTAGATAAGGGGTTTATTACCCACAACAAATGCAGTTGAAATATTAGTCAATGGCCAAATATGTTGCTGAAATTAACAAACAACTGTCTAACATAGATGGTTGAGTGTTTGCTTCACTTCCAGATCCTGATCTTATAAAAAGGCACACATTCTCTCAAGCCTGGCAACTGGGTCTTGACAAAGAAACACATTAGCAACACTCTTGTACCCAGATATGATGGTCCGTACTAGGTTCTATTAACCACGCCAACCTCAGCCAAGATAGAAGGGAAGCCCACCTGGGGCTTCCCTTCCAGATCCTGATCTTATTAAAAGGCACACATTCCCTCAAGCCTGGTGACTGGGTCTTGACAAAGAAACACATTAGCAGCACTCTTGTACCCAGATATGATGGTCTGTACTAGGTTCTGTTTACCACGTCTGACAAGTTGATTAAAGTGATTCTGACTGCCGATCAATATATATTAATACTTATATATTTATATGACATTTATAATACTGAAAAAAGATATTTGTTATCTACTTTTAACCTCTATATCCAGCTTGCTCTTTGCTTCCAACTAAGATTGAGACCTTGGAATGACGCCAGGAGGCCCAAGATGAGCCGTCAGAAGACAAAACATTTGAAGCAGATACAGCTTGTATGGAAGGACAAAGATCTGAGTTTATCCAGTCTGAGTGAAAAGAGCTGCATAAATGAAGTTTGGCCAAGAAATAAATAAATGCTTAAATATGCTAATATATAGAGATAAGCTCAACTAACCAATCAAAATGTAACATGATGATTTTGATGTCATAACTAATCTCCCTCTTTTGTCAAATGTAAAAACTAATGTGCTTCCATAAAATAAAGGCAGAACTTTCTTTGAGAACTCTCTCAGCAAGAAAACTCAGAGTCCCCAAGTGTTATCAGAAAGAGTTTTATACCAACATATTGTCTGCTGTATATTTCTTTATGTCGACACTCAGCACTATACAGCAGCAGTCACGCACATTTTAAGGCCTCTTCCGCAACCATCCTTGACAGTTGGTGTCAGAAGTGGGATTCTGTTCCCTGGACCACACTCGAGGGAAGAGCCAAGTCTGGTGGACCGACACCTCTAACCGTCCAGGGCGATCTAGGGCTGTTCGACCAGGGCCTGATCAACTCCACGGAATGCTGTAAGTCTACTGATTTCTTTATAAATTTGTAGCTTATCTGTGTTCATCGAACAGCTCTACAAGCCTGGGGGATGGTTTTTCTCGACCCACGAGGACCAGCCCAAACGACGGATGATCTCCCTGCTGTGTGTGGTCTCAAGAGTTCTGAGAGTTTTTTGTCGTAAGTGACTGACTGCAGCTGTTAAAATCTAAATTCGAAGCAAGAGGACAGGGAAAATTTCTGTCAAATTTTTTTGCAGCCTCGTGTAAACAACTCCCCCTTTCTCTGGCTTACTGTGAACACATCAGTTTTGCAAGGCAAAGCATTCCTAAACAAAGTGAAATGCACTGTTTAATAAGATTTCTTTGGATTTTTGAGCTTTAGGAAATCTAACAGACATTCTAGATTCGGAGAATATCTTGTTTGGATTTTGGTTTGTTACATTTTTAGATCTACTCAGTAGATATGGTCAAGGGACTTAAAAAGTGCCATACTTCATGCGCTATTGCTAAAGAAAGATATTTGGAGGAGGAATGCAGAGATAAAAAGGGGAAAGTGACTATGTTTTTGTACTACAAAGATAAAGAGCTATCACTGCCCTATAATGATGGTGATCCTAACTGTTGGGTATGTCTCCATTGTGGTCAGCAAAACCTGCCCTCAGCAAAAACCTGTGTTTCCTGTGGCCAAGCCCGACCTTTAAATGCTGCTCCTTGTACTGCCACAGCCCCTCCCTATACTGCAAAAATGGACCTCCCCCAAAATGCACTCGCCCAGCTATATCCCATTCTACCTCCTTCTAGTGGTGGCCATGTTGCTACACCCACTTTCTCTGCTGGCAGCCACCTTGGTCTACTAGGAAGTACTGCTGCACTCACTTCCTCTGCTGTCAGCCATCTTGGCTCAGCCAATCTACCTACTCCCTGTAATGGTCTCTCCTCCTGTACACCCAAACAGGATGCCCAAGCACTTGATCTCTTTCCCGCTATGACTCAAGATGGGGGTTACTTTGTACCCAATGACCAGATCACTGGCCTATACCCAAATCAAACCCAAACACTCTCCGCCCAGCCCCCACCAGAAAACCCTGAACTTGATTCTGCTTATAATTGCTGGGCCTCACCAAGAAGTCATACCTCTCTTCCTAGTGAAGACAATCCTCCAGCCCAAGAAGAACCCCATGCACTGTTTCATTCTCCTACCAATGATGATCATCTTCAGCCCCCAGGAAAGATACCACTTTCACCTGTTAATACAATCACACCTACTGTGATGCAATTTCACGAGCCTCGTAATACCTCCAACAGTAACATGTACCAAACCATTAGACCAAGTATGGTGTCTGAAAATTTTCAACCGGCTCATGAAACAAAGATCTGGAATAACACTTTACTCCGGATTGGCATGGGTTCCATAGAAACCCAGCGAGTGCAAGCTATAGTTAACCCTGCAAATTCACATCTTCAGCATAATGATGGCCTTGCTGCTGACCTAGTGCATGCAGGGGGGCCTCGCATACAGCATGACTCTGATCTGTTGGTAATGTATAAAGGGCCCATTGCAACCTCCCAACTGGCCATTACAGGTTCTGGGACACTGTCTTGCTACATGATAATACATGATGTGGGTCCCAGATATTCCTCTGCCCAACTTGATGCCTGCATGAAACATAGAAACATAGAATGTGTCGGCAGATAAGAACCATTTGGCCCATCTAGTCTTCCCAATAATCTGAATACTATGAATAATCCCTGGCCCTATTTTATATGAAGGAAAGCCTTATGCTTATCCCATGCATGTTTAACCCCTTAAGGACCGGGGGGGGGGTTTCCGTTTTTGCATTTTCGCTTTTTGCTCCTTGCCTTTAAAAAGTCATAACTCTTTCAATTTTGCACCTAAAAATCCATATTATGGCTTATTTTTTGCGCCACCAATTCTAATTTGTAATGACAGTCATTGTGGCCAAAAATCTATGGTGAAACGGAAAAAAAAATCATTGTGAGACAAAATTGACAAAAAAAAAAAAGGTTTTGTAACTTTTGGGGGTTTCCGTTTCTACGTAATACATATTTCGGTAAAAATGACACCTGCTATTTATTCTGTAGGTCCATACGGTTAAAATGATACCCTACTTATATAGGTTTGATTTTGTTGTACTTCTGGAAAAAATCCTAACTTCATGCAGGAAAATTAATACGTTTAAAATTGTCATTTCTGACCCCTATAACTTTTTTATTTTTCCGTGTATGGGGTGTGTTGAGGGCTCATTTTTTGCGCCGTGATCTGAAGTTTTTAACGGTACCATTTTTGCATTGATAGGACTCATTGATCGCTTTTTATTCATTTTTTCATGATATAAAAAGTGACCAAAAATGCACAATTTTGGACTTTGGAATTTTTTTGCGCGCACGCCATTGACCGTGCGGTTTAATTAACTATATATTTTTATAATTCCGACATTTCTGCACGTGGCGATACCATATATGTTTATTTTTATTTACACTGTGTTTTTTTTTTTTATAGGGAAGGGGTTAAATGATATTTATTCACTTTTTTCCCCCACTTTTTTGCAGTGTTATAGCTTCCATAGGGAGCTATATCACACTGATCTTTATCATTGATCACTGGTTTCTCATAAGAAACCAGTGATCGATGATTCTGCCGCTTGACTGCCGATGAACAGCCCACTGAGCTAACCGGCATGGTTTCAGTTTCACTTTAGACGCGGCATTCAACTTTGAACGCCGCGTCTAAAGGGTTAATGGCGCGCGGCACAGCGATCAATGCCGCGCGCTATTAGCCACGGGTCCCGACTGTTGTTAGAGGCTGGGCCCAACCCGCTATGACGCGGGGCCACGCCGTGGCCCCGTGTTATAGATCGGGAGTGGACACATGACGTTCCAGTACATCATGTGTCCTTAAGGGGTTAAACTCCTTCACTGTATTTGCAGCAACCACTTCTGCAGGAAGGCTATTCCATGCATCCACTACTCTCTCAGTAAAATAATACTTTCTGATATTACTTTTAAACCTTTGCCCCTCTAATTTAAGACTATGTCCTCTTGTGGTAGTTTTTCTTCTTTTAAATATGCTCTCCTCCTCATATCCCCTCTGTCGCTTCTTTCTTCCAAGCTATACATGTTAAGGTCCTTTAACCTTTCCTGGTAAGTTTTATCCGGCAATCCATGTACTAGGTTAGTAGCTCTTCTCTGAACTCTCTCTAGAGTATCTATATCCTTTTGAAGATACGGCCTCCAGTACTGCGCACAATACTCCAAGTGAGGTCTCACCAGTGCTCTGTACAGCGGCATGAGCACTTCTCTCTTTCTACTGCTTATACCTCTCCCTATAAATCCTAGCATTCTGCTAGCGTTTCCTGCTGCTCTATTACATTGTCTTCCTACCTTTAAGTCTTCTGAAATAATTACTCCTAAATCCCTCTCCTCAGATACTGAGGTCAGGGCTGTGTCAAATATTCTATATTTTGCCCGAGGATTTTTACGCCCCAGGTGCATTATTTTTCACTTATCCACATAAAATTTCAGTTGCCAGAGTTCTGACCATTCTTCTAGTTTGCCTAAATCCTTTTCCATTTGGCGGATCCCTCCAGGAACATCAACCCTGTTACATATCTTTGTGTCAGCAAAAAGACATACCTTACCATCGAGACCTTCTGTAATATCACTAATGAAGATGAGGCAGCTTGAGGCAGCAATACACCGCATTCTTGATTTAGCTATAAAGAAGGATATTTCCACTCTGGCCATTCCACCCATCAATTCTGGTCTCTTTGTATTTTTCCCTGATATCTGTGCCAAGGTAATGGCGTCCAGTATTAAGGATTACAGTACGAAACAGTCCAAGCTCTGGTGAGTGCTGTCAACTTGCTCAATCAACCCAACCTCTTGGGTAAATACCCAATGCCACATGATAATTCAGAAAACCGACAACATGTCTTACCCAGATTCACGTCACCTAAACTCTTGCCCATACAGCCTAATGATTCCAGAGATCTCCTGCATGGTTTTGGTGAACCCAGTCCACCGCAAACTATGGCAATACAACTTACCTATAGTGGTGGAAATAATGGGTCTGAAAAAGCTCTTTCAGAGACTCTTTATAAATATGTTCCCTTTACCCCAGTGCAAGTAAATAATCTCCTAACCCAATTCCCGAACCCAGAAAAACAGCCAATGCCTTTATACAGAAGAATCAAGCAAATCCAACAAACCTATTCATCAGTATGGAAGGATTTATCTAATCTAGTCTCTATCAGAACTGAAGACGCCTTCTGGCCTATCATTTCCACCAGCCTTGATAGCTCTGCTATTATGGAGGAGAAAACATACTCTTCTGGAATGGAATTCTGCTGACAACTACAAGCCTGGGCCAGAGACAGACTAGCTTTAAGCTCCCCCAATTTCTCTGATGCCTCTTAGGAACCTACGGAATCAGCTGAAAAGTTTTTCTCCAGACTACTTAATCTGTTCTAGTATCAAGGTTATGACCTGGGAAGCAAATTCCATAAGAAACTTTTCATTAGCACCTTTGTTACTGGCCTCCATGATGCTACCAAGAAAAGAAAATTTGACCGTGTAGTAGGAGATGTCGGCGCTGGATAGAGGAACCAGGAGGAGTGCAGCATAAAATCAAGTTGGGTTTATTAGATGCAACGCGTTTCGCTGCGCATGCGGCAGCTTCATCAGGCATGGCAAGGTTGGGTTCACAGGAGGTATAAATACCTCCAAGTGTTAACCCTTTATGTTACATGAAATTATACATATCAAAAAGGTATAACAATCAGAATATATAAACACCACATGAGATACATATCACTATTCATATCATATGTTTAAACAACAATTAAAACATTATAACATAAGTATTGTAAATAAAATGTCACAAATCATTGTATATGTATATAAAAATTGTTTGTAGGGGGTTAATATCCTCCAGGTACACCGGCCGCAAACCTCGTAAATCAATTTCAGGAACCTGGATCTCAAGGCGAGGTTACGGAGTGTGAATGGTGAGCTTAGAGAAAAAGGCAATAGAAAAACAATAAAAATCTTTTATATACACAAATTTGTGGATTATAGAACTGAAATATACAAGTCCGTCAAGTCAGATCCACAACATGCTGCCCCCACAGGAGTTTCCAAACCACCGTCCGAAGGCGCGTGGATTATGGAACCCCACATGGTGAGAAGGCAGTGTGTGAATACCGGCCGATGAACCAATAGATCCTCAAATTATCTACAGACACGCCTCACACCGAGACGATCTTGGTAGGGAAGGAAAAAGGGAAAAGGGGAAGGAGGGGCCGTGAACACAAGGCGCAGATGGTAATACCGTAGCGTGTGTATATAGAGCGACTAAATTTATATAGAAAAAGCTTTTTTTTTATAAAAATGTACATATACAATATTTGTTGTACAGATAACTTCATAGATTACAAAAAAATAGAAAAAGAAATAAGTGCATATAATATGGACAAGCACCGATGGAACAAATTAGGTTTTATCCTACCTAACTGTCTCTATACATTCATTAAATCCGTAAGGGGTTAAAGTTTGAAGTTTGTGGATCCAAAAGGATTCCCTATTGATTAGTTTTTGATATCTATTGGGTGTATTGGGTAAGATAGATTCTAAAATGATTAATTTTAATGATTCTGTATTTTTATTGTGTACAGTGAGTAACTTTAACCCCTTAACTTTAACCGCTCACGGCGTTCCTCTGGCTGCAGCGCTCCAGTTGGCATTGCTGACCGCGAGCGCTGCTCTCTGGTCCCCGGAGGGGACGCGATCCGAGGTACGGCTCGTGTCCGCCCTCGGATTGCGCCCCGTCTCTCTCACCTCTCGCTCCCGTCTGCTTCCTCCCAGCGCGCGTGGTCCCGCTCCCTAGGGCGCGCGCGCCGACTTGCTTAAATTTAAAGGTCCAGTGCACCACTAATTGGTGCCTGGCCCAATCACGCCCTAATGTATAAAAACCCACTTCCCCTTCCTCTCCTCGCCGGATCTTGTTGCCTTGTGCCCTGAGAAAGCGTTATACTGTGTCCCAAGCCTGTGTACCTAGACCTTCTGCTGTTGCCCCTGACTACGAACCTTGCTGCCTGCCCTGACCTTCTGCTTCGTCTGACCTCGCCTCTGTTTAGTCCTTGTGTACCGCGCCAGTCTCAGCTGCCAGAGAGGTCAAGTCGCTACTGGGGAACACGACCTGGTAGTTATTGCCACAGCAAGTCCATCCTGCTTTGCGGCAGGCTCTGGTGAACACCAGTAACTGCTTAGAACCGATTCCCCAGTACGGCCCGCATCATCGCCTCTCTGGTACAGGGGATCCACCTCCAGTGTCATCACCAGCCGCTAGCCCGGATCCTGACAGTAGATCCGGCCATGGATCCCGCTGAGGTACCGCTGCCAAGCCTCACTGATCTCACCTCCGTGGTTGCCCAGCAGTCCCAGCAAATTGCTCAACAAGGACAACAGCTGTCGCAGTTGACTGCCATGATTCAACAGCTCCTGCCTCCACAGCCTCAACCGCCAGCTCCAGCATCTCCTCCTCTCCGAGCTGCTGCTTCTTCCACTAGAGTCCGCCTGTCTCTCCCAGATAAGTTTGACGGGGACTCTAAAAATTGCCGGGGATTCCTGTCTCAATGCTCCCTGAACATTGTCTCCCGGAGATGTTGTCTGACCAATTCCCCACTGAACGGTCTAAGGTGGCGTTCCTCGTCAGTCTACTTTCCGGGAAGGCCTTGGCCTGGGCCACGCCGCTTTGGGACCACAATGATCCTGCCACTGCCTCAGTCCAGTCCTTCTTTTCTGAAGTCCGCAGTGTCTTTGAGGAACCTGCCCGTGCCTCATCTGCAGAAACTGCTTTACTGAACCTTGTCCAAGGATACTCAACCGTGGGCAAATATGCCATACAGTTCCGGACTTTGGCCGCTGAGTTGGCCTGGAACAATGAAGCTCTCTGCGCGACCTTTAAAAAAGGTTTATCCAGCCATATCAAGGATTGTCTGGCCGCACGAGAGATACCCTCCTCCCTGACTGAACTAATCCACCTGGCTACCCGCATTGATATGCGCTACATTGAGAGACGTCAGGAGCTCCGCCAGGAGAAAGATCTCGTTCGCACCAGGCGATACCCGCGCCTGGCTCCTCTCTTCCAGCATCCTTTGCAGCCTGTTACTGTGCCTCCCGCTGAGGAGGCCATGCAAGTGGACCGGTCTCGCCTGACCCAGCAAGAGAGGACTCGCCGGAGGAACGAGAACTTATGCCTATACTGTGCGAGCTCTGAACATTTCCTAAAGGACTGTCCCATTAGTCCTCAGCGTCAGGGAAACGCTCGCACCTAGTGATCGTGGGAGAGGCGTCACTGGGTGTAAATTCTTCCTCTCCACGCCTGACTATTCCAGTGCGGATTTCTCCAGCTGATAAAGCCTCCTTCTCTGCGGAGGCATTCTTGGACTCTGGTTCAACTGTAAATTTCATAAAAGCCTCCTTCATTTACCGGTTTAACATCCCTGTTATCCGTCTAGTCAAGCCCTTCTACATTTCCTCAGTTAACGGAGAACACCTGAATTCTACCGTGCGTTACCGCACGGCCCCCGTACGCATGACCGTGGGGGTTCTCCATCAAGAAAGGATTGAGTTCTTTGTCCTGCCTAATTGCACCTCAGACATCCTCCTTGGCTTACCCTGGCTCCAGCGGCATTCTCCTACCCTCGACTGGACCACGGGGGACATAAAATCCTGGGGTTCTTCCTGCCACTCTCGCTGCCTTCAGTCGCTTCCCACCAGCCAAGTCTCTGTTGCTTCTCCTTTGCTCGGTCTTCCAAAGGCCTATCAAGACTTTTCTGACGTCTTTTGCAAAAAACAGGCAGAGGTCCTACCACCACATAGGCCCTACGACTGCCCTATTGACTTGCTCCCTGGGACCACGCCTCCCCGTGGCAGGATTTACCCTCTCTCCGCTCCTGAAACGGAGGCCATGACGGAATATATTCAGGAGAATCTCAAAAAAGGTTTCATCAGGAAGTCTTCTTCTCCTGCTGGAGCAGGATTCTTCTTTGTTGCCAAGAAGGATGGATCGCTACGCCCTTGTATTGACTACCACGGGCTCAATAAGATCACCATAAAGAACCGCTACCCTCTGCCACTCATCTCGTAACTCTTTGACCGGCTGCGCGGAGCAAAGATTTTTACCATTCTTGACCTCAGGGGCGCGTACAATCTCATCAGAATTCGTGAAGGAGATGAGTGGAAAACTGCTTTTAACACTAGAGATGGTCACTTCGAATACATGGTCATGCCATTCGGTCTTTGCAACGCCCCCGCAGTCTTCCAAGACTTTGTCAATGAGATCTTCCGGGACTTGTTGTATACCTGCGTGGTGGTCTATCTCGATGACATTCTAATCTTCTCCTCCAACCTAGAGGAACATCGCCTCCATGTTCGCCAAGTGCTCCAGCGCCTCCGAGTTAACCATCTCTATGCCAAAATTGAGAAATGCCTCTTTGAACGTACCTGTCTTCCTTTCCTAGGATATCTGGTCTCTGGACAGGGTCTTCAAATGGACCCCGATAAGCTCTCCGCAGTCTTGGATTGGCCACGCCCCTCTGAACTTCGCTCTATCCAGCGCTTCCTCGGATTCGCTAATTACTACCGTCAGTTTATCCCCCACTTCTCCACTATCGTGGCCCCCATAGTGGCCTTGACCAAGAAAGATGCGAATCCGAGATCCTGGCCTTCCCAAGCAGAAGAAGCTTTTACTCGCCTTAAGGCCGCCTTCGCCTGCGCACCAGTCTTGACCAGGCCTGATCCTCTGAAGCCATTCTTCCTCGAGGTGGATGCCTCTTCAGTTGGAGCCGGAGCGGTTCTTCTTCAGAAAAATGTTAAAGGGAAAAACGTCACCTGCGTTTTTTTCTCTAAAACATTTTCCCCTCCTGAAAAAAATTACGCTATTGGTGACCGAGAATTGCTGGCCATTAAAATGGCACTCGAGGAGTGGAGGCATCTCCTGGAAGGGTCTCTCCACCCGATCACCATCTACACTGACCACAAAATCTGTCATACCTGCAGTCCGCCCAGCGTTTAAATCCTCACCAGGCCAGGTGGTCATTGTTCTTCGCTCGCTTTAATTTCCAGATACATTTTCGTCCTGCAGACAAGAATGTCAGGGCGGATGCCCTTTCTCGTTCCACTGATGCCACGGAGGCAGAAACCGCTCCTCAACACATCGTTTCCCCTGAGTGTCTGATCTCTGCTGCTCCGGCTTCCCTGGCACCAGTTCCTCCAGGAAAAACCTTTGTCCCTCCACGTCTTCGCCTCCGGATTCTCAAATGGGGTCACTCCTCCCACCTGGCAGGTCACGCTGGAGTCAAAAAATCCACTCAGTTGATTGCCAGACACTATTGGTGGCCTTCCCTTGAAAAAGATGTAACTGACTTCGTACGCTCCTGTACTGTCTGCGCACGTGATAAAATTCCTCGCCAAAGACCCGCGGGTCTTCTTCTTCCTCTGCCAGTTCCCGAACAGCCTTGGTCACACATAGCGATGGACTTCGTCACTGACCTTCCTGTATCCCATGGCAACACTGTCATCTGGGTGGTCGTTGATCGATTCTCCAAAATGGCCCATTTCGTTCCTCTCCCTGGCCTTCCTTCTGCGCCACAATTGGCGAAGCATTTTTTTTTGCTCACTTTTCGTCTCCACGGACTGCCTACACATATCGTCTCCGATAGAGGCGTTCAATTCGTCTCGAAATTCTGGAGAGCACTCTGCACCCAATTAAAGATTAAATTGAATTTTTCCTCCGCCTACCACCCGCAATCTAATGGACAAGTGGAGAGAGTAAACCAAATTCTTGGTGACTACCTGCGACATTTTGCCTCCTCCCGCCAAGATGATTGGGTTGACCTGTTACCCTCAAAGACTCTGAGTCATCCGCCAAGTCTCCTTTCTTTGTGGTGTACGGCCGTCACCCACTTCCCCCCCTCACTATCCCCACTTCGTCTGGAGTCCCTGCCGTAGATGATTTGACCCGGGACTTTTCCTCTATCTGGAAGGAGACTCAGAGGTCGCTCTCGCTGGCCTCCTCTCGTATGAAGAAACACGCGGACAAGAAGAGAAGAATTCCTCCTGTCTTTGCCCCTGGTGACAAAGTGTGGCTCTCTGCCAAATATATTCGGTTCCGTGTCCCTAGCTACAAGCTGGGTCCACGTTACCTCGGGCCATTCAGGGTCAAAAGTCAAATCAACCCTGTCTCTTACAAGCTTCATCTTCCTCCTTCTCTTCGTATTCCTAACTCCTTTCATGTTTCCCTCCTCAAGCCTCTCATTCTTAACCGCTTTTCTCCCATGGTCACCGTTCCTGCTCCTGTCTCGGGCTCCTCTGACGTCTTCTCGGTTAAAGAGATTCTCGCTTCAAAGTTTGTCAGAGGTAAAAAAAAAATTCTTGTTGATTGGGAGAATTGTGGCCCCGAGGAGAGGTCTTGAGAGCCAGAGGACAATATTCTAGACAAAGAACTCATCTACAGATTCCTCGGCTCCAAGAAGAGGGGGAGACCCAAGGGGGGGGGGGGGGTACTGTCACGCCGAGCGCTCCAGGTGCCGCTGCCTTCCCGGAGCGCTCACGGTGTTCCTCTGGCTGCAGCGCTCCGGTCGGCATTGCTGACCGCGAGCGCTGCTCTCTGGTCCCCGGAGGGGACGCGATCCGAGGTACGGCTCGTGTCCGCCCTCGGATTGCGCCCCGTCTCTCTCACCTCTCGCTCCCGTCTGCTTCCTCCCGGCGCGCGGGCCCGCTCCCTAGGGCGCGCGGCGCGCCGACTTGCTTAAATTTAAAGGGCCAGTGCACCACTAATTGGTGCCTGGCCCAATCACGCCCTAATGTATAAAAACCCACTTCCCCTTCCTCTCCTCGCCGGATCTTGTTGCCTTGTGCCCTGAGAAAGCGTTATATTGTGTACCTAGACCTGTGTACCTAGACCTTCTGCTGTTGCCCCTGACTACTAACCTCGCTGCCTGCCCTGACCTTCTGCTTCGTCTGACCTCGCCTCTGTTTAGTCCTTGTGTACCGCGCCAGTCTCAGCTGCCAGAGAGGTCGAGTCGCTACTGG